>NC_064638.1:643537811-645937811 GCF_023864345.2 Schistocerca serialis cubense | reverse complement strand
CGTCTTCGAATTGAGAGCTGGTGTTTTCTATCGGAAAGGCAACTGGCAACGGGCGGCGGGTACCAAGATTGTGTCAGGAGATCTATGTTGGTGACAACAACCACAGCATTCAGTGTTTGCAGCAGTATTTCGCCGTTTGGAACAGCGTCTTTTCAGGAAGCAGCAAATCACGAAATACGTACCTGAAATGTTTGAACAGCAGACTTGGTGGAAAATGTGATTAACACGGTGGAAGGCGACTACCGTGTCTGTAGCAGTTATTTGGCCCGCCAGTATGGGGTAAGCCAGACGACCATGTGGAACATTCTCCGTGACAATTTTTACTACCCTTACCAGTTACAGAGAGTGCAAGGCTTACTAGCGACAGACTTTCCACATCGCGAGCAGTTTTTTCACTGATTTCTTCACCAGGCAACCACGATTTCGGGATTTGTGTCTTCTATCCCATTCACAGATGAGCCTCCTATTCGCGGAGTGGTATCTTCCACTTTCGTAACAGTCACGTGTGAGATGGTATGCAGAATCCCCATTGTATGGTGACAGCGAATCATCAGCATTGGTGCAGTAGTAATGTGTGGAGCGGGATAATTGGCCACCGTATTTTGGGACCAGTGTTCCTGCCGCATCACCTCACAGGGCGGAACTATCTGCGTTTCTTGAAGCTGACTTTGCCTCCCACGCTGGAATAAGGACGCATCTCAATCGTGTCTTCCCTGGTCATTGGATCGGACGAAGGGGACCAGTTTCATGGACTGTTCATTCACGCGATCTCAACCCGTGTGATTTATGGCTACGAGGCCATCTCAAAAGTATCGTGTTTGCAGAGTCCATTCCACATGTGCAGGCACTGTAGCAGCGTATTCATGCAGCCTTTGACACTGTTCGGATGGAGCCTCGCCGATACGAACGTGTGAGACAGAACATGCTACGGCGCGTACACGTATGCATTGAGGCACATGGAAACCATTTTCAGCACGTACTGTAACAATGTATGATTGGGTAAATGATGTCAAGCATGGAAACTATGCATTCCCGGACATAAGATCGTTACAGCATTTTTCGTTTTGTATCTTCTCAACGATCAGTCAAAAATCTTTCAAAGGGCTCTGAGCAGTATGAGACATAGCTTCTGAGGTCATCAGTCTCCTAGAACTTACAACTACTTAAACCTAACTAACCTAAAGACATCACAGACATACATGCCCGAGGCAGGATTCGAATCTGCGAGCGTAGTGGTCGCGCGGTTCCAGACTGTAGCACCTAGAACTCCTCGCCACCCCGGCGGGGAAACGATCAGTCCCTATAGTTTGTACACAGTTGAAAAAGTCACCCTGTAGATAATTTATTTGTGGATAAATTTCTTTTAATGACCTGTTCGAATGCTGTCAAATGTAATGCGCACTCTTAGTTCACTTGCTCGATTGATTCATGAAAGCCTATTGATATATGGTTTCAAATTTTTTAGTTAATTGCAAGCAAATTGACAATTATAGTCTGTTGTCACGCTCTCAACGTAAATATTTTTAATTTGTTCTTATCAAAATAAGTCTAGATGTCAGTGCGATTTTAGTAGCTGACTGAAAGAGAGCTTTAATTCATCAGATATTATTTCACATAAATACACCAAACCACAATTGAAGTAATGACCGTTAATAATATTCAATATCCCGTTATATCTTTAATTTTCATTATACTGTGGTAGCACTTGGTGGATCTCCAGCATACAGCGCACATCTTCTCCATAGAAAACACGAAAAATCGTCAGGTAAAAACTAATTTAATTCTAAATGCATTTGAACGCTTTTCGAGCCATTAGTGCTGCTCCGTTGCGTTGAATCTGTATAGGCAGTCTCTTTTCTTACCCATATGGCGGGGTCTTGACGCTGTTTCGCTGTTTACCGTCACTCAGTGACTGAGCGCCGCGTGACACAAAGTGAACTACCAGCCGCGTGTTTCTGATTGTGCGTGTATGGTGAGTGGTGCAGACGAGCGCTATTCAGGCGGATTCGCCACGAGGATGTAGTGATCTAAACAGCACTACATAGCCTGCAGCGACTCTCCTGGGCTCGGACAGTCTCGATTAGACCACAGATGACTGGAAAACTGCGGCTTGGTCCGCTGAGTCCAGATTTCAGTTGGTAAGAGCCGAAGGTAGGCTTCGAGTGTGGCGCAGACCCCACGAAGCTATTGACCGGAGGCACTGTGCAAGATGTTGGTTGCTCCATAATGGTGAGGGGTATGTTTACATGGAATCAACTGGCTCCTCCGGTCCATCTGAACTGATGCGACAATCATTTCTTTTCCGATTCGTTCACATTTTTCATGCAGCTATTTCGTCTTAGTTCCCTGCACTTAGTATTTATTTCAGTCGTGAGCGACTTCTATTTCTATATTACTGAATTTCATTTAACATTTTTATACTTCCTTCTCTCCACGGATTAACTGAAGTGTTTCTTCTATTACCCATGGTTTCTTCGCAGTTACCTTCTTTGCAGCTATGTTTTTCTTTCCCACTTCTATGACTGCCATTTTTAGAGATGTCCATTCCTCTTCAGCTGTACTGCCTACTGAGCTAATCTTTATTGCTGTATCCACATCCTTATGGAAATTCAAGAATGTATCGCCATTCCTTAGTACTTTCGTATCCCACTTCTTGGCATATTGATTCTTCCTGACTAATCTCTTCAACTTTAACCTACTTTTCATCACTATTAAATTCTGATGTGGGTCCATATCTGCTTCTTCGTAAGCCTTACAATGCATTATCTGATTTCTTAATCTCTGCCTGAACATGAAGTTACCTAACTGAAATCTTCTCGTATCACCCGGTCTTTTCCAAGTGGACCTCCTTCTCTTGTGGTTCTTGAACAGAGTAATCGGTAAAAAATGGTTCAAATGGCTCTGAGCTCTATGGGACTTAACTTCTGAGGTCATCAGTCCCCTAGAACGTAGAACTACATAAACCTAACTAATCTAAGGACATCACACACATCCGTGCCCCAGGCAGGATTCGAACCTGCGACCGTAACGGTCGGCGGTTCCATACTGTAGCGCCTAGAACCGCTCGGCCACACCGGCCGGCAGTACTCGGTAATACTAGCTGAAATTTATTAGAGAAGCAAATTAGACTTTCTTCTCTCTCATTCCTTGACTCAAGCCCACATTCTCCTGTAACCTTTTCTTCTGCTCTTTCCGGTATATCTGCATTTCAATTCCCCATGACTAGTAGATTTTAATTTCACTTTACGAACTGTATCACCCTTTCACTAACGTTATACACTTTCTCTATCTCTTTATCTTCAGCTTACGAAGTCGGCTTTTATGCCTAGACTATCGTTGACGGTAATGATTTGCTGTCGATTCTGAAAAGAACAACCCTTAAACTGAACTGTTCACAGTAACACACTCTCCGCCCTACAGTCCTGTATTTAACGAATCCTACTTCCGTTATACCATTTTCTGCTGGTGTTCATATTACCCTATACTCATCTGACCAGAAATTCTGGTCTTCTTTCCTCTTCACGTCACTGACTCCTACTGTATCTACATTGAACCTTTTCATTGCCTATTCAGGTTGTCTAGTTTTCCTGTCACGTTCAGGCTTCTAACATTCCACGCCCCGACTCGTAGATCGTTATCTTTTCGTCGGTTATTCAACATTTTTCTCCTGGTCGCTCCCCCTTGGCAGTCCATTCCTTCGAAAGCGAATTTGGGACTATTCCGTAATTTTTGGCCAATGGAGAGATCATCATGTCACAGAACAATATCCACTGCTAATTAATAAATCGTTATAATGATATGCCAGGTCGGACATTTTGTGACATTACAGCTTGCACTTGAGAAAAGCTTTAAAGCTGAAGTCATGATTGTGTGAAATAAATACATAGTAATTTACATTTCAATGGCGGAAATTTCTTTCGAAAAGATTGCACATGCAGCCAAATGCCACTTGCGAGCTGGTGTACCGGATCTTCTTTCTGAGAGCGTCGAGTCCATTTGCACCCGACAACAGACGCAAGTGACAAGGGGGCAGGGGTGTAGACTACGAGGGACGGACAAGACGAGTTCGGAGATTACGTCGCAGGACTCGCTGGCGAGTCTAAAGCGAGTATACAGAACTCGTTTGTGATCTCTAGGAAGGGCGCAGTTTGCCCAACCGTGATGGCGTTAGATTATGCAAATATCTGTAAGCATCGTTGCTCGCAGTCGTTGAAAAGGCCAGAATACGTTGAGATATTCTCTTGAGGGATTTACATCTGGCTTAGTCAAGTTATGAAAGACTTGTGAGAGAGAAGAGTACGACTTTCGTCAAATGGAGACATTCAATTACTCCAATTAACTGTGCCTATAGCATCCGTAAACGCTTTTAAAAAACGCAGTACGGGTCACACTCTTATGAAAGCTTTTATAATCGTTACTATTTTCGCATATGAAACGCATTATACAAACATTTTAATTACACGCCCCATAACTGAAGGTGACACTTCCGGATAATGAAAAAAGCGGAAGCCGCTTTAATTACGTTATCGCCGCTCGAGAGGCGTCTGTTCCATTTCGCTCTCTTCTGTGCTGTCGGGAAAAACTCTGCGGCCAGACGGGAGACGACAAAAGTCGCGATGTTTACACTTCTGGCAGTAATTGGAGGCAGCTGTAATAACATTAACGTCTTTCGCGTCGCTCTCTTATTAGACGCGAACGCTGGCCGAGTAATTAACAAGTTAGTGCCCAATTAAGGAAGGTTTCTTTCCTGCGACAACTGCTGCCCCGGGAGTAACTGCGTTTGCGCAGTCCCCCCCCCCCCCCCCCCACCTCCTCCCTTTCCGCCAGAAGGAAAACAAAGGTAAGCGCTAATCAAATGACTATCGCTTCCGCACCGCAGCTTATTCATCTCACGGGCAAAGCCGCGCCCGCCGGCCAGATACAACCCTCAAACGAACCGCGACAATTTAATCGTGCAGCCGCGCTCCTGTTTGTCTCGCCTGGGTCGGTAGGGCCCGCAAATAATTACTTAGGTACACTTTCTTCGATTGTTTTATACAACATGAGCTATCCTTCTGTTCCCTTTGCTATGTAATCCGCACAAGGAATAGAACAAGCTCTACTATAGCTTTGTGGCATTTCTCGTGCAAGCGCAAACGAGTACTTTGAAGTAATCAAACGAACCTATAGTTTTATTTGATTGAAGCTTCTGTGCTTAGGTTTTACGGAGGATACCCGGTTTTGTTCGATGATGAAGTGCTATTCCAACACAACTGGAGAGCGTCTGCATATTGTTCGACTTTCGGGGGGAATATAAAGTGGGCCGAGGCGTGAATGGGAGTTTGGATTCAGGAGGGTGGCGTGCTAGGGTAGTCCTTACAGCTGTGCAGGGCTACTGTGCCGCAGTGACGTAGTGATTAGGGCATCTGACAAGTGAGCAGGAAACACGAATTCGAATCCCGCCCTTTGTACAAATTTTAATTCATCGTTTCAGCCTGCATATACACAACGTAGAACCTTAGTGTTTTTAAACATAAACTCCTTGTTACCTAATGGGCTAATAGACCGTGTATAAGAAAGAATGTCCCATGTTACAGCAGAAATTAGAACAGAAAAGTCTATAAACATATTTCCAGTAACATATACCTGTTCAGATGACCCACTCGGATAGCCGTGTGAGTTAACCCACCGCTTCTGGGATTCGGGGAGGCGCATCAGTCCCGGATAGGATTGACGAGGGCCAGTGTGTCTCCCTGTCTGGAAGCGGTTTTCAGACTTTTCCCCCCATCAGCCCGTCTGAATACTGGGCTGGCTGGTACCCACATCCTGCTAGAGTTACACAATGAAGAAATATTTAGAAAAGGTAGCTTGTTTTGACATGGGATAACACTCAGCGTTGACGGTTGGAGAACCGAAATACAGGAAGGAAGGAAAGGGTGCACAAGAGGAGGGGCAAGGTCATATGGTCATCCCCAACATTGCAACTGAGCCGAGGCAGCTTCCTTGACGGCGACCGCTCCATCAGTCACTGCAATAAATTGTATTTCAATATACAGCAAACTGTGTTAATGCACTGCATCTACTCGAATGTTATTGTTGTTGAAATACCGGGTGATCAAAAAGTCAGTATAAATTTGAAAACTGAAAAATCACGGAATAATGTAGATAGAGAGGTACAAATTGACACAAATGCTTGGAATGACATGGGGTTTTATTAGAACAAAAAAAAATACAAAAGTTAAAAAAATTTCCGACATTTGGCGCTTCACCTGATCAGAATAGCAATAACTGGCATAACAAAGTAAGACAAAGCAAAGATGATGTTCTTTACAGTAAATGCTCAATATGTACACCATCATTCCTCAACAATAGCTGAAGTCGAGGAATAATAATGTGAACAGCACTGTGAAGCATGTCCGGAGTTATGGTGCGGCACTGGCGTCGGATGTTGTCTTTCAGCATCCCTAGAGATGTCGGTCGATCACGATACACTTGCGACTTCAGGTAACCCCAAAGCCAATAATCGCACGGACTGCGGTCTTGGGACTCGCGAGGGGAAGCATGACGAAAGTGGCGTCTGAGCACATGATCATCACCAAACGATGCTGGCAAGAGATCTTTCACGCGACTAGCAGTTTGGGGTGGAGCGCCATCCTGCATAAACATCGTACGTTCCAGCAGGTGTTTATCAGCCAGGCTACGGGTGATGCGATTCTGTAACATATCGGCGTACCTCTCACGGTAGCAGTTACAAAACCAGAATCACGCATTTCCTCGAAGAAAAAAGGCCCGATAACGGTAGATGTGGTAAATCCAACCCATACCGTGACTTTCTCGTCGTGCAATGGAGTTTCCACGACAGTTTTAGGATTTTCGGCAGCCCAAATCTGCAGTTGTGGGCGTTGACAGACCCTCGAAGCGTGAAATGAGCTTCGTCCATCCATAACACGTTACTCAACCAATCGTCATCTTCCGCCATCTTTTGAAACGCCCACACCGCAAATGCCCTCCGCTTCACTAAATCGCGAGGTAACAGTTCATGATGCCGATGGATTTTGTATGGATAGCATCGGAGGGTACGCCTAAGTGCCAACAAAAACCTTAGTTTATCGAATGCCGGTGTGACTTGCGACTGCACGAGCGCTGAGTTCCCCGTGCATAGACGAACCCGCTACAGCCTCCATTTCTACTTGAACTGTCTCAACAGCATTACGCCTTATGCTCGGCCGGCCACTACGGGGTCCATCGTCTAAACAACCCGTGCCTTCGAACTCGAAATCATTCTCGCCACAGCTCCATTTGTCAACTGGCCTTTACCCGTTCGAATCCCCTTCCTATGGCGATAGGATCGTAACGCTGAACTAGCACATTCCCTATTCTGATAATACAGCTTCACTAAAAGCGCCTTTTCCGGTAACGCCAACATGCTGCGACTGCTGGCGCATCTGATTCTCTCTCTCATTACAGCTCCTTTTATACACGATTGTCATGCGTAGTCACTGACATTTTGCTGTCCAGCGCCATCTGACGGACATTTTGTGAACTTCGTTTTTTTCGGTTCTAATAAAACCCCATGTCATTCCAAACATGTGTGTCAATTTTTACCTCTCTTTCTACACTATTCCGTGCTTTATTAAGTTTTCACATTTATATTTACTTTTTGATCATCCGTTATTTCATAGCATTTTGACAGTTCTTATTGTATTACCCACTTACATCTCTCCAGAACTACACGGAATCCTATAAATTACAGCTTTTTCCGGAGGTTGGCGAGCATCGTTGGCCTATTTTAGATGATCTTGTATCTTCTTCGTGGATGTATAAATTCCCGCGATATTCCGCTTTCTCAATATTTTACCTAGGCGGTGAGTCACGTCCTTAATGAATGGCAGGACAACTTTCGATTTCACCGGCGTTTGGGCATCACTATATTTTCTATGCCATTGTTCTTAACGCTCTTTTCTCTTCAGCGAATGAATAACCATTGTTGTGCAATGCAGTGGTGAGATGTTTTAACTCTTTCTCAACCAGCTCTGGTTCAGAGATTTTTCTCAATCTTTCCGCCAACGTTTTTATGACGGTCGCTTTTGTTGCGGGTGGTGGTGGTGGTGGTGGTGGCACGAATCCCGGTGAAGGTACCGGTCTTCGGGTTTTCGGTAAACTGTGTGGCCCAAGCTACCATCTTCTTTCTTGAAAGCTAGTACATTAAGAAAATTCGAACCACTACCACTACCCGCAACAAAAGCAAGGTGTCACAAAAATGTTGGTGGACAGAGCTAGGAAATTCTGTGAACCAGAGACGCTTGACGCAGAACTGAAACATCTCACCACTGCATTTCTCAAGAATGGTTATTCGTTCAATAAGGTGAAAAGAGCGTTAAGACCACATGGTGGAAATCATAATGATGCTCAAGCGCAAGTGAAATCTAAAATTTTTCTACCATTCATAAAAGACGTGACTGACAGCATAAGAAAAAATCTTGAGAAAGCGGAACATCGCGCTAATTGACGCACCCACGCGGAAGATACAAAATCATCTAAAATCGGTCAATGATTCTCTCCAGGAACTGGAATAAGCTGTGATTTATATGATTGCGTGTAGTTGTGGACAGGTGTGCGTGAGTACTACAGAAAGAACTGTCAGAAAGGCAATTGCAGGAGAGGGGAGATTGACGGACCAGCTGTTGCCGAACACACTTTGCAGCCAGGAGACCTCCACTTTCATTTTGCTCGGACTCAAGTACTGACAGCCGCATTTACCTCGAAAAACTATACAGAGAGGCTATAGAGATTGTGAGAGACCCCTGAAATTTTAATATGAGTGAGGAGGGCGTGAAACTGAATGAAATTTGGATTCCGATGCTGAAGAAGATGTGTACCAGTCTTCGACCATGGGATGGTAGTAACAGCGGAAAATGGCAGTCAACAACGGACAGTTGCGTTCGCGTACTCAATATGTTACGTCTCGCCACTGCGCGGAAGGTCGCGGAGCGCAATTTTGCTGTCGTCAGTAGCGAGCCAGGGTGTGAATCGGACATTCAAAAAAAGCTATGATCGCACTTGGAAATGTCCTCCACAGACGGGGACGGAACGAGGGGTTTTGAGGTGAAATTTCTTATACCACTGCATAAGAGCCCAGAAGATTTTATTAATTGTGACAAGTCAGGCCGTCAAAGTTTACGTTTCACAGTAGTGTGATTATGATTTATTTGCTTTGTATGTCCATTTACCACTGTTTACGGTAAAAAAAAAAAACCTTCAAATCAGTGATGCAACAACCTTCAAACAGATGCAAAAATAGTGTAAATTGGCTACCATGGATGGGAGAACAAATCATCATAGCGTCGTTCCATAGCTGAGTGATGCTGGCACGATATCTCAGCATGTTCAGTCTGAGCTTGTTGAACATTCTAATAAATAAATAAAGCTGAGTGAAGGGATTAACGGTGAACTCCAACGGGTGTTACGTCACGTCCGCCACGACGAAACACAATGAACAATAACGAACAAAAGGCAATAACACAAAAAGAAATAATGTGGTGAGCGCGGCAGAATACTAAGTGAGGTGTCTGATTAGATTGCCGGCTGGGTGGCAGATTGTTTCCGCTCGGGGACTGAGTGCTGTGTTGCCCTCATCATCATATCATCCTCATCGAGGGGTACAAAGTAGACTAGCCTCCAAGTGGGGAAACGTAACTAAGTTACGGCTAAATAGTCTACAGATATAGGCTGCTGGACCTCTGGTGGTTACAAATTACCTTAGGATATCCCAGCTGTTAAGAGGATACATAGCAATGAAGCAAAATAGTTCTGCCAAGAACTACCTGACAAAGGACTTAGGGAATACCCTCCAGCTCTTACAGCTAAACATAGAGGGAACAAGCAGAGCAAAAAGTGAGTATGTCACTCAAATATTGATTTAAAACAAGGTGGACGTTGTTGTACTACAGGAAACCCACTGCTCAGACGAAACCCAACTTCACTCCAGGTGTAAGCTCCCTGGCTACGCGTTAGCTGCTGCGACATACCATGCGAGTTACGGATCTGCAACATATATCAAGAATGATGTTGAAGATATAACAGATGTCCAAACAAAAACGGAGAATAATATCCATACCATCAGGCTGAAAGTCGCCAACACAGAGATTGTGAACATCTATAAGCCCCCAGCGCAACCATGGGTAAATGAAGCTGCTCAAAATATTCCACATCCAGGAATAGTAATTGGAGACTTCAACAGCCATAACACACAATGGGGCTACAGCACCACGAATGAATATGGTGAGAAAGTATCAGAATGGGCCGAAATGGAACGCCTTTTCTTACTACTTGACGGGAAGGACAAAGGGACATTCCGCTCAGCTAGATGGGCTCAGGACTACACTCCCGATCTCTGTTTCGTTACCACTAACAACAAAGGATTACCCTTGCAGAGCAGCAGGAAGGTGCTCAGTGATTTCCCTAGAAGCCAACACCGACCTGTACTGGTGAAAATTGGACTCGAAATCCCAGTTGTGAACTCTATACCAAAGCCACGATGGAACTTCCAAAAAGCCTAATGGGAAAAATTCTCTGAAGAGGTTGATCATATTATTTAGTTTATTCCACCTAAAGTTAGGCACTACGACCGCTTTGTTAGACTAATTCATTCCATTGCCAGAAAACATATTCCAAGAGGCTACAGAGAGAACTACATTCCTGGATGGAGCCCTAGATGTCAAGAATTGTATGACGAATTTAAAACGAATCGAGACACCGAGGTAGCAGATGAATTGATTTCGGCCCTAGATTCAGCTAGGCAAAAGAAATGGATGGAACTAACTGAAAACATGTCTTTCCAACACTCGAGTAAGAAAGCTTGGAATTTATTAAGAAAGCTTGGCAGTGCCACAAAAGTTAATATCCTATCAGACAAAATAAATCCTAACAAAATAGCAGCCAGGATTGTTAATATAACAAGAACACCAAGCAACAACAAAAAACAGAAAGCCAAAGAAATAAAACATGAGCTGAAGTCTAAAATGTCTCAAGCACAGCCTTCCGAATTTGCACAGAAAATCTCTGCAGCCGAAGTTGTTTCAGCCCTAGATACTCTGAAATCTGGTAAAGCGGCTGGTTGTGATGGTATATACCCGGAGTTCCTTAAACATGCTGGCCAAGGTGCAGTGCAGTGGCTAACTGCACTGTTTAATGAAATTCTCGCAACAGGAAGACTGCCAAATCTTTTTAAGAAAACTAAAATAATTGCCATCCTGAAACCGTCAAAATCTGGTAACAATCCTGAAGACTATAGACCCATTGCACTTCTAAGTGTCTGCTATAAACTGCTGGAGAGAGTACTCTGTAATAGAATTGCACCAACTATCCTGAAACACATTCCTGTAGAACAGGCTGGCTTCAGACGAGACCGCAGTTGTAGCGATCAAGTGCTAGCGTTGGCAACATACATAGAGAAGGGCTTCTAAGACCTGAAGAAAACAATGGCCGTGTTTATTGACCTAACATCAGCATATGATACAGTGTGGCGGAAAGGCATGCTTCTTAAGTTCTTAAGAATAATTCCATGTAAAGGAATTGCACAACTACTCAATAACATGCTGTCCAACAGGAAATTCCAAGTTCACCTAAAAGGTCAAGTAAGCAAGGTATACAATGTAAATGACAGAATACCACAAGGATCAGTATTGGCACCCCTACTTTTCATTTTATATGTCGCTGACTTGCCAGAAACGAAAGCAAGAACATTTATCTATGCTCATGACATAACCTTGGTGACGCAGGCTAACGATTTTACAACTTCAGAAATGACTCTCACTCAGGATCTGCGAATTCTAGATGAATTTTTTAATGGATGGCGGCTCAAAGTAAACAGAAATAAAACTGAATTCTCCACCTTCCATCTGAGTAATAGGCATGCTAGCTATAAACCGCAAATTTCCTTTAGAAATCAGTTGCTGTCATATAACCCATTCCCAAAATATCTCGGCGTGACCTTGGATCGTTCGCTAACATATAGAAAACTCCTAACTGAAACAGCTTTAAAAATGAGAACCAGAAACAATATATTACACAAACTCTCCGGAACAAGCTGGGGAGCTAAGGCATCAGTACTCAAAACAACTGCCCTCTCACTTGTATACTCTGTTGGGGAATTTTGCAGCCCAATATGGCTGAACAGCGCTCATACAGCCATGGTAGACACGCAGCTGAATGCAGCCATGAGAAGCGTATCCGGGACAATAAAATCCACACCCACAGAATGGCTACCTGATCTGTCTAATATTGCACCACCGAAGTAACGACGTCAAGCAGCGTTGAAAAGGGAATGGGAGAAATGCTCCAAGAATCCCGAGTTACCGCTACACCAGGACTGTGATGCCACTCAAAGGCAACGTCTTAAGTCCAGGAAACCCTCCTGGAGACTTGGAAAAAGGCTTACTTCTGAAGGATTCCAACCAGAAACAGCATGGCGGGAAGAATGGTTTGCAGCCAATCCCGATTCTGCAGGTCTCGTTGCTGATCCTACACGAGTCCCTCCTGGATTCCACTTACCTAGGAGGTCGTGGACCAACCTAAATCGCATACGCACCAAGCACGGAATATGCCAGGACTTGAAGCATAAGTGGTTCAAATGGTTCAAATAGCTCTGAGCACTATGGGACTCAACTGCTGTGGTCATAAGTCCGAAGCATAAGTGGGGAATCGCTGAAAGTGCCAAGTGAGACTGCGGACACCAACGACAAACAATACACCACATAGTCACAGAGTGTCCCCTACGGAAACATGCAGGAACTCTGACCAGCATACATGAGGTCTCTGAGGAAGCAATCTCCTGGCTGGATACTTTAGATACTAACCCATAGTTTTTATTACAACTTGAAGCTCTGTTTGTCAGTATTACTGTTTATAAAAACCACATTTTCTCTTTTACATGTAACTCATCCTAGTGATTTTATCCATATGTATATTATTGATTTATCGATCTAATCTAAGATTTTTCTTACCATAAATGAATGTAATCTATTTTACTTGTAGTATATGCATATTGTGTTACCAGTAACATCATTGCTGTTCAAGTAATGTATCCTTGATGCCAAACGAAATAATAAAAAAATCCTCATCGACAGGCAAGTCACCGAAGTGGCGTCATCTGAAAAGACATGCATTAGGCGACCTGTCTACTCGACGGGACGCCCTCTCCACATGACATTTCATTTCAACAACAAGCACCAAGACTGCATGGAACAAGTGTTTCCAAACAATACACACATAGCATAACGTCGGCCTTGCATTGTTATGCAGGTATATTCAGTGCAATAGAGATACAAAGATAAATGAGGGCATGAAATCAAACATGGCCACACAAATGAAGAATTTAATTCAACTACTCTGAAACGGGCCATTGGAGACCACGGGACCTTAAACCACGATACTCGGAAGGTATCTGAAAAAGTCTGAAATTTTGTCGGTGGAGGTCTGGTTCACCCTTTGTCAGTACGCAGCAGTTTGACAGTCGTAGTTGGTATGTGCCTGATAGTATAGCCATCAGAGTTTTGAGATCGATCGCAATAAATTAACATCAAATACAGCTGTTTAGAATTAATTTCAAAACAGGAAAATAATTAGTTATTTTAGAGAACAATAATATATGGTTGACGTTCACACTATTTCATCAAAATGGCAGGTGAAATATTAAATTACACAGTGAATATCGTCTTTACATGTTCGACAAGGAATGAATTGTACACAGCTTATTTAAAGACGCGGGAGTGGCTACTTTTGCAAAAGTAAATTTCACAACTATTTCATTTGACTAAATGACGTAAAAGCCAGAAAAATAAGAGAATAATCGTATACAGTAAGTGTCAATCTTTTATTTTCTTCTAAATTTATTTTTCTATAAACTCAAGTTCTGTAATTGAGATATTTCATTATTTGATAATTTATTCTACAAAAACTGCACATATCCTGAAACAAAAAAAAGAGGTGAAATACTCTTTAAAAACGAGAATAAGGGCTTCTATGTATGTCAATCCTAAAACAAACAATTATTGATACTGCAGTCGGCATAAACGTCTTGACAGAATTCAGCAACTGTATTCGACTATATATTTGAGACAATTCTCAGTTGTTGTTCCCTGTCAGTTGCAAACGTTTTTTAAATCTATTACATGTTTCGATCAGTCTGGATCACCTTCAGATCTAAGTAGTTACATCAGGAACCGATCTTGACCATTCAGGGAAGATATCGGTCTATTCTGATATATATGCTGCTCTGCGTACAAAAGACGGTTCGCGGATGCAGTTGCTTCCATCTCAAGATGGTCCAGAGTGATCGAAACATATAAGTTAATTAGAAAAGTGTGCAATTGAGACTGAACAATGAATCTGAATTAAATATCTAAAGAATTATTAGTGGAGTCCAAATTTTAAGCGCACACTGTTTTAGTGTTTGGTAAACTGCGATTATTACTATATCGACAGATTAGTGTGTGGTGGCCTGACGAGAACGAATGTTCCTCCACTGCATTTTTTAGTGGAGTATGGAACCAGAAACTGAGTGTTGGTATGGAATGGCACTGTGTACACTGTACGATCACCTTTGCTTCGCAAAGCCGACAATTTAGAGCTTAGGATACATGTATGAGGTGTCCCCTTTTTTCGGTGTCACCTTTTTTCGACGTCTCCGTGACGCTATTTTTTAGCAACACAAGATCGATGTTGCCAGTTGGGAAGTTGGAACTGGCCAACTAGTCGACACAATATTCTTGCACCTGGGAGTGAGGGCGTTTCGGTCGGATTATCGTGAATTTCTATAGTGATATTTCACGCCAATACCATAAAAGAAGGTTTTATACATGGAAGAATCCTGGAGATACTAGAAGGTATCAAATAGATTATATAACGGTAAGACAGAGATTTAGGAATCAGATTTTAAATTGTAAGACATTTCCAAGGAATATGACCACAATCTATTGGTTATGAACTGTAGATTGAAAGTGAAGAAACTGCAAAAAGGTGGGAATTTAAGGAGATGGGACCTGGATAAACTGACTAAACCAGAGGTTGTACCGAGTTTCAGGGAGAGCATAAGGCAACAATTGACAGGAATTGGGGAAAGAAATACAGTAGAAAAGGAATGGGTAACTCTGAGGGATGAAGTAGTGAAGGCAGCAGAAGATCGAGAAGGTAAAAAGACGAAGGCTAGTAGAAATCCTTGGGTAACAGAAGAAATATTGAATTTAATTGATGAAAGGAGAAAATATAAAAACGCAGTAAATGAAGAAGGCAAAAAGAAATACAAAGGTCTTAAAAATGAGATCAACAGGAAGTGCAAAATGGCTAAGCAGGGATGTCTAGAGGACAAATGTAAGAAGGTAGAGGCTTATCTCACTAGGGGTAAGATAGATACTGCCTACAGCAAAAATTAAAGAGACCTTTGGAGAACAGAGAGCCACTTGTATCAATATCAAGAGCGTTGATGGAAACCCAGTTCTAAGCAAAGAAGGGATTGCAGAAAGGTGCAAGGAGTATATAGAGGGTCTATACAAGGGCGATGTACTTGAGGACAGTACTATGGAAATGGAAGAGGATGTAGATGAAGATGAAATGGGAGATACGATACTGCGTGAAGAGTTTGACAGAGCACTGAAAGACCTCAGTCGAAACAAGGCTCCAGGAGCAGACAACATTCCATTGGAACTACTGACGGCCTTGGGAGAGCCAGTCCCGACAAAACTTTACCATCTGGTGAGCAAGATGTATGAGACAGGTGAAATACCCTCAGACTACAAGAAGAATATAATAATTCGGATCCCAAAGACAGAAGGTGTTGACAGATGTGAAAATTACCGAACTATCAGTTTAATAAGTCGCAGCTGCAAAATACTAACGCGAATTCTTTACAGACGAATGCAGAAACTGATAGAAGCCGAACTCGGCGAAGATCAGTTTGGATTCCGCAGAAATACTGGAACACGTGAGGCAATACTTACCCTACGACTTATTTTAGAAAATAGAGTAAGGAAAGGCAAACCTACATTTCTAGCATTTGTAGACTTAGAGAAAGCTTTTGACAATGTTGACTGGAATACTCGCTTTCAATTTCTGAAGGTGGCAGGAGTAAAATACAGGGAGCGAAAGGCTGTTTACAATTTGTACCTAAACCAGATGGCAGTTATAAGAGTCGAGGGACATGAAAGGGAAGCAGAGGTTGGGAAGGGAGTGAGGCAGGGTTGTAGCCTCTTCCGATGTTATTCAATCTGTATGTTGAGCACTCAGTCAAGGAAACAAAAGAAAAATTCCGAGTAGGTATTAAAGTCCATGGAGAAGAAATAAAAACGTTGAGGTTCGCCGATGACATTGTAGATCTGTCAGAGACAGCAAAGGACTTGGAAGAGCAGTTGAACGGAATGGACAGTATCTTGAAAGGAGGATATAAGATGGACATCAACAAAAGCAAAACGAGGATAATGGAATGTAGTCGAATTAAGTCGGGTGATGCTGAGGGAATTAGATTAGGAAATGAAACACGTAAAGTAGTAAAGGAGTTTTGCTATTTAGGGAGCAAAATAACTGATGATTGTCGAAGTAGAGAGGATATAAAATGTAGACTGGCAATGGCAAGGAAATCGTTTCTGAAGAAGAGAAAGTTGTTAATATCGAATATAGATTTAAGTGTCAGGAAGTCGTTTCTGAAGGTATTTGTAAGGAGTGTAGTTATGTATGGAAGTGAAACATGGACGATAAATAGTTTGGACAAGAAGAGAATAGAAGCTTTGGAAATGTGCTGCAGAAGAATGCTGAAGATTAGATGGGTAGATCACATAACTAATGAGGAGGTACTAAACAGAATTGGGGCGAAGAGGAGTTTGTGGCACAACTTCACAAGAAGAAGGGACCCGTTGGTAGGACATGTTCTGAGGCATCAAGGGATCACCAATTTAGCATTGTAGGGCAGCGTGGATGGTAAAAATCGTAGAGGGAGACCAAGAGATGAATACACAAGCATATTCAGAAGAATGTAGGTTGCAGTAAGTACTGGGAGATGAAGAAGCTTGCACAGGATAGCGTAGCATGGAGAGCTGCATCAAACCAGTCTCAGCACTGAAGACATCAACAACAACAACCATAAATCTGCCGCCCGGGGTGACGGAACGGTTCTAGGCGCTACAGTCTGGAACCGCGCGACTGCTACGGTCCCAGGTTAGAATCCAGCTTCGGGCATGGATGTGTGTTAGGTTTCAGTAATTCTAAGTTCTAGGGGACTGATGACCTCAGAAGTTAAGTCCAATGGTGCTCAGAGCCATTTGAACCATTAAAACCATAAATCTCTTGATAGTATATGCATAACTGTCTTGAAATCATTAACAATGCGAAGAGTTTTCTCTAGTCACCACCTCACTTGTTTCCTGTGATGCCATCACATGTTTCCAATAACCGCCACGAGAGACCAGCAATAACGTTGTGGTTGGCTAGAACCTTAATACGAAAGCTGTGCGTCTGTTGCCCTGGTCAGAACTCTCACCCACTCAAAACATACGGCTATCGATCGCAGAGATATTGGCACAGCACTGCTTACCACACAATACAACTGATGAACTCTGACTCAGAGCGGACGCAGCATGAGACAATCTACTTGTGTCATCCGAGCTCAGCTCAACTCGACGTGGAGCCAGCATGGGGCGACTGTTACTGCCAGAGCTCGCAGCACACTGTACTAAGCTTTCCGTCCTCTAATAATAGAAGCGGACCTGGGGGAAGATCAGTTTGTATTCCGTAGAAATGTTGGAACACGTGATGCAATACTAACCTTACCACTTACCTTAGAAGAAAGGTTAAGAAAAGGCAAACCTACGTTTCTAGCATTTGTAGACTTAGAGAAAGCTTTTGACAATGTTAACTGGAATACTCTCTTTCAAATTCTGAAGGTGGCAGGTATAAAATACAGGGAGCGAAAGGCTATTTACAATTTGTACAGAAATCAGATCGCAGTTATAAGAGTCGAGGGGCATGAAAGGGAAGCAGTAGTTGGGAAAGGAGTGAGACAGGGTTGTAGCCTCTCCCCGATGTTATTCAATCTGTATGTTGAGCAAGCAGTAAAGGAAACAAAAGAAAAATTCGGAGTAGGTATTAAAATTCATGGAGAAGAAGTAAAAACTTTGAGGTTCGCCGATGACATTGTAATTCTGTCAGAGACAGCAAAGGACTTGGAAGAGCAGTTGAATGGAATGGACATTGTCTTGAGAGGAGTATATAAGATGAACATCAACAAAAGCAAAACGAGGATAATGGAATGTAGTCGAATTAAGTCGGGTGATGCTGAGGGAATTAGATTAGGAAATGAGACACTTAAAGTAGTAAAGGAGTTTTGCTATTTAGGGGGTAAAATAACTGATGATGGTCGAAGTAGAGAGGATATGAAATGTAGACTGGCAATGGCAAGGAAATCGTTTCTGAAGAAGAGAAATTTGTTAACATCAAGTATAGATTTAAGTGTCAGGAAATCGTTTCTGAAAGTATTTGTATGGAGTGTAGCCATGTATGGAAGTGAAACATTAACTACACTCCTGGAAATGGAAAAAGAACACATTGACACCGGTGTGTCAGACCCACCATACTTGCTCCGGACACTGCGAGAGGGCTGTACAAGCAATGATCACACGCACGGCACAGCGGACACACCAGGAACCGCGGTGTTGGCCGTCGAATGGCGCAAGCTGCGCAGCATTTGTGCACCGCCGCCGTCAGTGTCAGCCAGTTTGCCGTGGCATACGGAGCTCCATCGCAGTCTTTAACACTGGTAGCATGCCGCGACAGTGTGGACGTGAACCGTATGTGCAGTTGATGGACTTTGAGCGAGGGCGTATAGTGGGCATGCGGGAGGCCGGGTGGATGTACCGCCGAATTGCTCAACACGTGGGGCGTGAGGTCTCCACAGTACATCGATGTTGTCGCCAGTGGTCGGCGGAAGGTGCACGTGCCCGTCGACCTGGGACCGGACCGCAGCGACGCACGGATGCACGCCAAGACCGTAGGATCCTATGCAGTGCCGTAGGGGACCGCACCGCCACTTCCCAGCAAATTAGGGACACTGTTGCTCCTGGGGTATCGGCGAGGACCATTCGCAACCGTCTCCATGAAGCTGGGCTACGGTCCCGCACACCGTTAGGCCGTCTTCCGCTCACGCCCCAACATCGTGCAGCCCGCCTCCAGTGGTGTCGCGACAGGCGTGAATGGAGGGGCGAATGGAGATGTGTCGTCTTCAGCGATGAGAGTCGCTTCTGCCTTGGTGCCAATGATGGTCGTATGCGTGTTTGGCGCCGTGCAGGTGAGCGCCACAATCAGGACTGCATACGACCGAGGCACACAGGGCCAACACCCGGCATCATGGTGTGGGGAGCCATCTCCTACACTGGCCGTACACCACTGGTGATCATCGAGGGGACACTGAATAGTGCACAGTACATCCAAACCGTCATCAAACCCATCGTTCTACCATTCCTAGACCGGCAAGGGAACTTGCTGTTCCAACAGGACAATGCACGTCCGCATGTATCCCGTGCCACCCAACGTGCTCTAGAAGGTGTAAGTCAACTACCCTGGCCAGCAAGATCTCCGGATCTGTCCCCCATTGAGCATGTTTGGGACTGGATGAAGCGTCGTCTCACGCGGTCTGCACGTCCAGCACGAACGCTGGTCCAACTGAGGCGCCAGGTGGAAATGGCATGGCAAGCCGTTCCACAGGACTACATCCAGCATCTCTACGATCGTCTCCATGGGAGAATAGCAGCCGGCATTGCTGCGAAAGGTGGATATACACTGTACTAGTGCCGACATTGTGCATGCTCCGTTGCCTGTGTCTATGAGCCTGTGGTTCTGTCAGTGTGATCATGTGGTGTATCTGACCCCAGGAATGTGTCAATAAAGTTTCCCCTTCCTGGAACAATGAATTCACGGTGTTCTTATTTCAATTTCCAGGAGTGTAGTTTGGACAAGAAGAGAATAGAAGCTTTCGAAATGTGGTGCTACAGAAGAATGCTGAAGATAAGGTGGGTAGATCACGTAACTAATGAGGAGGTATTGAATAAGATTTGGGAGAAGGAAAGTTTGTGGCACAACTTGACTAGAAGAAGGGTTCGGTTGGTAGGGCATGTTTTGAGGCATCAAGGGATCACAAATTTAGCATTGGAGGGCAGCATGGAGGGTAAAAATCGTAGAGGGAGACGAAGAGATGAATACACTAAGCAGATTCAGAAGGATGTAGGTTGCAGTAGGTACTGGGAGATGAAGAAGCTTGCACAGGATAGAGTAGCATGGAGAGCTGCATCAAACCAGTCTCAGGATTGAAGGCCACAACAACAACAACAACCCCCTTATCTATTGCATACCCACAACAAATAAGGGTTCGCTATTTACGATGCACAACTGATGTGTTACATTGTCGGCAGAGACATAGAGAGACTTATTAGATTAAATGTACATTTTTATTTGTAACTTATTTCCAGTTTTGTAAACGTACACATTGGCCAACGATTCTCTAGTGAATATGTGACACTCTTGAAATGTGATTTCGAGATGACTGTGGAATAGCTATCTACTATTACTGTGAATTCTTTGTCTTTTGGAATATACATTATTTTAGATGGGAGAGTAGTCAGAAGTGAGACAGCGTCAAAACGGGTCTAAGGATATGGATATTCCTACAATTCCTACTTTTAATCTGTCGGCTAAAGCCTACAGATGAGGAGATGCAATGTCGCATTGCCCGAGTAATTATTTTTATTTTGTAATGTAGGCGTTATTTCAATTTTAATACAGTTTTCCCGACGTCTCTCAAGTTCGCTAGCTCAGATGGTAGAGCACTTGCCCGCTCAAGGCAAAGGTCCCGAGTTCGAGTCTGGGTCGGGCACACGGTTTTAATCTGCGAGGAAGTTTCATACCAGCGCACACTCCGCTGCAGAGTGAAATTCTCATTCTGGTCTCTCAAGTTTTTCACCAGTTACTGTGTATGTTTTCGAATTTAATAACCCACAGTGTTAACCAGACCGAACCTTTCTGTCAGATGCAATCAGTTTAGAACTTTTAGTGTCAGGCTATCAGTTTTCCTGCAGTTCTGCGGTAAGCAAGTTGCATAACGCGTTTAGAAACCCTTTTGTCTGCAAGGTATCGTTCTCTTTCTCTTGTGTCGTTAACTGCTTCTAACACCCTTATCACCGATCGTCGACAAGAATTTGTGGATTTTCTCAATTTGTTTACTGAAGGTGGCAGTTTTCTGCAATCCCGTATGTGGGGAAGTCTCAAAATAACCATAGTATCATTCAGTTCTGATGTGCATTGCGTATCTGTTAGGACATGCGCACTCCCACTCTCTATATCCAGTTTCTGCACCCTCCCTATGTCCATTTCCACCTCCCATTTCTGTGTGCATCTCTGTTTCTTCCTCTCTCTGTCCATCGTACCCTCATATCTCTCGCATTCATTCTCCTTCCCTCTCTCACTGCTCAGCTATATCCATCCGCAATTGTTCTCCCTGAAACACATTCTGATACAAACTGCACAACCTTCTAGTGCACAGCAGCCTAGATGTCAGGCGTTACTAAGTTTTTCCATGCCAAGCCTGAACCGTACCAAACAGATAGACAAGAAAGTGAGTTACGCTAATAAGGATTAGGATAACTCACTTTCTTGTCTATCTGTTCGGTACGGTTCAGGATTGGTGTGGAAAAGGTTGGTAATACCTGACATATAGGCTGCTGTACACTAATATCATGCTGTTCAGTTTGTATCCAGCCTAGATGTCAGGCATTACCAACCTTTTCCACTCCAAGCCTGAACCGTACCAAACAGATAGACAAGAAAGTGAGTTATATTACATTGTCATCCCGTTCTGAGATATGTGTACGAATCAAATCCCTAGCTCATCAGTTGCAAAAATTGTGCTAAACAGACAACAACAAGAAAATGACCTAACAAAAATGTCAGAACAAAAGAAACTAAATCTTCAATTTAAATTGCTTTGAGTAGACATCCTTTTGGAATAACCCGACCAGCACATGCTTCTGTTTGACAATGAGCTATTCCACTTGATCCACTTTGAGCAGACACAGTGGTGAGACACAGAGCTTGCATCAGAAGGCCCCTGGAAACGCTGATTATAGTTTTTCATTCCTCCTCAAATTGTATTTAGGACTCACCTCTGCACCTCTTATTTTACTGTTACACTAACTTTGACACCGTAGCAGAGATGACGATATATAATGCTACCTGGAAATCTGAAGCGAGAGAGTCCTTTGGCGGCCAGGGGGCGTGGCAGGGAGCACAGTGTTTGCGGTGCGGCAGCATCCATCAGGGTGTCGGCCCTCCTTCCGCCCAATCCCCTGCCCCTAGCCTTCCGCCTCCGCCGCCGCCTCCGCCAGCCACCGCCCGGCAAACAGGCTGCGCGCCTTCCGGGCCAGCACCCCCACTGGGCGGCCAGCCACCTTGCAAGACATTAGCTGCCGACTCGGGTTTCCAGCTTGGCAAACAGCCACTTCCCCCTCCCAGCAATCCCCACCTCCTAAGGGTGGGGCTGCGTTTGGGGGTGGGGGTGAGGGATCTGCCTACAAATTTGTAGCATTCTTACTTTTCCGTTTCACAGGCCCAAGCCTCTGTGTCTGCCGATGCGTCAGGCTTATTTTTCTTAGATATACTCTTTGTTGTGGAAAATGGGGTGATAGGGAAGTACCTAAATATCATCACTAACATGGCACATGACTTCTTTTATTATTTTTAGGAGCTATTGTATTTGACAGATGTGTAAGAGGTAACCTGATTACAGAACATCTCCGTAGAGTGTAAGACTTATCATATTTACATTCAGGGTCATCATACTTATGTACAAAGGTGGTCACTTCCGTGCGACCACGAATTCCGCGCCGGGTGTCTAATGTGTTACTGTGTGACAAAAATTCGACATTTTTCTCCATTTCTAATTTTAAAATATGCTTCCTTTATACCCCAGTAGTCATTGTTTTCAACGGTTCATTTTCTTTATTAGCCTATTTTTTCATTAACTCCGAGAGTCTCATGAAAAGTAATGGAAACACTATTATAATTCATACAAGTCTTTATTGACAGACGTTCACTGTATTACATGCTCTCTCGATTACCTTCCCTGACACACATGGAAGGCATCGTACAGCGTCAACGCGTTCATCTCTCTCGATGTCTCTTAACGATGACTTCATAGCACGGATGATGTCTTCTCTTGTGTTGTAGTCTTACAGACTCATGTCGGTAATTAATGTGGATGTTCCAGTATGTTCCATCCCCTCGTATCCAGGAGCTCCCGCACGGGGTTCGCCGTGTTGCACCGTGCATTGTGTTGGGTTTGGTCGATTTCGGGGGAGAGGCTAAACTGCGAGGTCATAGGTCTCATCAGATTAGGGAAGGATGGGGAAGGAAGTCGGCCGTGCCCTTTCAAAGGAACCATTCCGGCATTTGCCTGAAGCGATTTAGGGAAATCACGGAAAACCTACATCAGGATGGCCGGACGCGGGACTGAACCGTCGTCCTCCAGAATGCGAGTCCAGTGTGCTAACCACTGCGCCACCTCGCTCGGTGCACCGTGCATTATCATGAAGAACGATGAGATGCAGCGGTACACTTCCTTCTCAAGGGACGAAGTTGATGTCGCAAGAAACTGCACTAGTCTGGCTTCAGTGACTCCGCTAGGGCGCTTGGAGTAGCCTCCCAGAATTTCAGACAGTAGACACACCAACTGGCTCAAACACAGCCGCCGCTGCTCAATGCACTACTTCAACTGACCTGCTATCATTTACTGACATCGTGCACGCCGCAATTACGAGAATTCTTCATGTTACAGCAGTGCTGCCACTAAGTTTTATCCAAGTCGTATCTACTTTTTTTTGTTTTGGTCATTAGTCTACTGACTGGTTTGATGCGGCCCGCCACGAATTCCTTTCCTGTGCTAACCTCCTCATCTCAGAGTAGCACTTGCAACCTACGTCCTCAATTATTTGCTTGACGTATTCCAATCTCTGTCTTCTTCTATAGGTTTTGCCCTCTACAGCTCCCTCTAGTACCATGGAAGTCATTCCCTCATGTCTTAGCAGATGTCCTATCATCCTGTCCCTTCTCCTTATCAGTGTTTTCCACATATTCCTTTCCTCTCCGATTCTGCGTAGAACCTTCTCATTCCTTACCTTATCAGTCCACCTAATTTTCAACATTCGTCTATAGCACCACATCTCAAATGCTTCGATTCTCTTCTGATCCGGTTTTCCCACAGTCCATGTTTCACTACCATACAATGCTGTACTCCAGACGTACATCCTCAGAAATTTCTTCCTCAAATTAAGGCCGGTATTTGATATTAGTAGACTTCTCTTGGCCAGAAATGCCTTTTTTGCCATAGCGAGTCTGCTTTTGATGTCCTCCTTGCTCCGTCCGTCATTGGTTATTTTACTGCCTACGTAGCAGAATTCCTTAACTTCATTGACTTCGTGACCATCAATCCTGATGTTAAATTTCTCGCTGTTCTCATTTCTACTACTTCTCATTACCTTCGTC
This sequence comes from Schistocerca serialis cubense, assembly GCF_023864345.2. Lineage (NCBI taxonomy): Eukaryota > Metazoa > Arthropoda > Insecta > Orthoptera > Acrididae > Schistocerca > Schistocerca serialis. The sequence goes on along the minus strand of NC_064638.1, from coordinate 645,913,259 downwards.
TTTCGCCGATTTACTCTCAAACCTTACTGTGTACTCATTAGACCGTTCATTCCGTTCAGCAGATCATTTAATTCTTCTTCACTTTCACTCAGGACAGCAATGTCATCAGCGAATCGTATCATTGATATCCTTTCACCTTGTATTTTAATTCCACTCCTGAACCTTTCTTTTATTTCCATCATTGCTTCCTCGATGTACAGATTGAAGAATAGGGGCGAAAGGCTACAGCCTTGTCTTACACCCTTCTTAATACGAGCACTTCGTTCTTGATCGTCCAATCTTATTAATCCCTCTTGGTTGTTGTACATATTGTATATCACCGGTCTCTCCCTAAAGCTTACCCTTACTTTTTACAGAATCTCGAACAGCTTGCACCATTTTATATTGTCGAACGCTTTTTCCAGGTCGACAAATCCTATGAAAGTGTCTTGATTTTTCTTTAGCCTTGCCTCCATTAGTAGCCGTAACGTCAGAATTGCCTCTCTCGTCCCTTTACTTTTCCTAAAGCCAAACTGATCTTCACCTAGCGCATTCTCAATTTTCTTTTCCATTCTTCTGTATATTATTCTTGTAAGCAGCTTCGATGCATGAGCTGTTAAGCTGTTTGTGCGATAATTATCGCACTTGTCAGCTCTTGCCGTCGTCGGAATTGTGTGGATGATGCTTTTCCGAAAGTCAGATGGTATGTCGCCAGACTCATATATTCTACACACCAACGTGAATAGTCGTTTTGTTGCCACTTCCCCCAATGATTTTAGAAATTCTGATGGAATGTTATCTATTCCTTCTTCCTTATTTGACCGTAAGTCCTCCAAAGCTCTTTTATATTCCGATTCTAATACTGCATCCCCTATCTATTCTAAATCCACTCCTGTTTCTTCTTCTATCACATCAGACAAATCTTCACCCTCATAGAGGCTTTCAATGTAGTCTTTCCACCTATCTGCTCTCTCCTCTGCATCTAACAGTGGAATTCCCGTTGCACTCTTAATGTTACCACCGTTGCCTTTAATGTCACCAAAGGTTGTTTTGACTTTCCTGTATGCTGAGTCTGTCGTTCCGACAATCATATCTTTTTCGATGTCTTCACATTTTTCAAATGGCTCTGAGCACTATGGGACTCAACTGCTGTGGTCACTAGTCCCCTAGAACTTAGAACTACTTATACCTAACTAACCTAAGGACATCACACACATCCATGCCCGAGGCAGGATTCGAACCTGCGACCGTAGCAGTCGCACGGTTCCGGACTGCGCGCCTAGAACCGTGAGACCACTGAGGCCGGCCTTCACATTTTTCCTGCAGCCATTTCGTCTTAGCTTCCCTGCACTTCGTATTTATTTCATTCCTCAGCGACTTGTACTTCTGTATTCCTGATTTTCCCGGAACATGTTTGTACTTCCTAATTTCATCAATCAACTGAAGTATTTCTTCTGTTACCCATGGTTTCTTCGCAGCTACCTTCTTTGTACCTATGTTTCCCTTCCCAACTTCTGTGATGGCCCTTTTTAGAGATGTCCATTCCTCTTCAACTGTACTGCCTACTGCGCTATTCCTTACTGCTATATCTATAGCGTTAGAGAATTTCAAACGTATCTCGTCATTCCTTAGTACTTCCGTATCGCACTTCCTTGCGTATTGATTATTCCTGACTAATGTCATGAACTTCAGCCTACTCTTCATCACTACTATATTGTGATCTGAGTCTATATCTGCTCCTGGGTACGCCTTACAATCCAGTATCTGATTTCGAAATCTCTGTCTGACCATGATGTAATCTAATTGAAATCTTCCCGTATCTCCCGGACTTTTCCAAGTATACCTCCTCCTCTTGTGATTCTTGAACAGGGTATTCGCTATTACTAGCTGAAACTTGTTACAGAACTCAATTAGTCTTTCTCCTCTTTCATTCCTTGTCCCAAGCCCATATTCTCCTGTAACCTTTTCTTCTACTCCTTCCCCTACAACTGCATTCCAGTCGCCCATGACTATTAGATTTTCGTCCCCCTTTACATACTGCATTACCCTTTCAACATCCTCATACACTTTCTCTATCTGTTCGTCTTCAGCTTACGACGTCGGCATGTATACCTGAACTATCGTTGTCGGTGTTGGTCTGTTGAGTGGTACTTAAGTAAATAAATTAGTGAAATCACAGTGAACTAGAAATTAGAATATAAATGGAAAACTTGGTTTAGTTTAGAGAGTTACATACTCGCATTCAGTGGGCAGAACAGAAGAAACAATGACCGTGAAGTCAGCAGGTTCCACATAAGCGGGCGCTGTCGATTCAGCCGCCACGGCATCGCCCGACCGGCTCACATGTTTCTCAGTTGTCGCATGTGAGCAAAGGCCCTCGCCTACATTCCAAGAGCCAATGACCGAGGTCAAGAAGATTCTTCGAGAAGCTTTTCAGCGTGACAGAAGAGGCAATGGCAGTGAAGTCGTTCACCTCCAGTGAACAGAAGTGAATAAATACGCGAGACGCGGTGGGCCCGACAGATGAAGACAGATGAAGACGGGGACGAAGCGACGGGAACGGAGACGAAGACAAGAGACGAAGGAAGAAAAGAAGAGTAGCAGTAGTGTTCAGTCAGTTTCGCTGCTGAAGACCGTCATGCAAGAAGAGACTGCATCATGCACAGACGCACCAAGTCCGCCGCTGTAATGGAATAGCAAGCAGCAGCCGCGGCGCCAGAAGACAGAAGTTAAAAGGTATTTGAAGTCTGATTTCTACATACCCGGGTGACTCGTGAGGACGGGAAGGAGACGGCCTCACATCAGTTGTCACCTGTGAGCTGGGATGAAGAGCTGACAGCCGAAGACTGGCAAGCGGGAGTCCGTGGTTCGAGTTCGCCACACTGGCCTTCTCCCGCCGCACCGCTCCGCTGGCCGACGCAGAACACACGCGGCCGCTTAGAGAAGAGAAACACTGGGACGCCACACCCAAGGTATCATCCGATGCACGACTTCGCTCGCAATAGTTAAACCGGCCACCTCGCGCTGCGCGTCTCCCGTCAGCTGGGCGAGATGGCGACACGAGATACACACCGCTACGCGTAATCAGACGCCGCCGCCGCCGCCGCCGCCGCCGCCGCCGCTGCCGCAGCAGAAGACTTCACAACGACACAGCTGCCGCTCCCCGAACCAGAACATCCCGTAAGATACAGTTGTAGAAATCTTCAATAAAAGTTATCTTATGTAAAAATGATGTTTCATTCGACCTCATACCCCAGCCAAGGGAGAACCCACCCTGCCCACATGTTGTTAAGAGAGAAAAGTTAATTTATTTAATATTTTCACCCTGACAGAATGCTTTAGAATGCTCATCCTGACAATTGACAGCATCCAAAGAGAAAACCCAGTTACATTGAGTGACAGAAGTGTCACATTTAGTAACACAACTGTTACATTTGGGTGTCAGAAGCCGTTCTAGTTGTTACAATTGGTGTCAGAGAATAAACCCTTGGCTCAATATGAGGTTTGAATGACAGTCACTAAAGGTCCACAGTTAGTATTGTATATGAATGACAGTCCCTAAAGGTCCACAGTTAGTATTGTTTAATGTGTGAAAGGATAGAGGTTTGCATAGCAGTCGTAATGTTTTCTTTATTTAGAAGTGTACTTTCTCTCATGATTTTAAGGGTTTGTCGAAAATATTTAAACATCTTTTTCATTCAGTGTAGTAAGATTGTGTAACTAACAGTTTGTAAAATGATGACACGAAATCGTACAAGGTCAGAGTCAGCACCACAAGCTGTTTCTACTGATGAAGCTATTCAGATCTTAGTTAATCAAATAGCACAGCTTAAAAGTGATAATAATGCATTATTTAAACAGTTGAGTGAGGTTAGGCAAACCAGTTCAATCCCTCCCACCCTAGATTCCTCAGCAGCAGCCTTAGTAACTCCTTTTTCAGGTAAACCTGGCGAGGACATAACAGCCTTTTTTGATGATTTAGTAGCAGTTGCAAAGTTAGGATCATGGTCAGATGAACAGCTCTTACAAATGACAAAGTTAAGATTGACAGGAGAGGCTAAAGCACACGTCTTATACCATGAAGAATTACGGAATGCTCCAACATTTGAGGAATTGAAGAAAGGATTACTTAAACGTTTTCAAAAACAGAACAGCTGTAGATTTTACAGGGAAAAATTACACACTATCACTCAAAGGCAAAACGAGTCGTTAGAAAGCTTTGTAGATAGGATTAGAAAAGTTAATATTAACACCTATCAGTTGACAACTAGTGATGAAGCAAATAAAGTTATTTTACAAGAGGCAGAAGATAGAGCTCTGGATACATTTTTACGTGGGTTACCTCCTGAAACGTCCCGTCGTGTCAGGGCAGAGTTTCCTAAAAATTTAGCAGAAGCTGTATCTGTGGCGACAGCTTTTGAAGAAATTGACATTGCCACCAGATACAAGGAGAAGCGAAATATATTTTCAGCAGGAGTACGATGTTTTAGGTGCGATCGACAGGGACATATAGCAAAAAATTGCAGACAACCTCAATGCACTAATTGTCAAAGAATAGGTCACACATTTAAGGAATGCAGGTCTAAGAAATTTTTTGGAAATAGAAATCAGTTAAACTCAAACGGGAATGTCGGAGCCGCCGCCAGGCGTTCCCAATAAAATTTCATGCCATTAAGGCGAATGTGAAGGCGGAATGCTGGTTATCTGCTACCATACAGGATAAAGAGGCAAGGATACTGGTGGATACAGGCGCAAACGTATCAATAGTAAGTAATGAATGTATTGGAGAAAAGAAATATGACCCTCCAAGGTATAGATTGAATGGAGTAGGAGGAGGTACAGTTAAGTCATTAGGATGTACATCATTGATTTTCTATATTCACGGTGTACAATTTCATGAAGATGTAGAAGTGGTAACAAAGGTAACTGACGGGTGCGACGCGATCCTGAATAAACATCACCCTAAAATCGACCTCAGACAGCTAACTGTAGAACTTAGCGGAATAGTGTTTCAGCTAGGTGACACCGCTGCAAAGGGCCCTCTGCCGCAAGATTTCCTTAACCGGAAGGCGAAATCAACTATACTGCGTGCAACGTCCTTGAAGGTTGATTCGCGGGATCAGATACCATCTGGCTCAGGAAAACTTCTCTGGATGACCGTTGACCCCGAAGTACCTAGAGATACAGTGTGTCTAATAGAGCCTTTAGAGGAAAATGAGGAATTAGATGTATCACATTGTTTTGTACGCAGGAGTGTTGTACGGGTTCAAGAGGTTGGGGGAGAAAGAAAAGTACCGGTACATATTGACAATTTCGGAGTGGAGGACAAAGAGCTGCATAAGGGAATATTAGTAGCTACAGTCAGTACTTTTGAAGAAGAAGATTTCATTTGGTCAGATATTACTGATGGTCAGAAACCAGACGCCTATAAAACCGCATTGCGCCAGAAGATTGAGCATTTGAAAGGAAAGGATAGAGACACGATAGAAGCAGTTTTAGTTGAGTTCCAAGATTTATTTAATGCGGAAGGTCCATTGCCAGCAACAGACATCACACAGCATAAGATCCCAACAGGAAATAGCCCCCCAGTTTATAGGAAGCCTTATAGAGTTGCGCATCACTTACAGCCAGTACTGGATGAATTTATAGAACAGCATCTAAAAGATGGAATTATAGAATATTCTGATTCGCCTTATAATTCAAATATTGTAATTATTCCAAAGAAGTCTCCCGAAGGTACGAAACGATAAGGATTTTGTTGTGACTACAGACACCTTAACAAACAAACTATCTCAGATGTTTATCCTCTTCCAAACATTACAGATATCATTGACAGTTTGGGTAACAGTAAATACTTTTCAACAATCGATTTACGTAGCGGATATCATCAATTGGAAGTTGCACCTGAAGATAGACATAAAACAGCATTTTCTACCCCTGGAGGCCACTGGCAATTTAAAAGAATGCCTTTCGGTTTGAAAAATGCACCAGCAACTTTTCAAAGACTACTCGATGGAGTATTGCGAGGACTCAAAACTCAGCAATGTTGTGTATATATAGACGATATTATTGTATTCTCCAGAGACATTAATGAACATGCTGTGCGTCTGTGTAATGCTTTTCAGAGACTTAGAAAAGCTAAATTAACATTAAATATGGAAAAATGTACTTTTGCATTGACAGAGGTTACATACCTAGGGCATGTCATTAGTGAAAAAGGAATTAAAACAGATCCTCGATTAATTTCGGCAGTTAAGGACTTCCCAACACCACAACGCGTTAAGGAAGTACAAAGTTTCATTGGTCTCGCATCGTATTACCGAAAATATGTTCAAAATTTTGCTGAAATTGCCCGACCCTTAACCCAATTATTGAAAAAGGGTGCAAAATTTCATTGGTCTGAAGATTGTGAATCAGCATTTCAAACCCTTAAAGATAAGTTAACACACAGTCCAGTATTAGCCTACCCAGATTATAACAAAGAATTTATTTTGTCTGTGACGCAAGTGGTCATTCAGTAGCAGTTGTTTTGAGTCAGAATATTAATGGCGCGGAACACCCCATACCCTATGCTTCGAGACAACTAACAACGGCAGAAAGAAATTATTCCACAACGGAGAAAGAATTGTTAAGTGTTATTTATGGTATCCAATACTTTAAATGCTACTTGTATGGTAGGAAATTCAAGGTCATTACAGACCACGCAGCTTTAAAATGGTTGCTTGGATTAAAGGATCCATCTAGTCGTCTTACCCGTTGGGCCCTATGTATTTCTGAAATGGATTTCGAAGTTATCCATAAACCAGGCAAAAAACACACGAATGCAGATTGCCTAAGTCGGAAAATAGCACTTTTGGAAGCAACAGGCCGAGATACTGAGGATTGGAGAAAGGCACAAGATGAGGATACAGAATGTAAAAAATACGCAACTCAAAAACAATTTTGCTTTGAAGATGGTGTATTATGCCGTATAACAAAACTTGGACTGCGAATTGTTGTTCCCCAACACCTTAGACAAGAAATAATGGCAGAGGCCCACGATCAAATCCTTGCAGGACACGGTGGACAGCGGACAACCGAAAGACGAGTAGCAGAGCGATTTTGGTGGCAAACCGGAAAGCAGGATGTTGCGCAGTACGTTCGTAATTGCGTTGCGTGCGGACAACGAGCTGAAATTTCTCGTTCAAAAATACCCTTACAGAGGCTCCCCGAGGCTTCATGTCCATTTCAAATCTGCGGAGTGGATCTCTACGGGCCATTTCATAAAACACCTGCTGGTAATAAGTATGTTCTTACAATTATAGATCACTTTTCACGCTATCTAGTTATGGTGAGTCTCCCAGATCAGCAAGCAAATACAGTTGCCCAAGCTTTAGTTAACAACTGGATACTTAAATTTGGCGTACCTGAAGCTATTATCACAGATCAGGGATCTAATTTTATGTCCGAATTAATGAAACAGCTATGCCACTTATTAAAAATACGCAAATTACGCACAACTCCGTTACACCCTCAGTGCAACGGGCGCACAGAAAGAGTTCATGGACAATTGGCAAGATGCTTAGTTATTATATTAACGAACAACATTCTAATTGGGATACGTATTTACCAATAATCGTGTCGGTATACTACGCCAAAACGCATGAAGCAACTGGCATGTCACCTTATGAAGTGGTCTATGGGAAGAAAATGCCGTCCCCTTTTGATGTAATCAGGCAGAAAAACGGAAAAGTCGGAGACACAGTAAGAGATTTGAGTCGAATGATGAAGGATGTATGGAAAAAGGTTCAAAAATCTAATACAAAGGATTTGGAACGACAGGAAAGATTAGGTAATACCCAAGTTAAATATCCAAATTACCAAATCGGTCAGTGGGTTATGCTTTCAGCTCCTTACATAGCGAAAGGAAAAACGAAGAAATTTGTATCAAACTACAGAGGTCCTTACCAAATTATTGAGATCACGTCACCAGTCAACGTTAAATTGCAACTGCCCACCCGAACTACCATTTTCCATGCAAGTCGTTTAAAACCTTTTAAGGGCACTCCAGATGTAATTCCTTCAACAATAGTGTCTGCTTTTCCGAAGGGTGGAGGAAGTTCCTGTAAAGGAAAAAGAGTGGCCACGCCAGCACAACATACAGACATGGCACCATACAAACTTCGTTCAAGGGTGCGAATGTCCTAGTTGAATCTTAGTAGACTGTGGACAGTATACAAATGTAAATAATTAATAAATTATAATGGTTTATTTTTTAAGAAAGAAAAGTTGAACGTAGAAACATGTAGATCTTGTAGTTAACAATGTATTTCCTCTTTTCTTTATTTTTGTTTTTACTAGGTTGGTAGGTTCATAACCATGTTGTTTGCTTTTTTCAGAAAACGCCATGCAAGCATTTCCTACATAAAACCTATCCTACCTCAACTACTCCCTTGACAGTTCCCTTCTGAAGTCATTAGATATGTTCATAAACTCACAGCAAGGCAAATTTGATGCCAATGTAATGATGCAACATGTCTTAAAATTAAAAAGTGAAAGCAAAACTAAAATTATAATTCTAGGAACGGGTATATCTGGAACCTTTGTGTTGGTGTTTCTGCTTTGTACAGTTTTCTTTTATTTAAGACGAAAAAATAAGCCAAATAATAATATACCACTTCATCAAATCCCTGTTAACTGGATACCACACTCTTAACTGGTGTACTTCAGTAGTTACTTTTGAGCATTAGTGTATAAATTTTGTTTATTGTACTTCATTCTTTATTAAACAGTCTCTTGTTAAAATAAACAATACTGTAGAATAGATATTCTTGCATTAGTATAGGGTAGATTAAACAGCTGTTGCTATGTCATTTTCTAAGTGCAAAATCTATTTTTTGTTTATTCATTGTCATCAAGATTTGTTACACTTGTTACAACCATTTATGTAAGAACTATGTGATTCCCACGCCCGGGTTCCCGGGTTCGATTCCCGGCGGGGTCAGGGATTTTCTCTGCCTCGTGGTGGCTGGGTGTTGTGTGCTGTCCTTAGGTTAGTTAGGTTTAATTAGTTCTAAGTTCTAGGCGACTGATGACCTCAGCAGTTGAGTCACATAGTGCTCAGAGCCATTTGAACTATGTGATTCCTGACCGTACAGTGCTTTTGTAAAGTGATAAAGTATTTTCCACATACTTAACGTGAAGCGTGTGTAATCTTCTAAGTCGAGAGTTTTCAGTGCTTGTGCTTTTTCCGTGTGAAGAGTGGAGGAACGTTGAGTGGTAAATTCGAGGGCGAATTTCTCCGAAGGGTGGAGGAATGTAGAGTGGTACTTAAGTAAATAAATTAGTGAAATCACAGTGAACTAGAAATTAGAATATAAATGGAAAACTTGGTTTAGTTTAGAGAGTTACATACTCGCATTCAGTGGGCAGAACAGAAGAAACAATGACCGTGAAGTCAGCAGGTTCCACATAAGCGGGCGCTGTCGATTCAGCCGTCACGGCATCGCCCGACCGGCTCACGTGTTTCTCAGTTGTCGCATGTGAGCAAAGGCCCTCGCCTACATTCCAAGAGCCAATGACCGAGGTAAAGAAGATTCTTCGAGAAGCTTTTCATCGTGACAGAAGAGGCAATGGCCGTGAAGTCGTTCACCTCCAGTGAACTGAAGTGAGTAAATACGCGAGACGCGGTGGGCCGACAGATGAAGACAGATGAAGACGGGGACGAAGACGAAGACGGAGACGGGAATGGAGACGAAGACGAGAGATGAAGGAAGAAAAGAAGAGTAGCAGTAGTGTTCAGTCAGTTTCGCTGCTGAAGACCGTCATGCAAGAAGAGACTGCATCATGCACAGACGCACCAAGTCCGCCGCTGTAATGGAATAGCAATCAGCAGCCGCGGCGCCAGAAGACAGAAGTTAAAAGGTATTTGAAGTCTGATTTTTACATACCCGGGTGACTCGTGAGGATGGGAAGGAGACGGCCTCACATCAGTAGTCACCTGTGAGCTGGGATGAAGAGCTGACAGCCGAAGACTGGCAAGCGGGAGTCCGTGGTTCGAGTCCGACACACTGGCCTTCTCCCGCCGCACCGCTCCGCTGGCCGACGCAGAACACACGCGGCCGCTTAGAGAAGAGAAACACTGGGACGCCACACCCAAGGTATCATCCGATGCACGACTTCGCTCGCAATAGTTAAACCGGCCACCTCGCGCTGCGCGTCTCCCGTCAGCTGGGCGAGACGGCGACACGAGATACACACCGCTACGCATAATCAGACGCCGCCGCCGCCGCCGCCGCCGCCGCCGCTGCCGCAGCAGAAGACTTCACAACGACACAGCTGCCGCTCCCCGAACCAGAACATCCCGTAAGATACAGTTGTAGAAATCTTCAATAAAAGTTATCTTCTGTAAAAATGATGTTTCATTCGACCTCATACCCGAGCCAAGGGAGAACCCACTCTGCCCACATGTTGTTAAGAGAGAAAAGTTAATTTATTTAATATTTTCACCCTGACAGAATGCTTTAGAATGCTCATCCTGACAATTGACAGCATCCAAAGAGAAAACCCAGTTACATTGAGTGACAGAAGTGTCACATTTAGTAACACAACTGTTACATTTGGGTGTCAGAAGCCGTTCTAGTTGTTACAGGTCTGCTGTCGATTCTGATTAGAACAACCCGGTCACTGAACTGTTCACAGTAACACACACTCTGCCCTAACTTCCTATTCATAACGAATCCTACACTTGTTATACCATTTTCTGCTGCTGTTGATATTACCTGATACTCATCTGACCAGAAATCCTTGTCTTCCTTCCACTACACTTCACTGACCACTACTATATCTAAATTGAGCCTTTGCATTTCCCTTTTCAGATTTTCTACTTTCCCTACCACGTTCAAGCTTCTGACATTCCACGCCCCGACTCGTAGGACGTTATCCTTTCGTTGATTATTCAATCTTTTTCTCATGGTAACCTCCCCCTTGGCAGTCCCCTCCCGCAGATCCGGATGGGGCACTGTTCTGGAATCTTTTGCCAATGGAGAGATCATCATGACACTTCTTCAATTGCAGGCCACATGTCCTGTGGATACACGTTACGTGTCTTTAATGCAGTGGTTTCCATTGCCTTCTGCATCCTCATGTCGTTGATCATTGCTGATTCTTCCGCCTTTAGGGGCAATTTCCCACCCCTAGGACAAGAGAGTGCCCTGAACCTCTATCCGCTCCTCCGCCCTCTTTGACAAGGCCGTTGGCAGAATGAGGCTGGCTTCTTATGCCGGAATTCTTTGGCCGCCAATGCTGATTATTTATCATAATTTTGGCAGTGGCGGGGATCGAACCCGGGACCGAAGACGTTTTGATTATAAATCAAAGACGCTGACCCTAGACCACGGGGAAATCAATCTCATGTCTACTACCAACATCCAAATTAGTTTATGAACGGTGAAAAATTTGCAAGCACAAAATGATAATGCTGTACAAGTAGTCAATAAATCCAGGCAATTAATGATTTGGTAAATACTTACTATGATATACGCCTAACAGCATGGATGAACTCGATGATTTAGAGATGATAGTCAAAAAGTAATGTCCCTGCACAGACCTATTTTTAATCATATCTACAGTATACTATTACATCTTAGATCCGCCAATTAAAAAACGCTCCCCAAGCAGATACATGTATCGCCGTGTTTTACAGTGGCGTTGCTTCCTAAAACCCAGTGTTCACAAGAACGAATACGCATTTGAACCCTTGATGCTTCCTCTGGGGCAGAGTTTTAGGTACCATATAGCCACTTACGGGCACATGTGTAGAGCCAATAGATATCTAGCGGACAGTATTCACCTTTGCTTTCTCTAAATTTTGTTGGGGAATCACTGACAGTCCTATGCAGTTTTACCAGAGAATGAACGTGGAAACTACGGACAAACTTATCTCTTTTATACAAATAGTAACCAGTCGTCTGAGAGCTCTGGCACGGAAGAGTGTCGGACTATTGAGACGAGCCAGTGGCTCAACGGCAAAATTGTTCCGAACTGTACGGGACCTCGGATGTAACCTCTTAAACAGCTTTTTGCAAGAGGAAGGAAGGAACCACTGGGTGAGGAGGAGAGGGGGGTAGAGGGATGATTTTCCCACGTTCAAGCATAGTGTGGAACACGCGAACGTTTTCACTTCACAACTTTCAGGGGATTTGGCATGGCTTAGTTGGAATTTATAAGGTACAATTTTTTTAGCGGTGTACGTTACTAAAGTAAGTACAATGTTCCTGTCATTGAAACAAGCTAAGTAATATGTAGCCAATATCGGGCGTTGCACTGAACTCGAAGAAATCGAAGAATCTGTTGCTGATTTTCGTTGACGGTGGACCAAGGCTGCAAGTATTATCGACAATTTCCAAGTCTTCCACTGCGGCAGTGCCAAAGTTCTAATCTTGACTCGAAGGTACCCACAACATTCCTCTGTAACCTTGCAAGAGTGTGGCGCCCGGCACCCCTACCATCGAGCTCGGCGACGCTTAAAACACTATGGTGTCAACACATGCGAAAACGGAAAAACCACAGCTTAGACGTTCATATGCCCTATAAGGTTGGTTAATGATATCACATTGGCACCAAATTTTCCCGCTATTCAGGGCTACACCATTGTAGATATGCCACATGATGGAGAGGTCGTCCGAATCCCTGTTTTACACATTTTACCCCCAGATCCCTTAATCGGGCAGGTAAGTTAGAAAATTTAAAAAGGGAAATGGATAGGGTAAAGTTAGATATAGTGGGAATTAGTGAAATTCGGTGGCAGGAGGAACAAGACTTCTGGTCAGGTGACAACAGGGTTATTAACACAAAATCAAATAGGGGTAATGCAGGAGTAGGTTTAATAATGAATAGGAAAATAGGAATGCGCGTAAGCTACTACAAACAGCGTAGTGAACGCATTATTGTGGCCAAGATAGATACCAAGCCCACACCTACTACAGTAGTACAAGTTTATATGCCAACTAGCTCTGCAGATGACGAAGATATTGAAGAAATGTATGATGAAATAAAAGAAATTATTCAGATAGTGAAGGGAAATGAAAATTTAGTAGTCATGGGTGACTGGAATTCGAGTGTAGGAAAAGGGAGAGAAGGAAACGTAGTAGGTGGATATGGATTGGGGCTAAGAAATGAAAGAGGAAGCCCCCTGGTAGAATTTTGCACAGAGCACAACTTAATCATAGCTAACACTTGGTTTAAGAATCATGAAGGAAGGTTGTATACATGGAAGACCCTGGAGATACTAAAAGGTATCAGATAGATTATATAATGGTAAGACAGAGATTTAGGAACCCGGTTTTAAATTGTAAGACATTTCCAGGGGCAGATGTGGACTCTGACCTGTAGATTAAAACTGAAGAAACTGCAAAAAGGTGGGAATTTAAGGAGATGGGACCTGGATAAACTGAAAGAACCAGAGGTTGTACAGAGTTTCAGGGAGAGCATAAGGGAACAATTGACAGGAATGGGGGAAAGAAATACAGTAGAAGAAGAATGGGTAGCTTTGAGGGATGAGGTAGTGAAGGCAGCAGGGGATCAAGTAGGTAAAAAGACGAGGGCTAGTAGAAATCCTTGGGTAACAGAAGAAATATTGAATTTAATTGATGAAAGGAGAAAATATAAAAATGCAATAAATGAAGCAGGCAAAAAGGAATACAAACGTCTCAAAAATGAGATCGACAGGAAGTGCAACATGGCTAAGCAGGGATGGCTAGAGGACAAATGTAAGGATGTAGAGGCTTATCTCACTAGGGGTCAGATAGATACTGCCTACAGGAAAATTAAAGAGACCTTTGGTGATAGGAGAACCACTTGTATGAATATCAAGAGCGCAGATGGATATCCAGTTCTAAGCAAAGAAGGGAAAGCAGAAAGATGGAAGGAGTATATAGAGGGTCTATACAAGGGCGATGTACTTGAGGACAATATTATGGAAATGGAAGAGGATGTAGATGAAGATGAAATGGGAGATACCATACTGCGTGAAGAGTTTGACAGAGCACTGAAAGACCTGAGTCGAAACAAGGCCCCCGGAGTAGACAACATTCCATTGGAACTACTGACGGCCTTGGGAGCGCCAGTCCTGACAAAACTCTACCATCTGGTAGGCAAGATGTATGAAACAGGCTAAATACCCTCAGACTTCAAGAAGAATATAATGATTCCAATCCCAAAGAAAGCAGGTGTTGACAGATGTGAAAATTACCGAACAATCAGTTTAATAAGCCACAGCTGCAAAATACTTACACGAATTCTTTATAGACGAATGGAAAAATTAGTAGAAGCCGACCTCATGGAAGATCAGTTTGGATTCCGTAGAAATACTGGAACACATGAGGCAATACTGACCCTGCGACTTATCTTAGAAGAAAGATTAAGGAAAGGCAAACCTACGTTTCTAGCATTTGTAGACTTAGAGAAAGCTTTTGACAATGTTGACTGGAGTACTCTCTTTCAAATTCTAAAGGTGGCAGGGGTAAAACACAGGGAGCGAAAGGCTATATAGAATTTGTACAGGAACCAGATGGCAGTTATAAGAGTCGAGGGACATGAAAGGGAAGCAGTGGTTGGGAAGGGAGTAAGACAGGGTTGTAGCCTCTCCCCGATGTTATTCAATCTGTATATTGAGCAAGCAGTAAAGGAAACAAAAGAAAAATTCGGAGTAGGTATTAAAATCCAAGGAGAAGAAATAAAAACTTTGAGGTTCGCCGATGACATTGTAATTCTGTCAGAGACAGCAAAGGACTTGGAAGAGCAGTTGAATGGAATGGACAGTGTCTTGAGAGGAGTATATAAGATGAACATCAACAAAAGCAAAACGAGGATAATGGAATGTAGTCGAATTAAGTCGGGTGATGCTGAGGGAATTAGATTAGGAAATGAGGCACTTAAAGTAGTAAAGGAATGTAGCTATTTGGGGAGCAAAATAACTGATGATGGTCGAAGTAGGAGGATGAAAAATGTAGACTGGCAATGGCAAGGAAAGCGTTTGTGAAGAAGAGAAATTTGTTAACATCGAGTATAGATTTAAGCGTCAGGAAGTCTTTTCTGAAAGTATTTGTATGGAGTGTAGCCATGTATGGAAGTGAAACATGGACGATAAATAGACAGGAAGAGAATAGAAGCTTTCGAAAAGATTAGATGGGTAGATCACATAACTAATGAGGAAGTATTGAATACGATTGGGGAGAAGAGAAGTTTGTGGCACAACTTGACCAGAAGAAGGGATCGGTTGGTAGGACATGTTCTGAGGCATCAATGGATCACCAATTTAGTATTGGAGGGCAGCGTGGAGGGTAAAAATCGTAGAGGGAGACCAAGAGATGAATACACTCAGCAGATTCAGAAGGATGTAGGTTGCAGTAGGTACTGGGAGATGAAGATGCTTGCACAGGATAGAGTAGCATGGAGAGCTGCATCAAACCAGTCTCAGGACTGAAGATCACAACAACAACACCCCTTCTTTTGGTACATTTCAGACACACCGTTGTTGGGACACACTATCACTAAGACACTACGTCGCTAAAAATCATCGCAAAAAGCCGTCAGGAGGTCGCATAAAGTACATCACCGGTACCATTCCTTCCCTTGGGGTGTTGATTTACACACATTTTACTGTCGGAAACGACAGTCCGCAGTGCACTGAGTGAAAAAACGACGTTCTTTGACACCTTCTCTGCCTTTAGGTGGGGCTGCCTGCCCTCAGGCGCTAGAGCAGCCGCAATGCTGCACTTCGCTGAATGAGTGTCGAAGTCCCTGAGAGGTACATTTTTAACGTGCTCAACAAATGTGTATGGGTAGCACCAAGCTTGCTACTGACCTTGGGAGGAGAAGGGAGGAGGGGGGTGGGATGGAAGCAGGGGCTTAGAGAATCCTTCGTCGTTCTATTCATGTACAGCTTCTTGTTGCGCCACAGGAGGGCGCAAAACACGATGGCTGAAAGAGCACAAAACTACTTATTGCTTCGAATCATGTTCAAATTTCGTCGAATGGTTTTGAAAGGTTCCTCACGGTTCCAACCTGTACACTAGAGCAAACATTGCGGTCGCATTATACTCCAGAGGAGACAGGTCACATTCAGTGGGTATCTTCAGAGCAGGGTTGAATCGTCCAAGAGAGGAGGGAGGGGGGGGGGGAGGGAGAGGGGTCATAGCAGTGTCGAACATTGTCCTGTTACTCATCGGACTGCGAGCTGTCGACTTCAACTGCAAAATATGTTTGAATCAACGCCCCAAGCGAAAGGGTGGTTTCACTGACGCCACTCAGGCCAATTCCTGAAGGCTATTCCTGTCGATTCAGAGCGGCGGTGTGTCTGGCGTGAAAAGAAGAAATAAAATGTGGGTAAGGGGGGAGGGGTTTGACCACCTCTCGTAGTGTGTCACATTCATGGTGTTGTTGAGCAGAATTGCGGTGAAATTTGATCTCAAGGTGATGTCATAAATTCACGTTACACCTAACATGAAGTTCTGAGCTGCGGCCTTTCTTACCAACTGTCAACATTGTGTTATTTGAAGCACAGGGAGCCACTGTCTTGCTCCTTTGCAGAAGAAGATTGTAGGCGCCTTTCAGCCAAAATACAAAATTAGCGTAGCAGTGAGAATCTATTGCGAGGTCTCAAAGAAAGCTACACGTCCTCCTTGTCTACCTTTCCATCGTTTTTTTTCTTTTTTTTGAGCTGTGTATTTCACTAGGGGACACAGAAGCTAGACTGCCTCTGCTTGCATGGGTTAGGAGAACGAGATAAACTGAAAATACAGATATGAAAGTAAAATAACAGTAGATCTCATGTCTGAAAATCAGTATGCAGTTGAAAATGTAACATCCAAAATCTATTGTTTTTAACAGGAGGAACGTATGGCACATAGAAATCATGTCTACTGAAAAGTTTGGTATAAATTGCTAACCACAAAACACGGGGTACGGCGTGTTATTAGTGTAAAAGCTTACATCGATTCACGAGAAAACAGGCCTTAAAAATATAAAAAAAATGCTTAGGAATTCGCATAAAATTTGCTACATGACGACAAAGTGTATCAGTGGTCTGGTGTGAAACGCTGAGTTACAAGTGAGGAAAGTTGTACAACAGCTCTTGATGTATAAAGACAAAGTACACCTGACGATGGACCCACTGGGTCCGAAATGCATCGTGTAATTAATAAAAGACGAAAATGTCGTGACTGAAGCCATTGTTTAATTCATACCTCTAATTAATAACAGTAGCAACACAGTAGTAACACATTAGAGCGAGACAGAACAATCGACCAACATCAAAGAAATCGGGCGAGTGATGGCTGTAAAGAAGTAACACGAAGCAAATGCGTTCACAAAACGATCATGTGGAACGTTACGTTGCATGCAATCCCTTAAAGCCAAAATTTAATTTAATTTAATGAGTATTGTGGTGCTTAAATTTATAAACATGTTTAGTTAACAAACACTGTTTGTTCTATAAAATTTATAGCGTCTACTGTTAAGTAATGGTGACCACTTATTTATTATTCATGCAATTGCTGCCCAATAGTATTATCAAATAAAATTTTGTTGTTATGTGGCGTATTTACTTCCCACGACTTCGGCAGCTCTCGTTTATTGTGGTCACATCTGTTCGAAGTCTCCGGTTCAGTGATAACTACGTTCATCAATTGTGATAAATACACATCCACATCAAAGCGCACCACAGTGGATATGCAATTAACAGAACACACGATGGAACGTTAAATATTCGGCTTAATGAAAGCTTTATTGTGTTAGCCTGTAACAAACTGTCCCGCCTATGACTTCTAACAATTACATTCGAACGCACTTCACGGACAAAATGTAATAAAAACGTGCTAAAATGTAAAACAAGATTTTCATTAACGTCTCAGTTGATATCCACATAACGCTAAGCTGCAAACTTCTTGCTTTGCTTCATAATTCAGTACAAATTTTTCTGTATTGCGAACTGAGAATGCTTCATGTAACATTTATTACTGTTTATATAGTAAAATCATTATTCGTAGTGGTATTGATGTTTCCGTAAACTTCTTTTGTTTTAATGTGCTTCATTATCTACACTCCTGGAAATTGAAATGAGAACACCGTGAATTCATTGTCCCAGGAAGGGGAAACTTTATTGACACATTCCTGGGGTCAGATACATCACATGATCACACTGACAGAACCACAGGCACATAGACACAGGCAACAGAGCATGCACAATGTCGGCACTAGTACAGTGTATATCCACCTTTCGCAGCAATGCAGGCTGCTATTCTCCCATGGAGACGATCGTAGAGATGCTGGATGTAGTCCTGTGGAACGGCTTGCCATGCCAGGAGTGTATATACACCGGAGCAAGTATGGTGGGTCTGACAAACCGGTGTCAATGTGTTCTTTTTCCATTTCCAGGAGTGTATATACACTCCAGCAAATTAGGGACACTCCTGGAAATGGAAAAAGAACACATTGACACCGGTGTGTCAGACCCACCATACTTGCTCCGGACACTGCGAGAGGGCTGTACAAGTAATGATCACACGCACGGCACAGCGGACACACCAGGAACCGCGGTGTTGGCCGTCGAATGGCGCTAGCTGCGCAGCATTTGTGCACCGCCGCCGTCAGTGTCAGCCAGTTTGCCGTGGCATACGGAGCTCCATCGCAGTCTTTAACATTGGTAGCATGCCGCGACAGCGTGGACGTGAACCGTATGTGCAGTTGACGGACTTTGAGCGAGGGCGTATAGTGGGCATCCGGGAGGCCGGGTGGACGTACCGCCGAATTGCTCAACACGTGGGGCGTGAGGTCTCCACAGTACATCGATGTTGTCGCCAGTGGTCGGCGGAAGGTGCACGTGCCCGTCGACCTGGGACCGGACCGCAGCGATGCACGGATGCACGCCAAGACCATAGGATCCTACGCAGTGCCGCAGGGTACCGCACCGCCACTTCCCAGCAAATTAGGGACACTGTTGCTCCTGGGGTATCGGCGAGGACCATTCGCAACCGTCTCCATGAAGCTGGGCTACGGTCCCGCACACCGTTAGGCCGTCTTCCGCTCACGCCCCAACATCGTGCAGCCCGCCTCCAGTGGTGTCGCGACAGGCGTGAATGGAGGGACGAATGGAGACGTGTCGTCTTCAGCAATGAGAGTCGCTTCTGCCTTGGTGCCAATGATGGTCGTATGCGTGTTTGGCGCCGTGCAGGTGAGCGCCACAATCAGGACTGCATACGACCGAGGCACACAGGGCCAACACCCGGCATCATGGTGTGGGGAGCGATCTCCTACACTGGCCATACACCACTGATGATCGTCGAGGGGACACTGAATAGTGCACGGTACATCCAAACCGTCATCGAACCCATCGTTCTACCATTCCTAGACCGGCAAGGGAACTTGCTGTTCCAACAGGACAATGCACGTCCGCATGTATCCCGTGCCACCCAACGTGCTCTAGAAGGTGTAAGTCAACTACCCTGGCCAGCAAGATCTCCGGATCTGTCCCCCATTGAGCATGTTTGGGACTGGATGAAGCGTCGTCTCACGCGGTCTGCACGTCCAGCACGAACGCTGGTCCAACTGAGGCGCCAGGTGGAAATAGCATGGCAAGCCGTTCCACAGGACTACATCAAGCATCTCTACGATCGTCTCCACGGGAGAATAGCAGCCTCCATTGCTGCGAAAGTTGGATATACACTGTACTAGTCCCGACATTGTGCATGCTCTGTTGCCTGTGTCTATGTGTCTGTGGTTCTGTCAGTGTGATCATGTGATGTATCTGACCCCAGGAATGTGTCAATAAAGTTTCCCCTTCCTGGGACAATGAATTCGCGGTGTTCTTATTTCAATTTCCAGGAGTGTATTTTGAAACAGTTTTGTGTATATTCTACAATACGGAGTTCCACAAAGGCAAAATTCGTAACTGCATCGAAATAAAAAGCGTACTCCAAAGGAACCGTCATAAAAACAGGCGTACGCGAGAGAACAAAACTCACTGGAGCACTTCGCTGTTAAAGAAATTTGGTTACTGGCTGTCCTGACGGCCAGACATATCAGTCCAGGATTAACGTGTACCTGCAGTTGTGGAGTATATAGCAGAGAGATCGCTTCCTCAGTATTTTGTTTGTTCTGATAATTAGTTCCAGTGTGGTCTGAAAATAGTGGTTGATGGTTTGGATAATACTGATCTGTTACTGTGTTGTGCCAGCAGCAGTGTACTGCTGTGTTGACACCGCCCGGGATTAGCCAAGCGGTCTGAGGCGCTTCAGTCATGGACTGTGGGGCTGGTCCCGGCGGAGGTTCGAGTCCTCCCTCGGGCATGGTGTGTGTGTTTGTCTTTAGGATAATTTAGGTTAAGTAGTGTGTAAGCTTAGGGACTGATGACCTTAGCAGGTAAGTCCCATAAGATTTCACACTTATTTTATTTGCTATGTTGACAATGAACACGACAGGAAACGCTGATTAATAATTCTGCCAATTTAAATCTGTCCGCTTATACTTCACCAAAATGGACATGGTTTTGGCTGAACATTGTCCTTGAATGTTACATAACAATAATCACACTATAACTAGCTCTCAATAATTGCGAGACAATAATTTCTTGTTGTCATTTGAACAGAATGAACGTTTGGTTGGGAGTCAGTTAAGTCTATGAAAGACATGAACTTCCTGGCAGATGATAACTTCGTGCAGGTCAGAGACACGAACTCGGGACCTTTTCCGTTCGCGGGCAAGTGCTCTATCATCTGAGCTACCCAAGCACGACCCACGCCCCGTCCTCACAGCCTTACTTCTGCCAGTACCTCGTCTCCTACCTTCTAAACTTCACAGAAACTATCCTCCACAGAAAGGTGTGAGGACGAGGCGTGAGTCGTGCTTTGGTAGCACAGATGGTAGAGCCCTTGTCTGCGAAAGGCAAAGGTCCCGAGTTGGAGTCTCGGTCCGGCTCACAGTTTTAATCTGCCAGAAAGTTTCACATCAGCGCACACTCCGCTGCAGAGTGAAAATCTGATTCTATGAAAGATAAATATAAGTATTGTGCATTATAAGATTTTCCTCAGATTAACATTGTGACTAGTTAATATAGTACACGCAGATTAAACTCGATCTATTGTAATACAATGGTTACAAGCAACAAATGAAAATCTGTTTGTTACATTATATGCAAATGTTTCACTGCTTAATTCAACTGTCTGACTTCGTATCATAACTTTTGCATTATCCAGTAACAGTGAATAATACAAAACATAACATATTCATGGCACTTAACCAACTGTAATGCATGTCACTATCCAGTATAATATTTGAATAAAAACCTGAAACATGGCTGCGATTCAGCAGTTGCATAAATCTGAAGAGGTCAAAAATTAGCCAACCAGTTTCAAACCAAAAGTATATTTAGCCCTTGACCTAGACTTCGGGATTGATAAGAATATCTTCTTCAGACGATGATTTCGATATTTATAAAAATATCTCTAGAAGAACACGGCCCACTCCTTCTAAACAACTTATTTTTATAAATATCCAAACCTAAATAAATTTTTGGTGTGCAACTGGTTGGCTGATTTTTTCAGCCTTTTCATATATGAGTTACTTTCGTCATATCTTGTTAGCTGTTGTGACATTTGAGTATTTTTGTGCATCGTGTATGATTTACGTTCTCAGTTCGGGTATAACTGATACAAATATTGTGTAGTTTGGTTTTGATTCAATGTATGCATTGCCAGTAGTCGAATACCGTACAGTTCGCATTCTTTACCATTGTATTATTACTTAGTGTGTAAATATATAATCTAGCATCCTTCTACGTATTAAATCTTTCTGGTCCAGATAGTGGCTGTGATTTTCAATTTCGTCACTTTACCGATATCGGATGTAGTCTATACAGCGACAGAGGCTGGCTGCTTAGCAAGCCTTGAACTACCAGTAACGCAGTTCGATTTTGATTATCGGAGCCTTTCTATGGTAGCACCTTTGTATTGTTGCAATTCTAGGCGACTACGTCACTACTGACGGTAGCTTTTATACAGCGAGTTCGTAAATGGCGACAGTGCTTCCACATATCCGGGGTCTTTTTTCACCGTACATAGTAACACTCTAGTGGTGAGCCCATTTTGCATATTATTTTCATATTAATCGGGAGAAATACTACGATTGCAACCAGCCAGCCTCATCAGCTACTGTTACACATTTCTAGTTAGGTGTTTTTACTTTACGGTAGAAGACTGCCACCAAATAGCGGAAGAATCACCATTTAACAACGGAATGAGGATGTAGGAGACAATGGAAACAACTAAATTAAAGACAAAAACGTGTGTCCACAACACCTGTGACGTGTTATGGAAATGTGTCATGATTATCTCTCCACTGGCACAAAATTCCCGATCACCTGATGGGTAGAGTTGAGGGGGAGGTTACCATTGGAAAAGATTGTGCAGCCAAAGAAAGTGCTCTACTAGAAAGGGCGTAGAATGTTAGAAGTCTGAATTTGGTGGGGATGTCCAAAGTCTGAAAAAGAAAATGCAAAGGACAAGTCTAGAGACACTGAAGGTCAGTGAACTGAAATGAAAAAGATTACTGGTCTGATGAATACAAATCTCAACAGCAGCAAAAATAGCACAACAGGAGTAGAAGGTAGGTAGAGAGCACTGGAAAAATTGAAAACACAGCTACTTTTATATTATCTCTAAATAGGGGAGAGAGTGTCACGGATAAAACGCGAGATGGGGTGACAATCGTCAAAATATAGGTGTTTGCGACGAGATCTTTTCACGACAATTCAATCACAATCTTTCTCCTATGAATAAAATGTTCTTATGAACATAGGGGTGGGAATGGGTGTGGGGAAGGGGGAATGATTATTGTGATAAACTAAGAGGCCCCAGACCATGCATGGATTGAGGCGTTCGCTTTTTACTTTACTCGCGTGTTATTGGAGAGTGGAGCGGTTGGGAAAGAGAATCAAAGTGGTTCTGTGAACCCTCTGCCAAGCACTTAATTATGAAGTGTAAAGTACCCATGTAAATGTAACACTTAATTATGAAGTGCAAAGTACCCATGTAAATGTGGATGTAGAGGAGGGTGACTTACAACGGTTAGTTCAGTGACAGAATTATTCTCACCGCAATCGGTAGCACGCCAACACCGACAACAGTAGGTCAGGTATACATGCTGACCACAAGCAGAAAATGAAGAAACGGAAAAAGAGATATGAGGATATCAAATGTGCAATTCAGTATGTAATTGTAGATGAATATCTAATAATCATAAGTGATTGGGACTTTGTAAAGGGCGGAGGAGTGAAAGACAGAATTTGCTCGATAGTAGGAATGTGAGAGGACAAAGATTTATTGAGTTCTCCTACAATTTCCTGACAATGATAATGAATGCTCTGAGTAAAAGTCACAAGAAGAAGTGGTGTACTTGAAAAAGGCCTGGGGTTTCAGTGTGGATTACGCGATTTTCAAAAAAGGACTCCAGATGTGACCAGGATTATTTACAAATCACAATACGGAAATTATGAAGAGTTGACTGAAGTTTCAGAGAATCATGTGGAAGAATCAATGTGGAAAGAAGCGAGGTACGGGAGTACAGACGAGTTATGAGATGTTTGTGTAGTTCAATCGATTTGTAGGTACTGCGATAATCAATCCCATAGGACACAGCTAAGTTGAAGAGCAATCGATAGCTGCAAAAAGATCCATTACATGTGATGGACAAACATATGCGAAAGTATTTGCGAACATAGGAAGATCAGAAATACTGAGGAGATGAGAGGAATACAGCAAAGTTAGACACTTGAGAATGAAATAAACATGAAGACTAGGAGAAATCGCTGAAGGAAAAATCCGAAGACATCGAAAAAGAAATGGCTGCCGGAAAGACTGATTCAGTGTATAGAAAAATCAAAACAACCCTCAGTGAAACCAAATGCAATTACGTCAACATTAAGAATGCAAAAGGAACTCCACTGTTAAATGCACAAGACAGAGCGGATAGGTCGAAACAGAGCAGTAAAGTCATCTACGAGGATGAGAAACTGATGAAGTGATAGAAAATGAAATGGGAGACGAAACGGAGATACAGTGGACCCTGCTTCAAAGTCAGAGACTAACAGAGCTTTGGAATACTTGCGATCAGATAAGGTGGAAGATATAGATAAGACTCCATCGGAACTTCTAAAATCATAAGATGAATTCGAGGTGGTATGAAGAATCTATTAGTCTGGAGGTAGATCAAAACGCTTTAGGGAAAATATGTCTCGCATAGTCCCTAAATTAAAAGTGTAAAATACTGGGAGAACTATCGCAGGCAAAACTTGCCACCCATAATACAAGTATCTGTCAATAACAATGCACAGAATAATGGGAAAGAATATTGTGAATCTGTTACATGACGATCAGATTGACCTTAGGAAAAATCATGAAAGCATGCCTTAAGAGATATTATGATACATTCATAGGAACTGTCGACCTACACAAAAGACCTGATAATGGAAGCAAGCCTTAAGAGACATTATGAGACTCTCATAGGATTTGTCGACCCAAAAAAGTGTTTCATAATTAAAAATTGTGCAAGATATTGAAATTCCCTGGGAAAAGCGGGTGTAACCTGCTGAGAAAGACAGTAGTATAGAACTTTTACTATACGTGTTGCTTTGACAAGGATGTAATACAGGGATTTAGTTTTTCGTCCCTTGTGTTAAATCTACAAATCAAAGAAACAATAACGAAAATTAAGCAAGTTTCTGGAGAGTCTCTGTGTGTCCATCTTTTCACAGATGGTTGCGGGACTTCGGCTGTTCATTAAAGAATGTCATTAAAACACCTTTCAGTCGTCTACACTTCCAGATATTTTCTTGGAAATTTGAACATTTAGACGCCTGAAAGGTGTTTGATTTGACATTCTGTTTCAAGAGAGTGTTTAAAATAAAAGGTAAAATGATATTAAAGCAAGCAATACGAACACACTTTCCACAACACTCAGAACGAGGGAGGGGCGGGGGTACTTGCCCGCCCTAAAAAACCTAAGTAACAAACAAAATTCGTCAATTTTTGTTTTCTTATATTGACAATAAACTCTTTAAGTAGGTACTGATGTGCAAGCAAAATCCTGGACCTGGAAATATCTTTCAAAACACTCTTAGCAATATCTACAGATTTTCGATAATGTGTTCTACCAAGCTGAGGGTACCTTACGACTACCACAAACAGTGTAAAAAATGAAAATTTTGTTAACTACTATTATACATCTTGAACTTGAAAACACTGAACATGATATTCATTTTGTAAATTGACAGCACTATGAAGAAATAAATTTTTGGGTTTTGTTTAATCGCCGCCGGAGTGCCGAGCGGTTCTAGGCGCTACAGTCTGGAACCGAGCGACCGCTACGATCGCAGGTTCGAATCCTGCCTCGAGCATGGATGTGTGTGATGTCTATATGTTAGTTAGGCTTAAGTAGTTCTAAGTTCTAGGGGACTGATGACCTCAGCAGTTTAGTCCCATAGTGCTCAGCGCCATTTCAACCATTTTTTTTTTTTGTTTAAAGGAAGAAATTTAAACATTTATGGAATTTTATAGAAGAATTAACAAAAAATCAATGGTTTTTAAATAACTGACGAAATTACATTGTTTTCAAAAGGCGGTGTACTTCGCCTCCCAGTTTTGCGAGGGTTCATGAAGAAATTCGCAAGTGACGTTGCTGTAAGTGAGGAAAATTTAGAGGACATTCTGAATTAAATGAACCGTCTGGTGAGTACAGAGTATGGACTCAGAGTAAACCTAAGAAAGATGTAAGTAATGAGGACTACTGGAAATGAGATGAGTGAAAAATGGTTCAAATGGCTCTGAGCACTATAAGACTTAACATCTGAGGTCATCAGTGCCCAGATGAGTGAAATAAAAAAGGAGAGAAAGGAGAGTAGTCACAAGTCGCACATAAGTTTTTTTATTTTTTTTATTTTTACACGTTTCACTCGACCAGCGCAAGCATCTCCAGAAATTACGTTTCCGATGGCCAGAAGATAAAAGTATCGGGCTGTGTACAGCACCGCCGTAATACATACTACAACGTGTGGCCCTCTATTGCGTAATTTCTGAAGATGGTCGCATATGTCGAGTGAAAGACGTAAAAATGAAGAAAAAGTTCATGCGACAATTAGCAGTTGTTTCTAACAGTCTACTCCCATACTCGCGACTGCCTACGCTCGCTAAGCGAGGTAAATGATAAACTTAACATAACAGTTATGGATCTTGATGCAGACGAAGTTAGGTTATTACCCTACTTTGGAAGCAGAATAACAGATGACGGACAAAACCAGGGGAACATGAAAATGAGACCAGCACGGCAAAGGAGGCATTAGAGGCCAAAATAAGTCTACTAGCAAAGATCATCTGTCTTGATTCGAGGAATAAATATCTGAGAATATTTTTTTAAGCACAGCATGGTATGGAAGTGAATCATGTACTGTGGGATTACAGGGTAATAAGAGAAGAGTATGAGAATGGTGCTGTAGAAGTATGTCGGAGAAATAAGATAGCGAATGAGTAGGTTGTCCACAGATTCGGCGAGAGCAGAATAATTAGGAAAACAATGATCATAAGAAAGGGTGGTGTGATAAGTCATGTGTTAAGAGTGCTGGGCATAACGTCTTTGCTAGTTGAGGAAGCTGAAGAGGGCAAAAACTGTAAGGGAAGCTAGTTATTCCGTTTTTCCAACAAATAATTATATAACGTAGAATGTAAGTGCTGATCTGAGGTGAACAGGTTGACACAGAGGGAGAGTTCCTGGTGGCCCGCATCAAATCAGTTAGAAGACTTGTTACCATTTTTAAAAAATCAGAATGTGTACCTTCAAATACAAGGTGAATTTCAACGTATTGGAGACGGAATTCGCCACAATTCACTAGTCATGTCTTTCTTCAACAGTTGTTTTTATCTGTGAGATACCTTAGGAACTATTGCATAAATCTGAAGTTGTCCACGTAGAATTTCTTTTTGTTGAATTAGTGTATGTGTAAGTAATGATGTGTTACAGAAAATACATAGCTTTTATATTATCTCCCCTATACTATAGTTGTACTTCAAATATTGTCACATTCGTAGTTAGACACCTTGCATGATTACAAGCGCAGATGTACCGCTATAAATAAAACATCATGCAGTAGTTAGTATGGATACAGTTACTGACTCTAAAATTTGAACTGTGCGGCCGGTAGCTGCATTTAACAACAGCATCATGGTCGTAATCACCATGGGAATTCTTTACAAAAGGCAGGATATTGGCCATAAAAAAAGAGTCCAGTTATTGGAATCATTTCCGTCGACAAGGCTATGAGGAAACCAGCCTCCGATAAATTATTCAGTGTTTTTAAATTCCCTTTTACCCTTCGAACACATAATGCACATTTGCTTTCATTTCCAACAAGCATTGTGAAAATAAAACAAAATTAGCAGTTCAGCGTGGAACGACTGTTTACATGGTGTGAGAATGGTGTACATCTCGGTTTGTGTGTGAGCGACGGTACTCAAGGCTTGTTCGAGAACGTTCTCCCACACAAGCAGCACATCATATGGCAGCCATCTCGCTCATTCTCTCCCCTCCGTCCGTCACACTTAGCGGCTCCTCTATAAGACATTCATAAATAAATCTAAATCTTCTGCAGTTATTAGACTAAAAAAAAAATCATTTATTTGTCAGGACCACTTATACACCGACCAGCCGGTAGGACACAACGTCATTAATTTTGTGTCAGTTGCATAGCTCAATCTTACTGTACAACTCGATGAAACATTAATGTATAGTCACCCACTGTGTAATAACATTACATAAAATAAACTCCACATGTGTAGAATGAGAACAAATTTAAAATTACGTTACTCTAGAGTCCTAGAGTCGTAGCACAATAAACAATTACACAATTTTCACTCAGTAAGTTTCGTATCTGTATTTTTAGATTGCACATATGTGTAATGTGTTGTCTCCTATGATACGGACATTTTCATTGTTTTTCACATAAGCTACGTGAGATGAGCACCTCATTCTCTAAACTGTGAAGATCACGCTGCACGCCTGGATTGCGCTTATACAAAATTTATGATGATGTGTCCTACAGTCTGGTGATTGTAAAATTGTTATCCCGTGATGTGAAGATAGCTAAAACTTTCCCGAATCTAATAATCAATAAAAATAGGGAATTGCGATCTTCCCTATTAAACTATTACTGATCGTGTATCTCTAATTTGAGCATGGCAAGACACAATACAATTCCAAATATAGTTAGCCTGGGTTACTTTTGCTATTGATTACGAAGGACCCGATGCACAACTCTAGCACTGGAGTAGCCTCTGGCGGCTCTCTCTACTTGAATCCCCGAGCAGCAACTTGTGTCGCTTTGACCTTAATCCGACCCTTACGATACTCGCCAGAGGTCGCAAGACGAGTTAGGATGATTGAGCCATTCACAAGACACAGTCAGAAACAGTGTAGGAATGAGAAGAGAGGGAGGGTAGTTGACAACAGTGTCGGTTCTTTTTTTGTTATGGTTGGAAATGAAAGCAAATGTGCATTATGTGTTATGGTTTTAGGGCGCAAAACTGCTACGGTCATTAGCGGCCAGTGTCTGACTTAGGAAAAGGTAAAAAAAAACGAAACTGGTAACCAGCAGCAATGGGAGCGAAACTCAAAAAGGAAAGCTTAAAAAACCACTATAGAAGAGGGGTTGTTTGTCCCCAAAAAAGAGCTTCAAATGACTGACCTCATCTCACTGGCATTAACAAACTCGAGAATGCGATCGGCTGAGCGCGTGTCATCTGCTAAAATGGAAGATATGTCAGGCGACAGCTGTAGACGGGCGCGTAACGGAGTAAATTAGGGGCACTCAAGTAAAATGTGTCTCACAGTCCACAGTTGAGAGCAGTGGTGTCGGGGTGTCAACGGACACAAATTGCAAATTTTGTATATTCAGCGCAGTCAGAAAAGTGCTCGTTAAATCATATATACCTTGCCCTTCTGTGCGACATATGCGCGATCCGTTTTTACGAACTTCCACATGTGGGACCCCGCTTCGGCCTAGGTTCCGCTGCAGCTGACGCTAAACTCTTGTATGTTTCACGAATTCTTAGTTTAGGAACTAATGAGGCCAATAGTCAAAGCAAGTCACTGATGTTCAACAAAGCTGCAAAATACGTAAATAAAGCTACCTAAATGGTACTATCCACAAAAACTGATAACAATAGTTTAAGGAATTTACACTACTGGCCATTAAAATTGCTACACCAAGAAGAAATACAGATGATAAACGGGTATACATTGGACAAATATATTATATGTATATATGGTTCTCGGGCGAGACGAACACACTGCTAAGGCAGGATCAGGGCCCCCTATTTATGCCAGTTTTAGGCAGGAAGTGCGCATGCGTGGAGGCGCCAAATTCGATGGCCAATAGCGACGATATCAGCTTGGCAGTGTGTTCGTCGCACCTGAAGATGTCGGCCTGTTGCGCTGATGAAATATTGTGGAGTTTGCACTATAACATCCGACGTCTCGCCCGAGAACCATATATACAACATCTCCGTCGGGAAAGCCTCAAGCAATACAAATATACTAGAACTAACATGTGATTACATTTTGACGTAATTTGGGTGCATAGATCCTGAGAAATCAGCACCCAGAACAACCACTTCTGGCCCTAATAACAGCCTTGATAAGCCTGGGCATTGAGTCAACAGACCTTGGATGGCGTGTACAGGTACAGCTGCCCATGTAGCTTCAACACGATACCACAGGTCATCAGGAGTAGTGACTGGCGTATTGTAACGAGCCAGTTGCTCGGCCACCATTGACCAGACGTTTTCAATTGGTGAGAGATCTGGAGAATGTGCTGGCCAGGGCAGCAATCGAACGTTTTCTGTATCCAGAAAGACCCGTACGGGACCTGCAACACGCGGTCGTGCATTATCCTGCTGAAATGTAGGGTTTCGCGGGGATCGAATGAAGGGTCGAGCCACGGGTCATAACACATCTGAAATATAACGCCCACTGTTCAAAGTGCCGTCAATGCGAACAAGAGGTGACCGAGACGTGTAACCAACGGCATCCCATACAATCACGCCGGGTGATACGCCAGTATGGGGATGACGAATACACGCTTCCAATGTGCGTCCACCGCGATGTTGCCAAACACGGATGTGACCATCGTGATGCTGTAAATAGAACCTGGATTCATCCGAAAACATGACGTTTTGCCATTCGTGCACCCAGGTTCGTCGTTGAGTACACCATCGCAGGCGCTCCTGTCTGTGATGCAGCGTCAAGTGTAACCGCCGCCATGGTCTCCGAGCTGATAGTCCATGCTGCTGCAAACGTCGTCGAACTGTTCGTGGAGATGGTTGTTGTCTTGCAAACGTCCCCATCTATTGACTCAGGGATCGAGACGTGGCTGCACGATCCGTTATAGCCATGCGGATAAGATGCCTGTCATCTCGACTGCTAGTGATATGAGGCCGTTGGGATCTAGCACGGCGTTCTGTATTACCCTCCTCAACTGAACGATTCCATATTCTGCTAACCGTCATTGGATCTCGACAAACGCAAGCAGCAATGTCGCGATACGATAAACCGCAATCACGATAGGCTACAATCCGACCTTTATCAAAGTCGGAAACGTGATGGTAGGCATTTCTCCTCCTTACACGAGGCATCACAACAACGTGTACCAGGCAACGCGAGTTAACAGCTGTTTGTGGATGAGAAATCGGTTGGAAACTTTTCTCATTTCAGCACGTTTTAGTTGCCGCCACCGAAGCCAACCTGGTGTGAATGCTCTGAAAAGCTAATCATTTGCATGCCACAGAATTTTCTTCCTGTCGGTTAAATTTTCTCGTCTTTAGCACGTCATCTTTGTGGTGCAGCAATTTTAATGGACAGTAGTATACATATTCTTTATTAATACTCATTTCTCACTGCACTGGGACAAAAGACAGGTACATGCGGCGAATAATTTGTAAGCAAGGGCAAAAAGTTGCCGTGGGCCTAAATTAACTGTTGCTGATTTTGTGTCTACAAATCCATGTTGGGGATCCCCAGGGCTCGTCAAGCGCTTTTCATCTTTGTACATCTTACTATAGCATATAGTGGGTTCACACACACACACAAAGAAAGAAAATAGTGCACCACGAAGGAAATACCAGAAGTGGTCGGAAATGGGTACGTGGCATGCACATGAACACACAAAAAGTGGTTACAGTCCCAGAAAAATATGAAGATTTATTCAAGCGAAAGAGCTTCACAAATTGGACAAGTTAGTAATGCTGTGGCCCACCTCTGGCACGTATGCAAGGAGTTATTCGAGTTAACATCGACTGGTGGATGTCCTCCAGAGGGATATCGAACGAAACCCTGTCCCCCTGGCGCGTTAGATCGGCCTAGTAGAATTACCGTCAGTGGTGAGTCCCGCTTCGAGATGAGCCGCGATCACCTACAAAACTGTATCTGGTGAGGCCCTGGCCAGTAGTGAGATACCAACATGTATCTCGCCCGCCATGTGGTCCGACAGCCAGGAGTGACCAAGTGGGGTGCTGTTCCTTTTCATAGCACGACCCCTGTGTTGTCATCGCGAACTCTTACAGCGGGACGTCGACGGTACTCTACCCTCCGTTTTGCTAACTTTCATGGAAAGTCGGCAGGGTCTTACATTACACCAAGATAATGCCCGCCAACACACGGCGAGTGTTTCTACTGCTCATCTTCGTGCTTTCCAAACCTTAGCTTGGTCAACAGGATTGCAGGATCTCACCTCAAGTGAGAACGTTTGGAGGGTTGTGGACAGGACCCTCCAACCAGCTCGCGGTTTTGAATTCGGCACGAGATCCCTCAAGGGGACATCCGGATACTCCATCAGTCAATGTCAAGTGGAAAAACTGTTATCATAAGGGACAGAGATGCAGCAACGCGTTACTGACTTCCTCACTTTGTGAATATAACCAGTTGTAACGGTTTATACTTCCACTGGTTCCTCGTATGCACATTGCTTTGGACTATTCCTTCAATAAGACTAATGCAAATTAATTTAGATACCATCACAATACTACAGTCGTTCAGTTATACATGGACACACATAAAACACACACACTCTTTACAAATACACAGCATTTAAATTCTTGGTTAGAACAACGTCCGCAACGAAGGACGAAGTCCCAGACTTAATATAAAACGTTTCCCATCCTCCGGTTCCGAGCAAGGTTTCCTGGATATTTCTTTGGGTTGTAAACGTTTTCCGGGACTGGGAAGTCCGTCCCATTTATTCCCAATTGTGATTCCCCATTTGCCCCAATATCAGCTTTCTGATAATTGGATGAACAGAATCGCGACACTTAAATGGGCTGTATCTCGGACAGCCCATTCCGTTCCTAAGAATGGGGGATGAAAACAGTAAAAAATTAAACAAATAGCCAAATGAAAAATAAAGAAAGCTGTGTGACAAACCGAGTAAGAATTTATTCAGATTATTGGCAAGCCATTCTGATTTCGTTTTTCTTTGGTTGACGTAAGTAATCTGAGTCGAATATCAAACTGATTTTTAACTCAAGTAATTACGTTCATATGAGTTTATTGTTCACATCTAATTACTATCTTTTATATTAATGTCCAGATTAGTTGCAGCTCTGTCTTCAGTGGCATCGGTATCAATGATACGTTAAATATAATGAATAAGCAAACACTGAGTTCATGAAATATCGCATCTCCATGACGGCCTCGCTAACGTGATATTATGATATTTGCTCGTGGTTAAAGTTATTGTCGAAATATTTGATTTTTCTGTAAACACTTACCGAGTTCCACCATAAACAATGTATGTTATGCGGAGCGAGTCTTTGTGAATAGCAGCACAGAAAACTTCACTGTTTTTTATATTGAATAGAAATGTTGATTTGCGCATGTGTTTTTAAATAAGGCGTAACACGAAAGAAAACAAATACTGTGAACAAGTTGTCCTTAGGGTATTTGACAGTTAACACCTCAGCGAGATGGTAAATGGCAATAAAATGAATCACCCGAGTGTTATGTTACCTGCCGAGATGTGTTTACGAAACATACATGTTTACAGAACACTGCTGTCAATTTTCTGGAGTGCAAACAAACAAACACACACACACACACACACACACACACACACACACACACACACACACACACACATTCCTACTCTACAAATTTTATTGAGTATCGTCACTATGTCGATTCATTTTTTAAAAACAGTTGGTCTTCGGATTTATTGTGAAATTTTGGTAGTTGTTGCCACCTTCCGTTAAAAGACTGCCGTTTTGTTGTAGAGAGTTTGTTCTACTTCTCGAACAGGCGGAAAGATCCATTATCATATGATTATACGAGCTGCGAACATCCACATCCATTAAGAATCTATGAGTATGCGCACGGAACGATTTAAATTTGAATGAACCCACGAGAGTAATCGGAAGAAATACAGATCCCAGACAGATTCTTTCAGAATCCCATGGAAGTGTTGTCAGTCCACGAAGAAATTAGCTTGCAAAACACTCATTCCATAGCTACATGAGTCGCTACATGAGTACCAAGGCTTATAAACAGTCGTTCCTTCTGCGAACCATTCGCTAATGGTACCGGAAAGGGACGGAAGGGCGAGGGTGCGGGGGAGTTGACAGTGGTTCACAGTGCATTCTTCATCACACACTCCATAATGTGGCTTGTAGAGCTTAGATGTAGACGGAGACTGCAAAAGGCTGTTGCGCTTGACACGTAGTGTGTGGATGTACCTACCAAATGCCGGCCGCGGTGGTCTCGCGGTTCTAGGCGCGCAGTCCGGAACCGTGCGACTGCTACGGTCGCAGGTTCGAATCCTGCCTCGGGCATGGATGTGTGTGATGTCCTTAGGTTAGTTAGGTTTAAGTAGTTCTAAGTTCTAGGGGACTGATGACCACAGCAGTTGAGTCCCATAGTGCTCAGAGCCATTTGAACCATTTGAACCTACCAAATGTCAGCTATTGGAGCCTTGGCACGTGGAGATCTGTGATGCCGTCACGTTATTACCGGCGCAGCATGTCTAGGCATCAAATGTTCCGTCAAAAGCCCCTGGTTGGCATTAATTCTACATTCGCTCTTAGAGTAAAACGTGCGTACAGTCCCTGAAATGCACCGCAATTGCTGCTCATTAGAAAAGCTGGTGAACTGGATAGCGCAAGGGCATCCTATTGGACTTCATGACGGTTTGTATTGTCTGTGCATGTTGAATGCTAAGGCGCCGCCACGTATTCCATCTAAAGATGCCGATACCAACTTAAGCCCAAGCACTCTTAGATTGAGACAAATGTACAGGTTCGTTAACCACAGCATCGCTCCTCGTCATACATCTCGGATGAAATTGCGCCAGCATGTCCCCTACAACTACACCTACATGATTACTCTGCAGTTCACAATTAAAAGCATGGCAGAGGATTCATCGAATCACCTTCCAGCCTCGAACAACCCGTGGGAAAAAACGAACACTTAAATCTTTCCGTGCGAACTGTGATTTCTCTTATGCCATTATGATGATGGTTTCTCTCTATGCAGGTAGGCGTCAACAAAATGTTACTCTCCGCACTCCGAGGGGAAAGGTTATGGATGAAATTTCATGAGAAGATTCTGCCGCAACGAAAAATGCCCTTTTTTTTAAAATGATTACCTTCCCAATTTGTGTGTTATATCAGGGATACTGGCGAAGAGTTCTCGGGCTTCCAGCCGGGTGGAGGTGTCTTCAAACTGCGACGTTTCGACGAGTGACATACTCATCATCTTCGCCAGAAGCCCGAGAACTCTTCGCCAGCTCTATACGCCCGGAAAGCATACATTCACATCAGGGATACTATCTCCCATCTTTCACGATACTAAAAAACGAGTTGCCTCTCTATGAACTTTTCCGATATACTCTGTCAGTCCTATCTGATGCGGATCCCACATCGCACAGCAGCACTCCAGAATAGGGCAGATAAGCGTGCTGTAAGCCGTCTCTTTAGTGGACATGTTCCATTTTCTAAGTGTTCTGCCACTAAATCGAATTCTGTGGTTTGATTTCTCCACAGCTTTATCTACGTGATCGTTCCAATTTACATTAATTGTAGTTACAATTTCTGTGTATTTAGTTGAATATACAGCCCTTATATTTGTGTGATTTATCGTGTAATCGAAAATTACCGAATTCCTTCTAGTAAGCCTATTCATGTGGAGACTTTACACTTTTTATTATTTCGAGATATTTCGCTAAGATTGGCTGCATCTTCCACCTTGGCATGACAAAATCTTGCCTATTAGATACTTCAAGTGCAAGCTGCCGCTACGTTGATAAAATGGACAGTTTCTCTCCTTCTTCTTGCAAGCAATGAATACCGATCAACGGAATGTATCGCTGTGTTCTCCATGTACATTGTCAGCCGGTCCAGTGGTACCTGTCGTATGTCGGCTGCATTGAAGATATGAAGAAATGAATCTAGTACAGCGCCCGCCAGGACGCCAACTTACGTTGGTAGATCATTGCGGGCGTCCTTCTTAACATTGCGGTCACTACTATCCATTTTTTAAGGGCGCTGAAGTCCATGTTGGCCGAAGGTGGAGGGAAAGGTTCATCCTCGAGTCAATGGACATTCTGTTAAACACACACATCAAAACAAGTTTTGCGTCACCCTGGTTCGCATGCCTCCTGAAGATTGGCGTTGACTGTGGATATTGTATCACAGACACAGTCCCTTTGGCTGTTAAGAGATGTCACTAAACCCAATCAAAGATGTAAACAACCATGCATGAGCAGTGCTTATTAGACGGAGGAGCTGCAACAGCCGATCAGTTTCAGTTACTCCACCAGGAAGTAGATACAAGGCTTGTGTTGTCTGCAGTTAAGCAATACCTAGACGGTCAATATCGCGGTTCGATCGCGACTGCGATGTTACTTTGAGCCAGAAAGGGCTCTCAACAAGGGAAGTTACCAGGCTTCTCAGAGTGATAAAAAGCGATATTGTTCGGACATGGAGGGGATACAGAGAGGCACGAACTATCGATGACATACCTCTCTCAGGCCGCCCGAGTGCTTCTACTGCAGTGGATGGCCGCTGCCTACGGATTATAGCTCGGAGGAGCCCTGACAGCATGGAGGTATAAGGAGGGGAGATGGCACTATGGCCGTCTGCTGTACGTCTGTTTGAAGCCGGTGGGCCGCCATGTTTGATTGGTCAAAACAGTGACAGAGCTCTTGTTAGAATTGCGTGTTCTTCATATTTAACGTTATGTCTGCGAAATAATTTCAGATGATGAGTGTTACAATGTTTACATGCATAATACAACGTCAGAATAGCTTTTTCAGGTGTTTTCGTTTTGTTTTTAATGCGTTTTTGCCCCAGCAATACAACTGATTTGGTCTCGTTAACTTAAGTGTTTCTTTTGGATACGAACTTCGAATGATGAAAAATAACAGTGTACAAAGCTCTTTTCAAACTCAAATCACCTTTTACTGTATTTGTGTCGATGTAAACTGAAAGCAGAACCCGAAAGCTATGCTAGTTTACATACCGGATGATATTTCTTACTCGTTTACACACTTATACAAAATTTCATTTGTAAATACAAACATCGTTTGTGCTTTGTCAAGAGAAATAAGCATATGAACCCACAGAGCCCTACGAGCTTCATTGATCGGAAATCTGAAATAAAATAAGAAGAAAACAGTTTCACAAAACGTAAACAAGGCCGCACATCTCACGCATATAAACGACAATATTTTACGAACGGGGCCACTTACGCATGGAACGTGATTCCTTTTAACTTGGTAGCACTATTCCAACGGTTAGTACACCGGTAAACAACGCAAACCGGCATTTAAAAATGAAAAAACCTTCAGCAGCTCTACACAGTAGCACATTCGGAAACGAGTCTTCTGACCAAACTGCAATGGCGGCGCTCGGTTTCTGTCGGCTTCAAGTTTGTGGCGTCATGGCATCTCCCCTCCTTATACCTCCATGCCTGACAGCAACGTCACCATGTTGAATAACACTTTTCGTGCAGCCACAGGACGTCATGTTACGACTCAAACTGTGCGCATTAGGCTACATGATGTTCAGCTTCGCTTCTGACGTCCATGGCGAGGTCCATCTTCACAACCACGACACCGTGCAAAAAAAAAATAAATAAAAATAAAAACAGTTCAAATGGCTCTGAGCACTATGGGACTTAACATCTGCGGTCATCAGTCCCCTAGAACCTAGAATTATTTAAACCTAACTAACCTAAGGACATCAAACACATCCATGCCCGAGGCAGGATTTGAACCTGTGATCATAGCGGTCGCGCGGTTCCAGACTGAAGCGCCTAGAACCACTCGTCCACAGCGGCCGGCGACACCATGCAGCTTGATACAGACGGGCCCAACAACATGCCGAATGGACCGCTCAGGATTGGCATCACGTTTTCTTCAGCGATGAGTGTCGCCAATGCCTTCAACTAGACAATCGTCGGAGACGTGTTTGGAGGCAAGACGGTCAGGTTGAACGCCTTAGACGCACTGTCCAGCGAGTGCAACAAGGTGAAGGTTCCCTGCTGTTTTGGGGTGGCATTGTGTGGGGCCGGCGAACGCCGCTGGCGGACATGGAAGGCGCCGTAACGGCTTTGCGATACGTAAATACCATCCTCCGACTGATAGTGCAACCAAATCTGCAGCTTATTGGCGAGGCATTCGTCTTCATGGACGACAATTCGCGCTCCCATCGTGCACATCTTCTGAATGACTTCCTTCACGATAACGACATCCCTCGACTAGAGTTGCCAGCACGTTCTGCCAACATGATCCCTATCGAACATGCCTGGGACACATTAAAAAGGGCTGTTTATGGACGACGTGACCCTCCAACCACTCGGAGGGATCTACGCCGAATCGCCATAAAGGAGTGGGACAATCTGGACCAACTGTGTCTTGATGAACTTGTGGATAGCATGCCACGAGGAATACAGACATGCATCAATGCTACTGGATATTAGAGGAACCGGTGTGTACAGTAATGTGGACCACCACCTCTGAGGGTCTTGCCGTATGGTGGTACAACACGCAATGTGTGATTTTCAGGATCAGTAAAATGGGCGGAAAAGATGTTTTTGTTGATCTCTATTCCAATATTCAGTACACTTTCCGGAACTCTCAGAAGCGAGGTGATGCAAAACATTTTTTGATGTGCACATATGTTCAGGCGTTGAGCAACAGTTAATAAGTGCGAGGATTGCCTCAGAGTTTGTTTGAAAGCTTATGAATCCAACTTGATGAGCAAAGTAAAATCAGATGGAAGGATATCTTAGAAGACGATCAGTTTGGCACTGGTAAATCTGTAGGCGTCAGAAAGCGATGTGATGTAATAAAAAAATGCGGAAGTGATACTCAAGAAAAATTAAGACACTTTTATAGTTTTAGTCGACTTACAGAAACTGTGTAAAATGGTACAAGACGGTTTAAATGAACATAAAAATACACTACAGAAAGAGAAGCACAATGTGCAGTCCGCCACCAAGTTAGAGGAAACAACAAGAATGCAAAAGACAACAATTTTCCTGCTGGATTGTCCTTGAATCTCTCTGACGACGATGGTGGAAGCAGTTATCAAAAGCTTGGAATTCCGTCCGAATTTGAAGCGGCAAGTTAATCTACAACATATTATCCAAGAAATTAGTTGCGAATGACATCGTAGTCATGTCCTTAAATGGATTTATACCGATCGCGATTTCTGCCTCTTATGTCATTCCCAAGTAACAGTTCTTCTTATCTCGCTATGAAGTACGCTTTTGAATAATCGTTGGTTTTAAGAGAACATTGCCCTTGCGTCAGACATGTTGTCATATTCTGTGTGCATATGTTTACATATTCTGTGTGCTATTAAGGCAAAAGCCTTCATCATTTATATAAATGAAAGTATCATTTAATGTAATAATTGCTGACATGATGTAGATAGCAATTGTTATGTAAACTTATTCGTTGATTTATATAAATGGTGAACACTCTTGTCTTGCTACGGACATAGAATACGTAAACATATGAATGAGAAATGTATGAACGTGGATGACAGGAGGACTGTGTCCTCTTAAAAGGAACAAATATGCAGAAACGTATCTCGTAGCGAGGCAGAACCAGCTGTCACTTGAGAATGGCGTAATAGGCAGAATCCGCAGTTGTGGATAAGATTTTTTTTTTTTTGGGTCATGAGACTGCTGACTGGTTTGATGCGGCCCGCCACGAATTCCTTTCCTGTGCTAACCTCTTCATCTCAGAGTAGCACTTGCAACCTACGTCCTCAATTATTTGCTTGACGTATTCCAATCTCTGTCTTCCTCTACAGCTTTTACCCTCTACAGCTCCCTCTAGTACCATGGAAGTCATTCCCTCATGTCTTAGCAGATCTCCTATCATCCTGTCCCTTCTCCTTATCAGTGTTTTCCACATATTCCTATCCTCTCCGATTCTGCATAAAACCTCCTCATTCCTTACCTTATCAGTCCACCTAATTTCCAACATTCGTCTATAGCACCACATCTCAGATGCTTCGATTCTATTCTGTTCCGGTTTTCCCACAGTCCATGTTTCACTACCATACAATGCTGTACTCCAGATGTACATCCTCAGAAAGTTCTTCCTCAAATTAAGGTAGAAATGCCTTTTTTGCCATAGCGAGTCTGCTTTTGATGTCCTCCTTGCTCCATCCGTCATTGGTTATTTTACTGCCTAGGTAGCGGAATTCCTTAACTTCATTGACTTCGTGACCATCAATCCTGATGTTAAGTTTCTCGCTGTTCTCATTTCTACTACTTCTCATTACCTTCGTCTTTCTCCGATTTACTCTCAAACCATACTGTGTACTCATTAGACTGTTCATTCCGTTCAGCAGATCATTTAATTCTTCTTCACTTTCACTCAGGACAGTAATGTCATCAGCGAATCGTATCATTGATATCCTTTCACCTTGTATTTTAATTCCACTCCTGAACCTTTCTTTTATTTCCATCATTGTTTCCTCGATGTACAGATTGAAGAATAGGGGCGAAAGGCTACAGCCTTGTCTTACACCCTTCTTAATACGAGCACTTCGTTCTTGATCGTCCAATCTTAGTATTCCCTCTTGGTTGTAGTACATATTGTATATGACCCGTCTCTTCCTATAGCTTATCCCTACTTTTTTCAGAATCTTGAACAGCTTGCACCATTTTATATTGTCGAACGCTTTTTCCAGGTCGACAAATCTTATTAACGTGTCCTGATTTTTCTTTAGCCTTGCTTCCATTATTAGCCGTAACGTCAGAATTGCCTCTCTCGTCCCTTTACTTTTCCTAAAGCCAAACTGATCTTCACCTAGCGCATTCTCAATTTTCTTTTCCTTTCTTCTGTATATTATTCTTGTAAGCAGCTTCGATGCATGAGCTGTTAAGCTGATTGTGCGATAATTCTCGCACTTGTTAGCTCTTGCCGTCTTCGGAATTGTGTGGATGATGCTTTTCCGAGAGTCAGATGGTATATCGCCAGACTCATATATTCTACACACCAACGTGAATAGTCGTTTTGTTGCCACTTCCCCCAATGATTTTAGAAATTCTGATGGAATGTTATCTATCCCTTCTGCCTTATTTGACCGTAAGTACTCCAAAGCTCTTTTATATTCCGATTCTAATACTGCATCCCCTATCTCTTCTAAATCGACTCCTGTTTCTTCTTCTATCACATCAGACAAATCCTCACCCTCATAGAGGCTTTCAATGTATTCTTTCCACCTATCTGCTCTCTTTTCTGCATTTAAAAGTGAAATTCCCGTTGCACTCTTAATGTTACCACCGTTGCTTTTAATGTCACCAAAGGTTGTTTTGACTTTCCTGTATGCTGAGTCCCTCCTTCCGACAATCATATCTTTTTCGATGTCTTCACATTTTTCCTGCAGCCATTTCGTCTTAGCTTCCCTGCACTTCCTATTTATTTCATTCCTCAGCGACTTGTATTTCTGTATTCCTGATTTTCCCGGAACATGTTTGTACTTCTTCCTTTCATCAATCAACTGAAGTATTTCTTTTGTTACCCATGGTTTCTTCGCAGCTACCTTCTTTGTACCTATGTTTTCCTTCCCAACTTCTGTGATGTCCCTTTTTAGAGATGTCCATTCCTCTTCAACTGTACTGCCTACTGCGCTATTCCTTACTGCTGTATCTATAGCGTTAGAGAACTTCAAACGTATCTCGTCATTCCTTAGTTCCGTACCCCACTTCTTTGCGTATTGATTCTTCCTAACTAATGTCTTGAACTTCAGCCTACTCTTCATATATTGTGATCTGAGTCTATATCTGCTCCTGGGTACGCCTTACAATCCAGTATCTGATTTCGGAATCTGTGTCTGACCATGATGTAATCCAATTGAAATCTTCCC
This sequence comes from Schistocerca serialis cubense, assembly GCF_023864345.2. Lineage (NCBI taxonomy): Eukaryota > Metazoa > Arthropoda > Insecta > Orthoptera > Acrididae > Schistocerca > Schistocerca serialis. The sequence goes on along the minus strand of NC_064638.1, from coordinate 645,871,827 downwards.
GTATCTCCCGGCCTTTTCCAAGTATACCTCCTCCTCTTGTGATTCTTGAACAGGGTATTCGCTGTTACTAGCTGATACTTGTTACAGAACTCAATTAGTCTTTCTCCTCTTTCATTTCTTGTACAATTAAGAAAAATCGAGTCTGAAGCTCTTGTAATCCTCAAAATATTGGTTGACTCTGGACGTAAGTAAACAGACAATAACAACAAGGGTAGACAGTGAAGTGCTCCGATTAAAAACAGGCAGCCCCCTCTCGCATCCCCCCCTTCCCCACGCAACCACTACTATGCAGCGTCTGTGTTGAAAAATCATTGAATAAAGTAACAGAAAATTTCATAAGTGAGATAAAAAAACAGATTAATGTCCCAATGATGTGATGTGTTAACGACATTGGTTATGCCTGTGACAGTGACGAAGAATTACAGAACCTTCAGAAACAACCTGTTGAGAATACGGTTGGGAGTAAACTAAAGAAAAGCTAATATTTTGAGAAGGAGAAAGAATGAGATTAGCACCAAATTAAATACAGGGACATGGAGACAACACAGTAGGTGAAGTGAAGCAATTCAGTTACCATCGGAGAAATACGTCGTGGCAGATAATACAAGGAAGACATAAGAAACAGAATACCACAAACAAAAGAGTTAGACAGGGATGATGCATTTCACCTGCACTTTTTAACGTTGTTTCAGATGAAGAGGTATTTTTTAACTGAGAAGTAATTAAGAACTGAAATTTCCGCTTTAACTAACTTATATATGCAGACGATTTCTGGTGGAGAATGAAGATACGTTCATTAGCTAAGATTTGAGAGGAGCATCGTTTGATATCAGAAAAAAAGACAGAATCAATGGGTCTTGACGAAAAATACCTTGTACTGACGAAAATTATGATTAGCAATAGAATAATGAAGAGGGTAAACATTAAACAATTTAGATTGGTACATCACATATTAGTACGATGAAGATGTAGCGATGAATTTAGCAAAGTTTGGGAATAACTGTGGAGCAGTCGTCAGATGTCTAAAAAACAAAACGAGGAAAGAGAAAAGAGTGAAATTTTGTTAGACCACAGCAGTCCCAGTGCTTATTTACAGAAATGTTCAAATGTATGTGAAATCTTACGGGATTTAACTGCTAAGGTCATCAGTCCCTAAGCTTACACACTACTTAACCCAAATTATCCTAAGGACAAGCATGTGAATCATGTTACTAATAAATGTCAAGAACTTACCATATAAGCAACAGAAATGGGATATCTAAGAGAAACAAACTTATGCACAAGAGCAGACATATATCGATATTTTGAAGTAAGGCAAGAACTGAGTATACCTAATATCTGCAGTAAACTAAAAGAAATTACGAGAAGTTCGAACGAACATCTCAATAGAACGAGAGGGCAAATATTACCTCTCATCACGTTATAACTGTATATGGATGTGTGTGTGTGTGTGTGTGTGTGTGTGTGTGTGGTCACTTTATCACGGGATAATTATATATTTTTAATTTTATAATTATATTTTTTATGGTTACGGTTGGGATGGCTTTAAATTATGTAGGCTAGCATGAGACTTTTATTTAACTTATACGGCGATAACACTCGTACGGACATCGACTGCCCCGAAGTACGTACGATATAATATTTTTTAAACACAACGCGCGACTCACCGCCTTCTAATAAATAGTTTGCGTGAGTACCTCTATTTAGAAAAGAAAATATGCGTATTCTTACGAAAACTATAATTGTTAATATGGGTCTCAAGGGCTACTGGTTATTTATGTAGCAAACTACGTTAAGATTAACTGAGATATTGCGGAGACTATTGAATGAAAATATTTTCAATATATCTTGTTCATTATTTGCAACGCAAAACAGGAGAAAATCTCATCTGCCGTTAGGCGGCCAAACTCGAAACATACTGAACTAATTCAGTATTCTAAATATTAATAAACGAAATCTATTTTTACTCTGTTAACTCTGAGACTATTGTATGATCAAGATAGAGAAACCTCTCATATTCATATTTAATATTATGACATGAAATTTTAATTAATAATAAAGTCAGGGTAATGGCCGACTAAATCCTGCTAGGGGAGATGAGCTCCCTGCACTACGAAGTTCTGTAAAACTTTGTTAATTATAATTAATGGATGCGATCCTGAGAGGCGTCAACTAAGTCAATAACACACACTTTCTAATATCAATTATAAGTATATTTTACTAAATTACAACCAAACTTACATTAATTATTATCCAGCGCTACAATGGCGGCCTACCTCTAGACGAAACAAAAAAAAAAAAAAAAAAAAAAAGGAGAGGAGCTTTGAATAAAGCCATAGTCTCTGATCTTCATGGCCTACGTTTCACAGAGATTATACAAAAACCTGTTTTTTGTTAATTACATCGATATTTGTGTTTTAATAATAATAATTTACGTTCTTTACTCTTTGTTATACATCGCGCAGACGTACTTAGCCTTTAGATAATTTATGGTTCACATGTCTCACAACAAAAACTTGTATTCCCTTTCTCCAAATGTCCATTTATGTGACGTACCGTCACACTCTCCAGATAAGTAAATTTAATTCCGATGGGAGAAGAATTCGAAGAAGAACGAGGAAGCGTTGGGTCCTGTAATAGGCGAGACAAAAGAAATCGTAACGTTTGCAGTGAAGATGATGACGAAGATAGTGAATTCCAATCAGCTACTGAACCTGTGAAATACTAAAACGATATGGTACTACCGTTTCTACATTATTCCCTGCACGCTCTCTCACACCACTATATACACCTTACACATTGGGTGTTCTCCTTTTCTACACCACTCATTAGGCGGCTTAAGGCGGCTGGTACACCCGGAGTGTTCCGTCCCATGAACAACATGTATAAGAACCAAGTAAGAACAATAATAACTGAAGACCAAGACCGAAATTCTCGTCATAAAAAAGTGTGGAGAGGATAGTAGTCCTTTGCCTCTACTGCTCATTCAGTATATTGAAGAGGCAACGACAGAAACAAAAAGATAGTTTCAGGAATGCGATTAAAGTTTGAGCTACAAGGATACTAATGATAAGATTCATTGATGATTTTTGAAAGAATAAACCACCATTTGACTGTACAGGGTGTAGTTAAATTCACGCGCTCGGGCTTCGCAGCATGACTCCTCACATGATAGCGATAAATAAAATAAAAAAAAGTCTGTCAAAAAATTTTGTCTGGCAAGTACATCCGGCAGATAAAGGACGTTAATGAGTGGCAGTCTGGCAACATTGTAACCACATGTATGGTACCTACCTCTGTCAGCACATATTAGTCGTGTTGTACAGTTTGTGCAGTGGTTAGAGTTTTGGGTTAGCATACAGGTCGTTGGCTCAATCCTGGGTTGAGGCATATGTTTTTTATTTGGTAAATGTAGTCCAGGTGGTACGGTATCTGGCAACAGCGATTGCAGCGGGTCCTCTACAAAACATTTGCACTTACATACTACAACAGTAGAAGTGGAAGATTGGCTAGATTTGACGCGCGGGCTAGCCGCGCGGTCTTGGGCGTCTTGCCGCGGTATGGAGTTTCGAGTTCTCCCGCGGGCATGTGTGTGTGTGTTGTCCTTTGCGTCAGTTAGTTTAAGTTAGGTTGTGAGTAGGCTTAGGGGCCGATGACCTCAGCAGTATGGTCCCTTAAGACTTCACACACATTTGAACTTTTTGAACATTTAGTCATATTTGAAAGAAGCCCTTTCCACGTCGGGGGCGTAAATTTATTCACACCACTTCATCTACTAGTTGTGAAACCTCTTTTCTTTGTACCCTCGTCCGATGGTCCCATAGATTGGTACCAACTATTGTTCTTGCCTCACTCAGGTCTATTGACTTTCGTTAGGGCCTTTAGTTACAAGTAGGACTAGCAAAGTTCTTTGCGAATAATGTTCAAACTCGGTTACTGTTTGTATGTGTTATCACCATGGTCCCACTAATTACACCTTTCAACACTGAGCCTGTAACTACATACTGTTTAGTACGTATCTCAGGGCATTATTAATATTATTATGTCGGTGGGATTGTGGAAGCATCAGGTCTATTACCGCTAGGGAAACAGTGTAATTTGAAACCGAACATTTCACAGTTAGTGGTGTCGGGATGAATCATGCAGAACAATATATGTCAGAGGGGCAATGCGCGTTAGATGGAACAACACGCAGAGCTGGTAGCGTGATTATAGTATATATATGCGCTGTCCACCACACGGGGACTAGTTGCGAGCGGAGTAACGCGCCCATGACAGACTCCAATGTACATGCGTACACGTATCGAATTTTCTCATTGTAAACCTCTAAACCAGTGTGGCGGACGTATGGCACACACAAACGATGAATATGTGGATATGCCTCAGGTCCTTGGTACATCTGATAACCGGGCTGGTGTTGCCGCTCGTGAATATGCTTATAGATATCCTCGTCGACACCATTCAGATAAAAATGTCTTTTGTCTTCTGGAGCTACGCCTTGGGGAGTCAGGTTCTCTCCTTCCACCATCGCGTGACGGAGATAATCCACGGACTCGCCGTACTGCAGCTGTTGAGGTAGCTATTCTGGAGGTCATGCACCACGAACCTCAGCGAAATACAGGGTGTTTCAAAAATGACCGGTTTATTTGAAACGGCAATAAAAACTAAATGAGCAGCGATAGAAATACACCGTTTGTTGCAATATGCTTGGGACAACAGTACATTTTCAGGCAGACAAACATTCGAAATTACAGTAGTTACAATTTTCAACAACAGATGGCGCTGCGGTATGGGAAACTCTATAGTACGATATTTTCCACATATCCACCATGCGTAGCAATAATATGGCGTAGTCTCTGAATGAAATTACCCGAAACCTTTGACAACGTGTCTGGCGGAATGGCTTCACATGCAGATGAGATGTACTGCTTCAGCTGTTCAATTGTTTCTGGATTCTGGCGGTACACCTGGTCTTTCAAGTGTCCCCACAGCAAGAAGTCATAGGGGTTCATGTCTGGCGAATATGGAGGCCAATCCACGCCGCCTCCTGTATGTTTCGGATAGCCCAAAGCAATCACACGATCATCGAAATATTCATTCAGGAAATTAAAGACGTCGGCCGTGCGATGTGGCCGGGCACCATCTTGCATAAACCACGAGGTGTTCGCAGTGTCGTCTAAGGCAGTTTGTACCGCCACAAATTCACGAAGAATGTCCAGCTAGCGTGATGCAGTAATCGTTTCGGATCTGAAAAATGGGCCAATGATTCTTTTGGAAGAAATGGCGGCCCAGACCAGTACTTTTTGAGGATGCAGGGATGATGGGACTGCAACATGGGGCTTTTCGGTTCCCCATATGCGCCAGTTCTGTTTACTGACGAAGCCGTCCAGGTAAAAATAAGCTTCGTCAGTAAATTAAATGCTGCCCACATGCATATCGCCGTCATCAATCCTGTGCACTATATCGTTAGCGAATGTCTCTCGTGCAGCAATGGTAGCGGCACTGAGGGGTTGCCGCGTTTGAATTTTGTATGGATAGAGGTGTAAACTCTGGCGCATCAGACGATACGTGGACGTTGGCGTCATTTGGACCGCAGCTGCAACACGGCGAACGGAAACCCAAGGACGCTGTTGGATCACCTGCTGCCCTAGCTGCGCGTTCCCCTCTGTGGTTGCCGTACGCGGTCGCCCTACCTTTCCAGCACGTTCATCCGTCACGTTCCCAGTCCGTTGAAATTTTTCAAACACATCCTTTATTGTATCGCTTTTCGGTCCTTTGGTTACATTAAACCTCCGTTGAAAACTTCGTCTTGTTGCAACAACACTGTGTTCTAGGCGGTCGAATTCCAACACCAAAAAAATCCTCTGTTCTAAGGAATAAATCATGTTGTCTACAGCACACTTGCACGTTGTGAACAGCACACGCTTACAGCAGAAAGACGACGTACAGAATGGCGCACCCACAGACTGCGTTGTCTTCTATACCTTTCACATCACTTGCAGCGCCATCTGTTGTTGAAAATTGTAACTACTGTAATTTCGAAAGTTTGTCTGCCTGAAAATGTACTGTTGTCCCAAGCATATTGCAACAAACGGTGTATTTCTATCGCTGCTCGTTTAGTTTTTATTGCCGTTTCAAATATACCGGTCATTTTTGAAACACCATGTACATGTAGCACAGCAAGGCAGCTGCGTGTCTCGCAACACACAGTCATTAACGTGCTACACGAACATGGGCTGGACCCCTATCAAATGCTGTCACGCAACACCTGCATCCAGCAGATCGCCTTCAGCGGATGCAGTTCTGTAAACGCTCCCGACAACAACAGCAAACCAACGATGACTTCGTGAACACTGTAATATGGTCGAATGAAGCAGCATTCACTCTTGAGGGTGTCTTCAATCGGTAATTGTAAAAACAGCACATGTCCACTTTTTGGCAAGATTAGATTAGATTAGTACTTGTTCCATAGATCATGAATACGACACTTCGTAATGATGTGGAACGTGTCAGGTTAATAAAAGGTGTCTATACAAGATATTACATTAGACCAAATATTACATGAAACTCAATATTTAATTTTATTTTTTTATTTTTTTTATTTTATTTCATTTTATTTTATTTTTTTGAGGTTGGGAAATTACCTATCCATATATTCAGAGAAGGCTTCAGGATACTTAGATGCAGCATCTATGCAAAAATCACACTTGTCCTACACATATTAATGCTTTTACAGGCATACAGCTTTTCGTGTTCTTTGCAATAACAACATGAGTCCAGGATTTATGTTATTATTGCAACAAATGGCAGATGGCAGCACCAAACGAACATTCTCGAATCTTGTTTCATGTAGTGAATAGAATGCGTGCCAGATGGCAGCACATCTGACGCCTGTGATCTTGTTACCTGTGTGCATTGTTGTAGCAACTGCGTAAACATTATCGTTTAGTTTTGTTTATAGAACACGTTTCTTAAGATTATCCATGCACAATGTCGAAGAAGAGAGGTGCTCAACCGGAACTATATAAAAGAAATGTCATAAAAGCTGCCAGAACGAAGGGAATTGGTTACGTAAATCACAGTAGAAGAGAAATTAATGCTGTAAAAATAGGACCTGACTGTGGGTAAGTTCAAAGGCTATGTGAATTAATCTCTTGTCCGTGTATTTTTTACTTCTTACAGGTTCCCATCTGTTCTAAGTTTTATGGTACGTAAATATCATATGGATAATTTACTCTATCAATAAAAAAGTAATTGATTTTACGTAAATATTTTTTTTCAACTCTTGCATTTCCTGCATTGGTATTCGTGTATTAATAAGTTTCAGATGTAAGAAACTGCGTTTCAAGAGGATCTCTGAACATGAACAGAGAGATGTATTCACTAAATTTCACGATTTTGAGAGTAAGGACAAACAAGATGGTCACCTTGCAGGGCTGATGGAAAAAGGAGACGTGGTACGCAGAAGACCCTGGAAAAGTGATGGCCAGCCTACGTGAAAAGCACTAAATTATTGATATCACGTGGTAACTGGAGATGCTGGGCGGGTTGAAGTGTGCAGAAAGGCATTTTGTAGCCTTTCTGGCATTACAAATGAACGTGTGCGACGAATTTGTAACTGTGTGAAAAATAATGTTCGTCCATGTGACAGTAGAGCATGAACTGCTTCAACCAATGCAACACCACAGGAAGTCCAATCGATAATTGAGGAGCATATTAAAACATTCCCTACGAAAATTTCACATTATTCAAGCAAAGAAATGTATTACTTAAATCCTGAATTAACTGTAAAAAGTATGTACGAACTGTTCATGAAGTTATATCCTCATACCAGAGCGTCATAAATGGAATTTATTTAAGGGTTTTCAATGAGCGTGTCTTACGCTTTGGGCGGCTGCAAATCGATACTTGCTGCTCTTGTAAGTCACTTTCATGAAGATTAAGAGTCCATCACTGAACGATACTGCAAAGCGTGTGGCTGTAGCGGAACTCATGATACATAAAAGAAGAAGCAAAAAATTCTATTTAAAGATGGATGCTGTTAGGGAGAAGTGTGCAGAAAATGAGCATGAGGTAGCATTGTGTTTCGATTATATGTAAAATCTGCAGTTGCCTAAGCTCCCAGTACAGGAAGCTTTTTATTTGCGGCAAATTAACGTTAATGCATTCTGTATTACAGACCTGAAGAGCAACAAATCCAAGGAATATCTGTACCACGAAGGTACTGCCCGCAAAGGACCTAACGACGTATGCTCGTTTTTGGTTGATTACATCAACACAGACATACCTAAGAGTGTTACTGAATTACACCTGTTCGGGGATGGGTGCCCTGCACAAAGTAAGAACAACACCGTGGTTAGGGTAATGAACTGCCTTGTAAGTTCTGGCAGATTCAAAGATGTATTTCAGCATTTTCCTGCGTGGCCTTTCATTTTTACAATGTGATAGTACATTTGCTTCCATAAAGCGGGTGATAAGAAGAAAAGACAGAATATATTCTTTGTATGAGTATGTTCAATGTATGGTGACATCATCCAGAAAACAAAATATTAATGTAAAGCTTGTTACCACGGAAGAGATTTTGGGTTACAAAAAACCTGTGGCCGAAATTTTACAAGCGATCCTGTTTGTCTGACGACAGTTATGCGACGAATGTGGACAAAAGCAGTAAAGTGAAATTCACAGTGTCCTCATTTCTGAGCTTCCATCACAGTGAAATGTTTCCAGGTAAAGTTGACTGTTACTATCATATTGATGGTCTCGTAAAACACCGATTTTCATTGCGACATTCATTACGGGGAGAACCAAAGAAATTGCATATAATAACAAAGTTGCCATCAATTTCAAAAAATTGAAAGATGTGGGATAATTTATGCAATCTATTCCTGATGAGCACAAAGCCTTTTATCTGGAATTGACTGAGTGGCCTTCTGTGGACACCCCTGAAGATGACTCATAATAAATTTTTGGTGCAAAATAACCTGTAAGTGTAGTGTTAATCCTTCATTGTACTGTTAGGTGAAATAAGAAATTTAGTTCCTAATGTCACGATTTACATCGTCATATCTTTAGTCTTTCCATAAAGCGTGTGCATATATTATCAATGTTTTTCAATTTGTCTGTAAAACAATAGTAGACAATGTACAAGTAATATTGTATGTTAAATTTATACAATAAAGTAAATTTTGATAACATAAACAAATGTTGATGTTAAAATGTCAGTCCAAAATGTTCATCCTGCAATAAGAACATAAGCCTGTACAATTAAAAAAAATCGTTCATGCAAAGTTTTTACATTTAAAGCACTTTGTTTTATTGTTAAAGCTTACCTAACATACACAGTCAATATTAAAATTAATGGATTTATCCTACTGTCCATTATTGAACCTGTATACAGTTTTTTGCTTCTCCTGACAAAGTTACTTTTTTGGACTAATTTTGTTTTTACAGTTACTGATTCAAATTCCCACCACTGGTGTCAGGTAAACAGGGCACGTCACCCACGACTGTGAATATCAAGTTCGCTTTGGTGCCAACGTCTGGGTCGGAATATTTGGCGATAGGTGTTTGGGACCTTACGTGTTGCCTGACCGGTTGACTGCACGAATGTGTCATACATTCCTCTCAAACTATCTGCCTGATGCTAAGGAAGATGTTCCACCACATGTTTGGAAGCGGGTATGGTTCCAATATGATGGTGCGACTCCACACTCTGGGATTAATATGTGTCAGTATTTGGACAGAACATTTCCGGGGAAATGGCTCTGAGCACTATGGGACTTAACTGCTGTGGTCATCAGTCCCCCAGAACTTAGAACTACTTAAACCTAACTAACCTAAGGACATCATACACATCCATGCCCGAGGTAGGATTCGAACCTGCGACCGTAGCGGTCGTGCGGTTCCAGAATGTAGCGCCTAGAACCGCTCGGCCACTCCGGCCGGCTCCAGGGAAAAGGCTCGGACGTGGAGGTCCAGTGGTATGGCCACCGCGTTCACCTGACCTAAACCCCCTGGAGTTGTTCCTGTTGGGAGACCTGGGGGAGCACGTGTACTCTACTTCGCCGGCGAATGTGGAAGAATTGGTAGCGCGTATTTATCCTGCTCTTGTTACTGTGAACGCAGATTTGTTGCGAAGGGTCCAGAGCTGTATTATCTCGCAGGTTGCGCAATGTTTGGACGCGCAGGGAGATGGCCTTGAGCATCTGTTGTTCTGAGGACGACGCATTCCGTTGTGAAGGTTATATGGTCATGAATATTGATATTGTTATTCACTAGCTGCTAATGCGTGACTTCTCAGCGCTCATATTACATGTAGTAAAAATGGCAAGTAGATGTCGTGTTACTGTACTGTGCTATCACCTTTAGCATCTCGAAACTGATATTCTTTTTGTAGTTATTCTGTCCTATGACAGGCCATTTGTTTCAACTGTTTATTTCTTATTTGAATAACTATGTATTTGTTATGTTCAGTGTTACAAAATGTTGTAAATTTAGGATATATGTGACCTAAGAAACGATATATGTTACAGTATGAAATGTCAAAATGGAATTAGCAAATAAAAAAGGATCGAACGTTCGACTTCTAGCATGCTAAACCAAAACTCTGTGAACTATACCTACTGTACATATATTGCAGGACACTTAACATATTGTCAAGCTCAAGGTTGGCTATAAATTAAGAAAAATATTGACTTCCTATGAAATATTAGATGTAATATCACCATTTGTAACAGATAAGTAAATAATACTGGGAGCACGTCATATTTAGTAAAAACATGTTTACAATGGTAAATCAAAGATGAGCATTTAGAGGGGAACCAATATTTTTCTTATTTAATTTATGTCTTGACAACATGTTAAGAGCCTTGCAATTTACGATAAAGACATAAAATCAAATACTTGAAAATGGTGTATAAGGCACGAACCTCGGTTATACTTAAACAATCAATAAAGGAGTCAAATGGGTGTATACTACAAGAAAGCACTAAACTGAACAAAATGAATCAAGAAATGGGGAAGTGTGGAGGGGACGAGGGGTGGGGGAATTGAGGAGAGAAGAAATAGTACTAGATATTAATATGTAAAGGTCGTATAAGATTAAGATAAAGAAAAAGGGAAATAGTGTGCCTGGAAGGAGAATGGGGGGGGGGGGGGGAGGGGGGTTTGGAAGTGGAAGAGTGGCCCAGCTGTAGAGATCAGTTAGCGGAATGGATAAGTAAGAAATGTCGTGGTTGAAGTAGGCATACATGTGATGTGCTTGATTGAGGGAGTATAGAAGGGGGTTCTGCAGGAGGGAAACAGCTTAGGAAACATGAATTTGACTGAGTATTGTTGAAGTTGGATAGATGAGAATGAAGATAAAGGGGGGAGGGAGGGGGGTGATCGAGAAACTATGACCGACAGAACGATTTACAAGGAGCTGAAGGCTAGGGAAGGACTGTATTAATGTTTTATGTTTCATGTGCACAGTTGGACTCTGGGTTGTGGGTGCAGTCCGGCATCAATCTCCCCCTTCGTTCCTACCTCTCCCACAACAATCCCTGTCTTTCCTACCGAGCCTTTTCTTCATCAACCTCATTTATCTATCATCTTACACTTCGTTATGTATGTGTAGCAGTTCAGTCCACTTTTCTCACCCACTTCCCCTCCAGCTATGTTTACTATACTAAAGAAATCCAGTGGCTTACTCACCACTTTTCCTTCAACTCCTTGTGTATCATGGTGTCTATTGTAGTTTCTTCCTGCCCCCTCTCAAGTTTTGAACTCCTTGTTAATCGCTCTTTCCATTGTAATTTCTTGAGTCCAGCCCTCTTGCAAGTCTTCCCTTACACCCTCATCAGCCCCATTCTGCTCTACCAAATTTCAACACTTAGTCAAATATTCGTTCATGATTCTTATGCTGTTTCCCTCCTCCAACTCTCCTCCTACACCTCCCTCCACCATCCCCTCCCCGACATATACCTACTTCTAACACTACATTTCCTACTTATCCATTCCGCTAACTGACCTTTACAGTTGGGTCACTTCTCCCCAATCCCCTTCCTCTCTCCCTGTCGCAATCACACTCTTCTCCTTCCGTTTTTCTTAATTTCATACGACCTTCACGTATCAATAGCCGCTCCTGTTTCTTCTCCTCCCGTTTCCCCGTGGTTTCCCTTCCACCTCCCATTTTTCATTCATGTTGCTAAATTCGGTAGTTGTACGATTCTGTATCTTTTCACTCATATTACTTAAATTAGCGCTTTTTCGTAGTATTAATGGCACTTACTATCTCGTTAAGTGCGATTCATTGGCTTCAGTACTTTTCTCGTCTATTTCTTCAAGGCTTCGATTTCCTCATGCTGCATAACGTATGTTCCCTTCTTATTATTGACCATCTGATGCATACATGTAAATGCAAAGATGATGATTCACACACCGCCTCCAGAAGTAATCACATACGGTCAAGTGACACCTAACATTTGTAAGCTTGTTTGTGTCTGTGATACTTCTACATTTGCTATGTCTGACAGATCCACATTCTAAGACGTCACTTTAATAGTTACATCTTAAAGTCATGTGTCAGACTTGTTTAACTGCTTTGGACTGACTTAACGAGATATGACGCGTTAATGGTCTAAGAAGTAAGTGAATGTCTCGTAATTTTATATCAGTGTCCATTTAATTTTTTGCTGTGTGCCTTTTATTTGCACATTCCAGCTTTTAGCATTGTACACGACAACAACATAAAAGCTGAAATATATATAGTACACAATATAAATATATTAATATGCAGACAAATGACGCTTTTTTAAAAAAGAAACTACTGCATGACTGTGGCTCAGCAAAGTCGAGAACCTTTTAGTCGGTGACATTTTAGTCGTCAGCGAACGCGAGGAAAAATTACAGGACGTACTGGACAATCTACTGGGCACAGAATATGGATTCTGAGTAAACTGAAGAAATACAGAAGAAATAAGAAGTAGCATAAATCAGAATAGTAAGAAACTTGATGTCAAAATTCGGTCCATGAAGGAATCTGGCTATGTTGAAGGGAATTTAGCACATGTTGAACGATACAGGGAGGATATAAAACATAGGTTACACGCATGAAGAGGAAATTCCTGACCGAAATAATACTAGTATGACACATTGGTTTTAATTTTAGAAAGAAATTTGCAAAAATGTACGTCTGGAGCGCAGTATGATATGCGGCAGCTGATTTCACTCCTGGTGACTTAGATAACGTCACTAGGCGCACGGATTAATCCTTTAAGCGGTTATCGCTGTTTCACGTCTTCTTCAAAAGCGGCCGCTAGGGTTGCGTCCAGATAGAGGCCTCCGAAGAGCGTGGCGCCAGCAGGTGACGGGAGTTTTCGTGGAGCTTAGAGCCGGGGAGCAGCAACAGTGCGTGGAACGAGACACACGGGCTGTCTTTTCCTACTCGCCGTTGACTCATCTTCACCAGGGCTGGGCAGAAGGCAAGGTCTGGTTCACGTATGTTGTGCGCAACTAGTTGTTGAGCTCTGTGCACAGATTTTGCGCTCCACAAGCTGTGTTTATGCTTCATTGAGTCGACATGCACGCCTTGTGACTTGGCTCTGTGATTTTGTGGACAGCGTACTACCCCGCCAGCTCTGAGCGATTTTAAAGTGACTTGCCGTAATTTGCCGACTAGCAGTCTCAAACATTTGCCATGGTTAATGTTGTTATGGTTATGTAAAAATGGTTCAAATGGCTCTGAGCACTATGGAACTTAACATCTATGGTCATCAGTCCTCTAGAACTACTTAAACCTATTTAACCTAAAGACATCACACACATCCATGCCCGAGGCAGGATTCGAACCTGCGACCGTAGCGGTCACGCGGTTCCAGACTGAAGCGCCTAGAACCGCACGGCCACACCGGCCGGCATGGTTATGTAACGTGCTTCGCACAGCTATATCAGGGGCCTGTGTCTACTCCAGTTCTTTTTTTAAAAACTGTGTTTGTTTATGCAAGAGAACCAGTTATTTTAGGTTTTTATGTTTGTTTTCACGATGTTTTGGAAGCTGGTGGCAATGTGGCGTTACGCCACATTCCCTGAAAAAATAATATTGAAGAACTTCGCAAATTTAACAAAACTGACGTCATAACGAAATAAATACTATCGCAGAAAAGACTATGTAATCAAGTGATTGTTATTGTAATCTCTGTTCCTATTGAAAAGGGAGCTCACATTTCTCTTTTGTTTCTTCGTAGTGTAAGAAGCCATTTTGTGACGATGCACGAAAATGTGTAGTTTCATGAAATATTTAGACTAAATGTAATTAAATATTACTTAAGAGTGTCGCTAATGTTTTACTGTAACAGATCCTATAATCACGAAGTGAATAACTTAATAATTTATGAAAATTTTATAGGGGATCATTGGCGCAGAAGTCAACGCCATTGTTCTAAATGATAACGACCCAAAGCCGCAATAAATATTTTAATATTTGCTGATTTTCACAAATAAAAATAATAAATCTACATGTAGGAAATTTTTCTTGTTTGGTGGTTCTTCTTTTAAAGCAATAATAATAGCAGTTTCTGTAAAATTAGCCCATATCCATATAACATGATGTCAACAAAGTTTTTGGATAACAGCTATACGAAAATTACAAGAAATACAGATCTCTAACTAGATGATTATGTGTTCTTGGTGACTTTTACTATAAAAACAGTTTGTTGGGTAAACTAACTGCGAGAATTTCCATAAGAAAGTCAATAAATTTTAGTAATTTTACAGTTGTGAAGCAGGCAGAATGATACTAACTCCAGCTTTACACAACAAACAAATACCCACAATACACATAAGTACAAAGAACCACCACATGGGCTGCCTGGTATTACTATTATCTAGTCCTTTTAAGCATGTTGTGAGCTCCTGCTATTGGTAAGAGCCTAGCGAGTTCTTTATTATATTTCTTCCTGGAAGAAATTACAACTACTTTTACCAGTTCTCTGTTAGCGAAGGATATTTCCTAGGTCGTACCACCTTGTTGGAAACGCTGTGTAAGTGCAATCGTGATTAAACCATAACTTTACTCATAGTATAATCCAGTCATACAGTTATCTTTCTTGTTTATTAACAACATTTACTAAGTTGCTGTGGAGTGTTCGGTGTCGACAGCTTCTTGCCGTGTGGGCCTGGCTTACTAGCGGCCGTGTGGACGGCTCTAGAGCATTTCGTAGCACGTCTTACTATTGGTTCTTCAGTCGCGGGTCCTGGCTGTGCCCAAGTTGAGTATCTTATGTTATCTGACTTCCACTGTAAACGAAATATGCTGTCGCCCAAGAGGCCTTTGATTAACTGGACTCGCACAAGAAATTTTCTCTTTAATGTTTAATAAGTATTGTATTCTTTCTCCAAGTTTTATTGTAAATTCTCTTGGGTAATCCCTATGTTATCTTTGTTAATATTTATATTTGGGGGTCCGCCCTATGTCTTAAACTTAAGTTGACTTGAAGAAATTTATCTACAACTGTTTCATTTATTTTAATGGTTGGTTTATTTAAAATTGTTAAATTTAAAAATTTTTATGAGGCGAATATTGTTAAGGGCTCATTTCTTGAGTTCCTTTGAAGTTGTTATTCTAATTTAAAGACGTCTTACTCAATATTTCGAACTCCCGTAATGTAAATTAACTTCAATTTTTCTACCTGTTTTTCAAAGGGGGGCCTGTTATCAAAGAAAATATATGAAAATACATGTTGTTGTTCAAGGATAAATGATATTAGTTAAATGGGCCTAGTCCTTCCATATCATTTCCCTGATCCTGGTAATTCCCAATTTCACGGTACTTTAACGAAGGTGAATCACGGTCCGGGGGGTAATATGGAAAAGGACAGAATTGTAACATTTGAGATATGTTGCGACAGAAAAGAATTGAAAATTTGGTGGACTGATAAGATGATAGACAAGGATGTGCTCCGCAGAATCAGAGAGGAGTGAAATATTTGGAAAAAACTGTCATACGAAGGAGCAAGATGATCGGACGTGGGTGAAGACATCCACAATAGAAAGAACTTTAGACTGTGCGAAAGTGCTGTGGAAGACAGAGAATGGAGAAGTATATTTAATAAATAACTGAGGACGTTGTGTATGAAACTCTGAGATGAAGAAGTTGGAACAGGAGAGGAAGTCGTGGCAGTTCTAGAGACATTCTAAGAAAGCCTACGGTCAATAGCGCGTAAGTGCCCGGATCATGCAATACTACTTGGAGGCGACTTTAACCTGCCGAGTGTAGACTGGGATGTCTATGGATTCATTGCTGGGTGTACAGACAGTCGTGTGAAATACTTTTGAACACGTTTTCTGAAAATTGTCTTCAGCAGTTCGCTCGGCAGCCTACACACAATGGTAATATCTTATACCTTGTAGCTACTAATAGGCCGGACCCTATCGACAATGTCAGTATAGACAGGGGATTAGCGATCATGATGTCATTATAGCAACTATGATCTGTCGAGAATGCTCGGAGAGCTTTCCTGCTGAGAAAATTCTGGTCACATGTAAAATCGCTAAGCGGCTCTAAGGTTCCCGTTCACTCCCTTGTTGACTAGTTCGGTGTGGCAATTGAAGACAACCGAGGTTTTAAATTTCACATTCAAGAGATCGTTCACACAGGAGAACCGTACAAACATACCGCCATTTGACCCCTATGGACGACATAGAAATAAGCATACCTGGCTTAGAGATTCATCTTAAAGACTAGAAAACAATTAAATCACCAGGTTACGATGAAAGCCCAGTTCGTTTTCATAAAGATTGCTCTACGGCATCAGCCGCTTACCTAGCTCGCATTTATAGTGAATCTCAAGTCAAGCAGAAAGTCCGAAGCGACTGGAAAAAAGAGCAGGTGACTGTAGTATATACGAAAGGTAAAAGAACCGCAAAAAAGGCTCAAAAATGCAGGCCAATATCCCTAACCTCGTTTTGCTGCAGAGTCCTTGAACATATTCTAAGTTCGAATATAATAAACTTTCTTGAGGCTAGAATGCTTATGTCCATGAATCAGAATCGTTTTAGAAAGCGTCGCTAGTGTGAAACACGACTTGCCTTTTCTCACATGATATACTGAGAACTAGTGATGAAGGGCAACTGGCAGACTCCAATTTCTAGATTTCCGGAACGCATTTGATACGGTGCCCCAATGCAAGCTCTTACGAAGGCATGAGCAAACGGAATAAGTTCAAGATATGTGAGTGGCTCGAATACTTCATAAATAATAGAACTCAGGATGTTCTCCTCGATGGCGAGTGTTCATCAGACATAAGGGTACCGTGAGGAGTGATTCAGGAAATGTGATAGGACCGATGTTGTGCTCTATCTACAGAAAAAAATTGGCGGACAGAGTGAGCAGCAATCTGTGCTGTTGTTTGATGATGATGCCTTGGTGTATGGTAGGGTATCGAAGTTGTGTGATTGTATGAAGATACGAATTAGACAACATTTTCAGTTGGTATGATGAATGGCAGCTAGCCCTGAATGAGGAAAACGTAAGTTAATGCTGATAAATATGAAGGAAAAACCTGTAATGTTTGGGTACTGTATTACTAGTGCCCTATTTGACACAGTAAAGTGGTTTAAATACCTGAGCGTAACATTGCACAGCGATATGAGGTGGCAAGAGCATGTGAAAGCTCGGATAGGGAAGGCAAATATTCGACATCGGTTTATTGAAAGAATTGTAGGAAAGAGTGGTTCACCTGTGAAGGAGACCGCATATAGGACGCTGGTGCGAGCTATTCTTCAGTACTGCTCGAGTGTTTGGGATCCATACCAGGTCCAACTGAAGGAAGACGTCGAAGCAATTCAGAGGCGGGGTGCTAGGTTCGAACAGCGCGTAAGTGTTACGCAGAAGCTCCGGGAACTCAAATGGGAATATCCGGAAGGAAGGTGACGTTCTTTTCGAGAAACACTATTGAGAAAATTTAGAGAATCGGCATTTGAAGCTGACTGCCGTATGATTCTACTGCCACCAACATGCAGCATAATGATCACGCATAAGGACCACGAAGATAAGATGCAAGCAATTAGGGGTCATATAGAGGCATACAGATAGTCGTTTTCCCATCGCTCTATTTGCAAGTGAAACAGGGGCAGGAAATGACAAACAGTGGTACAGGGTACCCTCCACCACGAACTGTATGGTGGCTTTCGGAGTATCTATGTAGATGTAGACGTACCAAATCATTCAGAGGGCTGATGAAAAAAAAAAATTCTTTTCAGAACACTGCCCAATCCATTAATCTGCTCTTCGAAGTCCTTTAGCGCCTCTGACCTTGCCAACGGCAACAAAGTTGTTATTTCTTCTCTCACTCCAAATTCTGTTTACCTGATGCTTAGCGTAGGTGTCGAATAACATTGGGAATTGACTACACCACTGCCGACCCCCTAATCAACTACTGCTTCCCTTTCACTCTCATACGTGCAGACTGATTATTCTACAAGTTTTATACACATTTCCTCTCTATGTACGTTACTCTTGCTACATTCAAAATTTCAAAGATTACATTCCAGTCAATATTGTCAAAACATACATTTATCTAAATATATAAATACTATATACGTATGTTTGCCCTTGCTCAGTCTATTTTCTAATGTAAGTCGTAACGTCAATATTCTTGCATTTCTTGGGAATCTTAACAGATCGCGGTTATCGGCATCTTTCAGTTTTTCCATTCTTTTGTAAACGACTCACGCCACTGTTTCGCAGTCAAAACTTATTAAAATTTTTACAAATATGTTTGCACACATAATGAGCTAGTCTATTACTTATAGCTTTTCTTCTTTGTTTCAATTCGTTAAATTTCGTAATTCGAGTAACAAGTTTTATTCACGTTGAAAATAACTAAATGGTTTGATAAGAAAACGCAATAAAGGTTAATCGTTTCCCGTATAATGAAATCAAATGGGCGGAGGCTTAGTTTTTGGATGATCTAGTAGAGCTCAAATGGCTCTGAACACTATGGGACTTAAATTCTGTGGTCATCAGTCCCCTAGAACTTAGAACTACTTAAACCTAACTAACCTAAGGACATCACACACATCCATGCCCGAGGCAGGATTCGAACCTGCGACCGTAGCAGTCCCGCGGTTCCGGACTGCGTGCCTAGAACCACTAGACCACCGCGGCCGGCTCTAGTAGAGCACTACACGTCAGATTTAACTCAGATTATCTCTTATTAGAGATCTGTAACCGAGATCCGATTTGGCGCAGGTGAAATATAATGTACTTGTAGGACGTCATTCGCATAATGTGTTCACCTGAACTGAATAACACGTAAAAAAATTCAGTGATGTTCACGTATATTGAATAGCACGTCGAAAATTCGGTGTCCTCGTTAGGAAATATTGTCTTCATTGAGATTCAAAGCTTAACAGCTGAATAATTGGCAGTTATAACGATGATCTATGGTCGTCGTAAGTACATCTACATCTACATCTATACTCCGCGAGCCACCTTACGGTGTGTGGCGGAGGGTACTTATTGTACCACTATCTGATCCCCCCTTCCCTGTTCCATTCACGAATTGTGCGTGGGAAGAACGACTGCTTGTAAGTCTCCGTATTTGCTCTAATTTCTCGGATCTTTTCGTTGTGATCATTACGCGAGATATATGTGGGCGGTAGTAATATGTTGCCCATCTCTTCCCGGAATGTGCTCTCTCGTAATTTCGATAATAAAACTCTCCGTATTGCGTAACGCCTTTCTTGAAGTGTCCGCCACTGGAGCTTGTTCAGCATCTCCGTAACGCTCTCGCGCTGACTAAATGTCCCCATGACGATTCGCGCTGCTTTTCGCTGGATCATGTCTATCTCTTCTATTAATCCAACCTGGTAAGGGTCCCATACTGACGAGCAATACTCAAGAATCGGACGAACAAGCGTTTTGTAAGCTACTTCTTTCGTCGATGAGTCACATTTTCTTAGAATTCTTCCTATGAATCTCAACCTGGCGCCTGCTTTTCCCACTATTTGTTTTATGTGATCATTCCACTTCAGATCGCTCCGGATAGTAACTCCTAAGTATTTTACGGTCGTTACCGCTTCCAATGATTTACCACCTATGGCATAATCGTACTGGAATGGATTTCTGCCCCTATGTATGCGCATTATATTACATTTATCTACGTTTAGGGAAAGCTGCCAGCTGTCGCACCATGCATTAATCCTCTGTAGGTCCTCCTGGAGTACGTACGAGTCTTCTGATGTTGCTACTTTCTTGTAGACAACCGTGTCATCTGCAAATAGCCTCACGGAGCTACCGATGTTGTCAACTAAGTCATTTATGTATATTGTAAACAATAAAGGCCCTATCACGCTTCCCTGCGGTACTCCCGAAATTACCTCTACATCTGCAGATTTTGAACCGTTAAGAATATGTTGTGTTCTTTCTTCTAGGAAATCCTGAATCCAATCACAAACCTGGTCCGATATTCCGTAAGCTCGTATTTTTTTCACTAAACGTAAGTGCGGAACCGTATCAAATGCCTTCCTGAAGTCCAGGAATACGGCATCAATCTGCTCGCCAGTGTCTACGGCACTGTGAATTTCTTGGGCAAATAGGGCGAGCTGAGTTTCACATGATCTCTGTTTGCGGAATCCATGTTGGTTATGATGAAGGAGATTTGTATTATCTAAGAACGTCATAATACGAGAACACAAAACATGTTCCATTATTCTACAACAGATTGACGTAAGCGAAATAGGCCTATAATTATTCGCATCTGATTTATGACCTTTCTTGAAAATGGGAACGACCTGCGCTTTCTTCCAGTCGCTAGGTACTTTACGTTCTTCCAGCGATCTACGATAAATTGCTGATAGAAAGGGGGCAAGTTCTTTAGCATAATCACTGTAGAATCTTAAGGGTATCTCGTCTGGTCCGGATGCTTTTCCGCTACTAAGTGATAGCAGTTGTTTTTCTATTCCGATATCGTTTATTTCAATATTTTCCATTTTGGCGTCCGTGCGACGGCTGAAGTCAGGGACCGTGTTACGATTTTCCGCAGTGAAACAGTTTCGGAACACTGAATTCAGTATTTCTGCCTTTCTTCGGTCGTCCTCTGTTTCGGTGCCATCGTGGTCAACGAGTGACTGAATAGGGGATTTAGATCCGCTTACCGATTTTACATATGACCAAAACTTTTTAGGGTTCTTGTTTAGATTGTTTGCCAATGTTTTATGTTCGAATTCGTTGAATGCTTCTCTCATTGCTCTCTTTACGCTCTTTTTCGCTTCGTTCAGGTTTTCCTTATCAGCTATGATTCGACTACTCTTAAACCTATGGTGAAGCTTTCTTTGTTTCCGTAGTACCTTTCGTACATGATTGTTATACCACGGTGGATCTTTCCCCTCGCTTTGGACCTTAGTCGGTACGAACTTATCTAAGGCGTACTGGACGATGTTTCTGAATTTTTTCCATTTTTGTTCCACATCCTCTTCCTCAGAAATGAACGTTTGATGGTGGTCACTCAGATATTCTGCGATTTGTGCCCTATCACTCTTGTTAAGCAAATATATTTTCCTTCCTTTCTTGGCATTTCTTATTACACTTGTAGTCATTGATGCAACCACTGACTTATGATCACTGATACCCTCTTCTACATTCACGGAGTCGAAAAGTTCCGGTCTATTTGTTGCTATGAGGTCTAAAACGTTAGCTTCACGAGTTGGTTCTCTAACTATCTGCTCGAAGTAATTCTCGGACAAGGCAGTCAGGATAATGTCACAAGAGTCTCTGTCCCTGGCTCCAGTTCTGATTGTGTGACTATCCCATTCTATACCTGGTAGATTGAAGTCTCCCCCTATTACAATAGTATGATCACGAAACTTCTTCACGACGTTCGGCAGGTTCTCTCTGAGGCGCTCAACTACTACGGTTGCTGATGCAGGTGGTCTATAGAAGCATCCGACTATCATATCTGACCCACCTTTGATACTTAACTTAACTCAGATTATTTCACATTCGCATTCGCTAATAACTTCATTGGATATTATTGAATTCTTTACTGCTATAAATACTCCTCCACCATTGGCGTTTATCCTATCCTTGCGGTATATATTCCATTCTGTGTCTAGGATTTCGTTACTGTTCACTTCCGGTTTTAACCAACTTTCCGTTCCTAATACTATATGCGCACTATTTCCTTCAATAAGAGATACTAATTCAGGAACCTTGCCCTGGATACTCCTGCAGTTTACCAATATTACGTTAACTTTTCCTGTTTTTGGTCTCTGAGGACGGACGTTCTTTATCAACGATGATAATGTCCTCTCTGGTAAGCCGTCAGGTATTTTATCGTTTTGCCCAAGGGGGGGTCCCTCTAACCTAAAAAACCCCCGTGTGCACGCCACACGTACTCTGCTACCCTAGTAGCTGCTTCCGGTGTGTAGTGCACGCCTGACCTCTCTAGGGGGGCCCTACAGTTCTCCACCCAATAACGGAGGTCGATGAATTTGCAACCATTATAGTCGCAGAGTCGTCTGAGCCTCTGGTTTAGACCCTCCACACGGCTCAAAACCAGAGGACCGCGATCGACTCTGGGCACTATGCTGCAGATATTAAGCTCAGCTTGCACTCCGCGTGCGATGCTGGTTGTCTTCACCAAATCAGCCAGCCGCCGGAAGGAACCAAGGATGGCCTCAGAACCCAAGCGGCAGGCGTCATTCGTTCCGACATGTGCTACTATCTGCAGCCGGTCACACCCAGTGCGTTCAATAGCTGCCGGAAGGGCCTCCTCCACATTACGGACGAGACCCCCCGGCAAGCACACCGAGTGCACACTGGCATTCTTCCCCGACCTACCCGCTGTTTTCCTGAGGGGCTCCATAACCCGCCTAACGTTGGAGCTCATTATAACTAATAGGCCCGCCCTCTGTGACTGTCGGGACCTTGCCGGAGAATCGGCCACTGGCCCAACAGGCGAGGCATCCTGTGGTGGCTCGGAAACGATGTCATCACCACTAGGAAACACCCCGTACCTGTTGGAAAGGGGTAAGGCAGCTGCCACGCGGCCAGATCCCACCTTCGCCTTTCGGCCAGGCACGCGCGAGCCCACCACTGTCCGCCATTCACCCTGGAGTGATGGCTGACCGGTAAGATGCTCACTGCCGGAAGACGCAGCGACATCAGGGGTTCCATGTGATTCCAAGGCCACCGAAGTAGGCATAGGTCTCACCACAGTAGCCCCAACGCCACTACGAGCCGACGCCTGCGCCTCGAGCTCGATGAGCCTAACAGACAAAGCCTCCACCTGCCCCCGAAGAGTGGCCAATTCTCCTTGCGTCCGCTCACAACAACCACAGTCCCTACACATGACTATGTTTACCCTACTCTATACGGTGACAAATTCCCAAGATAATCTTCTGATGAGCTACTCTGATAATCAAGAAACACTCACTGAAATACGAGACGCGAAAACTACGCTAGGTTTTCCCAGAAAAACTATTTAAAACCTAAGCGCAGCAAATAAGTACAAAAACGCTTTATACAAACAGTACTCGCTGCTGCTGGTGCTCTCGCTCTGGCTGTCACAAGACAACTGCTGATTCAAGTGACTAGTGGCTAACGGCCGCGAAACAAACAAAAGACGGTTTTAGGGCGCTTTCTGTTCTAAACGATCAAGAAAACACTAAGAAATCTAACACGAAAACTGCGTAAAGTTTTATCAAGAACTGTTAGTTACTATGCAGAGCAGATAAACACAAATAGAATCCCTTCCTTAGTGGAAGGTCGTAAACAAAATGCAAAATAAACGCTTTATACAAACAGTGCTCGCTGCTGCTGGTGCTCTCGCTCTGGCTGTCACAAGACAACTGATTTTATCCTCACGGTCTCTTCGCGAGATATACGTAGGAGGGAGCAATATACTGCTTGACTCTTCGGTGAAGGTGTGTTCTCGAAACTTCAACAAAAGCCCGTACCGAGCTACTGAGCGTCTCCCCTCCAGAGTCTTCGACTGGAGTTTATCTATCATCTCCGTAACGCTTTCGTGATTACTAAATAATCCTGTAACGAAGCGCGCTGCTCTCCGTTGGATCTTCTCTATCTCTTCTATCAACCCTATCTGGTACGGATCCCACACTGCTGATCAGTAATCAAGCAGTGGGCGAACAAGCGTACTGTAACCTACTTCCTTTGTTTTCGGATTGCATTTCCTTAGGATTCTTCCAATGAATCTCAGTCTGTCATCTGCTTGACCGACTCATAATGCGTACTCCCAGGTAATTTATGGAATTAACTGCTTCCGGTTGCCGACCTGTTATATTGTAGCTAAATGATAAGGGATCTTTCTTTTTATGTGTTCTCAGCACATTGCACTTGCCTACATTGAGATTCAATTGCCATTCCCTGCACCACGCGTCAATTCGCTGTAGATCCTCCTACATATCAGTACAATTTTCCATTGTTACAACCTCTCGATACATCACAGCATCATCTGCAATAAGCCTCTGTGAACTTCCGTTGTCATCCACCAGGTCATTTATGTATATTGTGAATAGCAACGGTCCTATGACACTCCCCTGCGGCACACCTGAAATCACTCTCACTTCGGAAGACTTCTCTCCATTGAGAATGACATGCTGCGTTCTGTTATCTAGGAACTCCTCAATCCAATCACACATTTGGTCTGATAGTCCATATTCTCTTACTTTGTTTATCAAACGACTGTGCGGAACTGCATCGAACGCCTTGCGGAAGTCAAGAAACACGGCATCTACCTGTGAACCCGTGTCTACGGCCCTCTGAGTCTCGTGGACGAATAGCGCGAGCTGGGTTTCACACTACCGTTTTTTCGAAACCCATTCAGATTTCTACAATTTCTAGTCTCCAGAAAAGTCATTACATTCGAACATAATACGTTGAAAGGTGGCTACACTGAGCCACTGCGCCAGAGATTGGGCCAAAGAGTATTATTAAGCCGCCTACACAGTGCCTGTTGGGAACTCGTAGCAGTCAGTGCCTGTCGAGGACTCGGGGTAGTCTGTGCTGAGATGTCGTAGTGAGGAGTGTTTGTTGAGATGTGCTAGCAGGCAGTGCTTGCTGAGATGTGATATTGGAGAGTTCTGGTTGAGATGTGGTAGTAGCGAGTCGGTGTGGAGAGATTGTAATGTTTAGAGTGCTTTTCATCAATATAAATTAAGGTAACAAACTACTTTTCTTTCTTTTCTCATTATTTCAATGTCCTGAATAATGCGTCATTACAGGTTCAGTCAACAAAGCATCTGGCTTGTGTTCTTGTATTAGAGTGTAATTCTGCTTTCCTTACGCAGTTATAGTATTTCTTTTTTTTGTTACTTCAGTATAAATGGTATTTAAAATTTCTTGTCTTATTGAAGAAGAACCGTGCCAGATGTGTACGTTGAGTCACACTCCCACACACAGAACAACTACACTTGTGCTTTGGTTTAGTAGGTTTTATAGTTGCTGGGGACTTAATTAATTAACTGTGTTAACGAAAATTTTCTTTCATTGTTTGTTGTTATTCTATGCAGTCAGATTG
This sequence comes from Schistocerca serialis cubense, assembly GCF_023864345.2. Taxonomy (NCBI): domain Eukaryota; kingdom Metazoa; phylum Arthropoda; class Insecta; order Orthoptera; family Acrididae; genus Schistocerca; species Schistocerca serialis. The sequence goes on along the minus strand of NC_064638.1, from coordinate 645,846,307 downwards.
CGTACAAATACTAGTCAGGGCCAACCGTTTACGAGACTTGCGTAATCGGACAGACAGCTACGAAAAATAAAAAGTATTTTCATTATTAATAATTAAGCCCCCATGCACGTGGCGACCGCTGCTTCGGATCGTCCCTTGGAATTCTTCTGATTGTAAAAATAGTAGAGAGTAGTATTGTTGTAGTAATTTGAGTTTAGTAATTGTGGTCTGTATTGCATGTGTAGATTTTGTAATTGTCATTCTTCTAATGGTATTTTTCAAAATTTAAATTTGTTGTCTTGTCTACGGGTTTGACAATTTAGTGCAATTATTTCAATTGTTCGATTAATCGTGTTTGAGGGAAACTTTTCATGTAAATGGTATTGTTGGAGATAAAGAGTCATTGTGTGTCATTTTCGTACAGTGACGAGTTTTGTATATTTTGTAAATGATTACGCGATCAATGAAAAAGGCAAAAATGATGAATAGTGAGAATAACGAAATTGTTGACATGGCGAACTCGCCAACACAGGACAACAGTATGATGAATAATGGAGTTGAAAACAATTTAATATGTCGGGAAGACAGTCCGGAACCATTTCAAAATTTTTCTCAATTAGAAAATTCACAGAATACGAGATTAACGATAGAAGATTATGAAATAGTATCGAATACAAATAGCTTTACAGCTATGACGAAGGAAACTGGTTTTGCGGGAAATGTTCGGGGCGAAAAGAATTTTGAACCATTTAATACGGAGCAGTTGATGGGTGCAATATTAAATTTGGGATCTGAATTAAAAACAGTGGCAACACGTTTAGAAACAGATATGGGAACTTTACGATCTGAAATTAAAACAGAAATGAAAGCTATGACAACACGGTTATGCTCACAAATAGGATCAATTAAAACCGAGATGAAAGCAGTGGGATCACAGTTACGATCTGAATTAGAAACTGATATGGGAACAATGAAAACACAGTTAGGCTCACGAACAGGGACATGTTTCAAATACATTAAAGACGAATCAAATAAAGAAATTAGAGAAGTACAACCGATTTTGAATGCTCACAATAATAGTTTAATTTCAACAGAAATCAGACAAGAGGAACAGGGCAGGGAACAGGAAGAAAAAAATCGCGTGACAGTACAGAAATTTTCAGAGTTAAATTTACAACGTGCAAAAGATAAGGAAGAAATATTTGAGAGAATCGGGGAATCCGTATCAGATGACGGATTAGAAAACCTAACACAACAGTATGAACAGTTAACTACTAAATGTGACAATACTGAAACCCGAGTCGCGATACTTACAGAAGACGTAAATAAACAGAGAGAACAAATAGGTGATTCATCGGAAAGAGTTGAGGAGATCTCAGATAAATTGACAAGTGTTAGTTTAGCAGAGGGGTTTGAAGAAAATAATTTGTTTCATTTACGGGATGTAACAAGAGAGCGCCAGGCGCGTGAATTTAACAATAATCGTCATTGGGACTGGGACAGACGCGGTAGGTCTTTGTCGCCACGAGGTGAAAATTTTGACTATAAACACTTTTTGACTGTTCGGAAATTTAAGATCTTCCGCAACTCTAAGAATGACATACATCCATGTGCATAGTTAGATCAATGTATGTACGCACTTCCACTAAATTGGCCATTAAGACACAAACTGGAAATTATGTGCAGCTATTAAAGTCCTCAGGGAATTCACTACTCTTAAGTGAATATGTGCCGTATCGAGCATAGGGCCCCGAGCTGTCGTGGTGCTATTTCTCTTTTAGTTTTCTGCACCGCTGCCTACTCTTTTACTATTCTTTGCATCTGTCAAAACAACTCTTCGACTATCAATCTATCTAGAGAGTAAGTAAACAATGACCGGATATGACGATTTTAGCCAAAAGTGAACTCGGAAATTACCGTTTGGACTTACTATATTTTCTGCAGCATTCATTCCTAGTTTAAACGAAATTTTACCTGTTTATCTTCGTGACAATATTACTTCATATGTTGACGATATTCTTATTGCTAAACATTCTTGGAGTGAGCACAACAAAATTTGGATTCATTATTAAGTATTTTTGCAAGAGTTGGCATTACAGTGAACTTAGAAAAATCTGAATTTGGTCATTCTCAGGTGAAATTTCTCGGACACATTATTTCTACAGAAGGTATTCTTCCTGATCCAGAGAAATTAGACGCTATTCGTAATTATGCTGTTCCTACCACAAAACGTGAGGTTCGTAGTTTCCAAAATTTTTGTGGAATGATATACTTTAAAAAAAAAATTGTGTTGAATGACATACTTGTGAGAAACTAACAGCTAGATGTAAACATGCGGAGAGTACAAGGATACCGCGCTGTGTTTTGGCGGCGGCACATACTCAAAGCAACAGTCAAGTCTGCGCGCCGCACAAGGCAGTCATTGACCGCAAACAATTACTTCCTACGTCACGCGCCTACAGCTGATCGAGCGCTCAGTGCGAATGCACTGACAGCCGTAAACAAATACACAGTTTAATTTCTCCGACTAAATTCAGTATAAAGCTATAGTGACTTGATGAATTATGTTATTAACGTTCAGTATTTTTCAGGATACGATTCTATAAAATATTTAAGAACTTCAGGTAAATTCTGTGTGTCTCCGACGTTAAGAGGACTTGCTAGCGAGAAAATTTCAGGAAGAATGTAATTTCGAAGAAGAAACTAATAAACTAAAAAGGTAACTATTAATTGAGTTTATTTTTCAGGTAACATATTTCCACTTAGGTACGTACTTTAGATGTAATTTGCTGCTCGCGATTACGTGATTCATACTTTGTGCTAAATTTCATGTTCTATGAATGTACTTGTGAAGCGTCGTGCTTGCGTACGTTAACTGATTTTGACAATGATTATTAATGAACTGGGTTGTAACTTGTGTATATTATGCATCGCTAGGCTGCAATGCTTTTTCACTGATGTCATATTTTTTTTATTATGTGCCTGCTGTGCTTATTTATTTAAAATATAATTGTAACCTGATTAATTGTGCTGACTGTGATTATGTATGTAAGTTATACTTTGTGATTTATCTGCTTGCGCCTTCATGTTTACTTATTAAGATGACATATGAACATTTATTTGCTTATGCTGATATGATGCTAATGACCTGTTTATTACGTAAGATATATGTTTACTGCTATGCGTATGGATTGCACATTTACACATTTCTGTTTTGTTGTCATAACTACTCTTTAGTTTGGTGTATAGAAATGCTGCTATACTGTGTACGAACATAGAGTTTAGGTTACACTATGGTATAGGTTACAGATTGTTCGCTTGGCAGAGCCTCGTTGTAAGAATTGCCCGCATCTCGTGGTCGTGCGGTAGCGTTCTCGCTTCCCACGCCCGGGTTCCCGGGTTCGATTCCCGGCGGGGTCAGGGGTTTTCTCTGCCTCGTGACGGCTGGGTGTTGTGTGCTGTCTTTAGGTTAGTTAGGTTTAAGTAGTTCTAAGTTCTAGGGGACTGATGACCATAGATGTTAAGTCCCATAGTGCTCAGAGCCATTTGAACCATTTTTGTAAGAATTGTGCTGCATCCACTTGTTGACATTCTGTTCACTACTGGTATATTTACTCGCTATTGCATGTTTTGCTTACTCTCAGTGCCTTATATTTTTAAGATAAGAAAATGAACTGCTATAATTCGACATAAACGACATTAGTACAAGAAACTTCATAGAAGTCACATGAGCTGGAGGTTTTATGGAAGCTGTAGAAATTTATGCTAATAGGAAGGAAGCTAACGACATGACATACCAAAACTTGGTTTAGACCATTGACAGTTATTACACTGCATTTTTCGTGAGCAATTGAAATAGGAAGTGACACTTAACACAAGAAATACTCCACATGTTTGCTTCTGTTTGCCATAATTCTTGAAGTGGTGTACACACTGTGAATTATTATGATCATTCACACTCCGTAATTGTACTTAATTACTGAGAGTTATTCGAACTAAGTCTTTTAGAGGTCATGTATGCATTTCTTTTGTTTATAATTCATAATGAGTAGAAGATTTGGGTTAGATGGATTACACAGAGGTTGTATGTTGACAGTGTGTCTTCGGATTGTATAGGATGATGAGGTTTGCATTAGGATTTTATCTGTACTTGTTCGAGGAGACTGACTAGAGGAAAGAGTTGTTATGGAAGTGAAATGATATTGGCGATAAGGTTTATATGTGTCGACGTATCGAAGAGGTATTATTGAGGTATTGAGATTATATGAAGTTGATGATTATTGGAGTTTTTGTGGACAAAAGGTAAGGTAAATGATATTGATGATAAGATTTATATGTATCGACGTAAGAGGTATTATTGAAGTATTGAGATTATGTGATGCTGATGATTATTGGAGTTTTGGTGTATAAGAGGTAAAGTAAGTGAGGAGCATATTTTTTTTTTTTTTTTTTTTTGTTGGTCTATATGGAACAAGGAGGATGAAGATAGCAGACTAGAACACTAAAGTGGAAGGAAGATTGTCTACACACACTTTGTTAAATCACTAAGCAGTATATACTTTTTTTTGAAGAGAGGAAGTATTTGCATATCTTGGCTCACTGACAGTTGTTCAGCAACCGTACATTTTGAACTGGCTTGGCAAACATTGGTCTTGACATGATGACTATGACGTTGACTTAACTATTATTGACTGTTATACATTGCTGCCACTACTACTTGATACACATGATGAACATCAAATTTTGACAGAATTGCATTTACTCAGTTAACACTATTCAATTACACAGTAGTACTTAATGTGGATGAAAGATGAGTGAGTGTGTTTTGTGTGTTTTCCTTTCCTAATCCTACCCACCTATCTCCTAAATATTATTTTATTTGTTTGTAGTGGCATGCACTGACACCCATAAATATTATAGGTTTACTGATATTTGTGTATTTGTAATAGTTAATATGACAATTATCTGACATCATTTGTGTGTTTGTTATGATTTGTATGTTTAGTGTAAAAGCATTTGTATGTGGATTCAAACTATTGTTCATGCCTGAACTGTCTGATTAGTGATGGTGAATATTATGAACTGTTACCTGCACTTGTTCAACATTGATGTGTGACACTTAGAAATATTTAATTTCTGCTGATGAACTGTGTGATTAGTGATGGTGAATATTATGGACTGTTACCTGCACTTTTTCAACATAATGGGTGCCACTTAGAAATGATTAATTTCTGCTGATGAACTGTGTGATCAGTGATAGTGAATATTATGGACTGTTACTTGTACTTTTTCTACATGATTGGTGCCACTAGGACAGGTTTAATTTCTGCTAATAAACTCTGATGAACAGTGTGATCAGTGATAGTGAATATTATGGACTGCTGTTTGCACCTGCTCGACATTACTGGGTGCCACTAATGAACTGCTTCTACTGACATAATGTCACTTGTTGGTGTCTGCACCTGATCAACATTGCTGGGTGCCACTAATGGAACTGCTTCTGCTGAGAAATGTGACTTGTTGCTGTGTGTACCTCTTCAACATTGCTGGGTGCCACAGATGGAACTGCTTCTACTGAAATAATGTCACTTGTTGCTGTCTGCACCTGCTCAACATTGCTGGGTGCCACTGATGGACTGTTTCTACTGAGATAATGTCACTTGTTGGTGTCTGCACCTGTTCAACATTACTGGGTGCCACTGATGGACTGCTTCTACTGAAATGATGTTGCTTCTTGCTGTTTGCACCTGTTCAACATTGCTGGGTGCCACAGATGGAACTGCTTCTACTGAAATGAAGTCACTTGTTGGTGTCTGCTCCTGTTCAACATTGCTGGGTGCCACTGATGAAAGTGCTTTTACTAAAATGATGTCACTTGTTGGTGTTTGCACCGGTTGACCATCGCTGGGTGCTACTACTGGAACTAATCATTGAAAGCATTTTATGTGAACATTTGTACAAACTGATTTTTTGCGTATTGTGTGAACTATTATGTAAAGTCACATGTATGAAAAGAAATTGTATTGCTTACTGTATTTTATATAGTAGGTTATTGAAAGGTCAGTGCAAAGCCAAAATTTTATCTAATTATGTGATAGTTACGTATTAATATTATCTTTTATTTTTGTCTGTCTTTTTGTAGACGAATTTGGTGGTATTTTCACCACCAATGCTGGCAAAAATACCATCAAATTCTGGCCCGTGGAGGAGGGGCATATGAAAGGTGGCTACACTGAGCCACAGCGCCAGAGATTGCGCCAAAGAGTATTATTCAGCCGCCTCCACTGGCAGTGCCTGTCTAGGACTCGTAGTAGTAGAGTGCTTGGGGAGAACTCGTGGGAGTCAGTGCTTGCTGAAATGTGATATTGGAGAGTTCTGGTTGAGATGTGGTAGTAGCGAGTCGGTGTGGAGAGTTTGTAATGTCTAGAGTGCTTTTCATCAATATAAATTAAGGTAACAAACTGCTTTTCCTTTTTTTCTCATTATTTCAATGTCCTAAATAATGTGTAATTACAGGTTCAGTCAACAAAGCATCTGGCTTGTGTTCTTGTATTAGAGTGTAATTCTGCTTTCCTTACGCAATTATAGTATTTCTATTTTTTTATCACGTCAGTATAAATGGTATTTGAAATTTCTTGTCTTGTTGAAGAGGAACCGTGCCAGATGTGTACGTTGAGTCACACTCCCACACACAGAACAATTACATTTGTACTTTGGTTTTGTAGGTTTTATAGTTGCAGGGGACTTAATTAATGAATTGTACTAACTGAAATTTTCATTTCATTCTTTGTTGTTGTTCTATGCAGTCAGATTGCGTACAAATACTAGTCAGGGCCAACCGTTTACGAGACTTGCGTAATCGGGCATACAGCGACGAAAAATAAAAATAAAAAGTATTTTCATTAATAATAATTAAGCCCCCATGCAACGTGTTCCAAAATTCTACAACTGATCGAAGTTAGAGATATAGGTCTATAATTCTGCACATCTCTTCGACGTCCCTTCTTGAAAAAGGGGATGACCTGTGCCCTTTTCCAATCCTTTGGAACGCTACGCTCTTCTAGAGACCTACGGTACACCGCTGCAAGAAGGGGGCAAGTTCCTTCGCGTACTCTGTATAAAATCGGACTGGTATCCCATCAGGTCCAGCGGCCTTTCCTCTTTTGAGCGATTTTAATTGTTTCTCTATCCCTCTGTCGTCTATTTCGATATCTACCATTTTGTTATCTGTGTGACAATCTAGAGAAGGAACTACAGTGCAGCTTTGGAAAACGACATTTAGTATTTCGGCCTTTAGTCTGTCATCCTCTGTTTCAGTACCAAATGGCTCTGAGCACTATGGGACTTAACAGCTATGGTCATCAGTCCCCTAGAACTTAGAACTACTTAAACCTAACTAACCTAAGGACAGCACACAACACCCAGTCATCACGAGGCAGAGAAAACCCTGACCCCGCCGGGAATCGAACCCGGGAACCCGGGCGTGGGAAGCGAGAACGCTACCGCACGACCACGAGCTGCGGACTGTTTCAGTACCATTTTGGTAACAGAGTGTCTGGACATTTTGTTTCGATCCACCTACCGCTTTGACATAAGACCAAAATTTATTAGGATTTTCTGCCAAGTCAGTACATAGAACTTTACTTTCGAATTCATTGAACGCCTCTCGCATAGCCCTCCTCACACTACATTTCGCTTCGCGTGATTTTTGTTTGTCTGCAAGGCTTTGGCTATGTTTATGTTTGCTGTGAAGTTCCCTTTGCTTCCGCAGCAGTTTTCTAACTCGGTTGTTGTACCACGGTGGCTCTTTTCCATCTCTTACGATCCTGCTTGGCGCATACTCATCTAACGAATATTGTACGATGGTTTTGAACTTGGTCCAGTGATCCTCAACACTATCTGTACTTGAGACAATACTTTTGTGTTGAGCCGTCAGGTACTCTGAAATTTTCCAAATTATCCTTCAAGTGCTCAGCTACAACAGCTGCTGAGCCAGGGGGCCTACAGAGACATCCAATTACCATGTCTGAGCCTGCTTTAACCGGGACCTTCACCTAAAATATTTCACATTTCGGATCTCCGTCAATTTCCTTCGATACTACTGCACTTCTTATCGTTATAAACACGCCTCCCCCTTCACTGTCCAGTCTGTCTCTGAGGTATACATTCCAATCTGAGTTTAGAATTTCATTACTGTTTGCATCTGGTTTCAGCCAATTTTATGTCCCTAGTACTACGTGGGCATTGTGACCGTTTATTAATGAGGGCAGTTCTGGGACCTTTCTATAGACGCTAATGCACTTTACTATTAGCACATTAATATTGTTATTCCTTGTTGCATTTTGCCTACTCCTACCTTGCCGCGTCTCAGGAGGCGTCATGTCGGGCCTAGAGAGGGAATTCTCTAACCTAAAAAACCCTCATGTGCACTTCACACGTACTCCGCTACCCTTGTAGCCGCTTCCTGCGTGTAGTGCACGCCTTCCCTATTCAGGGGGGTCCTACATTTCTCCACCCGATAGCGGAGGTCGAGAAATTTGCACCCCAGATCTCCGCAGAATCGTCTGAGCCTCTGGTTTAAGCCTTCCACTCGCCTCCAAACCAGAGGACCGCAATCAGTTCTGGGAACGATACTACAAATAGTTAGCTCAGATTCAGACCCGCGAGCGAGGCTTTCCGCCTTCGCCAACTCCGCCAACCGCCTGTATGTACTGAGGATGATCTCTGAACCCAGACGGCAGGAGTCATTGGTGCCGACATGAGCAACAATTTGCAGTCGGGTGCACCCAGTGCTCTCTATCGCTGCCGGCAAGGCCTCCTCCACATCTCGGATGAGATTCCCCTGCAAGCAGACAGAGTGAACACTGGCTTTCTTCCCCGAACTTTCCGCTATTTCCCTAAGGGGCTCCATCACTCGCGTAACGTTGGAGCTCCCAATCACTAATAAACCCCTCCCCCCGTGTGCTTGCTCGGACCTTGCTGAAGGAGCGGCCACATGTCCACCCACAGGCAGAGCGGGCGATTTCGCCCGGCCAGCCTCCACATTGAACCTCCGCCTCGTGCGACGCGAACGCCGCTGAACCCGCCACTCCCCTTGGGAAGAGAATGGCCCAACCGCGCCCGGTACCCGCGAAGATGTTTCGACAGCAGGGACAGTTGGTGAAGCATGTAACACCTGGGGTGTACCATGCGACGCACCAGACTCCCCACTGCCTCTACACTCCGAGGCAGCAGCCTGAAGACGGCTGACCGCGGCCATCAACACGTTCAGCCGTTCGCGAACCGTGGCCAGCTCCTCCTGCGTCCGTCCCAAGAAATCAATTTACTGTAGAGAGTTAATCAAGTTTTAACTAGACTGCTAATTCGCTAAAGGCGGCTGATAGTTGACTAAACTGTGGTTACTAGACACTTCTTGTAGAAAACAATGAAAATAGCACTACCTGTATCTGGGCTGTATTCAAAACAAACACTAGGCAATGTGGCTGACTAAAGGGATACTAACTGACTGTATTCAAAACAAACACGAAATCTATGGAACACTATTACTAGCACCCGACAATTAAAGCTTCCTAAAAGCAAAAACACTAGGAAGAAGAAGTGACAAGTAAGAAAAATACAGTTAATACTTAAATTAACGTAGCGCGCTGCACAGCAGACGTGACGCAGACGTCAATCTTCAATTTTTTTTTACTCGCATTTGCAACGTAAGGCATTTGTGAGTAGATTCACACAGACAAAGAGGGAATCCTGATTAAAAGTTATCAACTTGTATAAAACATTAGCCCTTGATTTCAGGAGTTTCGCTACGAATCTCAATACACATGTAGACAGTAGCATTTCCACTCGTTTTATGTGGGGAATCGAGAGTGTTGTTGCAAAGTGTGAACCACTACTATCCATACATTCCTTTTAGTAGGACAGGAACAAATTATTTTTTCTAATCGCTTCACTTAACAAAGCTTAACAGCTGAATAATTAGCAGTTATAATGATGAAGGGTTTGTCACTCTCATACCAATTACTTACAAGGGAACCTCCCCATCGCACCCCCTTCAGATTTAGTTGTAAGTTGGCACAGGGATAGGCCTTGAAAAACTGAACACAGATCACTCGAGAAAACAGGAAGAAGTTATGTGGAACTATGAAAAAATAACCAAAATATACAAACTGAGTAGTCCATGCGCAAGATAAGCAACATCAAGGACAATGTGAGCTGAGGAGCGCCGTGGTCCCGTGGTTAGAGTGAGCAGCTCTGGAACGTGAGGTCCTTGGTTCGAGTCTTCCCTCGAGTGAGAATTTTACTTTCTTTATTTTCGCAAAGTTACTATCTGTCCGTTCATTCATTGACGTCTCTGTTCACTGTAATAAGTTTAGTGTCTGTGTTTTGCGACCGCACCGCAAAACCGTGCGATTAGTAGACGAAAGGACGTGCCTCTCCAATAGGAACCGAAAACATTTCATCGCAAGGTAATAGGTCAAACGATTCCTCCACAGGAAAACACATCTGATATATTGTATACGACACTGGTGACGGCATGTGCGTCACATGACAGGAATATGTTGTCGACCCATCTAACTTGCACACTTGGCGAATGGGTAAAAAGATTCTTCTACCTTGCCCGATTTAGGTTTTCTTGTGGATGTGATAATCACTCCCAAAAAAGTGATGAAAACATAAGAGTTTGTCACATAAACTGCAACAAATGAATGAAACAGTTTCACAGTCGCACAGTTTTCCCTGTGCTCTGCCAAAACATAGGCTTTATTACGTTTTCAAATGTTTCCGTGTGTAGACCGTCAAATCCTGTATATGTCCAAGCAAATCTGAACATGTCCTGGAATTTTGGAGAGCGAAGTTGATTATGTGTGAGTGCCTGAACTTTGATAATTGTCTGAAAATAAAAAATTAAACTTTTCACTCGAGAAAAGATTTGAACCTAGGACCTCTCATTCCGTAGCTGCTCACCTAACCACGGGACCACGGACCTCGTAAGCGCAGACGTTCCTTGATGTTGACTACCTTGCACATGGACTACTCACTTTGTATATTTTGTTTATTTTTTTCATAGTTCCACACAACTTCTTCCTGTTTTCTCGATTGATCTGTGTTCAGTTTTTCAAGGCCTATCCCTGTGCCAACTTATAACTAAATCTGAGGGGGGTGCGATGGGGAGGTTCCCTTGTTAGATTGGTTTGTTGTGGATGCTAATGTTAATATTGGAGTGAGTCCAGCGTTTAAATATTGCTGACTTCTGCTTTGTTACAGTGGATAGTAGCCTCACTACACGTGACCTAAGGAACAAACTCATTTAGAAATATTATACAGTCTTGACGTTGCGTTCTTGGAACAAAGGCAGTCAAGGAACGAGATACAGTCTGGTGAAAATCGTTTTCCAGGAGAATAAAAAAGAAGAGCCTTAACTAGGAACACAGTGTCTGAGAAACAGCTCAGACTTCCCAGCATTTAATCCGACATTTTTCGCCCTAGGCAATTATCGACACCTGATTGCGTCAGCAGGCTGCGCTACGCCCGGCGATCGCCTCCGGAGCCGCTGTGCGCTTGCGCGAAACAAGCGGAGGGCGCGCTCTTTCCGGGGGCAGGCTGGTAACGACCGGCCGACAGCTTAGCACGGCCAGCGTTAATTGAGATCGATAATCATTCGCGATTGCCGTGGAATGTATTGGATTAACACTAATCCTCTATTAAAATTCATTGAAAGTGAAGCTGGAGTGGCGAGGGGCGACGGCCCGATAATGTGCGCCCGGCGCCGTCGGCGGCGCTGCAGACATCTACGGGAATTCAATTATTTCACGCATTACGAGACGCCAAGCAGTGGATTAGGCTGGGCAGCGGATCGCGCTGATAATGACCTAAGGGCTGACCTCAAACCTCGAAGTCCTGTGGGTAACATGCTTGTGTGGCGTCTGTCGGCAGCGGTGTGTAACAGCACAAGTTACTGCTAATGAGCCACAGATAGTGTAGAGCGTTACGCCCTTCTAAGGTCCCGAGTAAAGTGAATATATCAGTTTTCTAACAAATTATACAAGTAGCGAAGAAAGCGTTGATGAAACAGCAATTACGGTATTCTTAATTTAAAGGAAGGGGGCTTTAAGAATGTCACAAAGAACAACGAAATAAAAATTAAATGAAAATAAAAGTAAACACATGAAGATGGGCTTGCAGTTGAAGCAAAAATATAACGATGTGTGTCAATATCATCCAGTCAAATTGATACTTTTAATGACTATTAAATACTCCTTCCAAGATCCTTCGGTTACGATGAAATTAATGACTTTTGTTGCCGTAGTGGTACTTGAATGATACGCTAGTCGCAGCTTCACTCAGTAGTGCTCCAATTTTAGAAGGAAACTGCCTATCCCATAATATTCCAAATTAAGAGAAAAAACGTAATTCGTGTATTCCCGCATTTATGACGAGCGTGGGACAGGTAGTCAGCCCTGGACGTAAGGAACTATTTTGATATTTCAGTGAAGTAATTTACGGGAATCACGTAATACTTATATCAGAGTCATGTTACCAACAAAATCATACACTACTGGCCACTAAAATTGCAACACTAAGAAGAAATGCAGTTGATAAACGGGCATTCATTGGACAAATATATTATACTAGAACTGACATGTGATTGCATTTTCACGCAATTTGGGTGCATAGATCCTGAGAAATCAGGAACCAGAACAACCAGCTCTGGCCGTAATAACGGCCTTGATATGCCCGGGCATTGAGTCAAACCCTCAACACGATACCACAGCTCATCAAGAGTAGAGACTGGCGTATTGTGACGAGCCAGTTGCTCGGCCACCACTGATCAGACGTTTTCAGTGGTGAGAGATCTGGAGAAAGTGGCGACCAGGGCAGCAGTCAAACATTTTCTATATCCAGAAAGGCCCGTACACGACCTGCAACATGCTGTTGTGCATTATCCTGCTCAAATGTAGGATTTCACTGGGATCGAATGAACGGTTGAGCCACGGGTCGTCACATATCTGAAATGTAACGTCCACTGTTCAAAGTTCCATCAATGCGAACAAGAGGTCACCTAAACGTGTAACCAATGGCACCCCATACCATTACGCCGGGTGATACGCCAGTATGGCGATGACGAATACACTCTTCCAATGTGCGTTAACCGCGATGTCTCCAAACACGGATGCGACCATGTAAAGAGAACCTGCATTCATCCGAAAAAATGACATTTTGCCATTCGTGCACCCAGGTTCGTCGTTGAGTACAGCATCGCAGGCGCTGCTGTCTGTGATGCAGCGCCAAGGGTAACAGCAGCCACGGTCTCCGAGCTGATAGCCCATGCTGCTGCAAACGTCGTCGAACTGTTCGTGCAGATTGTTGTTGTCTTGCAAATGTCGCCATCTGTTGACTCAGGGATCGAGACGTGGCTGCACGATCAGGTACAGCCATGCGGACAAGATGCCTGTCATCTCGACTGCTAGTGATACGAGGCCGTTGGGAACCAGCACGGCGTTCCGTATTACCCTCCTGAACCCACCGATTCCATATTCTGCCAACAGTCACTGGATCTCGACCAACGCGAGCACCAATGTCGCGATACGATAAACCGCAATCGCGATAGGCTACTATCCGACCTTTATCAAAGTCGGAAACGTGATGGTAAGCATTTATCCTCCTTACACGAGGCATCACAACAACGTTTCACCTGGCAACGCCGGTCAACTGCTGTTTGTGTATGAGAAATCGGTTGGAAACTTTCCTCATGTCAGCACGTTGTAGGTGTCACCACCGGCACCAAACTTGTGTGAATGCTCTGAAAAGCTAATCATTTGCATATCACATCATCTTCTACCTTTCGGTTATATTTCGCGTCTGTAGCACGTAATCTTCGCGGTGTAGCAATTTTAATGGCCAGTAGTTTATTCACAGATGACGGTACATAAACACACAGGTCGTATAGTGGCATACATCTGTACGGAAATTGCACTGCTAATCGTTTCCCCCGTTTATTGCAACTAACTTGAAATACGAATCGGGCTGCTGCAGCTTGGTTGGAAAAGTAAGAAGGGGCATGAGTGAGTCATGCGACAAACAGAGTGAGTTTGAACACTGGTTGCACAAATTTGTGCTGTTATGTTTATAATATATCGTTTTCGTACAAATGATATGTGCAGTTTCATTTCGATGTATGAATACCACCATCACTTCATATTGCTACAAAATAAAATATAATTTCTGTTTATTTTTACAATAGATTACGTTAGAGTAGTTAGATTATGAGGTTCATGGGCCCATTGTCAGAATGTCATTGAGAGTGTGGACACTAAGGCCGCGTCCTACGTAAGCAACAGAAGCGACCGACAGCGAGCAACTTCCGAATACGCGAAACTACTGCGACAAGTAACAGCAACGGGCGAAAAGCCCGGGTGTTCTGCGTGCGAGCGACCACGTCGAGTTGCAAGATGGCTGCTTAGAGTCAACCAGCTGTTTCTATAAAACGGCGCCCCTAAATTGTAGAATACTGTAACTGGAGAGTAAGGCTACAAAATTAGGTTTATTTAAGAAAACAAAGCGAAAAGGAATGCTGTGCTTGCAATTTACAAAGGGCGGAATCTCCATGGAGAATTTCATAAATATCATCACTACGAAGATCACCAGACAGATTCTTCGAAAACACGTGAATGGCCAGCGGAGCATTAGACTATCTCATTAATAAATGAAATACTAACGTTTTTTACATGATCAAGAATTTTTAACAGCCAACAAATGCGGAACAATGACAGACTATATCACTAACTACTCTAAATACAGATAAAAATATGCAAATTGATAACTTGAAATAATAGCTAGCTGTGGTGTAGCGGCAGCGTTACAGTTCGTGAAAACGTGCTTCGAAAACATTCAGCGTTGTTCTTATGTTTTAACTGAGTCATTTACAGTTCTGTATAATAAGTTTTATGTATACTGTTTACACTGCGTCGCTAAGCACATATTTAAGGTCTTGCCAGAGAACTTAATCTTTAAGTGTACGCACACTTATCCCAGTATGTCACGCATATAAATTCCTAATAAATTACAATGAATCATAAAATGTTACAGATATTTGATGTTGCGAACGTAATTCATCAGCAGTCAGTGTTAAGGCCTAGCATTTCAATTAATCTAAATAGTCTGTAAAAGGAAAGCGTACAAAACTTTTGAAAACAAAGCCAAACTTTTTGTGTTATGATTCGTCTAAAAGTACGAAATAAAAAATATCAGGGAAACGTTTGGTGCACCTCATTTTCTGTTCATAATTTTGAGCATCATTCAAAGGGACGTAGAATGTTCTCTGATCTACTTATTTCCTTTACACATATCATTTCATTAAATATTTGACTGATTTCTTTCATTTCCTTATTTTCAAGTTTCATTCAGACAGCACGATCTTACTGACTCCTTGTTTGCCTTCCTAGTGTACTTTTTTTGAAGGAAGCCTTTTTGACATTTAAATATCTCACCAATGTATCTTTTTATGCGCAAAATAGCTAGACCTTGAATAGATGAAATTTTCGACATTTCATTTACATAGCTTGGCAGCAGCTTTTCATGAAATATTTCAATTTTTCCTCAACTCATTAATTAAGTTTTCCTTAATTATCTTGATAACTTTCAAGTAGTTAAATATTTTCATGCAAAACTAGACCTTACGCTGGTCAAAATAGGGACTGAAACCCAGATATCCGGCTTCACACGACTTCGGGTATCCGAGCTCGACACACGGCCAGACCAAAACATCCATGTGTCGCTCGATACATGGCCAGACGGAAACATCCAAATGTCACTCCGTACACTGCCAAACCGAAACTTCCATATCTTGTTCAACACACGCCCCGACCGAAACTTCCATACGTCGCTCGACACTAGGCTAGACCGAAACTTCCATAATTCGTCAGCCATGTGTCTTACCTGTATTCGGCACGTGCTGATTTCATATGCAACTGGATAGTTACGTTCATAGGTCAGAGTAGATCACTCGCAAAAACGTGAATGCGTATATGCTGCATAAAAAAATGGTTCAATTGGCTCTGAACACTATGCGACTTAACTTCTGAGGTCATCAGTCGCCTAGAACTTAGAACTAATTAAACCTAACTAACCTAAGGACATCGCACACATCCATGCCCGAGGCAGGATTTGAACCTGCGACCGTAGTGGTAGCTCGGCTCCAGACTGTAGCGCCTAGAACCGCACGGCCACTCCAGCCGGCCTGCTGCATAAAACTAAGAGGGATAGTTGCATTGTTCCTGCTCATAAAGTATAAGAATAATTCTACACATCATCTTTAGATTGCTCGTGGACAGAACGCTGATAAATGTAGATGCTGAATGCAGAGGGAAGTGTAAATAATAAACGATTTCTATGAAATAGACAATTGAAACAATAAAGAAGTTGAATAGGTGAATAGACACTTGTTTTTCCCGTTGTGGAATCGACCAGTTACTGGATCCAGAGCTTGAAAACTAGGTTCAGCTTCGAAGCTTCATGAAGTTAGGTAGGAGTAATTGGGGAATAAGAGATTTTTGGTTTTGTTTTGGAATCTTTCACCACAATGGAAAAATTCGCGACACCGTTTGTTACCCAGAAATGTTAGACGTGTAGCTGTACCAGAGAAATGAGAAAACCTTATATAGTTTCAGAGCTACATAAAGATTTCCTGAAGTCTGCAACCTGTCAGTATTGCCACGAATACCTGGATAATATCGACGAATATACAGGGTAATACCAAAGCTATTAAATACAGACTTGTTGCTGATGGTTTGCCTAAGATTTTTATAAGATTTTTCTTTTTAAAATCACACATTCAGTCTTCTCCTGCCACTTTCCTAATTTTAATTAAACTGTGCTTAAGGGATACTTTCCGGCAAGGTTATAGGCGATTTGCGTCAGCATAACCAGGGAATGCCTTAGAATAATTGTGCCAATGTAATCACATAGTTTACTATTCTTCTCTTCTTCTTTAGGAGTAAAATCAGATCTTTTCGCCAAAGAAGGGTGTTGGAGTTGGGTTGTTTCGGGGACGGGACCAAACAGCGAGATCATCCGTCTCATCGGATTAGAGAAGGAAGTCGGCAGTGGCCCTTTCAAAGGAACCATCCCGGCATATGCTTGGAGCGATTTAGGGAAATCACGGAAAACCTAAATCAGGATGGCCGGACGCGGTTTGAACCGTCGTCCTACCGAATGCGAGGCCAGTTTGCTAACCACTGCACCACCTCGCTCGGTCCAAAGGTTTCAGGTCTGAATTTGATTTTAATAGACCATAAAGTATAATTTTTGCACGCTCAGCTCCTTTAACACGCTGTTCAGTGATTTCACTGACTACACTAAACCTAATGCCTTGTTTAGCCCTGCTTCAGTCCATATAGCTAACTCTGATTTTGTCCTTCCTCTCGTCGCCATCCGAAATCCGATATTAAACTTCACTTAAGTGTAAATATCTTTTTCCTGAATTTTAGGGCATCGAGCAATACCATTACACTTTCCACAATGCCTCATATTTGTGTGTCGAGATTACCCCACTCAGACATCTTGCCGGAGACCAGAATTTATGTCGATGCTGATTTTCGAAAATACGTACCACAAAATATACTCTCTACTTACATTATATTTATTATCATGAAAAAAGCTTTGCAATTATTGACTCAGTTTAAGCATAAACCAAAAGTTATATCTAAATTGATTAAGAATTAATTCTCAGCTCCACAATAAAAATGTCTGTTATTTCTGGCATCATGCGCGATTAGCTACAGCACTATTTCCCATTGACTACAGCGCCACTGAGATGGGAAAACGATGGTGTCGGTGTTGTTGCCTTATACATCGGTATTCCCCCAGTCCTCCCTACAAACCGTTGCGAAAAACCAGAGGGTAGTAAAACACATCCACGAATAAATATTATTTGTTTTATTACGTTCACATGGATGAGAGATTTCAAATCAAGCTAAGTTACCCATAGTTTAATCAGGATTATAAACTGCTGATCAGAGCACAGTTGAAAATTTGTGAGAAGAATGTCTGACGTTCCTTGAGAAAATATTCTACGACCTGATGAATAATGGATTGCAAGTTAGAAAAGTAGTGTCCCTACATCTACAACAGGATATGCAGTTACAATTATACAGAGTGAAGAATACAGAATCGAACCCTCGACCTCCTGTATGCAAACCCAAAACGCTATCCATTGCGCCAACTGCACAGAAGTACTGCTTGTTTCTGACAGAGGCTGTTAAGGTACATGTGATTACAGTGTTGCCAGGCTGACAGTCTTTAACGTCCGTTTATTGCGCGAAATATTAACAAGACTAAATTTTACAAGACAATGTGGTATTGCCAGCGTGTGAGAAACCACGTTGCAAAGTCCGAATGTGGGAATTTTTCTTCACCTTGCACATCGCCAGTTTTCTCTTTTTGGAGCGGATGTAAACGTTTTTCGCTCGTTCTCACGTTGAGAATTTCGGACTAATTGTTTTTCATATAACTTTCATCGATTATGAAAGAGGATCACTGCGACTGTGATGAATACAGGCTTCTTGAAATTCTGCAGCCAGTCGCCTTTGGTTTTGATCTTTATTATCCCATTACCGGTTTCGAACTGCCTAACAATTCGTCATCAAATGGTACATATTTATTGATTGTCTGCAGCAGTGTGGTGGTCATGTAGCTGTGGCAAGATGTGTACACGAAACGTGTAAGCACTGAGTATGGCGAGAATTTGTCACATTGTTAGACGGATTTTGCTATGTATCCTTTGTTTTGTTGTTGGAGCACACAGTATCCTGGGAAACATTATGAATGATTTTCAGTAACGTTTGATTTTACTGCACTTTACACACTTAACCGCAAGTAAAGCGTTCCACATGCTTTGCAAAACGTAAATAAACCAAGAGTATAGCTGAATTACGTGATAGAGTTTGCGGTATGGCGGGGAGTCTCTTTGTTCAGCTCTTGTAACATACATGGTGAGAGGAAGCATGTAGGTATTTCTCTGTTGTAAAAATAACATGTAATTATATGTAAAACTTGACGTTTGGTATTTACAAAACCTATTAAACAACGAGTTTGGAAGATGTTACATCTACAATTTCAGCACTGGAATTTCAATTATTTTTTGTTTAACTAACTTTGAACAACACTTACAAAAAACCAATAAGGATCAGGCATTAATTTTTATTTATATATTTTTAATAATAAAATGTTAAGCAGGCTTAGGAGGAGATTTGTGTGTGTGTGTGTGTGTGTGTGTGTGTGTGTGTGTGTGTGTGTGTGTGTGTGTGTGAGTGAGTGAGTGTGTGTTCCATAGAAAGAGAGAGAGTACGGAGAGTACTGAGCAGGCTTGCCAACGTCGAAAACAGAGAGAGAGGGGGGTGGGTGGAAGGGGAGGGGAGGTCTTCTTGTTTTTTTTTTTTTTGTGGCTTATTTAGTTTTCAGGTGTAACGAATTTTTTTGATATTGGTAAAATGAGTTATTTATTAAGTCTGTTTGTTCATTTAAGGTAAATTATGGTGATTTACTGTTACTGGCAAAAGTCTCCAATTGTTCTAAAAAGTCCATTTCTGTTCCTTTGCCTGCAATACATCCCAAAAGACAATTTGTTGTTGAATACCGAACACAACAAGGAATTAAATTTCTTGGTCTAAATGTAACCTGTAATATTAACAAAGGTAAATTCTGTGTTTACAGAAAACCTGCTACATCAGATGTCATTGTAAATAACACACCATACCACATAAGGCAGCATTTTAAGCAGTATTCAACTATGCAAAGAAAATTCATGCTGAACCCTATGTAAAAAGCAAAGAATTAAACCTGAAAATCTAAGAATTAAACGTTTTGAAAACAATGGCTCACGAAAATACTTATGACACAACCATAGTTGACAAACTAGACGAAGCAACTAAATATATTTCCATGCCGTTCCTTAGTAATATCTCATACCAGTTCCCAAAACTGTTTAAACCACACAAAATCAAAATAAGTTACCACACAACCAAAATGTTTGTTACACTAAAACAGCGAAACCACTTTTTTACAAATCTAGTACATATAAATTAACCAGCGACAGCTGCTCCTGCTACTACATAACGAAATTCGATGCAAAGAACACACATATGCACTACATTTACAAAATTTAAAGAAATCTAGGTTTGCAGCCCACCTAGCACAAAACAGTTATTCAGTTTGTTCAAAACAATCCTCCGTATCCTACAGATTGCAGACAAAGGAATAAAACTGGATCTTCTGGAACAATTAGAGATTTTCGCGAAAAACTATAAATAAATAAAACACGAGGGATAAAAGAAATCCTCGGGCAACAGAAGAGATATTGAATTTAATCGACGAAAGGAAGCACGCGAAAAGGAATACAAACGTCACAAAAACGAGATCGACAGTAAGTGCAAAACGGGTAAGCAGGGATAGCTAGAGGACAAGTGTAAGGATTCAGAAGCATATATCTCTAGGAGTAAAATACCTGCCACTCATAGAACAATTAAAGAGAACGATCTGTATGAATATCAACAGCTCAAATGGAATATCAGTCATAAGCAAAAAAGGGAAACCAGAAAGCTGGAAGAAGAACATAGACGGTCTATACAAAGAGCGATGTACTTGAGAGCGATATTGTGGAAATGGAAGAAGATGTAGATGACATTAGAGATATGATACTGCGTGAAGAATTTGACCCCGAGAGTAGAAAACATTCCTTTCGAGTTACTGGGAGCCTTGGGAGACGCGACCATGACAAAACTCTTCCATCTGGCGAACAAGATGTGTGACACAGGCGCAACACTCTCTGACTTAAAGATGAATGCAGTAATTGTAATTCCAAAAGCAGCAGGTGTTGAAGATGCGAAAATTAGTGAACTATCAGTTTAACAAGACACTGTGGCAAAATACTAACATGAATTACTTACTAATGAACGGAAAAAATAGTAGTAGATCAGTTTGGATTCCGTAGAAGTGTTGGAACACGTAAGGCAGTACTGACCCTACGACTTATCTTTGAAGACAGACTAAGGAAAGGCAAACCTACGTTTACAGCATCTGTAGACTTAGGGAAAGATTTTGACAATGCTGACTGGAATACTCTCTTTCTAATTCTGAAGGTGGCAGGGGTCAAATACAAGGAGCGAAAGGCTATTTACAATATGTACCTAAACCAGATGTCAGTTATAAGAGTCGAGGGGCATGAAAAGGAAGCAATGGTTGAGAAGGCAGTGAGGCAGGTTTGTAGCTTATACCTGCTGTTATTCAATCTACATATAGAGCAAGCAGCAATGAAACAAAATAATAATTTTCTATAGGAATTAAAATTCTGGGTGAAGAAAGAAAAACTTTGAAGTTTGTCGACGACATTGTAATTCTGTCAGAGACAGCAAAGGGCTTGGAAGAGAATTTGAACGGAGTGGACAGTGTCTTGAAAGGAGTATATTAGATGAACATCAACAAAGCAAAACGAGGATAATGGAACGTAGTCGAATTAAATCAGGTAATTCTGAGGGAATTAGATTAGGAAATGAAACACTTAAAGTAGTAAATGAGTTTCGTTATGTAGGAAGCAAATTAACTGATGATGGCCGAACTAGAGAGGATATAAAATGTAGACTAACTACGGCAAGGGAGGCGTTTCTGTAGAAGAGGAATATGTTAACATCGAGTATAGATTTAAGCGTCAGGAAGTCTTTTCTGAAAGCGTTTGTATGGAGTGTAGCCATGTATGGAAGTGAAACATGGACGATAAATAGTTTACGCAAGAAGAGAACAGAAGCTTTTGAAATGTGGTGCTACAGAGGAATGCCCCAATTAGATGTGTAGATCACGTAATAATAAGGAGGTACTGAATATGATTAGAAAGAAGAATGATTTGTGGCACGACTTGACTAGAAGAAGGGATCGTTTGGTAGGACATGTTCTGAGGTATCAAGGGATCATCAATTTAATATTGGTGGGCAGCTTGGAGGGTAAAAATCGTAGAAATAGACAAATAGATGAATACACTAAGCAGATTCAGAAGGATGTATGTTGCAGTAGCTACTAGGAGATGAAGAAGCTCGCACAGGATAGAGTACCATGGATAGATGCATTAGATCAGTCTTTGGACTGAAAACCACAACAATAACAATAATATGTCACTCCATGCCATCTTGAATGAACAAACGGACTTAACAAATAACTCATTTTACCAAAATTTCAGAAAAATCATTATACTTAAAAACTAAATAACTCACACAAAAATCGAGAACACCTCTCCTCCTCTCCGCCCACCCTCTCTCTCTCCCACACTGGCACACCTACTCAGCACTCTCTCTCTTCTTATATTGAACACACAAACACACACACACACACACACACACACACACAGAGAGAGAGAGAGAGAGAGAGAGAGATAGACACGAAACCTCCTCCTCCGAAGCCTACTTAATATTTCATTACCAAAAACAAATAAATAAATAAAAAGCAATGGTTGATGTTTATTTTATCGTAAGCGTTGTTCAAAATTAGTTAAACAAAAGATGAATGAAATTCCAGTGCTGAAATTGTAGGTAGCAAATGCCAACTTTGCCATATAGCTACATGTTATTTTTAGAGTAGAGACAGAGATAAACACTTACTGTCACCACATGTGTTGCAACAGCTGGAGAAAGAGACTCTCTGCCCTACCACAAACTCTTTGACATAAATTCAGTTTTACTCCTTTTTTTATTTACGTTTTGCAAAGCATATGGAACTCATTACTTGCGTCTAAGTGTGTGAAGCGCAGTAAAATTAACATCACTGGAAATCATTCATTACGTTTTCCTGGGTTCTTCGTGCGCCAGCAACAAACCAACGGACACTAATAGAAGTAACAGAGCAAAACCAGTCTTACACTGTGACTAGTTCTCGCCATACTTAGCGCTTACATGTGTCGTTTACACTTCTTGCCACAGATACATGACTGCCACACTGCCATAGATAATCAATAAATATGAACAATGTGACGATGAATTGCTAGGCAGTTCAAAACCGGTAATAGGATAATAAAAATTGAATATCAAAACCAAAAGAGACTGGTCGCAGTAATTTCAAGAACCAGATATTTTCATTGCTCACCCTCAACCAATAACATAAATCGATATCGTCGATAAGCGCACACAGCTGTTTCTCTCGACTTCCGTGACACATGTATACAAACTTAAAGCTAATTGAAATACTGAAGACCCGTTTTTGGCCTTCCTGTACTCTACTTTCACAGACCAATGACATTAGATTTGCGCCAGTTACACCGTATTTAAACGATGAATGTCAGTGGTGCGAGTCAGCTTTGTATAACACATTCGCTGGTGTTTCGATATGGTCAATACGAACAAGGATATTACGCTCCTGTTTCACGTCAGAGAAAGACATTCTAAAATTCAGTAATAATAGGTCTGTCTACCTAATGCAACAAAAAAACTTTTGTTCTGCGCTTAGAATTATCTGTACTAAAATCTAACATCCTCAGGGTTCCTGTTCCTTCAATTTTGGGAATGTTGTTAGTAACTTTCTTGATTATGGATACAATTTCACTGCGTTCTCTTAGTAGAGATGTGTATAATATTCCACGAGCAGCACAATAAGTTGCGTAGTGCTTACTGTTAGGAGTCAAGGCGCGCTGTATGTCAGCAATTATACGCTACGTATTAACAACGCTCTCCGTCAAAAAAAAAAAAAAAGAAAAAAAACACCCTTGTTGTGTGCATTCTATCGCAAGAAACGATGGTGAATTACCGCCGTTGGCTTTACGAGTGAAATGATGTACGACGTACGATATGACTCTCTTCTGGGGTTTCAGTAAGCCAATCCAGAAAATCTACTTCACTAGTATGACAAAAAGATGCGATATTTTTTGTTATGTAGGTAGCGGCGTTATCGCGAAGATACAAATACAACGTGAGAGGTATGTTAGTACCTAAAACGTTTTCAGTGGCACATCAATTATTTTGGCTGTTTACGGCCTATACTTTGTTTTACTTCCTTACTAATTTTCTCCGGCTACTTCCTGTAAAAATTACAAAGCTTGTAACGGAACTTCCCATTAATTAGTTTATTAATGGTTTCAAAATACACTCCTGGAAATTGAAATAAGAACACCATGAATTCATTGTCCCAGGAAGGGGAAACTTTATTGACACATTCCTGGGGTCAGATACATCACATGATCACACTGACAGAACCACAGGCACATAGACACAGGCAACAGAGCATGCACAATGTCAGCACTAGTACAGTGTATATCCACCTTTCGCAGCAATGCAGGCTGCTATTCTCCCATGGAGACGATCGTAGAGATGCTGGATGTAGTCCTGTGGAACGGCTTGCCATGCCATTTCCACCTGGCGCCTCAGTTGGACCAGCGTTCGTGCTGGACGTGCAGACCGCGTGAGACGACGCTTCATCCAGTCCCAAACATGCTCAATGGGGGACAGATCCGGAGATCTTGCTGGCCAGGGTAGTTGACTTACACCTTCTAGAGCACGTTGGGTGGCACGGGATACATGCGGACGTGCATTGTCCTGTTGGAACAGCAAGTTCCCTTGCCGGTCTTGGAATGGTAGAACGATGGGTTCGATGACGGTTTGGATGTACCGTGCACTATTCAGTGTCCCCTCGACGATCACCAGTGGTGTACGGCCAGTGTAGGAGATCGCTCCCCACACCATGATGCCGGGTGTTGGCCCTGTGTGTCTCGGTCGTACGCAGTCCTGATTGTGGCGCTCACCTGCACGGCGCCAAACACGCATACGACCATCATTGGCACCAAGGCAGAAGCGACTCTCATCGCTGAAGACGACACGTCTCCATTCGTCCCTCCATTCACGCCTGTCGCGGCACCACTGGAGGCGGGCTGCACGATGTTGGGGCGTGAGCGGAAGACGGCCTAACGGTGTGCGGGACCGTAGACCAGCTTCATGGAGACGGTTGCGAATGGTCCTCGCCGATACCCCAGGAGCAACAGTGTCCCTAATTTGCTGGGAAGTGGCGGTGCGGTCCCCTACGGCACTGCGTAGGATCCTACGGTCTTGGCGTGCATCCGTGCGTCGCTGCGGTCCGGTCCCAGGTCGACGGGCACGTGCACCTTCCGCCGACCACTGGCGACAACATCGATGTATTGTGGAGACCTCACGCCCCACGTGTTGAGCAATTCGGCGGTACGTCCACCCGGCCTGCCGCATGCCCACTATACGCCCTCGCTCAAAGTCCGTCAACTGCACATACGGTTCGCGTCCACGCTGTCGCGGCATGCTACCAGTGTTAAAGACTGCGATGGAGCTCCGTATGCCACGGCAAACTGGCTGACACTGACGGCGGCGGTGCAGAAATGCTGCGCAGCTAGCGCCATTCGACGGCCAACACCGCGGTTCCTGGTGTGTCCGCTGTGCCGTTCGTGTGATCATTGCTTGTACAGCCCTCTCGCAGTGTCCGGAGCAAGTATGGTGGGTCTGACACACCGGTGTCAATGTGTTCTTTTTTCCATTTCCAGGAGTGTATTTTAACCCTGTAACGCACTTCTAGCTACAAGTTATCGTGCCAGCTATAAATTAATTTAGAACTGACAGCGCTCCAGCACACGCAAACGGCCTATCAATCGTTCACTTAAATTTACCTACGGATTTTCTTCTGAACTTCTTTTTTGCTACTTAAGAGAATGAAACTCTTGAACTGTATGTTGATTCTTGCTAAGTACCCATGTTACTGCTTATTTTATTCACTTCTCATGGTAAACCCTTTTCGAATCCCAAAGAAATATGCAAAGGTATCTGTCCCATACGACAATGTACATAGATAGCACCTGATACTGAAGCGTCTACGTTCGCTGATTTTACTAAAATTTTATTCGAATACTCATCTAAATTATTACTGACGGTCTTGGGAAACAAACAGGCCTTATTCTAAACAGTTTATATGGAAACTAGAAGGAAATTCAGAAGAATATGTGGAGGAATATCCAGATAGGACTAATATTTTCAGTTTATCACGCCGATTTATTTTGTCATATTTCATCGCAATTACCGATACGTAAGTGTAGCAGCCCAATCATTTATTAAACAGAAATGATTCATAAAGCAAGTGGGTGTGGTATATCCCTCAACAAGGAATACTAGTAAATCGCTATTCACTGTGATTCAGTACGCGGTCAAATTTTTCCTTACTTTATGTGTCACACACCAGCTCCTCTATGCGCGTCAGTCGCTTACAGAATAACTTCAATGTGTTGTAATTACACATTGCATGCTTCAGCTTTGTTTATCTTTCCCAGTAAATTTTAATTTCTAGGTCGTTAAAAATCCCCATTTTCATGTATTCGCTGGCCAGAAATGCCTCGCCAAACTTTACCTCTTCCCACTTTTCTTTAAACGCCCGTTTTTCTGACATTACACAAATTAATTTGTTTGGCCTTAGAACCCTCACAACAAGAATTATTTAATGAGGAAACTTACTTCATACTATTTTAAATACCTCAGACAGTAAGAAAAATATTAATTGAACAGGGAAAGAGAAAAAACTACAAACAAACACAACTGTTAACATTCCACCAGATTATGATTGACAAACGTAGTAGAGACAGCTCTAGTTACTGCTTTCTTGACATTCTCGTTTCGCAGTCACGTTACAGACAGTAGACCAGCAGACAATACCAAAATTATGGGTTCCGAGAATCGTGCCTTATTAGAGTTCAGTTAATTCTCACTATTTACTTGTCCTGACCTCCATCGTGGAGTCCCGTAATATTAAGAGTCCCGTAAAATCGACGAGGCATACCTGCTTTTCTTGGAACGCTGTCTCACATGGTACGTGACGGAATCTGGCGTTTAATTTCCTCCGACTTCTCGCCTATGCTGCATTCTGGAGGCTACGCCAACAGCTGTCGCTGATTACTTACTTTTTTTGTTTTCATCCATTTCGCTTCTTTCCCTGGGTATTTTATCAGGTTTTTGTTATTTCATTACCTCCATAAGTTTGTTCTTGAGTATGCTGTTATTTTTCTACGAAATGACCGCAAAAGCTTCTCTCAACTTTATTCGTGTTTTCAATTATTACACTTTATCCCTGTAACAACGTATACACTTGGCAAGCACACTACCGATCTTACCTATTGTATTCTTTATTTATTGCATAGTGTACAATTCTGAAGTTGACGAATATGTGTAGCTCTACGGTAGTCTAATTTAAAGAGCTTACGGCACAAATATATGTTGTGGCTACTTTACTGCAGTTTGTTATTAACAGCAGAGATAGAGACACTATGACTCTGCCAGAAGGGTGGCCCGATTTACATCTTATTTCAAATATGTGTCACGATGCTAAACTTACTTTCTGTATATTTTCTGACGATATCATTATGGTTTTATTATATTAGCATATGTTATGCCTCGTTGTACTTTAAGTACACGCTTTTAAATCCATGAAAGTAATAATTTTTCGTTAAGGCATATTTTATTGTTCTATGACGTAATCTGTTCACTATTTGTATTTCATATCCCATTTCCTGCAAATCTGATGGTGATTTCTGGCTGAAACCGATAGTCTCAAGACCAAAAGTTTTATACTTTAGAAAAGAAAAGAAACAATCCCGATCGCAAAAAAAGGTATATGGGAACCCATTTTCGTTCAGGTTTTCATCATCTTCAGATTTCATACCATGATGGTATACGATGACGGCGAATTGAGCGGCTATTATAATTCCACGAATGTGAACTACAGTTTCGTGGAGTTCAAACACCCGCACCATTTACAGCCATCGCTTACCATCATGGAACGGGGTCTGAAGATCTTCAAATACAGACCGAAACCTGTTAGTACAAAATAAATGTCTTTTGCGGTAGAGACTGTTTGTCTCCATTTTGAAAGTATTTTTTACAAGAGCGCTGTACTACACGAGAAATGTTCTCAAAAATTGCAGAAGTTTTGTGGTCATTGACGGATATAAAAAAAATTCATTCTGCGCTTCCCTGACACCGTTTTAATCCACGAGCATGTTGCAGATGGTGAAAAACTGTAATGGTTCTTGAGTGGAATACACCGAAGCATAAAAGTAACTGGTATATGCATGTGTATTCAAATACAAAGATATGTAAACAGGCAGAATACGGAGCGACAGTCGGCAACGCCTATATAAGACAACAAGTGTCTGGCGAGGTTTTAAATCGGTTACTGCTACAGTAGTGCCATTATATCAAGATTTAACTGAATTTGAACGTCGTTTTATAGTCGGCGCACGAGCGATGGAAAACAGGATCTCCGAGCTAGCGAGGAAGTGGGGATTTTCCGGTACGAGCATTTCACAAGTGTAACGTGAATATCAGGAATCCGGTAAAACAGCAAATCTCCGACATTACGGCTGCCGGAAAAAGATCCTGCAAGGACAGGACCAACGACGAGTGAAGAGAGTCGTTGAAACGTGACCGAAGTGCAACCCTTCCGCAATCTGCTGCAGATTACAGTGCAGGGCCATCAACAAGCGACGGCGTACGAACTGTTCAACGAAACATCATCGATATGGACTTTTGGAGCCAAGGCACACTGTTGTACCCATGATGCCTGCTCGACACAAGGCTTTAAGCCTCACGCTGGCCCGTCAACACCGACATTAGACTGTTGACAGGAAACATGTTGCCTCGTCGGACGTGTCTCGTTTCAAATTTTATCGAACGGATGAACGCGTACGGGTATCGAGGCAACCTCATGAATCCATGGACTCTGCATAGCAGCAGGAAACTGTAATGGTGTAGGGCGTGTGCAGTTGGAGTGATACGGACGCCTGATTCGTCTAGACACGGCTCTGACATGTGACACGTACGTAAGCATCCTGTCTGTACATTCTTGTCCATTGTGAATTCCGACGGACGAGAGCAATTACAGGAGGACAGCATCACAGCGCATTCGTCCAGAATTGCTACGAGTGGCTCCAGGAACACTCTTATGAGTTTAAACACTTCCGCTGGCCACCAAACTCCCCAGTAATAAACGTTATTGAACGTATCTGGGATGCCTTACAATGTGCTGTTTATAAGAGATCTTCAACCCCTCGTACTCCTACGGATTTATGAGCAGCCTGCGGTATTCATGGTGTCATTTCTCTCCAGCACTACATCAGACATTAGTCGAGTCCACGCCATGGGGCGTTGCGCTGAAGTCCTATAAAATATTCGGCAAGTCTACCAGATTCTTTTGGCTCCCCATGTAGTTAAAGTTTGGGCGAAAAGTAAGCTCTTGACATAAAAAAAGGAAAATGAGCATGAAATTAGTCGAAGATATGACTTACAAAAAAAGGAGTCACTCATTTCGTAAACCATATGGGAGGGCTTCACAAATAATACACTACTCGCCATTAAAATTGGTACACCACGAAGATGACGTGCTACAGACACGAAATTTAACTGGCAGGAGAAGATGCTGTGATATGCAAATGATTAGCTTTTCAGAGCATTCACACAAAGCTGGCACCGGTGGCGACACCTACAACGTGCTGACAAGACGAAAGTTTCCAACCGATTTCTCAAACACAAACAGCAGTTGACGGGCGTTGCCTGGTGAAACGTTGTTGTGATGCCTCGTGTAAGGAGGAGAAATGCGTACCATCACGTTTCCGACTTTGATAAAGGTTGGATTTTAGCCTATCGCGATTGCGTTCTATCGTATCGTGACACTGCTGCTCGCGTTGGTCGAGATCCAATGACTGTTAGCAGAATATGAAATCGGTGGATTCAGGAGGGTAATACGGAACGCCATGCTGGATCCCAATGATCTCATGACTAGCAGTCGAGATGACAGGCATCTCATCCGCATGGCTGTAACGGATCGTGCAGCCACGTCTCGATCTCTGAGTCAACAGATGGGGACGTTTGCAAGAAAACAACCATCTGCACGAACAGTTCGACGATGTTTGCAGCAGCATGGACTATCAGTTAGGAGACCATGGCTGCGGTTACCCTTGACGCTGCATCACAGACAGGAGCGCCTGCGATGGTGTACTCAACGACGAACCTGGGTGCACGAATGGCAAAACGTCATTTTTTCGGATGAATCCGGATTTTTGTTTACAGCATCATGATGGTCTCATCTGTGTTTGGCGACATCGTGGTGAACACACATTGGAAGCGTGTATTCGTCACCGCCATACTGGCGCATCACCCGGCGTGATGGTATGGGGTGCCATTGGTTACATGTCTCGGTCACCTCTTGTTCACGTTGACGGCACTTTGAACAGTGGACGATACATTTCAGAGGTGTTACGATCCGTGGCTCTACCCTTCATTCGATCCCTGCGAAACCCTACATTTCAGCAGGATAAAGCACGACCGCATGTTGCAGGTCCTGTACGGGCCTTTCTGGATACAGGAAATTTTTGACTGCTGCCCTGGCCATTCTCCAGATCTCTCACCAATTGAAAACGTCTGGCCAATGGTGGCTGAGCAACTGGCTCGTCACAATACGCCAGTCACTACTCTTGATGACCTGAGGTATCGTGTTGAAGCTGCATGGACAACTGTACCTGTACACGCCATCCAAGCTCTGTCTGACTCAATTCCCAGGAGTATCAAGGCCGTTATTAAGGCCAGAGGTGGTTGTTCTAGGTACTGACTTTTCAGAATATATGCACCCCAATTGCGTGATAATGTAATCACATGTCAGTTCTAGTATAATATTTTTGCCAATGAATACGCGTTTATCATCTGCATTTCTTCTTGGTGTAGCAATTTTAATGGCCAGTAGTGTAGTCGCAAATGCTTGTCGCCACAGTCCTAGACCACAGAATTGGTTTCGACATTGCTAATAAACGTTACGTCATTGCGTGGACGCGTTGCTGTTGTCCCTCGAGAGGCCACGAAACTGTTGCTCGTCGAGCTGTCTGCGGGAATTCACGAGCGCAATGCGGTAGCGCGCAGAATATCTTCAGCGAGAGAAAACGACTCTGGCGCGGCGCAGCGAGGAGCGACCCCGGCCATCCGGCGGCGGGCAGAATTTGCGGCGGGTGGGCGGCTCCGCCCTCCCCAGAGGGCATTCGCGAGGCTGGCTTTGTGCAGCGCGCCAGAATTGTATTAACCCGGCAGCCGGGGCAGCGCGGCGTGGCACGGCGAGCCCAGCTGTCGCGTAACTCAGCGGCGCGCCGTCCACACTGCAGCGCCGGAACACGCCACGCTGCTGTTGCGCCGGCTCTCGTTCAGCAGCGCAGCTCCGCCACTGCTGAACGATCCGCCCGCTCAGTCTGCGGAAACTCCGCATCGCAACCCTCAGATTCAGTGGTAAGATTGCCCAGTTGATAGACTGTCAGAAACTGAACACAGATCAAGTATGAAAACAGGAAGAAGGTGTACTGAACTGTGAAAAGAAAGCAAAATAGAAATAATGAACGATCCAAGCTTAACAAGTGCAATATCGAGGTAAGTTGAACAGCCGCGGCGTCGTGGTTAAATGGTCGCGATGTTAGACTGTAAACCGGACTACACGTGTTATCTTTACTTTCTTTTCGCAACATCATGAACTAACAGTCTGTCCGATATTGAAATATTTGTTCTCTTTCTGTTGCCTTGGCAGTTGCCATATACGGGGTGGTCAAAAAGTCTCTTTGCAGTGCCGTATGATTGTTAGCCGCGCGTGCCGTATGCCGCAGTGAATATACCGAAATGAAACTCAGTGAAATACACAGTTACTGAATATTCATTTTTACTTACAAATTTTTACGTTAAATGTTGAGTGTCCCCCCTATTGTTTAATACACAATTCAGTTCGTCTAATCATGTTTACAAACACAAGCTGTAACATTTCTTCTGTAACAGAAGCAGTGAAGGTGGATATTGCAGTTTTCAATTCATCGATCGATTTTGGGCGGTTTTTATAGACAGTTGCTTTCGCTGCACCCTAGAAGCAAAAGTCAGGTGGTGTTAGGTAAGGCGATCGTGGAGGCGAAAGTCCCTGTCAAATTATACGATCACCAAAAACATCAGCAAGCAGCGACATTGAAACGCGTGCTATATGCGCGGTTACACCATATTGTTGAAAATAAATGTTTAGCATTTAACTTAACACAAGTTCTCCTATGAATGGGTACAGAATATCACTGCAGTATCGTTGTGCGTTTACTGTGTCGTTGAAAACTATGGGACCCACAATCCGACGTCTAGAAATTGCAATCCAAATTCCTATTTTCACAGAATGAAGTGGTTCCTCATGAATACAAAATGGATTTGCAGTACTCCACATACGAGAATTTGGCGAGTTTGTGTGGTTCAAATGGCTCTTAGCACTATGGGACTCAACTGCTGAGGTCATTAGTCCCCTAGAACTTACAACTAGTTAAACCTAATTAACCAAAGGACATCACAAACATCCATGCCCGAGGCAGGATTCGAACCTGTGACCGTAGCGGTCTTGCGGTTCCAGACTGCAGCGCCTTTAACCGCACGGCCACTTCGGCCGGCGCGAGTTTGTGTACCCAGATAAATGAAACCACGCATCATCAGTGAAAAACTTTTCACTGAAAGTATCCCTTCCATTTTGTTGAACGAAATTTCTGCGCCACTGACAATCATGCAGTCTCTTGCCATTATCTGTATTTTTCAGTTCCTGCACGACTGTCACTTTGTATGGGAAAATTTCTAATTTTTTCCTTGCAGTTGTGTGGGTCGTTCAGACACTAAGATCGATTTCCTGGGCGTTTTCGTACTGACTTGTTCGGACCCATGGACATTTTATCGGAAATATCGAGCAGTTTATCCTCAGACAGAACGCTAGGACGGCCACTTCTCTGTGCATCTGTCACTGAACCCGTACTTCGAAATTCGTTAGTCAAATCTCGCACAGTATCGCGATGTGGGAGTATTGTCTCCGGAAAAACTGAATTAAATGTTTGACGAACTGAAACTGTGTATTTACCGCCAGGTTTGAACACTTGTTCGATTAAAAACACACGTTCTCCAATGGTTAGCATTTTAACAGTGACAAAAGCGAAACAAACCAAAAAAGGAATTAAACTTAAACGTCCACGTCAACACGTAACGGCGCACACCAACAATACTTCTGACGCTGACTGAGATAAACGAAACAGTGGAATGTTGGGAGAGTCCACTTGAAGGGAAGTAACCCAGGCAGGCAAACAGTCATACGGCACATGCGGCTAACAGTCATACGGCACCGCCGAGAGACTTTTTGAACACCCTGTACTTTAGTTATAGCATATGAGTCATATGGGAAGAGTACGTTACTGTCGCAAGTAAATGTGATGAATATTGAGAGCAGGCGTGATACCACATGGACGTCTCACAGAAATAAAAACAACAAGTAAACTTGTGTGAATTGTGTTACTAGAAAGGAATTCAACAGTCAAAACTTCCAAACCGGAAAGCAACTTCAAAAACTTTAAAAACATATGCCTTTACTGAGCACAGAAACACTGAGTGATCGTGAAACATGCGTTCATTTGTTGCAGCTTATGTGACAAACAATTCTGTTTTCAGAATGAGATACTGGCAGAAGTAAAGCTGTGAGTACCGACCGTGAGTCGTGCCTCGGTACCTCAGATGGTAGAGCACTTGACCGCGAAAGGCAAAGGTCCCGAGTTCGAGTCTCAGTCGGGCACACAGTTTTAATCTGCCATGAAGTTTCAATTATGTTTTCACCATTTCCTTGGAAGTGATGACATTCACATTCATAGGAACAGGTAAATTTGACAACAAGGTATATCTCACTCACTTATGAGGAATACAAATTAGCTGCGTTGATAAGGGATTCCTATCATATGACATACGTACTGTCACTAATGCCTTGTATGTCACACCAGACGTGTTCTCCGGTGAGAGATTCGGTCGATTGGTCGCAAAACGTTTGCTGTTCTCATTCGAAAGCCGCTTTCTTTTGGCTGCTAATAGTTGTGCAGAATCAGCTGTCATTAGAGGTCCTTACTTGACTCCTCGCTGTTGCAATCGGATTTTATACCAGGACACACACACAAATTTGAATACAGCGAACAATGAAAAGAAAAGGAACTGGCACGCAGGATGTTTGAAGACGGCTCTCCCGTTTGGCCATCCAACAGCGTGACCACTTTTTTTATCTCATTTTGCAAGAAATAACAGAGGAAGCCAACCCTCTGACCGAACACACTGGGCTACCGCGCCGGCTTTTACCGCGATACCCGTGGTCTAGCGGTAGAGTCTTTGATTCATAATAGAAACGTCTTCGGTCCCGGATTCAATCCTCGCCACTGTCCAAATTTTTATAAATATTCAGCATTGGCGGCCGAAGACTTCCGGCATAAGAAGTCAGCCTCATTCTGCCAACGGCCTTGTCAAAGAGGGCGGAGGAGTGGATAGAGGTTAAGGGCACTCCCTTGTCCTAGGGGTGGGAAATTGCCCCTAAAGGCGGAAGAATCAGCAATGATCAACGACATTTGGATGCAGAAGGCAATGGAAACCACTGCATTAAAGACACGTAACGTGTATCCACAGGACATGTGGCCTGTAATTGAAGAAGTGTCATGATGATCTCTCCATTGGCAAAAGATTCCGGAATAGTCCCCCATTCGGATCTCCGGGAGGAGACTGCCAAGGGGGAGGTTACCATGAGAAAAAGATTGAATAATCAACGAAAGGATAACGTTCTACGAGTCGGGGCGTGGAATGTCAGAAGCTTGAACGTGGTAGGGAAACTAGAATATCTGAAAAGGGAAATGCAAAGGCTCAATCTAGATATAGTAGGGGTCAGTGAAGTGAAGTGGAAGGAAGACAAGGATTTCTGGTCAGATAAGTATCGGGTAATATCAACAGCAGCAGAAAATGGTATAACAGGTGTAGGATTCGTTATGAATAGGAAGGTAGGGCAGAGGGTGTGTTACTGTGAACAGTTCAGTGACCGCGTTGTTCTAATCAGAATCGACAGCAGACGAAGACCGACAACGATAGTTCAGGTATACATGCCGACGTCGCAAGTTGAAGATGAACAGATAGAGAAAGTGTATGAGGATATTGAAAGGGTAATGCAGTATGCAAAGGGGACGAAAATGTAATAGTCATGGGCGACTGGAATGCAGTTGTAGGGGAAGGAGTAGAAGAAAAGGTTACAGGAGAATATGGGCTTGGGACAAGGAATGAAAGAGGAGAAAGACTAATTGAGTTCTGTAACAAGTTTCAGCTAGATATAGCGAATACCCTGTTCAAGAATCACAAGAGGAGGAGGTATACTTGGAAAAGGCCGGGAGATACGGGAAGATTTCAATTAGATTACATCATGGTCAGACAGAGATTTCGAAATCAGATACTGGATTGTAAGGCGTACCCAGGAGCAGATATAGACTCAGATCACAATATAGTAGTGATGAAGAGTAGGCTGCAGTTCAAGACATTAGTCAGGAAGAATCAATACGCAAAGAAGTGGGATACGGAAGTACTAAGGAATTACGAGATACGTTTGGAGTTGTCTAACGCTATAGATACAACAATAAGGAGTAGTGCAGTAGGCAGTACAGTTGAAGAGGAATGGACATCTCTAAAAAGGGCCATCACAGAAGTTGGGAAGGAAAACACAGGTACAAAGAAGGTAGCTGCGAAGAAACCATGGGTAACAGAAGAAATACTTCAGTTGATTGATGAAAGGAAGAAGTACAAACATGTTCCGGAAAATCAGGAATACATAAATACAAGTCGCTGAGGAATGAAATAAATAGGAAGTGCAGGGAGGCTAAGACAAAATGGCTGCAGGAAAAATGTGAAGACATCGAAAAAGATATGATTGTCGGAAGGAGGGACTCAGCATACAGGAAAGTCAAAACAACCTTTGGTGACATTAAAAGCAACGGTGGTAACATTAAGAGTGCAACGAGAATTCCACTGTTAAATGCAGAGGAGAGAGAGCAGATAGGTGGAAACAATACACTGGAAGCCTCTATGAGGGTGAAGATTTGTCTGATGTGATAGAGGAAGAAACAGGAGTCGATTTAGAAGAGATAGGGGATCCAGTATTAGAATCGGAATTTAAAAGAGCTTGGAGTACTTACAGTCAAATAAGGCAGAAGGGATAGATAACATTCCATCAGAATTTCTAAAATGATTGGGGGAAGTGGCAACAAAACGACTATTCACGTTGGTGTGTAGAATATATGAGTCTGGCGACATACCATCTGACTTTCGGAAAAGCATCATCCACACAATTCCGAAGACGGCAAGAGCTGACAAGTGCGAGAATTATCGTACAATCAGCTTAACAGCTCATGCATCAAAGCTGCTTACAAGAAGAATATACAGAAGAATGGAAAAGAAAATTGAGAATGCGCTAGGTGACGATCAGTTTGGCTTTAGGAAAAGTAAAGGGACGAGAGAGGCAATTCTGACGTTACGGCTAGTAATGGAAGCAAGGCGAAAGAAAAATCAAGACACTTTCATAGGATTTGTCGACCTGGAAAAAGCGTTCGACAATATAAAATGGTGCAAGCTGTTAGAGATTCTGATAAAAGTAGGGGTAAGCTATAGGGAGAGACGGGTCATATACAATATGTACAACAACCAAGAGGGAATAATAAGAGTGGACGATCAAGAACGAAGTGCTCGTATTAAGAAGGGTGTAAGACAAGGCTGTAGCCTTTCGCCCCTACTCTTCAATCTGTACATCGAGGAAGCAATGATGGAAATAAAAGAAAGGTTCAGGAGTGGAATTAAAATCCAAGGTGAAAGGATATCAATGATACGATTCGCTGATGACATTGCTATCCTGAGTGAAAGTGAAGAAGAATTATATGATCTGCTGAACGGAATGAACAGTCTAATGAGTACACAGTATGGTTTGAGAGTGAATCGGAGAAAGACGAAGGTAATGAGAAGTAGTAGAAATGAGAACAGCGAGAAACTTAAAATCAGGATTGATGGTCACGAAGTCAATGAAGTTAAGGAATTCTGCTACCTAGGCAGTAAAATAACCAATGACGGACGGAGCAAGGAGGACATCAAAAGCAGACTCGCTATGGCAAAAAAGGCATTTCTGGCCAAGAGAAGTCTACTAATATCAAATACCGGCCTTAATTTGAGGAAGAAATTTCTGAGGATGTACGTCTGGAGTACAGCATTGTATGGTAGTGAAACATGGACTGTGGGAAAACCGGAACAGAATAGAATCGAA
The DNA here is from genome assembly GCF_023864345.2 of Schistocerca serialis cubense. NCBI lineage: Eukaryota > Metazoa > Arthropoda > Insecta > Orthoptera > Acrididae > Schistocerca > Schistocerca serialis. Next base: position 645,809,173 of record NC_064638.1, on the reverse strand, counting down.
GCATTTGAGATGTGGTGCTATAGACGAATGTTGAAAATTAGGTGGACTGATAAGGTAAGGAATGAGGAGGTTCTACGCATAATCGGAGAGGAAAGGAATATGTGGAAAACACTGATAAGGAGAAGGGACAGGATGATAGGACATCTGCTAAGACATGAGGGAATGACTTCCATGGTACTAGAGGGAGCTGTAGAGGACAAAAACTGTAGAGGAAGACAGAGATTGGAATTCGTCAAACAAATAATTGAGGACGTAGGTTGGAAGTGCTACTCTGAGATGAAGAGGTTAGCACAGGAAAGAAATTCGTGGCGGGCCGCATCAAACCAGTCAGTAGACTGATGACCAAAAAAAAAAAAAAAAAAAAACCCTCGCTATTCTAGCCTTCTCTATGTTGCACTTTGTGTCATCAAATCGTTACCGTTTCTGTTTTGCTTTTTCTCAAAGTTCAGTACACCTTCTTATTTCCATGCTTGATCTGTGTTCAGTTTTTGACGGGTTGTCCACTGGGCTCTCTTACCACTAAACCTGATGGGGGTGTTATGGAGAGTTTCCCTTCTCATCAGCTCTCCGGGGCATTACACCCTTCTAGTAGCGTGATCCACTGCCTACTGAACATGAGAATCTTACAGCATTTTAAACATACACTGAGGTGAATTTAGTCTTACGATAGGGATATGCACGTATACAGTCAGCAGTAGTATTGCGTATAAAAGGGCAGTGCCGTGAGAAGCTGTCATTTGCACTCAGGTCATTCATGTGAAGAATTTTCCGACGTGATTACGGCCGCAAGCGCGGATTAACGGACTCTGAACACGGGATGGTAGTTGGAACTAGACGCATGGGGTACTACATTTCGAAAATCGTTAGGGAATTATATATTACGGCATCCACGGTGCCAAGAGCGTGCCGAGAATACCAGATCTCAGGTATTATCTCTCCCCACAGATAACGCAGTGGCCGACGGCCTTTACTTAACAAACGAGAGCAACGGCGTTTACCTAGAGTTGTCAGTGCTAACAGACAAGCAACACTGTGTGAAACAACCGTAAATTGGATGTACGACGATCGTATCTGTTAGGACAGCTAGGCGAAATCTGGCCGTTAATGGGCTATGGCAGCAGACGACAGACACGGGTGCCTTTGCTAACAGCACGACATCGCCTGCAGCGCCTCTTCTTGGTTGGACCCTAGACGACTGGAAAACCGTGGCCTGATCAGATGAGCACCTATTTCAGTTGATAAGAGCCGACAGTAGGGTTTGAGTGGGGCACAGACTTCACGAAGCCATGGACCCTGGTTGTCAAAAAGGCCCTGTTCAAGCCGGTGGTGGCTCCATGCTGCTTGGGCTGTGTTTACTTGGAATGGGCTATGTCCACTGGTCCAACTGATCATGATTATGTTCGGCTACCGAAGACCATTTTTATGGATGACATTGCGCCATGCCACCGGACCTCAATTGTTCGCAGTTAGTTGGAAGTGCATTCTGGGCAATTAGAGCGACTGATTTGGTCACCCAGACTGCACGACATAAACCGATAGAATATTTAAGGGACAAAATCGTTCATAAAACACAGCTGTACAGCCACAATGGCTCACTTTTTCGGCAGGGGACTGCCAATGACTTTCTGAGACCATGCGACGTCGAGTTGCTGCGGCACTACCCCGGGAGAAAGGAGGTCTGAGACGACATTAGGAGGTACCCCATGACTATGCAGCACTAATTTGTTCATCACAGAAAGGAAGTAAGGCAATTAATTTCAGTTTCATATTGAGACTCTTAACTACTATTTCCGTTGTCGCTGAGACGGTCGGTGTCGATTGCAGAGAGTTTGGTGTTTGTGCGCCAAGTCTGCCTCGCTGTTAGCTGACGGTGGTAGCGCTCGCAGGCTTGAAGAGAGCACACGTGGACTGTGTTACTACAATCAGTGTTCGTACGGGCAAGCGAAACTGAACACTGTTGGCAGGTTGCTTTTTTATGGCCAAGAGATACTGTGGGCAGCTCCATATAAAATAAAGTATGCTACCTGTTCTGCACGTGAACTTGGGTTGTCTTCTTGATGTGTGGTCTTCTTAATGAGAAACGTGTTCGCCTGCCGGCATGAGGTTTGTGTCTAATCTTGTGGTGCTGCGAGGAAGTAAGAATTCTGTTCTTCCGAATTAGCTCTGCTTTGTCATCGTGCTGTTCTGTAAAAGTGTCTGCTTGAAGATAGATGTTGCACAGGGGAGGCTAGCCCTCTGTTACCATTTCACCATGGCCTCATGAAGGTTGAAAACCAAGTTACCGCAGTCATTTAAGATGTCTTTGGTCGCTCGATTATTGATGGTGAGCATCTGCCGTTGCAATCTTATAGAAATAAAAGTGTGATGTTTGTCTGTTCCAACAATATTTCAGCGGCGCCTCTGGTGGCGATTGTTTTTCATAATATGAGCAAATTGTGTTAAGTTTACCGTCATTAATTTTGTTTAAAGGTCCTTGTCCTTTAATAACTACACTACTGGCCATTAAAATTGCAACACCAAGAAGAAATGCAGATGATAAACGGGTATTCATTGGACAAATATACTAGAACTGACATGTCATTACATTTTCAAGCAATTTTGGTGCAAAGATCCTGAGAAATCAGTACCTATAGCATCACCTCAGGCCGTAATAACGGCCTTGACACGCCTGGGCATTGAGTTAAACAGAGCTTGGATGGCGTGTACAGGTACAGCTGTCCATGTAGCTTCAACACGATACCACAGTTCAGCAAGAGTAGTGACTGGCGTATTGTGACGAGCCAGTTGCTCGGTCACCATTGACCAGACGGTTTCAATTGGTGAGAGATCTGGAGAATGTGCTGGCCAGGGCAGCAGTCGAACGTTTTCTGTATCCAGAAAGGCCCATACAGGACTTGCAACATGCGGTCGTTCATTATCCTGCTGAAATGTAGGGTTTCGCAGGGATCGATTAAAGGGTAGAGCCACGGGTCGTAACACATCTGAAATGTAACGTACACTGTTCAAAGTGCCGTCAGTGCGAACAAGAGGTGACTGAAACGTGTAACGAATGGCAACCGCATACCATAATGCCAGTATGGCGATGACGAATACACCCTTCCAATGTACGTTCACCGCGATGACGCCAAACAGGGATGCGACCATCATGATGCTGTAAACAGAACCTAAATTGATTAGAAAAAATGACGTTTTGCATTCGTGCACCCAGGTTCGTCATTGAGTACCCCATCGCAGGCGCTCCTGTCTGTGATGCTGCGTCAAGGGTAACCACAGCCATGGTCCCGAGCTGAAAGTCCATGCTGCTGCAAACTTCGTCGAACTGTTCGTGCAGATGGTTGTTGTCTTGCAAACGTCCACATCTGTTGACTCAGGGATCGAGACGTGGCTGCACGATCAGTTACAGCCATGCGGATAAGATGCCTGTCATCTCGACTGCTAGTGATACGAGGCCGTTGGGATCCAGCACAGCGTTCCGTATTACCCTCCTGGACCCACCGATTCCATATTCTACTAACAGTCATTGGATCTCGACCAACGCGAGCAGCAATGTCGCGTTACGATAAACCGCAATCGCGATAGGCTACAGTCCGACCTTTATCAAAGTCGGAAACGTGATGTTACGCGTTTCTCCTCCTTACACGAAGCATCACAAGAATGTTTCACCAGGCAACGCCGGTCAACTGCTGTTTGTGTATGAGAAATCGGTTGGAAACTTTTTTCATATCAGCACGTTGTAGGTGTCGCCACTGGTGCCAACCTTATGTGAATGCTCTGAAAAGCTAATCATTTGCATATCACATCATCATGTTCCTGTCGGTTAAATTTCGCATGTGTAGGACATCATCTTCGTGATGTAGCGTTTTTAATGGCCAATAGTGTATTTTGTTAAATGTTGACTTTCCTTTTCAATATCCAGTTGGCAAACAGTTTCTCACTACTTAGATCAGGTTCACATATTTTGCTATCTTGCGTAAGTTGGTTTCTATTTCAAAGTCGTTCCAGTAAAGTCTTAAACAATGATGCTGCTATCTATGTTGCAACTTTTTTGTTAAATTTTTTAAATTATATTTAAAGCTTCTTTTAAAGGCTTTATCCTTTATTTAGTTGCTAAGGCTTGCTCCAGCGTTGGGTTGGGTTTTATTTAGGGGCTTCGAAAAAATGTTATTGTAGTTTGGTGTCATAAACTATTTCCTCTGTTTATGAAAACCAGCTATTCTTAAAGTGTTTGCCATGTTACATGTCAGAGGGTGATTGCTAATGGCATTATGTTTGACTGCGCTCTTTTTCCTATAGTCAGGAAGGATCATAATTTAATTTTATTTTATGCTTCAATATTGCTTGATGATTATTTGTAATTTAGCATTTGTGATAAAGTGTGTACCTGTTAAATTTATGGCCCCTGAGTTATGGTGCTAGTGCGCTTGACTTTCAACGTAATTTATAATTTATAATTTATATTCTCCAGTTTTGATAATTATATGATAAGTAAGGAAGTGATCTCCAATCCAAAGACTACTTAAATACATCTTTCCCCCTACTCTGTCCTGAGCAAACGGATTCATCCCAGTATACCCCCTTGTGAAGATATCACTACAAAACGATATAGATTTTCCCCATTTGCCCTGTACTTTGTTTCTTCTTTTTCCGTTTTATTTTCATAATACATTGAAGGAATTACTTCAGAATAGTTTTTCTAAAGTTATTTGCTCAGGAACCAAGAGGAAACTATAGGAGTGCGTGGTCAAGAACGAAGTACTCGTATTAAAAAGGGTCTACGACAGGGATATAGTCTTTCGCCCCCACCGTTCAATCTATACATAGAAGAAGCAGTCACGGAAATAAGAGAAAGACTGAAATGCGTGATTAAATTTCAGAATAAGAGGAGATCATTGATACGATCGCTGATGACAGTACCATCATCAGTAAAAGTGAAGAAAAGTTACAGGATTTGCTGCATGGAATGAAGAGTGTAGTAGAGCATATAGACTAAGAGTATATCTAGGAAAGACGAAACTAATGAGAAGTAGCAGAAATCGGAACAGCGAAAAATTTGACATCACAACTGGGGATCATAAAGTAGGGGAAGTTAAGAAATTCTGCACTCTAGGCAGCAAAATAACCAATGAAGGACGGAGCAAGGGGCATAAAATGCAGACTGTCAATGGTAAAAACGGCAACCCTTACCAAGAGAAGACTGCTAGTATGAAACATAAGCCTCAGCTTGCTCAGTATGTTTGTAGCACACCATTGTACAGTAGTGAAACATAGATTGTGGGAAATCCGGAACAAAAGAGAATGGAAGCATTTTTTTTTTTTGTGGTGATTCAGAACAATGTTGAAATATAGGTATACCGATAAGGTGAGGAATCAGCAGCTTGCCCGCAGAACTGTCGAGGAAAGGAATGTATGGAAAATACCGACAGGGTGATAGGACGCCTGTTAAGGCATCAGGGAATAACTTCCATGGTACCAGAGAGCTACTGAAGGCAAAAATTTTTGTCTTTCAACAGTGATACGTTCTGTGATTTTAGTCAGTCCCGCGGACAATGAATTAACCACGTGCCGCGTTGCTAATTAGTCAGAACTGGTATTCGGCACTTTAAGATTAAAAATTATGATCTGTAGGCCGCTAAGCTGCATGAACGCTATAAAATGTGGTAACGCTATTCTTTGTCGTGACTGAAATCACTAACTTTAATAGTGAATGTAAGGTGTGTCGATCGTCACGCAGTAGATGTAACAGCGATGACTATTGTCTACGGTACGAATTATTTGATGTATACCGCCGACTGTTGATACAAGTTACAAGTAATTTACGTTAATTTTTTAATGCGAAATGTGATATGTGCCGAGCCGTGATCAGACAGAAGACCATAAATTAAGTTAGTTCTACAAGCATCGCACCTTCCTGCAACATTCGCTACTGGCGGCTGAAATCAAATTAATCACTAAGACTACATACTCAAGGGTCATGGACCAGCAATGTGGATGGCCCGACGACAACACCAGGTAAGTCAAGACTGACATATTATGTAAACGCTCAACCCACGTGAACTATTGCTAAAGGAACTGTACATTCAGTTTATTAATTGTGTGAAGCTTATGTTGCTTTTTCGTGGCCACTGTTTCTCGAATAACTGAAGTTGTACATATCGCTGAACTCTATTTCCAGCATATTTCAAAATTAAATACAGCCATCATTTTTGTCCATTAAATGAATTAGCTTTACAGAAGTCATTTCTTTGCAAGTCCATTATCTTCTCACAAAGTCTCTATTATTTCGAGTAACTGCTGTTGGGAGTGGCCGTGCGTTTCTAGGCGCTACAGTCTGGAGCCGAGCGACCGCTCCGGTCGCAGGTTCGAATCCTGCCTCGAGCCTGGATGTGTGTGATGTCCTTAGGTTAGTTAGGTTTAAATAGTTCTAAGTTCTAGGCGACTGATGACCTCAGAAGTTAAGTCGCATAGTGCTCAGAGCCAACTGCTGTTGTTACTAACGACACCAAAGTTTATCAGTCTTTGTTTTTCCTTCGCTTCTTAATTGCTTATGCATATTTATTTGTGTTGATTTCTGGTTTTGTACTGTTTATTTGCACGTTCCTATTGTTTGTTGAGAAGTTGTGCATTGCCCGAGATCCCGTTAGCAAACAGTAACTCTCCACTATTAGACAGTGTGTTTAGTGAACGACTATTTAAGGGGGAATTTTTTTTTTTTTTACTTTGACAGATGTGTGAATACTCATTACGTTTCAGTTTTATGAGTCTTGCTTGGATGTGAGAACGTAATACACATTTACCCTTGGAGAAATTTAAGTATTTCTGGTTTCAGTTACCTTAAGACTTCCCCTTAATGTCTTTCGACACTTGTAACTGCAGTCTGGTTTCTGTACAAATTGTAGGTAACTTTTCGCTGACAGTATTTTTTTTCTCCGATACTTTCAAAAAGTTTATTCCACTCTGCCTTGTGAAAAGCGTTCTTCAAATCTGTGAATGCTATAAATGTAGCTATGCCTTTCCTTAGCCTATCCTCTAAGGTAATTCGTAGGGTCTGTATTACCTTCTATCTTCCTGCATTTCTCCGGAACCAAGAATGATCATCACCGGGGTCGGCCCCTGCCAGTATTATCATTCTTCCGTACATAATTCGCGTCAACATTCTTCAAGCATTACTTGTTAAACTGATACTTCTTTTACTGTTACATAAATTAAAATGGCCGATGTTACAACATGTTGCCAAAATCTCTTAGTATATCAACTAGTGAGGCACTTGGGATCTAAAAGACAAATTGCCGTTATCATTGATTCTTAATCGATTATGTAATGAAAATCGTTGAAGTTGCAACATGTGGCCAAGCTTTCTTATCCATGGTGCTGTAGGTTAAGCTCCCTGCGTCTGGGTTGGATTACCTGACGAAGTGCAACAACGAGCCACTTTCTCTATGGCGTTAATTATGCCAAGACGCTTTTAAAGTTTTTCGCTCACCATCAGTCTTGTTAAAAAACTGGTAACGACATCATTACTATGTTTATGTAGACTAAATTAACTGCTTGTTTTCAGAAATTCTACTAGATCTTAGTGGATATGACACATACTACTTATAATGAACCTCTCGTATTAACAAAGTGTGTCACGAATGCTTCAAAATCGTGTGTCATATAGTCCTTCATCGGTCATACTACACTGTACAGTTATTTTTAGATCTTGCAGGGATAAGTGGATTTAATCTCAGCTTTCGTCACCTCTACGCTGTTGGAAAAAATGGAAACTTTGTATCTTTTCTCCTCTAGAAGATTTCAAGGTTATTTTGCAGAATTTTTGAGCGTTCGAAGCGGCATAAGTTCAACTAGCACGCGTAGCATTCCAGCACCTTAGTGAATATCTGATCGGCGTGGTGATCCTACGAGAATTAAGTCTCACAAGCCGGCGCCGTCATGCTGTGATCAATCTTCTTTGATGTTTTTGTGGTTTTTTTTCCTTGAATTATTCCTGATTCGGGCAGCAAATTTTGTAAAAGTCATAATAGAAGAGTATTTAACAAAACACGAGAAAACGCTTAATTTTGGTTACAGAAAACAATAGACAACAGAACAGACCTACTCATGGACGTAAGAATAAGAATGGAGGTGATACTAGAGACTTACGCTGTACGTTGTTTTGAAGCCTGAGTGGGCGCCATTTTAAGTAGCCCAAAACATTAGCAGACTACTGTTTACGGGTGCTTCTTGATCATTATTTTTGTTGTGCGTTCGCAACAACTGTTGTAAATAATACAAATTATACAGCTTACGAATAACATAATGTCACGAAGGCAATTTCGAATGTTTTTCTGTTCTTGAATGTGTTTTTGTTCTAGTAACACGGCACAGTCAGAGTGACGTCTCTGGGAAGTGTCACCGCGGTGAATTATGAGGATACGAATGCGGTGAACCCAATAATTTTGGCTAGTTAAGACGGTGGGGATCTGCTTCAATTCCGTGACGTAATGCTGTCTCCCTTCTTTTTTTTATCTCCGTGGACTTACGGCCGCAGTCTCAGAGAGGTTTTGCAGTCTGCGATGATGTACTGTCAGTTCCCGACCTTCTTACCAACGCGCCGTTCGAATTCTTTGTCAGACACTGTACTGTCTCTTTGTCCTATTTGTGAAGGATTTTGTATGTGGTTTTGGTCTTCTGTCTAGCTGAAACATGAATGAAATTTGTATTTGATTAAAGCATATTTTTTATGTGTAAAGTGTCTGGACCCAGTAACTCCATACGGTGTACAAGGTTCCTATGTATGACTATTCCTTTTCTGAAAATGTTTTCAAAGTATTAAATGTAAAAAAATTTCAGATGCATGAATATAACGGTAAACACACCAAGTTTGCATTTTTCCCTCTAGAAATGTTCTGTGAGTGCCGCTCTAGTAACATGGCACGCTTCCAAGTAGTAGCAACAACTTTTCAAGTCATTACATCTGTGCTGATGCGTCCCCTGAGCTCTTCCAGTGTTCTCGATAGTGAGGTGGGTAAACACGATCTCCAATGCACCTCCACAGGAAAAAAAGTCAAAAGGTGTTTAACTCCGGCGACCTGGGCGATCAAGCGAAAAGAGCCACTTAACCTTTACCACTATGCCTAATCCAGAGATGAGGACGTTCGTCGTACAGCTAGAGACGAACTACACCACTCAAGTGACGAGGTCTTCCGTCTTTTTAGAAGATCAAATTCTCGTAATCAGCAGTCTGTTGTGGAACGAATCATCACTGCAGCATATCAAGATAAGAGGTGCCCGTCGCAGAGATCTTACGGATGAGAAACGGCCCGTAAGGCTTCGCCTGTGTGAGTGAGCCGAAATTATTATCCTTCCACTTATCTCGTACATGCGCCATAAATTCACGAGGATTTTCAATGCGCCACACTCTCTTATTGTGGTGCTTAGCCTTTTTAGATTGATGGATGGTTGGTTCGTCCCTGAATATCATCTTGTAGGTGACATGTTCAACCTCAAGTGCTTCGTGCATTCTGGTAAAGAAGTGAAGGCGCCTCCAAAATCTTCCGATTCAAACTGCTGCTCGAGCAAATATTCCCCACAGTTTGCTGCACTTTTCCAAGTTCGTGTCATGCGCCAACCGTTGACCTTTTTGGACTGCGTATTAAACTTTCCCTCACCATCTGTAAGGTTACATCTTGCACACTTCGTCGACCGGTGCTTTTCTGTTTACAGAGGCAAACAGTGTCCCTGAACTGTCGACATCAACCCACAACGCTCCCTTTATGTGGCGGTTTCTCCCATAATCCCTTCCGAAAGAACGTTGCACTGTCGTAACAAGTAAACATCCCGCATATTCCAGCGCAAATAAACACTTCTCTTCCTTTGTCACCATTTTGACAAGGCACTGCCAACGCCAACTGTTGGAAACAATGAAAACTCAGTGAGTTTAAGGTTCCATTAATGCAACCGTCATATCTGTACATCTAATGCTGTCTAAAATATGTTGTTGTTGTTGTGGTCTTCAGTCCTGAGACTGGTTTGATGCAGCTCTCCATGCTACTCTATCCTGTGCAAGCTTCTTCTTCTCCCAGTACCTACTACAACCTACATCCTTCAGTATCTGTTCAGTGTATTCATCTCTTGGTCTCCCTCTTCGATTTTTACCTTCCACGCTGCCCTCCAATACTAAATTGGTGATCCCTTGATGCCTCAGAACATGTCCTACCAATCGATCCCCTCTTCTAGTCAAGTTGTGCCACAAATTTCTCCTCTCTCCAGTTCTATTCAATACCTCCTCATTAGTTATGTGATCTATCCATCTAATGTTCAGTCCAAAATATAGAGCTTTGAAGATAAATGATTGTTTTACAGCAGCCCTGCAGATTATGTTCACTGGTATATTGATGCAGCGCTGCATTACATAAATAAGAGTTGATAAAATTCGTTGTACCACTGATAATGTGTATAGATCTATAAGGATTTAGAAAATATCGTAAAAACATTGATATATGATTATAAAAAAGCTTCCTTCCCCGGATGCTATCTAAGTGAACTGGTCCTCACGGTCGTGGGATCAATCGAAAAATCTGAAATATATTTTCATTTCAGCGATAATATTAAATTTTCCAACAAATATTTGGTGCAAAAATAAACTGACCGAAAAAAACGCAACACCAAGAATTATTCAGTGAAGAGTAGTGAAATTTCAGTAATACATTTGTCAAGGTAACATATTTAACTGATTACATTGCTTCCGGATTAACGTAAGGGCAAACGTGATACGCTGGCACAGTAATAATCGATGTAACCCCATACTGTTGAATGTAGTCATGCATTTTATTGTAAGGTGCCGGATGTCAGTTTGAGGGATGGAGTTCCATACCTCATGCACTTTTTCGGACAATACAGGGAAGGTTATTACTGCTCGTGGATAACGCTGGAGTTCTCGTCCGCTGATGTCCCACATATGATCGAATGGAGACGGAGCATACCAAGGCAACATGTCGACATTCTGTAGAGTGAGTTGCTTATAATAGCAGTATGTGGGGGTGCGTTATTTTGTTGGAAAACACCCCTCATGTATGAAAGCACAACGAGTAGAATCACCAGACTGACGTACTATCTCACAATCAGTGGGCGCGGGATAATCATGCGATTGCTCTCGCAGTCAGACGAAATCACACCCCGGATCGTAACTCCAAGGGGTAGGTAGGTGGTAGTGGTAAGTTCCTATGGGACCAAACCGCTCAGGTCATCGGTCAGTAGGCTTACACATTATTTAATCTGACTTAAGGTAACTAACGCTAAGGGCAACACACACACCCATGCGCAAGGGAGAATCCGAACCTCTAACGGGGGTAAACGCGCGAACCGTGGCAATTCGCCTAAGACCGCACGGCTACGCCGCGTGGCCGAGGGTAGGTCAAGGGGTCTAGCACGCAAACAGTTTGGTTGCCGGCTCTCGACTGGCTTCCTTTCAGCCAGCGCACAATAATCACTGGCACCTAAGCAGGGCCAGCTTTGATCAGAAAACTCAACAGACCTCCACCCTACAGTCGAAGACGCTTTCGGTAGGCTCCACTGAAGACACTGTTGGCGGTGTTTGGGATCGCTGGAATGCACGCTGCAGGTTGTTTGCTTAGGAGCTGTCCTTGAAGTAACTGATTTGTAACAGTTCCTTGTGTCACTAGGATGGCAACTGTTTCTCAGATGCTGCTGCAGATGCAGTACAATATGCCAAAGCCATTCGCCGAACACTATGGTACATCCAGGGAGCAGTCTTCTTGCTACTGTACATTTAGTGACCATCACAGTCAGCAATTACATAGAGCGATTACATACCTGCCAAATTTTTCTGCGGTGTCGTAGAAGGAACATCCAGCTTCTCACATCTCTGTTACACTACATCGTTCACACTTAGTGAGGTGCTGATATGGTATTTATGTCGCCTTGATGACTGACATCTGCTCACCACGTCCAGTCTCAATGGTAAGTAATGCTCATAACCGTTACAACGTGTATTTAAATCGAACATGATTTGCACCCTCATCGTGGAGACACTTGGGTACTCTTCCGCGACGGTGCGAAATGTGAACAGACTTCGTCTTTCCGATGTAGAGACCCACCTACCAACTTTCGTTTACGTGGTACAACTCTCTCTTGGTGCCCCTCTTGGTGTTGCGTTCTTTTTTCTTCAGTCAGTTTATTTCTCATGCTACCGAAGCGAAGCACCAGCAAACAGAAAACAGTTTGCAACACGTATCTACGTTGATCACATTACTGCACTGATGATCCGCATGTGTGAGATTTTACTCGATACTTACGTTATTATTAATAAATACGTACGGTAATTGTTTCTCTAACGAAACTCCTCAGTGGTGTAGAAGAAACTGCCTCTAAATAAGTCCTTTATCAGTAATCAACATCTCTATGGCCGCTGGTAACCGTGCACATTTGAATAATCGACGGCTTTCTTGAATCTAGAAAGTAACTTTAAACTTTTATGTAGATTATTCTTGTTTCTTGAGCTAATTCCAAGACCGGAGCTGCTGGTGTCGAAAAGAGAAATATTATTTATGAAAAATATCTTTAAGAGATGAATGTAAAGGGAAACAACAGATAATAACCCCAGATCCTGGAACAAATCTCAGCAAGACGTTCTTGAGCTCACGCGACAGGTCATTGGTAATACTCAGTTTTTTTTGGGAAATTACGGAATTAATACAAGCGACGTTCGCTAGGTACTTTTGTACTAACTCGTTATTTCATTCTTATATCACCTACGTCTGCCAAAACCCACATTGCAAATAAAGATTTGTGAGTCATCCCGTCTGTGGTGAATCGCTTGTGTGTTTATATAGTGTGTGTGATAGGTACACCATGACGCAAAGAAAACGCTGCTGTAGCTTCACCATGATCTCTGCTTCTACATGACAATAATAACGACACAACTATACTACGCAATTTGAAAGTGGGTGCATAATCGATATGTGTCTTTGCATTAATGAAGTTACAGAAAAATACCTAGCTGCTGTATCTTTTCAAGTATTCACATAACAGACTACACATTATTGCCTAATCGATATGTGTCTTTGCATGAATGAAGTTACAGAAAAATACCTAGCTGCTGTATCTTTTCAAGTAATAACATAACAGACAACACATTATTTTGATCGTAATTATAAATTGTAATTATAAAAGTATTTTCAGTTTCTAAGCCCTTCTAAGCACATTCCTTTTGTTTTTTGACATTGCAGTGTGTGTCAGTGAATAGTTTATAGCTTCAACTTCACATAGCTTTTGAGTTAAGCAAAAAACAAAAGAAGAAGTTTGTGACTCATGTCCATTCTTGTAATCAGTGATTTAACATTCACTGCTCTATAAAACGGCGCTTCTAGCCGTATCCTACCATATATACATCCGCGACACATGTATACCTTTTCTGACATCCAAATCTCTCCATTATAGTAGTAATCAAAAACTTTTACCATCTCTGAGAATGCGGCAAAGGACAAAGTACTTCCTGTGCCACCACGTAGCCATTCGTCTTTCTTTGTGCCCCTCCCACGTCCTTTTCTTCTCATCATGTTCATTTCCACTAAAGTATTTTTTATTCCTTCTTTTCATTCTATGTCTTCAAGTGATTGGCCAATCCGCATGATTATTACCCGCTAAGTAATTCTCAACTTTCTAATGGATTTCGCATTTGAAATTCATGCCTCGCTGCCTCGGTCGGATCTGATGACACACACTGATTATCGATGAACCTTTCATGATAGATCGGATGGACAGTTTTGAAAATATTATTAAATTAAGCAAACTCACTACAAGTGAGACCTCATCCTGATTCGTTTGCCCTCAACTGTCTTGAATAGAAAATTTTGGCGTATATACACGAATTGAAAAAGATTGTTGTTATGTCTGTTCCTGTGTGAACTCTTTAAGTGACCCGCACAACATCTAACTTCAATCCCCCATTCAGCCATACTCGTTTCAGTGATTTCAGTCCTTGTAAATGAATTCTTGCGCCACAGTTGTTACTAGCGTGCGCACCAATACGACCAGGTTTCTTAGATAGCTCACTACATTTCAGCTTCTCCACCTGCGGGTATTTTAGCAAAACGAGGTTCAATGGAATCAATGGCAGCTGATCATTAACAAAGGTCACCTTTCGCAGTATGTGATGGTGTTTTTTAATCAACTCGATGCGACGAGGTACTGAATCCTAGTGTTCATTCCTCTCTTCCATTTCTTTTTCAAATGGTGATTTCAAACGGTCTTTGGGGTTTTTATTAAGGGGCAGTTGTCACGAGCAACTCTACTAATTATTGTAGAGGCACAGGAGGACATCGAAGTCGAAACCCCCTCCAGCGGACACTGCTGCTGTAGAAGGTTACTTACAGCCGATATTGTGAGCGTCCGCAACGTCTCTCTCACTTGCCTGGCTAAAACCATGTTCATTATGTACGACAATTTGAACATGTGGATGAGGAGCTTTTCTGGTTGTTACGTTACAATGTTGATGTAACGGGAGAGTTATTTTATTTCTATAAATTTCGTAATTTTGAAATAAAGTTAACACATTTGCTTTACATGTTAATGATTTTTCATGGTCGTGTGTCCTCATGTACTGTAAAAAAATTCAAGCGTTTAAATATATATGTGTATCTATAGTAAAGCAATATGTACTTGAATAGTAGCATATAGGCCTACTGATTTGAAATACCTTGAACAGATCGTTAGTAAAAACGGCAGATGAAACAAGGACATGCAAAATGGACATTGAAATGTATTGAATAAATCTTTTAGTTACGTTAAAAGACACAGGGAGGACATGCACAAAGGGACACTGCGGATGCTGAATGTTGGTATGAGCAATCTAGTTCGGCGGCGGTCTGCAGCAGCCGTAGCAGAGCGAGTTTAGATTCGAAAACAGAGGCGCTAAGACGTGCTTTTAGAGAACTGATACTGACTTGATACATGCATGCCACATTCGGAAATATTTTAAAACGTTCACGCCGGTTGGTATCAGCCGGCCGCTGTGGCCGAGCGGTTCTAGGCGATTCTGTCCGGAACCCCGCTGCTGCTACGGTCGCAGCTTCGAATCCTGCCTCGGGCATGGATGTGTGAGATGTCCTTAGGTTAGTTAGGTTTAAGTAGTTCTAGGTCTAGGGGACCGATGACCCATAGTGCTCAGAGCCATTTGAACCGTTTTGTATCACCTGTGGCTCTCGCTGGATCCTCGCATCGGCCAGGTTGTACGAATTATGCTACCAGCAATACACTTATGTACGACGTATTAGTCAATCGTAACAAACAGCTGTCAGCAGAAATTTGTGCGATCCTTCAATGAGAGAGACATAATTTGACCTTAACTGAATGTAAAATTATTTTATGGGATTCTTTTTTAAAAAAGGGAAAAGAATGGACTTACACAACGTTCAAAATAAGGGGGCGGTATATTAAAACAGTAGCCTCTGGTGTCTGAATACGACTGCCGCCCGACGGTAAGAAACAGGAAAAGCAGCGTAGCCACATAAAGAGAAACATAGATACGTGCGCGGTCCCAGAGCGAGAACCACCAATTTCTACAGAACCGTGAATGTGCTGAACTTTGTTACGTGGAAGCTTGGAGTTTCGTGGAGATCACGTAAGGGTTCCTTGAAAGTAACGTGTGCTTTTCCACAAAGTTCAAGAAAGTAAATAAAAAAAAAACTAAAAAATTAAAAAATGTACTAACACCTAACAATTCCTTGAATTCAAAAATGTATGAATGCTGCTCCGACAGCTATATTTATTAGAGACCTGACGTCAATCTTGCTGACAGCCGACTGAATAGTGAGGGAACGACGGCACAAAGCGAGGCTCTTGCAGGTCATTCCATTCGCCTCTGTCTTTCACATCATAGTGCAGTTGCGTCCATAGGAGTCTGTATCACTCAGTCGTCTAACACAAAAAGCTTCATATTACCTAGTTAAGCGATCTTCGGAATGTTTACTATTTGCAATTACACAGATTTGTTACTTATTCTTTGTAGTACGCCTTTGTCATTCGATCCGTATTTGACGTCAGCTTACCTATAATTTTAAACTGTGTCCAATTTTTTAAGACGTTCTTTGTAGTACGTCTTTATCGTTGGATCCGTATTTGACGTCAGCTTAAGCCGGCCGGAGTGGCCGAGCGGTTAAAGGCGCTACAGTCTGGAACCGCACGACCGCTACGGTCGCAGGTTCGAATCTTGCCTCGAGCATGGATGTGTGTGATGTCCTTAGGTTAGTTCGGTTTACGTAGTTCTAAGTTCTAGGGGACTTATGACTATAGCAGTTGAGTCCCATAGTGCTCAGAGCCATTTGAGCCATTTTTTGACGTCAGCTTACCTATAATTTTAAACAGTGTCTAATTTTTGAAGACGACAGATTAATGTGCTAAAGTCATTCAAGTGAAATTAAAAACAAAATTTTATGCGTTTGGTAACTGATTCTTATTTTGGTAGAAAGGATCATTTACAAAACACAATATTATGCATATCTATTGCGTTGGTTTGGACAGAGTGGTAACACCCGTTCCCGTCAGATCATCGAAATTAAGTGCTGTCGGACTGGGCTAGCACTTGAATGGGTTCCGTTCGTATCTGCTGAGTGCTCTTGGCAAGCAGGGTGCACTCAGCCCTTGGGAGGCCAATTAAGGAGCTACTTGAGTGCTGACCACGTGCGCCTCCGTATCCGCATGAGGTGACCCCTACGGTTGAGGATGACACGGCGTCCGGTCGGTACTGTTGGGTATTCAAGGCCTGTTGTCATTGTGTTGGTTGGTCCTACATTTCGAATCTGCCGTTGGTTCTGTAGTCGGAAGGGAATTGCGTTCCGCTCCATCTACTGAGAATTCACGTTACCGCGCACGCCCCAGGCCACATGTAGGAGTGACGCACCCACACGGGCTGTCAAGTGTGTGTGTGTGTGTGTGTGTGTGTGTGTGTGTGAGAGAGAGAGAGAGAGAGAGAGAGAGAGAGAGAGAGAGACACTCGTTGAGTGTACTGTGGGCTGGGGATGATGGGTGTAGGTTTCTGGAACGACGAAATTTTGCTGCTGACTATTATGCAACGTGGTTCTGAGATAGTCTAGTTGAATTCGTTGAGGCAGTAACCAGTGTTTCTACCGTATATGATGAGAGTAGCCACTGCGTGCAAGGAAAAACCTTTTGATCATATTACATCGACTGAATGATTAATTGCATTCAGAGCTGGAACAAGACATCGTGCAAGCTGGTACTTACTGCGTCTGTTGTCTTGAGGAGCGTGGTCATGTAATGTGTTCTTTGGCTAAAATTACAAATAACAGATGTTGACTGCTGTCGTAAGAAGTTTTATGTATCCGTACTACCGGTAGTGAGGTGCAGTAGC
Source organism: Schistocerca serialis cubense (assembly GCF_023864345.2). Lineage (NCBI taxonomy): Eukaryota > Metazoa > Arthropoda > Insecta > Orthoptera > Acrididae > Schistocerca > Schistocerca serialis. The sequence goes on along the minus strand of NC_064638.1, from coordinate 645,791,805 downwards.
GACTTGGTCTGCGTTGCTATCTGTCATTGGAATCCCTCGTTCTCATCCAGAACATACGTCAACCTAAAGGAGTGACTTAAGGAATATTTGGTATTTTGCATGGCCTGTTTCGATGAACGGTTACTCCGCCATTCCCATTTACCGAACGAATTTGCTCTTGACTCCACCGTGTACTATATGTGCAGTTGTGTGGCATTTGCGTCATGTGGGGCACTGATTATTTAATATACTGTTTCTCCTTTTTTTTAAGAAGAGGCAAATATCCCCTGGATGATTTCAAGTAAGCGTGGTTGGTATTGCAGTTCGTAAGTTATCATGTTAAGTGGTGTTTGGCTTTTTAGTTCCTAGCGATTTTTATCCTAATATATACACAAAACCCCAGCTGTGTAGACTACGCCTTGGCTCCTGCGAGACTGAACGGAAAAAACCAGTTTACATTACCATTGCATGCTATTAACATTAGTTCACTCTCACACTGCTATCTGAATGTTAACTTGCTTTGCCATCATTTCAGATGGATAAGGATACTGAATGCTCTTCATTGTTTGATAGACGTCTTTGATAGTACACCTCATATGTTTCAGTTCCCAGAAATTGTTCACATTTGTTTATGTAGAGGGCACACTTCACGTGTCGTAAAGTGTCTTTATCAAAAATAGTTCAAATGACTCTGAGCACTATGGGACTTAACTTCTGAGGTCATCAGTCCCCTAGAACTTAGAACTACTTAAACCTAAGTAACCTAAGGACATCACACGCATCCATACCCGAGGCAGGATTCGAACCTGCGACCGTAGCGGTCGCGTGCCTCCAGACTGTAGCCTCTAGAACCGCTCGGCCACTCCGGCCGGCAAAGTGTATGGTATTTTTGGAATTATTGGAGCACCTTCATGGTTCGAGGTCTTCAAGATTTTATTAAAACTAAATGTCCCAATTTTACATATTATCTGTAATTTTTAAATGAACTTCTGCTTCGATAACTGCTATTGATCGGCGATTGATTTGAATTCTGGAGACATCAAGTCCTTTAGGTGTTGTTTGCCATTTTGCATCGTGGTATCAACAGATCACGTATAAATTAATCATAATTATCTTCAGGTTAATGCCATAAACTGCCTGAAATAATTAGTGTAATGAAGAACAGTGAATGCTTGTAAATTAGCTCAGCCTACCGCCATTTCGTCTTAACTTTTTATATTTCGACATGATATTTTGTCGTGCACCCCAAGGAGGTGAGGATAGATGGTGTTTCAATGTGACAATAAAATTCAGTACTACACATCTCTACAAGATTTATATTTAAAAGCCTTGCTGGATTATGTTACGTTAAGGTTATTTGCTTTAAGTTACTTCATCCATTTATTAGTTAATTCTGAAATTTCATTTTAAAACAGATGAATATTATATGAAATAGTTGTCATTTCTGATGCAGATATAGTAGTCCATTTCCAGAACACTGTATTAAAAATTTACTGCAGAAACATATCGGTTCCACGATAAAAGTGGATGTTAAATAGATCTACACTCGCAGATAAGATTAAGGAATGCTGTGGTAAAGAACTGAGCAGAATGCGAATCTTGTACGCTTGAATACATAGACAGGAAAAATATCGCAACACCAGTAACAATTAATGCAGAATAACGAAACCTCTGAAGTATATTTGTCTATGGAAAATATTTAAGTCATTAATATTGCAGGATCACAGATTTATGTAAGCGCGAGATAACCCACTGCAAATATGAAATGCTGGTACATTAGTAACTGGTGTAACAGCGAGAATGTTGATTGCAAGCAAGCAGATGTGAATGCATAGCCTTATACAGGTGTCGGATGTCAGATTGTGTAATGGAGTTTCATGTCTGTTGCACTTGGTCGGTCAATACAGAGACGATTAATGCTGTTTGTGAGTGACGCTGACATCATCGCACGATGATGTCCTATATGTAAACGATTGGAGTCAGATCTGGTGATCCAGCAGGCCAAGGCAACATGTCGACCTCTGTGGAGCATGTTGGATTACGACAACGGTAGGTGGGCGTGCGTGATCCTTTTGGAAAACGCCCCTTGAGTGTTGTTCATTAATGGCAGCCCAACAGGTAGAATCATTAGACTGACGTACAAACTTTCAGTGAGGATGCGTGGGATAACCACGATAGTGTTCCTGCTGTCAAACGAAATCGCAGCCGAGACCATAACTCCACGTGTACGTCCAGAGTGTGTAGCAAGCAGATAGTTTCGTTGCGGGATTTCAACTGGCCTCCTTCTAATCAACACACGGCTACCACGGCACCGACATAGAACCACTTTTCATAGAAAACACAACAAATCTCAACCCTGCCTTCCAGTAAGCTCTCGCTTGGCACCACTGATGTCGCAATTGGCGGTAGTTTAGGGTCCGTGGAATGCAAGCTACGGGACGTCTGGCTCGTATCTGTCCTTGAGGTAACCGATGTATAACAGTTCGTAATATCACTGTTGTGCGTCTGCTGCTGAAATTGCTGATGTAGATGCAGTATGCGCCAGAGTCATACGTGGAATCCAATTGTCTTCATTCTCGGTAGTGTGATGTGGCCGTCCGGAGCCCGGTCTTCTTGCCACCGCACATTCTCGTAACCACCGCTGCCAGCAATCATGTCTTTCGCAATATTGCAGAAGGGACATTTGGCGTCTAGTAGTCCTCTTACAGGACCTCGTTCAATCTCAGTGAGGTGCTGATGAGGGGGGTCTTTGTTACATTGAAGACATCTTTGACTAACACCATCTAATGACGTTCAATCTAAAAGGTAACTAACACTCAGGACGTTACAGCACGTATGTAAAGTAAACCTGATATTCATCCTCATTGTGGCGATAATAGCGTCACTCTTACGCGGCTGGCATCAAATCTGAATAGGCACCAACTTCAGATGTAGAAAATTTCCTTAGAACTTTTATTTATGACAGACAGCTCCTTCTTGGTGTTGTGATTTTTTCAGTGGATGTACTTGCATTTATCGCTAAGTATCAATAGAGACAACATCATACAGTATATTTGAAACTTGCTTCGTGAGAAACTGAACGTTACTAAGCAGGTGGATGTCACAGAACTATTAACTTTGTACTTCATTGGTAAGTAAGTGATAGGCAGATGACTAACTGCTGACGAAAAATTTTTGTTCTGAAAATTCCATTTCGTGGTCATGTTGCTACTAACCTTACACAGCATGACGTTACAATAGCGTTTAACCGCTTAAGGACATATCTCCACATCTTCAATTCTTCCTTCCCTGAAGCTTTCGGGTATCATTTAAGTAAACCTTTATGAAAGAGGAAATATACTCTAACATAGATAAAGACAAAAAGAAGACGACGCACCACGTCGGGACGGAAGTCGGTAGATGTGAGGCACATGTGTAGAAAAACAATTGCAATTTCACAATTTCAGAAAAAAAAGTGTGGTGTGTTCGTGAGAAAGGGCTTCACAAACTGAGCAAGACAGTACAGCGATGGTCCGTTCAAGGCCCTTATGGAAGCAGTTATTCATTGGCTTCAATTGATGGAGCTGTTGGATGCCCTCCTAAGGGCTGTCTTGCCAAATTCTGTGTAATTGTAGCATTACATCGTCAAAACCCCACGATGGTTGGAGGACCCTGCACGCAATGCTCGAAAAGTTCTCAACTGGGTAGAGATCCAGCGACATTACTGGCCCAGGTAGGGTTTGCAGACACGAAGACAAGCAGTAAAATCTCTTGCTGTGCGCGGGAGGATATTATCGTGTTGAAACGTAAGCCCAGGATGGCTTGACATGAAAGGTTACAAAAGGAGCCGTAGACTATCATCGACGTGCTGTAACGGTACCGCGGATGACAACCAAAGATGTTCTGATATGAAATGGAATCGAACCCCAGATAATCACTCTTACTCGCTCCTGGTTGTCGAGCCGTATGGCGGGTGACAGTCAGGTTGGCACACCACCGCTGTCCAGGCATCTCCACACACGTTTTCGGCCTGGAATCGCATTCACTGGAGTAGAACTGTCTTGAGTGGTCATCAGCGCTCAGAATTGTGCACCGATGACCAGTGATGTACGCCGTGCCAGTTATTACGTAACTTAGTAGTCAACAACGCCTCTGTTGGAACGCCTGTCGCCGGAATTACTTCAGCGCCTTCATAGGACTTCCGCATTGATCAAACGAATCAGAGACGTAACGTGAAGATCCTCTTTTGTTATAAGTTAAAAGTTTTAAAATTTAGATGTTTTGAGTATTAACTTATTTCGTTAATCGCTTTTCGGCTAAGGTCATCTCTGACTTTAACTGAGTTTCGTCGACAGAGCGGGCACATGCTGGAACAACACTGCCAAAGTATTACACATGGAGGGTGCAAACATAGAGTAAATATGTCCGGGAGCGTAATGGCTGCGTATCTTAAAGTTCTGCAGTTCAACAGTAAATTAATGTAAAGAAACAAAACAGAAAATACATTAACAATAAACTTTGAAGAAACGGTGAATGCGTATGTCTGTCTCTCTCTCTCTCTCCCTCTCTCTCTCTTTGTGTGTGTGTGTGTGTGTGTGTGTGTGTGTGTGTGTGTGTGTGTGTGTGTGCGTGTGTGTGTGTGTGTGAGAGAGAGAGAGATAGAGAGAGAAGAAGAAGAAGAAGAAGAAGAAGAAACAGAGGGGTATGAAAGGAAAAAGGGGCATCTTTAGTTGGTGGGGACTTCTGTTGCATATAAAAGAATGAGGAAGACAGGGAGAGGCTACAGACAGAGACACAAGGACATTTCGTTATTTTACTTTTGCGGGTTAAACGTTTCGAGACTACAAAGAGAAGTTGAGATTCCAGAGACCTTTCGTGCCTTCACAGGCCTCTCGTTCACTCCGCTATCGCCGTTGTGTTCTCCACCAGCGCCTCTCCCAACCGTTAGAGCTGTACCCGGGCACGCCTGTGATGTGGCGTACATTCTTCCGCGCGGCGTCCTTATTTCCGATATGAAATTCCTGCGGGTGTATGAGAAATTTTGCAAAGGCACATTTATTATATTTTTTCATAGTCTCCCAGAGGGGACAAAATAATATGAGAAGTGAGTTGCTTGTACAACCCCTTTTGATGTTATTTTGAGCAGCAATCCAAGCACAATGTAGAAATCATTGCAGTTTTATCGTTTTATAATACCTGATACTTTATTGACAAACTCTTCTTCACTTTATACTGTCAAGATGTTTTCTTGCCTCCGTTCGCTGTTGTAAAGAACTAAGCTGTCACTATGGTCTCATCAATACACCACCATTTACTGACAAGTACTGCTTCCCGTGGACTGTATCTTTCATTGGGCCTAACAGATGGACTTCGGAAGTTGCAAGATCCGAGCTGTAGGGTGGACGAGGAAGGTCAATCAAAACGTGTGGGTGTGTGTGAATTGCTAAGAGACCAAACTGTTGAGGTCATCGGTCACTAGACTTACACACTACTTAAACTAACGTATGCTAAGAACAACACACACCCATGCTCAAGGGAGGACTCGGACCTCCAGCGGGAGGGTCGCGCAGTATGTGACATGGAGCCTCAAGCCGCGCGGCCACTCCGCGTGGCAGGGGCACAACTCCCTGGAGACGCCATTTTGAAAGCAAAGTACAGCGCTGCCACCTATTGGAACTTCATAAAACTATACAGGCAGATGCGAAAATCTTCCACAATGTCGCACAACAAATTCCGCGTTTTTTCGGCTGAAGTTGGCCGAGAAAAAGTGTGTTCCAATATGTATTGAACCCCTTAATATGTTACCTTACACATCGCCGGCTGGTGTGGCCGAGCGGTTCTAGGCACATCAGTTTGGAACCACGCGACCGCTACGGTCGCAGGTTCGAATCCTGCCTCGGTCATGGATGTGTGTGGTGTCCTTAGGTTAGTTAGGTTTAAGTAGTTCTAAGTTCTAGGGGACTGGTGACCTAAGATGTTAAGCCCCATAGTGCTCAGAGCCATTTGAACCTTACACATCCATGAAACTATGCTTTAGAACTGTTAACAATAAATCTCTAAGTGTTGCATAATGGCTTTCCTGTAGCATTTACGAATGGAAATTGAAGAGACTTCCGGTACTGGTTCGTACATACTAAACACGGCAGTGACAAAACTCACCGTCCATCTTCTGATGCTGTGTATCTCCCTGTCTGAGGAGTGCTGTTCAAGAATCAAATGAATGCGTGCTTTCCTGGTAACCTATTTCGTTTAGCTACAGTTTGTGAAGCCAGCTAAGAGAAGTGCAGGGGGAGGACTCCTTCGGTCCACAGAATCCTAGGCTGCTGTTAAATCTACGAATTACTTAGCAAGCAATTGTACACTACACTACCTTACAAAAATAAGTGAAACACCCAGGAGTGGAGGAGAAAACTAAATGAAACTTCACGGGCTTTGAGGGTATGTCATGTAATTTCAGTGACTATTAAACTGACTGCGGCAATATGAAAACACTTATCAGCAAGACGTATCTGTCCCACTTCCCCTTCCCCCTGGCCAGGATGTATGCACTGATTCGGCGGGGTAGGTTGTTACAAAGCCGCTGTATCCTCTACAGAGGGGAGCTGGCCCAGAACACTTGTAACGTCCTTGTATCCTGCATACTGGCACTGTGACTGAGTTGACGCCCGCGACGTTCTGTTGGGGACTGATTTCTAGATCTTGCTGCCCACACCAGGACGTTAAGATCAATCCCGCTAGATCCCTTCAAAACATAAGAAGAATGGGACTTCTGTCTGGCTCGTCACCATGCTCGCCGACTATGTTCGACCAGGCCAGTGCATAACGGCTGTTCATCGCTGAACATAATGTAATTCCACTTATCAGCAGGCAATGCTTCCCAGTGACAGCATCTCTCCAAACGTAGCTGTTAGCAGCATGGGCATGAGATGGTAGCATAGTCATGAGACGGTAGCTCACTGCTGCTGGTATCAGAGCAGTGGTATAGGATGACTGAATTTAGCAGGCTCAGATGTGAAGTGATTACGACATGATTGCTGCCCAACACTACGACTTCCGTTTGGTGGTCAGACGTAGTCAATCAAACTATTGACATGGAGTACACCTGTCTCACCTTTGCGCACTATCCAACATTGGGCCGTCGTCACCTCCAAGTGCCCCTTCTGCGGAGAGTTCAGAAAGGTGCTGTCACAAAGAAAGTTTGGGAACCGAACAGTTACGAGCCCCAGCAAAAGCACCAAATAAGTCACGAGTGCTGTCTTGGCCGCTTCGCTGGTCGGCTATTTAGAGGTGGACGGCTGGAATGTTTCCAGTTCCAGTTGTCGGCGATACTTGCAGAGCTCTCCCGAACTACTTGCGACCTCACAAAAACGCGCTGCTGGGCGCTTTGAGAGCGCGAGCAAAGATTAATTATGAGATTGATGGCGGCGGAGGAGTATTATATTTCGCTACGCCCTCAAAAGCGGCCGCCTCTTCAGCGAGGCGAGTAGAGCTGATTGGTGGAGCAGAGCATAGGCGGTGCTGCGCTGAAAGCGTCTCTGCGCAAACTTCTGCTGCTGGCCTCTTTACAGCTCGCGTGAATAGCCGCCGCCAGCAGTGTTGCGAGAACGTCAAAATTGCACGTGCAACTTCCTTTAAAGCTTCCAGTTTATGGGCGAGAAGTATTACACTCGGAAAGCGGGGCACCATCGTGGAACTTATTTCATCTGTTGATGTTACTGGAAATGTTTATTACGCTTCGTTCGTGGGTACTCTGCGCGCGAAAATCGAAGATTGCGCCAGAAAATAAAGGCTTAATTTACTTGTTTACTTCATTTTGACATTAATTCTGAGAATTTCAGCTGAAATAATTGAGAAAACTATCAGAAATAAAATTCACATAGGATAATGATACTTCAGCATCTCGCTATAGAAGAATTCTCATTGATCTTCTTTTATTTGTGTCATCAGTCCTCTGACTGGCTTGACGTGGCCCTCCACGAATTCCTCTCCTGTGCCAACCTCTTTATCTCACAGTAGCCCTGGCAACTTACGTCCTCAATTATCTGCTGGATGTACTCCAGTCCCTGTCTTCCCATGTAGTTTTTACTCTCTACAACACCCACTAGTACCATCGAAGTTATTCCCTGATCTCTTAACAGATGTCCTAGCAAACTATCCCTTCTTCGCACTGTTTTCCACATATTCCTTTCCTCGCAGATTCTGCGTCGAACCTCTTCATTCCTTACGTTTTCAGACCGCCTAATTTTCTATATTCTTCTGTAACACCATATGTCAAATGCTTATACTCTCTTCTGTTCCAGTTTTCGCAGTCCGTGTTTCACTGTGCTGCAAATACACACACAGATATCCTCCTCAAATTAAGGTCTATGTTTGATAACAGTAGAGTTCTATTAGCCAGAAATGCCCTTTCTTCGAGTGCTGGTCTGCCTTTTATGTCCTCCTCGCTCCACAACTGGTGGGTTATTTTCCTGCGCAGGTAGCAAAATTCTTAAACTTCATCTACTTTCTAAACACCAATTCAGATGTTAAGTTTCTCGATGTTCTCTTTTCTGTTGTTTCTCATTACTTTCGCGTTTTTTCAATTTACTCTCAATCGATATACTGTACTCAGCAGGCTGTCCATTCCATTCAAAAGATCCTGTAATTCTTTTTCACGTTCACTGAGAGTAGCAATGTCTTCAGCGAATCATATCATTGATATACTTTCACCTTAAATTTTAAACCCTCTCTTGAATCTTTCTTTTATTTCCGTCATTGCTTCTTCGATGTATAGACTGAACAGTAGGAGCGAATGTTATTAATCAGAACATTTCGTTCTTGGTCTTCCAGTCTTATTGTTCGTTCTAGTCTATTATCCGTATTTCCCCACAGATTACCTGTATTTTTTTCAGAATTTTTTACAACTTGCTCCATTTTATACTGTCAAAAACTTTTCCAAGGTCAACAAGTTTTAATAACGTGTCTCGATTATCCTTCAGTCTTGCGTCCATTATGAATCTCGTCAGAAATGCCTCCCTGGTCCCTTTACCGTTCCCACAGCCATTCTGACAGTCATTTAACCGATCCTGAATCTTCTTTCTGACTAATTATATGGGCATTAAAATTCTGTCATTCATTTTTCAGTTCGAGACTGTTAAATCAAACAGTCGCTGTCGTATATTTCAAACCGTTCTTTTTAGATGCCATTATGTTCGTAGCTGAATGGATCAATAGGCGCTGAAACAAAAGCTCTCACCGATGTATAAACAAAAACCAAAGACTGTGACACGGCCCAGAAGACTACTGCAAGCTGAACAGCCCCCTACGTTACAGCTTCAATCGGGTGCGGTATGGAGGACCTGTGTCAGCAAACCATCCTCCCAGCCGTTGTCGGATTGCTGAAATCCGACAATGGCTGGGAGGATGGTTTGCTGACCCAGGTCCCTCCATACCGCACCCGATTGAAGCTGTAACGTAGGGGGCTGTTCAGCTTGCAGTAGTCTTCTGGGCCGTGTCACAGTCTTTGGTTTTTGTTTATACATCGGTGAGAGCTTTTGTTTCAGCGCCTATTGATCCATCCTGCTACGAACATAATGGCCACTGCTCCTCAGCTCGCATCAAGAGTATAAGCGGAGACCCTTTAATGCCCTCCCCATCAAGTACCTCCAGTACTGGGAAATGCACTTGGGTACTCTGCATGGATCGCGCAAATCTGTCCGATCTCCCACGATGTTGGAACGTACGGACGCTCTCATTCGAGGTGATCGATGGATCACTATCAAACACATCGCTGCTCAACTGGACGTCTCTGGGGTACTCAAATGTGTGTGCCCGGTGGGTTACTTGTTGTCTAACGAAAGACCATAAAGAGCGACGAAGGACCATCTGCGCGAAGTTGTTTGCGTGTTACGAGGTTGTTTGTGGTAATTCTTGTCAAACATTTTCAGAGACGATAAAACATGGCTTCATCACTTCGACTACAACAAAACGGCAGTCTGTGGAGATGCGCCGTACCACCTAACCTCGGAAGAAAAAGTTCGAAGCCTCATCCTCAACCGGTAACAATATGGTGACGGTCTTCTGGGACTCTAAATGGGTTGTTATGTTTGATGTCGTTGCCACGAATATGCAAATCGACTTCTCCTTCTCCATGGCAAAGAAAGGCCCCATACATGTCTGCGCACGCAAGAGGAGCTCACAAAACTTCATATGACTGTTCTTCCTCGTCCATCCTACAGTCAGGATCTCGCACATTCCGACTTCCCTGTGTTTGGAGATAAATGGAGAACGGTAAAACGAAGCGAGCAAGAGTCGTTGCGCTAAAACATGTCGGGCTCAAATGACTTCGTGTGACGCGTCGACGGGTTGATTTCAGCTGATCACGGCATTCATGTGCGGCTGACCGCGCACGAAATCAACGTCACTATTGAAAGTGTAGTAGATATTGTGCGTGTAAAATATATTGCCTACCAGAGAACGTGTCTCGGTTGATACTGCATCAATGCTCAGACGAAAGCAGAGCCAAATGAAGAATGATGTGGCCTCTTCGGCACATAATGCGGTGTCAGGTGGCATATTCTCCATTCCTGTACAAATGCGATACAAGAAACGAAACGTGCGCGAATCATGAGACATCAGCGATGAGGAAAGCCCAGTTTTATGAAGACAGCTCTCGGCTCACCTCTATTGTTCAGTATTATATGTCCAGGGTATTTGGTCTGTTTCGTGTGATTTCATGGATATGTGACTTACTTTACTTCTAACGTCTGTAAGAGCATGGGAATGTAGCGTTGCACCACTAGCTGCTATTACCTGAACCTACCATAAGCAGACAGAGTTAACTCCACTCTAATGCACGCGGTCCACCCTTTACTGGTGGAGTGTCTTGCGTGATTTGACAACCTCAGGACTGATTAAAAACGTCAGGAAGTGACATTAACATTTGTCCACTACAGGGGACAACTGCACCACAGGGTTAATTTGAATCTTAGGGAATCTATGATTGTATATCACAGGCATGATTAGTCGAGGTAGGAGAGGTCTCAGCGTTGGCTGTTGATGACTTTCAGTATGGTAAAGAATGAGGTACTCAAGGTCACACCAGCTGAGTTACTTCTCGTGTTTCAGGTCAACTCTCCTTTGACGAATTTATGGTCGATTAACGTGTTCTTTCTTCAGAAAGTTACCGAAAAGTATTCGCAAACCTTTCAGCAACCCATTTAAGGAAATTTATTTCACATGCTTCTATTCTCTTTTCATTTATCTTCTTAAGAGTCCAGTTCTCGCATCCGTAGAGAAAGCTGATATAGCCATAAACTTATAGAACTTGAGCAGAATATTTCAGTGACTTTATTTCCCAATAATCTGCTTGAAGTTAAGGGAAAAAAGCTGAAGAGGCCCAACTTATTTTATATTTCATTGTTAGCTCTGTATGTAATACATCTCTCTAAATATTTAAATATGTCAACCTGATCTATGGTCTTAACTCACTTGGGCTGGTGTCCTAAAACCGCCATTACCTTACTCTCTGTAATGGAGACATTCACATTGCATTTTCTGGACAGTTTACGTAAATTAGAGACAGCTTCTTGCAAGTCATTTCAGTTCTGACTAATAATTATTTGGTCGTCAGCAAAAACTAGTGCATTAACATCAACATCGCTCATTTTAAAATGTTTTGCTGTTTATAACCAAGTTCTGGCTATCTCGTAAATATACATATTAAAAAGAATGGGTCAGACACGCTTGTCTAACTCCTTGGTTTATTTCAGCCTTATTATGTCTGCTGCCTGATATTTGAATTTTACTATTCATATATAAACGCTGTACAGCTCTTATGAGAGAGAATCCGCCTGTTTCTTAAAAGTGCCCAGAGTTTGTTCCGATTTACTTTATCAAACGCCTTTTCGTATTCAATGAAGACATCAAAATACGGTAAATTTAATTCACGTTGTTTTTCTATTTGTTGTGTCATGGTGAAGATACAGTCCGAGCACGATCTGAATTTTCGAAAACCATGTTGGGCATCAAAACGTACCGTTTCAGTGGTTGGCAATAGTCATTGTGTTCAAATTCTAGCATATAATTTATAACACAATTACAAAAGGCTAATGAATGGGTAGCTCTGACATTCATTCCTGTTGTCTTTCTTATAATTAAGGCATATCGGGGCTATATACCTCCCTTAAGGGATATAGCCAATTAGCCAACAGATATTCGTATTTCGAGTAATAATATTTTTGCAATATTTCGTGCGTAATTTATCAGCTATGAATTGATTTTGTCACACTCCGGAGTCTTCCCGTTCTTGCTAGATGTTACTCCATCCTGTGTCTCTTCTAATGTTACACTACTGGCCATTTAAATTGCTACACTACGAAGATGACGTGCTACAGACGTGAAATTTAACCAACAGGAAGAAGAGTTTGTGATATGCAAATGATTAGCTTCTCAGAGCATTCACACAAGGCTGGCGCCGGTGGCGACACGTACAACGTGCTGACATGAGGAAAGTTTCCAACCGATTTCTCATACACAAACAGCAGTTGACAGGCCTTGCCTGGTGAAACGTTGTTGTAATGCCGCGTGGAAGGAGGAGAAATGCGTACTATCTCGTTTCCGACTTTGATAAAGGTCGGATTGTAGCCTATCGCGATTGCGGTTTATCGTATCGCGACATTGCTGCTCGCGTTGGTCGAGATCCAATGACGGTTAGCAGAATATGGAATGGGTGGGTTCAGTAGGGTAATACGGAACGACGTGCTGGATCCCAACGGCCTCGTATCACTAGCAGTCAAGATGACCAGCATCTTATCGCATGTCTGTAACGCATCATGCAGCCACGTCTCGATCTCTGAGTCAACAGATGGGGACGTCTGCAAGACAACAACCATCTGAACGAACAGTTCGACGACGTTTACAGCATCATGGACTATCAGCTCGGAGACGATGGCTGCGGTTACCCTTGACGCTGCATCACAAACAGGAGCGCCTGCGATGGTGTACTCAACGACGAACCTGGATGCACGAACGGCAAAACGTCATTTTTTCGGATGAATCCAGGTTCTGTTTACAGCATCATGATGGTCGCATCCATATTTGGCGACATCGCGGTGAACGCACATTGGAAGTGTATATTCGTCATCCTCATACTGGCGTATCACCTGGCGTCATGGTATGGGGTGCCATTGGTTACACATCTCGGTCACCTCTTGTTCGCATTGACGGCACTTTGAACAGTGGATCTTACATTTCAGATGTGTTACGACCCGTGGCTCTACCTTTCATTCGATCCTTGCGAAGCCCTAAATTTCAGCAGGATAATGCGCGACTGCATGTTGCAGTTCCTGTACGGGCCTTTCTGGATACAGAAAATGTTCGACTGCTGCCCTAGCCAGCACATTCTCCAGATGTCTTACCAGTTGAAAACATCTGGTCAATGGTGGCCGAGCCGCACGGTATTAGCCGAGCGGTCTAAGGGGCTGCAGTCATGGACTGTGCGGCTGGTCCCGGAGGAGGTTCGAGTCCGCCCTCGGGTATGGGTGTGTGTGTTTGTCCTTAGGATAATTTAGGATAAGTAGTGCGTAAGCTTAGGGATTGATGACCTTAGCAGTTAAGTTCCATAAGATTTCACACACATTTGAACACAATGGTGGCCGAGCAACTGTCTCGTCACAATACGCCAGTCACTACTCTTGATGAACTGTGGTATCGTGTTGAAGCTGCATGGGCAGCTGTGCCTGTACACGCCATCCAAGCTCTGTTTGACTCAATGCCCAGGCGTATCAAGGCCGTTATTACGGCCAGAGGTGGTTGTTGTGGGTACTGATTTCTCAGGATCTATACACCCAAATTGCGTGAAAATGTAATCACATGTCAGTCCTAGTATAATAAATTTGTCCAATGAATACCCGATTATCATCTGCATTTAATCTTGGTGTAGCAATTTTAATCGGCAGTAGTGTATTTAGCCTACATTTCTACCTGGTTCAGACAGAGCCACTGTTTATCTTGCACATCCATCCAGATTGTAACTAACTGGATTCAGAAATTGTGTTTATTTGCAATTGTCCTTATCTTCTTTGTTTCAATGTTTCATTATTTTGTATGCTTTGTCTTGTCCTCCTCTTACATGATGTTCAATATCTGTAATATATTTTTTCTCTACTAAGTTTCGTAACTTCACTAGAGCTTGACTATCGACTAGAGCTGATTTCCTTTCATAATCTGACCACAAACAACAAAGTGTGCAAACAGCCTCATTGAACTTCCGACCTTATCCAACATATCATTTATATATGTTATGAACATTAATGACCCCCATACCACCCCGTTGCTCTACTTCCGAAAATATTTTTAACTCTGTAGGTATCGTTCTGTTTAGGAAGAAGTCTTGATTTCATTCTCTTGGGAGGTCTTTCATCCAGTAACGAATCCAGTTTGCATTACGTTCGTTTAATGAAGATACGAAACTATACAGAGCATTATTAAACAAGCAGTGGGAAACAAGTCGGTTAAGTTTAGCATAGGAGCTCATCTCCGGAAATGGACCGTTTTTCTGCTACGGGCGAAATACCACAACAAACATTCGGCACCACGATTGTAATATCACATACATCATTCAACTGTCAGATCATGTCCCATACTCACTGCAAGTTTGTTTACATGTTGTAGGGTATCGGTTGTGCTGTTTTGCATATCGCTGATACTAAATTCCCATCTGTTATGACCTACAGAGAAAGGACGCACCCCATATGATCATGCAAGTTAATTAAAGGAAATTATAATGTTGCTCAAGAGAAATGTCTTACTGAGTGATATTCAGTAGTGGTGGCCCAATCAAACATGACAATATGGGTGCCACACCACACCCACAGACATATAAACGAGAGGAGGAATCCCATAATCTGCAACAGAAAAAAATGGTTCAAATGGCTCTGAGCACTATGGGACTCAACTGCTGAGGTCATTAGTTCAAAAAATGGTTCAAATGGCTCTGAGCACTATGGGACTCAACTGCTGAGGTCATTAGTCCCCTAGAACTTAGAACTAGTTAAACCTAACTAATCTAAGGACATCACAAACATCCATGCCCGAGGCAGGATTCGAAACTGCGGCCGTAGCGGTCTTGCGGTTCCAGACTGCAGCGCCTTTAACCGTACGGCCACTTCGGCCGGCTAATCTGCAACAGAAGCAAACGGTCACTATAACCATCAAAATTACTATTTCAAAGAAAAGTACATGATTTACTCAGTAAGATAGACAATTTAACATGGAATACTTGGACAAGGGTTCCGCTGGTAATCTGTAGCCTTGGCGCAGGGGAGTGGGCATCTAAATGCATAGTTATGTGGATAGCATGCGAATATATCCAGTGACTGCCAACATAATTAATAAATTACAGGAAGAACACAGAAAAATAGGATCAGGCAAGTGTAAGGTTGACAATTTGCATGTTAACAGCAAACTAGTTGGTGGCGAAGCATTAAAATGAAATAGCTGGCTCTTGAAGGGAGTGAGCAAATATCGTCTCCAAACTGAATCGGTAGTCACAGCGATGGAGCATCCTCTCATACTCTTAACTTAATGCGAAAGGCATTGGACGTGGCGGCTGAATACTCAAGATCTCAAATCTCTTTCCGTCCTTAGAACTCGAGAGGAAACATCGTTCTCTGCGAGCGCAACGTCTGCCTTATCAGTTGTCCAGCGGTTATGTTATTACCCTTTAAACTCCTAACGTGAAGTCACCACACTTCAGTAGCCTAGCGTGCTGTCTTTCTGAACTCTCTTTAACTTGGCTGCTTCCCGCCAGAACAGGAACTCACTGGCCAACAGTGACAGACATTGTGAGTTCCACCCAGTAAAATGCAAGTAAAAATATTAAACATCTCAGATTTTTGCTGTTTGCTAGCAACAACGCACTGTGATTGACAGGAAAGCAGAAAGACTCCCACTACATGCCACAGTTACGAAAGAGACCTATGGGATGGACGTATGGACGTATGGGCACAGCCGAGAAACGGCGTATTCTACGCAAAGTGATTGTAAGAATTAACCAGAAGACTAGATTATTAAAATTTAAACTTAACATTTTTCGTGACGTCGCTCCTGAAGTAACAAGGATTCACATGTGAATCTCTGGGAAGAAACACCTGGATAAATATATCTTATCTTTGTTAAAAGACTTCTCTGCAGAATGCCGCGTTTTGGCCACAGAAAGTAGCCGTCTTATGTCCCAGATGGAGAGCGTAGTATGAGGGAACTGAATGTCTATCTGAGGCTGCAACTTCGCCACAGATTCTGAATATTTTTGTGGAAGTCATTTCTTCTTAAGGCTCTTTTCCTAGCCAGCTCCAAATTACTCAGTCACTTCATGCACTAAAAAAGAGAAAATCAACCAATAAAAAGATACAGTTGTCACTGGGGGTACTGAATCTTGATTCAAGTTATTATGCACCGTCACTGATCGACTTCTTGATCAAGCAAAACGAGAGTAAAATATTCTGAAATAATTTGTGTGAAAGTTTGAGAGAAACTGGCCACCTAACAGTGTCATTCAGTGGAGCGTGTCATTTTCCCACAGAGGTTTGAATCTGCTGTTGTGCTTGTGGATTTATTCATGCTCTACTACTGTTTGTTGTTGTTGTGGTCTTCAGTCCTGAGACTGGTTTGATGCAGCTCTCCATGCTACTCTATCCTGTGCAAGCTTTTTCATCTCCCAGTACCTACTGCAACCTACATCCTTCTGAATCTGCTTAGTGTATTCATCTCTTGGTCTCCCTCTACGATTTTTACCCTCCACGCTGCCCTCCAATACTAAATTGGTGATCCCTTGATGCCTCAGAACATGTCCTACCAACCGATCCCTTCTTCTGGTCAAGTTGTGCCACAAACTTCTCTTCTCCCCAATCCTATTCAATACTTCCTCATTAGTTATGTGATCTACCCATCTAATCTTCAGCATTCTTCTGTAGCACCACATTTCGAAAGCTTCTATTCTCTTCTTGTCCAAACTATTTATCATCCATGTTTCACTTCCATACATGGCTACACTCCATACGAATACTTTCACAAATGACTTCCTGACACTTAAATAAATACTGGATGTTAACAAATTTCTCTTCTTCAGAAACGCTTTCCTTGCCATTGCCAGCCTACATTTTATATCCTCTCTACTTCGACCATCATCAGTTATTTTGCTCCCCAAATAGCAAAACTCCTTTACTACTTTAAGTGCCTCATTTCCTAATCTAATTCCCTCAGCATCACCCGACTTAATTAGACTACATTCCATTATCCTTGTTTTGCTTTTGTTGATGTTCATCTTATATCCTCCTTTCAAGACACTGTCCATTCCATTCAACTGCTCTTCCAAGTCCTTTGCTGTCTCTGACAGAATTACGATGTCATCGGCGAACCTCAAAGTTTTTATTTCTTCTCCATGAATTTTAATACCTACTCCGAATTTTTCCTTTGTTTCCTTTACTGCTTGCTCAATATACAGATTGAACAAGATCGGGGAGAGGCTACAACCCTGTCTTACTCCCTTCCCAACCACTGCTTCCCTTTCATGTCCCTCGACTCTTATAACTGCCATCTGTTTTCTGTACAAATTGTAAATAGCCTTTCGCTCCCTGTATTTTACCCCTGCCACCTTTAGAATTTGAAAGAGAGTATTCCAGTCAACATTGTCAAAAGCTTTCTCTAAGTCTACAAATGCTAGAAACGTAGGTTTGCCTTTCCTTAATCTTTCTGCTAAGATAAGTCGTAAGGTCAGTATTGCCTCACGTGTTCCAGTGTTTCTACGGAATCCAAACTGATCTACTACTGTACAATAACAAATCATATACTACAGTAGAGAGTGCAAGCTACATGTACATATCATTTCCAGTGTGTCGTTGTTGACGAATGTGAATTACACGTTTGTGCAATACGCCAACGTCATGTTGTTGAATACTGGTGCTCGTTGTAACCGGTGGGCTGCTCATGAGATGTATACACAACATTTCCCGCACCTGAGACACGTTCACTCTCTCTCTTTGCTGTGTTGTACCACTGATCCTCGGAGACGGGCACATTCACCACTAGTGGGACTGAGTCCTGAGCCCACACCTGAGTTTAAAGAGGCTGTACATCATGCAGTGGAGGAAGACACTTATCAGAAATATGGCACATAGACTGTATAGGGATCACTGTACTGTGTGGCATTTTCTGCATGAGCAGCAGCTGTACCCATACTACCTCCAGAAGTGCAGGAAATGAATCGACAGGATGTTGTGTCACATTTCCACTTCTGAAGGTGGTTCTTACACTGTCGTGTGGATTACTTGCAAAACCGAAAATGCAGATGAAGCACATTATGCACAATCCACAATTTTTCGACGTTTAATATTAGTTCATAATTTCTAATTTACTTCTGATTCTGAATATGTAATCTTCATTACAGAAACTATAGTTACTATGTAGTGGATATAATAGTGTGTTTATTTCTGACTTATATAACTGTTTGCAATTGTAATGTAAGTATTGTAAAATACTGGGTAATAGCCAATGGAACATTATTTTAACGTATCGATAGCAGCGACAAAAGGCCAGAAGATGTGACGATGTTTATCTATTCGCATGGAGAGTCGCTATTGAGCTGCGAGCAGAGAGGAAGGACAGCTGCTTGAGTGACGGAAGAGTGCGGGAGTGTTTGTTGGACGCTTCCGCAGACGCGGTGTGCATTTACACTGCTGGCCATTAAAATTGCTACACCAAGAAGAAATGCAGATGATAAACGGGTAATCATTTGACAAATATGTTGTACTAGAACTGCTATGTGATTACATTTTCACGCAATTTGGGTGCATAAATCCTGAGAAATCAGTACCCAGAAAAACCACCTCTGGCCGTAATAACGGCCTTGATGCGCTGGGGCATTGAGGTAAACAGAGCTTGGATGGCGTGTACAGGTACAGCTGCCCATGCAACTTCAACACGATACCACAGTTCATCACGAGCAGTGACTGGCGTATTGTGACGAGCTAGTTGCTCGGCCACCATTCACCAGACGTTTTCAGTTGGTGAGAGATCTGGAGAATGTGCTGGCCAGTGCAGCAGACGAACATTTTCTGTATCCAGAAAGGCTCGTACAGGACCTACAATATGCGGTCTTGCATTATCCTGCTGAAATGTAGGGTTTCGCAGGGATCGAATGAAGGGTAGAGCCACGGGTCGTAACACATCTGAAATGTAGCGTCCATTGTTCAAAGTGCCGTCAATGCGAACAAGTGGTGACCGAGACCCCATACCATGACGCCGGGTGATACGCCAGTATGGCGATGACGAAGACACGCTTACAATGTGTGTTCACCGCTATGTCACCAAACACGGATGCAACCATCATGATGCTGTAAACAGAAACTAGATTCATCCGAAAAAATGACGTTTTGCCATTCGTGCACCCAGGTTCGTCGTTGAGTACACCATCGCAGGCACTCCTGTCTGTGGTGCAGCGTCAAGGGTAACCGCAGCCATGGTCTGCGAGCTGATAGTCTCTGCTGCTGCAAACGTCATCGAACTGTTCGTGCAGATGGTTGTTGTCTTGCAAACGTCCCCATCTGTTGACTCAGGGATCGAGACGTGGCTTCACGATCCGTTACAGCCATGCGGATAAGATGCCTGTCATCTCGACTGCTAGCTGTACGAGGCCATTGGGATCCAGCACGGCTTTCCCTATTACCCTCCTGAACTCACCGATTCCATATTCTGCTAACAGTCATTGGATCTCGACCAACGCGAGCAGCAATGTCACGATACGATAAACCGCAATCTTGATAGGCTACAATCCGACCTTTATCAAAGTCGGAAACGTGATGGTACGCATTTCTCCTCCTTACAAGAGGCATCACAACAACGTTTCACCAGGAAACCCCGGGTAACTGCTGTTTGCGTATGAGAAATCGATTGGAAACTTTCCTCCCGTCAGCACGTTGTAGGTGTCGCCACCGGCGCCAATCTTCTACATCTAGATCTACATTTATACTCCGCAAGCCACCTAACGGTGTGTGGCGGAGGGCACTTTATGTGCCACTGTTATTACCTCCCATTTCTGTTCCAGTCGCGTACGGTTCGCGGGAAGACTGTCTGATAGTTTCCGTGGGCGCTCGAATCTCTCTAATTTTACATTTGTGATCTCCTCGGGAGGTATAAGGAGGGAGAAGCAATATATTCGATACCTCACCCAGAAAGGCACCCTCTCGAAACCTTGCGAGGAAGCTACACCGCGATGCAGAGCGCCTCTCTTGCAGAGTCTGTCACTTGAGTTGGTTAAACATCTCCGTAACATTATCACGGTTACCATATAATCCTGTGACGAAACGCGCCGCTCTTCTTTGGATCATCTCTATCTCCTCCGTCAACCCGATCTGGTACGGATCCCACACTGATGAGCAATACTGAAGTATAGGTCGAACGAGTGTTTTGTAAGCCACCTCCTTTGTTGATGGACTACATTTTCTAAGTACTCTCCCAATGAATCTCAACCTGGTACCCGCCTTACCAACAATTAATTTTATATGATCATTCCACTTCAAATCGTTCCGCACGCATACTCCAAGATATTTTACAGAAGTAGCTGCTATCAGTGTTTGTTCCGCTATCGAATAATCATACAATAAAGGATCCTTCTTTCTATGTATTCGCAATACATTACATTTGTCTATGTTAAAGGTCAGTTGCCACTCCCTGCACCAAGTGCCTATCCGCTGCAGATCTTCCTGCATTTCGCTACAATTTTCTAATGCTGCAACTTCTCTGTATACTGCAGCATCATCCGCGAAAAGCCGCATGGAACATCCGACACTATCTACTAGGTCATTTATATATATTGTGAAAAGCAATGGTCCCATAACACTCCCCTGTGGCACGCCAGAGGTTACTTTAACGTCTGTAGACGTCTCTCCATTGATAACAACACGCTGTGTTCTGTTTCTTAAAAATTCTTCAATCCAGCCACACAGCAGGTCTGATATTCCGTAGGCTCTTACTTTGTTTATCAGGCGACAGTGCGGAACTGTATCGAACGCCTTCCGGAAGTCATGGAAAATAGCATCTACCTTGGTGCCTGTATCAAATATTTTCTGGGTCTCATGAACAAATAAAGCGAGTTGGGTCTCACACGATCGCTGTTTCCAGAATCCATGTTGATTCCTACAGAGTAGATTCTGGGTTTCCAAAAACGAAATCATACTCGAGCAAAAAACATGTTCTAAAATTCTACAACAGATCGACTTCAGAGATATAGGTCTATAGTTTAGCGCATCTGCTCGACGACCCTTCTTGAAGACTGGGACTACCTGTGCTCTTTTCCATTCATTTGGAACTTTCTGTTCCTCTAGAGACTTGCGGTACACGGCTGTTAGAAGGGGGGCAAGTTCTTTCGCGTACCCTGAGTAGAATCGAATTGGTATCCCGTCAGGTCTAGTGAAGTTTCCTCTGTTGAGTGATTCCAGTTGCTTTTCTATTCCTTGGACACTTATTTCGATGTCAGCCATTTTTTCGTTTGTGCGAGGATTTAGAGAAGGAACTGTAGTGCGGTCTCCCTCTGTGAAACAGCTTTGGAAAAAGGTGTTTAGTATTTCAGCTTTACGCGTGTCATCCTCTGTTTCAATGCCATCATCATCCCGGAGTGTTTGGATATGCTGTTTCGAGCCACTTACTGATTTAACGTAAGACCAGAACTTCCTAGGATTTTCTGTCAAGTCGGTACATAGAATTCTACTTTCGAATTCACTGAACGCTTCACGCATAGCCGTCCTTGCGCTAACTTTGACATCGTTTAGCTTCTGTTTATCAGAGAGGTTTTGGCTGCATTTAAACTTGCAGTGAAGCTCTCTTTGCTTTCGCGGTAGTTTCCTAACTTTGTTGTTGAACCACTTTGGGTTTTTCCCGTCCCTCACAGTTTTACTCGGCACGTACCAGTCTGAAACGCATTTTACGATTGCCTTGAACTTTTTCCATATACACTCAACATTGTCAGTGTCGGAACAGAAATTTTCGTTTTGATCTGTTAGGTAGTCTAAAATCTGCCTTCTGTTACTCTTGCTAAACAGATAAACCTTCCTCCCTTTTTTTATATTCCTATTAACTTCCATACTCAGGGATGCTGCAACGACCTTATGATCACTGATTCCCTGTTCTGCACTTACAGAGTCGAAAAGTTCGGGTCTGTTTGTCATCAGTAGGTCCAAGATGTTATCTCCACGAGTCGGTTCTCTGTTCAATTGCTCGAAGTAATTTTCGGATAGTGCGCTCAGTATAATGTCACTCGATGCTCTGTCCCTACCACCCGTCCTAAACATCTGAGTGTCCCAGTCTATATCTGGTAAATTGAAATCTCCACCTAAGACTATAACATGCTGAGAAAATTTATGTGAGCTGTATTCCAAATTTTCTCTCAGTTGTTCTGCAACTAATGCTGCTAAGTCGGGAGGTCGGTAAAAGGAGCCAATCATTAACCTTGCTCAGTTGTTGAGTGTAACCTCCACCCATAATAATGCACAGGAACTATCCACTTCTACTTCACTACAGGATAAACTACTACTAACAGCGACAAACACGCCACCACCATTCGCATGCAACCTATCCTTTCTAAACACCGTCTGTGCCTTTGTAAAAAATTATCTCTGGCTTCAGCCAGCTTTCTGTACCTATAACGATTTCAGCTTCTGTGCTTTCTATCAGCGCTTGAAGTTCCGGTACTTTACCAATGCAGCTTCGACAGTTTACAATTACAATACCGATTGCTGCTTGGTCCCCGCATGTCCTGACTTTGCCCCGCACCCTTTGAGGCTATTGCCCTTTCTGTACTTGCCCGAGCCCATCTAACCTAAAAAACCGCCCAGTCCACGCCACACAACCCCTGCTACCCGTGTAGCCGCTTGCTGCGTGTAGTGGACTCCTGACCTATCCAGCGGAACCCGAAACCCCACCACGCTATGGCGCAAGTCAAGGAATCTGCAGCCCACACGTCGCAGAACCGTCTCAACCTCTGATTCAGACCCTCCACTCGGCTCTGTACCAAAGGTCTGCTGTCAGTCCTGTCGACGATGCTGCAGATGGTGAGCTCTGCTTTCATCCCGCTAGCGAAACTGGCAGTCTTCCACCAAATCAGATAGCCGCCGGAAGCCAGAGAGGATTTCCTCCGATCCATAGCAACACACATCATTCGTGCCGACACGAGCGACCGCCTGCAATGGGTGCACCCTGTACCCTTCATGGCAACCGGAAGGACTCTTTCCACATCTGGAATGACTCCCCCCGGTATGCACACGGAGTGCACATTGGTTTTCTTCCCCTCTCTTGCTGCCATACCCCTAAGGGGCCTCATTACGCGCCTGACGTTGGAGCTCCCAACTACCACTAAGCCCACCCTCTGCGACCACCCCGATCTTGCAGCCTGAGGGGCAACCTCTGGAACAGGACAAGCAGCCATGTCGGGCCGAAGATCAGTATCAGCCTGAGACAGAGCCTGAAACCGGTTCGTCAGACAAACTGGAGAGGCCTTCCGTTCAGCCCTCCGGAATGTCTTTCGCCCCCTGCCACACCTCGAGACGACCTCCCACTATACCACTGGGCCGGCCGCGGTGGCCGTGCGGTTCTAGGCGCTGCAGTCCGGAACCGCGGGACTGCTACGGTCGCAGGTTCGAATCCTGCCACGGGCATGGATGTGTGTGATGTCCTTAGGTTGGTTAGGTTGAAGTAGTTCTACGTTCTCGGGGACTGATGACCTAAGATGTTAAGTCCCATATTGCTCAGAGCCATCTACCACAGGTGAGGGATCAGCCTGAATGTGGGCAGTATCCCGGGCAGCCACAGTCGTAGTCCGATCGGGGGATGCGTGGGACGAGCTGGCAGTCCCTGACAAACCCCCATCCAGACCCCCACAGTGATGCCCATTGGCAAAAGCCTCAAGCTGTGTGACTGAAGCCAACACTGCCTGAAGCTGGGAGCGAAGGGATGCCAACTCAGCCTGCATCCGAACACAGCAGTTGCAGTCCCTATCCATGCTAAAACTGTTGTGCAAAGAACGTCTGAACTAATCTACAGAGATCACAAACAAATCGACACAAAATTTAAACGGTTATTAAAATACAAGATTACCTAGTAAATGCAGTAATGCTGCTACTTGCGCACTACTGGCACACTGCTCAGTGGCGGAAGGAGACTACGCGATTTTACACTATTCAGGTACTAAAGCGCGATACTACATCTCTCAAATACTATAATACGCCCGAAATTTATGAATTAAACAATGCACGTACCAAAAACACGCAAAGAAATTAAGAATGAAACTATGTAACAAATAAGTGAGCTAGGACTATACGACTTTCTGCTGGCAGCTGCTTATCCAACGGCGGCAGGGAGCACCCTAAAAAAGTAATCATTTGCATATCACAGCGTCTTCTTGCTGTCGGCTAAATTTCGCGTCTGTAGCACGTCATCTTCGTGGTGTAGCAATTTTAATGGCCAGTAGTGTATGATCGGACCAGTGAATGCGCATCAAATTCGTTAACCCGCGAGTATTGAGACCACGGTAGAAATTGACAGGTGGAGGAAGCTGCAATTCTGTTGGCTGTCCGTAATTATCCGTGGACCTCGAGGCGACGCGGGGTTCTCAACCAGCAGCAGCAACAGATGCAGCTCTGCATTGTTGTCGGCTGCATTGTTCGTTGTCCGCACAGCTATAACATCGTAAGACCGTAAAATGACACATATAGTAATATAGAGGGATTACCCACTGACATTTCTTTCACGAAGGATGCCTAATTTGAATAATAACATGCGATGTTAAAACTTGTAGGGCACCTGTTTCATCATTGCTCTCAGACATTATTACTAGGCAAGGTCCCTTTCCTTTTCATGCAATCACCGAGGTGTCTTCAGAATATGAAAACTGACTAACTATTTACTGCCAATTTTGCTTGTCTGCCAATAATCAGTCCCAGTTTAAATTTTCCGCCTTAGTAACTGTTCATTCTTGTATTTCAGAATGGAGACTGTACTAATTTGCAATTTTGAATGTTAATTAATTTACTTAAAGTAACGCAGAATTTCACTGGAAGATACAGCGCAAATTAAGAGTACGCAGTTTCATTTATTGGATACTTGGGTTAGTGAGTAACTTCTGCTGACGTGGTATGTATGTTATTGTTCTTATATTAAAAGTGAAATCAGTTGCTCATTTGCTTAGAGTAAATTCAGATCAATCTTTCAAAAGTTCAAAGTAAATTGCTTGCATTCTTCTAATTTTGCTTTATGTTACATTGAGATTACTGAAAGTAAGTTTTTACATAACGAAGTTATAGTTAGCACCAGTCATGTAGTTAACCAAATTTAACTTTACTTTCAAAATTTAGTATTTCAGAATAAGTAACTGCAAATTCAGTGTCTTTTGCTTCATTTCTTTTCTCGTTAACTATTGTGTTGTGGAGAAGCATGAGGATCTTCTATTGCCACGCCAGGGATAATTTGCTTAATTTCTTTGCCGCTACCTGTCTTAAGATACTGGTGATTCATTGCACTAGTGGGCTGGCAAACGTTTAATTATCCTCTTTTTAGCTAATCAGTATTTTTTTGTATTATCAGTATTTTTTTAATTAAATATTACGTGGTTCCCCTTTTCCCCCCTGTGTACTTCGTGAGCGACTGCACTGCATTCCACCCATATCAAAATTATCATCAGTACTTAGATTAGATTCAGAATAGATTATTCCTTCAGAATGGTCTGTTGTGCACTTTCCTTCTACTAACCGGTATCATTTTCCTTCGATAACGATGGCCTTACTCAGTGTCAAATTTCATTAGACATACGCGATCATAGTGAATTATATCGCAATCGAATAGGCCGATTAGGAAAGGGGATGTTACACACTTTCCTCGGAGGATCTATTTCGCGGTTGAGACCAAGTTCATCAGGGAATGTATTTTCAACTGCCACAACAGTCATGAGTGAGCTGATGAAAACTCGCATGCTGCACGCCCCCATGCGTTTTACGGACAATACAATATGAGTATTTGGGCGGCGTTCCTGGTATGATACAAAGAAGATCGGTGCTGCTTACTTACTGCATACTGCATGGGCCCCTGGAAGATGTGCCATTGCACGTGCATCAAAACAAGTGGTTCCAGCATAACGGCGCACCCAGTCATTTTTCACGGTTCGAGAACTACTGGGTCAACGATGTGGGCAACGGTAGATAGGCCATGGTGACACTACTGCTCAGAAGCATGTTCTTTCGAGCTGAACTCTGTGAAATACTATCTATAGGGTCACATGAAATCCTTGCTTTACGAGATCTCTGTCGCACACGATCAAGACCTACTAGCAAGGACTATGGCTGCTGCGGATGCTAAAGAATCGGGGCTTGGTGATTGTGTGTACCAGAACACGGTATAGAGTATAGTATCTGTGTTAATGTCGGTGGTCGTCATTTCGAGCTCTATAGGTAAATGGATCCAGGTGACAAGCAGCGGGAGTCAGAGAGCAACGTATGTTGTGGTATTTTACGTACAGGAGGAAAACGGTATGTTTCCAGACATGGGTTCCTATGCTGAACTTAACCGTCTTGGCTTCCTCTAGAAGTCCCCACAGTCTGTAAAGGGAATTTAGTAGCATCCTGTAGAGATAATATACTATACTTCGTCCGAACCGCCGACCGGGGACCGTGTCATCCTCAGCCCACAGGCGTCAAAGGACTCAGATGTGGAGGGTCATGTGGTCAGTACATCGCTCTCCCGGCCGTATGTCAGTTTACGACACCTGAGCCGCTAATTTTCAGTCAAGTAGTTCCTCAGCTTGCCTCACGAGGGCTGAGTGTATCCGCTTGCCAACAGCACTCGGCAGACCGGATGGTCACCCATCCAAGTGCTAGCCGAGCCCGACAGCGCTTAACTTCGGTGATCTGACGGGAACCGGTGTCACCACTGCCGCAAGGCCATTGGTATTCTGTAGAGATGCATTTCGAAATTCACAAAGCACGGTATCAATCTAGTAGAGATTGTTTACAGTCCTAGCATCAAGATACTATTTTCGTATTTATAACTTTTTTGTTATTACCCTCTATTTTCCGTCTTTTGTATGACTAACAGACGTCGGAATTTCTGGCAAGATCCACATCGCAGTCGCTTAATAAGCACGTCGCCATGCAATGATAATTGCCGTTGAAAGGCTCCAGGTCCGGCGTAGTCAGGTTTTCTCATCTCTGTGGGAAACGTCCCTGACATATTACGTCATTAGCGAACGTGACACAGCGACGCCGAAGGCAACGATGAGCAGTCTGGCGACAGCAAAACAGTACTTTGCAGGCGGTCAATGAAGTTACAGAGCCATCAAGGTTTTTGTTTGCAAAGGGAGGTCTCTCGAGCAAATGTCAGGCCGCAGGGGCTGAGCGCATTTCCATTACAAGTAGCGGCCGCGGGCGACTCGCTGCTCGCTTATGACAGCCCACCATGAGTGGGCCACGGCCTTTTTCATCCCCTGCCAGCTCGACACTATGCCTGCCTAAATATCTCTCTGTAGCGCCAAGTCATTTTCCCTCTAGACAGCATGTTATTATTTTTCTCATCACTGACGTCATCTTGCATGCCATCTGGTACTCTGTTGTCTTCCACTGGTCAAATATTTAATATGGCAATTACTACCGGTATCAAATGGACAAGTAAACCTTTCTGGATTCTAGAACCAGAGGATTATTTCAGTCTTTTAATCTGCATCTATATCTATACTCGGGAAGGCACCATACGGTGTGTGGCGGAGGGTGCTTTGCCTCCCAGTGTCACTTACCCGTTTCCCTGATCCAATCGCGTACGGTTCGCGGGAAGAACGATTGCTGGTAAGTCTTCATGTGGGCTCGCTACTCTTTAATTTTATCTGTCTGGTCTTTACAAGAGATATACGTAGGAGGAAGAAATATATTGCCTCACTTTCTTAGGAAAGTACGGTATCAGAACTTTTAACAATCGACTATAACGTGACGCTAAATGCCTCTCTTGCACCGACAACAAGTAACAATTTCGCGTTTACTAAATGAACTCGTAACGAAACGCGCTGCTCTTTGGAAATTCTGTGTTCCGTCTATCAGTTCTATCTGGTACGGATCACATACTAACGAGCAATAGTCAAGTACACGTCGACAGATTGTTTTGTAAGCCACTCCCTTGGTTGATGGACTATATTTCTAGAGGATTCTTTCAACAAACCTCATTCTGGCATCTGGCTTACCCGCGATTAATTTTATGTAGCCGTTCCACACCAGTGGCTCCGTACTTATACCCCCACATGTTTGGCATCCGTACCAGGTCGGACTGAAGGGAGATATACACTATGTGATCAAAAGTATCCGGACTCCTGGCTGTAAATGACTTACAAGTTCCTGGTGCCCTCCATCAGTAATGCTGGAATTCAATATGGTGTTGGCCCACCCTTAGCCTTGACGAAAGCTTCCACTCTCACAGCCATACGTTCATTTCTTGGGGAATGGCAGCGCATTCTTCACAGAGTGCTGCACTGAGGAGAGGTATCAATGTCGGTCGGTGAGGAATGGCACGAAGTCGGCGTTCCAAAACACCCCAGAGGTATTCTATAGGATTCAGCTCCGTACTCTGTGCAGGCCAGTCCATTACAGAGATGTTATTGTCGTGTAACCACTCCGCCACAGGCCGTGCATTATGAACAGCAGTTGGATCGTGTAGAAAGATGCAGTCGCCATCAACGAATTGCTCTTCAATAGTGGGAAGCAAGGAGGTGCTTAAAACATCAGTGTAGATCTGTGCTGTGATAGTGGCGTGCAAAACAACAAGGGGTGCAAGCCACCTCCATCAAAAACACACCACTCCGTAACACCACCACCTCCGAATTTTACTGCTGGCACTACAAAAGCTGGCAGATGACGTTTACTGGACACTCTCCATACCCACACTGCCATCGGAGCGCCATATTGTGTACTTTGATTCGTCACTCCACGCAACATTTTTCCACTGTTCAAACGTCCAACGTTTACGCTCCTTACATCAAGCGAGGCGTCGTTTGGCATATACCGGCGTGTTTTGTGGTTTATGAGCAGCTGCCCGACCATGAAATCCTAGTTTTTTCACGTCTAGCCTAACCGTCATAGTACTTGCAGTGGATACTGATGTAGTTTGGAATCCCTGTGTGATGGTCTAGATAGATGTGTACCTATTACGCACTATGACCCTCTTCAACTGTCGGCGGCCTCTGTCAATCAACAGACGAGGCCCGCCTGTACGTTTTTGTGCTGTACGTGACCCTTCACGTTTCCACTTCACTATCATAACGGAAACAATGGACCTAGGGATGTTTAGGAGTGTTAAAATTTCGCGTACAGACGTATGACACAAGTGACACCCAGTCACCTGACCACGTTCGAACTCGGT
The DNA here is from genome assembly GCF_023864345.2 of Schistocerca serialis cubense. Taxonomy (NCBI): domain Eukaryota; kingdom Metazoa; phylum Arthropoda; class Insecta; order Orthoptera; family Acrididae; genus Schistocerca; species Schistocerca serialis. The sequence goes on along the minus strand of NC_064638.1, from coordinate 645,762,432 downwards.
GAGTTCTGCGGAGCACCCTATACTCTTTTCTCACGATGTCTAATGACTACTGAGGTTTCTGATACGGAATACCTCGCAGTAAGTGGCAGCACAATGCACCTGATACGAAATACGTATGTTTTTGAGGTTGTCCGGATACTTTTGATCACGTAGTGTAGAAGCAATTCAGAGGTGGGGCACTAGATTTGTTACCGCCTGTGTGAACAACACACAAGTGTTACGGAGGCGCTTCGAGAATTCAAATACGAATCCCTAGAGGGAAGGTAACGTTCTTTTCGAGAAACACTACAAAGAAAATTTAGAGAAACGTCATATGAAGCTGACTGCCGAATGATTCTATTGCCGCCAACATACATCGCACGTAAGGATCACGAATATAAGGTACGAGAGATTAGAGTGCATTTTGAGGCATGCAGATAGTCTATTCTCCTGCACTCTATTTACGAGTGGAACAAGAGAGGAAATGATATGTAGCAGTACAGGGTACCATCAGCCACGTACCGTAAAGGGGCTTGCGGAGTATCCATGTAGATGTAGACGTATGTTTAGATGAAAGTAACTGCTTCCAGTGATTGTTGTGCAGTGTCATTATCATAAAATAAAGGGTCTTTCCGTCAGTGTATCCGCAATACGTTACATTCGTTTATGTTGAGGGGCAAATGCCACTTCCTGCCCCAAGCGTCGATCCTCTGCAGACTTCCTGTCTAGCGTCCGAACTTCTCCGTATACAACAGCACCATTCGCAAAAAGGCTTACGGAAACGATGTTATCTGTTAGGTCTCTCATATACAGTATATTGTGGAAAGTAGTTGTCCAATAACAATCCCCTGGGGAACATCCGTAGATAATTTTACCTCTCTCCACTCAGAAGGCCATGTAGCACACTATTTATTAGAAAGTACTCAGTACAGTCATACAGTTGGTCTGATATTCGACACGCTCGTACTTCGTTCCTCAGGTGGCAGTGTGGAACTGTATCAGATGTTTTTCGGAATTCAAGGAACGGGATGCCCACCTATGCGGCTGTGTCTACTGCTTTCTGTGTGTCGTGAACGAACAGAGGGAGATGGATTTCGCGCGATCGTTGTTTTAGGAACCCATGTTCATTCCTAGAGAGGAGATTTTCAGTCAAGAGAAGTATCGTAATACAAGGTCATAAAGCATGTTCCAACTTTCTATAACTGACAAACATACGTTCTTTAACTGGTCGCTCTCAAGGAATTCTGGTTTCCTAAACTCATTTTATAACCACTGAGCACCTAAACTCATCTTATAACCTCTGAGGATCGGAATCCATTCTCATCACTATTACTCTCAGTAGAATAATTGCTAAGCACAGTCTACTCTGCCTACGTTTGCTCCGCGGTATTTGTGAGCTCCCAAACTGATCATTTCTTTTTAACACAAATTTTGTAGTAGGCTGTTTAGGTTTTTATGCTGGTAACTCCACGTAGCGCTTTATATGAATATCACTGGCTGTGCTGTGTGCAGCCTGTGGCTGGTTTGCATTGTTGGAATTTGCTATTGTAGTGTTGGGCAGTTGGTTGTTAACAGCGCGTAGCGTTGCGCAGTTAGAGGTGTGCCGCCAGCAGTGGTGGATGTGGGGAGAGAGATGGCGAAGTTTTGAGAGCGGATGATCTGGACGTGTGTCCATCAAAGACAGTAAATTCGTCCCTCCATTCACGCCTGTTGCGACACCACTGGAGGCGGGCTGCACGATGTTGGGGCGTGAGCGGAAGACGGCCTAACGGTGTGCGGGACCGTAGCCCAGCTTCATGGAGACGGTTGCGAATGGTCCTCGCCGATACCCCAGGAGCAACAGTGTCCCTAATTTGCTGGGAAGTGGCGGTGCGGTCCCCTACGGCACTGCGTAGGATCCTACGGTCTTGGCGTGCATCCGTGCGTCGCTGCGATCCGGTCCCAGGTCGACGGGCACGTGCACCTTCCGCCGACTACTGGCGACAACATCGATGTACTGTGGAGACCTCACGCCCCACGTGTTGAGCAATTCGGCGGTACGTCCACCCGGCCTCCCGCATGCCCACTATACGCCCTCGCTCAAAGTCCGTCAACTGCGCATACGGTTCACGTCCACGCTGTCGCGGCATGCTACCAGTGTTAAAGACTGCGATGGAGCTCCGTATGCCACGGCAAACTGGCTGACACTGACGGCGGCGGTGCACAAATGCTGCGCAGCTAGCGCCATTCGACGGCCAACACCGCGGTTTCTGGTGTGTCCGCTGTGCCGTGCATGTGATCATTGCTTGTACAGCCCTCTCGCAGTGTCCGGAGCAAGTATGGTGGGTCTGACACACCGGTGTCAATGTGTTCTTTTTTCCATTCCCAGGAGTGTATATGTATCATGACTTTTGAACATTATTAAGGTAAATACATTCTGTTCTTTATCAAAATCTTTCAATTGCTAACAATGCCTATCAACAGTTGGCTTCAGTAGTTAGAATCTTTTATTTAGCTGGCAGTAGTGGCGCTCGCCGTATTGCATTAGTTCGAGTAACGAAGATTTTTGTGAGGTAAGTGATTCTTGAAAGGTATAGGTTATTGTTAGTCTGAGCCATTCTTTTGTAGGGATTTTTGAAGGTCAGATTGCGTTGCGCTAAAAGTATTGTGTGTCAGTTTAGTATTGATCAGAATAAGTACAGTGCGAAATGTCTGAGTACGTTCAGTTCTGCTCAGTTGTTTGAAAATCAAATAACGTAAGGCGTTTACCAGCACAGTAATTCAATAATGTTTCTAAGGGGACGTTTCAATTTGTTCCCGAATAAGTAAAGACTGTCACGCAACTAATCCCCTACTTGTGCCCTAATCTTCTACCAATGATACATATTTTTGTAAAGGGAAAATATGGCCTGTTAAGTGGCCACAGGACTTTACGGGAGGATTGAGCTTAAGGAATTGCAGATGCTTTTTTCAGTGGCTTAATACAGACACACAATTTATCGACCAATCTTAGTTACAAATTAAATTAATTTTGTCATAAAATTTAATATAAAATAAGAATAACACCGTAACGGAGTAGTTACCCCAAGTAACAAGTTACTTCTAAAAAATTGATAAGCATTTGTAATAAAGACGATTAACAAATTTTAACAGGAGCAATAACTTGGAACTAATGGATTACCAGTATGAAAGTGCCCCTGGATAACATAAACACACAGAACGCAATAATGCACAGTAAAAATTTCCAGACTGACTTTCGAGTAACAATGCACGTGAGCCGTCCTTTACCACAGCTTTTAAAATAGAATTTTTCCGTTCGATTTAATTGAATAGCAACTCACAGTGCAGTTTTAAATCAACGAATTAAGTTAAATTCCCCTATCTTAGGAAAAATACCCAGATATTCTTTCAAAGAAATATTAGTTTAGTAAAAATGCACCTAGCCGTGATAGGACGGCAATAACAATGGCTGAAGACTCACTTAAACAGATTAGTCATCAGAGACGTCAGGAAGCCTTGAAAGCTGACGGACACACACACACACACACACACACACACACACACACACACACACACACAGCGCATATAAACCGATGTGTCTAAATCACGATAATTTAATTTGTCCGCAGAATAGGTGAGCAGAACTGTCGGTGGCACCCCGCCTCGGCAAACGCAGAATGTTACCAATGTATCTCGGCAAGGGAGCAGCAACGGCGGCTGTACTTAAGCACCGGGACGGCACTCTAGCGGGAAGAGCTTGGCCGACAGGCTCAGGCTGACTGGAATGCTTCTATACGAACCGTCACTAACAATCCAGTTAGAGAAATCTCAATGACACCTTCATGCGGTACGGAATAGTTCCCTCAAGATATGGTCTATTATTAACACACCACAAAGTGACCCCTCCCAAACATATATTTTAACCCCAGCCACTCCAAGAAAGGGAAGTGGTTTACTTCAAATAGAAAATAACAATCTAAGGGTTTCAGCAGGATCCGCAAACACCAAGAAATCTTTTAAAATAATTTTTCCCTTAAACTCGAAGTCTTACAGAAATTACAACTTATACAGTGAATTTTTATCTCACAATGTATTTGGGGGGAGGGGGGGGGGGCGGAGAAACGCTTCTACACAGCTGGTAAACGGTATATGATGAAACAGGCTGGTTACTTTGTGAGCAACTGTATTACAATTAGCGCATGTCATTCAGAGCTGCAGCAAAATGCAAATTAGAATAATTTTAATTTAAGACTGATATATAAGAGAAATAGTATACCATGATAAATCACCCATAAAACATGTGTTAACAAATAAGATCACATTACTACCGATATGGCACACCAAAGTTGAAATGGCTCTGGTCGGCCGTGGTGGCCGAGCGGCTCTAGGCGCTACAGTTTGGAACAGCGCGACCGCTACGGTTGCAGGTTCGAATCCTGCCTCGGGCATGGGTGTGTGTGATGTCCTTAGGTTAGTTAGGTTTAAGTAGTTCTAAGTTCTAGGGGACTGATGACCTCGGGGGGGACTGCTGACCTCAGAAGTTAAGTCCCATAATGCTCAGAGCCATTTTTTGAAATGGCACAATGGGGCTTAAAATCTGAGGTGATCAGTCCCCTGGAACTTAGAACTACTTAACCTAACGAACCTAAGGACATCACACACATCCATACCCGAGGCAGGATTCTAACCTGCGACCGTAGCGGTTCCAGACTAAAGTGCCTAGAACCACTCGGCCACATCAGCCGGCGCAAACAAAAGCCAACCAAAATATGAAAGTTCATCCTAGTAAAATAATTGGGAGAAAGCTTGAACTTAATTCGTGACTCGTGCCTCACACATGCACAAGAATTACGATTGGAAGTTCCTTTAAACACCAAGCTGACTTACCGAAAATGCCATGAGAGAAAGGGATAATATTTGTAACAACACAATAACAACCAGCGGTGCTTAGCATAGTGACCTCTTCCTTTCAAGAACACTTGACCTTAGTTACTGGCCGATAAAATAAGTGGTTTACCGCCATTTCTTGGATTCCTACCAAAATGAATTGCAATACAAACATTATTGTCTTTCCTATGAGACAATAAAGATTCATAAACACGGCATACCTGAGCAAAAGTTCCAGTACACAACTTGAAAGTATCACAGAAACAAAATTTAGCAGAAATTTATGTCACCATGCTCTCTCAGCCACAAGAAAGCCACTGCAATCTACCAATATGGAGACAAGAATAGCCACGAATCGAACACTGCAGAAAAACACACGTCGGTCATGGTGAAAATGCCTTTGACAGTCCAATACTTCCATCAAACAAAATCCACACTCCTCGAAGATGCCAAATGATGAATATAATGTTCCTTCAGCCTGCAGTGTTGAGAGGTTACAATTACGAATAACTTACAATTACAAATACGAATAACTTGAACGATCACACGGATAACGTCGTGGGGAAAGAAAACCAAAGACTGCGATTTATTGGCAGGACACTTAGAAAATGCAACATGTCTACTAAAGAGACTATTTACACCAAGCTTGTCCACCCTCTTCTGGGGAGTACTGCTATGCATTGTGGGATCCGCATCAGATGGGAATGACAGAGAACATCGAGAAAGTTCCAAGAAGGGGAGCTCATTTCGTATTATCGCGAAATACGAGAGAGAGAGAGTTCTACGGTCATGAATTCGGGTGGCAACATTATAACAAAGGCGTTTTTCATCGCGGCAGGATCTTCTCTTGAAATTTAAATCACCAACTCCTCCGAGTGTGGAAATAATGCATAGGGAGAAATGATTATTATGATAATACAATAGAAATCAGAGTTGGCACATAAGGGTTGAAGTGCTCGTTTCTCCTGCGCCCCTTTCGATAGTGGCACGGTAGAGAAATAGCTTGAAGGTGGTTCGATGAATTCTCAGCCAGGCACTTATTTGTTAATTGCAGAGTGATCATGAAGGTGTAGGTGTGCGGAAGACAGGCTGACCCATAAGACGTCAACATACTACTTGAAAGAATCTTAGCTTCTAATAAATAGAACTGTATAGACAGTTTTTACATAAATATAGTAAAAGTATAAACGCAGTAACACATAGAACAGAGAGTGGCCACTTATCAGACGCAGCTTGACGGCTAAACGGGACATAAACGGCAGCGGACGAGGATCAAAGCGTTTCGGGATGCGAGCCTGTGACGTGAGACCGGGTGCGGGTGGGACTCATTAGCTGGCAATGCGCTTCCTAACAGCATCGGCCGGGAAATTAGCGCGGGAAACTGAATTACCTGGCGCAGCCACCTGAGACCCGGGGGCGCGCCTCTGACGCAGTCGCCCAAGACGGACTGCTCTCTCTCTCTCTCTCTCTCTCTCTCTCTCTCTCTCTCTTCACCTGGCCGAGGACCAACTTCGGACCAGCGACACAGTGAAATCTCGGTTCACCTCCAAGCTTCCAAGCTGCAGATGCAGCCTCAATTAATAATTAAATCTCATTCTCACTTACGTCTCACTAGTTTATGCAAGGTGTCTCTGTTTTCAGTACAAACTCTCATGAATGCGGGTGCTTTAGGGAGTATTATACATTTGGGAGGTATCGCTATATTTAAGAAATCACGCCAACGTAACGGAGATAGCGATGTATTTAAGAAATCCGCCACTGACGGAAAGCAGTCTGACGGGAAGAAATGTACTACGACGCAGAAAAGGGACACTTAGCTTGAAGTTCGCCGAACGTCGAATTCATTTTCGTCCTAAGTGTGCCCTGAACATACAATCATCATTTGGTGCAAAATTGTGACGCCCGGCCACGTCACCCTGGGGCTTGACGACACTCCAAATAGCAAAGTGTGGATACATGAGAAAAAAAGGCCACAGCTCAGACCCTCACGTGACGCGTAAGGTGGGTTACTGATGCCTTAATGGCACCAGACTTCACGAAACGTCTGCCCAACGCCACTGTGGACGAGTCAGACGATGGGAAGGTCATCTCAGCCCTCTTCCCCCTATCTCACCCCTTCTTTTGACGCCCTGCCATTGAGGTCAAAGCCGCGATTCCTAGCGATGAAATCACGCCTTTTTATGGTTGGCCGAGGAAAACGTTCAGACTACCGCCGCTCAGAATCGGCAGAAAAAGGCCTCACCGGGTGAAAAAGGATTATGATGATGATTATTAGTGTTTTAGGGCGCACAACAACGAGGTTATCAGCGCCCGTGACAAAGGATCTCACTGAAACCACTCCTTTTCCTTCGGTCTTGATTCCCACACGTTTCGAGGTCGTGAAACACAGTTCGCAGTACGATGAGCAACAGAAAGACTTTATTGGCAGCTGGAGACCCTGCCGACAGCCTCCTCTAAGGGCATTGTAGGGCAGCGTTCCAATTAAACGTGATGTAGCCCCTTTAGAGCGTGGACGATATCTCAACGTGGTCCAAAGCAGCACATAGTGCTTGCGCTTTTTCATATCTCCTATTTCGAGTCCTCCTGTGGCGTGATGAAGGGGACTGGGGAGGGGAGAGGCAAAGGAGAAAGTAGGGGGTGCGATGTAGACACTTGCGTGAAAAGAAAGGTGAAGTTTTTTAAGACCCTCCAGTTCAGCAAAACACACCCACCTTTCTTGAGCAATTTAAAATTGTACCTGTACAGGCAAAACCTGTGACGAAAATACCAGGCGTCTGCAGGCATGCTGTGCTGTTGCTCTTTCACCTCTACAATGCTACTCCTGCGTGTAACAGGATGCCACCTGTAATCAGAGTGGGGAAGCGCCTAGGCCGTTGTCACGAGTTCTGTGTGTAAAGGTACATTTTGAAATTCTCAATAAAGGCGAGTGGATGCCACCCATGTGTCAGTGTCACATACCCCATGAAGATACCACAGAAGAACACAAATTAGGAGGTTTGAAAAAGCGTAAGCACTTTTTGCTGCTTCGGATCACGTTCAGATTTCGTCGAATGGTTTTGAACGGTCCCTGGCGGCTCCAACCGACACGAGATAGCAAAGATTGCGGTCGCGCTGCGCCACTTTGCGATGACATTCAATGGAGGATGAAGCGCAACAATCTCCTTAGAAAAAATTTGAAACGTCCCAAACTGTCATCAGTGTCGAAGGTTGTGAAGAGCATCTTCATATGTTTCTCATCGCACTGCTTACTGTAGTTTTCGACAGCAAATGCGTGTCAATCAACGTACCAGGGAAATAAGTGGTTTCTTTGACGCCCTTTATGCCACCCTTTGCGGCCTTTTTGTGCCTGTTATGACCGGGTGTTTCCTCGGCCATGAAAGCGAAATAAGCGTGGTTTCAGCGCTAGGTATCGTGGTTCTGACCTCCATCACAGAGACGCCAAAAGAAAGGGGAAAATGTGGCCGAGAGGTGCTGCGACTTCCTTCAGGTCGTATGACACATTCACATTGACGTATCGCAGGCTTTTGGTGAAATTTGGTGCCAATGTGGCGTCATTAATCGACCTTGCACATCACTTGAACCTCTGAGCTATGGTCTTTTTTTCACACGTGGCAACACCTTGCTGTCTGAAGCTGTCGACTCCTAGGGTGACGTCGCAGGGCTATCACCAGTACAGATAAAGGCTGTATGCTCATATGAGCTAAATTTCAAATTTCATCATCGCTTTGAATGGAAAGAAGTGATCCTTAAATCTGTAGCGCAGTATGCGTATTAGTTAAACACTTTTCTTCACATTTGGTAATTTATTTCCGGAGCCAGAGTCGTACATTCACATGGTACTATTTTCTAAACAGCCTTCTCGTCCACTTGCGGAATGGTATGGATTCAACAAGTACTTGGTAAGTTCCCGGACTTACGTGATATCACATATCTATGCCCAACTTGCGTAACTGCTGTATAACACGAATCGCTGGTTTGTGGGTGCAGAGCTGATACCGGATCGCATCCCAGATGTGTTCCATCGAGTGTACATCAAGCGAATTTGGCACCCACTACATGAACGTGAGTTCAGTATCATGTTTCTCAAATCCCTGTAGCAAGATAGTTGTCATATTACACAGACTGTTATCCTACTAGGAAATACCACCGTGTTTGGGGAAGACATGAAGTACGTTCGTACGCAGGTGGTTCCCAGTGACGTTCACGTTGTCCACAGGCGTCATAGTGCCTTTGGTTACTGCCATATTTTTTGTAAAGGTGAAGATGAATGTCACCTGCTTGATATTGCTATTATTAGCTTGCATGTTGTAGCTTTGGAATCGCCATTAGCTTGAATGATGGCATATTCGGACCTCGTGTAGCAGGGAAGTTATTCATGAAACCAAGCGACACGATTCCAACAACCCATGGTCCAAACTCAACGATCCCTTGCCCTCCACATTCGCAATTGACGATGATTCTGTGAAGACCTGGAAACACGTAGGTGTCCTCAGCTGCGGAACACCATGTTTAACAACGCTCGCCGAGCCGTGTGCTCTAGTACACTGGCAGAACCGGTTCCAAAGATGTTTCCTCATAAGCGACTGTTAATTTGACGTGACCTGTTTTGCTTCGTGCATTGTCACCGTGTCAGTTTTCTCTTAATTCTGATGCGTACAGTATCCCTCACAGCTTAGTGCCCTAAGCGGCTGCTACTAATTGATATGTCCTTTATAGAAATCTTATGCTGCTTCTGGTGACCGCCTCAGCTTATCACCCCGAAGAACGGCTTGTATCGCTTGGATCTCAAACTGAACCCGGACGCTGATGCGAGCACCAACATCGTAGTCTGTCGTCTGAACAGGCACAGATCGTCCTCTATCCTACTTTATAGAGCTGGCAGGCCTCCGATCTCTACGTTCTCGGATGAGGTGTTGACGTCCAACACCTGCTCGCCTACACGTGGTATCACCGTTGTCCGGCCACCCTTCTATAAATGATCAAAACGGCAGGCCAGTTGTGCCATTTCCTAGCTTCTTGATCCCAGGCGCTGTGCCATAACAATGTGCCATTGGTCAAAGTCATCCACGTCAGTGGATTTCATCGTTTGTGGCCAGGAGATGGAAAAAAAGACTGATTAAACCGACACTGGTGATTAGTTCCGAGTTACCAGTATTTTTCGGTATTTGTTTGGCCTCAGTTGTAGTAGGTGTTTTTTTACTAATAACCGAGTAAAAAACCGAAACATTAATCCGCCATTGCAACAGTGCTAAAATTTTTCGTTTTTTAACAAACCATTTGTAAGGAAGGAGTAGTTTTTATTTGTAAAACTTCCATTCGCTTGAAATATTGCGCTATTATTGAAAATGGGGAAAGCTATCAGTGCTATTTTAAAAATGATGGTAGAAGGAGCAGCAAACACATGATTCAAGAACTTGTACAGCATTGTTGAGGAAATAATGTCCGTTACAATGAAATGAATACCCCTAGCTGCATACAGGCGTGATATAAGTCAACGGGGACAGTTGAAAATGTGTGGCCCCGACCGGGACTCGAACCCGGGATCTCTTGCTAACGTGGCAGACGGTCTATCCATCCGCGCCGCCGAGGACACAGAGGACAGTGCGACTGCAAGTACTTACCTCTGACACGCCTCCAGTGAGACCCACATTCTCAACTTATCGTCCCGCACTAAATTCATAGTGGCCCTGCCCATTATACTCAGTACTCGCGGCTTTTTGGCGATTCCCGTAAGAGTTCGGGCACTGTTTGTGCATCCGCTTACAAGAAGATGCTCAAATGTCCGGTGAGCCTTAACTACACACACACACACACACACACACACACATATATATATATATATATATAATGTCCGTGTTGCCACGTGTCGTGGCTTAAGGTAAGCTGTACGTGCAATGTGCAAGACTTGCCCCCAACTCGATTCTACGGTGGTTCCTCGTTGTTTTCGCAAGGCATCTGTTGCCTTGCAGAATGACACCAACCCTGTCTGGAAGTATTTTTTACGAAGTGACGTAGCTGTGAATTACAATAATACATTTGTTTTAAGAGATTAAAGATTTGTCTGACATTTATATGAAATATTAAAAGAGGAAGGCAATTATGATAACAGTAACAGATTAAAAATTAAACAGCGTTTATCCATAGTGTACAATAAAGACTGAATGTAGCTGATCTGTTGGCTGCGCCTACATAATATGCCTTTATTTGCTTGTGGCCCTTTAAACAGACAAATGAACAAGAAAAACAGAGTTCTCAAATCTCAGTTTTCACCCTTTAGCAGTGAATAACCGTAATGCCCACATAGTGGTATGATCCACGTTTACAACTTATATTTTTACGTAGTTTAAAAAATACAGAATGAAAAGAGGAATACTAGTGATTTTTTGTAGTATTCAACTACTTATTTAATTTTTGTCACATTACTGAAAACATGGAGTGTACGTAAGAGAAAATTATTTCCTGTTGAAGATAAATTCGTAATACGTATAAATTAAAATATATTTGTAAACATAAAAAGTGAGTAATAAAATTGAAAATAATTTATAGATAAACAACAATAGCTTGAAACAAATGCATTTACCTGCCCTTGTTTCATCACAGAGTTGCAGAAGGATAACCCAACAGTTAAACCGCAACCGACGCTCACTGCGGAGTGTCCGGACACCGACTGAAGCAAATTCGACCTGAACAGTGAAGGAACGCAGACTAGACGGCGCCGGTAGTCAGAACACGCTAGGTGTAGCGTCGGCCACCTGCTGTTCCCCGAGCTACCACCGAACGTGATAAACCGTTGCTAGTACGTATCGGTATTGTTTACAGACACTTAGTGTCTATGACGAAAAACAGTGTCATATATCTGTGCAACTCTGAAGTGTAGTGCAGCATTGAATAAAAATATCAGGGCTTCCCATAATGGCAAAGTGTAGCTGACCGATGTCCACTTCTAAACCATGTAATACAGAAATAAGATATTTATGTCTGTGAAGAACCCTTCTTTGTCTGATACCATCTTCTCTTCGTATCTGACGAGAAACTGCAAGCAAATTTACTGCAGCAGCTCCAAGAAACACGTCTGCTGCAGCTTAACTGGTATCAGTCATACGTCGTAAATGTTTTCTTGGTGCACTTTTCCGAAAGATTTCGATAGTATTAACGAAGGTGGAATGAGCTAAACAGCTACTTTAAAACTTTAGCACCTTAGTTCATGTGTTGTGTGTAGACATTTTCTGCAAAAAGTTTACTATTTACAAAATAGAGGTATTTATGCTAGTATCCCTAGTAGCCGCAGTCTTAATTTCAATTCAGTGACTTAGCTTTTATAAATATAATTCACTGTGTGAGTATTATTTATTTGCGCCCACTGTACTCAGTTCCCTCACAGGCAGTAACTGGTTACTGATATTTATTATACAGGAAATATTAATGTCCGTATTGATTCATGTGTTGTACTGGCGTCCTTTGATGTAATGTTCCACATACACAGAGTCTACACTAACTGGCATCAAGTCTACTTTGTAGGTTAAGTTAAAATTTTTGGCTCTCAACCTACCACGCAGAGAGAGACACGAACTCTCCTGTGATATTCCAGCCAATCCCCTATCTTAAACAGCACTTTAGGACTTCTCACAGATTTTTCCCGTTCTTGCATGCAAGTTGGAAGTTTACGGCATATTACCAATGCTTCTTCCATATCGATGCTGTTCATGCAACGAATATTTCAGATGACGAATTGCTGTGTAGATGCACATGCATTTGCAGACACAAAAGAATTTAATCAATATCATAATTTAAAACATGTAGGAGAGGGACACATTACCATTTGTAACAATAGTTTAATTATGTTATGTTAACAAAACCAACTGAATGATCAAGTTGTGGTCTTCTGTGATGTTCTGAGAGGCTTAGTTTGCCATGATGCGTGGAACCACTATGATTTGTATTGGTTTCCAATATTATTGCTGTAGTATGGTCTAAAATCGTAACGACAGCTGCATAAACTGCATCTATAACTGTGCATAATTATTTCGTATTGATAAATTTGTTTAGTGATTGTCAGATTTGCTAGTTTTTGTCAAACGAAAATAAAAGGTAGTTACTGCATCGAAGACGAACTTACAGTAAAACTAATCTATACACCAGTCACGTACACGTGGAGCTTGGACGCACAGCTACGGAGTGTTGTTCCTAAAAAAACAGAGAAACAGCGTTATAAAGATGTTCACTTCACACCACGTGATTCCTGTTTGTTCAGCTGAAGGCGGTCCCAGACGTGTAACCACATAGTACAGTCAGTTTGTGGTCGCCTTCACGGATCACATCGTTAATTACAAACATAGCGTGTCGCTCACACGTCATAAGTATAAAGACAAATTTGCAAGTCCAATGTGTCGAGAATATCAGTCGCCAACTAGATATGACAAATTGCGTCCCTGAGTTATGAAACCCACTGACAACCGACAGCAGCAGTTATCACAATCAGTGTTCGACGGGAGAGTACAAAAGTTCTTCCTACGGCCGTTCAAAAGCCCATATCCAGCACAACTTGGTAAAAAATTCTTCAGTCCAAGATTGTGGCAATGATAAGACTTTGTGCAACATTGTATCAAAGTGTACACTGTAATGAGCTGCTGGAAAATTGTGATTATTTGTAACGAACAAATTATCTTGTTGTTTATAGTCTTATTCTTACAGCGACAACACGTTGCTAGTGCTTACAATGTGTCTCAGTTTTTATATCCGATGATATTCGAAGAGCGCAATTTTCGTTGATTTCTGAAACATCATGTCGAAAGGAACTACACCAAACAGTATCTATTTCGGCTTAACCAACGGCTGTGTCGTAAAGAAGCAACGAAATTAATGCTCTCGTGTTTAGTGGAAAATAAGCATATAAATTAACAATAACGCTTCAAGTATATAAAGAGCACTAGCGTGATAGCGGTGGAAGTACTGTCTATGATAATGCTGTTAAAGCAGACTTACTAAGCACTGCCTTTCGAAATTCCTATACCAAAGAAGACAAAGTAAATATTCCACAATTCGAATCAAGAACAGCTGCCAACGTAATTAGGAAGCAGATATCCGAAGCAGATATCCTCGGACTAGTGTAGCAACTTAAATCATTTAATAGAAGCAAGTCTTCTGGTCCAGACTGTATACCAGTTAGGTTCCTTTCAGCGTATGCTGATGTAATAGCTCCATACTTAATCATATACAATCGCTCGACGAAAGATCCGTACCCAAAGGCTGGAAAGCTGCACAGGTCATACCAATGTTCAAGAATGCTAATAGGAGAAATTCACTAAATTACAGGCCAATATAATTTATGTAGAATTGCAGGAGGATTTTGGGACACGTATTGTTTCAAATGTGAAGAATTACCTCGAAGAGAAGGGTCTTCTTACACACTGTCAACACTGATTTAGAGAACATCGTCCTGATGAAACACAGTTGCCTCTTTACCCACACGAAGTATTTAGTGCTATCGAAAATAGATTTCACGTTGATTCCATATTTCTGATTTTCCAGAAGGATTTTGACACCGCACGTCACAAGCGGCTAGTAATCAAATTGCGTGCTTATTGAATGTCGTCGCAGTTAATTAATTGGATTCGTGATTTCCTGTCACAGAAACCGACGAAAAGTCGAGTAAAACTAAAGTGATATCTGTCGCTCCCCAAGATAGTGTTATAGGCCCTCTGCTGTTTCTTAACTATATAAACGATTTAGGAGACAATCTGAGCAGCCGTCTTAGGATGTTCGCAGTTAATGATGTCGTTTATGATCTAGTAAAGTAATCAAAAGATCCAAAGAAATTACAAAACGATTTAGAAAACACAACTGTATCGTGTAAAAATTGCAAACCGACCCTAAATAATGAAAAGGGCAACATGAGTGCTAAAAGAAATCCGCTAAACTTCGCCTAAACTGCGAATCAGTCATACCTAAAAAACTTAAATTCAACTAAATACCTAGGAGTTACAATTACGAAAAAAATAGATTGGAAGGAATATATAAAGAAATGTTCGGGGTAAGGCGAAAAAAAGACCGTTTGATTGTCAGAACACTTAAACATGCAACAAATGTACTGAAGAGACTGCCTACACAAAGCTTGTCCTTCCTCTGTTGAAATTCTGCTGTGTGCTGTGGGTTCCTTACAAGAGAGGATTAACGGAGTACGCCGAGAAAGTTCAAAGAACAGTAGTTAGTTTTGTATTATCGGGAAATAGGGGGGAGAGTGTCACGAACATGATACAGGATTTGCAGTGGACGTCCTTAAAACAAATACGTTTTTCTTTGCAGCGAAACCGTCTCACGAAATTCCAGAAACAAGCTTTCCCCTCCGAATGCGAAAATATTTTGTTGAATCCGACGGACATATGCAGAAACGATCATCATAATAAAATAAGTGAAATCAGTACTCGCACGGAAAGGTGTTTGTGTTTTCCGCGCGCTGCTTGAGATTGTAATAATAGTGAATTATTGCGAAGGTGGTTCGATGAACCCTCTGCCAGGCACTTAAGTGCGATTTGCAGTGCATCCATGTAGATGTAGATAGTTTTACTCGTCCACTGTAATGAGTCACACAAACACATGATAGTTATCACAGGGTGACACAGCTGTGAATAAGCCGTCGTGCAAAACAATTTTTAGCATCATCTGTCTACAGTTCTGAAATGCACGGAAAATATCCTGAAGTTATCGATTTCCTTTTGGGTACAGCTTCCCACGTAAGTAACATCTGTTATCACAGGTGGTCAAGATATGTTTCTGAGTTTGCCGCTACATGTTCCACAAATGGTTTGCTGGCGACAGAGCTGCTAATCTTGTTTCGCGTATAGTTGACCAAAATCTGAGAGATCAAACTGAAGCAACACTCGCTGTACCTGACGTTTATGAAATGACTGTAGAACATGTTGGAAAATGTTATGGATGAGTTCCGGGCTGTTCTGGATTTTCAGCTTCGTGTGTGCTCTGCTAGCCTCTGTGCAGATCAAGGCAGTCTTTACGTCGTACACGTATTAGTGACGTCTGTCCATTTACATAAATGCTTTGGATGAGGGGGGGAGGGGGGGTGATATGAGTACCTATATTTCTCGACACGCATTTCAATCTTTCACGTTTTATTCTCGTGATAAACAATGGTGGCTGTAAAATGGCCGCACAGGATTCATAGATATTTATTAATTTATCCAACTGGGTTTCGTGAGATCTTGGTCGTTATTCGCATAGAGACTCTCATTACCGATTTGTATGGGCGATCCTAACAGTTCGTAACTGAATCTAGTTTATGTCTTTCTTAAAGATAAGGACTCAGAATGCTGAATGACAGAACTGGTCGAACTGGCGTCTTCAATGCGATTTCCTTTATAGATACCCTGCACTTTCCCAGACATCTTCCTTCAAAATGTGCGTCCCATTTTATACAGGTACTTGATATTACCTCCCCCCTTGAACCATGGACCTTGCCGTTGGTGGGGAGGCTTACGTGCCTGAGCGATACAGATAGCCGTACCGTAGGTGCAACCACAACGGAGGGGTATCTGTTGAGAGGCTAGACAAACGTGTGGTTCCTGAAGAGGGGCAGCAGCCTTTTCAGTAGTTGCAGGGGCAACAGTCTGGATGATTGACTGATCTGGCCCTGTTACATTAACCAAAATGGCCTTGCTGTGCTGGTACTGCGAACGGCTGAAAGCAAGGGGAAACTACAGCCGTAATTTTTCCCGAGGGCATGCATCTTTACTGTATGGATAAATGGTGATGGCGTCCTCCTAAGTAAAATGTTTCGGAGGTAAAATAGTCCCCCATTCGGGTCTCCGGTCGGGGACTACTCAGGAGGACGTTGTTATCAGGAGGAAGAATAC
The DNA here is from genome assembly GCF_023864345.2 of Schistocerca serialis cubense. Classification (NCBI taxonomy): domain Eukaryota; kingdom Metazoa; phylum Arthropoda; class Insecta; order Orthoptera; family Acrididae; genus Schistocerca; species Schistocerca serialis. The sequence continues at coordinate 645,745,723 of NC_064638.1, read as the reverse complement.
TGGCGTTCTACGGATCGGAGCGTGGAGTGTCAGATCCCTTAACCGGGCAGGTAGGTTAGAAAATTTAAAAATGGAAATGGATAGGTTAAAGTTAGATATAGTGGGAATTGGTGAAGTTTGGTGGCAGGAGGAAAAAGACTTTCGGTCAGGTGAATACAGTGTTATAAATATAAAATCAAATAGGGGTAATGCAGGAGTAGGTTTAATAAAGAATAAAAAGTAGGAATGCGGGTAAGCTACTACAAACAGCATAGTGAATCCATTAGTGTGGCCAAGATAGATACGAAGCCCACGCCTACCACAGTGGTACAAGTCTATATGCCAACTAGCTCCGCAGATGACGAAGAGATTGATGAAATGTATAATGAGATAAAAGAAATTATTCAGATAGTGAAGGGAGACGAAAATTTAATAGTCATGGGTGACTGGAACTCGACAGTAAGAAAAGGAAGAGAAGGAAACGTAGTAGGTGAATATGGAGTAGGAGTAAGGAATGAAAGAGGAAGCCGCCTGGTAGAATTTTGCACAGAGCATAACTTAATCATAGCTAACACGTGGTTCAAAAATCATGAAAGAAGGTTGTGTACATTGGAGAAGCCTGGAGATACTGGAAGGTATCAGATAGATTACATAATGGTAAGACGGAGATTCAGGAACCAGGTTTTAAATTGTAAGACATTTCCAGGGGCAGATGTGGACTCTGACCGCAATCAATTGGTTATGAACTGTAGATTAAAACTGAAGAAACTGCAAAAAGGTGGGATATTGGGGAGATGGGACCTGGATAAACTGAAAGAACCAGAGGTTGTAGAGAGATTCAGGCAGAGGATTAGGGAACGATTGACAAGAATGGGGGAATGAAATACAGTAGAAGAAGAATGGATAGCTTTGAGAGACGAAATAGTGAAGGTAGCTGAGGATCCAGTAGGTAAAAAGACGAAGTGCAAAATGGCTAAGCAGGGATGACTAGAGGACAAATGTTAGGATGTAGAGGCGCATATCAGTAGGGGTAAGATAGATACTGCCGTCAGGAAAATTAAAGAGATTTTTGGAGAAAAGAGAACGACTTGCATTAATATCAATAGCTCAGATGGAAACCCAGTACTAAGCAAAGAAATGAAATCAAAAAGGTGGAAGGAGTATATAAAGGGTCTATACAAGGGCGATGTTCTTGAGGACAATATTATGGAAATGGAAGAGAATGTAGATGAAGATTAAATAGGAGATATGACACCGCGTGAAGAGTTTGACAGAGCACTGAAAGACCTAAGTCGAAACAAGGCCCCGGGAGTAGACAACATTCCATTAGAACTACTGACAGCCTTGGGAGAGCCAGGCCCAACAAAACTCTACCATCTAGTGACCAAGACGTATGAGACAGGCGACATACCCTCTGACTTCAAGAAGAATATAATATTTCCAATCCCAAAGAAAGCCGGTGTTGACAGATGAGAAAATTACCGACGTATCGGTTTTATAAGCCACGGCTGCAAAATACTAACACGAATTTTTTACAGACAAATGGAAAAACCGGTAGAAGCCCACCTCGGGAAAGATCAGTTTGAATTCCGTAGAAATGGTGGAACACGTGAGGCAATACTGACCCTACGACTTATCTTAGAAAATAGATTAATGAAAGGCAAACCTACGTTTCTAGCATTTGTAGACTTAGAGAAAGCTTTTGACAATGTTGACTGGAATACTCTCATCCAAATTCTGAACCTGGCAGGGATAAAATACAGACTATTTACAATTTGTACAGAAACCAGATGGCAGTTATAAGAGTCGAGGGACATCAAAGGGAAACAGTGATTTGGAAGGGAGTGAGACAGGGTTGTAGCCTCTCTCCGATGTTATTCAATCTGCATATTGAGCAAGCAGTGAAGGAAACAAAAGAAAAATTCGGAGTAGGTATTGAAATACATGGAGAAGAAATAAAAACTTTGAGATTCGCTGATGACATTGTAATTCTGTCAGAGACAGCAAGGGACTTGGAAGGGCAGTTGAACGGAATGGACAGTGTCTTGAAAGGAGGGTATAAGATGAACATCAACAAAAGCAAAACGAGGATAATGGAATGTAGTCGAATTAAGTCGGGTGATGCTGAGGGAATTAGATTAGGAAATGAGACACTTAAAGTAGCACAGGAGTTCTGCTATTTGGGGAGCAAAAAAACTGATGATAGTCGAATTAGAGAGGATATAAAATGTAGACTGCCATGGCAAGGAAAGCGTTTCTAAAGAAGAGAAATTGTTAACATCGAGTATAGATTTCAGTGTCAGGAAGTCGTTTCTGAAAGTACTTGTATGGGGTGTGGCCATGTATGGAAGTGAAACATGGACGATAGATAGTTCGGCCAAGAAGATAATGGAAGCTTCCGAAATATGGTGCTACAGAAAAATGCTGAAAATTATATGGGTAGAACACATAACTAAGGAGGAGATGTTGAATAGAATTGGGTAGAGTTTGTGCCACAACTTGACTAGAAGAAGGGATCGGTTGGTAGGGCATATTCTGAGGCATCAAGGGATCACGAATTTAGTACTAGAGGGCAGCGTGTAGGGTAAAATTCGTAGAGAGAGACCAAGAGATGAATACACTAAACAGCTTCAGAAGGATGTAGGTTGCAGTAGGAACTGCGAGATGAAGAAACTTGCACAGGATAGAGTAGCATGGAGAGCTGCATCAAACCAGTCTCTGGACTGAAGACCACAACAACAACTTGATATTCCCCCTAACAAGGGAACCTCTCCATCGCACCCCCCTCAGATTTAGTTATAAGTTGGCACAGTGGATAGGCCTTGAAAAACTGAACACAGATCAATTGAGAAAACAGGAAGAAGTTGTGTGGAACTGTGAAAAAATAAGCAAAATATACAAACTGATTAGTTCATGGCAAGATAGGCAACATTAAGGACACTGGGACCGCAGCAGCGCCGTGGTCTCGTGGTAACGTGAGCAGCTGCGGAACGAAAGGTCCTTGGTTCAAATCTTCCATTGAGTGAAAAACTTAATTTTTTATTTTCAGTTTATGTGACAAACTTATGTTTTCATCACTTTTTTGGGAGTGATTATTACATCCACAAGAAAACCTAAATCGGGCAAGGTAGAAGAATCTTTTTACCCATTCGCCAAGTGTACAAGTTAGGTGGGTCGACAACATATTCCTGTCATATGACGCACATGCCGTCACCAGTGTCGTATAGAATATATCAGATGTGTTTTCCTGTGGAGGAATCGGTTGACCTATGACCTTGTGACCAAATGTTTTCGTTTCCGATTGGAGAGGCACGTCCTTTCGTCTACTAATCGTACGGTTATGCGATGCGGTTGCAAAACACAGACACTAAACTTATTACAGTGAACAGAGACGTCAATGAACGAACGGACAGATAATAACTATGCAAAAATAAAGAAAGTAAAATTTTCACTCGTGGGAAGACTTGAACCAAGAACCACTCCTTGTGCAGCAGCTCACTCTACCACGGGACCACGGCGCTCCTGAGCTCACGCTCTCCTTTATGTTGCATATGTGGCCAAGACTGATGACCAGTTTGTATATTTTGCTTATTTTTTCACAGTTCCACACAACTTCTTCCTGTTTTCTCAATTGATCTGTGTTCAGTTTATCAAGGCCTATCCACTGTGCCAAGTTATAACTAAATCTGAGGGGGGTGTGTGGGGAGGTTCCCTTATAAGTACTCGAATAATGTTACGATTTAAAGATATTGATTACAATTCCTGTAATCGATTTCTAGTGGTTTCTTTTGTTGGATATATTCACAGTATTTTGTATTTAATCCACAATTTAAGAGAGCTGCCATTCATTACATGAACTGGAGATTTCTCAAAGTCCCTTTGCGTTTCGTTACAGTCGTCCAGACGATAGACAGATGTCGACAACAGCATCCTGTATGTATATATTCACGTTTTCCTCAGCATAGTTCAGTGATGTATATTCATTTCAGGGTATCATACACTATACCACAACGCATGTAGCTGATCCCGTATGTCTTTTAGTTACAACTATCGTAGAAGATTCTGTACCCGCAGACTACCACTACTTTTAAAAGTGAGATTTCACCGTTGAATACATTTTTGGACAATTTACGTGGTTCCCTCCGTCATCAGTTGTCCGTTGCGCTTGAATAAGAGGGTGTACCTATTTCTGAGATTTAGAGTTGCCGACCTTGGTGCACAATTGCCATCAATTGGCGGTGTGGTCAGAAAAGCCAGAACTGGACGTAATAAACGTCCTCCTCTGTTGGCATATGGGTTACTAAAATGTAAACTTTCACGGCCGGAAATATCATGTCCATTATAATTATCCGAGCTGTTATGCCGTGGTCGGTCTACGAATTCTGTGGTGATTCCCGACGTTTCGTCTCCGACTGCGGGAGACATCTTCAAGGGGGTCCGTAGCTTGATGGAAGGTCCAACACACACACTGGCTCGCTACTCAGTCGGAGACGAAACGTTGGGAATCACCACAGAATTCATCAACCGACCACGGCATAACAGCTCGGATAATTATAATGGACATGGCATATGGCTTACACAAAATTCCGTGTACGTGCGGTAAGTTCCAAACCGAACGGCAAAGAGAAGCGTGAGGAACTTACAAAACAGGAGTAATTTTAGTAAAATAGAAGAAGTCATGGAACTTAATGATACGTGGAGAGTAGCTATACTAAATCGACCAAAAAATTTTATCTATGACAGACGACATTCGATAACTTTTATCTCTGACAAATAATAACTCTGCCGACCACATAAACTTTTGCCATACGCATTTCCTCACAATATTTATGTTACTCTTGGCGTCCAACCTGTTAGACGGCAAGATCCAGCGGAACGAGGTGCACCTCTGTAGACGACTATGCAGCACTGGACGAAATGTCTGAAACGAAAAAATTAACGGGCCAAGATAATGTAATGTGAAAAATTCACTAGCAGCTGAAACAACATGATCGCCTCCATTGCATGATTCACACAAAACATTATCTGAATCAGTCTTTCACACGTTGATAGCACAAAAGTTTGACATATTGTCAGCTGGATGTATGGATACTATATACATGTTGGTGTAATAAATTATTGTATCAAATTCGCTTAACAACATAGAAAATATTCATATTATCAGATTCGAAAACAGCTGCCATATTTTATGTAATAACATCCACTAAAAAGTTTAGTACAGAAATATGCCTAAAACAGTTTGAGTTGTGGCAGTGGTATGTTATCCCACTCCTAATGGTCACCTCAGAATTAATAAGTTGTTACAATAACATAATGAAGGAGAGAAGTAGTCATGGAATCGTACACTGAAGAGCCAAAGAAATTGGTACACCTGCCTAATATCGTTAGGGGTCCAGCGAGCATACAGAAGCACTACAACACGACGTGGCAGGGACTCGTCTAAGTCGGAAGTAGTGCTGGAGGCAATTGACACCATGAATTCTGCAGGGCTGTCCATAAATTCATAAGATTACTAGGGGGTGGAGATCTCTTCTGAACAGCACGTAGCAAGGCAGCCTAGATATGCGCAATAATTTTAATGTCTGGGGAGTTTTGTGGCCAACTGAAGTGTTCAAGCTCAGAAGAGTGTTCCTGGAGCTAATCTGTAGCAACTCTGGAGGTGTAGGTGTCGCATTGTCATGCTGGAATTACCCAAGTACATTGGAATGCGCAATGGACATAAATGGATGCAGGAGATTAGACAGGATGCTTACGTACATGCCACCTGTCAGAGTCGTATCTAGATGTATCAGGAATCCCATATCACTCCAGCTGCCCACGCTCCACACAATTACAGAGCCTCCACCAGCTTGGAGAGTCCCCTGCTGACATGCAGGGTCCATGGACTTATGAGGTGGTCCCCACACCCGTAGATGTCCGTACACTCGATACAATTTGAAACTAGTCTCCTCCGACCAGGCAATACGTTTCCAGTCATCAACAGTCCAATGTCGGTGTTGACGGTCCCAGGCGAGGCATATAGCTTTGTGCCGTACGGTCACCAACGATATACGAGTAGGTCTTCGGTTCTGAAAGGCAATGTCCATGATGTTGTCTTGAATGATTCGCACGCTAACACTTGTTGATAGCCCAGCATTGAAATCTGCAGTAATTTGTGGAAGGGCTGCACTTCTGTCACGTTCAACGATACTCTCCAGCTGTCATTGGTCAGGATCTTTTCCGGCCGCAGCGATGTGAGAGACTTGCTGTTTTAACGGATTTCTGATATTCGTGGTACATTCGTGAAATCATCTTACGCGAAAATACCCACTTCATCGCTACCTCGGGGATGCTGTGCCCCATCGCTCGTGCGTCGACTATAACACCACGTTAAAAAGACACTTAAATCTTTATAACCTGCCATTGTAGCAGCAGTCAACGGTCTAACAACTGCACCAGACGCTTGTCTTATGTAGGCGTTGCCGACCTCAGCGCCGTATTCTGTCTGTTTACATATCCCTGTATTTGATATGCATGGCTATACCAGTTTCTTTGGGGCTTCAGTGTGAATAGATTTATGTAAAATTTAATTTAATTGAGTTCGGTATAAACCGCATCCTTACCTGAAGAATGACGTGATACTTAAATTATAATTTAGATTAATAATCTGGACACACGTCAGGCGTCAGCGAGCAAAAGCAGCCGTTGGTGTGGCCAAGTCAGTACGACGTGATTTCACACTACGTCTATTGAAGTTTTCGAAGGGTTGCGTATGAATACTAACCGTGACCAAAATCAGAATACTGGGTAGTTTGCAGGGACGGACACCCCTTTGCTACAAGCTGGTGAAAGAGCCCATGCTCCACAAGAGAAATATATTTAAGATACACCAGATAATAATAAAAATTAAAAAAAAGAGAGCGATACACCATGAGGGAATTATCCGAAGCAGACAGAAATCGGGATTTGAGAAGTACATGTACAGACAAACAAATGATCACAGTTTCAGAAAGTTGGATGATTTACTGAAGAGAAAGAGCTTCATAAACAAAACATGTTAATAATGATTTGGACCATCTCTGGTCCTTATGCAAGCAGTTATCGGCTTGGATTGGGTGATGTGCAACAGAGGGGTCCTTTTATGAAATTAAATGTCAGCCCTGAACATCATTCTTTGTTGTCAAGTCTTATGGCGGGCGACAGTCAGGTTGCTATCCCACAGCTGTCTGCAGCGTCTCCAGATATGTCTTCGCTAGTCATCGGGGCTCAGTTCGAACCGGAGCTCAGCACTGAAGGCAGCTCCATTCCAGTCCACGAGATTCTAGGCCAAACGTGCCCAACTGCAAACGGGCATGTCGGTGTGTGGACGGCACGGAGGTAGTCAGCGCAAGAGGCTCTGTGAGCTGACCCTTCTTTTTGTGAGCCCTACATTAATGGTCTTTTCAGTAGTTGCAACGGCAACAGTCTGGATGATTGACTGATCTGGCCTTGTAACACTATCCAAAACGGCCTTGCTGTGCTGGTACTGCGAACGGCTGAAACCAAGGGGAAACTACGGCCGTAATTTTTCCCGAGGGCATGCAGCTTTACTGTATGGTTAAATGATGATGGCGTCTTCTTGGGTAAAATATTACCGATGTGAAAATTACCGAACTATCAGTTTAATAAGTCACAGCTGCAAAATACTAACGCGAATTTTTTACAAACAAATGGAAAAACTAGTAGAAGCCGACCTCGGGGAAGATCAGTTTGGATTCCGTAGAAATGTTGGAACACGTGAGGCAATACTGACCCTACGATTTATCTTAGAAGCTAGAATAAGGAAGGGCAAACCTACGTTTCTAGCATTTGTTGACTTAGAGAAAGCTTTTGACAATGTTGACTGGAATACTCTCTTTCAAATTCTAAAGGTGGCAGGGGTAAAATACAGGGAACGAAAGGCTATTTACAATTTGTACAGAAACCAGACGGCAGTTATAAGAGTAGAGGGACATGAAAGGGAAGCAGTGGTTGGGAAGGGAGTGAGACATGGTTGTAGTATCTCCCCGATGTTATTCAATCTGTATATTGAGCAAGCAGTGAAGGAAACAAAAGAAAAATTCGGAGAAGGTATTAAAATCCATGGAGAAGAAATAAAAACTTTGAGGTTGGCCGATGACATTTTAATTCTGTCAGAGACAGCAAAGGACTTGGAAGAGCAGTTGAACGGAAAGGATAGTGTCTGGAAAGGAGGATATAAGATGAACATCAACAAAAGCAAAACGAGGATAATGGAATGTAGTCGAATTAAGTCGGGTGATGCTGAGGGAACTAGATTAGGAAATGAGACACTTATAGTAGTACAGGAGTTCTACTATTTGGGGAGCAAAATAACTGATGAAGGTCGAATTAGAGAGGATATAAAATGTAGACTGGCAATGGCAAGGAAAGCGTTTCAGAAGAAGAGAAATTTTTTAACATCGAGTATAGATTTAAGTGTCAGGAAGTCATTTCTGAAAGTATTTGTATGGAGTGTGGCCATGTATGGAAGTGAAACATGGACGATAGATAGTTTGGACAAGAAGAGAATAGAAGCTTTTGAAATGTGGTGCTACAGAAGAATGCTCAAGATTAGATGGGTGGATCACATAACTAATGAGGAAATATTGAATAGGATGAGGGAGAAGAGAAGTTTGTGGCACAACTTCACTGGAAGAAGGGATCGGTTGGTATGAAATGTTCTGAGGCATCAAGGGATCATCAATTTAGTATTGGAGGGCAGCGTGGAGGGTAAAAATCATAGGGGGAGACCAAGAGATGAATACACTAAGCAGATTCAGAAGGATGTAGGTTGTGGTAGGTACTGGGAGATGAAGAAGCTTGCACAGGATAGAGTAGCATGGAGAGCTGCATCAAACCAGTCTCAGGACTAAAGACCACAACAACAACAACGAGGTCACTGAAGCACCACCAGTTGCACGTCGGGTCGATAGCAGTGACGAGTCCGGGACTCTCTGGTGACTGCTCAGTTCTCCCCTTTTGTCCTATCCCTAGGTTGGGTGCTTCTTCATAACACTGTGTTCCGCCATGGCTCTTCCATTCCTGCCATATTCGTCAAATAAGGACATCGCTCCTATTCAAATGTCGAGCGATTCGCAAATTACTCCAACCGGCTCCTCTGAGCCAAAGTACACGTCCTACCTCACATGCTGACGTATGTGTGTACTGCTTACGTACTTGTATGCGAGGCATAGTTACTGTCTAGCTAAGTGCACGGAATGAAACCTGCAGTGACTTTATGCAATGATATAGACATGCCCCACGTTTACTACCCTTGTCAGCTACGCAATGTGACTGCGCTCCAGCGTCACACATTCATTCATCGGCCGCCAAAGTTTAGAATTTTGTATTTTCCGTCTATAGTTGTATGAATATCAGTCTAAGTAATAGTTGTGACCTATTGGAGTAACTATTTTGTGGGGGTCACCCTCTCTCTCTCTCACTCTCTCTCTCTCTCTCTCTCTCTCTCTCTCTCTGTATTTATTCCTTTTTTTTTTTTTTTTTTTTTTGGATTTCAAAAAGTAAGTTACACGAGTCGTCGTTCCACGTTAAAACAATAGCACAACAAGAGTGGATAGTGCCAGAAGGGAGCACGTATTCTTGGGTTCCTGCAGACACCGATCCGCAGTTGTTCAGGTAATATAGGTACATTAAACTGGGGGAGTGAAATAGCGAAGCAGCCGGAAACACACTGCCAAGTTAAAGTGCGCGCGAAAGTAAGATTACTGTGGAAAAAAAACGTCTCAACTGCCCACGGTCACCCCGAAATTATGACGTCATGTGGACTACGTGTAATGTCGTGTCCCTCCGTAGTTAAATGACGTCAACAATTTGAACAAGGCCACGTAGACGTGGCTGCTGCTGGTCGGGAAAGAAACCTAGCTTAGGCAGTCGAGAACTGATTTGCAGAAACCACAGATTTTTCCAAAAATGGGGATATTCAAATAGCGGTTACAGGATGGCTTGGCATTAACGAGCTGATATTTATCGTCCAGAAATTGAACTACTGCTTGAACAATCCGACTGTTGTTTACAGACACTTGGTGACTATGTTGCGACTGCGTCATACAGCCTTGTCGCTTTGAGGTGCAGGGCAGCTTTTAATAAATATTGATCGTCTGCTATGATAACGTGTAACACACTTTCTGAAGTCCCTTCGTAACTGCGGACACGTACAGGACCATTTCGCTTTGGTATTAATTAATACTGCTTACTACTTTGTACTTGGAGTACTCTGTACCTAAATTTACATTAGGAAAGATAAAGTGACATTTTGAAAGTCACAGATAAAATAATTGACGAGAAATATTTTTTTTAGTGTCTATTTTCTTTGTGGGTAAATTGTTGCATCAAGAAAGTAGCAGTTAAAAATCTTTTGAGCAATCTAGACAGAAAACTAAAGTGCTATATAATTGCAGAATTTGTTATTATTTGTTATCAGTGATAATGCCTACTGACGGAAAGTTGTTCACTGTCTTTTCTCTGTCCTAAGGCCATTTGCAGTACACACTTCACATATGATAGTTCTTCCGGCTTGCAATGCAATTTCTCTGAAACTGAATACTAAATGCGTCGTCGGCGCCATATTCACATAACTATAGTGTTTGTTAATATAGTACTTGTGTTTTCACACTGTGAGTGTGATCCCCACTTCGTCTTTAGCACGGCGTTCTAACCTCCACTGCCTCCTACTTGAAGCCTGTCCAAGTATAATGTTTATTCAATAGTGTAACACATCAGAATTTAACATGCTTCACAAACCTAACGTTTGATATAATTCAGACACATTAACAAAACCAACCCCTCGTAATGACGCGTCGTTTTATTGATCGATACGTGAAGCAGACGAGAACTGAAAGAGACTTAATTAAGGCTCACGAATCCGTATGAGATGGTTTTGAGACACCAGCCGCTTACTTCAATATGTAATATATTAATGAACTTTGAAATATTTAAGAATACTGCAAGACAGAAAGAGCTTTAAAAATGTTTGTTTCAACGATTCAAGAATTTTGTAGCTATGTGGGTAAGTTTTTGGCTTGAAATAGAAAGTTATAGAGTCATATTATCAGCTAAGCTCACGATTTTATCTGTCACTGACGGTTGGCAACGGCCTTGCCCCAGTGGTAACGTTCCCGTCAGATCACCGAAGATAAGCTCTGTTGGGCTGAGCTAACACTTGGATAGGTGACCATCCGGTCTGCCGAAGGCTGTTGGCAAGCCGGTGTACTCAGCCACAATGAAGCAACCTGAGGAGCTACTTGATTGAGAAGAAGCGGCTCTGGTCTCGCAAACTGACAATGGCAAGGAGAGCGGTGTGTTGACCACATTCCCGCCGGACGGGGTGGCCGAGCGGCTCTAGGCGCTTCAGTCTGGAACCGCACGACCGCAACGGTCGCAGGTTCTAATTCTGCCTCGGGCGTGAATGTGTGTGATGTCCTTTGGTTAGTGAGGTTTAAATCATTCTAAGTTCTAGGGGACTGATGACCTTAGATGTTAAGTCCCATAGTGCTCAGAGCCATTTGACCACATGCCCCTCCATATCCGCATCCAGTTACACCTTTGCTCTGAGGATAACACGGCTGTCGGTTGGTACCGTTGGGCCGTCATGGCCTGTTTGGGCAAAGTTGAAATTCAGAAGGTTACTTTCAACTGTGCTTTGATTTGGTGTGTGAAAACAGTGATGCTACATCATAGTTCGGAGTAGGTATTCAACTGATTGGGCAAGTCTTAAAAGAAATACGTTATTTATGATACGAATTAGTGAAAATTTGTGTAAAAGTTTACGATTAAATTAGTTGTGGCGGAGCAATTATATTTTTCCAAGGATTTTATGACTGTTGAATGTCGGTCCCATCGGTTTCAGAGGCACCGGTCCTGGATGAAACGACATCAAAGAAATAGGAACTTTGCTTTCAAAGAGTACTTAAAAGAGAATGTAATCCCCATCCGTAGGAGACCGTCCACAAATTTCTCTGTTAAATTTTCACTTGCAGCAAAGCTTTAGAGTCATGTGACATAGGAACCAAAGCGTTGCAAAACTGTTAGGAAGCCATTGTGGAATAGCAGTAGCGTCAGTACCTCTCTGGCCCGTGGAGCTTGTGCAGCTCTAGAATAGTTTTTTCTATCTGGTGTACAGTAACTGGTCGTTAAGCTCAACAGCAGCTGCAGTACAACTGTGGAGCTTTTGTATGACACGGTAGGGCGTGGCGCCTGTGACACAACAGCCAATGCAGCGAGAATCGAATTGTGCCGAGCGCTGCGCTTCTCTCGGATCCACTGCCGATGTGAACAGTTCGTGTTACAGGCGCTGGTTCGACAAAAAGCAGATATCTGCTGCGGCCACGGCATATGTCAGAACAGGACAACGCCCATGGCTCCATTTACAACAACTACTAATGTCACACCCCACAGTACTCCCTGCTTGTGATGGCCAAAACTTGAATGACCTGCTCGTATCCCACCGTTCTTTTGAGTGTGTATAGTGCTGTATTGAATGTCTCTTCCAAATACAAGTGGACTACAAACATTTGGAAAGTACGTTTACTGGACCAAATAAACAATTAAAAAGATTCATCGACCCGTTAAAGGAAGGTTATTACTACATTACAAGATACTAAACTCATATCTGCCAAGGGTCCGTTCTCCTCAGTCAGCCTAAAAAATAAGCAATGTTTACGATTTTTTTTAAACCTAATCAAACAATCAACAAAAACTTTTTGGCATATTATTTGTTGATAACTGACATTTTATAATTTCTTGAAAGAAATTTAGTCTTTATTAAGGCCCCCCATCCACGAAGTTAAAGTCACTCTGCCAAAAATGAGATGCGTTGATGAAGAAAGTCCTACAGAGTGCAAATGTTTTCTGAAATCAACAATCACTTTTCTTAATCTGTAAGATACTGCGCACGGAGTAACACAGTTTTTTTAAATTTGACAAAATAATAAAATGGCAGATGTTTGAAATAAAGATGTACTTTTGTCGTGTGATTTAGTCATGGTTTTGGCAATAAATAATCAATAAATGAAAATAAAATAAATTATTTTATAAAATGCACTCCAACCAACAGCTGTTTATTTGTCCCATTAGTCGTTTACCGGTTTCGCTTATTAAGCATCATCCAGGATGTAGGGTACAATAGATTAGTTAAAATCATCCCATATTCCTTTGAAGGTGAACAGTATTGAAACTATCCAGTGAAATTGTACAAACGCCTGACATAATTTGTCTTAGAATACTGAGAGTCATATCTCATGTCAAATAGATGGACATTTTCAGTTGATGTCCGTCTATTTAACATGAGATATTACTCTCACTAATCTAATACAAATTATGTCAGGCGTTTGTACAATGCCACTGGATAATTTCGATAGTGTTCACTTTCAAAACAATATGGGATGCCTCTAACTAATCTGTTGTACAATACGTCCTGGATGTAGTTAATGAGCGAAACCGGTAGATGACTAATGGGACAAATAAGTAGCTAATGGTTAGAATGCACTTTATAAAATACATTGCGGTTGTTGAACCTCACCTGAAGGAAACACTATACAACAGTAGCCTCTTATTCTTTGGGGACACGTTCACGGAATAATTTAGACAAATTTCAGAAGAATATCTTCATAAACGTACCCGCAATTCATTCCGTCAGCTTGAAATACACTGTGTGGTTTACGTTATAACTTACTTTCCATGAATATATATATTACATAAACACAGTCTTGATCGTAATTATGTTGTTAATTTTTATTTCTTAGATTGCAATCTACATCTGCATCCATATTCCGCAAGCCACCTGACAGTATGTGGCGGAGAGTACCTTGAGTACCTCTATCTGTTCTCCCTTCTATTCCAGTCTCGCGTTGTTCGTGGGAAGAAAGATTGTCGATGTGCCTCTGTGTGGGCTCTAATCTCTCTGATTTTATCCTCATGGTCTCTTCGCGAGATATACGAAGGAGGGAGCAATATACTGCTTGACTCCTCGGTGAAGGTATGTTCTCGAAACTTTAACAAAAGCCTGTACCGAGCTACTGAGCGTCTCCCCTGCAGAGTCTGTCACTGGAGTTTATCTATCATCTCCGTAACTCTTTCGCGATTACTAAACGATCCAGTAACGAAGCGCGCTGCTCTCCGTTGGATCTTCTCTATCTCTTCTATCAACCCTATCTGGTACGGATCCCACACTGGTGAGCAATACTTAAGCAGTGGGCGAACAAGTGTACTGTAACCTACTTCTTTGTTTTCGGTTTGCATTTCCTTAGGATTCTTCCAATGAATCTCAGTCTGGCATCTGCTTTACCGACAATCAACTTTATATGATCATTCCATTTTAAATCACTCCTAATGCCTACTCCAAGATGATTTATGTAATTAACTGCTTCCAGTTGCTGACCTGCTATATTGTAGCTAAATGATAAGGGATCTTTCTATCTATGTATTCGCAGCACATTGCACTTGTCTACATTCAGATTCAATTGCCATTCCCTGTACCATGCGTCAATTCGCTGCAGATCCTCCTGCATTTCAGTACAATTTTCCATTGTTACAACCTCTCGATATACCACAGCATCATCCGCAAAAAGCCTCAGTTAACTTCCGATGTTATCCACACGGTCATTTATGTATATTGTGAATAGCAACGGTCCCACGACACTCCCCTGCGGCATACATGAAATCACTCTTACTTCAGAAGACTTCTCTCCATTGAGAATGACATGCTGCGTTTTGTTATCTAGGAACTCTTCAGTCCAATCACGCAATTGGTCTGATAGTCCACATGCTCTTACTTTGATCATTAAACGCCTGTGGGGAACTGCATCGAACGCTTTGGGGAAGTCAAGAAACTCGGCATCTACCTGGGAACCCGTGTCTATGGCCCTCTGAGTCTCGTGGACGAATATCGCGAGCTGGGTTTGACACGACCGTCTTTTTCGAAACCCATGCTGATTCCTACAGAGTAGATTTCTAGTCTGCAGAAAAGTCATTATACTCGAACATAATAAGTGTCCCAAAATTCTACAACTGATCAACGTTAGAGATATAGGTCTATAGTTCTGCACGTCTGTTCGACGTCCCTTCTTGAAAACGAGGATAACCTGTGCCCATTTCCAAACCTTTGTAACGCTACGCTCTTCTAGAGTCCTACCGTAGACCGCTGCAAGAAGGGGGGCAAGTTCCTTCGCGTACTCTGTGTAAAATGTTCTCCTCGCCAGCCCGGACGGAGCAGTTCCACGTCAGCGATTCTACTGTCATCAAGGAATATAGAACCGATTATCACCTTGTAGAAAGATCGAAACTCGTCATCTGAAAAATAAAATTTTAACAACTTAAATGCGATCACGGCTATGTTTATTAAATTAATTATAATATTAACAGGTCGCTGCTTTCCTGCTACAACGTTGCAAAAAATTCTATGAAGAAATGCTGCTTCTGAGCAGCAGCACATTGAGGACCTCTCGAAAACTCTTCGATACTGGTACGATTTGTAGTAATAAAATGACGGGTATCATAATATTGATGGTTAAAGAATTTTCGTATTTAGTTATTTTCATCTTATAACTCGCGTGCTACAAAAGTTGGCCCTTTTGAGGGAACGGTACATCGGAGATTCATAATTGCTATAATTAACTGTCAATTAATAACATTTCAGCGTCTAAAGCATTTAAAAAATCCTAAAATAAAATACATGGTCGTTTGTTACAGAAGTTCAGAATAGTGTTGTTGGTAA
The DNA here is from genome assembly GCF_023864345.2 of Schistocerca serialis cubense. Classification (NCBI taxonomy): domain Eukaryota; kingdom Metazoa; phylum Arthropoda; class Insecta; order Orthoptera; family Acrididae; genus Schistocerca; species Schistocerca serialis. Next base: position 645,729,996 of record NC_064638.1, on the reverse strand, counting down.
AGGCGCTGAGTTACGATACAATGTGCAGTTGCACAGTTCAAAGTTTTCTTCCACCATCACGTTTTCTGAAAGGTTGTGGAAGATTCTTGTTAAATAAATTTAATTCTGTACTTCTGCTATGTAAATGTAAGTGCGTTTCCTCACAGGAGTGTCTTTGTCCGTTTTTTAAAGTTTTATAAGGTGATTGCCTTTCCGACTGGTCGTGGAACTTCATTCCGTCTCATTAGATGCTCAAGGGTACTGAAGTTTATAAACTGATGAGCCAAAACATAATAACGACTCTCATGCTGTTGTTGCGGGTATATGGCGCAGTAAGGAAAGAATGTTAGCACAGTAGAGACGAATGGACAGTCATAACGAAAATATGGGCCGCAAATGCCGAAAGCCACTGATACAAGCGGTTTTGACAAAGGACACATTGTTGCGGCGCTGCAGCTGGAAACGAGAATCTCGGAAACGCCCAAACTGGTCCTCTGTTGGCGTACTACTATCGCGAGCATCTGTGAAAAGCGGTTGAAGTATGGCGCGAAATAACACGTAGACTGTGTGGTATTGAACGACCAAGTGTCATCACAAACCGTAGAAGTCCGAGGATCCCAAACTGTGTAATCCATGATAGGAAGCGATCTGTGACAGATCTGACAGCAGAGTACAGTGATGGTGCAGGCACAATTGTTTCGGACCAGAGCGTTCAAAGGCGAAATTTTGAACATGGTGATCATCACAGGACACCCACGTCTTCCTGTGCTGACCCTACGACATCGTCAGTTACGACAGCAGTGGGTGTAGCATCACTGAGTTTTCGTCGTGGATCAATAGAAATGTGCTGCCTGTCGATTGATCAGATTTCTTGTTAACCAGTTCAATGGTTAGGTTCTTACATGCCGTCATCCAGGCGTATGGCTGATTGGAACATGCACTGGTCCACACATGCAGGTCGATGAGGGTAGAATTATACTATGGGGTATACTAAGTTGGGTTCCCATGGGATCTGTGGTGTTAATAGAAGGCATTAATGCGGAACAACTGCATCGTTTCATGCTTGAAGGCTGCCCTTGGGGGATGGCATCCGCCAGCAGTGTAACTGTCCGTGTTTCAAGGAAAAATTTGTGGTAAGGTCTTATGGGACCAAACTGATGAGTTAATCGGTTTCTAAGCTTAAGCACTATTTAATCTACCAACGGTGGTGGGGGGGGGAGGGGGGGAGGAGTTATGGGGCACGTGGACCAACACAAGGCGCCCCAGACCACGCGGCTACCCGGCGCGGCGTGTTGCAAGGTCGTAATCGTGCTATAGTGGTTTCATGGGCCTTGTAGTGAACTCACATTGATGTCTGGGCCAGCAAACATGCCTGATCTGTACCCAATGGCACACACATCGGGTGCCAACTGAGTGCCCGTAAACCACCATTCCGTAATTTGAGGGAATTGCTTGACTTGTGAGTAGACATCACGTACCACATACTTCTGGAATCCTTTCAAGGACTCGTAGAATCCATGCCAAGCAGAATCGCTGTTATGTTGTGTTTCAAATAGGGTTCAAAATGGTTAAAATGGCTCTGAGCTCTATGGGACTTAACTTCTGACGTCATCAGTCCCCTAAACTTAGAACTACTCAAACTTAACTAACCTCATGCACATCCACGCCCGAGGCACGATTCGAACCTGCGACCGTAGCGGTCGCGCGGTTCCAGACTGTAGAGCCTAGAACCGCTCGGCCACCTCGGCCGGCTTCAAATAGGGAACAACATGATATTAAACAGGCGGTCATAAGGTTTCTGCTCAACAACGTGACTAGCATATAGACCGCGGAGGAAATGATTCTAATAGTGCTAACGTAGGAGTTATACGCGTGTCAATTTTCGCAAAAAAACTGTGTGTTTTGGCAGCTACATACAGTCGACAGATGCCGCTGAAGAGCTCTACAGTCGGATTTCGCGTTAACCAGCACGTTCCTTGTGATGCGGACGTTGTGTCTTGTGAGGGTTTTTTTGTGTAATTTATTGGCTTCCGATACGTTCACCAATATTAACAGTGGAATGTTGGTTATGACGATAAGATCGTGAGGAGTGCACACCGACCGGAGAAAATTTCCGACCAAGCCAGCAATCGCTCGAGAGACCCTTTGGTTCGAGTTTGCCGCGCTGACCACGCAGCTACCGAGGCGGAAACATTGTGATTTCCCATCGACGTCCACGTCCGCGTCCCGTGTGAGGATGGCTTGAACAGTCGAAGGACGGCAGGTTCGGCGACTGTGTCGGATAGAGCAACAGCCTTACCTCTGGTGACACACTTGGATTTCTCGGAAAGATTTGTGGTATTTCATCTACACGATAACGTAAACAGGAGTGAGGAGGTAGGAGCCAGATACTATTGAAGAACCTTAAAAAAAATTTTGCTTAAGCAGGTGCCGAAAGCCACATCTGAGTTCCATAAATACATTGATTCTTCAGCTGCAACGTTAGATTGTATTCAGTAAACTTACTAGGAGAGGACCCCAGCAGTTGGATCGACTTTTTGAAACAGTCTATACGGTAATGTAGGTTGACCTCCAAGGAATGACAGCAGCCATTCACCATGGCGGGTCCTCATTTGCAAGAAATCGACGAAAATAATTTAGGAATTTCGCGTGATGCTCTGTGTACTTAAAAATTTTATCAATTTGCAGACGGGTTGCAGAGCGCTATATTTAAGGTACTGATCTTACATGCAAAAGGTTTTCGTCTGTAATCACGTCCAGTAGACTGAAAGTTTTATTTCTAAATATTTATCGAAAACTTTGATCATTATTTGTAGTCAGTTAACTGATTAAAATGTAATTTTTTCTATTAATTTGTTACGTCATATTAGTCAGCATATGAAATACACCATTTGCTCTAATTTGTCTTCCTATCAGTCGTTTTCCAGGTGGAATCCTTGTTCATGTGATTTTGTTTATTGTTACGTGTTAACTTTTATTTAATTGCTTCTATTTTGTCATTTGACATTTTCATCGTTGTCGCTGCATTCACTACTTTTATGTCTCATTTTGCTTGAATTTCGCTTCACATATAATCCTTGCTTTCGTTTAAATCACTATCCTTGTTATCTTGCCCATAATGCAGTTGCAATTTATGTTTGAAATATTTTTATGACGATAGCCATCCCAAAATATGCACATCTGACGACGAAAATTTCCTTATTGAAATCATTGTAATATAAGCATAAAGATATTACTGCATCTTTTGCTTTTTTTACCAACAGATCGACATTTTCAGGTATTTAAACATTGTGATAGAAAAATAAAGGTAATTAGATTCACATGTACAAATATTCCGAGTGGAAAGAGAGTGACAGGAAGAAAAAGATGAGGGTGATTGAAGAAGTCGAAATGTTAATTAAAATGATGAGACAAAGGAATACAAATAAAGAAATTGTGTATAAAGATTCGGCCCGACAACCTTTTGCATTTTTGCACGTAAAATCAGCACGTTAAGCATTACGCTATTTTTTTCGTTTCTCATTCTCTAATCAGATGGAAATATGAAATGACATCGAATATTGCAGAAATACTGGTGTTACATTCATAAGAAAGCCCAGAGTGTGTTAACAACACCAATATATATAAAAATATTATCACGTCGCTATCCAGCCAATCTCTGAATTGTTATCATTTTTTAAGCTACACAGCATCGTGATATTCCGAAATTTTGGTCGCAGACGGCCCACCAGTGTGAATGGTTGCAGGGTGTGATTCCTTGCACCTTAACCTTTCTCATCTTATAGATTGTTTCAGAAAGTCCATCCCGCCACAGGGGACCACTCTGTCTTAATATTGAATCCAAGAACGATTTTAGTAATCTGTAACAAATGTTAAAATTTGGGAATTTGGGGCAGTCCCGGTGCATGTAGTTTGCTTAGATGGCTGTAGTGCCCAACAACATTAGCAGCTTCTTCTGATTCTGCCCACTGCATAAAAGTTAATCCGCTGCATTCAAGAATGATTGTCCTGGATTATTTGCTGTAGTAATATTGTTAAGAATAGCCCACACAATCAAGCAGCCTTTCCACTCTCTTGGTTGTCACACGGTACTTGCGAAATTCAACTGAGGTCTTTCTGATTATAATCTTAACACCTCTGATCTATTACCCTCAGATTGTCAACTGTTTCCGAAGATGACAAAACAGCCTGGACAACGGTCTTTTGAAGATGAGGACAAGTTAAGGCAGCGACGGCAAACTACTACGACAAGGGCACGGAACAACTCGATCTCCACGTGACAAGTGCATTAATGAACTTCCCATTTTCAGAGACATAATCGAGTACAATATTTGAAAGAAATTTCGTCCATGTGACTGTTAATTGTCCATTTACTTCACACAATCATGATTTCGGCTTCATAGGCATTCTCAAGTGCATGTTGAAATGTTAAAATATGTATGACCCTTCAGTGAGATGTCATCTTTGAAGAAACTCATTTTTGGTCTTAGAGGACAGTTGTGTCTAACACAAGAAATATCTTTTCTCGACGATGACATGGCATAGACAGGTCAGATGTACAGGGTGTGTCAAATAAAAGTAGCTCGGGCTAGTGGTTGCTATTTGTGGTGGCTTTAACGGAGGAAGAAACGATCTACAGCTTCTTCCAACAGGATGGAAGAACTGCCCATACAGCCGGCTGAATCTTAGAGCACATTTAAACAATTTTTACGACTGACAGATTTGTTACCAGAGGTCAGTCTGATTGTGACCCTAGCCACCCAGATCAACTGATCTGTCACCCTGGATTTCTTTGAGTGGGAAGCCCTCAAGTCCAAGGCGTATCGCAGTAACCGTAATACCCTTCAAGAACAGCAGCAGAACATTTCGCATGAGCCTGCAGCAGTTCCAGCAGTTCAGCTTCGATCGTCCTTCAGCAACTTGCTCAGCATGGTCCAGTAGTGCCGAGAGAGGAATAGTCGTCACTTTCAACTTCTACTCCACTCAGGTTAGTACTTTATTTCCATTCCTCTGATGAGTTACTTTGTACCCTTGAACTCTGTACACCAATTTATTTGTCCCACTCAACATTTGAACATGCACTTGAGAATACCTATAAAGACGAATTCAAGATCGTGTAAAATCAATGAACAATTAACAGTCAAATGGTGGAAGTCTCATTAAAAACACGCATTAATGTGGGAGGCAATATATAATAAAATCTACGAATGTACTAGCCTTTATTCATAAATAAATGGAACTGTTTTTCAGTATATAACTCCTAATTACATAATTTTGAAAGGTCTTTGCTACCACAGTAAACGAAAACGAAACAAAAACTAGAATTTGGGCATTTTCTAGATAGGAGCCATTCTACCAAACCGTTATGCTGAAGTTTCTATTCGTTCTGTACTACCCTTTCAATCGACTTAATTTTGTACTAAATTTCTGTTCCTGGAATTCGGAAGCGTAGTGGCCGCTGTTTCCAGGACTGCCTGACTGTAGCGTGCCTGGTGCGAGAGCCCATACGTTCCGTGACACCATTAGCGTCAGTGAGCGATCGCCGCCGGCACACAAAAGGCGGCGCCGGCAGCGACGCTGGCTGTGACGGCGGCCGCTCCATTCCGCTCCGCGCTGGACCAGCTTTCTGGCGCGCCAGTGGAGGCGGCCATTTTTCGGCGTCGCCCGCCGGCTGCCGGCCCATTCAGAACGCGACGGGGCCACCCATTGTCCGGCGCCGCCAGTCGGCCGGCATTAATAAGTGGCGCCCGGCGATCTACGGCTCGCCCTCCCGCCCCACACCGCCGCACGGTCACACTGACAGTGGCGACCGGCCAGGCGTGACGTACCCTCCGGCCCCTGAGAACCCAGCACCCGCGGCGCCCGACACTGTGCTCTGACAAGACTCGACTTCTGTTGTACGTCCTCTTGCTTCCGGGCCTTTATTACGGATGTCAGCAACTGCACATCGCTTTGAGTCCTGCCCGAGATTTAAGCAGCTATATGAAACTGTGCGGTTGTGCCCTCACCGCAAGGCTTCCAAGACAGGCAGTTTAGACAAATTAGAGTATCGTAACTTTCCAACTGAATGTCTTCGCTTCAGTGAGACAGTCGAGACAGTTACAACTGTTATGCGAGAAGGGGCGATATGCCTTCTCTGAGAGGTCCAAGTAGCATAGAAGGAAGACATATGAGAATGCCCTGCATGGGAACTTCCCAAAACCTATGGAGGAAAATTAGTGTAGTAGTTTAACCACCTTCCGTATTTTAACCATCTTCAGCAACAGTAGCTGAAAGTATTGAAATCATCAGGAACCAGTTTCGAGGTGCCGGGGTGGAGAAGAGTTTGTACCTCTTTAAATCAGACGAATTTTGCATGAGAACTGGACATGCTCTCAACCCCCTACTTAGATACCACCTAATTGATTATGTGCCCAACGGTAACGGAAGAAAATGATGGTGGACCCTGCTAGTTGCTAAAATAAGTAGTGCACACTGACAATAATTTAATAAAAAAAACGTAATCTATTCAGAAAAAAAGAGAACTTTATCATAGTAAAAAACATTACATGGGACTCTACATATATCTACGAAATGATATGCGTATTAAATATTACAATGAGATTTATTATACATCAGGACATAAATGCACATGATTGTCGACACACACAGTATGTTAAAGGATAGGTTATACTGAAATATTATGAGAATAAGAGTTGGCTCGAGAACAAGGGGCTCCTACACTCCATGATGCAATAGATTGACGATAGTGACTGGAGGTACTAATGAATCAAATATTAATCTCCCGACTATATAGCAGTATCGCAATTAGTAGTGAGAGCTCAAATGGGATCACATGGGGAAACAAGCAAGATAGATTTGTAGCAAGACCAGCGTGCGTGCTGTTGAGGGATTCAGTATAAAATTGATAAGGTGCTACAATGCTGGAGCTGCAAAATGCTGTACCAGTACTGAAATCTGCAGCACGTCGTCGGTAGGCAGCGTCCTGATGAAGTAGTCGCCGACTTCTGCCGTGCAGCAAATATGTGTCAAACCCTGGCCACGAAGGCTGTCCGAGAATTACAAGTTCTTCTGAAAACGAGCGATGAAGTTGCAAGACCGTCCGACTCCGAGGAAGATCAGATCCCAAATCCCTTGCCCGCACAACGCAAGTGCGAAGCCAACATTGCTCCACTCCCTACTCTCCTCGAAAACTGCGAATCAGCATTCAGTTATGATTCCAAAATTTCCCCACACTGTCTCAGAGCATCATTAGCGACCATTCCCTCAAGTTTCGAGCAGGGCTTTATGACGTCAACTAGCCTCAGTTTAAGTAGACCAACATGCCTCTGCCATTCAGCTGAGTGCACGAACCTTGCCGTTTGACCGGCTACGAAAACAACCTGCCTAGACCACCGGCAATCCAGTCTCAGACAGTCGCACTCAGCAGGGCACAGTCCGCAAGTTCTCTCCGAATCAAGAGGACAATGCAGTCAGTCGGTGCTAGGAATCTTCGTTCCGGATGCGCCGGAACGGTAAACTCATGAACTGCGGCGACACTCAGACGTCTCGCAGGTCGTTTCCCCTTGGATACAACAGGCGAAACTCGACCGACGTAAGTCGTTCCACCAGGCGCTTAAGCCTATTGTACGAACCCCGCAGAATTCAGGGAAGTGCAGCCCCTCACCAGAAACGCAGTGTGCCGCGTCCTCCGATGCTCGCCTCGCACAGGCCACCCAAGGAAGTAAAACATGTTTAGGGATCAAGTGAAAAGTATTTTTTGAGCTCTCAGTACAAATACTCTCATTACAATAACCTTATTCGGTCTGTTGCTACCGTGCAATGACGTAGAGCATTAATAAAATTGATGAAAATGAGAGGAGAAATGCAAAAGAGGGCATGGAACCTCTCACAGTTACATAAAAAATTGTAGTTTCTTAGCCGCTTTCAGGCACTTCTTCAAAGGATTATAACTATCATTTAATTTGCGATTGTTAACAATAATATAATTGCAGCGTATTGCTGCGGTTAGGTGGTTCATAGTGCCTGTACAGGCAATACGCTGCATGCATCTTATTGTTGACAGTCGCAAATAATGTGATAGTTACAACCTTTCAAAGAAGGTTTCTGAGTGCCAAAAATCGGCTACAGAAATACGATTTTCCTTATGACACTTGTTGTTCCTTATTCGATGAATGAAAAACTACTTCTTCATTATCTTCTCCATTATTAATCTAACGAGAATTTTGTTTGAGACTAAGTTTTTGGTTTGAAAAGAGACGTTCCGTAACTACTATCTGTTTTATTTTTTTTACTTGTGTTTCAATTTTTCTTTACTATATTTCAGGCAAGTGTGAGAAATATATTGAAGACCTTAATAAGGGAAGAAACTGTAATAGAAGACTGTGTGATAGAAGACCAGAAAGCCTATTTGGTAAACATATGAAAACCAGATATCATAGCCAGATATTAGTGGCAAAGTTTGAAAGAGTTTTGAATGACTTGTAATCAAATGAGACACATACCGATACTTTGGTATCTCTATAATAAATGGTAGAAGTGGCAACCATACGACTAGTAAAGCTTGTGTAGCGTCTCAGACTGCAGACACTGAATCAAACTTACAGAAATACACTGAAGTGCCACAGGAAATGGTGTATGCATGCATATTGAAATACAAAGTTATTTAAACGGGCAGAATACGACACTGCGCTCAGCAATGCCTGTATAAGACAACAAGTGTCTAGCGCAGTTGTTAGATCGGTTACTGCTGCTACAATGGCAGGTTATGAATATTTAAGTGAGTTTGAACGTGGTGTTGTAGTCGGCACACCAGCGATAGGACACAGCATCTCCGAGGTATCGATGAAGTGGGGATTTTCCCGTACGACCATCTCACGAATGTACCGTGAATATCAGGAATCCGTTAATACAGGAAATATCCGACAATGCTGGGGCCGGAAGAAGATCCTAAAAGAACGGGACCAACGACAGCTGAAGAGAATCGCTCAACGCAATAGAAGTGCAGCTCTCCCGCAAATTGACGCAGTTTTCGATGCTGGGCCATCAACAAGTGTCAACATGCGAACGATTCAATGGAACATAATCGATATGGGCTTTCGGTGCCGACGGCCCACTCATGTACCCTTGATGACTGGAGGACACAAAGCTTTACGCCAGGCCTGGGCCCTTTAACACCGAAATTGGACTGTTGATGACGAAACATATTGCATGGTCGTTTCAAAGTGTATCGAGCGGATGGATGTGTATAGGCATGGAGAAAATTTTATGAATCCATGGACCTTGCATGTCGGCAGGGAACTTTTGAAGCAGGTGGAGGCTCTATAATGGTGTGGGGCGTGCACAGTTGGAGTGATATGGGCCCCCTGACAAGTGACATGTACGTAAGCATCCTGTCTGATCACCAGCATCCATTCGTGTCCATTGTGAATTCCGATTTACTCGGACAATTCCAGCAGGACGATGTGACACCCCATACGTCGAGAATTGCTGCGGAGTGGCTCCAGAAACACTCTTCTGAGATTGAACACTTCCGCTGTCCACCAAACTGAGCAGACATGAAAATTATTGGGCATATCTGGGACGCCTTGCAACGTGCTGTTTGGAAGATATCTCCATCCCGTCTTACTCTTACGGATTTATGGACAGCCCTGCTGGATTCATGGTGTCAATTCCCTTGAACAGTACTTCAGACATTAGTCGAGTCCATGCCAAATCATGCTGCGGCGCTTCTGTGTGCTCGCGGGGACCCCACACGATATTAGGCCCGTGTACCAATTTCTTTTTCTCTTCAGTGTATATCGTTCACACAATCTCGAACAGAAATTGGAATAACGATCGTATAATCAACTCAATACCTTACACAAACAACTTTTGGAGAACAATAATATACAATATAGACGGACATTAAGTATCTTTTAGTCAACAATCAGTCATGGTAATGTCACCATAGCGGCAGCTCTGACTTTGCGATTGGTTATGGAAGCAGACTTCAGATAAAACTTTTCATAGCATTTCTTAACCCATATAAGAAGTTCATTGTAGTAGGATCCAAGAAATACTAAATTTGAGTAAAATAGATGTGAGCCTTATAGAAAGGCGTGAAATATACCATAGACAAGAATCAGGAAGAGACAACAAGGGTCGAAGGCTAAGAATAAATTGATTGGATTAAAATGGGTGTACGTGACGGATGCATGGTTTTCCCTACTGCTCAATCTATAGTTCTGGAAACAATGACGCAGATAAAACGAAGCTTCAAGCGTGAGATTAAAATGAAAGTCGAAAGGCTTACAGTTGATAAGATTCGCTGATGACTTTGCTACGTTCAGTGAAAGTGAAGAAACATTACAGAATGTGTTCGGTGGAATGTACAGTCTAGTGAGTACAGAATACAGATTGAGAGTAAACCAAAAAAAGAGCGTGTGGGAATGAAAGGTCAGTTCCTTGGTAAAAAGGGCGCGAACATGTTCGCATGCCAAAATTTTTGGGAAAATTTTTAAAAGTGCTGAGGAATTTGGACTGAGGCAGCTGGAACCCTAAATCTCAGTCAGTGTTTTAAACAGGTGCATATTCACTTTTTTGTGCTCCGATAAAGCATTTTCTTGCTGATAACCCGAAACGACCGAAGTTAGGACGACATAAGATACATACTACCACAGGCAAAGACGGCATTTATGGCCAAGAGAAAGCTATTGGAATCAAACATATGCTTTAATTCGAGGCATAGGTTTCTGAGAACGTATGTTCGGAGAACAGTATTGTATAGTAGTGAGTCACAGTGGGAAAACCGAAACAGCACAGTATCGAGGTGTTTGAAACGGGGTGCTAGAAAAGAATGTTGAAGATCAGGTTAACTGGTAAGGCGAGAAAGAAGAATGAAACATGTAGAAAACACATTTAGGACACCCGTTTAGTCATCAGAAAGTAACCAAGGTACTGCAGAGAATGGTAGAGGTTAAAAGCTGAGTTGTAGAGAGTAAAACACGCAGGATAAGACCGGGACTGGGGTACAAAAGGTGGGCGTAAATCCCTGCATGGGGTAAAAACCCGCACCGAGTTTTTGAGTTGGCTGCAATCGATTCAGGAGTTGACTGCCAGGTGACAGGTTTGTCTTGTTGTCACTCCCCCGCTTAAGCTTCACTTTCGCGTTGGAATATTTGTTCCAGTGGTCCCCAAAATCAAAAACAGTGCATTTATTATAAAAACACGAAATGGGACAAATCTTCACAGCTCGAATAATGTTATGAAATTCTTCAGTGATAACACTCGAGAATGCGACAAACGACGCGCACTGTGTGAGATTATCTCGCCTGATGATGTAGTTCTGCTGTTTAAAATAAAGATTTAGTGGAAACTTCCAGTCAAAGTCATGAGATCTGTGCCAACCTCAATAAAGAAAATATGGAAGAAGGAAGCATGGAGAAAAGAAAGCTTGCTACTGAAAAGGAGATTTGTCAAAGAAAGAAAACAGCGTGCTTTAGAAACAAAATAATGTAAGCTGAATTTCATCACATCAGTGCCGAAAAAGGAGAAAAGGGATCAAACAACAGGTTGATTATTCATCAGAGACCAATTCAGACCCCTGACACTATGGCAGCAGCTCAGGAATAATGGACTTAACTATACGGCGGAGACATACCTGAAGAAAAAGAAGAACAAGTGGCAGGGACTTCAAAGAAGAATTAGAGGGCCTAACAAAGTACACTGTCTACTAAGTACTTACATAGCTTAGCCTCAGTAATTGAACTCATTAAAGTTTCCCTACTAATACTCCTTTCGTGGAGAATGGCGTGTTATTTGTGTACCGGTATTATTTAGCATTATGTTGAAATTTACGAGACATTGTAGTTCAGTATTACGTTGGGCAACTTGGTTGCAGTATAGCATTATAACAAAGTTATGGTTACCTGACATCGTCAGTGAAAGCAGGAGGCGATCTTTTATATTTTATCGTATTAGAAATCTTTAATGCCCATATAATAAGTTTTGTTACTTAGGTAACCAGATTAATGACCATCTTCAGATCTGTAAAGGGTTAAGACGAAATATAGGTCAGTACATTTTATCCGAACCAAAAATGTTGTAATACAATTAGGTAGAATATGTAATCTATACTGTGAAGTAACTAATAACATGTTTTTGTACATCACGTACAATAATTTACGCAAATGATCTGAAGTCACCATTAACATTACTTGTTGACGTGGCGTATGTCGGCATATGGCCGGTAGAGGCAAGTGTTTTAGAAATATATTTCTAGTTCGTAATATGTTTCATGTACCTGTTCTGTTCATGAATCGTAATGTGATAGTTGTCAAAAGTTCCTATCTATTTAATTATTCTATCTCCGGTTGTTTAATGAATATATTCTACCGATACTGCTGTCTCATGACGTTTCATTCAACAAATTTGATAAAACGAGCTCGAGTCTTGTACTTAAATGTACGTGTAGCTTATATATTTCAAGTATTTCAATATATTATTGGATATCAGGTTGTTTATATACTTTTTGTTACACAGATACTGCCCTGTATCATGACGGTTTCACATAACTGATGTCGATAAACGGACTTGAATCTCATACCTTAAATATCTGTGCAGCCTATGTTTTAAGTATTTTTACATATGTAAGAAGTTCCATTATATACTGGTATGTATGACATGTTGTTGTGGCGTAACAAGCTAGTTACGCCACACTGAGAAGGGAGCCGAAAGGCACGCATACACACACGCCGACTGGCGTCAAGTCTGGAACAGGATAACTATTGAATGGTAGCAAGAAAAGTACGTAGCTGCCTTATACTTAACTTTTAATCTTTGTTGGTTTACAACGTTATTCTTGAGACATTTATACGATAACTCTCAAACTAGGTAAGGCTAATGGCGCCTTGCTAGGTCATAGCCATGGACTTAGCAGAAGGCTATTCTAACTGTCTCTCGGCAAATGAGAGGAAGGCTTCGTCCGTATTGTCGCTAGCAATGTCGTCCGTACAACTGGGGCGAGTGCTATCCCGTATCTCGAGACCTGCCTTGTGGTGGCGCTCGGTCTGCGATCACACAGTGGCGACACGCGGGTCCGACATGTACTAAATGGACCGCGGCCGATTTAAGCTACCACCTAGCAAGTGTGGTGTCTGGCGGTGACACCACACATGTAATGTAACGGCTAGTAATATGTGTTAGGATACTGGTGTGTTTTATTTAATGTATAAATAAATATAGTGGTGTAACATCACACGAAAATGTGCAACACGGTACTGTCACCTGGTGACAGTAATTACTACTTAAGCTGAAAATGGTCTGCGGCTGTTAATTTCTGTCAGTGGGACCACATCAAGTGTTTCCCATGTCAGATTGGCGTCTTATATTGCTTATGGCTACTATCACAGAAAGTATAGGATAACCACACACAGGGATTCTGCGCTGTTTATCTAGGCTACGTCAGAGTGCTCAGTACTCCTGCAACGTCTAATATGAAGTTCTGGGAATATTGACAGGTAATGTACACATAGCACAACGGTGTAATGTTAATGATGAGTTCGAATCTGTTACGTATTGTACACAATACTGTGTTTGGCCAGTTAATTGCATTGATTTTATACACCCTAGTTAATTGTATTACAACATATTTTGCTTGGATAAGGGAGTACTGACCTGTATTCGTTATGAATCTATGGAGATCTGAAGAAGCCAATGAACTGGCTGAAACTGCTTAGTTATGTAACGAAACTCACAATCTAGGCCATGCAACGGTCTCAAACATGGGTGGTCAAGATTTCGGTTCACGGGCCATGCCAGGGCCCGTGTGCCAAAGCGCTCGCTCTCTATTCACATTTTCCCCACCGTCACTTCGCGGTGTCTGAGCGTCAGAGAAGGGAAGAGGAAAAAAAAAAAAAAAGCGAAAGCGCCACATTTAAATGGCAGCACAGTCGTACTGCATATGACTTGGTTTTATATTTCATATGTAACAACAACAACAAAACAAGTTTTCAATATTGATTAATTATTTTTGGAGGGCTGAAGACATAATTTTTAACTGGTACAAATTGTCAGCACACTGACAGGTGCAGACAGTTTCACAGACTTTCTCACTCGGTTGCCAAGTAATTGTGATTTATTTACTTTCACTATCGATAAAAGGTCTTTCACACTGTAAGGTGGGGGAGAAAAGACTTTGAGCAGCGAAAATAGAAGAAACGAAAGTCGTTGCGTGGTCGTGGACCAGGAGAGTCGTCTTGGAGGTCCACGGCAGTCGAGAGATGTTTTCGGCTGTAATTTTTGTGAAGTACAATTTTGCTATTATCTCGTTGAGGCGAGAAGTTCTGATCATTACGGTGATCTTGTTTATGCACCGGCGTGTGGCAAAGTGAATTTACATTGGTAAATCACGTGTTGTACTCCGTTCTGCACTGATGTTTCACACTGTTCATTGAGGTAGTAGTTCCTTTTTGCTATTTAGTACACAGGGGATGTCAGTTATTCCGCGCCTAATCACGGATCTCGAGTACATTAGAGGGCAGAGCCGGTTAGTTTAATGGCCAGTATTAATACAGAGAAAACCTGAGATTTGTAATTTTTATTTAATTTCTTTAAATTGTTTTTATGATGAAAAAATGAATTAAAATCACGGCATTTATCCTTTAGTTCATAGAATTTTCCTGTACCACTTAATCTTGTTTCTTGTGTACATTTTATAGCTTATTCGTTAAAAGGGGGACTGGATTTTGTTGGCTTATTCTGCCATTGTATCGTATGCACAGGATATGATTAGGAAACAGGTAGGTTTATCACGTGATAATCTAAATAATTAATGACAATAACGTACTCCTACTGGGGGATGTATAAATATCAAGGCGACTTCAGTATTGTTCAAACATCCATTGCGCAAATTGTCACTTGTACGAACGCATGGAAAGTCTCCGTCATCAATAGCCAGTAGAAGAAGTGGAGGTACGTTAGAAGACAAATATGTCGATCGAAGTACTACAGGAATTTTGCAATCTCATTGTGGTAACTTGGAAAATCTCCCTGAGAAAAGCAGTGTAGACGTCCTGCACAGTTTTAATGTGAAAAGATTTGTATTTAAATCTGGAATTACCTTGCACATCTGTCAGTTACATCTTCAGATGCACAAGGGCCCTTTCAAATAAACGGCAAACGGTCTCGAAAACAGCTCGAATCCAGTTTTAAGATTGACAGTGTCCTCAGTTCCTTCATAATACCACCCATGTAATTCTTGCGAGGCCATAATGAGTTGCTTAAACCTCACGCTTTCTTTAAGACCAGTGAGCTCAGGGAACTGAATTGTCTTTACCAGAAAATGTCGCTTCTAGAACGTGATTTTATTTTTCGACGCATCCCCATCAAATTAGATAGTAGTTACTTTGCAGTGTCTTACTGTGGGCAGTGTGCACCCAGGTATGCTTAAAATGCAAAGTCTGCAACCCATTCCGGATATTCAAATTTTCGTTCCTGTACTCTGTTTTCCTTCATAAATGCAATACAAGCGAGATTAAAACCAAAAAATCTTTCCTGGTACGCCTCTTGACACAGCCAACGCACTCTGCTGTAATAACGATGCCTCCATACTATTCGTCCATTTTCATTGAAACCGTTGCAATTGATGTTGTTGTTGTTGTTGTGGTCTTCAGTCCTGAGACTGGTTTGATGCAGCTCTCCATGCTACTCTATCCTGTGCAAGCTTTTTCATCTACCGGTACCTACTGCAACCTACATCCTTCTGAATCTGCTTAGTGTATTCATCTCTTGGTCTCCCTCTACGATTTTTACCCTCCACGCTGCCCTCCAATACTAAATTGGTGATCCCTTGATGCCTCAGAACATGTCCTACCAACCGATCCCTTCTTCGGGTCAAGTTGTGCCACAAACTTCTCTTCTCCCCAATCCTATTCAATACTTCCTCATTAGTTATGTGATCTACCCATCTAATCTTCAGCATTCTTCTGTAGCACCACATTTCGAAAGCTTCTATTCTCTTCTTGTCCAAACTATTTATCGTCCATGTTTCACTTCCATACATGGCTACACTCCAAACGAATACTTTCAGAAATGACTTCCTGACACTTAAATCAATACTGGATGTTAACAAATTTCTCTTCTTCAGAAACGCTTTCCTTGCCATTGCCAGCCTACATTTTATATCCTCTCTACTTCGACCATCATCAGTTATTTTGCTCCCCAAATAGCAAAACTCCTTTACTACTTTAAGTGCCTCATTTCCTAATCTAATTCCCTCAGCATCACCCAACTTAATTCGACTACATTCCATTATCCTTGTTTTGCTTTTGTTGATGTTCATCTTATATCCTCCTTTCAAGACACTGTCCATTCCATTCAACTGCTCTTCCAAGTCCTTTGCTGTCTCTGACAGAATTACAATGTCATCGGCGAACCTCAAAGTTTTTATTTCTTCTCCTTGAATTTTAATACCTACTCCGAATTTTTCTTTTGTTTCCTTTACTGCTTGCTCAATATACAGATTGAACAACATCGGGGAGAGGCTACAACCCTGTCTTACTCCCTTCCCAACCACTGCTTCCCTTTCATGTCCCTCGACTCTTATAACTGCCATCTGGTTTCTGTACAAATTGTAAATAGCCCTTCGCTCCCTGTATTTTACCCCTGCCACCTTTAGAATTTGAAAGAGAGTATTCCAGTCATTGATACTACGTCAGAAATATTGCTATTTGTAGTACCAATTTATTCAATTGTTCCATACTTGCAAATTTAGCACAAAACGCTTCTTGATGTACAGAACAATGATCCCATCAGTTGATCGTTGCAATTTTATGCTCAATTGACTCTCAAATGTTTAAATTCTTTCTGTATGGTACTATAATGTCGTTTTGTAAAACATAGGCAATACCCCTCGCTTATGCGAGTTGAGAATTCTCATCGCTCTCTTCAGTCATTCCCATAGATTTTTAAGGATTGTGATGTTAGATCGCTAGATTGACTCTTTTTTTGCAGGCTTTGTTCATACCACGAACAAACAGCCGAAAATTAAACAGCACTGACACCAGTATTTTGCCGGATTGGGAATAGTGCCGACCGCAAAATGTCTCACCGCAATGCTAAATGAAAAGTCGCGCTGTTTCGGGTACTTCCGAGAAGGGCCCAGCAAAGCTGAATGACAGGCCACACCTTGGCCCACAAACGACCAGCACACGCTGCACACGTGAAATTTGGCACGCTGCTCAATTTACAAAGTGTTATTTCAGCTGTTTTTGTTATACGGTCGTCCATATCTATCCTCGTTTATCTGAAATTGGGCAAAGACACACACTGTAGTTCTTGACCTCGTTTTGTGGGGTTAAACCCCGCTATTTTTGTTTTAGTTCAATTGTACATTTCTCTTTAATTAATTATCATGCAAAACTGTAATTAGGATGGGTTACAGGTAGCAATTAAACCTATGACCTCAATCTGAAATTGCGGACATATCTATCCACAGACCAAAATATAAGGAAAACTCAGTAGTGCGAGACTTCACCCCCAGCCACACTGTATCAGGAGTGTAACCGAGTACGCTTACCGTTTAAGTGCCACTCTGAAATGAAAAGGTTGACGCATTAAAGAGACGTGTAGAGGGGCGCATCAAATCAGTCAGAAGAAAAGTGTCTTAAGAGTGAATAAAATAAAATAAAAATAAAACCACTGACTGGCGAATGAACATGTTGCAGCGAAACTCGCTAACTGTAAGGTGCTTGAAACTACTAGCAGAATGAGGAATACTGCACAACGGCCGCGACTTGTGTGGCCGGCGGTCTGGTTCTGCTGCCAGCGGAGCAGCTCCGGGGCCTACTGGATCGCTGGCTGCGGTGATAAACGACGTGCCACGCGGGCGGCTCTCTTAAGCCTGCCGTGCGCTGCCTGCCAGCCCAAGTCGCTGGCCGCCACATAGCGCGGCCGGGCACACGCAGCAGGCGAGTCGCGGCAGTTCACCCAACGCCAGCAAGTGCGAAAGACTACGTCAGTGACAGAAAGAGCAACTGCACAATGTCAGTGCACGAGGCTCGCAAAGGCGTAAGCGTGGAGATTTGGGATAGGTGGAGAGGGATGAGTAGAAATGAGAGTTGATATGGAAGACTTGGTGGATCCCGTATTAATGCGTGACAGACTGAGACGCGTCTGCCAGATTCTGAGCAGACTCTTTTCATCAACTGGAAGATTAATCTCCCAGTTGTATAGAAAAGAGTAAAGGGTTGTAAGAACGAAAGAAATGACTGACATATTTGGGTAGATAGTAACCCCACCTCGCCCTTTGTTGCCCCTAATGCGTCAGTAGCCCTCAAGATTCCGCCAATTAGCGTGATGGATAAAGTGATAGATCTTTGATGCTGTGGGCATATGATCTTTTGTCAAGCATTTTTAGTTGGAGAGCAGAGGTTGGGAAGAGTGATGAGGTTTGCGATGACCGTCGACAAATTGGTGAACCATGGGCGCGGAAGTGACAGCCGTTACGAGAAAACCCAGCCACTATCTCTCCAGACCCAGTCAGAGGCGGACGGGGCTAATTAGGTTTCACCAGCCGTGTGGTTGTCCAGTAGTGCTAAGGTGTTAATATATGAGGCTAGATAAGTGTAGGTAACGATTTCCTAATCTCTACCGCGTCAAAATTCTTGAAACAATGATTTGATGTTACATTTGTCATTTTGCGACTTCATTATTATTATTATTAGACGAAGAGTCTTCGTGATCAGCTACCACGTGTGGTTAGATGATATTTGTGATGTAGTATCAATCCCAACTGTGCAGTGATTCTCTTTCGGTGTATTCGCTTAAACAATGTTTATGCGACATTTATGATAGTACTCTACCTTGATTTACACATTTATTTTCTTCCACGTTGTGTTAACCAGTCTTTCGTGCTACTCATGGTATTAAGCCGACCTACCGTGTCTCCGCTTTCATATTAATCGTTTCAATGAGGCTAGCTAACGCTTCCAATGAGTTGTATATGTAACTTTCCGTAATTCACTAGTCTTCATTTGTTACTGACTACTAGCTGCGTTACAAAGTGTCTCGCGTCGCTCATGATGTCGAATAAATCTTCCACAGTGTTGTATTATTAATTAAACTGATTTGGACCTCGATGTAAATTGATTCCCTTTTTGTGGGTTGTTTCTAAATATTTGTCGGATTTCTTCATTTAACCGACACACGTGGAACAAGAAAGACTGTTGAGTGTTGCGTGGCTTGTACGTAAAGCCTTATTCCGTTCATTTCATTTCTTTATTTTTTTTCGTTCTGCTGCCAGTTCGTAGACGACAGGTTGTGATTGAAATATATGCCATTCTCATGGCGTATCTTCTGTGCGGCTATTCACGTGGTAGATGTATGCTGATTGTTGGTTGATCTGTTCCTTGTAGTGTATCGTTACTTCTCCTGCCTATTATCCTTATCATTATTTGTACGTTCTTTCATTGTAAATTTGTCAATCATTCGAGTCATGCAACAAACCCTTTATAAGCAGTTCTCTCTTATCGAGTACTGTAACGAGTGTGAGGTTTCTTTGAGCAGAGGGTGCCGAGTTCAGGAACTACATCCATATTACGTAGCAAGATTAGCATACGCGTCAACAAATCGAATATATGTGGAATCAATATTATTCCCACGCTTTTATCAAGAAATTACAGGTGCTGTTTCCTTGTCCTGAAATTAAAGGTGTTCCCTCTCTGCTTGACTAAATGAATACCAATGAAGGAATGGAATATACATAGTTTCCAGTCTGATACTCTTGGGTGACAGGACCCATTATTGAAATGAAATTTATTTCTCTTGCAACGGCGTACTTGAATAACGGAAAACGGATAGCTTGCGTGCTACCGGCATCTTGTAAGAGCTTTGGACTACTTGCTATCAAATAAAGTAGCACGGAAGACCTACTGAACTAGCAGCCGACTTGGTGCGTAGAATGTATTAGCCGGCAGACATACTATCATACTTTCGTAAAAATATCACCCACAAATTCCTTAACAGAGAATGGCTAGATACGTGCAGCACTGTGCCACAATTGGCTTTACATCGCACAGATTCAAATTGCCGACAAGAATAACATACCAAAAAGAATTGAAAAGAAAACTGAGGATCATTTAGTCGACAGTCAATTTGGCTTTTGGAGAGGAAAAGGCGCCACAGACGCAGTAATGACGTTGCACTTGAAAATGAAAGCAAAACTTACGGAAAATCAAGCACCTTCGCTGGATTTATATACACAGAAGATGTTTTTCACAATTTGAAATGGTGGAAGATGCATGAAATTGTCAGGAAAGTGCGAGTTTGTGAAACCTATACGGAAAGAGACAGACAATATGCAATGGGCACAAGAAGCAAAAGGGGACAAAAAGAGAGAAGGAAGTTCTGGCCTTCACTGTGGTGATTTGCGGTATGAATTCTTTCTCCCTTCTGTTCAGTCTGTATATCGTAGAAGCAATGAGGCAAATAAAAGAAAGTTTCAAGATTGTGACTCAAATTACGGGTAACGGGATGTCAGTGATAATAAGATTTGTTGATGGTATTGCTGTCCTCCGTGAAAGTGAAAGTGAATTATAGGATATGCTGAATGGACTGAACAGTCCAATGAGTGAGAATACGGACTGATGGTAACTGAAGGAAGACGGCATTAATGGGGAGTAGCATACATGAGATTAGCGATAAAATAAGCGATAAAATAAACATAAAAATTTCGGACCACGAAATAAAATGATGGTTTTCTGCTGTCTTAGAATGAAAACGACGGACAAAGCAAGGAGAACATAAAAAACAGACTAGCATAGCCGAAGAGAGCATTCCTGGCCGACGCATAACAGTTAATATCAAACATCGAGCTTAAATTGAGGAAAAAAATTCTGCAATATACACTTGGAGCACGGTACTGTAGGGATGTTCATCATGGACTGTGGGAAAACTTGAAAAGAAGATAAGGCAAGACGTGCTTTTATTGATGGATGTTGAAATTACATGCACTGACGCGATAAAAAATGAGATTCATTTCAAAATCGACGAGCAGAAGAACTTGTGGAAACCACTGACACGAAGAAGGGACGGGATGAAAAACATGTGTTAAGACATCAAGGAATAATATTCCATCATACTTAAGGCAGCTCTAGAGGTTAAAAATTGTAGGGAAAGATAGAGAGGAATATGTTGAACAATTAATTTAGGACGTTGACTACTCTGATTCTGATATGAATAGTTTTGCGCAGGAGACGAATTCCTGGGCAGCTGTATGAAACTAGTCAGACTGATGACCGCCAAAATAAAAACAAAAATAAAAGAAAACCTCGTTCTCCCTTTAGTCTTAAACCAGTGATCTGAAGTTTAATTTTAAATTTATTACTGCTTTCTTTGCGAAGGGGAAGTTAGAAAGTATCTAGCTGCTTCTGTGACCTACATCTGTATATGCGTACTTTTAATGTTACATAATTTACTGTCCACCAAATACGAGTATTAATACAACTAAATAACTAGGTTCTTATATCCAGAAAAAAGTGAACCACATAGAATATATTGAGACTTGGAGATTCATAAGTTGAGCGTCTTTCACAGAATGCCATCACTGACCTTTGGTAATAATTCTAGCAATGGAGGAAAGAACAGCAATCGATAGCGGAGTCCGTCTTCTATCACAGCGGATCTAGATTTCAACTATTATTATTAACTGTTGAGTTCATATTAGCCTCCTGTATGCTCTACGTCAACCAGTATTGCTTACTATGAGACACATTTGGAATGAAGTCACCTGTTGCTACACGTACAGAAGATGACTATGTAATATACTCATGCTCATAAATTAAGGATAATGCTGATACATGGTGAACAACGCTCTAGTGGGCGGTTTGCGGGTTCAAATCACTTTGGGGTTTGACCATGCGTTGGATTTGACCTGCGGTCGTCGCACGGTGGCGCTGGCAGCAGTCCACATACGCAGAGGCGTGTTGGTGCATGTCAGAGTACGGTGCAGCGAGTAAGTGTGCAGACGTTTTCAGACGTGCTCATGGTGACTGTGTGTTGAAAATGGCTCAAAGAACACATACTGATGACGTTATGAGGGGTAGAATACTAGGGAGATTGGAGGTTGATCGAGCACAGAATGTCGTAGCACGGGCCCTCCGTGTGCCACAAAGTGTGATCTCAGGATTGTAGCAACGATTCCAGCAGACAGAAAACGTGTCCATGCGCTACAGTTACGGGACGCCCGCAGTGTAAAACACCACAAGAAGACCGATATCTCACCATCAGTGCCCGTAGACGGAATCGGAGTACTGCTGGTAGCCTTGCTCCGGACCTTACTGCAGCCACTGGAACAGTTGTTTCCAGACACACAGACTACAGACGACTGAACGGACATGGTTTACGCGCTCGGAGACCTGCAAGTTGCGTTCCACTCACCCCTGGTCACAGAAGAGCCCGTTAAGCCAGGTGTCAAAACCACAGTACATGGTCACTGGAACAGTGGTCCCAGGTTATCTTCAGGAACGAATCCAATTATAGTCTGAACAGTGATTCTCGCCGGGTTTTCATCTGGCGTGAACCAGAAACCAGATACCAACCTCGTAATGTCTTTTAAAGGGACCTGTATGGAGGTCGTGGTTTCATGGTGTGCGGTGGGATTACAAGTGGTGCCCGTACATCCCTGCATGTCTGTGACAGAGGGACTGTAAAAGGTCAGTTGTCTCGGGACGTCATTTTGCACCAGTATGCTCGCCTTTTCAGAGGTGCAGTGGGTGCCACCTTCCAGCTGATGGATGATAACGCACGGCCCCACCGAGTTGCCATGGTGGAGGAGTACCTTGAAACAGAAGATATCTACATCTACATCTACATCCATACTCCGCGAGCCACCTTACGGTGTGTGGCGGAGGGTACTTATTGTACCACTATCTGATCCCCCCTTCCCTGTTCCATTCACGAATTGTGCGTGGGAAGAACGACTGCTTGTAAGTCTCCGTATTTGCTCTAATTTCTCGGATCTTTTCGTTGTGATCATTACGCGAGATATATGTGGGCGGTAGTAATATGTTGCCCATCTCTTCCCGGAATGTGCTCTCGCGTAATTTCGATAATAAACCTCTCCGTATTGCGTAACGCCTTTCTTGAAGTGTCCGCCACTGGAGCTTGTTCAGCATCTCCGTAACGCTCTCGCGCTGACTAAATGTCCCCATGACGAATCGCGCTGCTTTTCGCTGGATCATGTCTATCTCTTCTATTAATCCAACCTGGTAAGGGTCCCATACTGATGAGCAATACTCAAGAATCGGACGAACAAGCGTTTTGTAAGCTACTTCTTTCGTCGATGAGTCACATTTTCTTAGAATTCTTCCTATGAATCTCAACCTGGCGCCTGCTTTTCCCACTATTTGTTTTATGTGATCATTCCACTTCAGATCGCTCCGGATAGTAACTCCTAAGTATTTTACGGTCGTTACCGCTTCCAATGATTTACCACCTATGGCATAATCGTACTGGAATGGATTTCTGCCCCTATGTATGCGCATTATATTACATTTATCTACGTTTAGGGAAAGCTGCCAGCTGTCGCACCATTCATTAATCCTCTGCAGGTCCTCCTGGAGTACGTACGAGTCTTCTGATGTTGCTACTTTCTTGTAGACAACCGTGTCATCTGCAAATAGCCTCACGGAGCTACCGATGTTGTCAACTAAGTCATTTATGTATATTGTAAACAATAAAGGTCCTATCACGCTTCCCTGCGGTACTCCCGAAATTACCTCTACATCTGCAGATTTTGAACCGTTAAGAATGACATGTTGTGTTCTTTCTTCTAGGAAATCCTGAATCCAATCACAAACCTGGTCCGATATTCCGTAAGCTCGTATTTTTTTCACTAAACGTAAGTGCGGAACCGTATCAAATGCCTTCCTGAAGTCCAGGAATACGGCATCAATCTGCTCGCCAGTGTCTACGGCACTGTGAATTTATTGGGCAAATAGGGCGAGCTGAGTTTCACATGATCTCTGTTTGCGGAATCCATGTTGGTTATGATGAAGGAGATTTGTATTATCTAAGAACGTCATAATACGAGAACACAAAACATGTTCCATTATTCTACAACAGATTGACGTAAGCGAAATAGGCCTATAATTATTCGCATCTGATTTATGACCCTTCTTGAAAATGGGAACGACCTGCGCAGTCTTCCAGCGATCTACGATAAATTGCTGATAGAAAGGGGGCAAGTTCTTTAGCATAATCACTGTAGAATCTTAAGGGTATCTCGTCTGGTCCGGATGCTTTTCCGCTACTAAGTGATAGCAGTTGTTTTTCAATTCCGATATCGTTTATTTCAATATTTTCCATTTTGGCGTCCGTGCGACGGCTGAAGTCAGGGACCGTGTTACGATTTTCCGCAGTGAAACAGTTTCGGAACACTGAATTCAGTATTTCTGCCTTTCTTCGGTCGTCCTCTGTTTCGGTGCCATCGTGGTCAACGAGTGACTGAATAAGGGATTTAGATCCGCTATATCAGGCGAATGGAGTTGCCTATCTGTTTACCAGACCTAAACCCCATCGAGCACATCTGGGATGCTCTCGGTCGACGTATCGCTGCACGTCTTCAAATCCGTACGACACTTCAGGAGCTCCGACAGACACTGGTGCAAGAATGGGAGGCTATACCCCAGCAGTTGCTCGACCACCTGACCCAAAGTATGCGAACCCGCGGCCTGTGTACGTGTGCATGCTGATCATATCCCATATTGATGTCGGGGTACATGTTCAGGAAACAGTGGCGTTTTGTAGCACATGTGTTTCGGGACGGTTTTCTCTACTTATCACCAATATCGTTGGCTTACAGACCTATGTCGAGTGTGTTCCCTATGTGCCTATGCTATTAGCACCAGTTTTGTGTAGTGCCACGTAGTTTGGCACCACATTCTGCAATTATCCTTAATTTACGAGCATGAGTGTAGTTGAAATATAGATCTGGTGTAATAAAACAACGGATTTCGTGATCAATTGCTGTTCTCTTATCCACTGTCTATATTCAACGGTTACTGCGCATAACGACATGATACGGATTGAAATCTAATTCATTGCAGCAATTTTGGAAGTAAAACATTCCATCTGCGGAGACAGTGATTTACGTATTTAAGATGTTTCTTATTTTTGACCCAACCACTTTTTTAGAGATATAATTATGATCTGTTTCGGCTGTCAGTGGCCATATTCAGATGCTGCAACAGAGATCATAAAAGCTTACATTAAGATCCGAAGTAAGTAAAGTCATTTTCACTAGGTCAGTATGTGAGCATAGTGAAGTGCTGTTCTCATGCAAATGGTTCTTACCTAGGAACGGCACTTGATGAGCAAGCGTTCATGCAGTGTCTGCTAAACATGGGGGGGGAGGGGTTGAGCTCGATACTCTCATAAGCCTCTCACAAGCACGGTGCAACACGATTGTTGAAGCATCACTTCTATGAAAACTCTTAATTGTCTTCCATAGCTACGCAGAAAGTTGAAATTTGGGTCGATGGTGCCTGCAAACTTCCTCTGTAACGGTGGAGAAGCGCGGTACACTGCGACGTCACCGTCGGGCTCGGCGACGCTCCAGACGGCGAGGTGTCGTCACATGCGAAGTAATGGCCGCAGCTCACCTCATGTAAGGCGTGAGTTGGCTTAATGGCTCAAATGGCTCTGAGCACTATGGGACTTAACATCTGAGGTCCCCTAGAACTTAGAACTAATTAAATCTAACTAACCTAAGGACATCACAAACATCCACGCCCGATGCAGGATTCGAACCTGCGACCGTAGCAGTCGCGCGATTCCGGACTGAAGTGCCTAGAACCGCATGGCCACCGCGACCGGCTAGTTGTCTTAATGATGCAGTATTGGCACCAAATTTCAACACGGTTCTCTCAAACGCCACTGTGAACGTGTCGCACAAAGGAAAGCTGGACACACCCTCCGTTACCCACATTACAACCCTTTATGTAAGGGGAGGTTTACTATCTTCTGGTGGAAAAAATAGATTTTTTTAATTGCAGTTTTGGATTCATAAAAGTGTTTCGAATCCACCCCTGAAACGGTTTTTCCGAATACAGAACGGAAATGTTTTTTATAAGCGGTTAAACAAAAAAAATGCACCTTCTGAAATCTGCCTTTTTAAGGCATCAGTTTTTTTTTCTTTCGGAGGACGACCTATTGTACCGTATTGGGAGAAAAAACACAAAATTCAAATGAAAGTTTGAACGCGTGTGTTTGGAAGGTAGCCCTCAAGCGTTTGGATTCTGGTGCGAAGACTGTGGAGACTGCGACTTTGTTGGCTGTGAGCAACTTCAAAGAAGGGTATTCAGCAATTCTGAAGACCATGACAACGATGAACGTCACCCTGGAACTCTATTCGACGCAGCTCGCCAAGCATTCGGACTACCACCGGATTCAACCGGCCGAAAACCGCTTGTCACCGGCCGTATGAGCGGCTCTGGAGCAGCGCAGGATGGCCCTGATCGAGCAGAACACCCTCTATGAGGAAGAGGAAGCATTAGTTTATGGACCCGGAATAGCAGATTGAACTTATGTTGCACAATATTGCATTTGTATGTAGTCAAAACTTCAAACGCGTTATTCTCGAAATGACGAAATTTTATCTCGCGGCATGGTAACTCCAAATCTACTGAACCGATTCGCATGATGCTTTGTTTCCGACGAAGCTAACTAAATTTTCTAGGAGTTGTACTACTTTTATTCCGATCCATCAACTATAAATATTTTTACTTGGCCCACGAAGGCGAAAAGTCTATGAAAGGAACCCTATTTTTCTTCAAATGGCCGCCATTTTGTTTCCTATGATCCAAGTAACTTAAACGAGGTACAACTTCTAAAGAACCTAACATACTTTTCTATCGTCAAGTCAATTTTGATTTCAGACGAGTCGGCTGACTTGCACGTAGAGGTCTACATCGAAATTTTGTTTCGTTTCGACAGCACTTCCGCCTTTGCTCTTCGACATTTCTGGTCGACAAAATTTCCAGCTTGTTGAGGAAATATCAATAAATATTTTCACCAAATTTTAGACTGATATCTATAACATATCCCGAGAAAAAAATTCTCAATAAACATGCTTTTTTCGGGCCAAAGTTAGTTAACCTCCCCTTAGCATTACAGAAATCCATAAGGGGGGACACTAGTACTCGTGGATGTACCTCTTTTTTAGACTAATATCAGTGTCCAATGAGAAGATCAGGCAGGCAGGTGCTAAAGAGGTCCAAAAATCACAAAATTCTCACAACAGGAGCGTAAATAATAATGTTACCATATTTAACCAAAATATTGGTGGATTAAAGAAAAAAGTAGATTCTCACAAAAGTAAAAATAATGTTACCATTTTTGACCAAAATATCCCGGGACTGAAGAATAAAGTAGATGAGCTCCTGGTTTGTTTGGATGACATTGAAACTTATAATGTAACAGATATACTATACCTGTCTCAGCATCACATTGTGTCTGATATGGATAGGGTAAATATCAGCGGTTACAAACTAGCTGCACATATGAGTAGAGAGAATAAGGTGAGAGGAGGAGTTCCCATATATGTCAAAAGTTATCACTGTGTAGAAAGCTTGGATAGAAAAAAGTTTTGTATAGAGCAACATGTAGAAGCATGTGCCTGTCAACTTATACTAACAGTATATAGGACCCCTTCAGGAAACTTTCATTTATTCCTGGAAAACTTGGATGCCTTCTTGTGCTATCTGTCAGATAGGGGAAAGCAAATTATTATTTGTGGGGACTTCAATGTTCATTCACTGAAAGAGTGTAATAGGAAGAATGACCTGGAAGTCTTGCTCGATTCTTTCAATTTGAAATCTGTCATTAATTTTCCTACTCGGGTAGTAAAGGACAGCAGCACATTGATAGATAACACTTTTATAAACCAAGATAGGTTTAAAAACATAAATTCTTGTCCTGTTGAGAATGGTCTTTCTGATCATGATGCTCAACTAATTACAGTATACGACATAGCTCCATTCAGTAATTCAAAGCTACCCTCCAAAGTTGTGCATTCAATTAATGACTTAACAATTAGAAATTTCAGAGATAATCTTCAGCAGTTAGACTGGGATGAGGTGTACAAGGAACCTGATGCTAATTTAAAATATAACTTATTTCATAATACACTTGTAAGAGAATTTGAAAACTGTTTCCCCGAAGAAAGTAGTTAAATCAAATTATAAGAAACCATGCAAAAAACCTTGGCTTACCAAAGGAATAAAAATATGTTGTAACCACAAAAGTGAACTGTGTCTAACAACAAGAAAGAGGAATGGCCCAGAAACAGCCAAATATTATAAAAATTACTGTGCTACACTAAGGAAGGTTATTAAAAAGTCCAGAAGCATGTGCATCATGTCTGAGATTAAAACCACTGGAAACGAAATCAAAACAATTTCGAATATTATTACATGGGAGACAGGAACCAAGAGTACAGGATGACAGCATCACCATCAAAGCGAATGGAAACTTGATAAACATTACGAATAATCATTTTTTAAATGTTGTAGAGAAAATAAGATCTAAATGTTCATTAGAAGAAGCAAGGCAATTAATGGAAGAGGCCTTAGCCACATCATTTGATACAATTGAAATTCCACGAACCTCTCCTTCTCAAATTAGGAAGATAATAAACTCTCTCAAGAATAAAAGCTCACATGGAATTGATGGCATTTCCAGCAGGATAACAGAAGCTTGTTCTTAGCCACATAAGTAATAGCTCTCTGAAGTAGGGTATTTTCCCAGATAGACTAAAGTATGTCATTGCTAAACCACTGCATAAAAAATGGGATACGTCTGACGTCAACAACTACCGCCCAATCTCTCTTCTGACTGCCTTATCCAAAATTCTTGAAAAAGTGATGTTTTGCAGAGTAGCTTCACACCTTTGTAAAAATAAAGTTTTAACAAAATGTCAGTTTGGTTTCCAGAAGGGTTTTTCAACGGAAAATGCTATATATACTTTTACTAATGAAATATTAAATGCTCTGAGTTACCGGAAGTCACCCTTTGGGATTTTTTGCAATATATTAAAGGCTTTTGATTGTGTAAATCACGGAATACTTCTAGATACGCTCAAGTACTATGGTATGAATGGGACAGTGCTCAAATGGTTTAAATCATACCTAACTGGACGAGTGCATAAAGTTGAAATAAGCAGTTCACGTAATATGCAAAAAGCTTGTGATTTCTCAAACCGGGGAACAATCAAGAACGGGGTGCCGCAAGGTTCGGTCTTGGGCCCTCTGCTGTTCTTAATATATATTAATGACTTACCATTCTATAATCATGAAGATGCAAAGGTGGTACTTTTTCCAACAATACAAGTACAGCTATCACACCCAACAGAAAAGAATTAACTGGTGAAATTGTAAACGATTTTTTCAGAAAATCATTAAGTGGTTCTCTGCAAATGCGCACTCATTGAACTTTGACAGAACACAGTATATACAGTTCCGCACAGTAAATGGAATGGCACCATTAATAAATATAGACTTCGACCAAAAATCGGTAGCTAAAGTAGAATATTCAAAATTTCTAGGTGTATGCATTGATGAGGGGTTGAACTGGAAAGCCCGCATCTCGTGGTCGTGCGGTAGCGTTCTCGCTTTCCACGCCCGGGTTCCCGGGTTCGATTCCCGGCGGGGTCAGGGATTTTCTCTGCCTCGTGATGGCTGGGTGTTGTGTGATGTCCTTAGGTTAGTTAGGTTTAAGTAGTTCTAAGTTCTAGGGGACTGATGACCATAGATGTTAAGTCCCATAGCGCTCAGAGCCATTTGAACCATTTTTTTTTTAACTGGAAAAAACACATTGAGGATCTGCTGAAACGTTTCAGTTCAGCTACTTATGCTATTAGGGTCATTACAAATTTTGGTGATATACATCTCAGTAAATCACCTTACCACGCCTAATTTCATTCTCTGCTTTCGTATGGCATCATATTCTGGGGTAAATCATCATTGAGTAAATGAGTGTTCATTGCACAAAAGCGTGTAATCAGAATAATTGCTGGAGCTCATACAAGATCATCCTGCAGATACTTATTTAAATAACTATGGATCTTCACTGTAGCCTCACAATATACATATTCACTTATGAAATTTGTTATTAGCAATCCGAACGAATTCAAAAATAATAGCAATGTACATGGCTACAACACTAGGAGAAAGGATGATCTTCACTACTCAAGGTTAAATCTAACTTTGGCTCAGAAGGGGGTAAATTATGTTGCCACAAAAGGTTTTGGTCACTTACTTAATAGCATCAAAAGTCTGACAGAGAGCCATACAGCATTTAAAAGGGAATTAAAAGAATTTCTTAATGGCAACTCCATCTACTCATCAGATGAATTTTTGGATATAGTAAGTGCGTAATTTCCCCAACCCCCACAAAAAATGTTAAGTCTCATGTAATAGTTTGTGTAATCTCATATCTGGTACTGACACCTTTTATTAACCTGACACGTTCCACATCATTACGAACTGTCGTACTCATGATCTATGGAACAAGTACGAATCTAATCTAATCTAATCTAATCTAATCTTAACGTTCTGCAATGTAAGTCCGAAACGCGATGCGTAGTGCTGAAATTACGTGGGCTTCTTGTGAGTGTGTGAGGACAACATTTCAAACACACCGCTGATGGGAATCGAAAATATTTCACGAGGTGGCATAAAGGGCGTCAGTGATACAGCCCCTTCCATGGAGTGTTCATTTTCACAAATTTCGCGCTCAGAAACGACAGTTTGCAAGCGGTGTATAACAGGACGACGTTCTTCAGAAATTTTTCCGACGTTTCAGACCTTTTCTAAGGATATCGTGGATATGTAACCATACTGAATATGATCGTATCTCATTGGCGTGTAACGTGCGTGCGAGTTTCCCTTTGATATACAGGGAGGAACCACTAGGGACCGTTCAAAACAATTCTACGGAATTTCAACGTTATCCGAAGCAGAAAAGTGTAAATTTGTCAGCAACGTCATCCTGTTGTACATGGTACTGCAAAAACTGTCTTTCTGTAGCATGAAATATTTGAAATTGAACGCCCCTAGCATCGAGGTTATTTGAGTGACATCATTAACGCTGATGGCGTTTCATGTTAGTTCTGGGCAACTGTGTGTTTGAAATGTTTTCTTCGACCATCCATAAGTACGTTAGGTGATTTCAAGAATGGGCGTCTTGGTTGTGAGCTCCATCGCAGAGGCGTCAAACGAAGAGGTCAAACATGGGTAAGAGAGCGTGTATTAATCTTGCTATCGCGCGACACGTTTACAGTGGCATATTTTGGTGAAATTTGGTCTTAATGTGACATCATCAACCCACATTACATGTCACATGAACTGCTGAGCTCGTCTCTTTCATTTTCATGTGTCGATACAGAAACCGCTGAACACAGGATGGGGTAGGGCAAGTAAAACGTGGAAGGGCGAAACTATAGTAGCGGCGTCATTTGTCGTTTGAATAGTTGCATTTATTTAACCACCACATAACAGCATAAATAAATAAATACAATAATTATAAATAATTATGAGCAACATGGTAAGGATAATAAATTGCTTATAGCAGTAATCAGGTTTAAGAAATGATTTTACCTCAACATGCGACAAAACACAGTGCCGAAATAAATAGAAAACAGTAAAATTAATTTCTAAAGTTTTCCTCATAAAACAGAAGTTGCTCAAAGAGCAACAGCGAAGCACAATTTATGAAAACGTCCCTTAAGTAAGGCCATAAAAAGATTTTCTTAAAACTATTTATATAATCAAATAGGCCCTTAACACACAAGAGAGCAAACAATCTGCTAAAATCACATAAAATCCACTTACAGTTTTGTCAAGTATTAAAACAACAAAATGGAGTAAGGCTGACCACTTGCGAGGTAAGTAAATTCCAAATGTAGGCGCAAATGAGTAATCAGGGTTAAATGACTAGAAAATATTCGTGTAACGGTACCTTGTGTTTAACGACGTTATTC
This sequence comes from Schistocerca serialis cubense, assembly GCF_023864345.2. Taxonomy (NCBI): domain Eukaryota; kingdom Metazoa; phylum Arthropoda; class Insecta; order Orthoptera; family Acrididae; genus Schistocerca; species Schistocerca serialis. The sequence continues at coordinate 645,698,000 of NC_064638.1, read as the reverse complement.
TAAACTTAACCACACTAAATTCATAATATGGGCAATACAAGCATTTTCCAAAGGAGCTTTAAGTAAAGCAAAAACTTCCATGCATTAGAACATAAAGAATACAGCCAATATTTAACTTAAAATTTATTAGCTGACAGCGCGACCAGTACGCTAAGGCAATCGTGCCTCAAAGGCAGCCAATAAACGCCATGGCGGTGCCTCAAAGAGATAAAGCCCCTGCAGCCACCAGCCGCTGAAAAACCAACCGCGGAGGTCAGAAGACTAACTTTGCCTATTAACAAGAACCAATTTGAGGAAGAGTAGGCCAAACAAACAAGTTAAATAAATGTTGTTGGCCACCTTCGAGAAATGGTCAGCATAAGGCCTGTTAATATCAGGAAAGGGTAGTAGCGGCGAAGGTAACGTCTCTTAAACCATTCAGCTGAATACAGCTTCATAAAGGAAAATTTAATAAATGCCGAAAGAACGAGATACGACAGTAATTTACCCAAACCACATGCCTAGGAAACTTGCATGGAAGAAACAGCTATGTAAGGAAATGACAACCTTACCCCAGTGAGGTAACAATAAGTAGATCTTACAAGCAGTGCTTCCTCCCATGGTATTTAGACATGCAAATTTAAGACACATTAAATACTTAAGAGTACAATATAACCTACAAAATTATGCGTCGCCTTATTGCCGAAGCATTTACCCAGAATACTACAGCACAAGTAAGCCGATTCACACATCAATGGGAAAATCAAACATCAAAGTTAACACCGGAATTTAGTCTTTCACACTGCGTATAGCCAACACAAATACACTAAAATGAAGCTGTCAGTGGTACACAGACCTCCCCAAAACAGGCACAATAACATATACAACCAAATATTCTACTGATCAGAAATATATATAATCCGAAGCAACAGCGATTAAACAAATTACGCTTAAACAAATATTTCAGTAAGCCAACAAGCGCTGGCAACAGAGGTAGTGTATCGTATTGCGAGAAATACCAACCATAAACGCACGATGTTGTAGACGTTTGATAATCCTAGAAATATCCAATACGATGTAAGTAGGCTGTTTAGGTTTTTATGTTGGTAACGCCACGTAGGGCTCTATATGAAAATTACTGGCGGTGCTGTGTGCAGTCTGTGGCTGGTTTGCATTGTTGTTTGCTATTGTAGTGTTGGGCAGCTGGATGTTAACAGCGCGTAGCGTTTCGCAGTTGGAGGTGAGCCCCCAGCAGTGGTGGATGTGGGGAGAGAGATGGCGGAGTTTTGAGAGCGGATGACCTGGACGTGTGTCCATCAGAGACAGTAAATTTGTAAGACTGGATGTCATGAACTGATATACATATACATAATATGACTTTTGAACACTATTAAGGTAAATACATTGTTTGTTCTCTATCAAAATCTTTCATTTGCTAACTATGCCTATCAGTAGTTAGTGCTTTCAGTAGTTAGAATCTTTTATTTAGCTGCCAGTATTGGTGCTCGCTGTATTGCAGTAGTTCGAGTAATGAAGATTTTTGTGGGGTAAGAATTCATGAAAGGTATAGGTTATTGTTAGTCAGGGCCATTCTTTTGTTGGGATTAATGAAAGTCAGATTGCGTTGCGCTAAAAATATTGTGTGTCAGTTTAGTGATGATCAGAATAAGTAAAGAGAGAAATGTCTGAGTACGTTCAGTTTTGCTCAGCTGTTTGAAAAGCAAATAATGTAAGAGGTTTATCAGCACAGTCAATCATAAATTTTTCTAAGGGGACGTTACAACGGTTCCCATCACCCAGGCTCGCACAGCAAGGAGTACTAAAGGTGGACAAATCTATTGTCGCGGACAGAAGTATGCCGTACCCAGCTTAATGTGGTAACTTCGTCATCACTAGTTACGCCAAGTCTTCACATAAAAAGAGTTAACCGCTGACTGACCCACTACGTCCGGAACTCAGCCCATGATACCCTCTAGTAGGCTGTCACTGGCAGCCTGGCTCTTCCTTGCCCCTAATAATGCTGTTCAAGACCTACTTTAGGACTCGGTCTGCCAGAGATAATCAGCGACAAGCTCCAGTCTACTAGCGCTGCCAGTCGTAGCGCCAGTGAAAAATGCCCGAAATCAGTGCATGTGAAATCGATTGTGAGCCACCCACAGGTCAGACATCTCGCTGTTTGAAGCTTCTCTGAGTACGAGAGTGACGGGGCAAAGTGGCTCCTCTTTTCACCATAAGAGAGAAAGGCTGTAGGCACTTCTGCGCCGCTCTCAAATTACTTCGTCGGCCCCACATAATTCTACCCCAAAACAGCAGTGAACCTCCACCTTGCTGCACTCGCTGGACAGTGTGTCTAAGGCCTTCAGCCTGACAGGGTTGCCACCAAACACATCTCCGACGATTGTCTGGTTGAAGGCATATGTGACGCTCATCGGTGAACAGAACTTGATGCCAATCCTGAGCAGTCTATTCGGCATGTTGTTGGGCCCATATGTACCACACTGCGTGATGTTGTGGTTGCAGAGATGAACCTCGCAATGGATGTCGGGGGTGAAGCTCAGCATCGTGCAGCCTATTGCGCGCAGTTTGAGTCGTAACACGACGTCCTGTGGCTGAAAGAAAAGCAATATTCAACACGGTGGCGTTGTTGTCAGGCTTCCTCTGTGCCATAATCCGCAGACAGCGGTCACCCTTTGGATGTCTGAGCGAGGCATGTAATCGACAGTATCTGTTTCTCTGTATCTCCTCCATGTCCGAACCACATCGATTTGGTTCACTCCGAGACGACTCGACTCTTGCCTTGTTGAGAGCCTTTCCTGGAACAAAGTAACAATGCGGACGCGATCGAACTGCGGTACTGAAAGTCTAGGCATGGTTGAAATACAGACAACACGAGCCGTGTACCTCCTTCCTGGTGGAATGACAGGATCTGATCGGCTGTCGGATCCACACTATCCACTAAGCGCTGCTCATAAATCGTTGTTTACATCTTTGGGCAGGTTTAGTGACATGCGTCAACGTCAAATAGACTGTGTCTGTTATACAATATCCACAGTAAACGGCCTATCTTCAGGAGTTCTGGGAACCAGGTTGATGCCAAACTTTTTTTGATGTGTGAAAATTCCTTTGATTCTGAGACTAAGCCTGTTCTTTTCATGATTCTAATTCAATGTCGTCTTTTAATTATTTTATAGAATGGCCGAAAATTTTATGTCATTGGTTTAGTGATATGTGAGATAAAGCTACATATTACGCTGGTCTTACGTTAAATCAGTAAGTGGCTCGAAACAGCATATCCAGACACTACGGGATGATGATGGCATTGAAACAGAGGATGACTCGCGTAAAGCTGAAATACTAAACACCTTTTTCCAAAGCTGTTTCACAGAGGAAGACCGCACTGCAGTTCCTTCTCTAAATCCTCGCACAAACGAAAAAATGGCTGACATCGAAATAAGTGTCCAAGGAATAGAAAAGCAACTGGAATCACTCAATAGAGGAAAGTCCACTGGACCTGACGGGATACCAATTCGATTCTACACAGAGTACGCGAAAGAACTTGCCCCCCTTCTAACAGCCGTGTACCGCAAGTCTCTAGAGGAACGGAGGGTTCCAAATGATTGGAAAAGAGCACAGATAGTCCCAGTCTTCAAGAAGGGTCGTCGAGCAGATGCGCAAAACTATAGACCTATATCTCTGACGTCGATCTCTTGTAGAATTTTAGAACATGTTTTTTGCTCGCGTATCATGTCATTTCTGGAAACCCAGAATCTACTATGTAGGAATCAACATGGATTCCGGAAACAGCGATCGTGTGAGACCCAACTCGCCTTATTTGTTCATGAGACCCAGAAAATATTAGATACAGGCTCCCAGGTAGATGCTATTTTTCTTGACTTCCGGAAGGCGTTCGATACAGTTCCGCACTATCGCCTGATAAACAAAGTAAGAGCCTACGGAATATCAGACCAGCTGTGTGGCTGGATTGAAGAGTTTTTAGCAAACAGAACACAGCATGTTGTTATCAATGGAGAGACGTCTACAGACGTTAAAGTAACCTCTGGCGTGCCACAGGGGAGTGTTATGGGACCATTGCTTTTCACAATATATATAAATGACTTAGTAGATAGTGTCGGAAGTTCCATGCGGCTTTTCGCGGATGATGCTGTAGTATACAGAGAAGTTGCTGCATTAGAAAATTGTAGCGAAATACAGGAAGATCTGCAGCGGATAGGCACTTGGTGCAGGGAGTGGCAACTGACCCTTAACATAGACAAATGTAATGTATTGCGAATACATAGAAAGAAGGATCCTTTATTGTATGATTATATGATAGCGGAACAAACACTGGTAGCAGTTACTTCTGTAAAATATCTGGGAGTATGCGTACGGAACGATTTGAAGTGGAATGATCATATAAAACTAATTGTTGGTAAGGCGGGTACCAGGTTGAGATTCATTGGGAGAGTGCTTAGAAAATGTAGTCCATCAACAAAGGAGGTGGCTTACAAAACACTCGTTCGACCTATACTTGAGTACTGCTCATCAGTGTGGGATCCGTACCAGGTCGGGTTGACGGAGGAGATAGAGAAGATCCAAAGAAGAGCGGCGCGTTTCGTCACTGGGTTATTTGGTAACCGTGATAGCGTTACGGAGATGTTTAATAAACTCAAGTGGCAGACTCTGCAAGAGAGGCGCTCTGCATCGCGGTGTAGCTTGCTCGCCAGGTTTCGAGAGGGTGCGTTTCTGGATGAGGTATCGAATATATTGCTTCCCCCTACTTATACTTCCCGAGGAGATCACGAATGTAAAATTAGAGAGATTAGAGCGCGCACGGAGGCTTTCAGACAGTCGTTCTTCCCGCGAACCATACGCGACTGGAACAGGAAAGGGAGGTAATGACAGTGGCACGTAAAGTGCCCTCCGCCACACACCGTTGGGTGGCTTGCGGAGTATCAATGTAGATGTAGATGTAGATGTAGATTACATAGAAAATGTCAAATGCTAGTCTGAAAGTCTAGGCATGGTTGAAATACAGACAACACGAGCCGTGTACCTCCTTCCTGGTGGAATGACAGGATCTGATCGGCTGTCGGATCCACACTATCCACTAAGCGCTGCTCATACATCGTTGTTTACATCTTTGGGCAGGTTTAGTGACATGCGTCAACGTCAAATAGACTGTGTCTGTGATACAATATCCACAGTAGACGGCCTATCTTCAGGAGTTCTATGAACCGGGTTGATGCAAAACTTTTTTTGATGTGTGAAAATTCCTTTGATTCTGAGACTAAGCCTGTTCTTTTCATGATTCTAATTCAATGTCGTCTTTTAATTATTTTATAGAATGGCCGAAAATTTTATGTCATTGGTTTAGTGATATGTGAGATAAAGCTACATATTACATAGAAAATGTAAAATGCTAGAAAATACGATTAGTTACTTATGAGGAAACTTTCACACATGCCTTTTATTTGACTACCAAAAGCATCCAGCAGAGTAATCAGGGTCATTTCCTGATACCAATTCTTCACCTAAAAGCTTTCTTCCCATTGCTGCTGTTGCTTTATCAGCATTAAATTCAGCTGGGTACTGAGCCTTTCTTACTCGTACTTTGTCCAGAAACCCAAGATCTTCGATAGTGTTAACATTAGAAACCAACTTAATCCTTTCCATGACATTTAAACAACCAAAATGGTCATGACTGAAAGAAATAACATCAACACTCATTCCCCATTTCCCATCAAATATATTCTTAGACGCTTTACTCCATATGAACAAATCGTTTTGATTTCATAGGCAATTACGAAGACATTTTCTGAGATCTGCAATATGCCCCAAGTTTCTATATGTTGGCTTTATTGCTTCCATTGCAACCACTGGGATACAACGTTTTAGGTGATAATGTATTATTACGCATACATATAATGGTAAATGGAGAGCAAATGTATATTCTGTAAGAACAGTAGGATATTCCAGCAGGTCCACTCGCACAAAATGTGTCTGTAAATCGATCCCCTCGGAACTTAACGCTTTTTTAAATAGTGAAGCACTATTAGGCGGCGAAGAAACTATCTCATTCAGCGCTGAAAGCAACAAGAAGACAGATAACAGACACCGAAAGAGCCGAAACCGAAACTCAAGACTCAGAACACTCGCTCATCGATCAAAAACTGAACAGTAAACACAGCTGTGACAACGTTACCAAACGAAAGATCGAAGGTTCTACAGCAAAAGTGTTAAATCCACATCGTACGTCTTTTATGGAAATACGATGGTTTAAATACGAGCACATCACAGTTAGGGTAACTTTCTTGAGCGCACGTACTGTTTTGGAGCACGAAAGAAAAATGATTCTAATTCCTTTGCAAACTAGTTTAATAGACTTAATGCTGAAAATTCTATTCTTATCATTTTGCGGCATTCCAATTCCACTGCTGATGCTACATTGGCACAAAATTTCACCACTTTTCTCCCCAATGCCAGCGTGGACTGTTCTACACAGTGGGAAGGTCTTCTCACACCCCATACCGCACTAACCTCATCTCAGCTCCTCCATTGACACCGATGCGATGGAGATAAGAACGGCGATGCCCAGCACTGAAATCACGCAGGCTTACAATTGGTGACCTAGGAATATGTGTCACACATACCGCCGCCAGAATCGATAAGAAAAGGCGTTATACGGTGGCATAAATGGTGTCACTGAAATCCCCCCCCCCCCCCCTTGACTTTTTGTGTTCATTTACTCGCGTTTAGTGGTCGGAAACGACAGTTCGCAGTGCGATCTGTAACAGAACAACGTTCCTGACAACCTGTGACAGTGCTGAAAACTACTGGGGGCTCAGTCCTTCTCTAAGGACATAGATGGTACTGGAAACCCACATTTAACGTGATGCTACCCATCTGAAGCATAGCGATCGCCATATTTCCTCTTGCGTACAGCAAACAGCTAATATTGTGAAACCCTAATAAATTAGGAATCTATACTGTGCTTTCGTGACTAACGTCGTCAAGAGTTCTACAAATTAAGTTGCAAAACTTTCTGCTGCATTGTACGGGTTACAATTCACCTATATTTCGTTAAGCTTGATGATTGTCGAAGATAGGCTAGCTAAAAAACAATTACACTACTGGCCATTAAAATTGCTACACCACGGAGATGACGTGCTACAGGCGCGAAATTTGACCGACAGGAAGAAGATGCTGTGATATGCAAATGATTAGCTTTTCCTGCTCCGGTCGCAGGTTCGAATCCTGCCTCGGGCATGGATGTGTGTGATGTCCTTAGGTTAGTTAGGTTTAAGTAGTTCTAAGTTCTAACGGACTGATGACCACAGTAGTTAAGTCCCATAGTGCTCAGAGCCATTTGATTAGCTTTTCAGAGAATTCACACAAGTTTGGCGCCGGTGGCGACACCTTCAACGTGCTGACATGACGAATGTTTCCAGCCGATTTCTCATACACAAACAGCAGTTGACCGGCGTTGCCTGGTGAAAAGGTGTTGTGATGCCTCGTGTAAGGAGGCGAAATGCGTACCATGACGTTTCCGACTTTGATAAAGGCCGGATTGTAGCCTATTGCGATGGCGGTTTATCGTACTGCGACGTTGCTGCTCACGTTGATCGAGATCCAATGACTGTTAGCAAAATATGGAACCGGTGGGTTCAGCAGGGTAATACGGAACGCCATGCTGGATCCTAACGGCCTCGTATCACCAGCCGTCGAAATGAGAGGCATCTTATCCGCATGGATGTAACGGATCGTGCAGCCACGTCTCGATGCCTGAGTAAACAGACGGGGACGTTTGCAAGACATCAATCACCTGCACGAACAGTTCAGATACTTCAGATGGCTCTGAGCACTGTGGGACTTCTGAGGTCATCAGTCCCCTAGAACTTATAACTACTTAAACCTAACTAACGTAAGGACATCACACACACCCATGCCCGTGGCAGGATTCGAACCTGCGACCGTAGCGGTCGCGCGGTTCCAGACTGTAGCGGCCAGAACCGTCCGGCCACCCCGGCCGGCACGAACAGTTCGACCTTTGCAGCAGCATGGACTATCAGCTCGGAGACCATGGTTGCGGTTACCCATGACGCTGCATCACAGACAGGAGCGCCTCCGATGGTGTACTCAACGACGAACCTGCGTGCACGAATGGCAAAACGTCATTTTTTCGGATGTATCCAGGATCTGCTTACAGCATTATTATGGTGGCATCCTTGTTTGGCGACATCACGGTGAATGCACATTGGAAGCGTGTATTCGTCATCGCCATACTGGCGTAACATCCGGCGTGATGGTGTGAGGTGCCATTGGTTACATGTCTCGGTCACCTCTTGTTCGCATTGACGGCACTTTGAACAGTGGACGCTATATTTCAGATGTGTTACGACCCGTGGCTCTAACCTTAATTTGATCCCGGGGGAACCCTACATTTCAGTAGGATAATGCACGACCGCATGTTGCAGGTCCTCTACGGGCCTTTCTCGATACAGAAAATGTTCGACTGCTGCCCTGGCCAGCACATTCCCCAGATATCTCACCAATAGAAAACGTCTGGTCAGTGGTGGCCGAGCAACTGGCTCGTCACAATACGCCAGCCACTACTCTTGATGAACCGTGGTATCGTGTTGAAGCTGCGTGGGCAGCTGTACCTCTGTAGCTCTGTAGCTCTGTAGCTCTGTTTGACTCAATGTTCAGGCGTATCAAGGCCGTTATTACGGCCAGAGATGGTTGTTGTGGGTACTGATTTCTCAGGATCTATGCACCCAAATTGCGTGGAAATGCAATAACATGTCAGTTCTAGTATAATATATTTGTCCAATGAATACCCGTTTATCATCGGCATTTCTTCTTGGTGTAGCAATTTTAATGTCCAGTAGGGTACATACGTAGAATTACTCACCTGGAATGTCGTTATTTCAAGTAACCGCCCTGAGACACGACGTTTAATGCCTTCATAGAAAAATATTTGCCATTTTTTACGGAATCATAATTGTACCCAGGTGCGTCCCTTCGTCCAAAGCAAATCGGCAATCACAAACGTCTTCCTTCAGTGCTCCAAAAATGTGCAAATCGTATGGGGAAAGATCTGGACTGTACATAAATTGAGGGCTTCCCAGTGAAACTTCTGCAGCGCAGTTCAAATGCTGAAGATTGTTGAGGGACAACATCATTTTCTTGCAGGGTAATGTTCGCCGACTTGTTGCCAAGGTGTTCCCTGTATTCTGCAGAAGTTTCTCTTGAAAGTCCTTAACACATCCTCCAAACATCCTCCTCCAGGTGTACACCTGGGTACAATGATGTCACTGTAACCAACTGCAAATGTTTTTCCATGAATGCATGGCCGCCCTGTTTCACTATGGGATAAATGTATTACCTATTACGGCAGTTAGTTTTGAAATAATATACAGTGTACTTACTTCTTTACATTTGTTTCATTTTAATTTCAGTGGCTCGTATACATGACGAATATTCATATATAAGAGAAATGCTGAGAAGTTGTCGAAACTGTGGTATACCTAGGTATCATCTGGTTATTTTACGTATTGTTGCTTCCAAGAAGGACACTCGATAGCTACAACGTGATGTCAAACACTGCTAGACTGGTGAAATATACATTAAAAAAATATATTTGCTTCTGTATTTCGGTAGTTTTTGCTGTTACGTGTATTCAGCATCTTTATATTTTCGTATATTAACAATTGTTTAAAATTCTGCTCGAAAGGAATATCAAGGTGACTCCGTTACGTGGGAAAAACATTATATGGACGTGTAGAAGGAAGAGAGGCGAAAACCAGCAGCACCGCGGTGTGTGCTCTCTAAATGCTGATTGGAGCGTTTGTGTATCCCTCTGTGAACAGTATTTATGTTTAACGAAAGGAAGTTATTCGTGCGGTTCTTTGAACAGAATCGCTCACGTAAAAAACAAAAAATAGATCTGGGAGTTTATCAAAAGGTAGTGTCCTGGGCAACGTATCTGAAAAAGCAATACGGGAGCAAAGGAGAGAAACAAAAACATCAATGGCATGTAAACTGAACAACGATCGCAAAAGTTCGGCTACAGAAATAAAAATCGCTTCCAATTCCACAATACCGCCTCTTCCATTTTACTTTCTTTTTCTGCAAGAGAGAAAAGCACACCCGGGAATTCTTCACGTTTCTTTTTTAAACATGGTATGGAAATGGTACCTGCTGATGTTCCACCGCCAGAGAAAGCCCCTCTCAATCGGCTCCATTCGCTTTAATTTTCCGTTCTGCAAATCCAATAGCAGGCGGCTAATGTTCTGCACTTCATCCGCAGCTGCCAGAAACACTTCTAGGCTGCGGCGAAGTTATACGCCAGCGTCCCTGGAACAAAGAGGATACGTTTTCACAAAGCTGCAGTTGTATTCGTTCGGATGCTGCAGGAACCGCTGCTATAGAAAGGACCGGCTGCGTCACTTGGACGCTATGTCGTACGTTGACAAACAGTTACGCTAGGAAGACTGGAAAAGGGCAGACCGAGGGAAAGATCATTGGCCTGCACTACAATGAGTACTTCACCCGCACTGACGGAAAGCGAACTAACCTTCAAACGAAACGTTGTACAACTGCGGTATTCATCAAACTACAATGCAACAAATTTCCTTTTAATTTCACAACAAAAGCAATGAATTTGCGTCCTTTCCAGCAAACAGATCAGCAATAGTGACAACTGATGTTGCTACGGTCGCAGGTTCGAATCCTGCCTCGGGCATGGATGTGTGTGATGTCCTTAGGTTAGTTAGGTTTAAGTAGTTCTAAGTTCTAGGGGACTGATGGCCATAGATGTTAAGTCCCATAGTGCTCAGAGCCATTTGAACCATTTGAACAACTGATGTGATGATGTAAACTTATTTAGTTTGTGAATGTATTTGTTTTATCTGTAAAGAAATATCTAGGGATTACAATTAAGAACACCTTTAACTGGTGCCAAAACACAGAAAACGATGTGGAGAAGACGGACCAATATCGGCAATTACCTGAAACAGCATTTACAACGTGCAACAAAACTATTGAAAGATTACGCAAAACATGACTATCCCTCGTCCTGCCACACAGCGTGGGATCCTTATCCGATAAGACTGACTGGCGACATTGCTACATTTTAAATGAGGACACCTCGCTCTCTATTATCCCGAAATTGCGATGAGAGTATCACGGATATTGTTATGCGGACAAAGTAACGCTCGCCGGTAGAGCGGTGGGTTCTCAACTTTACTCTTGAAGGGGGCCGAGATGATAATACAACACGTAAAATATTAGATCACTTTATTATAACTAGAAAAAGATGAAATACTTAACTTTCTTATAATCCATGTCCACAGGAATGTTCTGAGTATTTATTACCGTCACTGAATGTTAACGTATCAGACGACATTTTTTTTCGAATCATCGGCCTTCTAACTGGTTTCATGCGGCCTGTCACGAATTTCTCTCCTGTGCCATCATCTCACAGCAACAATTGCAACCTCCGTCCTTTACTAGTTGTTGGATGTTTCCCAGTATCTGTCTTTGTCTACAGTTTCTACTCTCTACAGCTTCCTGACATCTTATCAAATGCGCTATCATCCTGTTCTTTCTTCTTGTCAGTTTTTTCCATATATTCGTTTTCTCGCCGATTCTGTGAAGAACTTCTTCATTTCTAACCTTATCGGTCCACCTATTTTCCAACATTATGCTGTAGCACTACATATCCAATTCTTCGATTTCCTTCTCCCGTTTTTCCTTCAGTCCATGTGGCCACCACCATATAATACTGTGCTCTAAACGTACATTATCAGTAATTTACTCCTCAAATTAAGGCCTATGTTCGATACTAGTAGACTTCTTTTGACCAGGAATCGCATGATAGGGGGTACTAGTCGCTTCTCTCAGAGTTCAACTGACAACATACTTTTATGCAGACTTGCGTCTAATATAATTATTGCACTGCTGGTTTGGTAGAGACGCGATGTTTTTGTTTTCCATGATGATTGCGGACTGGGCTGATTGACATTCCGTTCAGACGTCAGCAAGCAATCTGATGCGGTGGCGTATCGAAACTCTTCTCGTCATGTCTACGCCACTGTCTGTCACTCGTCCATCCTTCTTGCTTGGACTATGTTTACTTGTGGTTCGTCACGAGCTACCGTCGTCGCCTTCGCACCTCGCTGTTCTGACGACACCACAGGTATGCTAAGCCAGTTTGGCTCGTAGTCATTGAAGGAAGGCGCTGTTCGTGACAGCGAGAGCTTTCCACGAAATTTCAATCACCAACTTTTTCCTCCGAGTGCCAAAATACATTTTTGTCTCCCACCTGCACAGAGAGAAATGACAGTCGTACTGAAAGTTAGAGAAATTAGGTGTTAACGTTTTATCACGTGCTTTTGGAGCGTTTGTTAAGAGTCAAGCCAGCCGTTCTGGCCGAGCGGTTCTAGGCGCTTCAGTCTGTAACCGCGTTGCTGCTACGGTCGCAGGTTCGGATCCTGCCTCGGGCATGGATGTGTGTGATGTCCTTAGGTCTAGTGGACCATGTGTCTAGGTCTAGTGGACTGATGGCCTCTGTTGTTGATTCCCATAGTGCTTAGAACCATTTGAACCATTTTTTTAAGAGTCTAGAGTCTGGGACTCACTGCGAAGCACATAAGTGGGAAGGGGAGGGGGGTTAAACATACATCCTTAGATACTGACAAAAAAGTAAATATTCCGCTGGGTATAGGAAATTAAGTATGTGTAGTATAACTAACGAAGAATTTAAAGTAATTTATATCAGAATTAGAATACTTTTAAACCTAATAACACTGTGATAAAAATATCTTGTAATTAAAATTTATGCCAAACAATAATGTACCAGAAGAGGCTCATTGCACAAAACTGAAATAGATTAGAGGAAGAAAACTGTACAGAAAATAGGAGGGATACTGAAAGAAATAAAGAGATAGACATCGCTGTAACTGAGTGGGTTTTAGAATGGCCATGAGACTGTTGTTCACTTTTGGACGATAGGGAGACAATAGTTTTTTAGAACATTTCTCTGGAAAAAATAGCAGCTTTTTTATTTTCTCTTACTTAAAAATGAACATGAACAGGCACAACAGCAAGAAACTTCTTGTTTTACGAGGTTAGCAGTTTAGGTGTGTTTTGGGCCATCTTCAGACCTCACGCCGTGATGATAGATGGTGGCATTGCACAAAGCAGGCGCTACGACTCCAAGAACACTAACTGCTCAAACAGCAGTTAGCTTTCGTGGAGTTGTCGCGCCTGCCCCGTGCCGCAGCACCGTCTACAAGCATGGTGTACGGACTTACGACGGTCTAAAACAGACCGAAAGCGTTAACCCCATAAAAAACAAGTTTCTCGCGGTTTTGACTCTTCATGTTCACTTTTCACAAGCAGACAGTTGACATACCCCGAGAAAATAGCTGCGCCTGTATTTTTAACAGGAAAATCTTCCATCTTAGTGCAGAAACGATCAGATGCGTCACATGTTTCCACGGAATTGAGGATCGGGTGGAGAAGAAATGGTGAAAGAACTAGAGTGCAACATACGTACAGCAAAAGTGCTAGTCCTTATACATTTTGTCATGCGATTATGTAATGTAACAGCAAAGGACTTGGAAGACCATTTAAAGTGATTGAACATTGTCCTGAAAGGAGGATATAGGATGACATCAAAAAACGCAAAATAATGATAATGGAATGTAATCGACTTAAGTCAGGTGATTAGGAAATGAGACACTTAAAGCAGTAGACGAGTGTTGCTACTTGGGCAGCAAAATAACTGATGATCGCCAAAGTAGAGAGGATATAAAACGGAGAAAGGTAATGGCAAGAAAAGTGTTTATGAAAAAGAGAATCTTGTTAATATCGCAAATAGATTTAAGTGCTAGGAAGTCTTTAGTGAAAGTATTTATGTGGAGTCTAGGCATGTATGGAAGTAAAACATGGACGGAAAACGTTTAGACAAAAACTGAATAGTGTAGTGGGACGCGAAATTGAAGCGTCACTCATCCACCAGTGTCAGCCCAGTTTTGTTATGTATTTTTTGTAATATTTGTAATGGTTGTGAATGGTCTAAAGTTTGTATTTATTTTTTGTGTTTCATGTACGGAGAGGGCGGCGCAAGGAACGGAGACAGCATCTTCACTGCCGGGACCAGAGAGAAAATTGCTGGCCACTGTACGTCGCGGGTCGACAGCCAAAGAGCAACAGAAGATCCTGAAACCGAGTTGTTGCGTCGTGCTTCTAAAAATTGAAAATTAAGAATTTGTAATATTTCTACAACAATGACGTCACAGAAAGTTTAATCATGTTGTAAATGTTCAGTCCTGTCTTGTCGAGGCTCAGGTTCACGTCTATATGTAGGAAGATAATAAACTAGTGGATCCTACAAAAGTTTAAATACGTGTTCCGAGAATTTATTTATGAAGAATTATCGCGAGTTTGAATCTCGAAAGTTTATTCAGTGTGGTTCTAATATTTATTAAATCAGATAACCTGCATTAGTATAATTTCTGAGGAGAAACAAACGACATCTAAATTGAAAAAGTTTGCGCAAACCCATTGGATTGAGTGACGTAATTCTGCGCATACCATCCTGAGACAATTTAAAAAGAATACAAATAATTTTGAAGTGTGTTGTAACTGACGTAGGTGACGAAGTCTGCACATGGCCATATGTCAAAAGAAAATCATTTATACAAAACTTACGTCGTTACACTACAATAGGAGCTTTCGAAATGTGGTGCTACAAAAGAATTTTGACGTTTTGATGGGTAGATGACGTAGCTAATGAGGAGGTACTGAATAGAAATGGGGAGGCAAGAAATGTGTGGTACGCCTTCACCACAATAGAAATCGATTGATAGGACACATCCTGAGACACCAACAGATCACGAACTTAGCACTGGAGGGAACTGTTAAGGGTAAAATTTGTAGAGGGAGACGAAGAGATGAATACAGTAAGCAGATTGGGTTTTAGGTTGCAGTAGTTATTCGGAGTTGAGGATGCTCGCACAGGATAGAGTAACATCGAGAGGTGCATCAAATCAATCTTCGAACTGAAGATCACAACAACAGCAATAGGTGTTTGACATACATTTATACGTACCAAACAGTTCACAGACTTGCGAATCTGGCACAATTTCGATTTAGGCCAGTAGGTTGGCACTATCCCCTTCACTTTGACGTTGTAGAATATGGCTTGACTCTGTAGTTTGTGGTTTGAGAGTGTTCCTTTGGCTGCGTGTTGTGCGCTGTGCACGATGAACGGAGCCAGGACGGCAGACGCGGTTAGTTGCTCGGCGGCCGTGACGCAGGTCGACAGCGGACTTGTTGATATGTGGCCATCCGCATGCGCAGAGTTATTATTGTATGCCGGTGGAGCTGCACTTGGGTATTATGGCTGTCTACTTTTTATATACGTCAAATAGATGGGGTGAAATGTTGGAGACGATGCGTGCGTAACAGTTCGTGGCAAGTTCAAATGGTTCAAATGGGTCTGAGCACTATGGGACTTAACTTCTGAGGTCATCAGTCCCCTAGAACTCAGAACTACTTAAACCTAATTAACCTAAGGACATCACACACATCCATGCCCGAGACAGGATTCGAACCTGCGACCGTAGCGGCCACGCAGTTCCAGACTGTAGTGTCGTGGCAAGTAACAGTGAATACAGAACAGTTACTGTGATTTGATAAATACCATCACCATCACTGTATAGCAACTGCCCATCTGCAGTTTATGGATAAACTGTCTCAATAATTTGTTGTACTGAACTGATGGTACGTGGTGGTTCATGTCTACTGTGTAATTTAAGAGATCTTGCACGGGTGTATGTTGTCACTGGACAGTTTGCTAGATTTTATATGTTATCGCTATTGTTGTACAGTCGTCTCCATCAGCAGCAGCTCTTCTTACTAATAAAAACCATGGCAGTTTTCTGTTTGTAGCACTGAGCTGTTTCTTGTGCCTTGTCTGGCTGGTGGGCTGAGGTTCGAATGCCATAGTGTATGTAACAACGTACTCAAATGGGAGATATCAAGTCTCTTGTAAAAGGTAAGCTTCGTTCTTGTTTTGAATTGTATTTCTCTTCTTATTGTTCTGAACTGTTTTCGTTTTATTAGTTTCAATTGCATGCGTAACCAGTATTTTATTCGTTTGGACTCCCTGTAATTCTGACCTTGCTTGCACCTGCTGTTTGCGCTGTACTGTAACATAGTGAACATGATGTTAAATTAAAATGAATGTATTCTTATAACTCTTTTTAACCGTGTTAGAGCAATGAATTCATGTACTCGATTCCTATAATTCTTTTTAACCGTTTTTAAAGTACATTCTTCTACCCGATTCCATATAGTTTTAAATTTTTCAGTTAATCATAACCCAAAATTTCAAGTCTCATTAGTAGGTACCACTTTCCGCATTGGATGTCGTATTCAATACTTCCAGCTTCAGGGAATTAGTTAAAGAGCAACATTTCTTTAAAGCGTATATTGGGAGTAAAAGTCAACAATAATTTATGCAATCTGCATTTCTTAAATTTTTTGCGGAGGTCATAAAGTCGGTAGCACACGTTATTGAAAGTGCATTATTATAGCTAAAAGTGTGATAAACGGTACTTTCAGGTTCTGTACCCAGATTACATATTAGTTCCTCCTAGCAACGTATGTTGTTAACGCAATGAAACGACAATTAACGATTTCTGTTAATTTTTGAAATATTTTTAGGGTGGGAACAAAGTATTCCCTCTTGGTAACGCGTGAGGCGGAATATGCCTTGGTACTGTTAGGTTTAAGCAAGGTCAAGATATGTTTGAGATTATACTTAATTGAGTAAGCATATACATTGCACGAACGATCGTCTGTAAAGCGATCTCCAAAACATCAAGCGCTTCATAAGTTACACCCCATTAGCTCCATTTAATTCCTTGCAGTTATAGGCATTCAATCCTTTCTGAGACTCGTAACTCTGTCTTCCATTGGTCTTGCGAAGTTTAGCTACCGTCGCGACACGACGTATGATCAGATAAATTATGAACAGGGCTTGCCGGGAGAACATCTGTAAGCGGTTACTAGTAGTCCAGATCTTTGTTTGGGTGGTTGAATAAATTAAGACGACGATTAGCTTTCAAAATCTCGCTATCAGCACATGTGGGTGATTTCTTCATCCACAAGTTAATTCATACAACGGAGCAATTAGATGCATACCAACATTATCGTGTGCAGAGAGCATCATTCTACAAATTAAATCTCTGGATACCACAAGTGCTTGTGATCTTTCATACTTGCAGTTCCGAGGCTGACCACTAGGTTTTCAACCATGTGCAAAAATAAGAGTTTCCATACTCTTATCCAATACGAGTGTCCCAACTGCCAAACCCCACTCAACACTCATAGGTTTCCTGTGGTTGGATTGGTACCATCTTCGACGAGGTATTGTGTGAAGAGAATAATTTATCAAAAGAAGCTGTATACATCAATGGCCATCATACTGTTCCATTCATTCATTTTCAAAGTTTGATTTTACTGTTTGAACAATATCCGTACAGTCCGTAAAACGCGCTGTTAGAAGTCTGGAATAGAGACAACTCTCAGCCTGTGTGTCAAACATTGGCTGAGAAATATAATACGTGACACAACTGTAAAATCTGTAAACATCTAGAAAACGTCAGTGCATTAACGCATACCTTGAAACTACATGGGGATATGACTAAATACCCTGCGCAAGAGAATTATAGGATTACATTTTCTCAGCCCCGTAATTACCTACAGTTGTAACGCATGAATTTGAAATGTAGCTCAAACGTGCCTACAACATCGGTAATGATGCAAAAGCGGTGCGCCCTGCGACGTCACCCTCGGGTCGACACATGTGAAAAAAAAGCCACAGTTTGGAAGTTCATGTGAGATGTATGGTGGGTTAACGAGGTCATATTGGCACCAAATTTCACCAAAATTCTGCTGAATACCACTGCGGATGTGACACACGATGAGAAGGTCGTCACAGTCCCATCCCCCTACCTACATTTTATTTCACCCCTTCTTTTGACGTCACTGTCGAGGTTGGAACCGCGACAACCAGTGTTACAATCACGTAGTTTTGTTTTCGGTGGCCAAGAAAATCATTTCGAGGTCGAAAAAGACGGTTCCGGTGCGATGGACAATAGAAAGACATTCTTGACAACCTTCGACATTGCTGGCGCCCTCGGACGCCTCAACCCTATTCTAAGGACTTTCTGGAGTGGAGTCCCCATTGAACGTGATCGCCATTGAAGGTGATCGCAGCCGTTTCGCGGGGAGCGCGACAGCATATTTTGCTCTCATGTAGAACTTGGAACCACTATAGACCGTTCAAAACCGTTCGACGAAATCTGGATTTGATCTAAAACATTAAAGCGTACTTACGCTTTTTTACACTCCTGTTTTCCGCACTCGGTGCGCTCATAGTGTCTGAAATGTTTTCCTCTGCCACCCATAGTAAAAAGTCATGCTTTAATTGTTGGTTTTCACGGTTCTGACTTCCATCGGAGATACGTCAAAAGAAGGGGCGTAATGTGGGTAAAATGGGGTGTGATGATCTTATCATCGTGTGGCACGTGCACGGTGGCGTTGGGCCGAGTTGTGATGAAATTTGGTGGCAGTGTGTCTTCATTAACCCACCTAACTGCTAATATCAACTTAAGAGCAGTCTCCTTTCTTCGCACGTGTCGACACCTTGCTGTTTGAAGCGTCGCTGAGCCCATGCGTGACGTTGCAGGCCGCCACACCTTTGGCCCATTACAGAGGAATGTTGCAGACGTCTTTCTGCTGCGTCGCAGCTGGAGACAATTAATGGGTTTCAGAAAACAAATGTGTGAATACTGTAAGACAAACAGGAAACTGTATGTGTAGATAGAGCATCTCTTCAAGTTTTTAATTTCAATTACAGGTTCTCAGTAATTCCATTGTCTGCGATGTGGCGAAAGTCAGTACGGACGAAAGGGCATGTGCACGTAACTGATTGAAGTTGTTGCCGCTGATTCTATGACATCAACGTGTTTTACCAGTCTGTTGATTGGATTGCCAGTCTGCAGCTGCGAACAAATTCGATGTTGCAGCACGAAGCATATCATCTACGTGATCTGACATGCGTACCCTCTAGTGGTGCACTGTGCTGCTACATCATTGGTCCTGTTGAAGAATCAAATCATGGAGAGATCTTCTGTCCAGGATTTCTGTATGTGTTCTAGTTTCCGCACAGTCGGCTGTTGGGACTTGGATATATTTATGAATAACCCTGTACTTCTGTCTAGTTGTGTGGAGGGGTAGATGTTATACTTTCTTAAGACGAATATATCCAACACCGCGAAAACGTTGTTAGGGTCTTATACTGAAGATCCAAAGAAACTCGTACACCTTCCTAATATCGTGTATGGCTCCTGCGAGAACGCAGAAGCCCCACTGCACGACGTGGCATGGATTCGGCTAATGACTGAAGTAGTGCTCGAGGGAACTGACACCATGAAACCTGTAGGGCCGTTCATAAATTCGCAAGAGTAAGAGGGCGTGGAGACCTCTTCTGATTATACGTTTCGAGGCAGATGAGCTCAATAATGTTCATGTATGGGAAATATGGTGGCCAGCAGAAGGTTTTAAACTCAGAAGAGTGTTCCTGCAGCCACTCTATAGCAATTCTTGACGTTTGGAGTATCGCATTGTCCTGCTGGAATTGCCCAAGTGCGTAGGAATGCACAATGGACATGAATGGATGCAGGCGATCCGACAGGATCCTTACGTTCATGTCACCTGTCATATTCGTATCTATACCTATCAGGAGTCCCTTATCACTTCAACTGCACACGCCTCACACCATTACAGAGCCTCCACCTGCTTTAACAGTCCCCTGCTGACATGCAGGATCCATGGATTCATCAGGTTGTCTCCATACCCATACACGTCCATCCGCTCGATACAATTTGAAACGAGACTTGTCCGACCATGCAACATGTTTCCAGTAATCAACAGTCCAATGACGGTGTTGACGGGCTCGAGTGAGGCGTAAAGCTTTGTGTCGTGCAGGCATAAAGGGTACACGAGTGGGCCTTCGGTACCAAAAGCCCATATCAATGATGTTTCATTGAATGGTTCGCGCTCTAATACTTGTCGAACGCCCAGCATTCAAATCTACAGCAATTTCCGGAAAGGTTGCAATTCTGCCACGTTGGGCCGTTCTTACAGGATCTTTTTGCGGCCGTAGCGGTGTCGGAGATTTGATGTTTTGCCGGATTCCTGATATCTGTGCTAAACTCGTGAAGTTGTTGTACCTGCAAAACCTCCACTTTATCGCCACCTCGGAGATGCTGTGTCCTATCGCTCGTGCCCCAACTATACCACCTCTTTCAAATTCACCTAAATCTTGATAACGTGCCATTGTAGCGGCAGTAACCGGTCCGCGCTAGAGACTTGCTGTTTTATATAGAAGTTGACGACCGCAGCGCTGTATTCTACCTGTTTACTTACCTCTGTATTTGAATACTCATGCCTATTTCACTTTGTTTTGTGCTTCAGAGTCAAAGCTCTGTAGAGCAAAGACATCTACAGCGCTTTGCATCCAAGCCGCATCATGTCATCTGAGGCATTACGTTATACACTCCTGGAAATGGAAAAAAGAACACATTGACACCGGTGTGTCAGACCCGCCATACTTGCTCCGGACACTGCGAGAGGGCTGTACAAGCAATGATCACACGCACGGCACAGCGGACACACCAGGAACCGCGGTGTTGGTCGTCGAATGGCGCTAGCTGCGCAGCATTTGTGCACCGCCGCCGTCAGTGTCAGCCAGTTTGCCGTGGCATACGGAGCTCCATCGCAGTCTTTAACACTGGTAGCATGCCGCGACAGCGTGGACGTGAACCGTATGTGCAGTTGACGGACTTTGAGCGAGGGCGTATAGTGGGCATGCGGGAGGCCGGGTGGACGTACCGCCGAATTGCTCAACACGTGGGGCGTGTGGTCTCCACAGTACATCGACGTTGTCGCCAGTGGTCGGCGGAAGGTGCACGTGCCCGTCGACCTGGGACCGGACCGCAGCGACGCACGGATGCACGCCAAGACCGTAGGATCCTACGCAGTGCCGTAGGGGACCGCACCGCCACTTCCCAGCAAATTAGGGACACTGTTGCTCCTGGGGTATCGGCGAGGACCATTCGCAACCGTCTCCATGAAGCTGGGCTACGGTCCCGCACACCGTTAGGCCGTCTTCCGCTCACGCCCCAACATCGTGCAGCCCGCCTCCAGTGGTGTCGCGACAGGCGTGAATGGAGGGACGAATGGAGACGTGTCGTCTTCAGCGATGAGAGTCACTTCTGCCTTGGTGCCAATGATGATCGTATGCGTGTTTGGCGCCGTGCAGGTGAGCGCCACAATCAGGACTGCAGACGACTGAGGCACACAGGGCCAACACTCGGCATCATGGTGTGGGGAGCGATCTCCTACACTGGCCGTACACCACTGGTGATCGTCGAGGGGACACTGAATAGTGCACGGTACATCCAAACCGTCATCGAACCCATCGTTCTACCATTCCTAGACCGGCCAGGGAACTTGCTGTTCCAACAGGACAATGCACGTCCGCATGTATCCCGTGCCACCCAACGTGCTCTAGAAGGTGTAAGTCAACTACTCTGGCCAGCAAGATCTCCGGATCTGTCCGCCATTGAGCATGTTTGGGACTGGATGAAGCGTCGTCTCACGCGGTCTGCACGTCCAGCACGAACGCTGGTCCAACTGAGGCGCCAGGTGGAAATGGCATGGCAAGACGTTCCACAGGACTACATCCAGCATCTCTACGATCGTCTCCATGGGAGAATAGCAGCCTGCATTGCTGCGAAAGATGGATATACACTGTACTAGTGCCGACATTGTGCATGCTCTGTTGCCTGTGTCTATGTGCCTGTGGTTCTGTCAGTGTGATCATGTGATGTATCTGACCCCAGGAATGTGTCAATAAAGTTTCCCCTTCCTGGGACAATGAATTCACGGTGTTCTTATTTCAATTTCCAGGAGTGTATTTTCAGGAACAGCACACAATCATAATGACAATGCAGATGTTCATTATGACAGTCCCAGTTTTATTCACCGCTCTTTCTTTCAGTCACATGTGTTTGAGTTAGGGAGTATTACGTGACCTCATGTCTTGCAATATGGACTGACGAAAAATTCACAGCAACAAGAAGGAGTCGTGCGACAAAACCGAATGTAGGTAGGCATCTTTATACATACAAAAGATTATGTCTAAATTTCGCGCCAGTCACATAAGAGTGGCGTTAGTTGCGCCATTATGAGGTAGCAAATCAGATTTGCTTTAAATACACGTTGAAATGGTCATGATCATTAGTTATCTCTGAGCTTGGACGTGGTGAGTTGATTTTATTCAAGAATACTTTAAGGTGACTAAGGAGCCATTACCAACACCTCACTGACTTTGAATAACATGGTTATGAGAAGCTGGATGTTAGACCTGTAATTCTAAAGGAAGACTTGACTGGAATGTAGTCACTGTGCTTTACTGCTGGCAGCAGTAGTGACGAGATTTTATGATCGCAGGAACGACGGTCACGTGGAATTACCGAGAGGGAAGACCATCGTGTTGGATGTATGGGTCTGGCGCACCGTAATGTATCTGCAGCAGCAGTTTTAGCAGAATTTTGTACCAAATAGACACAACAAAGGGCATCTTCGAGCCAGATGTCCGGTAGCGTGCACTCCACCGATCCCAAACCACCGTCATTTGCATCTTCAGTGGCCTCAAGTGAAAGCTCATTGCAGTGCAGCAGGTGGGTTTTCTGGTTCTGCCTAGGTGCCAGTGATGGCCATATGTTGGTTGGAAGGAGGGCAGTTGAGGGCCTATAACTAACCTGTATGCGTGTTAGACACGCTGGGCCTACACTTGGAGTTATGGTCTGGTGTGCGATTTCGCATAACTGCAGGAGCATTCCTGTGGTTATCCCATGAACCCTGCCGCTACTTTGTACCTTAGTCTGATGATCCGGTCTATTGTGATGCCATTCGTCGACAGTATTCCCAGGGATGTTTACCAACAGGATAACGCTGTTTTGAATGCCGCTGTACTAACCCAACGTGCTCTACAGAGTGTCTAAATGTGGCTTTGGTCTGTTCAACACCAGATCTGTCTCCAATCGAGCACATATGTGATATGACCGGACGACATCTCCAGCGCCATCCACAAGCAGCATTGATAGTCTCTGTATTGACCAAACAAGTGCAAAGGGCATGGAACTCCATTCCATAAAGTGACAACCGGCACCTCTACAATAAAATACATGCACATTTACATGCTTCCTTTCAACGTTCTGACCGTTACACTATTAATATACCAGCATTTCAAAGCTGCAATAGCTTATCTCGCGCTTATATTAACCGGTAACCTTGCAATATTAATCACATAAATAAGTTATCTAGACGAATGTACTCCCGAAATTTCATTACTCCATATTAATTATTTTTTGGTGAAGCAGAGATCAACGCCAGAATACAAGCAGGAAAACGATCTTACCACAGCCTAGCACAACTGCTTTGGTCTAGATATCTCTCCAGACAGTTCAAGATTCGACTGTACAAAACCCTGATCCGGCCTGTTGTTCTATACGGCTGTGAGATATGCAGTATGCGGAAAGAGGACTTCCATAAGCTCCTTGGTTTTGAGAGAAAAGTGCTTCGGAAGATCTTCGGTCCGGTTCTGGATGTAGATACAGGGGAACGGAGGATCAGATACAACCACTGAGGAACTATACCAGCAGCCCAACATAGCAGGAACTGTCGAAGCCAAACGAATGCAGTGGGCCGGCCATGTGGCCCGGATGGAGGATCACAGATGGCCTCGGAAGCTCCTGGATTTCACACCTACAGGAAAGAGACCGCCAGGGAGACCCAAGAAGCGTTGGAGGGATGGACTCCATGAAGATTTTAACCAAGTGTCAATAGATGCGAACGGATGGCGGCTAGCAACAATGGACAGAATACAGTGGAGGAGGAAACTTGTAGATGTGTGCGGTCCACTGGGCCTGATCACATAGTAGTAGTTGGGAATTTCTTTTCCGTCTGTGTGGTTTGTATGGAATACATTTCCCTAATGAAAGAGATTACTCATACTTCTTCTTTCCATTTTACTATATTCGCCTGTTGTTAAGTTTGTTCCAAAAGTATTTATGAGCTACATTAAAGCACATGAGTGCAGCACAGTTACTGTGCTACAGGTATGACATTCCGTTTGCATGAAGACGACCTGCACAACTCGAAATCGAGAACACTTACAATGGAACAAAAAAGCAGTTGATATGATATATTTCGATAGGTTACTTTGATACTATCGATAACTACGCCTTTTTCGTGACACTAGCCTATTAAATGTGGACTGCCAAAAGGGGAATTTCTGTGCCCAGTTCTCCCAAACTACACTCGACCTCAGGCCTGCATTTAATGGCAATAACCGTGAATATCTACGGTGTTGTTGGTTACCAAATATGTTTGTTTCTTTCTTTATTTTATATTGTTGAGACAGTCGTTGTGGGTACAACTCTGGGACAAGTATTTTCCGGGTTTGGGTGAGTTAAATGAATATACAGTCAGTGAATAATAAATATATTTTTCGATATGGCAGAACATATTCGGCATTACAATACGCCCTACGTTTTCTGTAATCGCAGTGCACTGTTGCCACTGTTATCGTCTCGCAGAGGGTATTAAAATGTGACTTGCAGTGAATACTGTGGGTACTTTCAGATAATCAAAAGTTCAAACTCAGTTATCAGTTATCTTTTTTTTCTGTTACTGCCTGAAAGCTGTTTTCATTTCCCTTAGAAATGTAAAATGTTTTTGCTCGCTGATTGGTATCAGTGAATATTAACCATCGATTCTCATACAATTTTTATGAAAACAGAGTCCTCTACGAAGTAAAGCGTTGACGTGAATCGATAACTGAATGGAGATTTATGTAATCTCATAAAAGCCTAGGCATTGTGCAGAACCACACAATAGTCTCCAACCACAATATATCACAATGTCGGTTCTTACCTCAGCTACTCAGTATAACAGCGCTTACATCGAATACGCCGAAGTTACGACGAGGAGCACTTTGATCAGTATTCATTGTACAATGACAAAGTGCGAAGTCGAGAAGTAGCTACTTCGCTCCACATGAAGCTAACTAAATGTATCAAATAGAAATATCTTATCACTGGCAGTAAACTGCGTTGAAACTGACACACAACATTCACTAACACGAAAGCTTTAAATAAAATTAAACATTATCACTGTTGGAAGATGATTTATAAAAATATTTGCAGCTGTTATCGTGCATTAAATCTGTAACTTCAAGCATCGTTTACAGGAGACATGCAGAAAATTTACAAAATGGTTCAAATGGCTCTGAGCACTGTGGGACTTAACTGCTGAGGTCATTAGTCCCGTAGAACTTAGAACTACGTAAAAGTAACTAACCGAAGGACATCACACATATCCATGCCCGAGGCAGGATTCGAACCTGCGACCATAGCGAGAAAATTTACAAAGGTGGGGCATAATGTCATAAAATACCCCAAACAAACAATTTCGAATTTCATTTCAAAACGATCGGGCATAGATCCTATCTCTAATCTCCACTTCTCGCTGTCAAGACGGTTCAAGCGTATAGACAAGCGTAGGGCTGTGAAGCCAATTTCAGTACTTAGAAGAGTTCAACGAGTCGTGCTACCTGAATTACTATGCTCTTTCCATACGGCCCTGATTGATACACTGCTGGTAATTCTGAGATGTGGTGCGCCAGGTTGACCTTTAATTCAGGAAAAGAGAACCCTTGTATTTGTTACAGAATTTTGATCAAACGGAAGTATATATGGTACAATAGGTTCATTACGGCGAAAGAAATACAATATCACATTTTAAACCTGTAGCAAAATGAACGACATACTGCCCACTTAGACAGGAGAAAATTCTCCGTAAAATCAAAGAGAGACGAAGAATGACATTCCTAATCCGTAGGAACGCCTCACACTTGATTCACAGTAGACATGTTACATAGAAGTATAAAATCTAAAGACAAATAAGGAGCATATAGGATATAGCGCTGAACGGTCCCCGCAAAATACACTGAGAGAACATGCGCTCTTGCCGCGCGGTATTAGCCGAGCGGTGTAGGGCGCTGCAGTCACGGACTGTGCGGCTGGTCCCGGCGGAAGTTCGAGTCCTCCCTCGGGCATGGGTGTGTGTGTTTGTCCTTAGGATAATTTAGGTTAAGTAGTGTGTAAGCTTAGGGACTGATGACCTGAGCAGTTAAGTCCCATAAAATTTCACACACATTTGAACATTTTTTTGAACATACTCTCTATTAGTATGCAGCAGGACATGGTCAACAAGTATTGAGGACGTCGCATCCCAAGCAGTATTCACGAAGGATCAGGTCTGGGTCATCTCAGACGATACTGCATTTACAGTGTCCAGCACGTCAGGGAAGAAACTTGCAGGAGATTCAACCTTACAAGTAGGGAGAAGACTGAGATCTGTGCCCACTGAAGGAAGCGATGTGAATGACCCTTTCGACATGGTGAGCCTAATCTCTGAATCTACTACCAAACTGGAATCTCTGCTGACTTGCCCATGAACGTCAGCACATCTTATTCGGAACAGCCTTAAGAAGTTTAGTGACTACTCATATTAAAAACAGTACGAATTACGCTAATAAAATCTGGTAATTAGTTAGTTCAAATGTTCAAATGTGTGTGGGATCTTATGGGACTTAACTGCTAAGGTCATGAGTCCCTAATCTTACACACTACTTAACCTAAATTATCCTAAAGACAAACACACACATCCATGCCCGAGGATGGACTCGAACCTCTGCCGGGACCAGCCGCACAGTCCATGACTTCAGCACCTGAGACCGCTCGGCTAAACCTGCGCGTCGGTAATTGGTTAGAGGGCAATAGTTTCTCATTAGTTGTACAAAGTACTTTTTCTATTTTCGCTGCTCACCTGACAGGCTGTAATTATGAAGAATAAGTAAAGAAATATATGGGGACAATGCGAGGAACATCATCCAATATCGTCATCAAAAGGTGGAAATCTACATCCAGTTCATTATTTACACCAACTTCTGCTTATTATTCCTCACCTACATTCGTAATTAATCCCTTGGTTAAAAACTTTTCGACTAAAAAGCCAATTTAACGATCATAGTCATTGGAAAATAGTTCACTTGTGCCGGTTTTCTTAGCCGTCAAATCAGCTTGCTACTTACCTGCAGAATAACAAATAATTGTGAGCGCACTCCATTTCAATTTGTGGGTTAGCTCACCACCACAACACTTTGCCTGCAGCCATATTAAGTGAAAGTGTCGCTCTTTGAAACATGGTGCTTGCATTTTCATATAAAATACAAATATTTGATTCACTGAATTAATTGTGTCTGAGAGCCACTGTAGTAATTCATTAACTTCAACGTGAGTCTCCTTGTTGTTGTTTGCACGCTGCATCTTGCATTTGCAAACGTTTAAAGCCGCAATGTTTCATCCAAATTTGACACACCAGTAATTTACTTCCACTTTATTCGGAAATTGTTTATTCTCGTTCTCATATAACAAAGTGAAACTGTTTATTGATGAATTACAACAAGTCAGTAAGTAGACTAAAGTTTTTAAACAGAACGCGCTGACATATCAAACACATACAACGTAACAACGTGCAGCGAGAGCGGCCAATGAATTCTGATACTTGTTTCCCGGCTTAAAAGTAATACTACTCAGCTCAGCGTAACGAAATTTAAAATTTAAAATACATATCGCAATATGATTAGTTTCAGCATTATACGATTACCGGACTTTGTCGCGGAATTATGGCGCTTTTTTTAATCTCATTTCCAATCAATGTGCGTTATCTGTAAGCCAGTGTGATCTTATTAATACAGTTTGTGCAGAGCGGAGCCAAAAAATCATAATTTAAAAAAAATACTGACCGCTATTAAAAAAATTATATGAGTTATGCTCAGTCAACTCTTTTTCAAAGAATTTTACTACATTGTATAATTTCATCCGAGCATTGTCCTGTTTACGTATTTATACACTACTGGCCATTAAAACTGCTACACCAAGAAGAAATGCCGATGATAAACGGGTATTCATTGGACAAATATATTATACTAGAACTAACATGTGATTACATTTTCACGCAGTGTGGGTGCATAGATCCTGAGAAATCAGTACCCAGAACAACCATCTCTGGCCGTAATAACGGCCTTGATACGCCTGGGCTTTGAGTCCAATAGAGCTGGGTTGCCGTGTGCAGGTAGAGCTGCCCATGTAGCTTCAACACGATACCACGGTTCATCAAGAGTAGTGACTGACGTATTGTGACGAACCAGTTGCTCGGCCACCAATGACCAGACGTTTTCAATTGGTGAGATATCTGGAGAATGTGCTGACCAGGGCAGCAGCCGAACATTTTCTGTATCCAGAAACGCCCGTACTGGACCTGCAACATGCGGTTGTGCATTATCCTGCTGAAATGTAGGGTTTCGCGGGGATCGAATGAAGGGTAGAGCCACGGGTAGTAACACATCTGAAATGTAACGTCCACTGTTCAAAGAGCCGTCAATGCGAACAAGAGGTTACCGAGACGTGTAACCAGTGGCACACCATACCATCACGCCGGGTGATACGCCAGTGTGGCGATGACGAATACACGCTTCCAATATGCGTTCACCGCGGTGTCACCAAACACGGATGCCACCATGATGATGCTGTAAACAGAACCTGGATTGTACAGAAAAA
The DNA here is from genome assembly GCF_023864345.2 of Schistocerca serialis cubense. Classification (NCBI taxonomy): domain Eukaryota; kingdom Metazoa; phylum Arthropoda; class Insecta; order Orthoptera; family Acrididae; genus Schistocerca; species Schistocerca serialis. The sequence goes on along the minus strand of NC_064638.1, from coordinate 645,669,189 downwards.
ATGACGTTTTGCCATTCGTGCACCAAGGTTCATCGTTGAGTACACCATCGCAGGCGCTCCTGTCTGTGATGCAACGTCAAGGGTAACCGCAGCCATGGTCTCCGATCTGATAGGCCATGCTACTGCAAACGTCGTCGAACTGTTCGTGGAGATGGTTGTTGTCTTGCAAACGTCCCCATATGTTGACTCAGGGATCGAGACGTGGCTGCACGATCCGTTACAGCCATGCGGATGAGATGCCTGTCATCTCGACTGCTAGTGATACGAGGCCGTTGGGATCCAGCACGGCTTTCCGTATTACCCTCCTGAACCCACCGATTCCATATTCTGCTAACAGTCATTGGATCTCGACCAACGCGAGCAGCAATGTCGCGATACGATAAACCGCAATCTCGATAGGCTACAATCCGACCTTTATCAAAGTCAGAAACTTGGTGGTACGCATTTCTCCTCCTTACACGAGGCATCACAACAACGTTTCACCAGGCAACGCCGGTCAACTGCGGTTTGTATATGAGAAATCGGTTGGAAACTTTCCGCATGTCAGCACGCTGTAGGTGTCGCCACCGGCGCCAACCTTGTGTGAATGCTCTGAAAAACTAATCATTTGCATATCACAGCATTTTCTTCCTGTCGGTTAAATTTGGCGTCTGTAGCACGTCATCTTCGTGGTGTAGCAATTTTAATGGCCATTAGTGTAGATGCACTCTATCGCTACGCGCCCTTCATAATGCTTGGAAACGAAAATCGTGTAATACTCAGCGCTAACTGAGGAAATACTAACTATACGTAGTTGTAATTTTTAAATGCATATAGTAATTGGTATCCGCTTACAAATCAGAGAAATAGCGTTCCTCTCTGATTTTGGACAATGTATGGAAACACCAAAAACACAACACACTACCTTGGAAATACGATGCAAGAATGCATTTGCATTCAAAACAGCATTCAAGTCATAAGTGATTGAATACATACAGGTTCTGTATGGTTTTCAAGGGAATGTTATACCATACGGTGGCACGTGGCAGATAACGATGACAAAAGGTGCATAGAGATCACGCACCATCTGCAAAGTAGACCACAAATGCTCATTGTTGTTGCGATCTGGTAGTTGTGGTGGCCAATGGAGATGCGACAGCTCATTCTGGTGCTCACAAAACCAGTTTTGGACGATGCGAGATGTGTGAAGGTGGGCCCCTAACGTGTTGGGACACAGCACTGGGAAAGAAACATTTCAATATGGGATGGATCTGATCATCTATGGGGACCACGAAGTAGGTCAGCCGGGTCCAGGGTCCGTCCAGGGTCCAAAGGTCAGCATGGCGGCGTCACTGTGCCGCTGAGATAGTTGTCCTGTTAGGAGACTATCTGGGCAAGCACCCACGCCAGCAAAAAGTTGGCACGCGCGTAGCACAAGCAGAAATAATAAAAAACGCGCCTTAGCAACACGATCGATATTTCGGTATACAAGGAAGAGAAACTGTAGGTCCGTGCATCATGAGCTCAGCTTCTTCATCGCTAACAGAGGAAACCACTACAGTGAGTATACTTCTTAATAATAGAATCTTTGTTTAAACTTGCACGTAGTGTCATTTGTGGAAACCTTAATAATGCAATTGATGCATTAGATCTTGGTTTACTACATACTATTGAAGACGATATTTTGTTAAATTTTCGTTATGACAAACTGAAATTTATGTTGGACGCATATCGGTTACCAGAAAGTTATATTTTTAACGAGAGTGTCAATGTAACCTATGATTAGGGAAATAATTAATGATGCTCTTCAAGGAGGCGAAAAAATTACACTTAATACACCAATTCCATGGCCAACAATGTGCTTACTTACTATGTGCAATTTTTCGCAAAGCAGATTCATAATTACTGTGCAGTTTATTGACGTTTCATTCAAAGAATATATTTGGACAATTTGAGAATTATGCTTTTCTAAATTAACACAAAATTGGAAAAAACAGTCATTACAACATATTCTTCCAAATTCATTTAATAAGCAAAAGTCCTTATTATAGCTTTGGGGTAATTTCTCCACCTCATATTAAGAAATATGTACACTGGTGCATGTTTTGTGCAAACACACAATCATTTGTGTGGTGGTGCCCTCCCTATTGTAGATGATTCAGAAGATGAAGATGATAATTTTGTTGCAAATTTGCTTGCAGATTGGTAATGGAGAACATCATCGAAGTGATGCAGTTGCTGTATACTCTTCTGGAAGCTAAGGTTTCAACACCATCCCTGAAAGCACTAATGTACTTGGTGACGAGATTACACTCCAACATGGCCACATCAAATGGACTCTTAGGGCAATCCACAACTTTAATTTTGAGTTATTTGATGTAATTAGAAATTTCTTTGCGGCCACCATCTGCCTTTGGTTTAACGATCTTATTAGAATTTCTGAAATCACAGAGCGATGGTATTTCACTGACGTTATTGTCGACAAAGGACCGGATGATGTTAATGAATTGTGTAGACAAATTAATATTATCTCACAAAACTACCCTGGACAAATTATCATGTACAAACAAGACGGGGACCACTTCTACGTTATCCACGACTGCATCTACTCCTCCAGACGATGCCGATGCCGTTTCAGCACTGACTCATTTATTGCCACCAGAATTAGAAAACCAACCGACGTACCAGAGCAATTGCCGTCATGTCCGAAATCGACTGGCTCAATGTATTGTTATATCTCTACTTGCAAAAACGGCCAAGTTGCGGACAAGTATGGCTTAGAGGATCAAATAAGCGATTACCTGGTGAATATGAAATTATACAATGGCAAAGTTTCATCGAAGGATCCCTCCATGTATTGGAATGGGAAAGCTTTGGAACTATTGATCAGTGCGGAACAGTGGTCGACAGTCACGGAACACGTAAATGGCCTCATAGCAAGCGGCAGCCAATCGTTACAGGCAAAGGTTGCAACGCTGAAACCACAGCGAAAAAGGTACTTTCCCTATAAATATCTTACAATTGCATTCCTCCAGAAAACGTCGTCAATGTGATACCATCTGCTCATCCGTATTTTATTAATGTAATTGATCCAAAGTTTAAAAGGTATTTGGACATGGGAATGGAGTTGTACAAAAAAACTGGTAATGAATAGGATTTAAAAGGTTTGGAAAAAGTACTTGGTTCCGGATGCCCAGATCATCACCGAACCCCCGCACTCTTGGGACGTAAACTTGTCCAGAAGTTGGAAATAGTACGAAACAAGGCACCTCTAATTAAATTACTTTCTTCCATTGCTACTTAGTCCAGGTTTTACGACTTTATCACCACGTTTTCCTGTTATGGGCATTTGTATCACTGATGAGCGGCTTTGGATTTCCTGCTCGCCCTGCAATTCCCTGGTCGTGGACTTCATGTTGTTTTGGCGAGGCAGTTTTGGCGAGTGCGGCATTCAGTTCTGAGGTGACTTTTGCAACTTTCAGCCTCTTATTTTCCATCACAGTACTCACTGACTATCTGCCACGACCACTCAACACACACTTTCGTCCGCATTCTGGGTTAACAGATGATGTTTTTCGCTTTACCTGTGTGGGATTTAGTTCGTGAGATACGATGGCTCTTGAAACACCAAACAGTTTAGCTCCCATGGTTAAGACAGCAGCCACCAATAAGACCAATGCAAAGCGACCTCCGATCTTCCTTTACTATCGTGAGGCAATATTTAAATGAACTATTTGCTGAACTCGCAAATCTGTAAGAAATTCACCCAATTCGTTTCTTATGCGTTTAATGACATATGACTATGCAATCCTAGCCTTTGTTGAAGAATAGGATTGGGTGAGGTTGCTTGACTTGCCTCATAGAAAGAAGTTATTCACTTAAAGTTTTAACATCAAGTTGTTCCCAGCAAAATTAGACACTTGTTTTTAGGAAAGGTTTGGTGCGTCGATATACACACATCAAAAATAGTTTTGCATTACCCTGGTTCCAAGAACTTCTGAAAAACGACGTTGACTGTGGATATTATATCATAGACATAGTCCCTATAACTGTTCAGATACGTCACTAAACCTGCCCAAAGACGTAAGCAAACATGCACGATCAGCGCCTATTAGACGGAGGAGGTCCGACAGCCGATCAGTTCCAGTCATTCTACCAGGAAGGAGAGACATGGCTCGTGTTGTCTGTAGTTCAAGCATGCCTAGACGGTCAATAACGAAGATCGTTCGCCTTCGTATTGTTACTTTGCGCCATGAAGGGCTATCAACAAGGGAAGTTCCAGGCGTCTCGGAGTGAACCAAAGCGATGTTGTTCGGACATAGAGGAGATACAGAGAGAGGAACTGTCGATGACATGGCTCTCTCAGGCCGCCCAAGGGCTACTACTGCAGTGGATGACTGCTACCTAAGGATTATGGCTCGGAGGAATCCTGACAACAACGCCACCATGTTGAATAATGCTTTTCGTGCAGTCACGGGATGTCTTGTTACGACTCAAACTGTGTGCAATAGGCTGTATGATGCGCAACTTCATTCTCGACGTCCATGGCTAGGTCCATCTTTGCAACCACGACACCTTGCAGCGAGGTACAGATGGGCTCAACAAAATGCCGAATGGAACGCTCAGGATTGGCAATACGTTCTCTTCACCGAAGAGTGTCGCTTATGCCTTCATCCAGACAATCAGTCGGAGAGGTGTTTGGAGGAAACCCGGTCAGGCACTGTCCAGCGAGTGCTGCAAGGAGGAGGTTCTCTGCTGTTTTGGGGTGCCATTATGTGGGGCCAATGTACACCGCTGATGGTCATGGAAGGCGCCTTAACGGCTGTACGATACGTGATGCCATCCTCCAACTGATAGTGCAACCATATAGGCAGCATATTGGCAAGGCATTCATCTTCATGGACAATAGTTCGCACCCCCCATTGTAGACATATTGTGAATGACTTCCTTCAGGATAACGACATCGCTCGAATAGAGTGGCCAGCATGTTCACCAGACATCCCCCGTCCCCCTATAAAACATACTTGGGATGGATTGAAAATTGAAGTTTATGGGCGACGTGATCCACCAACCACGCTGAGGGAAATACGCCGAATCGCCGTTCAGGACTGGGACAATCTGGACCAACAGTGCGTTGACGAACTTGCGGATAGTATGCCACGACGAATAAAGGCATGCATCAATGCAAGAGGACGTGATACTGAGTATTAGGGGTACCAGTGTGTACAGCAATCTTGGCCACCACCTCTGAAGGTCTCGCTGTATGGTGGCACAACGTGCAGTGTGTGATTTTCATTAGCAATATCAAGGGCGGAAATGATGTTTATGTTGATTCTATTCCAATTTTTTGCACAGGTTCCGGAACTCTCGGAACCGAGGTGGTGGGAAACCTTTTTTGATGTGTTTATGAGTAGTCCGAAATATCGGAAAAAGTAATCAGATTTATTCCATTTGACAGTTACATATGTTGACAAATTAGTTTAATGAGGTAATGGCTCTTAAGTGTTTACAGATCAATATCTTAATAAAAAGAAGGGAGTATAACACGAATGTATTACTCGAAATCTTAGCAATGTGGATTGGGACTTCCTCTTGGTTCAATGAGAGTACAAGATTCTAGATCACATTCTTTCCATCCGCATATAACCACAGAACTAATGAGATAATGTGTTGCGATGCTCAATGGGTCAATGGCCACCCGTTTCACTTTTGTCAGCTGCAAGGTCGTTCGTGCTACGGGTGGAGCTGCGTATATGACTTATTCTGCTCTTCTGCTCCACGACAGGGTCCCCAGGCGTCTGTTCTCGTCGTGCTGTTATGCTGACCAGGTGTGATGTCGCTGCAACCACAGAGGCGCGCGTATACGACACAATTCCGCGAAATTATGCGGATTTCCGGATATGGTACACAGCTACTATGCAATTACTCCGTATTTCCCGGTACATATTACTACGTCCTTATCGGAAGGACGGTGAAACGCCAGTGTCTCACTTCTAACAAAACCTATAGCGGTGTGCCGTTCCGCTGCTGTGGCGGTCCAATCGCAACATTTTAACAACTTTTTCACCTATGATTCCAACTCCGGATCGACTGTGAGTGCGCGGGAAACACTGCTTACGTCACGTAGATCTGGATCGAGTTACCTAGTGGGAGTCGCCGGTCGTCCGAAAAACTTTCCAGACGCTTCTCCGGCGCCAGCGTCTAAAGGAGCACGTTCCGCTTCTCTGCCCCACGCTCAAAAAATAAGGAGTGAGGGATTCGCGGAGGAACATTTCTCGCTGGCAATGTCGCCCGCAACGTTTTGTGAGCCCAGTACGACGCGGAAACATTATCGAAGAATACCTTAGGTAGTACCAAGATTGATTATACCGGTCTCCTCATTTCGGACACTACGGTGAAGAAACGCAACGTGTCCAACCAGGAACTTAGGTAATGAATTTAATGTTAAGTGCATTAAGAACATTACTTTTTAGGTGGCAGCAGAACTGTGTTGTGCAGTCAGTCAGTGAGGAGCTATTTCTCTGGCAAAATGGGGGAGCTTAACATGTACCTGATGTTTTTCATCGACGTATTTCGTATATTTCTCTGGAGCTTAAAGCTCACAGTTTACCCGTGTTTGCTTTCAAACGTATTTTATTTTTATTTTGGGGAAAAGCTGTCATTCTGCAACTATCATTCTAAGAGATCTCATTTTTCTCGACATTTAAGTACGAATCACTGTACACTCTCAGTCATTAATTCAAATGTCAACCTGAACCAGACGATTAACCCTTAAGTCATCTTAGGCGAACTACACTTATCAGTTGTAAACCAAACTTCAAATTGTGATGACGATATGATGGTTAGGTTTCGGCACGTGTGCCAAAACCTTTTATGTAACCATAAAGCTGTATAAAGGTAAACATTCAAAAACAACATGAATATAAAACTACAAAAATACTATATTAATGTAAACTCAAAACAACGTAGCTCTCTTTCAGACACTTCCATAAACTTGCTGCTCCCACATATAAGGCTAGTGGTCATCTTAGATCTGTAGTAAGCTACACCGAAGCAACAGAAGGACCGCACATCGATCACAGCATTGGCTTGTTCCATTACCTTGGAGATTGTGCTACTCTAAAATTTTGAGTTTCTATCAACGTTAGACGTCACTTGAACACTTAGAGAGTTGAATTCAGGAGATAATCAGGGTCTTTTTTTCAGTATGTATAACTAGAAATAACTTTCTGAACTGTGTGTCTGCAATGGTATTCTTCAGTGATTTCCAGCTAGTTAGGTGGCGTAGTTATTATTGTATGAAAGCTTTCACAACCGGATGACATATCACTAAGTGATATTTGGACAGTAGCACTACAGAATTGCTAGACAGTTTTATCCGTGACGAGATTACGATCGATAGTTAAGTTTTATCTCTGACAAAGATTATCTCTGCATATCACGTGTAACTCTGGTCACGCCCACTTTCTACGATATATAAATCGCTCTCAGACGTCCGACTCGTCAGTCGGCAAGACTCACCGGAGGAGAAACACCCCTCTGAAGATGTCCAGCGCAGCTCTGGACGAAAGGTTAGGAGCTGAAGAGTTTCATGGACCACGACCTTACATCCCGGAAGGTTTACCAGAAGGTAGTTATTATTGTGGTAAACAGATTCTGGGTGAAACACAACATGTGAATGTAACTCAATACATTGCCTCCTTCAAAGAAGTGTTCCTACATTTGTTCTTACATATCACTGGAATGACTTACGTTTGACGGAAATTCTTGGAGACCAAACAGTTCAATTCTCCCATTCCATCGCACATATTTTATTTTGTAATATCCTATGCAGTTAAAGTCAAGGTTCTGAAGACTCGCTTGCTGATCATAGAACTCTCTGGGACGCTAGTCTATTTCTACTATCTATTAATCACGCTTGGAGTGCTTCTGTAACTTTAGAAGAACAATGGGCCGACACTTAATTGATTTTACAGGCTATTCGGTCCTGACGATTATCTGGTGTTCCTGAAGCAAATTGCAGGGGGACAGGCTGTGCTGACAATTTTCATCCGTTGTCACTGATGTGGGTGTTGCCATTTCCCTTGCCGATAGATCTCCCATCTCTTCAGCGTAGTAAACAGTTGTCGGATTGCAGTTTCTGGAAGACAGCTGCACACTGTTATTAGCATACTTAGTTGAAAATTAGGGCTGTTATGCATTAATAATTATAACTATAAGGAGTAGTTTGCTTACAGATTGGTTAGTTCCCCGAGTACATGTGGGAAGAACAAGCCATTAATGGCTACGATGGACAGCAGGTCAGGTGTTGAAATGTGGTTGCATGAGTGGAAAATGGTTTGCCTATACTGGCAGGTTAAATCAACTCAGTGGTGCAAGTATGACCGCGCAGAAAACTTAAGGTCATAAAGTTTGTGATGTGTTTGTGGAAAGAATGTTCAACACAGAGAAAAACAAACAACACATCGAAGTTGGTACACATTAACGTACCACATATAAAAACTTCTCTTACAGTGACAGTATTTCACGGACAGTGTGACAGAGTAGCATATGAGAGATGTTGTTTTAAACTGTCACTGTGGTTTATTATGGCGTTGTTCTGTTAGTTGTCTTTTCCGTCATGTTTGTGTCGTGCAATGCGTCGCTTCAGTGTTGCATCCTCGCATGAGCTCGTGTTTTGGCAAACTATATATGTCAGTGTATTTGTCTCTAGTATAAGTGAGGGCTTTGTTCTTGATGCCAAGATTATTCCTCTTTCGTCCCCATTCTAAAATCAATTTAAGTCAGCCTTTTGTTGTTTATACTGTGTGTTGCATCTGTGTGTTTTTCGAGTGGTGTAAAGTAATCTCAACTTTGATTGAGAGTTTTTTTTATGAAGGTTGCCACCATTTGCTTACTTTACATATTTACTGCACCAGGGGAGCCGGACTGTATGGCAGATGCAGGAATGTATGTGATAGATATTGAGAGAAGCTAGCCTCCATTTAACTGTGTTAATGTTTAATGCGCTAGTTGCGTTAAGGCCATGAGAAAAGTAATATCCACTGTATATGTGAAGCCCGTTGGTATTTTTTATCTATGTTATTAGAGTTTTGTGTCAAATATTGGTGTTAAAGAAAAAACTGTGAAATAATTTGTAGGTAAACAGTTTTAGTGACTTGCTAGCCGAAAGATTTTCTTCTCTTGGCAAGCGTCATGAAATAGAGATGGATATTAAGTTGTGTTATGATCAGTGATTGTTCTTACCACGATGTATAATGTGCTGATTGTTCATATAAAATATGTTGAAATTTATGTCCAGTAAAATCACCAGCACGTTCCACTCAACTACCTACGCTCCTTCTGTCTCAAAATTAACAATAAAACGTTATAATATGAGAGAGGAGAAAGAGAATCTTGTGTTAGCATACCTTTAAAAACTAATCATTATTACTGACTTTGCTAATGCACTGTTCATAGCAAAATAGCGGCAACTTCCTCTAATATAAATGATCCTCCCGTTGCAATTCCAGTAGGTTAAAAAGCACTTTTGCCTTTTATCTGAAGCACAGACTTGTAGGCAGGTAGCAGTTTACACGTCACAGTATGTTGATATGTCATACGAACAGTGTAGCTATTGCTCGCCATAGTGCATTTGTTGACTGCAGTGCTTGCCGGACTTGTGCAGCGAGAAACTACAGCGCATATTTAGCCTCGAAAACATCTTGCACCTCAGAAGATTTCGTAAGTGAGACCACTTATTACTGCAAATATACAAAGTCGATATCTAAATTTCACAGTGTGCAATACCAATCACTGCAATAGCTACTCGTTACGCCCGACTCACTGCAAGACTCTTTTTCGCACAGCGTGACTAGGCAGAAAATAAGTGCGAAACTAAGAGACGTAGTAAACTGTCTACTCTCGTCGCTGCAAGCCACATTAAGAAATTTAGTATATCATTCGCTCTGGAAGAAATCGCTAATGTCCGTATATAATTGCAATTAATAACGTAAACAACTTGATTTACAACATGGCCTCTATGAAGTAAGTTATAATGCCCACATAAAATAAATATCGGCAGTTAATCAGTGGTTTCACAGACGAGACAGACAAAATACAATCAGTTTTAAAATATAAGGCCAAAGACATGGGATAAATAGGAACACATGGTGTTGTTACGTTACCACTGCGTGTAGCGCAATGGCTGCTGGACTAATGGTTGCGATATAAAATCAGGAGAAAGGTGTGGCAAGAAAAACAAGCAGTGTCCTCTCAGAAGAACTGCACCACAAGAATATCGCAGGTTCGATCACTGCAGCTGAAACACAGGAGGTGGTAACAAGCGATGTATCACCACGCATTATCACGAACAAATTACTGGAAAGTGGGTCGATATCTTAAGATTTCATGCGTCATATGACACCGACAATTCATCATTGAGAACAGTGACAATGTGACGTTGACATTCCGCAGTGTTCAGCTATGAGTCAAGTTTCTGTTCAATGTGATCCGATCGACGCTAATGTGTCCCTGTGTAAGGTCCCAGGATGGGCGGTTTGTGATATTCGGCAGTTAATCAGTGGTTTCGTACCACTTCGATTCGCTGTTGGAGATGATAACAGAACTGACTTTGTAATTGCTGAAGGGAAGCTGGTTACTTAGAAGTATGTGGTTAGAATGATAGATGTTTCTGTCAAACGTTTCACGACCGGGGTTCCACTTGTTATATATCAGAGGGATTTTGGAGGACCATATACAGCAGTTCAGTCCACATATATCTTGAAGAATGTATGGATCTTTGCCACTGGTTTGTCATCTATAGAGCTTGATTGGGATGCGATGAGTGTATGTTGTAACGTATCTACAACAAATAAAGCCTATGTTCGTCTGTGGAAATGGACTCGATAAGCAACCTGAACTATCAGTAATCGGAATCTAACCAGCATAACACGGTGTGCGTGTTGTATGATTGTCAGGGTCAATGTCATTTAAGCTCTCTTCTCTTCAGATTGTTATATGAAAAACTAAAACTAACATTTGGATAAGCTATCTGACCGAATATTTGAATATGAAAAACTACAGAAACAAATTAACCTGTAACAATGAATACCTAAGCTATCTGACGGTTTATCTAAATACGAATTTACAAGAGATACAGAACCTGCTTTGTTCAAGGTATTTACTGGATTAGAGTACATGACATATTGTAGTGTGTCAGTGTCTCTGTTTTGGCCCTAAGTTTTGCACTCACCTCTTTAGATGACTGCCTTTTTCCATGTGGTTTACAGCAATTCGGAGCAGCATGCAGCAGTAGCGGCTAAAGCTTATTGTCCCTAAGAATTAATTTAATACAAAGGAGTTCGCTTGTGTCCTGTTAACTACTAAACAACTTGTAATAAGGGATTTCATAAATTTAGTCTAATCAAAACCTTCAGAAATCATCATGACCAATAATAGATTGACAAGTATTAATAATGGCGAAATGTCTGACAACGACCTTATAAATATCAATAATGGCGGGGTGCCAGATTAGCAAATTATTTCAATTTCAAAGTTACTTTACCATTTAATAACCACAGCATATTTATCATTTACATGTGGAGAATATTATTTGGAGAATAAGGAGGCTTAACTGGCAAGCAAACCATGAGATTATTGCCAACTCGGACTAACAAGCAAGAGCTTAACCCTGCAATTGCGCTTTACGCTAAGCTTACGAATATGAATTCCATCTTCAAGCGTGTTTAAGCCATCTAAATCTGTCCTGGCTGTATAAGTGAAATCAGGCCTTCAGCGCAGTAAGATCTGCCATCACCGACGTGAGGGCAGCGTGACACGTCTTCTATCTCCGAGCTCTCGATCAACACTACCGAAAATTTACTATTGCAGACAGACCTCGTCTCACAACAATGCTAAGAATCACCATCCCATGTTTCGCCCTCAGATTGTTACTATCAATATCTGAGGGCTTATTTATTTCCATAGAGAATAGCAGAATCTTATACAATGCAAAAAATAGCCTTAAGTTGGCTATATTTTTTTCGATAGTCAGTGTAATATTTCATCACTGTAATGGAGAGTTGTGACACACTCCTTACAGTGTATAGTCTCACACCAGTCTGCAAACACTTGTCATCAAATGACTATAGTTTATTCTGGCACATTAAGAAATTCCTCAACCTCAAGACGGCATTTGGAGGCTATTCGCTTCTATGGCGCTTGTTAGTCACGTTATACACGTTTCCACCAATTTTGATAAATATCAGACTGGTCCTGTATGACGTAACAGCTCCCACTGTCGTCAGCGTACTTGCTCCATTGTTGGACGCTAAATTATTGAACTTCACTGAGCTGTGTCGGTTCTTAGTGATAATGCGCATGGTTACACCCTTTGACTGTTACCCAGCAACGGCTTCACGCGGGCCGCCCATGAAGGAATGTGTGGCGACTTCCAAGCCTTCCACAAGCGTGAGAGGCTCTCGTGGTGGGTCTCCGTCCGGTGTCAGGGCCTATGTGAGACTGCCGAAGGGGGCGAAGTCGGCAACCGTGCATAGTCTGAAGGAACCGTTTGGTCGCAAGGTGCAGCCAAACGAAGAATGGCTACGTGTTGCCGCTTGGAACTGCCCCGTTACAACCAAAACGAACTAATCTTGGGGAAATCGTTTCAGAACATTGCCTTTTGTTAGAACGTTTGCTTTGAAATACGGTTGCAGTCTTTTTAGTACAATTTTTTTTTTCTTTTACTTGGTGGTTGCTATTCATTCCAACAGACTGGAGGAGGTTGATTATTTATTGTTTTGTGTTGAACTGCTTCCATCTGTTAAGTTGATCTTATTATCACGGTTTAGAATTAACGGCTTTTGACTTGGGTTTAAATTCATCATTTATTAGTTTGAGTTGCGGTGTGATTGGGGAGAATATATTTGAGTGGTACAGCTTGATGGACCTTGCTCATTGCTCATTAAGTGCGTCCGGTTTTAAGACGCTTTTTTGTGAATATCGTATCTCTTAGTAGTCGATGCTGTACCTTTCATAAATTCTACATACATCAAAAAAAATTTTGCATCACCTATGTTCAGAGAGTTCAGGAACCTGTACAGATCATTGCAATTGAGATCAACAAAAACATAATTTCAGCTCTTTTTATTCCTCATGAAAACCATCCACTGCATGTTGTACCACCATACAGCGAGACCTTCAGAGGCGGTGGTCCAGATAACTGTACACACTGGTACCTCCAATACCCAGGTTCAAGTCATCTTGCATTGATGCATGCCCGTATTCATCGTGAAATACTATCTACAAATTCATCGAGGCACTGTTAGTCCAGATTGTCCCACTCTTCAACGGCGATTCGGCGTAGGTTCTTCAGAGTGGTTGGTGGGTTACGTCGTCCGTAAACAATACTTTTCAATCTATCTCAGGCATGTACGGTATGGTTCTTGTCTGGACAACAAGCTGGCCACTGTAGTCGAGCGATGTCGTTATCGTGAAGGAAGTCATTCACAAGAAGTGCACGATGGAGGCGCGAATTGTCGTCCATGAAGACGAATGCCTCTCCAATATGCTGCCGATATGGTTGCACTGTCGGTCGGAGGATGGCATTCATGTATCGTACAGCCGTTACGGTGCCTTCCATGACCACCAGCGGCGTACGTCGTCCCCACATAATGCCACCCCAAAACACTAGGGAACCTCCACCTTGCTGTAGTCTCTGGACAGTGTGTCTAAGGCTTTCAGCCTAACCGGGTTGCCTCGAAAGACGTCTCCGACGATTGTCTGGTTGAAGGCATATGCAATACTCATCGGTGAAGAGAACGTGATGCCAATCCTGAGCGGTCCATTCGGCATGTTGTTGGACCCGTCTGTACCGCGCTGCATAGTGTCTTGGTTGCAAACATGGACCTTGCCATAGACGTCGCGAGGGAAGCTGCGCATCATGCAGCCAATTGCGCTCATATTGAGTCGTAACACGACGTCCTGTCGCTACACGAGAAGTATTATTCAACATGGTGGCGTTGCTGTCAGGGTTCTTCCGAGCCGCAATCCGTAGGTAATAGTCAGCCTCTGCAGAGGTAGCATTGACTGATGAATAATTTTTAGTTGGTCAAGGACAATTCTGGGCCTTCGAGTGTGTCACAACATGCAACATTTTCCCACTTACGTGTGGCTCCCACGTATTTTTATGCGGCTTGCGGACAAGCATTATCCGCTAACATTCTGAATTACCTGTCAGTCGGAACCTGACTAGCCAGTGAAACATTCTACAAAATCTTTGACGACAAAAAGTCTCAATTTCAAAGAGTAACGCGGCTGCTGCTGGTCGCCAACATTATGCCAAACAAGAACATATTCTGACATTCTGTTCTAGGAATTTCCATTTTTTCTTCTTTTTCTTGTTGTCTGGCAAGTTTGAAGTGGCCAGCTATAAATTTCTCTGTTTTGAGAACTTATTCATTTCAGAGAAGCAATTGCACCCTTTGTCCACAATTACTTGTCTGTCTTCCCCTACAATATTTAAATTCTGTAACTACCTCTAGTCTTATAAGTTTTTCCCTGTGGCTTAACACAACCTGTCATCACGTCATTTCATGCTATCACTGTTTATCACACATTCCTTCCTTTGCCGATTCCGTGGCGCACCACATCTCAACCGCTTTGTCTCTTTTCTTATCCTGTTATACCACAATATATGAGTCACTTCCATACAACACTTTGAAACGTATATTCTCAGAAACTTGTCCCTCAAATTAAGGTCTATGTTTTATGTTATTGGATTTGCTTTGGCCAGGAATGCCATCTTTCCCTGTAATGATCTGCTTCTTACGTCTTTGTTGTCTGCTCCATTGTGTCATATTTTACTTCAAAGGTAGTGGAATTCTTTAACATTGTCTACACCGAGATCACTAGTTTTGCTGTTATGTTTGTAGTTACTCTAATTTCTTTCTCATCCTCTTACTTTTGTTTCCGCCATGCTTACCCTCAACCTATATTCTGTACTCAGTGCACTATTCATTTCATTCAACAAATTGTACAATTCTTGCTCACTTTCATTGAGAATAACAATATCATGAGTGAAACCTATCACTGATATACCTTCACCTTGAATTTTATGCCGTCTCTTCAATCTTTCTTTTATATCCTCTTCGCTTCCTCCATGTATAGAATGAACATTAGAGGCAAAACTTTGCATACTGCCTTACAGCCGGCCGTTGTGGCCGAGCGGTTCTAGGCGCTTCAGTCTAGGCGCCTTGCTGCTACGGTCGCAGGTTCGAACCCTGCCTCGGGCATGGATGTGTGTGATGTCCTTAGCTTAGTTAGGTTTGAGTAGTTCCAAGTCTAGGGGACTGATGACCTCAGATGTTAAGTCCCGTAGTACTTAGAGCCATTTGAACCATTTGAACTGCCTTACATAGTTTTGAAACGGAGCACTGAGTTCTTGGTCTTTCATTACTGTTGTTCCCTGTTGCGTCTTGCACTTATTGTATTTTATCTTTCGGAAAGCCAGAGTTTTCCACATAGTTAAAGCGAATGCAAGTAATAGGCGTAAAAATAAAGCACCAAGACGTTAACTCGATAACGATCAATGCCACTTCAAAGTTTCTCCGCCGCCACTGTGTAACGCCAGCATGGCGATGAGAAGCCCGGAGTCGTGGTGGGTCCGTGTGGTTAGCTGTCGGTTGCGGTTGAGGTGCGCAGCGAAAGTGGCTCCTTGGCGTCGGCAGTCGAGCTTCGCTTCGCCTGGCTACCAGAAGGGCCGCGGTAGACTTTAATTAAATTTCGTGGGCCGTGCAAAAGGGAAGTAACGTCTCGAGGGCAGGGCGATGAGGGCGTGCCGGGGTTCTCAGCGGTACCTCCGAGGGTAAGTAATTGTATGAAAGTAGGAAGTATGGTTAATTGCCACTCGATCCATGGGCCTGCTGCGAAATGACGCGAATTACCAACAGCAACAAAGAAGAAATGCTGTCTGTTATTTTCTCCGACCACTTCACACAACTTGCACTTTCTAAAATTTTCTTTCTACTCCTAGAAAACATAGAGTTTTTCTGTTTATTCCACTAGCAAACATTCCTGTGATACTAAGCGACACGACAGCATAGATAAAGTATTCGTCCTATTTTTCTTTAGCGCCTATCCGGGAGCGTCTATATTTATATCTTCATCTTTACTCCGAAAGCCATCTTAAGGCGTATGACAGTGGGTACTTTGAGTACCACTGTCGTTTCTTGCTGTTCCTATTATACTTTCGCGGGAAAAAGTATTATTGTTGGTAAGCCTCCGTGAGAGCTATAACTCTATGATTTTAACTACCTGTTCCATAAAAACACGGGAGGACTGCCGGATATCAGTAACGTCCTGCCACGATATTTCGGCGCAGAGTCTTCTGGCCATCTTCAGGTGAGTGCCACTGTGGTAGTAATGGCGAGTACGTGCTGA
Source organism: Schistocerca serialis cubense (assembly GCF_023864345.2). Lineage (NCBI taxonomy): Eukaryota > Metazoa > Arthropoda > Insecta > Orthoptera > Acrididae > Schistocerca > Schistocerca serialis. The sequence goes on along the minus strand of NC_064638.1, from coordinate 645,652,791 downwards.
GCTCCGCTATTTAAAGCCGTACTGAGGTGACATTGCGCATTGCGCTGCTCAGCGTGCGCGTTCATAACGGCTCCGTGCGCTGCGCCTCGCGCCCTCCACGGTCAAAGCCTGTCGTATCGGTATTAGGTCGATTTCCATCTTTATGCAGATAACTACATCGACTACGAAGTTGCTCTACAACAGGATTCCAAGCAGAGTTTAGCTGATAACCGCTATCTCGATTGATGAGAGTCTCGTTATCAGGCAATCTTATTTCCACAGATTCATTGATAATCGAGCTCCAAAAGTTTGATGTATGGGCCAAAATTTTTGTGTCGTTGTAATTCATGGAATGGTCTGTGGAAATACAGTGTTCGGTGATTGCATTCTTGGTGGCTTGGAGAAGGCGAGTGTGCCGTTGGTGTTCCACAATGCGTTCCTGCACAGTTCGTGTTGTTTGCATTGTGGAACACCAACAGCATACCGATACGACAGGCTTTCACGGTGGAGGGCGCGAGGCGCAGCGCGCGGAGCCGTTATGAACGCGGACGCTGAGCAGCACAATGCGCAATGTCAACCTCAGTACGGCTTTAAATATCGGAGCTCAGCGCGTAATCGCCAGCACTACTACAGTAGCACTCACGTGAAGATGGCCAGAAGACTCTGCGCCGAAATATCGTGGCAGGACGTTACTGATATCCGGCAGTTCTCCCGTGTTTTTAAGGAACAATCAGTACTCCGGGAAAGCTTTAAACATCATTTTAACTACCTTCTCACGAAAAAGTCATAGGAAGTAGTAATAAATTAACAGATGTTTGTAGGAAAGTAAGTTCGTGGAATCCTAACAGCACACGACGACGTGATGCACAGTAGAGCCCCTGCCGTGCCCACTCTACGAGGTGACAGAACATCACTGTGAAGGTTTCGCGCTTGCGAAACCAATCTGCGGCGAAACACTTTGCTTGTATCGTCTCTATCTCGTCGATCAGTCTTATATGGTAATGGTCCAAGTCCCACATAGCAGGAACGTCCAGACACAAAGAGACAAAACACACCCAGTAGAAACTGACCGTGAACTTAGAAATATGTGGAATCAGGCGACGGAGACTGATTACGCTTACCCTTTCAAACTTGAAGAAATCGAATCTGCGGTAAAGAATATCACATCAGGGAAAGCACCAGGATATGACGACATCAACCCCGAATTCCTAATAAATGCGGAAAACAGGCAAAGTTCTGTCTGGCCAGATTCGTCATCCATACTGGTAATCTACCCAAAGAGTTCAAACTATAAAAGATAATAACTATCCCAAAACCAAGGAAAGTAGTAAAGTTACCTAAGAACAATAGGCCCATTACATAACAATCAGTTCCATACAAGTTCCTTGAAAGGCTCATCTGCAACAGAATTTCTCAGAAAATATTTGACGTGATATCAACCGCATAGGCAGGTTTCACACCAAAACGAAGCTGTGCTGACCATGTTCTCTTGCTTACAACTTATACTGAAGCGGGATTTCAAAGAAAGCTTAAGATCTCTACTGCATTCATTGATTTATCAGCCGCCTACGACACTGTCTGGCGAGAAGACATGGTCTATAAATTACCTCGTGCGATCCGGTGAAAACCAACAGCTCGTTTGCTAAATGACATGCTGAACGACAAAACATTTCAGGTTATCAGCTCGAAAACTCAAGAACGGACTGCTAAACGGATCGATACTTGCACCACTAATTTTCAGCCTATATATCGCAGACATGCCGGACGCAAGGTATAAAAAGCACGGCTACACTGATGGCTGGGCACCCTCAACATTTATAGAGCATATAACAAAAGTGACAGAGAAATTAAAATATTATACAAAAGCTCTGTGAAGCAACATGGGAAATATTGGCCTCTGCCCTACGCTCATCTTCTCTGTGCTAGTCTCCTAGATTGCTGAATACTGTGCTTAACAGTCCTCACACTCATAAAATTGACGCTCAGCTCAATAACACAATGAAAATGATCGCAGGAATCATTAAATCTACTCCTACCGAATGGCTCCCAATACTGAGTGATATTCCACGGCCAAATTGGATTCATATAAAGGCACACGCGAGTGAGTACAAGAAGATCTGGAGCAACAATAACCTGTCAGTACATGAGCACATTGAATACGTCACAATTATACGACTTCGATCCATAAGACCCCCTGTCAAAATGGCTATTACAGCCATAGAGGAAAAATTCAGCTTGACTAAAGCCTGGCATCAACAATGGACCACAAAGCAGAGAAACGAATTCCATGTATTACCAAAAAGCCTCCGCATTTAGAGTTAGCACGTTAAACCCAGTCAACTCTGGACAGAGTACGGACCCAGCATGGTAGCAGCGCCTATTTCCTGCATAAACGGTGCAAGGAAACGACGCCTTTCTGCCAATGTTGTGAAATCCAAACCATAAAACACATCATAGAACAATGCCCTCGGACAGCTTGTGAAGGGAAACTTGAAGATTTCCTGATGGCGAATCCAGAAGCACTAGCCTATATCGATACGTAAGATGTTTGTTTATAACTATAATTATTTCAGTTTTAGCTAATTGTATTGTCACTTGTGTTTTACTGGCGTACGCCAAATAAATAATAATAAATAGTCCCAGATTGTCGTGCAGTATTCAACTATAAGTCGGACAAGGGTTTCGTAATTCACCTCCACTATGAAATGACTTCATTTTCTGTGGATTTTCCCAGTGAACCTCGGTTTGGCATAACCATTTTCTAAGACTATTTTTATACGTTCGTTTCACTTTAAATCGCTCCTTTGCATACTCACAAATATTAATTAGATGTGACAGCCAGGAGTGATTGTTAGGCGATTGTGTAACCTTGCAATAACACTTTTACCTTGTTATCAGCAGTGATGTAGATTTCATGTAGATATTCCTTCATTTCACTATTTCACTACAGTTTTCTGTCATTGTAACTTCTCCATATAGAACAGCACCATTCGCTAACAGACTCTCGGAGCCTCCGACATTATCCACTCAATCATTTGCATACAATGGTGTGCAAAACTTAAGGACGGAAGTAACTTACACATGACGTGTCACTGCCAAGTAACACTGCTCGTTGAAACTTGGACTACTCACAGACAGAAGGTCTACAGTTTAGCAAAGAAGGTAACTGAAAGTAATGCGCAGTGAGATGAACAGAAATGACAGTTTTACTCAATTGCACTGCAGTCGCCGTGAGTCGTAATGGTCCCCTGGATGGGACGTGTTTGTGAACGGGTTGTGTTATAACGAAGAGAGGCAATGAACGCTCTGAAATGTGCTTTCATGTGGGCCATTAAGTTAGTGAGAACTTCAGTGGTGGGGCGTTCTATTCCTCCACTAGCACGGTTGACAACAGTTGGACGGTTATTTGCTCATGTGGACGTGCTGCAACAGCTCTCCGCGTCGCCACATAAATGTACTCTATGGGACTTAAGTGGGAGGACGGGTAGGCCAGTCCGTTCACCGAATATCCTCTGTTCCAAGAATTCCTCCAACTGCCCAGTTCGGTGCGTTCGCGGCTTGTCATCTATAAAGATGCCAACAAGGTAGAATGCACCCCTGAGAAAATGCACATGGCGAAGGAGTACAGTGTCACAATAGCGCTGACCAATGACTTTACCTTGTTCAAAGATTGGAGATCAGTATGTCCATGCTATATTATGCATCACTGAGCTACAACACTTGGACCATCAAAACAATAATGTTCCGCTGTACTGAACGTAACCTCCGAAGGAGAGAAGAGGAAACACTGTCTTGCATGATCGTTTTGGTGGTCCAGGTGTTGTGGTGTGACGAGGCATAACGCTGCATGGCAAAACTGACCTCTTAATCTTTGAACACGGTGCACTCGGTGCTGAACGTAATTCTCACACTGTACTCCTTCCCAATGTTCGTAACAACGGCTCTGTTCTGGAAGGGAAAGAATAGTTGGTGCTGCAAAATGATTCATTACATTGCTTTGGACCGTATCTTCTACATGAAAAATTATGGAAATATGGAGAGAATTTTAACTTACGCATTTGTTTTCAACAGAAGTGTCATATTTTACAAGGGTACATCTTTCCCATGCATTCAAGTACAAACTTAGAGTAAATTTCACAGTAACGTTTAGAATGCCATTTTTAATTTATTTTTGAGAAATTGTGAAGTGTGTGTTTCTTACTTTCAGATATCGATCTGCACATATCTGAGAGCAAGCGATGTTGATAATTGCAGTTTGGCTTTGTTGTTACACCGTCTGTGCCTGAGGACGCCCACATGGACAGCAAACGTTAAAACCTGCGAAGATCCCAGCGAGGATCCTCCCCACTCTACCTTCCTGCGACACTCCGCCCGCCCTCACCCCACCCCCTATAGCTCGCTCACGACGGCTTTAAGCTCATGTCACAGGGAGTATACTTGGGGTGTGGTGGGTAGCAGACACGGAATTGGTCAGAAACTTGTGTCTGGAATTGAGTTGCTAAATAGTGAATACGTATTTGCTGGAAATGATTGAATAAGAAAATGCTGAAAAAAACTTAGAACAGATTTTTGTGAGGAATTCAGATTCAAGGTAAAGTCGCGTCTTTTGCACGCTTACGTGTAGTGAGGACTTCGTTGTAAAATCAGTTGCCGTACCGAGATTTGCTTTAAATATTATTTAATGGGTTGCCCACAGCTAGAGAAATCTATTCTTCTTCCCCACATATAAGTAATGTAAATGTAAATGTCGTGTTACTAGGGCCTCCCGTCCGGTAGACCGTTCGCCGGGTGCAACTCTTTCGATTTAACGCTACTTCGGCGATTTGAGGGTCGATGGGGATGAAACGATGATAACTGGGACAACGTAACACCCAGTCCCTGAGTGGAGAAAATCCCCGACCCAGCCGGGAATCGAACCCGGCCCCTTACAAGTGACATTCTGTCGCGATGACCACTCAGCTACCGGGGCCCGACGTAGGTTACGTGAAGCAACAGTAATAATTTTGGATAAGTTAATCTTTTGTGTAAAGTTACTTTCTTTTAAATAATCAAGCAGTTAAAATTGTTTCTAAAACCTGTTGCTTTTGTTTAGCGTCAATACTCTTCACGAACCTGGAATTGACTTTACTGTAAAATTCTTTTAAAAACATAATTTGTGGAACATTAGTATCCAAAATTATTTCGATACAAGTGTTACTACTACGATCATTGCACGTGGCGGTACACATGCATTTTAATTTAGTTTCGCTGCTTGCTGTGCTCCACTGTTGAGAGAAAACTTTTACTGAGCCGAAGTAAGTGCAAGGATAGTTCACGGTCATAGTCATACGGTTACGGTACACATACAGATAAATGTCATTACACAGTTATTCTATGATTAGGTCAGATAATTTCAATTTGTAAGTTTCTTTTATACAAAGTACATTTCAGTGACCAGTGTGACAAATCCGTGTGTAAATCATTTTTCGTATTCATGTTGGGTACGTGAATCAGCAGTGAACTTTATTTAAAGTAATTTGGATAACTTGTTGAGACAAAATGTAGTGGTTCATTTGGTGTGTAATTTTTATTGGTTTTATTTTGGCGCCGACCGTGGTGGCCGAGCGGTTCTAGGCGCTTCAGTCCAGAGCCGCGCGACTGCTACGGTCGCAGGCTCGAATCCTGCCTCGGGCATGGATGTGTGTGACGTCGTTAGGTTAGTTAGGTTTATGTAGTTCTACGTTCTAGGTGGCTGATGACCTCAGATCTTAAGTCCCATAGAGCTCAGAGCCATTTGAACCATTTCTTTTTTATTTTGGAGTATTTTTGAGGTGTTGAAAACTGTTCACTCTGACGTCTGGCAACACATAGCTCTTCACTATACTGCGCAATACAGGTCATAAGTAATCGCATTTTTCAGTAATTATTTTCATGCAGTTACACTCTACACTACACATATAGAAATTTTTAAGGCAGAATACTTGCGAAATGTTAAATGAGCCCTCTACTGGACGCACGTCAGACAACCAGGCTATAGCCATACTCGTCCCATACGTTTGCGAGAACTTCTTAACTTGCTGCATTCATTGCTATTGCTACGCGTGTTACCAGTTCACGCTCAGTTTTATAATGGGGGCACTTGGACGAAGTCCTTTACAAACCTCTCAAAACGAAGTAAGGAACACAAACCGTGAGGTGAGCCGACCTAAGAATCATGCGAGGTTCGTACGGCCGTTACTGCCTATCGAATATTAAAGCATCTCTTTCTCTTGCAGGCATATGCCTGTGTGGCGGTGTTCCATTTTGTAGAAATACGAAATTTTTGGCATATTCTTGAACTTGTGGACGAATCCAGCCACACCTTCAACATATCCATCCAAACAGATGATTCATGTAACAAAAGAACTTGTCGCGCCGGACAGACCCTTACAGGCAACCATATGAAGCGGCAACTTACAAATGGTGCCAAAGTAAGCCTGTAGTTGCTGTACGTAATTTAAAAGTCTTTACAAGTCCCTGTCTTCTATCATGTGGAACCTAAAGTTTTGTGCACGTGGTGATTCTATTGAACAGCGCAACCTCCTCTCACTCTGGGGCGAAAACTGCTGTGTTTGAATAATAACAACAACCTATGAGTAGCGATCGCACCAGAGACTTTGCTGTCCCGTCACTGGGTGACGGATTTCGCGGCGTCACGATAGTGAGGGAGAGAGGGTTGCACGCGATGAGGCGGAGAATTATACTTTGCTTGGCATGCTTGGTAGCGTTTTCTTGCTCTCAATTCTGGAGTATTAGGTTGTGCTTCCAACGTATTGCAACCCATGTGTATGTCCCAGGTGAGATGAGGTGATGGCTTGACTGCCACTGGCTGTGCACTGCCAGTCGAACGAAGTCTATAGTCGAGCCAGCCACAGACCCTAGGTGCGGGGTTCGGGGGACATGCTATCAGTGTTCGGGATGCAGTGTGGCTATTGAAGATGAGCATTCATTCTAACTGAAGGCGTTGTAGGAATACCACCAAAGAACTCAGATCCCATAGAACCTGGTGAACAAGAACTTGTTTAACGTCAACTAAGTGCGAGTGATTCGCTGAAGAGCCGCTATTCGCAGCCGGCCTTCGGGAACTAAAAAGTACTAGAGGCCGTCAACACAATATTATATAGGTATTTTTGTGTAACTGGAACAATCTTATATTATAGATACGTGCTGCAGAAGCTCATAAATCGTTTTTAAGGGCTACAGGCCAAGTCTGGCTTCGATATCAATCCTCTGTGAACAGTTAACAGTTACCTTTCTCTACGCGTGAAGATCTGTATGTCCAATTGCGTGCGGAGTACTGTCTTAGGGTGCCGCCACTGTGTAGTTATTCATTTTGCTTGTTGTGACCGTGCTCTCTTGTGATGAAGTAAATTGGGTTGCTAGAGTGTTATTTTCTTCTTTTTTTAAATGAATTAAGGAACTATGAACGATGTTTCCCGCGATTTGATCACTCACTTAATATAAAGAAGGAGATTATTTGTTTATAACTGAAATGATTCTTCTATTTGTTAAGTTTAGAAAAAATGCGTAATTTGGAAATAATGATTTTGGTTTCTTTTAACCTTATTTTTAATAATGTCTTTCACACTGTGCGAAATTTCCATTGTTAATAGGTCTTGGAATTAAATAAATATGGGAGACAGTGTTTTACATCATATGGTCTAGCCCTCCAGATCTCTGATCTATGCACTGCTAAACTTTCAGTGAAAATGAAAGATTAAAATTGCATGTTGGACAAGGTACGGGCTCGTCTCTGTCCCCGGTACCCTCAAATGTCCCACAACGTTGCAAAACAGTTCATACACAGCTGGGAAGTGACATATTCATTCAGGAACAACGAGATTTGGTCGTCATGTGTTTTAAGTATGTCATCACTCATTCCTTGGTCCATACTTTTTTACTCTTAACTATTCTTAAAGAAAATTGTTTAGCAGCCACATCTCGCATACTGGTTTCATTCATTTGTCATAACTCATTCGCCAGACCCTCTCCAGAAATTTAGAACTTACCGACCACACGCCCAATATATCCGGCTGAGTATAGACCACACACCAGACATTTTACCTGACTGTTAAATTTCTAATAATGCTCGAGTCTTATGAGCGAAATGTGTCAAATAGAAGAAATTTGTGTGCTAGTTATGCCTGTTAAACAGTTTCATTGCCAACAGTCGCTGTCGCCTCTGCTTGAGGTGCCCTCTTGTTAAATACTCGTCATTGAACATAAGTGTAACAGCTACTCACAAACCTCAGACGAGGATGTGTACTATTTGTTAAACAGAAAATATGTGAGTGCGAAACTACGGAGACTGTAATTACATCGGACAAATGTGGTAACAATGTCAGAATAACAGTAATTTTATTTCTAGCTAAATTGAGAGTGATTACTCTACGAGTCGGTTTGGAATCCAACAAAAGTAATATTTCACAGAGAGCAATAATTTGAAGAGACTTACTGATTTCACTCGGAGTGCAGTATTCAATTGTAAATGGAATTCATGTTTATTTACAGGAGTCATTTCTCACCGCAAAAAGCATTTTAATTGAATTGACTGGCCGTGGGATATTAACAACCAACAGTTTGTACGAAATTATTCAATTTTCGTTAGAGCAGTTTCCACACGCAAATTTGCGGCTATATACGTGTCCAGCGCATCTGATCAATGTACTCTTCTACTTTCAAGAGTGGAAGGATAGTCGTAACAGAACAAAAATGTGTAAAAAGAACATTCGATACAAAATTACACTGCACAATGTCTATAATTTATTTGATAATTTACTAAAATTTTACTTCATTCAATTTCGCGTCGTATTTGTTACATCTCTGGAAATTTATTTTCTTTACAGAACATTCGATAACGATTATCTTATAGCAGCCGACTGTCGCTTTTTAAACATCGTCGCGCAATTGCCTGTGAAGAGGTAGATATTCGTTTGTATAAAATGTATTCCATCTGCATTACAAAGCTATAATATAAGTATTGTCGATGGCGCGAGGCATTCTCCATTCACAAACATAATATTGGTACCATATTAATTTATACACTTTACTAAAATAATTTAATGGCCGATCATTGGTGACGAAATAAGAAACTTGAAAAATTAGTAAGAAATAAAATGCGTACCTCCTAATAAAATGCGTACCTCCTAACTACAAGTGCGTAGATGCGACTGCTTTTGATAACAGGAAACAGTAATTTCGTTGTTGCTTCCGACATTTTAGCGGAGCCAAGTAAGTTCCCGCTGTCGTTCAGAATAGGTGTGCATTCCCGAGGAAGTCGTAATACTACGCATGTGGCTGAATATCGTACAAAACCAAGGTAGATCCTTTCATATCATAAAATCTTACATGTAACTATCTGAACGAGCCAATGTGCTGCCACCACACTTCTGTGAGTACGGTTAGGTTGAGTTGCATGGGCACTTACAATTTTCCGAAGTTGAAGTTACTACTGAATGTATGATGACACACGGTAGGGCGCCTAATAGTTCCTTGCATATGTCTTTCACTCTCAGCGTTCGTAGCATTCCACCCGCCTACAGCCTTGTCATGTCATGCACAAAGTCGCTTGTAGGATCTTGAAGAGCTGCATCAAAGGGTGATTAGGAACAGGCAGTGGTGGAACGTTTCTTGTGAAAGATGTCTGAAGTGCAGATTGAGGCTGTTGCCAATGGACGTCATTGTGAGGGCCAGACGTGGCGATCCAACGGATGATCCCAGCACCTCTCACTTACCGCTTATAGGTCCATTACTGTGACTGCCTCCCTTAGTGATCCTACGGATGGAGACCCCTCGGCCGTCATCGAGTGAGAGATCGCTTCATTGTGAGCTGGCATGGGAAACCTACCGGAGGGCGGGGCGGTGGGGGGGGGGGGGGGGGAAATCTAAAGGTTCCGTGTTTCTTCTGACAGGTCTGAGGCGCTATCTGTGGATAATAAACATGCTGAGCCAGATACAGTCCCTTGCACGGTTCCAGAGAAAGCTTCAGGGCGGATGGGCCTACTGGTGATTGGGAGCTCCAATGTTAGGCGTGTAATGGAACCCCTTACGCAACTGGCTGCTAAGATGGGGATTTTTTCCCAATGTGCACTCTGTGTTCATACTGGGAGGAACATTCTGGATATGGAACGGGCGCTTTCGGATTCTGTGAAGAGCACAGGGTGCAGCCAGCTGCAGGTGGCGGCTCATGTCAGAACTAATGATGTTTGTCGCTTTGGATAAGAAGACATTTTCTCTATTTACGTGCGGCTATCGACTGGGAAAGACTGCCAGCCTGGCATGCGAAATGAAGGTAGAGCTCACCATCTGTATCACTGTCGGCAGGACGGATTCACACAGAGCCTCATGAATGGTCTGAAACAGAGGGTCAGATGGTTCTGCGACCGTGTAGGCTCCAAGTTCCTCAACGTTCGCTTCAAAAGGCAGAAACTTATTTAGAGGATTAGTAAATTACTGCAGCCATAAAATATAAACAATTCTATTGTTGTTGCGGTCTTCAGTCCTGAGACTGGTTTGATGCAGCTCTCCATGCTACTCTATCTGATGCATGCTTATTCATCTCCCAGTACCTACTGCAACCCACATCCTTCTGAATCTGCTTAGTGTATTCATCTCTCGGTCTCCCTCAACGATTTTTACCCTCCATGCTGCCCTCCAATACTAAATTGATGATCCCTTGATGCCTCAGAACATTTCCTACCAACCGATCCCTTCTTCTAGTCAAGTTGTGCCACAATCTTCTCTTCTCCCCCATCCTATTCAATATTTCCTCATTAGTTATGTGATCCATCCATCTAATCTTCAGCATTCTTCTGTAGCACCACATTTCAAAAGCTAATATTCTCTTCTTGTCCAAACTATCTATCGTCCATGTTTCATATCCATACATGGCTAAACTCCATACAAATACTTTCAGAAACGACTTCCTTACACTTAAATCTATACTCGATGTTAACGAAATTCTCTTCTTCAGAAACGCTTTCCTTACCATTGCCAGTGTACATTTTGCATCCTCTCTACTTCGACCATCATCAGTTATTTTACTCCCCAAATAGCAAAACTCCTTTACTACTTTGAGTGTCTCAGTTCCTAATCTAATTCCCTCAGCATCAACCGACTTAATTCGACTACATTCCATTGTCTTCGTTTTGCTTTTGTTGATGTTCATCTTATATCCTCCTTTCAAGACACTGTCCATTTCGTTTAACTGTTCTTCCAAGTCCTTTGCTGTCTGTGACAGAATTACAATGTCATCTGCGAAACTGAAAGTTTTTATTTCGTCTCCATTAATTTTAATACCTATTCCAAATATTTCTTGTGCTTCCTTTATTGCTTCCTCAATTTACAAATTGAGAGGCTACAACCCTGTCTCACTCCCTTCCCAACCACTGCTTCCCTTTCATGTCCCTCGGCTCTTATAACTGCCACCTGGTTTCCGTACAAATTGTAAACAGCATTTCGCTCCATGTATTTTACCCCTGCCACCTTCAGAATTTGAAAGAGAGTATTCCAGTCAACATTGTGAAAAGCTTTCTCTAGGTCTACAAATGCTAGAAACGTAGGTTTGCCTTTTCTTAAGCTATCTTCTAAGATAAGTCGCAGGGACAGTATTGCTTCTGTTCCAATATTTCTACGGTATCCTAAGTGATCTTCCCCGTGGTAGTTTTTCCATTCGTCTGTAAAGAATTAGCGTTAGTATTTTGTAGCCGTAACTTATTAAGCTGATAGCTCGGTAATTTTCATATCTGTCAACATGTGCTTTCTTTAATATTGGAGTTACGACATTCGTCTTGAAGTCTGAGGGTACTTCGCCTGTCTCATACATCTTGCTCACCAGATGGTAGAGTTTTGTCAGGACTGGCTCTCCCAAGGCTGTCAGTAGTTCTAATGAAATGTTGTCTACTCCGGGGGCCTTGTTTGGACTTAGGTCTTTCAGTGCTCTGTCAAACTCTTCACGCAGTATCATAACTCCCGTTTCATCTTCATCTACGTCGTCTATCATATCCGTAATATTGTCCTCAAGTACATCGCCCTTGTATAGACACTCTACATACTCCTTCTACGTTTCTGCTTTCCCTTCTTTGCTTAGAACTGGGTCTCCATCTGAACTCTTGATAATCATACTAGTGGTTCTCTTTAATTTGAAGGTCTGTTTAATTTACCAGTAGGCATTTTCTATCTCACCCCCAGTTATATATGCCTCTACATCCATACATTTGTCTTCTAGGCACGCCTGCTTAGCCATTTTGCACTTCCTGTCGATCTCATTTTTCAGACGTTTGTATTCCTTTTTGCCTGCTTCATTTACTGCAGTTTTATATTTTCTCCTTTCATTAATTAAATGCCGGCCGGGGTGGCCGAGCGTTTCTAGGCGCTGCAGTCTGGAACCGGGCGACCGCTACGGTCGGGGATTTGAATCCTGCCTCGGGCATGGATGTGTGTCATGTCCTTAGGTTAGTTAGGTTTAAGTAGTTGCAAGTTCTAGGGGACTGATGACCTGAGAAGTTAAGTCCCATAGTGCTCAGAGCCATTTTGATCCATCAATTAAATTCAATCTCTGTCTTACCATTATATAATCTATGTGATACCTTCTAGTATCTCCAGGCTTCTTCCATGTATACAGCCTGCTTTCATGATTCTTGAACCAAGTGTTAGCTATGATTAAATTATCCTCTGTGGAAAATTCTACCAGGCGATTACCTCTTTCATTTCTTACCCCCAATCTACATTCACCTATTACGTTTACGTCACCCATGACTACTAAATTTTCGTCTCCCTTCACTATTTGAATAATTTCTTTTATCTCATATACTTAGAAGGAGAGACAGCATTGGTCGAATTTTTTGTTTTATTAACCGCAAAATCGATTTTCGATCACTTAGTGACCATCCTCAGTGCTGTAATATGCGATTTAAATTGGTAGGCACTGGTGTCAACAGGCTTGTTAACACCAGTGCCTACCAATTTAAATTGTATATTACAGCACTGAGGATGGTCACTAAGTGACCGAAAATCGATTTTGCGGTTAATAAAACAAAAAATACGACCAATGCTGTCTCTCCCGCTAAGTATATCCATTATCTGGTCGTGGTGCACAGGACACTCCATGGAGTCGCCAATCAATTCTTTTATCTCACCATACATTTCATCAATTTCTTCGTCATCTGCAGAGCTAGTCGGCACATAAACTTGTACTACTGTAGTAGGCGTGCGCTTCGTGTCTATCTTGGCCACAATAATCCTTCACTATGCTGTTTATAGTAGTTAACCGCACTCCTATTTTTTTATTCATTGTTAAACCTACTCCTGCATTACTCCTATTTGATTTTATATTTACAACCCTGTATTCACCTGACCGAAAGTCTTGTTCCTCGTACGACCGAACTTCACTGATTCCCATTATATCTTATTTTAACCTATCCATTTCCCTTTTTAATTTTCTAACCTACCTGCCCGATTAAGGGATCTGATATTCCACCCTCCGATCCGTAGAACGTCAGTTTTCTTTCTCCTGATAACGACGTCATCTTGAGTAGGCCCACCCTTAGATCCCAATGGCGGACTATTTTACCTCCGGAATATTTTACCCAAGAGGACGCCATCATCATTTAACCATAGAGTAAAGCTGCATGTCCTCGGGGAAAATTACGGCTGCTTTCAACCGTTCGCAGTACCAGCACAGCAAGGCCGTTTTGGGTGGTGTGACAAGGCCACATCAGTCAATCATCCAGACTGTTGCCCCTGCAACTCCTGAAAAGGCTGCTGCCCATCTTCAGGAACCATACGTTTGTCTCGCCTCTCAACAGATACCCCTCCGTTGTGGTAGAACCTACGGTACGGCAAGGTCCATGATTCATGGAGGGGGGGGGGGGGGATAAACAATTAAAAAGAAAGATATTCTTACAGCGAGTTCCAGAGAGTAGTCCGAAATACATATACAATACAGGTAACAAGTATGTCCTTCATTTATAGGTCGTAGTGGACATAATAATTACTAAAATATCAAGTACTGTGAAGAAAACACGTTAACGCACTCTTAAACTTTAAATATCCACTGTGTGGCAATCCTGAAGGTGACAATACGGTTCAACAAACTTATTAACTTTCAAATGCATAAGTTAAACATTCGAAGTTAGGCACCCAATATCTAAGACCTCTTCCTGCGAAATGACGAAAGTGATTAAAATTTTTCTGATTTGCTGTTTTGACTGGAAGTGTAAACTACAAGGCACCAAAAATAACGTACAAGACGAGGTTAACATAAAAAGTTTGCAACATAGATTTCTTGGGCGTGAATTCTGCCCATAATTCCTCAGATTTCACATTTGCTTGATTCACAATTTAGTCATTATTCCAAAAAAATTCCTATAAAGTTATTACATTTAACCAAAACGAAATCAAAATACAAAAACTATACAACAACGGAGTCCAACTTGATTACAAAATTTTAACGACAAAATATAATGTTATAGGAAGGAAACGCGCATGAATAATAAAATTCGTTAAACAATGATAACAGAATTAGACACAGTGAACATTTTGTAACAATTTAATAAAATAATTACTTCCTACTTCTAGAAAGCCAAGGTAGACTTTCTATAGCGAGCACGATTAGAATATTATAAATGGGAACGCCGAAAAGTTTGCATCAGGAAAAATAGAACAGACAAACGTGGCCAGTTAACAGCACAAGTACCGACTTAATCAAAATGGATTATGTAAAACGAGCACCCAGCAAATTATAACAAGATATATAATTTTATTCTGGTGGCCGGCTACCCAAATCAATGGACAATTATTGTATTTACCCGGTTATAAGACGAGGTTTTTCCAAAGATTCGTAATTCTGAAAATACAAGGTCGCCTAGTATTCCAGATTACGCAGTTGCTGCTGAGGTCAAAGTTTTTGCTTTAATAGGTTAGTATAGTAATCGTCTTACATTTACAGATGAAGCTGTGACTATTGATGAATTATACAAATTTATTTTCGACAATACCGAAGATTAGGGTGTAGGAAATGATGCTTGCGTTCAAACAGGCTCGAGATATGTCGATACACCGAAGCTCTAGATACTCTCTATCAAACTTTCTCGTCCAATCAAGTCACATTTGACTCGCAGCGCTAGCGCAAGGGATATGCGTGAAAGAAACTATGTAGTGGCGACTAAAACAATCTAATGCTCTGCTTAAAAATTGACAGTTTTGTAAAACATCGGAGGACATAATATTAAATTTTATCACCCTACAATTTTTTTATTGTATTTGAACAGATTTGTAATAAAAGTTCGCAAAGATATGGGTACCATGCACATACATTTACGTTCCTTTTTTAAGTAAATATTACACTCAAAAGCAAAAATCTTCTCCTTCGAAAACCAGTACTTGATTCCGAACCCAAATCAATAATTTTTTCTTTACGGGAAACTGTAATTATTTCCTACTTGGGTTGTAAATGATAAATTTGGTCGTTGTTCAATTATTATAATATGGCGCCAAAACGTTACCAGCTTTCAAACAGCTCTGGAATGGGATAATGACATTTAGATCAAACGATAAAGAACCCTAATCCAGAAAGAAGTGTCTAAAAACGAAATAAATCACATTAAACTGACTGCAGTTGTTATCGCAAGAAAAAATTACATGGGAAAGAAACGTTTTGCAGATAATATCAACAGACATAGCTACATCGCGGTTTCGAGAATTGGACTGAATCGTGATTTTGATCTTCTGTTTATGTATTAATTGCTGCTGTTACATATAACCTGCATCCTGGAAGATATTGCCGTCCACTTTTCACTGCTGCTCAAGAGAAGCACTATGCGACGTTGGATGCTTTTTATGAACGTCTACCACGTTTAAGCTGCAGTTTGTCTAGTTAGAATTAACTCAAAAACTGGTTAAATACTCAACAACAGCAAGCATTTCGGCAGGACATACTAAAAATCGAGATTGGGGCCAGTGGCGTACCTGCTTGTTCAGTGCAGAAATGTTGTCAGCTGCTGGTTCTACACAGCCAATGAGAGACCGGCGGGCAGACGGTATCCTTGAAAACAAGAAACCTTATAACATTCTTGCGTCTTCCCACTGGAATCACAATCTCGGAAACCGCACCAAAAATGGTTCAAATGGCTCTGAGCACTATGGGACTTAACTGCTGTGGTCAGCAGTCCCCTTGAACTTAGAACTACTTAAACCTAACTGACCTAAGGACATCGCACACATCCATGCCCGAGGCAGCATTCACACCTGCGTCCGTAGCGGTCGCGCGGTTCCGGACTATAGCGCCTAGAACCGCTCGGCCACTCCGGCCGGTGAAACCGCACCATATCCGGAAGAAACAGCTGTTCTGTTACAATGATGATGACGATAATGATTATGCGATGAAGTGATACCACAGTCAATAGTATAAGTAAACAAAAAATGGGAGCAAGGTAAAATTTTATGGAAACAGTTTCTTTTGGTTTCTCTCTCCTTGGATTATCAAAATTTAGGTAATCTACAAACGGTATAAGTTTAGAACAGATGTATGTTAACTGTTTCGGTAGAGAAAGGTTGTAATTTTCATTAGTCGGAATACGTTAAAAAATAAATTTTTCTACTTTGTAGAAGCATTAAACGAAATAGGAAGACACTTAAACAAAGCAGGAAGGGAGAATCTATGTCCTACACTCAAATCCGCGGTTACCGACTTGGCTCCGCGTGTACTAGGAGATAACATCAGCGCACAAGGCACAAGTAACGGACATCACAACCTATACACCTCCGATACGCCAACAGCGCAAATACTAGGATGTCGGGCCTCGACAATAGGAAATGACAGCCGCCCACTAGTATACCACCGACGGACATAAACAAACAACGGAACTACACACTAAGAAAAACACTTGCTGCACACCAAACAACTGACCGGCCTTTAGGATATTACGATCGCGGGCATGGGGCACTTTACAGGAGATTTAAACATAGAAATTAATTACGAGCTACTACCAGATTCAGAAATTACAAAAAAAGGTAAGAAAAAACATCGGACGTCATATAAAGCGCGACGGCTGATCATACAGTGCCCTTCAGTGCACTTAACCCGGTGTTTAAATTCTTACAGAGCCACGTAACGACTTACAATGCGTGGTTCCAAAAAGCACAGCAGAAAAACATTTAACAACTCAAGTGACTACAAACTACGGCCACCTAACCAAGAAGCACCATGAACGCATGATGAACGTTCTCGAAAGGACAGACACCACTCATTCATGTAACTGATTCGCGTCGATGGGCAACGACCGAGCGAGGTGACGCAGTAGTTAGTACACTGGGTGCGCATTCGGGAGGATGAAGGTTCAAACCCTGGTCCGTTCATCCAGATTTAAGTTTTCCGTGATTTCTCCAAGTCGTCAGAGACAAATGCCGGATGCACGGCCTATTTCCTACCCTATCCTTGACACAATCTGAGCTTCTCCTCCGTCTCTAATAATCTGGATGTCGATGGAACGGAACGTTAAAACCAATCTTCGTTCCTTCCTTCTTTCGACGGGCAATGAACCCGCGACTTTCAGTGCGGATGTACATTTACGTTCGATCTCCAGCGCGAATCTAAGACTATCGAGCGTGGAGGACGTAAAGTGGGAAATGCGGGTAGGTGGCACAAAGTGGCAGCATAATTTGGCTGACAAGACAGCGGGCATAGTCTGCGCATTTTCGGCAAATACTGTGTCCAGGAGACGCAGCGGTTAACACAAATGCGTAGTAAACCGGAGATCCCGGGTTCGAGTTGCGGTATAGCACACATTTTTCACTGGTCGCCGCTGATTCTGCATAAAGTCAAGATGCAAATGATATAAATAGTCCCTTCCCTTTCCCTTCTCTTCTTCCCCCGCTACTTTCAATTTCCACAAAATAATCCTGAATAAATAAGATCATCATGAAGGATACAGGTATTAGTGACGAAACGTCATTGTAGCGATACTGAACACCCTAACTTTCCAAATTAGTAAAAACGAACACAAAATAAATATATTTAAGAAAGCAGATATAAATTCGCTTGCCGCCTTCCTAAGAGACAGTCTCCACCCATTCCAAACTATGTAAGCGTACACCGAATGACGTCATAATTCAAAGAAATAGTATCGGCGGCAATTGAGGAATTTGTGACAAATAAAATCAACAAAATATGATATTGGTCCCCCATGGTACACAAAACAGGTCAGAAAACAGTTGGAGAAGCAATGGAAAAAAATGCCAGAGTCAAACGAACGCAAAATATTCCAGACCGGCAATGTTTTACTGAATATCGA
Organism: Schistocerca serialis cubense; assembly: GCF_023864345.2. Classification (NCBI taxonomy): domain Eukaryota; kingdom Metazoa; phylum Arthropoda; class Insecta; order Orthoptera; family Acrididae; genus Schistocerca; species Schistocerca serialis. Next base: position 645,634,504 of record NC_064638.1, on the reverse strand, counting down.
AACTTAGTACGGTCACAGTGCCAGATTCTTTTAATAGTTTTAGCAGCGAAACTCAGTCTCGAAATCTGCCAGAAAATCCAAAGAGAGTCAGGTCATATGTACAGAACACCAGCGGCAGGATCCAATCAACACGTTTGCTCCGAGATACCAATCGTAATCTGGACAGTGACACTGTAAGTAGGCTGTTTAGGTTTTCTTTTTGGTAACGCCACGTAGCGCTCTGTATGAAAATCACTGGCTGTGCTGTGTGCAGTCTGTGGCTAGTTTGCATTGTTGTCTGCCATTGTAGTGTTGGGCAGCTGGATTTGAACAGCGTAGCGTTGCGCAGTTGGAGGTGAGCCGCCAGCAATGGTGGATGTGGGGAAGTGAGATGGCGGATTTTGAGAGCGCATGATCTGGACGTGTGTTCATCAGAAACAGTACATTTGTAAGTATGGATGTCAGGAACTGCTATATATATTATGACTTTTGAACACTCTTAAGGTAATTACATTGTTTGTTCTCTATCAAAATCTTTCATTTGCTAACTATGCCTATCAGTAGTTAGTGCCTTCGGTAGGTTGAATCTTTTATTTAGCTGGCAGTAGTGGCGCTCGCTGTATTGCAGTAGTTCGAGTAACGAAGATTTTTGTGAGGTAAGTGATTCATGAAATGTTAGTCAGGGCCATTCTTTTGTATTCTTTTGTAGGGATTTTTGAAAGTCAGATTGCTTTGCGCTAAAAATATTGTGTGTCAGTTTAAGCACAGTCATTTATAATTTTTCCAAGGGGACGTTTCAACACTAAAGCTAAGTTACGAAACACAGAATTTCACAGTTCCTTCACCAAAAGAGATGAAATAAATAGTCTAGAATTTAAATCAAGAACACCTGCGGAGATGAGTAACTTACAAGAAATCATCGTCAGTGTACTGAAGCGAGATAAATTACTTAAATCACTTCGGATCCAGATTGTATTTCAGTTAGATTTCCTTCAGAGTTTGTTGACAGAATAACTCCATACATAGCAATCATATACAACCGCTCGCTCAACAAATATCCATACCTCAAGCCTGGAAATTTGCACAGGTCACACAAATAGTCAAGAAAGGAAATAGTAGAAATACGACGAATTACAGACCACTACCTCGAACGTCGAACTGCAAAAGAGCGCTGGAACACATACTGTGTTTGAGCGGTATAAAATTCCTCTAATAAAACGGTCTATCGACACACAGTCAGCAGAGACTAATATCGTGCCTATGAAACACAAGTAGATCTTCATTCGCACTAAGTAATGAGTATCATCTATAGGGGACCTCAAACTAATTTCCAGAAGGCTGTCGTCACAGTTGCTAACGGAAGACTTCAGATCAGATTGATCACCTATGGAGTATCGTCTCAGGTGTGCGACTGGATTCACAATTTCTTGTCACAAACGTCGTAAACAGTAGCAATCGACTGAAAGTTATCGAGTAAAACATAAATGACATCTGGTGTTCACAAAGTAAGTGTTACAGGTCCTCCGCTGTTTATGTACTACATTCTAAGGAAAAAAAAATGGAAAAAAGAAAGCGACACACTGTAGTCTAACGACGTAAATTTGTATAAATGGTTTTCTTTTGACATATGACCATGTGCAGACTTCGTCACCTACATCAGTTACAACACACTTCAAAATTATTTAAATTCATTTTAAATTGTCTCCAAATGGTTCTTGAACGAAACTGTAAAACATCATCATTTGAGTTGTATGCGCAGAATTTCGTCACTCAATCCAATTGGTTTGCGTACACTTTTTCAATTTAGATGTCGTTTGTTTCTTCTCAGAAATTATATTAATGCAAGTGGTCTGTTTTAATAAATATTAGAACCACATTGAATAAACTTATAAGAATAACACTCGCGATGAACGCTGTCAAAAATTAATAATCTTGTCAAATAAATTACGTAACATAATTCTTCATAAATAAATTCCCGGAACACGTATTTAAACTTTAGTAGCATCCACTAGTTTATTATCTTCCTACATATAGACGTCAACCTGAGCCTTGACAAGATAGAGCTGAACATTTACAACATGATTAAACTTTCTATGACGTCATTGTTGTAGAAGCATTACAAATTCTCAATTTTTTAATTTTTAGAAGCACGACGCAACAACTCGGTTTCAGGATCTTCTGTTGCTCCTTGGCTGTCGACCCGCGACGTATGGTGGCCAGCAATTTTCTCTCTGGTCCCGGCAGCGAAGATGCTGTCTCCGTTCGTTGCGCCGCCCTCTCCGTACATGAAACATAAAAAATAAATACAAAACTTTAGATAATTCACAGCCATTACAAATATTGCAAAAATACATAAACAAAACAGTAAATTAACTTATATTCACCTTCAAACTGGGCTGACACTGGTGGATGGGTGACGCTTCAATTCCACGTCCCACTACAGCACGACGAAGAAATTAAAACGATTACAATTAGAGAAAATTTTGATGATTTATCCAAGAGTATGTGTTTCACAAATTGAGAAATTAAGTAACGCTTAGGTCCACGTCTGGCCATGATGCAAGCAATTATTCGTCTTGGCATTGGTTGCTAGAGTTCTTTTATGACCCTCTAAGGTGTATCCTGCCAAAATCTGTCCAGTTGGCTCTTTAGATCATCAAAATCCCCAAAATTGCGACCTTGTTGGGAGGCATTGCCGATAATGCTACAATAATGTTACAATCTTTCTCAAATGGGGAGAGATTCGGCGACCTTGTTGATCAAGATAGGGTTCGGCAAGCTTGAAGACAATTAATAGGAACTGTCACTGTGTGAAGACGAGCATTATCTTGCTAATGTAAGACTCGGATGGCTTGCCGTGAAGAGGAACCAAACGGTGCGTAGCTATCGTCGACTTATCGCTGTGCCGTAATGATGCCGCAGATGACAATCAAATGAGAGAGAGGTGTGGGATGATGGTCCTCCTATGAATAGAAATGGCTCCCCAGACCACTCCTCGATGTCTGATCTTATGGCGAGCGATAGTCAGCTTGGTATCCTGGCGTTCTCTGGGGCGTCTCCAAGGACATCTGCGGCCTGGAATCTCATTGATTGCAGTAGAATTGCCTTCAAGGATGATTTGTACTTCGGAATAAGCGTCAATGACCAGCGAAGACTGTTTGGGGACCCTCCTCCCCCCCCCCCCCCCCCCGACAGTAGGATACCAACATTCCCCATACGGTCCGAAAACAGGAGTGATGGTCTGGAATGCCACTTGTTTTCATAGCAGAACCACTTCAGTTGTCATCCGCGGCACCATTACAGCATAGCGGTTCGTCGACGGTATTCTACGGCCCATTTTATTGCCCTTCATGGGAAGCCATCCTGGACTTACGTTTCAACAAGATAATGCCTGCCCGCACAAGGCGAGAGATTCTTCTGCTGTCTCCGTGCTTGCCAATTCCTACCTCGGCCTACACGGTCGGTGGAACCCTCCTCATTTGAGAACGTTTGGATAATTACAGGCAGGGCCCTCCAAACAGCTTGGAATTTGGACAATCTAACGTGCCAATTAGATGTAATTTGACACGGTATTCCCAAGGAGGATATCCAACAGCTCAATCAGCCAATGCCGAGCCCAATAACTGCTTGCATAAAGACAATAGTGGACAAACGTGTCATTTATTTGTTGAGTTTGCAAAAGTTTTTCTTTGGAATCAATCAACATTTCTGAAATTGTAATTATTTATTTGTCTGTACATGTAAATCACATTTGCCAATTTCCGTCCCATTTGAATAATTCCTTCCTTGTGAGTCTTTTTTTTTTTTTACAGTTTTGCGTTGGAATGAATATACGGAATTTAGGAGACAAACTGTGCAGAATTCTTAGAATATATTTGCAGGTGATGCTGTCATTTACCGACTATGAAATTCGTCAGAAAATGAAAACCAATTCAAAAGTTATTTACACAAGATGTCCGAACGGTGTGAAAATTGGCAATTGACTCTTAATGAGGATATGTTGCAATCATCGACATAGCTACGAAAAAGAATCCGTGAAATTTCGGATACACGAGTAAGCACACGAATCTACAGGCTGTCAATTCAACTAAATAGCTAGGAACTTCAGTTACGAACAATTTAAGTAGGAACGATCACGCAGATAAAGTTGTGGGAAGGCAACTGAAGTACTGTGTATTATTGGCAGAATACTCAGAAGGTGCAAGCAGTCTGCTAAAAGATATTGCCTGTGTTACACTAGTCCGTCCTCTGCTGGAGTACTGCTGTACGGTACGGGAATCTTTCCATCGAACAAGTACAAAGGAGGGCAGCTGGTTGTGTGTCATCACGAAATAGGGGACATAGTCTCACGGACCTGATAGTCGATTTGGGATAGCAATCATTAAAACGGAGGTGTTCTCCGTTGCGGTGAGATCTTTTCACGAAATTACAGTCATCAGTTTTCTCCTCTGAATTCAAAAAATAGTTTGTTGACGCCAACCTATGTAGGAAGTATTGATTGTCATAATAAAATAAGGAAGTTCAAAGTTCGCACGGAAAGATTTAGGCGTTCATTTTTCCCACACGCTATTCGTGACCGGAACGGAGAACAAACAGTCTGAAGGTGGTTCGACGAACCCTCCGCCAGACACTTAAATATGAATTGTAGAGTAATCATGTAGACGTAGATGTCAATATATCGTGGCATCCATTTTTAACTGCATTTTTTGGGATTCTCGAGGGCACGACTCTCATCATGGCAATACGACTATATCTACAGACTGTTGTACACTACAATCGGCAATTGGTTAAAAGTACTTGCTTCTAGATGTTAAGGAGCGCCCCGGCAGTACACGCCATTACGATTACTTCGTACTTTTTTTTATCCATTGGTGATCAAATTCTGAAATAACGACAGTGGTCGTTTCATTCCGTGTTAGAAGTTTTCCACCAATTTGTACAGAAACCAGATGGCAGTTGTAACAGTTGTAAGAGTCGAGGGGCATGAAAGGGAAGCAGCGGTTGGGAAGGGAGTGAGACAGGGTTGTAGCCTGTCCCCAATGTTATTCAATCTGTATATTGAGCAGGCAGTAAAGGAAACAAAAGGAAAATTCGGAGTAGGTATTAAAATCCATGGAGAAGAAATAAAAACGTTGAGGTTCGCCTATGACATTATAATTCTGTCAGAGACAGCAAAGGACTTGGAAGAGCAGTTGAACGGAATGGACAGTGTCTTGAAAGGAGGATATAAGATGAACATCAACAAAAGCAAAAGGAGGATAATGGTATGTAGTCGAATTAAGTCAGGTGATGCTGAGGGAATTAGATTAGGAAATGAGACACTTAAAGTAGTAAAGGGGTTTTGCTATTTGGGGAGCAAAATAACTGATGATGGTCGAAGTAGAGAGGATATAAAATGTAGACTGGCAATGGCACGGAAAGCGTTTCTGAAGCAGAGAATTTCGTTAACATGGAGTATAGATTTAAGTGTAAGGAAGTCTTTTCTGAAGGTATTTGTGTGGAGTGTAGCCATGTGTGGAAGTGAAACATGGACGATAAATAGTTTGGACAAGAAGAGAATAGAAGCTTTCGAAATGTGGTGCTACAGAAGAATGCTGAACATTAGATGGGTAGATCACATAACTAATGAGGAGGTATTGAATAGAATTGGGGAGAAGAGGAGTTTGTGGCACAACTTGACAAGAATAAGGGACCGGTTGGTAGGACATGTTCTGACGCATTAAGGGATTACCAATTTAGTACTGGAGGGCAGCGTGGAGGGTAAAAATCGTAGAGGGAGACCAAGAAATGAATACACTAAACAGATTCAGAAGGATGTAGGTTGCAGTAAGTACTGGGAGATGAAGAAGCTTGCACAGGATAGAGTAGCATGGAGAGCTGCATCAAACCAGTCTCAGGACTGAAGAGAACAACAACAACAACAACAACTTTCTCTTTTGAGAACTCGCAACTGTACGCATCTGTAACCGCCCTGAACTGGAAGTCCTTTGAACCTATAATACAGTTTTCTGTAACACAGCCTCCACAAAAGTCGTATGATCTTTAAATAAAATATGTTTTCTACAATAAATGCTCTTTTATTAATTACGATTTTCGTTTTCATCAGTATACGACGTGAGTGATACTCTGCGCTGCAACTAGCATTATCTGTACTAACACATATGTGAATTCATTTGGATTCCATATATTGCTAGATGCTGTGGCTGTACCCAAAAGCTGTACCGAAATTGCAGCATAGTGTTCGCTCGTTACAGGCGATCTTACACGTGAAGGTTGCATCCTTGTTGGCGCCGTGAACTCGGCATTACTGAAGAAATCACCACTGTCTATTATTACTCACCCATGTACAACGACGGTAAGGTTCAGGGTATATTCCAAAGTGTAGTTATACTATATTTTAGTGACGTTTGTTGGATATTGTATCAGGAGTGATATACGACTATTTCCAGTTACCTGAATCTCTTAGACGTATGAACTAATGAGGGCAATTTACAATTTGTGTCTGTTAATCGCATTATGAGTACTATAATATTACATGACTGATGGTTTTGTATCGGCCGCATTGGCAGATACACTCCATCTTCTCTGTACTTCGCGTAAATGCTATGGATACTATACCGCCACTAAGTAGGATAGACGTAATCCATTGCGAAATCTTGGGGAACTGTTCGCATAATCTTTGCCTATTGTTCCACTTCCGCTGCTTGAGATCCACCTTCTAGTTACACACCTGGATTTGATGCATACCTCTGTCGCTCAGTTTCTGTCTACCTCTACCTAAATTATTCAGTTTTAACCGAAATATTGCACCTTTGTACCGAACAGAAATGAATATGGCATATATTATATACCAAGTAGAGTTCCGAACAAAAATGGCGATATGGCTAAAAATGTCGTTGGCTATGATTTCATTGCATTTATGGTCTAAATAGCAGTGACCCTCTGCACTTTCATATCAAAGAACATTAAGAATTTCTTGATTTCGAATGATCCTTGCATCGATACCGTAACAGAGCTCATTTAGTACCGATATTGTAAGAGCTGTAAATCCTGTTTCCTCTTGGACTTCTGTCATGTCCTAATTAATGTTTCTCAGTGTTTTTTTCATACCTATACTTTGTGTAGTATCATCTTCATAAGCTCTAATCCGCCGCTGCACTATGCCGTCCTGCTCCAATTGCAATTGTAAACTGTTAAATAGAAATTGTTAAAAAGATGAACTCCAATCTACTCATAATAAGGAGACAGTTATTGTATGGTTTAAAAGACTATTAAGAAATGTTTTTATTTGTTTCCTGGTATTAATATTTGACCTACTACATAGATACTATAGCATGTCGTGTCGTATGTACCGTTACAAATTTTAACTGTTGTGCTTCTTTGGTAGACTCAACAATGTGAGGACGTTGGTTATGTTAGGCTGGTGTGCTGTCACATTACACCCACATGTGTTAAGTAATACATTCATATGTTAGCTTATTATAGCTAAACTGTAATTAGTATATAACCAGAAATGTCATTATAATTTAATTATCTATGCATTAATATGTGTAATTGTGACTCAGTAATAACTTTGTAAAATTTACTATGCACCATTATTACATAAAGTTATCATATTTCCGGCATTATTTCTCCACTACGCTAGGTACATGGGATTGTATGCAAACATTTCTGCACCTAGCACTCAATTTCTGCCGAAATCGAGGTAACATGGACTCCGTTTCTAGTCTTCGCTACAAGGGCACTTGTTGCTTTCAACTGCTGCGAGAGCATGTCTATGTGGTACCGCGATGCTCCACATCCCTCCCTGTAACGCAACATTTCCTAAGCAGACATACCTCGGAAATCTGTAGCGACCACGTGCACCGTTGTCATTTGCTTTGCACTGAAATGTTTGTCGATACATATTCAAAGTGAAAAATAGTTGAAACTAGTTGGTAAAAACTATTGCCACAGTAGGGTTTTGGTAATATGTATGAAAACTGCCCATGATTTCAGTGCATTTTTCATCTACAAATCTATATTCAGTAAATATAGTTAGCTGCGGCTGTTAAGTGTTTCTTCACTTTACTTTGCATGATATTCACTTTCATACTTTAACCGTGATTTGGTTGTACCACAGTCTAACATATATGAGGGTTGTCCAGTAAGTAATGCACCACTTTTTTCTCAACCGATAACAGTGTTATGAATGTGAAATGTTACGTATGTATTTAAAGTCTTCTGAGTGAGCTCACTAAGTTTTCGTCACTTTCGACAGACAGCGTAGCTGCAGGACACTTTCAAAATAGCGTCTGTAGTGGATGTACGTTACAAAGAAAGTGGCTTCATTGAATTTCTCTCTGCAGAGATAGAATCTGTGGGGAATATTAACTAACGCTTGTGCAGCTATGGAGCATCTGCTGTCGACAGAAGTACAGTTAGTCGCTGGGCACGGAGGGTGAGGTCATCATAAGGCGATTCGGCGGTGTTCCACGGGGAGACCATCCACGGCTGTCACTCTTGACACGCCTGATCTAGTCCCCTTGAACTTCACTTGTTTGGGCCGTTAAAGGATATCATTTGTGGAAGACATTTGAAGACGATGAGGAGGGATTCATACAGTGAGGCACTGGCTGCGGGACCAGGACAAGAATTGGTACCGACAGGGCGTACACGCCCTTGTTTTGAGCTGGAGGAAGCTGTAGAATGGGATGGAGATTACGTGGAAAATTAGGGTTTGTAGATAAAACACTATTCTTTCGTGTGGGTAATTCTCATTATGTTCAGTAAAGAAATGTTGAAGAAAAGAAATGCGGTACATTACTTTCTGGGCAACTCTCATGCATTCATGATAGCCCCTGCTGCGAGAGTTGCTGCTAAGCGGAGCGACATTCGAACCCAAACACTTATGAGATGCCACACTTACATACTTATTAATATAATGGGATTCCTAATTTTTGTATATTTGAAGGATAAATAATACACGCACTTGTAATAATCGTAAGCTTATCCCAGATATGTCTCCTGTTATTGCCATTATGATACTGTCACTGACACCGCCTACCGGGAAAACTTGATTGCCATATAATGTGATTTATTGCCTGTGCGAGTTTGGGCGCTTATTTTATAGTAAACGAGTATAAGTGACAAGATTCTGTTTATTAATCCTAAAGGTATATTTCTCGGCTAGGACTGTTTATTGTAACGTACTTCTCTTCATTTTGTCTTACATGGTATTCTATGCCACAGATCTGATGAGAGGTAACACGAAAAGAATCATGAGAAGCAAAACAATAAAATATTATGGTATTAATCATCTGAGAATTTTTTGATGACGAACATATGTCTACAAACGACGGCATATCGGCAGATGATAATGAACTAGAAGTTAAGCTAAACCTAGGTCACATTTCTCTGAGTCGTATTTTTCTGATTCCGTCTATTACTAAAAAATATAAATCATTCACACAGGGTATTTATGTAATACGCCAAGGAATGAGATGCAACCAAAATTTCGAATTCATCAGTTCACTAGACTTTTTGACATACTCCTTTGCAAAGGGGTCATCCTACCTGAAATGTATGCTTTTAATGCAAACACTGGTTTAGATTACTATAGTTTATTACACAGTTTTTATTATAATGCGAAGTAGCAGTTAATTTTGTGGAGCACTAGACTTGTAGTTGATACAGACAGTTGGAGGTATAATTTTTTCAGGGCTCATAGATCACAATGAAGGTTGTGTGAATTTTTAGGATATTCGATATATACTTCTAAAATATATCTTACATCGAAACCATCTGGTATTACTTTCACATCAAACATTTGAATTGTTTCTGGGGTAAGCAAAGCAAAAACGGAGGCAGGAAGGTGTTGCAGCATTTACCCACTACATAGACTGATAACGTCGAAGTAATTAATGTTAGACTTATCAATATTCTCATTATTGTCATATACCTATTCTTTGCTGAATGGTATATGCGTAAGTGCTCAGTGAACGAAGTCTACCTCTAACATTCCTTGGGGTATTTTTTTTTTATATCTTGAGTATTTTTGTATTGTGTATGGATCAACATAGGAAAAAAATATTAATGTGACAAATGTTAAAGTAGTAAATGTAAAAACATTGTACAATTAAATTTCTGAATATCCTTTGTCATAGGTAGAGTGTACGTTAAGGTGCACATTGCACTAAGTATGCATCTAAGTTTCTTTGGAGTGTTATGTGTTTATAGCAAATTTAATATCTATAGTACTTTTAGTTGACCCTTTATCATTTCCATTCCACCTGTAATATATTACAAATGCGGAGATGAAATTTACCCATGTTAATGCAGTAGAGTATTTTGCATAACCAGAGAAAGGAATGAAATATACTGATGATAAGGCGATACAGTGTTTGACGCAAACATTAGTGGGATGAGGACAGAGATATAGCTGAAATTTACAATCAAGGCAGATGTAAGATGCAACATACTGGCAAGACAGTGCAGTACTTTTTTACAACCATTAAATACGAAATCGGGTGAAGCATAAAAGCAACAAAATTTACTTAGGCGGTTATGTTATTTCACATAAACATGTGCATGCGTGTGACTGTGTGTGTGTTTCGTGTCGGCGCGAGCGTTTGTGATGATGCCAAAAATGCAGTTCGGAGACATTGTTAAATATCATATGTTCAGATGAACCTTAATGGAACAAAGTCGACGAGTGTAAAGGTAATCTCAGGAGTACCCCTCAGGAAGTGTAAATGTAGCGAAGTGCGCATGAACAGGAAGAAACTACTGAATGCTTATATTATATGCAACCTATCACTGGAAACAGTAACTACTGTCAAATATCTAGGAGTAGCGATTCTGAATGTGCAAAAATGAAATAAGGACGTAAAATAAATTGAAGGAAAGCTAATACGAAATTTTTATTGGCCGAAGCTGAAGGAAATATAATTAAGCCCTGAAAGAAATCTCTTACAAAACACTTGTTCGACCATTTCTTGACTACTTACAAGGTAGTATTAATAGAAGAGATGTAGAAGGTCCGAAGAAGGACCACGCGCCACTTCCTGGGATTGTAAAGTCAGTGCCATAGCACCTCCAATGGCACACACTGGAAAATAGGCATCGTGCATCGTGGGGAGTTTTAGTATTCAGCTTCCAAGCGTACGTTCGGGGAGAGTCGGGAACGTATTACTTCCTCCCACATTCGTCATGCAACATGACCTCAACGAGAGAATGGGAGCGATTTGATCTTTTATGCTTTACCGATTATCGTCCTTCCCATGTATCATTCACCAACGGAAGAGGGAAGGGGGAAATAGGCAATGATACCAAAAGTATCCCCCAACACTCGTCGTAAGGTGGCTTTTGAGGTTGTAGATGTTCAGGTAAATGTGGATAAAGGTAGTTAAAATTTTTTTGTGGCTGGTTGTCATCTGCCTAATAACAGGCACGGATTTTAAAGGTATCCTCCACTGACAAAATAACCTGGAAGACAATTGTTGTTTTCATCATAGATAAATGGTTTTATTTCCCATGATCGAAAACACCACAAATAAATCATAACGCTCTTTCTTGGAACGAGTAACGGCTTTCGTAGGTTTCTTTGTGTTTCCGTGTGCATGTGGGTGTGTTTTGGCATGAGTTACGGGTTGTATGTATGTGTGTGTGTGTGTGTGTATGTGTGTGTGTGTGTGTGTGTGTGTGTGTGTGTGTGTTTGTGTCAGTGTGTAGGGTGGGTTGTAGAGGTAAGGGGAGGTGGAGGAATGCTCTCGTTTTTCTTGGGACTTTTAGCAGTGCCGCTGACAAAATATAATGAGAAAATCTTTACTGTAGCTCCGGCCAGTAGCAACCAGACAGCGCGTGGGAGGTATGAAGTTAGTGTATTGGCCTTCAGCTTCAGGCCTCCGAGTTCTGCACATCAGCGGCAGCGACGCCACCCCACACCAGCTCAGCTCTGTGGTCTGTGTCGTAAAACTGCAGCAGCGCGCAGCGACCATATCCCGCTTATTTCCAGCAGATGTTCCATTAAATGTTGATATATTATAGCGCAATCCAACTAATTTCCGACGCGGAGTTTTTCCACCGTAGCACAATGCCCACTTCAGTGCAGATATTAAAGTAAGCAACAAAAGAACAGAAAGGTCTTTTCCAAACTGTTTCGTAGTACTTAATAATGCGTTTACAGGGGAAAACTGTCGCAATATCAAGTAGTAAATTGTGCATATTGGTCTACTCGTGAAGAAAGGGGAGAACTTAAAAGAATAAAGAAATTATTTTGCTAATATTATACAAAATAATACATTCAAACGTGATGTCTGGGTGTTGTGTGATGCCCTTAGGTTAGTAAGGTTTAAGTAGTTCTAAGTTCTAGGGGACTGATGACCATAGATGTTAAGTCCCATAGTTCTCAGAGCCATTTGAACCAATACATTTAAAATCGTAGAATACTAAAACAAACTATTATCAGGCATATTTTTAGAGGGACCTAACTCCAAAAAGGTGAACTGTGCAGTCAGATTTGTCAATATCAAGGAGTGTACTGTGACTGAACTGTATTTCTTCATTGGGTGATTGTTTATGGTGGTCTAAAAATAGATTGCTTCTCTTTTTCCAGTATTTCCAACAACGAAAATTCTATTTGTTGTGGTCAGAGAACTGTATTCGTACATCTGCTACATAACAGTATAGGGTTCTGTGATAATGCTGTGCACTTGTGACCTGTGATTTCTATTACGTCCAATGACCGCTGATCTACCTCTATTTACGAAATAGTATGAGCCACAAATTTTGCAACTAGCCTTCAATTACATTTTTATTCATTGGGGGTGTTTGTCTAGGCAGTCAAACTACTACTTACCTTATGTCTTCAATATATAGCATGTCACTGTATATTTCCTTTTTGTTCGAAATATTATCCATTTTGACTACAAAACGAAAATCGTACGACGTCCGAGCAGGACATGAAGACCCGAAAGTACCGACCGGCCGTCGTGTCATCCTCAGCCATAAAGCGTCACCCAATGCAGACTGTCGTGTGAGCAGCACACGGCTCTCCCGGCCGTTGTCAGTTTTCATGATTTGTGCCGACACTTTTCAGACAAGTAGCTCCTCAGTACACCCCGCTTGCCAAGAGCATGCGGCGGATCAGGGTGGTGACCCAGCCAAGTGCTCACCAAGCCCGACAGCGCTTAACTTCGGCGATCTGGCGCGAACCGCTGTTACCACTACGTCAATGTAAGGTCTTTGGCCACTTTGGCGATACATATATGTTTTCAGGCAGTCGTCTTGATTTCCACACAAATTTTATTATTCTGAGTATATACACGAATATTGTACCTTATCGAAGTTTATTTGCTTTACCAACTGAGATTAGCACTGTTGCTTTTGTTGTATGTTTTGTTATAAATGCTCATACTTCTTCAGGATTATTTTTAGTCGTACGTCTTTTCACATGCTATCAATGTATCATACGTTACTCTGACATACCAGTCGAATAATTTCCAGTGTTGTGTTGTCTCTAATGGGAAACGAGGATTGTGTGAGTCTGCTACGACATATGGACGTACGTTTCTACCAAAATACCGCTAGCGACCTGATATTATTCTAATAATAAACGTGGAAGGACTCAGGGTATCTCAGAACTCGTTATTGTTAATTTTACCTTCTGGTTTTCTTGGATGTCACCGTAGGTGTGCACTATCAGTTTCCCCGAAACCGTATATTTTCTGTTGGGCGTGCTCGCCACATTATTATTACTCTCTATTACTTTTCAGACTGTTAAATAAGCGATCATAAACTTCACTCTCTCTCATACGTTAACTTATTTTTGTAACGCCCTCACCCGTCCCCAGACCCTGAAAATAACGCTTGTAACTGAATTTCGATAAAATTGGCGATTATGAAATATTTATGTTCTGATCGAACCGTTCACGATTGTATTGCCCGTTCATAGGGTCCAGCCGGCGGTATACCCGTGGACTGTTCGATCAACAAATACTTCGCGAGAAACTGAAGAATCACATTTATATTCTGAATTACAAATTTCACTTTTAGCCTTTTAACTTGAGGAAAGCTTTGGTTTCAGTTAAACTGGTTGCTAACTTTTTTTAAATTGTATTGCCTCCAGTTACTGAGAACTTTAACTGCAATGGTAGCATGGGATCTTTTTCAGGCAAAACGTTTAATTAATCTGTCAGGTTTTTTTTTCATAGATGTGGGAAAGCCATCAGAATTTCTAAGTAGAAATAAAATTCTCTTTCACTTAACTTACAATCTTTACGTGAACTGTTATCTCCAAAGGACTTTTTTTTATTTTAGGGTACCATTTGCTTCTTACAATCACAAAAATTATCACTGTTGCCATTCAGGCGCGATCTGGCTACTCTGTTCTAATCCAAAAACTACGCTTCTCTTCTAAAGATAAGCAAATGCGCTATTGTTTGCTATACTTTACAACAATGCCTGTAAAATGCGGCTTCTGTCTGAAAATTAGTCAGTTTTCGACGACGGCCAAAAAATTGTTCATAGTTTCATTAAACAAGCCAAGCAACAAAGCATTTTTCATTTGACAGAAATGCAAGACATTGTTGTGTATCTCTATATTGTTCGCTTTTAGTGACTAGCGACATTATTTCATTGATGATTGTGTTATTCGTTGGAGCTCACAGCTTGGCCCAGTTGCCGCGCATTCCACCATGCGTCATGCTCCTCGCCTTCATTGCTCTGTGTGGATCCATGGATGTCACAAAGGTAAAAGAAGGCTTTCGGAGGTACCGTCCTCATTCGCTTTGTGTATGTGACCGATCTCTGCACAACTGCTGTATTTATTCCCAGAGTCAGTACTTCACTACACTTTCACGAGGATTCCCTCAGTCTCTATTCTTACAAATTTACAGAGTGGTTGTTCGCAGACTGTGTACAGGACTCCAGACACTTCGGTGCAACATGTTACAGTATCACAGAAGTGATTTGGCTAGACAGGGATGGACCAACAATGTGGAATCACCACAAGAAATGCATGCTTGAACGTAAATGCAGATGCAAGCCAAGTCTTCAGTTTGGGCTGTTCACGACAACAGACACCTGTGCATAGTAGTCTATATGTCGCAAGTTAGTCGTGGTCAGAAAAGAGTACTGTGTAATTGTGAACACATTATGTCGGAGCTAAATGAGTTAGAACGGGAAATTATTGGTCTTCGTATGGTGGGCGCTCCCATGGAGAAACGTGGAACCGAAGCCTTAAAACCTGGGCTAAGGAGAAATGGAAGAATGTAATTTGGTCGGATGAGTCTTGACTCACACCATTTCCGAATTCTGTTCCAGTTTATGTCCCAGGAGTAAGACATGGCGAGGATCCGTTGATGATTTGTGCAGCCACATCGTGGTATTCCGTGGGCACCATTGTTACCCTGAAAAGTCGCATTACTGCCAACGATAACGTAACCATTCTGGCTGATGAGATCTGATGAGGTCCATCCCGTGGTAGAACGTCTCCATTGGTGATGATGTGTTCCACCACGTGACAGAGCCCCTATGCACATAGCTCGCTTACCAGGATTGGCTTTGTGAGCACGAGGATGAATTTTCACTTCTGCCTTGTCCACGAGAGTCACCAGATCCCAATATTGTTTAGCCTTTGTGGTCTACTTTGGAAAAAGATAGCGTGATCAGTATCCACCTCCCTTATTGTTACCTGAACTTAATACTATTTTGCACATACATTTATATAATCTGAGAGGACAGAAAGCTCTTTATAATGCCAGCGGGGTTCCGATAAAGAATTAGGCATCGAAATGTATTGTGTTTTTGGCGTGTTTTCACCCTGTAAGTAGGCCACCTTTCTTGACAACTGAACCATGCGGCCACGTTCTGTACGCACGCAGTTTCAACACGGCATCGATTAAATCCATTTCCTATCTCCTTTTCGTGAAGTTTTGTGACACTTTAAGCGTTTTTCGTAACATGTCCCTACACAAATATGTACTGTGACATTTAATTTCCACATATAAGGAAGTTTATCACCGTTACGCTTTGATTGTAATGGCAATAAAGTATTCGACCACCATCTAAGATTACGGTCCTTTTAGTTTTTGTATAGGACAATGTTGTTTTGCATAAACCGGTTGACTACCGTATTCCTTGCAGTTGCGGCGTGACGTAAATTGGTCAGACTATCAGGACTGTGAAAGACCGGTGTACTGAGCATTAGCGTCACACACGCTTACAACAGCCGAGAAAATACGAGTATACTATTGCTCAGCGATACAGATAGCCGTACCGTAGGTGCAACCACAACGGAGGGGTATCTGTTGAGAGGCCAGGCAAACGTGTGGTTCCTGAAGAGGGGCAGCAGCCTTTTCAGTAGTTGCAAGGGCAACAGTCTGGATGATTGACTGATCTGGCCTTGTAACAATAACCAAAAAGGCCTTGCTGTGCTGGTACTGCGAACGGCTGAAAGCAAGGGGAAACTACAGCCGTAATTTTTCCCGAGGGCATGCAGCTTTACTGTATGATTACATGATGATGGCGTCCTCTTGGGTAAAATATTCCGGAGGTAAAATAGTCCCCCATTCGGATATCCGGGCGGGGACTACTCAAGAGGATGTCGTTATCAGGAGAAAGAAAACTGGCGTTCTACGGATCGGAGCGTGGAATGTCAGATCCCTTAATCGGGCAGGTAGGTTAGAAAATTTAAAAAGGGAAATGGATAGGTTGAAGTTAGATATAGGGGGAATTAGTGAAGTTCGGTGGCAGGAGGAACAAGACTTCTGGTCAGGTGACTACAGGGTTATAAACACAAAATCAAATTGGGGTAATGCAGGAGTAGGTTTAATAATGAATAGGAAAATAGGAATGCGGGTAAGCTACTACAAACAGCATAGTGAACGCATTATTGTGGCCAAGATAGATACGAAGCCCACAGCTATTAAAGTAGTACAAGTTTATATGCCAACTAGCTCTGCAGATGACGAAGAAATTGAAGAAATGTATGATGAAATAAAAGAAATTATTCAGATTGTGAAGGGAGACGAAAATTTAATAGTCATGGGTGACTGGAATTGGAGTGTAGGAAAAGGGAGAGAAGGAAACATAGTAGGTGAATATGGATTGGGGGACAGAAATGAAAGAGGAAGCCGCCTGGTAGAATTTTGCACAGAGCACAACATAATCATAACTAACACTTGGTTTAAGAATCATGAAAGAGGGTTGTATACATGGAAGAACCCTGGAGATACTAAAAGGTATCAGATAGATTATATAATGGTAAGACGGAGATTTAGGAACCAGGTTTTAAATTGTAAGACATTTCCAGGGGCAGATGTGGACTCTGACCACAATCTATTGGTTATGACCTGTAGATTAAAACTGAAGAAACTGCAAAAAGGTGGGAATTTAAGGAGATGGGACCTGGATAAACTAAAAGAACCAGAGGTTGTACAGAGATTCAGGGAGAGCATAAGGGAGCAATTGACAGGAATGGGGGAAATAAATACAGTAGAAGAAGAATGGGTAGCTTTGAGGGATGAAGTAGTGAAGGCAGCAGAGGATCAAGTAGGTAAAAAGACGAGGGCTAGTAGAAGTCCTTGGGTAACAGAAGATATATTGAATTTAATTGATGAAAGGAGAAAATATAAAAATGCAGTAAGTGAAACAGGCAAAAAGGAATACAAACGTCTCAAAAATGAGATCGACAGGAAGTGCAAAATGGCTAAGCAAGGATGGCTAGAGGACAAATGTAAGGATGTAGAGGCCTATCTCACTAGGGGTAAGATTGATACCGCCTACAGGAAAATTAAAGAGACCTTTGGAGATAAGAGAACGACTTGTATGAGTATCAAGAGCTCAGATGGAAACCCAGTTCTAAGCAAAGAAGGGAAAGCAGAAAGGTGGAAGGAGTATATAGAGGGTCTATACAAGGGGGATGTACTTGAGGACAATATTATGGAAATGGAAGAGGATGTAGATGAAGATGAAATGGGAGATACGATACTGCGTGAAGAGTTTGACAGAGCACTGAAAGACCTGAGTCGAAACAAGGCCCCCGGAGTAGACAATATTCCATTGGAACTACTGACGGTCGTGGGAGAGCCAGTCCTGACAAAACTCTACCATCTGGTGAGCAAGATGTATCAAACAGGCGAAATACCCTCAGACTTCAAGAAGAATATAATAATTCCAATCCCAAAGAAAGCAGGTGTTGACAGATGTGAAAATTACCGAACTATCAGTTTAATAAGTCACAGCTGCAAAATACTAACACGAATTCTTTACAGACGAATGGAAAAACTAGTAGAAGCCAACCTCGGGGAAGATCAGTTTGGATTCCGTAGAAACACTGGAACACGTGAGGCAATACTGACCTTACGACTTATCTTAGAAGAAAGATTAAGGAAAGGCAAACCTACGTTTCTAGCATTTGTAGACTTAGAGAAAGCTTTTGACAATGTTCACTGGAATACTCTCTTTGAAATTCTGAAGGTGGCAGGGGTAAAATACATGGAGCGAAAGGCTATTTACAATTTGTACAGAAACCAGATGGCAGTTATAAGAGTTGAGGGACATGAAAGGGAAGCAGTGGTTGGGAAGGGATTAAGACAGGGTTGTAGCCTCTCCCCGATGTTGTTCAATCTGTATATTGAGCAAGCAGTAAAGGAAACAAAAGAAAAATTCGGGGTAGGTATTAAAATTCATGGAGAAGAAATAAAAACTTTGAGGTTCGCCGATGACATTGTAATTCTGTCAGAGACAGCAAAGGACTTGGAAGAGCAGTTGAATGGAATGGACAGTGTCTTGAAAGGAGGATATAAGATGAATATCAAAAAAAGCAAAACAAGGATAATGGAATGTAGTCTAATTAAGTCGGGTGATGCTGAGGGAATTACATTAGGAAATGAGGCACTTAAAGTAGTAAAGGAGTTTTGATATTTGGGGAGCAAAATAACTGATGATGGTCGAAGTAGAGAGGATATAATATGTAGGCTGGCAATGGCAAGGAAAGCGTTTCTGAAGAAGAGAAATTTGTTAACATCCAGTATTGATTTAAGTGTCAGGAAGTCATTTCTGAAAGTATTCGTATGGAGTGTAGCCATGTATGGAAGTGAAACATGGACAATAAATAGTTTGGACAAGAAGAGAATAGAAGCTTTCGAAATGTGGTGCTACAGAAGAATGCTGAAGATTAGATGGGTAGATCACATAACTAATGAGGAAGTATTGAATAGGATTGGGGAGAAGAGAAGTTTGTGGCACAACTTGACCAGAAGAAGGGATCGGTTGGTAGGACATGTTCTGAGGCATCAAGGGATCACAAATTTAGTATTGGAGGGCAGCGTGGAGGGTAAAAATCGTAGAGAGAGACCAAGAGATGAATACACTAAGCAGATTCAGAAGGATGTAGGTTGCAGTAGGTACTGGGAGATGAAAAAGCTTGCACAGGATAGAGTAGCATGGAGAGCTGCATCAAACCAGTCTCAGGACTGAAGACCACAACAACAACAACAACAACAACTATTGCTGAACATTGTCTTCACATCGTCATCCCATGGAGTGTAGAAACACGGTTTTACTGCATTATTGGGATAACGTTTGTAAGGAAGCAGCTGAAATTAAATTAGCCAGTAACCTTAAAAAAAGAGATGGATCTTTTCGTTTAAAGTCTGCGTGGAATCCCGCTCTCTATCTTGCGAAAGAACCGAGGGACAGACATAGCGCTACCTCAACCGTTGATTGTTAATACTCGCTGCCGGTAACTTCTAACATCGATCATCTCACTTTGTGCGTTTGCAGTGTATGCGTGCGCCTGTGTGTGTGTGTGTGTGTGTGTGTGTGTGTGTGTGTGTGTGTGTGTGTGTGTGTGTGTCCGTGTGTACTGTGCATTAGTGTCAAACACCCTCACAACAGCCGATCTAATCTGCTATTGCTTTCCGGTATTGTTCTGCAAACCGAAGTCTTAAATTCCCTTGTACATCGCTTACTTGCTGAAGTTTTTCTTTGAAATTTAAACGGTGTGAACCTCTCAAAATATCTACGGTTGTCGACGACGTCACACAGGTGCATTCCAGTAAGTTATTTGAATATCGCATGTGCTGGGAGAAAATCAGGTCTCATATTTGTATCAATGTTTGTGAGATTTTTCTGATTTTTTAAAATCCGAATTATTGTAGGCTTCTGCTCATTGACACAAAACAGGAATTAAAAAGAAAACATAGCTAACTCCATTAGGAAATGTAATTTAATCAAACTTTTGCATACTTATTTACCCATTTGTTGAGTGGAACTCTCTGAGAAAAGAGAAGATCATAGCAATCAGATTTACTACATTTCTCCTCTAAGCGAGGTAATTAATTCAAGCTGTTAGACACTTAGACACTTACAAGTTTAGTAGTATGACAAAACCGAAGTCATGACACAGTTAGTACAATATTCTATAATATGTGTGTTATACTTGGAAGCGGAGTTGTTATACGAAATATAACTTTGTCTTACATACTAAACGTTGCCCAAATGCCCCTGATTTAATTAATGAGATTTGTTTTGTAGAATTTTAGTCACCCCTATTCTTTTAGAAGGTATGTGTCACAAAGTTACTTTTATAATCTACGGGATAATTTTTTTTCTCTTTTCAATGGCTGCAAGAAGTTGGTGTAAAATTTGCGTCTTATACACTACGGTCTGCACATATAACTTATCTAAAACAACAACCATCGCATAGTCAGCCTTCGAATTTATCTGCGGCAACACAAAGTTTCTAAGAAACTTACAAATACGTTTTCCCATCTGCGAACAAAATAATTCTGTGATCAACTCTAGTCTAGTACATGTACTTGTAGGGTTCATGACTGTTGCCAGTACTATGCAAGAAGACACTGGCAACAGAGCTGTCTGTTGAATGTTTATCCGAACTAGAATATTTAAGAATGAAATTCTAGAGCGCGCTGTTGTCGTAAAGTAATACCTTAGCCACGAAGTTACCCAGTTAGAACTCTAGACGACAACGATGCCAAAAATTATCTAGTATATCGAATAATAGCAGCAGTGCAGGAGCTTTCTCATTTAAATAAGACGACCATCACGTTATGTGTGAAAGCGCGTTGAGGCATGAAAGGAAAGTAGATACTCTGGCAAAGAAAGCTGTGTAGCCTGGTTCAGTGAAATACGATAAAACACCAACCAACGGTGTGATGCGTAACGTAAGACCTATAATCAGAGTGCAATTGAAGGACGACCTCCTAAAGTCTTACGAAATTAAATGGAGACACTATGCCGGAGTGCTGCGTAATCTCCCATAACTTTCTTTGTACCAAAACTGCAGATGCAACAAAAACTTTATAATGAAAATGGCACGACTACGCTTCAATCACTGGAGATTACGGCATCGTCTCTATCTCCTCAACATGATCACATCCTCCTGTTGTGAATACAGCTACCATTCGACGGAACGTTTCAAGAAACTACGAAACTAGTATAGCATTTGATGACCTCTGGAAATGCCTTGTCTTCACATTTTAAAACCCTTTCAGCAATGGAGACACAAAAGCGTGTAAGCTCCTATACTCTTTTATAACATATGTTCAAAGAACATTAGAGGAAATAATTTTTTTACATTATAATAAATTAAGTTCGTTAATCCACTTAAATCGTTTGCTTTAGCTCATTTGAAATGAATGTAATAGTTAACTGTTGTTTTCATGGCCTCAGGCCGCCTCTATGGGTCATGCCCAGGAACTAACTATTAATAATATTTTTTAAAAAGTTGTCAGTTCTCTAGTTTTACGCTACGCATTACGACCAACATTATGACATTTTAATACTCTGTTCAGAATAAAGAATAGGTATTCAGTCGTAATATGGGCTTGTCCGTGGCAGTCATCTATCTGCAGAGCAATCCGAACAGTACTGACGCTTCATTTTTTTAGAGATAGCCAGCCAGAAGCTTTTCTCCATGTCTTCCAAAGTTCAGAGAGACTCTTCCACTATAAAGTGCGACTAGCATTCATGCGAGAAAACTACAAATGTTCGTTTCAGGTTTTAGGGAAAAAAATCATCTCAGTAATAAACCCAAGGCTGTGATTAAGTGGAACTTTCAGATGTAAGATATACGTAAAGTTTAGCTCTTTATAAAGGTTCAAATGAAACTGAGTTCTAATATACTTCGGCAACATTCCTGCTAGAGATCTTCCAAAAGACCTAAAATGGAAAGATCTCATAAAGCTATTTGTAGGAAAAGCAGACGACTGTCTGAGATTCTTTCGAGGAATCTTAAGGATATGTGTAATTCTCCCATGAATGTAGTGATTTACGAATAAGTCACTCATACAGTTCATATTAATTGGCTGCGTGGGAACATTAGGAAGTGAATGGAATATAACAACAGATGATTGTAATCAATTATTTACGATATATTTCTGTCTCTCCTTAAACTAGATTTGCAGGCTTTTCAGGCTCATCAACAAGTATGACCTGCAGATTCTACATGTTTATTTTCGTTGCGTGAGCTTGGGAACTGGCTTGCTGATAGTATGGCCTGTCTAGTTGTTCGAACCTACCTGACAACTTTCATTTTCACTGCCACTTGGCCATATATTCAATAAATGCTATTTTAAACCCGCCAGCACCAGTACATGCTGTGCAGCTTATGTCTATTACAAAATTCTTTGGCGTTTATGGATAGAATTAATAGAAATGGTAATGGTAGATATATATATATATATATGTTTTACCCGCATCTCGTGGTCGTGCGGTAGCGTTCTCGCTTCCCACGCCCGGGCTCCCGGGTACGATTCCCGGCGGGGTCAGGGATTTTCTCTGCCTCGTGATGGCTGGGTGTTGTGTGATGTCCTTAGGTTAGTTAGGTTTAAGTAGTTCTAAGTTCTAGGGGACTGATGACCGTAGATGTTTAGTCCCATAGTGCTCAGAGCCATTTTAACTAACTTTATATGTTTTACTTTTTTGTCATGAATTCATGTAGCGTTACAGAGATGCCGATTTAACTCCATGAGTAGGCGAGACCAGAGGGGCATTGTGCAACACTAAGTAATTTACTATCAAAGTTCCAAGCCAGTATGTTACGAGAAGAATCAAGCTAATAATTTCTTCCTCCCATATACATCTGTTGAAATGATTAGAAAATCAGCGAAATTATAGCTAATATTTAGGCTTCAGAAAGTGGTTCCTCCTATGTACCAATCCCGAACTGTACTACAGAGGGAGACCGTGATGTTTGTACCATAAGTAGCCTACACTTCTACAAATATCGTAATGCCGTTTCTACAGAGTTAATGAGTAAGTTACTTACACCTTCATAATAAATTAATTTTAACGAGTCTTTCTTCGAAATGATGTGGGACAAGTCAATTTAAGTGACATGTATAGATGTTTAGTATTAACAATAATGAACACATTGGGCAAACACCACTATTCTTCACAAGTTGTGATGGATAATTTATTACGAATTTTATTAGCAAATGTATCTACCGTGATGGTGCAGTTGAAAGGCCTAACTCCTTGAAGAAGTTACTATATGACGACAGTGAGTGGACTCCACAAATTATTCTTATTGCTCGCTTTAGTGCAAACAGTAATTTCTCTCTGCTCAATAATATGCTCCTTCCAGTTCAAGTTTCCATCAACATGTACACCCAAACATTTGGAGCATTTTATTCTATTTACGGACTTCTCTTCGTGTTATACATCAATTGCTGGTATGTCCCTATTCGTAGTACAGAACTGAATACAGTGTGTTTTCTCAGAGTTTAGGGAGAGCCCATTTTCAAAGAACCACTTCATAATTGTTTGAAAACATAATTAACAACCTCTTCTGATAGTTCTTTAAAGGAGATTTATTAAAGCGCTAGCATCCTTTGCAAAAAAGTACCGGTTTTCCTTGTTGACTATAAAGTTAAAGGTCCACTCCTACTCCTTATATTCCACTCCTACTCCTTATGTACGTGAATTACCCTCCACATATACGAAGTATGATCAAATAGTAACGAGATTTTTTGTTTTTCTTGAGGAATCTTTACTTAATTATCAACATCAATTTCGTTCCTTTCGAAGTAATCATCCTCAGATACATTACACTTGCTCCAGCACTTGTGGAACTCACTTTTAGTTATGGTGTTCAGCTTCTTCGGTGATTCTGTTTTTATCTCATCAATGGTGGGTGGCAAAATGACGTTTCTTCACTGTTCTCTTCAACCTTACGAACAGAAAAAAAATCACAAGTGGCAATGTCCGGCAAATACAATGGATGAGGCAACGTAACCATTTTTGCCTAAAATGCACGATTAAGCATTGAGATGTGACCATGAGAGTTGTTGTGAAGCAGTTTCTACTAGTCGTTTTGCTACAATTCTGGTCGTTTCCTTCGGAGTGCTTTACACCAACAGCGCATGGCTTCCAAGTAGTATTCCTTACTGACAGGCAGCCAGGAGCTCAAGATGCTCTATCCGACTGCAATCGAAGAAACAGTCAGAAGAACCTTCACATGGAATCGAACTTGTCGAATTTTTTTCGATCTTGATTACTCAGGTCTTTCCCATTGGGACGATTGTGCCTTGGTTTCGACATCACACCCGTATATCGATGTTTCGTCACCAGTTTAAAACCTCTCTAGAATTTTTACATCGTTGTCCACTTCATTCTGCAATTCCTGAGTGATGTCTACGAGACGTCGTTTATGGGCGAAATTTAACAATTTCAGAACAAACTTTGCTGCTAGACGTTTCATGCCAGAACATCCGAAAAAATTTCTTTGAATGAGCAGAAGGATATGTCGACGTCATCAGTAACCTCTCTGAAGGTGATGGCAGTTTTCCAGAATCATTTTCTTTACTTCTTCCACATTATATTCAGTAATCGATGTGCTAGGGCGTCCAAGGCGATCGTCGTCTTCAACGTTTTGTCGACCCCCTTTGAAACGTTTATACCAATGCTAAACTCTAGTCATAGTAATAGTAAAAGCCACAACGATCCGGATGCGCTGCTACACTTCTTTCTATTTTTCAAGCAAAATTTTTAACCCATATTTTTAGAAAGTAAAAATTCTTCGAGTCCTGGGGAACACGTATAACCTTATATATTGTCAACAATATACTAAATACACAAAACAGCTAAAAATGCAAACATATGTTAGGAACATGTGTAGCGTCAAGATAAAACAAACTGAAAATCGGATGAACAAAGAACTCTAAATTAAAAAATTTCCCTTACTTATTGCTAACACCTCGTATAAGGGTAGGAGTGGAACCGAAATTGAACCCTGTGGACTCCGTTTGTAATTTCTTCCTGTTCAATAAAATATTTCACCTTGCAATATAGTTTGAATTTTGCAGCATAACGTTTTCCATCAATTATATTAAAAGTTTAGTATGTCCTTCTCAGCCAAATGCCTTGGAAAGATCACAAAAATACCACGTGGCGATATTTTATTGTTTAGAACTTGCAATATTTGGTGGCTGAATGTATAAATGGCATTCTCATTCGAGCAGCTCTTCTCCAATCCAAACTATGATATGCTAAGCAAATTGTTTCTAATTACATGTCAGTCCACCCTTGAGTACATTTCTCTACAGAGCATAGAAACAATTTTCCACTTCAAACGAGCACTTACATACAGCTAATAAGTTTCCTTTAATTTACGTATATATACAGCATCTCATAGCGGTTGTTCACTGAATATGATAAAGGAAAAAGTCTGAAAAAAAAAAGTTAACTTTTTCGTAAGATCCTTTTATCTCTTACACTGCGCCTGGAGAGCTAATTCCGCTAGTACGAACTTTGGCTAACAGGTGACGGGACGGTAAACACGAAGACCAGAGGGGCTACCGGGAAAGCGACCCCGCCAGAGCAAATAGAAGAAGGGCGTGGTGCCGACGACGGCAGCCTGCCAGGAAATGCGACACGGCGGCCCTTCCGCGCAAAGGGCGCTCCCTTAATTGTAGACCGCCGGCGTCCTTCCACTGCCGCTTAATTAACGTCAACAGCCACTTGTCGTACTTCGCCTCCGAGACGCTTCGTGTAAGACGATCTATTAATAAAGCGTGCCCGCCGCCTTGCTAATGGAGGTGTCAGCACCGGCGATGTATTCATATTGTCCTGCCTCGTGACTTGTGCTCTGAAGTTTGCTCTCCAAACGGGACAATGTAGGTCATACTATTAACACCCAAAAGCTGCGTTTCAGATTACGGCAGGTGGAGCAAATGGAAGGAGAAACTTTTCGGCTACTAAGGTGACGATGGTAACACAGATACTTAGCTTCTGATAGTTCGGTAAATACCACGGAGTAGCATAACACATGATGCGTGGAATACTGTATATTCTTTTACACGTCCTCAGGAGTATGTGACTGTAGTCGGCAAACTAGTGTAGTATTGTGTGAAGCTATTAAATACTGCTGTGGGCCATTTATGGGCAGCAGGAGTTTATCCAAAATCAATTAAGTTTAACCAACGAACAGCTAAATTCAAACGTGGCGGTCAGTCAACTTATAACTAATTAAAGTGGTTTAAAAGGAATTCAGCTAATCTTATGCCACTTCACGCTAGAAATAAAATCAAAACACTGGTTGGAAGGTTACTACCCTTCGCCAGAAGAGAAGTCAGTTTCATCTCACCAATTGACATTGACAACTATTATTAATTACAGACGGGATTCCACTTATTAATTAAGTTGGTAAAGGTACAACAACGATTGTCGGAATCTTAACAAGTTTTATGGGCCACATGCATAATAAGAAAAATGTGGGAGGAATTCTGGACTGCAAAAGGAAAATAAATTCGGCGTTCATTAACATGGTCACAAATTGTACTTTAACAATTATAAAAATGAATGAAGTGCGAAGTATTCGTATGTTCACTCTACTTATCACGATTACAATGCCACTACTAAAGCCATTTGTGGACTGCAAATGTAATAAGTAAAACCAAAGTACCGGTACAGGTAAGACAGAGTCTATTGCTCCCAAAAGTGAAGTGAGATGAAACGTCATCCCAGTGGACAAGTGGATAATCTTTTAACTTGCTGTGGCACAGTTTGGTCCGATTTGTGTTAACTTTATATGAAGCAATTTTGAAATCAACAGCTGAGACAGGTGAAGTAAGAGTACTTGTTATTGAAATTGTGACCAATGTTCTACACTATGTGCGATCAAAACCACTGATTTCTTTCTTTGTGATAACACATTGCGCATTCTAGGCCTGTTTGTAGGAAGCTGGCCAGAAACTTTTCTTATCACTTGAGAATTTTACCATTAGTGTTGTTGCTGAGAAACATGAATCATTGGGATTACTGCATATAATCCACTCAGCGACACCCTTCAAGACACTGATATGAACGATCTAACACGGCATTAACAATTGCTTATCAATCTGGGAAGTGTGGTCAGTGATTGACCCCAACGAAGTTTTTAGGCTACAGCTCCCGTTGTGTTGAGTATTTTACTTAATACGAACACGAAGAGATATTTATTGTAATGACTGCTGCTACAATTGACAGTAAGAAGAGGTTCTGGTTTAATTCACTGTTGAGTTGTAGCGATAGCTATGATTGAATGTGTAGCAGCACAAAACGTACCCTCAGTCAACGGACAAACAGTGGGGCTGTGGAAGCTGACATTTCCGTGGCACACTGATACAATGTATCTAAAGGTCAAACTGACACGTGGCGAAACAATAAATTTGCTTGAGGAATGAGACAATGCAGTGAAACTGGAGATGTAGTCGTAGAACTTCCAGGTTAAGTAGCTTCTGACAATAGCGAGCCGGATGATAATGAACAGGAAAAGTACTGATATTTATTACTGTTTGCAGATATTATTGAGTATATTACAGTGTCTGTCTCGGTATATGAGTGGTTAGAGTGCTAGCCTCCGGTTCTGTTTTCATGTTGCACATATATTCAAGCAACAAGGGGGCAGCCCAGGCCGGAGGCCTAAGACAGGGATAAAACCTGATACACCAGGTAAAGTTTTTTTCATGTACTTTGATGATAACACCTAGCATAATATCGTGATGTATACCAACCAATTGCTAGGAATTCCTTGGGCATCGTCTGAAGATTTTTTTGTAAAAAATTCTAAATCCTGCGAAAGGGAAGCAATTTTGTCAGCAATCTGAATTCTTTTGAACTGTGCAGTCCATAGACAGACCTTGGCCAGTTTACACGATGTATATTCAGTGAAAAAACCTGATGTACCGAGCTTAGTTTTCGAATCATAGACTGTGGTTCTTACTAAAGTGAATGCGTTTTTATGATCTTCTAACTTAAGCAGCTCGAAGAGAGATCGATAAGTTTACACCTATCAGCAACATATGGAACATGATAGTAAGTTTCCTGGGTTTCATAATCCTAGTGAATCAGTTAAGTTGGACGGATAACTTGAGACCTTACTTGCGCGATGCCCATTCGGGTTATATATTCTCGAGAACTTTGCGACCTTAACATGAAAAGATGCGCTCAAAATACTGTAGGACCACACCCAAAATACACAACAGCATTATTAACTATTATGTGTGAGGATAATCAACATCAAGGTGCTGTAAGCAGAGGAAACATCATTATAGAACCGTGAGCGAAAGTAACGCGTACAGCTTTGCATAATCTGCCGAGGAAAGGACGATGTTAAAATGTGCCGCGGGCAGAGACCATAAGTACATGACAGTTTTCACTTCATGTAAGAAGTGTATCTGCCCTGCAAACACAAAGAAAATAGAATCAGTACGTACTGCGAAATGTTCCTAGTGTGAATCTGAGCAACCCTTGTAATTGTGAAATTAACGCAAATAAAAGTAAAATCATTATTTATAATTTATTTAAATTTTATCGGAGGATTTTTTTTATACAGGAGACCTAGAAATCCTTGTCCAGTATTAATTATCAACAATTTAAACTACTAGGCTACAAACATTACGGAAATACTAAGATCATACAGTTTTCGCTAGAGAGTGATAGAGTAATGATGATCGGGTCAGTCTCTAACACCTGCCCCCCTCCCCCCGCCCCCCAATCAAACACACCCCTCCCCCAATTCGTGTTGACCAGTGCAACAAAGAGCATGGGTGTACAACTGTTAATCTGTCGCCACCGCTTCGAACCACAGCCACAGTTCATGCCAGGAAGATTCAACAAAATGTTGTAAAAATGGGTTGCAAATTTGCCATGTTGACGTGATGCCAAAAAACATAACAACCTATTATACACAAAAATTGAAACCGATTGCAGAAAATTTAGTATTGTGGCATCCAAAACTGTAAAATTGTAGCATGATGAAAAAGACCGTTTCGGAATGCTTGATAAATCTTTATTAGCGATAAAACTAGTGTCATGGCGTTAGAGCTACATCTTCAGAGATACATATGTATTTCATAACTTAGCTCAAGGGATAACCAGCGGACGGTCCAACAGTTTCTGCCCAGTTGAATAAAAGTGGTTGGTTGGGTGGAGAAGGGACAAAACTACGGAGTCATCAGTCCCTCCCACCTTAGATTAACTAAAACCGATAAAATCCCACATTAAAAGAGGGAAGTACAATATCCATAAAATGATAATCTATTGTCAGGGAAAGAAGGAAAAGGACAGAAGAATAGGTGATGGAAAGAAAGTGACCAATGACACGGGCGTGAAGGAAGAAGCACAGGAGACAAAAGAGATGCTCAAGACATAACAGACCCCATAAGGAAAGGAGTGGGAAGGCAGAGGGCCAGGGTGAACCACCAAGCCCAGTTGAAGCCAATCCAGTTGGGGCGAAGGGGGGAGCAAGAGGGCCAGCCATCTACTCCACTCACCGATAACGTGGAAGGTCCCTCCCTTAAATAAAGCGATAAAAACCCCCATCACGAATAAAACCTAAAACTAGGTCCGCCGTTGAGACATTGTCAGCCAACACCAGGGGTAGCGAGTCTGGAAAGCTAAAAGTCCGCCACAGGGCGACTAAGTTGGGGCAGTCCAATAAGATGTGAGCCAAAATCAACATCGATCCACAACAACACAGAGGGAGGTCCTCACGACGGAAGAGATAACCGTGAGTCAACCAAGTATGGCCGATGCAGAGCCGGCATTGGACGACAGAGGCCTTACGAGAGGCCCAGGAGGAGGACCGCCATGGAGTTGCAGAATCCTTAATCGCCCTGAGCTTGTTCGGTGATGAAAGAGTGTGCCATTCAGCATCCCAAAGGCCCAAAACCTGATGACATAATGCCAAGTGGAGGTCTATTTCCGGAATGCCAATAGCAAGAGATGGCCTGGTAGTAGCTAACTTAGCCAGTCGATTGGCAATTTCATTACAAGGAACATGGCCTGGGGTCCAAATGAAAACCACTGAGCATCCACCTTGAGCAAGGAGAGAAAGGGAGTCCTGGATAGTGATGACGAATGGTTGGCGAGGGAATCACTGGCAGATAGCGTGCAAACCGCTCAGTGAGTCACTACCGATAGTGAAGGATAGTCCTGAGCGGGAGCGGTTATGGTCCAGTGCGTGCAAGATGGCTATCAATTCTGCAGTAAAAGCACTCCAGCCATCGGGCAAGGAACGAAGTTCTGTGCGTCGTGCAGTGGTGTAAGCAAAACCAGTGTGGCCAGAAACCATGGAGCCATCAGTATAAATCACTCCTGAACCCTGGAATGAACTGAGTAGAATTGGTGGCGAAGAGCCATCGGAGGGACAGAATCCTTCGAATCGATTGAGAGATCAAGACACTGCTGTGATCGAGGGACGCACCAAGGAGCGGTACGTGCGTGAGCAGAGAAGAGAGGTGGTAAACGAAATTGCTGGAGTTCAGAAAAGAGCGACTGAATGCAGACAGCCATGGTAAGCCCACATCGTGGCCACCGCTGTGGCAGGGTGATCTCCATGTCTGCATAAAGGAGACCGTAATTAGAGTGCTTTGGGGAGCAGCGAACGCGGAGTGTATAAGATATCAACTGTTGTTGGCGCAAAACTCGCAGTGGTGGAATCCCTGCCTCTGCGAGAAAGTTAAGTACGAGGCTAGTCCGGAAGGCACCAGTCGCAAGTCAGTCCTTACAGTGTTGGATGGGGTTAGTTTCCTTTCAAATTACGCTGATACAATAGCTCCCTACTTAGCAATCATATACAACCGCTCGCTCACCGATAGATCTGTACCTACAGATTGGAAAATTGCGCAGGTTCCACCGGTGATTAAGAAGGGTAGTAGGAGTAATCCATCGAACTACAGACCTATGTCATTGACGTCGGTTTGCAGTAGGGTTTTCGAGCATATACTGTATTCAAACATTATGAATCACCTCGAAGCGAACGATCTATTGATACACAATCAGCATGGTTTCAGAATACATCGTTCTTGTGCAACGCAGCTAGCTCTTTATTCGCACGAAGTAATGGCCGCTATGGACAGGGGATCTCAAGTTGACTCCGTATTTCTAGATTTCCGGAAAGCTTTTGACACCGTTCCTCACAAGCGACTATTAATCAAGCTGCGGGCCTATGGGGTATCGTCTCAGTTGTGCGACTGGATTCGTGATTTCCTGTCAGGAAGGTCTCAGTTCGTAGTAATAGACGGCAAATCATCGAGTAAAACTAAAGTGATATTAGGTGTTCCCCAGGGAAGCGTCCTGGGACCTCTGCTGTTCCTGATCTATATATATGACCTGGGTGACAATCTGAGCAGTTCTCTTAGGTTGTTCGCAGATGATGCTGTAATTTACCGTCTAGTAAGGTCATCCGAAGACCAGTAGCAGTTGCAAAGCGATTTAGAAAAGATCGCTGTATGGTGTGGCTGGCGGCAGTTGACGCAAAATAACGAAAAGTGTGAGGTGATCCACATGAGTTCCAAAAGAAATCCGTTGGAATTCGATTACTCGATAAATAGTACAATTTTCAAGGCTCTCAATTCAACTAAGTACCTGGGTGTTAAAATTACGAACAACTGCAGTTGGAAAGACCACGTAGATAATATTGTGGGGAAGGCGAGCAAAAGGTTGCGTTTCATTGACAGGACACTTAGAAGAGGCAACAAGTTGACTAAAGAGACAGCTTACACTACACTCGTTCGTCCTCTGTTAGAATATTGCTGTGCGGTGTGGGATGCTTACCAGGTGGGATTGACGGAGGACATCGAAAGGGTGCAAAAAAGGGCAGCTCATTTTGTATTATCACGTAATAGGGGAGAGAGTGTGGCAGATATGATACACGAGTTGGGATGGAAGTCATTAAAGCAAAGACGTTTTTCGTCGCGGCGAGATCTATTTACGAAACTTCAGTCACAAACTTTCTCTTCCGAATGCGATAATATTTTGTTGAGCCCAACCTACATAGGTAGGAATGATCATCAGAGCTCTAACAGAAAGGTTTAGGTGTTCGTTTATCCCGCGCGCTGTTCGAGAGTGGAATGGTAGAGAGATAGTGTGATTTAGGTTCGATGAACCCTCTGACAAGCACTTAAATGTGAATTGCGGAGTAATCATGTAGATGTAGATGCAGATGTAGGATCTGCAGCGTCGAAGGCGACACAGAACCATAGACAGGACTTCCATAGTTTAAACGAGACTGGATCAACCCTTGATAAAATCGCAGGAGAACAGAGCGTCCTGCACCCCAGGCGGTATTGCACAGACACCTAAAAACAATGAGATGGGGCCAGCATGTCCTTTTCAGCTGGAAAAGGTGAGGAAGCCATCTCAACCTGGCACTGAAGACTAGACCAAAAAAGCGACAGGTGTCCACTACCATGAGGGGCTGGCCATCGAGGAACAGTTCTGGATGGGGATGGACTGCATGGCGAGGCCAGAAAAGCCTGACACATGTCTTGGCCGCCGAGAACTGAAAGCCATGAGAGAGAGTCCATTAGTGCGCCTGGCAGATTGCCCCCTGTAGACGGCGTTCTGGGGTACCCATTGCAGAGGAAGCGAGGTAGATACAAAAATCGTCAGCGTAGAAAGAGGGGGCCACTGCCGGCCCAACAGCTGTCACCAGACCATTTACGGCTATGGGAAAGAGAGGGATGCTCAGCACAGAACCCTGTGGAAACCCATTTTCTTGCGATGGGTAGTGCTGTAAGAGCAGCCAACTTGGACCCAAAAAGAGCGAGAAGAAAGGAAGTTATGGATAATAATGGGCAGAGCGCCACGAAGGCCCTATTCGTGATGGGTGGTGAGGATGTGGTGGCGCGAAGTGGCTTTATGCAGATCAAAGAAGACTGCAAGGAGGTGTTGCCGATGGGCGAAAGCCAACCGCTTAACGGACTCCAGGTACACCAAATTATCCACCATAGAGCGGCCTCAGCGAAAACCACTTTGAGTCGATGACAAAAGGTCGCGGGATTCAAGTATCCAAAACAGGCACCGACTCACCATGCATTCAAGGAGTTGGCAGAGGGTGTTAGTAAGGGTAATTGGACAGTAGCTATCCAAATGAAGAGGCGACTTCCCTGGCTTCAACACTGGAACAACAATGCTTTCCTGGCACTGAGTAGGAAAGACATCCCCACTGCACAGGCGGTTGAAGAGTGTCAATATACGATGGTGGCCAGCCACCGATACGTGTTGGCGTATATGGTCCAGGAGCCATGTCAGGACAAAGGGCGAGGGCGCTGGCAAATTGCCACTCGCTGAATGGAGCATTTTATGGCTCTGAGCAGCAAAAAATAAAAGACAAAGGCAGTCGTTCAGAGCCCTCTTCCTGGAGAAGGAATATGGGCGTATACTGAGCTGATGCCGAAGCTTGAGCAAAGTGTTGAGCGAAATTTTCTGCTACAAAGTCCGGATTGGTAAGGACAACACCATGCACAGAAATTCCAGCAACCCCAGTGGGAGGACGATGGCCAAAATTTCGCCTGAGTTTCGCCCAGACTTGTGAAGAGGGCATGTGTGGTCCTATGGCAGCTACATATCGTTCATAGCAAATCCGTTTCTGAAATCTGATTTGGTTGCAGGCCCAGAGTCGTTTAAAGACCAGAAGAACAGCAGTAGAAGGGTGCCACTTGAAGTGTTAAAGAGCACAGCAGCAGTCTTTTATGACTGCAGAAATTTCCGGAGTCCACCAAGTGACCATATGCAAGTTTGGGGAACCAGAGGATGAAGGGATTGCTGAAACAGCTGCTGAAAGGTTGGCAGCAGTCAAAGTCTGAGTAGATTGATCAACACTGTCATGTGTAATTACAGGGGGGATGGGAGCTGAGGAGAAGGCACCCCAATCAGCCTTGATATGGCCCACCTGGGAGCGTGACAAACCGAGAGACACTGAAGGAAGGTGAAAACAATCAGATAATGGTCGCTTTCACGTAAGTCATCATGGGCACCCCACTGAATGGAGGGAAGACGGCCGGGACTGCAGATGAAGAGGTCAATGGTAGAGAAAGTACTGTGCGCCACACTTAAGTGTGTGGGAACGCCTGTGTTTAGTAAACAGAGGTCAAGTCCTGCCAGAACAGCTTCATCTGTCCTGCCCAGGACAGAAGTCGTATGACTACCCCAAAGAGGGTTGTGGGCATTTAAGTGCCATAATAGCAGGAAGGGAGAAGGGAGTTGTTGAAGAAGGGTGGTGAGGGCATGGGATGAGGGCAGCCTTTCAGGTAGAAGGTAGAGATTACAGATTGTGATGGGAGGGGCCAAATGGACCCTGACAGCAATGGATTCCAGTGTGGTATGGAGGGGAACCCATTTACTAACAATGTCCTTGTGGACCAAGGTCCAAACACCACCAGAAACCCGCAAAGGGCCAATTCAGTTGTGACAGAAAGTGTGGAACCCACGAAGGGCAGGTGAGTAAGAATTGACGGTATGGTTCTCCTGGAGCGCATTACAAGCGGCAAAGGAAAGAAGGGGCTACAAATCTGGAAGGTGACGCAAATAACCATTACAGTTCCACCGGAGGTTTCTCAAGCTGCAATCCAAAGGAGAAGCGAAGGGACCGGAGTCGGTCATGCTGCCGAGTCATCATCCGTGTCTGATAAGGATAGCGTAGTATCCATATAGGTGGTGTCAGACTCTGTTGGTTCATTGACTGGAGGAGGGGAAGGCTGCACGTCAGGGGGTACCAGAAGGGACTTGCCCTTATTCTTGCTTTTCTGCTTCTTCTCTTGGGAAGGAAGAGAAGGGCAGACTTCAGTGAGGGTGGGCACGGAGTTACACCGGGCAATCTTGGCGCCCACCAGCCGTGGATTGTTCTGCCGATGTGGAGCCGTAGCTCGCCTTTCAGGAGGGTGCTGGGAAGGGGGGTCTACGGAGGGAACTGAAATACCAGCGGCTGCTGAAGGAGGGGAGCACTTTTCCAGTGGGGGAGGGGAGCAGCACTTGAAGGGGTTGGTATGGGTAGTGATGGGGGGGGGGGAGGAAGAGTGGGACAGGGATGAGGAGGCTGAAGGCCTAGGGTGAGTGGGGTGTGGCTCGGAAGAGGAGGGGTAGGAGGCAGAATGGACGTAACGGAAGCAAAGGTGGAAGACATTGACACAGGATTGAGCCAGTCATACTTTTGACGAGCCTCAGTGTAGGTGAGCCGATCTAAGGTTTGGTACTCTTGAATTCTTCTTTCTTTCACGAACACTGGTCATACAGGCGAGCGTGGTGAATGCTGTCCATGACAATTTACTCACACTGGTGAGGGAAACACAGGCGCTCCCCTCATGGAGGGGGCGCCCACAGACACCGCAGAAGGGATCAGTGGTGCAGTGGCAAGACATGTGTCCAAACTGTAAGTATTTAAAGCATGTCATCGGTGGTGGAATATAAGGTTTTACATCATACTAATACATCATTATCTTGACCTTTGCTGGGAGAACATCGCCCTCGAAATCCAGGATAAAGACACCTGTAGTGGTGCGATTGTTTGGAGGGCCACGCCGCACACGGCAGATAAAACTAACACCTCGCCGCTCGAGGTTAGCATGGAGCACCTCGTCAGTTTGGAGAAGAAGATCTTGGTGTAAAATAGTGCCCTGTGCCGAGTTCAAAGATTGGTGGGTCGTGACAGAGACTGGGATGTCACGAAGACGATCACACGCACGCAGGGCGTCAGACTGGGCAGCAGAAGATGTCTTTATCACCAAAGCACCAGACCGCATTTTACTCATCGATTCCACTTCGCCATACTTATTTTCAATCGTCTCCACGAAAAACAAAGGATTGATGGGGAGAAAACTTCTCCCATCCGTCGTGGTACAAACCAGGTACCGAGGGAGCCAGCGAGCTTGACTCTCCTCCCAGGGGGTGGCCAGGGAGGGGAAGGCCGAAGAATCAGAAGAAGGAGTGTCATGTCTGCTACCACTCTTAGAGACGGCCACAGAATGGCCAGGATGGTGAAGCTTTTGTCGCTTCATCCACAAGGTACCACCCACTGTGATCAGGTGCTCGCCACACAGGCGCCACCCACCCACAGTGAGCGGCGTCTGGCACGGTGGCCATTGCTCGGATTTCTATTGCCCCAAAGTGATGAGCATCGACTCCTGGGCATACACGAGGTGTTAACAGCTCAGGTACTAGCAGTGTGATCCCAATGGTTTCGGGGGGCTCAGTCAAGTGGGCACTTAACAGCCCCACCACACAGACTGGTTACCAAGCTGGTGACCTAGCAGGATGGGGGCCAGGGAGCAAAGGGAAAGGGGAGGGGAGGAGGAGATGAACCTGCAATGTGGAAGCTAGGTGGGGAGTTCATCCCCAAATGGCTCACACTGGACAGAAAATTTCGGGACGGGGGTCAAACCTCAAGGGGACCAAAAACGCCGAAAAGGAGATGGAAATAGCAAACTAAACAATAGCACAGACCAAAACAAAGCCAGGATGATAGCTAGGCCGAAATAAAGATGTCCACTAAGAGGGAAAAGAGGGTGGCAGGGACAAAGGAGTAAGGATAGGGCGGAGACGAACAGGGATGGCAGTGCAGCCTGGAAAGGAAAGGAGACTGCAATAGTTCGGGGCCCCGTGCGCGCCACACACGTGCCCACAAAATCACTGTGGGCTCCCTGGGCGGTTAAATGAAAGTGTTCGCCCGTCCAAGGGATCGGTGTTCTCGTCAAATACGCTAGGTGTTCCATGCATTCTGCCATATTATAACGTGGCTACCTACCTTCTGGACCACTGAAGAATTTATTACAATTGGACAGAGAATGTGTGGTCATCTACTGGCTGAACTAAGTTATGAAATAAATACATATCCTTGGAAATGTGGCTCTTACGCCATGAACCCAGCTGGATTATACAGCTAAAGGGGTCTTTTTCCTCACAATACGAAATCGATTAGTCGTCGAAACAATTTGACTATGAGGTTGTTTGAAGAATATTTTATGGTCTAACGAATCAAGCTAAAGTTTGTGTCTCTTAGATAGATGTAAGCAGATCTGGCAGTGCGTGGCGAGCTACGTTTACTTCAGTTCCTCATCGCGTTAGTGGGAACAACCGAGAAGTCTCAGGTATTTGACTGTGTCCTTCCTCCTTGCAGCGTAAATTACTGTGTATCACTGTACTAACCGAAAAAAGATGAGATTCACTTCACATTCATTAATGTTTATTCCATTAATCCACTATCAATAGTGAGCAGAAACTACGTTTTTCATTTGTAACTTTCGTGATACATTTTGTATGTGTTGGTGTTCCACTTTTATGTTTGTCTGTTAGTTAATGTAACTTTCTTTTGTGTCTCTGTACTTCATATTCATTCTTCACAGGATTAAATGCATTTGAATAAATATGTATATTGTTAAACTCCTTACGTGTATTTGCAAATGCTCAGAAAATAAAAAGCAACAACAAAAATACCTCTCTGGAGTATATTTCCTAATACCAATATGTTTTCAGTATATCATTAAGAATCACGAACTACAACTGTGATTCAAATTGGCGATTTATTTGGAAATAAATATGCAACCGCTCACTTTCTGTTATACGATTTATTGCAATTTTAACATGTTTTCAAGACACTGCAGGTGTAATATTTATACCGTAATTCAATGGATCTCAAGCCAAGGATCACTATCTAGTAACGTGTGATATCAATCATATTCATATCTTTTGTACTCTTACATCCAGGGTTTACCTTCTGTCAATAACTGTAAAACCAAATGCTGCTAAATACTATGTATATAACCTGCTGACGTAGGTTATAGGAACTGATTTGCATTGGATATCACAATACGGTACACAATAAGTACGCAAAACTTAATAAAATTTCCCTTTCATAAATGTTTCTTTACCGATAGCTTCACTTCCGTCATTGTCGCCAGCACCACAGCCACAGCGTCTTGCTGCACTTGGTCATCGATACAGTGTTACTGTAACACCTCAATCCGATGATCAGCCTGCAGTCGTTCGAAAACTAGTTAATGACACAACGAGCCGTATCAAAAATAAAAATAATAATTGATTGGTTGCGTATATCCCAAATAAATCGCTGCCAGCCTAAGTGGCCGAGCGGTTCCAGGCGCTTCAGTCTGGAACTGCGCGACCGCTACGGCCGCAGGTTCGAATCCTGCTTCGGGCATGGATGTGTGTGATGTGCTTAGGTTAGTTAGGTTTAAGTAGTTCTAAGTTCTAGGGGACTGATGACC
Organism: Schistocerca serialis cubense; assembly: GCF_023864345.2. NCBI lineage: Eukaryota > Metazoa > Arthropoda > Insecta > Orthoptera > Acrididae > Schistocerca > Schistocerca serialis. Next base: position 645,596,036 of record NC_064638.1, on the reverse strand, counting down.
TAAGATGTTAAGTCCCATAGTGATCAGAGCCAGCCAAATAAATCGCCAATCTGTTCTTCTTCTTGTCTTCCGTTTGTTTTCTGTATTGTTCTCTGTATTATTCTAGTCAATCATTTTCAAATGTTATGAGTGAATTTTCACGAGGTGACTTTCACATTTACCGTCCATTAATTCTTATTTTGTGTGACTGACCTGCTTTACAAGGAATATTACAAGACCAATATTGTGTGAATGATTTATATTCAGATAAACAATTCTATTGGTGTTTTAGTTATCCTGAAAGTTCGTAAGTGTTTTGCTCGACTAGAAAAAACACTCTGACTGCGTTATAGAATCATCTATGCTCATTCCAGTCAACGTCTATACCCCACTTCTCGTATTAGCTGTACTCCGTCGTCTTTCAATTTAGTCTGGCCCTCCAACACTGTATTGAAGACAGGTGTTCCATGCCGACCTCGTTAATGTATAACTTTTTCCTTCTTTTAAATTTAATTTAAAGAGACGCTATAAATTTAATGTACCTATATTGAATACAATTTTCTTGAATGATTATCCATTTTTCTTTTAATTTCTTCATGTATCACTAATTCTACCTTTGCTTACTCTTCTACTTACTATCTTTCTGTTTACTCTTCTATTTTTTTTTTTTCAAGACAGTAGACTTTCTTAACCTAGACTACTTCGTGGTGCCCAAATTTGATGTTAAGTTCAAAAAATGGTTCAAATGGCTCTGAGCACTATGGGACTTAACATCCATGGTCATCAGTCCCCTAGAACTTAGAACTACTTAAACCTAACTAACCTAAGGACAGCACACAACACCCAGCCATCACGAGGCAGAGAAAATCCCTGACCCCGCCGGGAATCGAACCCGGGAACCCGGGCGTGTGATGTTAAGTTTATTGATCTCATTTCTGCTGCGGCTCATTACTTTCGCCTTTCCTCCCCTTAGCCTCAATCCATATTTTGTACTCATCTGACTGTAATTTTACTTTACTGTCACTGAAGATAGCAGTGCTGTCAACGAATCTTAACTTTCAAATCGCTTCACGTCGAATTCAAGCCCAGTCTTCAGTCTCACTTTTTCTTCTATCACCGCTTCTTCGATAAATAGATTGAGCAGTAGGCATTCACCGTATTACACCTTTTTTAGTCCGAGCACTTCGTTCATGGTCTTCCAGCCCTATTGAAATATATATTAAAGCCTGAAGGTGCGCGCAGCACAGGGAGTAGAAAATTAATGGGGTCGGTCTCAAGCAATGGAGGTGGACTGTGGTGTAGAGAAAGAACATTGAAACTGCATCCTACCCAGGGAGTGATAGCGTGCGTCACACGCAAGGCAGGGTAACAGTTTAAAGCGTCGCTTCCACATACATGTCACTCACGAATGTACATGTACTGAATAGAAAACACAGATATTCCCTTGCCTTACATGAAGGTTTAATTTCCATTTAACCCTTTAAGTGACAAAATGGTTTATGCACCAAAACAGTGAAGTGCATGTAGTTATGTACTCTTTGGGAATTGTAATCAATAATACTGCTCCATTTATTATGTGTTTTTAAGTTCATCACGACTTACGCGTGGAAAATATTCACACCAGTGAATCAGGAGCACACAATCGGCGCTGAAAATGCTTGACGAAAATCTGAGGAAATCTGAAATCTCAGCTTCTGTTAATAAACAAATCCCTGAGGAGAAAGGTATGAAAACATTTCCCAAGGGACTAGGGTTGACAATGAGTTTTGTACTTCGCATATAAATCCACCTTTGCAGCCACGTCAGTAGCAGTCAGTTTAAGACTTTCGTAAAACGCTTCTTCAAGCACAGGCTAAAAGTCGACTCTAACTTTTCATCCGCACTAGACCTTACACCCACTCACGTACTTGACACAATACAGTAGTGGAGTTTGAAATGTAGAAGTTGTAGATACATTATCTGTTCAGAGTCTCCTTCCAAGTCTGAATCTTTTGCGTGTTGTTCTGCAACTTTCGCCCAGCAGTTATTACACCATTAGACAGATCTTCATCTGCGATGGAACTACGACACTTCCGCGGAGTCATTCTTATAAATCTAAAATAAATAATCTAGACTGCAATTATGGTCCGTATAACTATGGAAACAAATTACAAGCGAGTAAATAATATGCCTGTAATATTCAGGCCGGCCGCGGTGGTCTAGCGGTTCTAGGCGCTCAGTCCGGAACCGCGCGACTGCTACAGTCGCAGGGTGGAATCCTGCCTCGGGCATGGATGTGTGTGATGTCCTTAGGTTAGTTAGGTTTAAGTAGTCCTAAGTTCTAGGAGACTGATGACCACAGATGTAAAGTCCCATACTGCTCAGAGCCATTTGAACCATTTGTAATGTTCAAATATGTGTACAAATTGTTTTCCTCATGTTGCATATTTTCAGTAATCGTCCTACATGTGCACTCTCAGCTGAAGAATTTTATATTATCTCAGTAGTTGACATTTTCGAGATAATTTGTGAAACAATATCATATATGACGTTCATTCTTCATTACAAGAAGTATTTCACAGCATAAAATCAGTGAAACTGAATGTAAATAGGAACTTACATGTCCGGCGCGGAAGAAAACTGACTGTAAATATGCTTACAAACGAGTCCTGTATTGAAAAAAATGTTCCTTGCTTTGGAGCCGCCTAAGTAATTGAAATTACAGGAGCTGTCAGCCAAGGACTAATTGCCGTCTGTCAAGTTGTATGACTGACAGCAGGCAGGTGGTACGTCCCTTATGGACATTAGTTACCGTCTGTGGTGTTACTGGTGCCCATGGCATCGCTGTATATGGGCATATCTGACTCGGTCTTCGATGTGCCCGTTTCAATCGCGCGACCGCTGAATCCAACTCCGTGCTGAGCTGCAGCCCACCGCCTCTATATAACGTGTTATCAGTGATTTTTATCTCAACGGCTTCCCAGATGCCGTTAGTGCTAGCCACGACGGATGTTTTGTGAAATTTTATCCGGTGCCCATTTTCTAAAGCATGCTCAGCTAAATCTGATATTTCGGGTTAGCGAACGTGATAAAATCTCTCATTCTCTTTTCTGCATTATCGAGCTAGGTGGCGCAGTGGTTAGCACACTGGACTCGCATTCGGGAGGGCGACAGTTGAAACTCGCGCTCGTGCATTTTGGTTTAGGTTTCCCTTGATTTCCCTAAATCGCTTCTGGAAAATTCCGAAATGTTTCCTTAGAAAAGACACGATCGATTTTCATTCTCATTCATCCCTAATCCGAGCTTGTGTTCAGTCTGTAATGACCTCGTTGTTGATGGGTCGTTAAAAACTAATCTCCTCCTGCTCTTTCGTGAGTTGTTCCAGAGTGTGTACTCTTTGTCCGACGTAAGACTGGCCACACTCACAAGGTACCCTGTACACTTCAGGTCTTCTCAGACCTGTTCCATCTTCAATTGGACTCAGTAACTGACAGATATTTGTCGGAGATCTGTATTGATTTTATACTTCAAAAGGTAAGAGGCGTTACAGTTTTTATCAGAAGATATCAGAAGAGTTGCTCCACATTTGATACATGCTAAGCTGAATACAAAACTAGTTCTGAAGTCGTGTGCCTCAAGGACCTTCTGCTAAAATTCGTACCGTTATACACTTTTTCGCCCATATCTGAAGCCTATCAAATTAGAAAGATGAAAATCGATGACATACTTATCAGAAAACAGATTGTGAATACATTAATACGAATACAATCGATGGTTCGTAGTAAATAAAGTAATAAATGATATTAACACTGATGGCAACTGTATTTACCGGTGTCAGTTAAAGGGTTAAGGAGTTGCGACGAAAATATTTCAAAGATGCATGAACATACAAAACATACGGTATTTCTTGGTGAGTTTCCGAACGTTTCGTGTGTGTTCGCGTGTAGGGGACGGAAGGGGCAGTGACCTAGGGGATTCTGAAAAATTAAGCTCTTTGGCAGATAAGGGATGACCAAATGAAAGTGACTCGTCCTTTCTTCCAAATTCGCGAAACTGATAAATTTACAAATACTCATAAGTCACCTTAAATGTAAATCAAATGGTGCATGAAATAGTTTGAATTCTTCTTCCTATAGCTCGGAGCATGAATCTGAACATTAATAACTACTGTACATGAGATTGAGCTACTGCAAATAACATCGCATTAACATTCTTGGGTAAGTTATTGTTACGCTCTTGATCATTCGTGGATGCTTCGTTCCCGTATAACATTCTAACTGAAAATGACATAAAAAGAAAATAATTCTAAACGCCATTATGTCCACTGAGAATTAACAAGGTACTGGTAATGGGGTGGCTAAGCTCCCAACAGTTGTGTTTAGCTTTTTGATAGAGTGGAGTGTTATTTACCACTCCATATTAGGTTGGTAAATATTATTGTCATCCCGCAAGGGTTATTTTGTAATTATCAGTATGTCAAAGAGACATGTAGACCTGTGACCAGACGAGGAAACGCACGTTCTTTGTCCTGGATCCGAACTGCAACAGCATACAAATTTAATGCCAGGCGTGACACGTCGGACGAGCGACGTTTTGTAATCACGCTGCAACCGCGGCACAAATTAGCACCGACGCTCGAAACAAATTGTCAGCCGGGGCCGTCAGAAACCATCTGCTGGACTACGAGCTGCTTATCTCCAAGCTCTCACATCATCAACGTGTAGCCCATCTTCAGTGGCGTACCTAAAGACCCATCAGGAGAGCTCAATACCTATACATGTAAAACTAACTATATACTGAACCCATTTCGAGCAACATAACGATATCGAGAAAAGCTTGCCACAATCGTGTATTAGTTTATTGATGGAACCCTGAAGGATATTAGTACTCCAAATAATATCTCCATACACTGTCTTTCTATTTCTTCGTCGTCAGAAAGATAAACTTTCGTAGCAAATCAGTATCCCTAACACACTTCTCATGTCCAACAACTGACTACCGCATACTGCCAGCGGGAACTCTGAACCCGTTCCTCAGCGATGCTGAATGAAATTTAATGACACACAGAAATCCTACTGACTGCTCCACATGCGTAATTGATAGACAACTTGTTGCGACAAACAGTGTCAAACAGTACGTTCAAACTAAAAGTGCATTTTCGATAACAGAGCCGACCACTGTGGTCGAGTGGTTCTAGGAACCACGCGGCTGCTAGGTCGCAGGTTCCAATCCTGCCTCGGTCATGGATGTGTTTGATGTCCTTAGGTTGGTTAGGTTTAAGTAGTTCTAAGTCTAGGGGACTGCTGACCTCAGATGTTGTCCCATAGTGCTGAGAGCCATTTGAACCATTTTTTCCATAAAAGAGGAAATAAAAAAATGGCTCTGAGCACTATAGGACTTAATATCTGAGGTCATCAGTCCCCTAGAACTTAGAACTACTTAAACCTAACTAACCTAAGGACATCACCCACATCCATGCACGAGGCAGGATTCGAACATGCGACCGTAGCGGTCACACGGTTCCAGACTGTAGCGCCTAGAGCCGCTCGGCCACAAAGCCGGCAGGAGGAAATCAGTCTAGCGGTTTATGGCTTGAATTTCTTATGCAACACAGCGTCAATAGTTTATCAACGCAAAGTTTTTGTGTAAGAGCTTTGCTACAGCATGCTCTTGTCTCAATTTTTTGCTGGTGTGTATCTAAGATGATGCAGGGCGGGCGGAACAAGAAACATAAGTAGATTTTGAATGTAAAAAGAAAAAGGAAAATTTATGACGGCAGGTCTTAAGAGAATACAAAATATACCATGGCAACAGCAGTAGAACCTTTACTGAAAAAAAGAGAAGAACGTTACTATCTTGTACTGTATGGGCTAGGACGTCTTCTTTTGGAAGTATTCTTTTGCAGTTTGGCCTCTTACAGTAAATGATGAACATTAATGACTACTGACAAGAAGAGAATAAAAGGTATTGAAATATGGAGCAGTAGCAAAACGCTTGATATTAAACGGGTAAGTCGCATAACTCAGGAAGAGGTACCAAATCGAATCGAATAGGAAGTTTAGCATATAAGTTATCAAAAGAAGAGCTAAGTTGGTGGGACACAGTTTGAGATGTAAAAGAATGTAACAGCTAATTTGATCATTTTGGAAACGTATGAAAGGAGACCAAGTCATCAATTACGTGTCCAGATGAACGTAGATTGCCGCTGGTATTCAGAAACGAAGTGACTTGTATAATATAAACTATCGTGAAGAGTAAGTTCATGAGAGACATTGGAGTCCATACCAATTCAATAAGGCGTTGTACGACGAACGAGAAATTGTGAGGTGGAATGGCTGTGGTTGTAAGGTCCAAATCCCTGATATGCAGAATTGAAGTGCCTGTGATCGGAAAAAGTAGTGAAGCTCCCCATGCAATCATGCGAGTTTACTTTAAAAATATAAGGTATTATAGAAATTAACACTCCAAACCAGCTGCAATATGTTAATGCGTTTTTTAATGTTTAGCACGACAGGCCCCTTTCGGCTTATTGCCATTATCAAACAACATCTAGCTCCAAGTGACGGCTATATTGCATCTACAGTAGAGTCATTTCTGTCATGTCTCTGTAAGTAAAACAGTTTTCCTTGTTACGAGACGTAAATATACGTTTTTCTCAGCTGTTTTACTACAAACTTATAGCATCATAGTAAAGGACTGTCAAATGACAGAACAACTTTACTATAGATGCAGTATGGTCGCCATTTCAAACTAGACGCCACCTGATAATGGCAATAAGCCGAAAGTTGTGTAAAACATTAAAAACGTATTACCTTAGGGGACCTGGTTTGAAGCATTTATTTCCATAACGTCTTATACCGATGTATACTATGCTGCGAGCCCAATAAAACGTAAAGTATTTTCGTTAAAGAGGTAAGGAAACAGCCACACAATGTACAAAATCTTATTCAGTATGAAATTAGCAGGAGTAGGCCCCGTCTTTAAAAGTTAGCAGTCAAATATGAAGTACACAGGTCAGTCACTATACGTGAGCACATTTAAGTTGAGGAAGGAATCTACAAATTAAATGAAAATGTACGCTTATGAAAGATGCTATTTATTTCTCTTAACAAGCATTGAGGTGTGAAACCCTTCAACAAGATAACAGTGAATTCAGAGATAGAGAACTGCTATGTTTAATTCCGAACTCAGTACAAATTTTAGGATCGTATAATGAATATCCCTAATGGTCCAGCGAAGAGTATATCAGATAAGCTACCAGAACATGACCCCATGCGCACCAGCTGTGAGCGGCAGTTAATAGCGTACTGGCACCATCTTCGCACGTGCTGTCCGCAAGGATGACAGGAGGACCGTCGTTCGTGCAGACAGGGGTCAGAGGGTGTCGAAACAGGAACTCTAAATTCTCTACCCAGTTTCTGAAAAGCTGAAAGTCATTCACCAATGCCGGTAATGATTCTGAGCGCAATCTAACCTCTAACGAAGTATTGACGAGATTGCAGCCATTGCTCCAATCACATTTCGGCATTTCGGCAGAGCGCCAGTAAGAGTGAGACTTTTTGTTTATCTTGTGGGTGGGAGCATTGGCACAAGCTAAGCGTCTGTCTAGACGTGTTCCAGAGTAGCCGTTCAGATGCTATGTCTTGTGGTCCCTACAGAAAAGTTCCAGCCGTCGTTTTCTTTCCTTCACGTAAGCAATGCACCTTTGCACGAGCACTTTACAGCCACCAGGCCCATACCTTCCTTCGCGTTAACATGACCAACCCTAAGTTGGGGGCACCACATAGGATGGTAGCTGCATCGGACATGAAGACCATTTAAAATTACACATTTATGACTGTGGCGAAAGTCGAATGCTTGCATCCCTCTGTGGTCTCTTTCTCCTAGGCTGACGTGCCGAATAATCTGAAAAATACAGCTTCGCACAGGTTAATGGGAACAGTTAATTCAATTCGTAGCTTAACCATAGCCAATGTGTGGAATTTTGTTAATAGCAGTGCGACTTACGAAAGGAACACCGCTGTTACGCATTCATTATGTTAACAGACCTGACGAGAACTATTAGAGAATAAAATTTCGATCAATATATGTAGGATGGCGCTACACGAATAATGAAGCCATCTTACAGAATGTCTACGCTACGCGTGTAAACTTGGGGTACTATTCAATGAAATACACTGAAGAACCAAAGAAATTGGTAAACCTGCCTAATATCGTGTAGTGGCCCGCCAGCACACAAAAGTGCTGCAAGACGACGTGGCATGGACTCAACTAATGTCCGAAGTAATGCTGGAGGGAAATGTCATCATGAATTCAGCAGGGCTGTCCATGAATTCGTAAGAGTAACGTGATGTGGAGATCCCTTCTGAACAGCACGTTGCAAACCATCCCAGATATATTCAAAAATGTTCATGTCTGGAGAATGTCGTGGTCAGCGGAATAGTTTAAATTCAGAATAGTGTTCCTAGGCGTGTGTGGAGTCGCATTGCCCTGCTGGAATCGCTCAAGTCCATCGGATTGCACAAATAGACATGAATAGATGCAGGTGATAGGACTGCATGCTTACGTACATGTCACTTGTCGGAGTCGTATCTACATGTATCAGGGGTCCCATTAACTCCAACAGCACACGCCCCACACCATTACAGAGTCTTCACCAGCTTAAACAGTCCCCTGCTGCCCTGCTGGGTCCATGGATTCATGACGATGTCTCCTTACCCGCACACGTCCATGAGCTAGATACAATTTGAAACGAGACTCAACTGGGCAGGCAACATGTTTCCAGTCATCAACAGTCCAATGTCAGTGTCGACAGGCCCAGGTGAGGCGTAAAGCCTTGTGAAGTACACTCATCAAGTTTACACGAGTGGGCCTTCAGCTCCGAAAGCCAATATCGATTACGTTTCGTTGAATGGTTCGCACTCTGACACTTGTTTATGGCTCAGCATTGAAATCTGCAGCGATCTGCGGGAGGGTTGTATTTCTGTCACGTTGAACGATTCTCTTCAGTTGTCGTTGGTCCGTTCTTACAGGATCTTTCTTCGTTTTCAGCGATGTCGGAGATTTTGAGGTTTTACCGGGTTCCTGATATTCATGGTACACTCGTGAAATCGTCGTACGGGAAAAATCGCCATTTAATCGCTACCCCGGAGATGCTGTATCCCGTCCATCATGCGCCGACCATATCACCACGTTCAAACTCACTTAAATCTTGATAAACTGCTGTTGTAGCAGCAGTATACGATTTAGCAACTGTGCCAGGCAGTTGTCTTGTACAGGCGTTGCAGACCGCAACGCAGTATTCTGCGTGTTTACATGTCTCTGTATTTGAATACGCATGCAAATACCAGTTTCTTTGGCACTTCAATGTTTGATCTGACTTCTTTCGTCTTTCAGAGATGATAAAGTAAAATAACAGTTGACAAATAAAGCCAGAGACAAGAAAAATGAAATTTTTCGACACAGAAAATGTGACCAAAACTATAGAATGGTGCTAAATGTTCGAAATTCCAGATCAAATGGCGGAGACTGGTAATATGCAATATGTACAAGAATCAAGAAGGAACAACAAGAATAAAAGGCCAAGAACTAGGAACTCATATCAGAAAATTAGTTAGGGTTATAGTCCTTCACGCCTATTGTGTACTCGTGCATCGAGGAAGCAACAACGGAAATACAGCTAAGGTTAACAAATGTGATTAAATTTTAACCTGAAAGGAAATCAGAGATAACATTCGCTTATGATATCGTTGTCCTAAGTGATCACTAAAAAGAACTACAGGGATACTGAATGGAATGAAGACTTTACTGAGCACAGAATGCGGACTGATCATATGCCAACGAAAGACTAAAATAATGAATAGTAGTAGGAATGAGAATAATGAGAAACATTACCATCAAAATTGGAGTGCACAAAACAAAATGAAAGTTATGCTACTGTAGAAGCAAAATATTGTATGTCTGATAAAGCAGGAAAGACACAAAAAGTCGATTAACATAGGCACAGAAATCATCTGTGGCCAAAAGAGGTTAAAGATTACAAAATTTTGCTCTTCATTTGAAGAAGAAATTTCGAAAACATGTATGTCTTGACTACAGCATTTAATGGAAGTGAATCGCAGACTATGGGGAAACCAGAAACGAAGAGAAACGAAGTGTTTGCGATGCACCTCGTTAGATGGATGGTGAAAATTATGTGGACTGACACGGTACGAAATTATAAACTTGACCTCAGAAAATGTATAGAGAAGAAGATATGTTAACCACCGCCGCGTGGGATTAGCCGAGCGGTCTAAGGCACTACAGTCATGGACTGTGCGGCTGGTCCCGGCGGAGGTTCGAGTCCTCCCTCGGGCATGAGTGTGTGTGGTTGTCCTTAGGATAATTTAGTTTAAGTAGTGTGTAAGCTTAGGGACTGATGACGTTAGCAGTTAAGTCCCATATGATTTCACACACATTTGAACATTTTTGGAAATCACCGACCTCAGGAAGAGACTGGATAGTAGGGCTTAAGACATCAAGGAATAATTGCCATGGTACTTTAGAGAGTTATAGGGGTTAAAAGCTGAAGGGGAAGACAGAAAATGGAATACGGCTATCTCAGGGCGTAGTAGTTCATGGGTGGACAGCCAGATGTCAGGGTCCAGTCGACGAATATTTCGGCAACTGAGCACGTTACCATGAACCGGTGAGCTGATGTGCTGATTGCTAATGGCTAGCACGGAGTTTTCATCTATAACTGAGAACTCTGGGAGCAAATACCACTCTCAGAATAATAGATTCATAGAGGAGAGTAATTGTTGGCGGGCAGCACAAAACAATTTATAAGAGTGATGACGCCTCTATTAAAATAAGAAAGTGAATGAAGATACTGCTAGTATTCCGGAGAGACTCACTATGCTCTGCAGCATAGACGTCCGCAAGGAGTGGCATTAGGGGGAGCAAAAAAGGAAGGAAGATTGGGTTTAACGTCCGGTCGACATGGAGGTCGTTAGAGACGGAGCACAAGCTCGGATTGTGTCAGGGATGGGGAGGGAAATCGGCCGTGCCCTTTCAAAGAAACCACCCCGGCATTTACCTGGGGCGACATAAGGAAATCGCGGAAAACCTAAATCAGGATGGCTACACGTGAGTTTGAAACATTGCCCTCCCTAATGTGAGTCCAGTGTGCTAAAAACTGCGTCCCCTCGGTCGGCAGCAAAAGGCGCTTGCCCGACTCCTAGACTGCAGACTGTTCATCCACTATATGACTCTCAAACATTTTTAGCAGAGACTCTGTAGAGCTGCAAGTTTAACACAGCTGAACCTGACGGGAAGTACGGCGACCTTAGCACTAACTAAAGTTTGATTTAAATTACCTGACATCCGGCATTTGTGAGCCAAAGTCGCGACGTTGTAACGGCAATTTCTGTTCTGCCGGCAGCCGGCAACTTTCCGCGGAGATAGAAGATCACTTTGTATCTTCTAAAAAAATATATCTGAAGTTTACTTATGGTCTATAGCCATGTAGTGCCTCTAAGTATGTCACAAGTATATGTTTCGTCACGTCATATATGGAAAACTATTGGACTCACTGAAATATCCTTCTTTTATTTTCGTTGATTAGAAAAAAATATCGTCTGCCAACACATCTTTACATAGTGGCGTACCACATTGCGTTTGACATGTAGAAGCTTCGTAAAATGGCGTTTTTAGAGCTTTTTCCGTTTTGTCAGTATTTAGCTTGTAATAAACGTGATGTTTGAAGTCTCAGTCTACTACAAAAATTTAGTAAAAATTATGAAAGGTAGAGTCTTTTCTCTTCCCTTAGTTCACCCGTTTTCTTGTACATCATAAGGTACACAAAACTACACGAATCTTTTACAGCAACTGCCAGACACAGTGCTTGGTACATCGCAATTAGCAATATAATGGGAGCCGACAGTTCTACGCTCCCATTGTATATTGTTGGCGGGAGTACACCACCCAGCTACCTGTCAAATGCCAACTTGTTTAAATCAGACTATATTCCCGTATATCTTAGGTTCTTTCGGTTTTCACACAGTTAACGGGAAATTATGCCGATTCTTAGATGCGGCGGCGATTTCAGCGCTGTTGTACGATCAAGGTCGATATGAATTTGAATGAGTGTAAAACTAAGCGCAGCTAAATACTATGTATATTTGTGTGCATCGGTCAACAATGTAAATTATAGGAAGAGATCCGATATGGATACCACAAGGCAGTGTACTGTAACTACCTAAACTTGAAAAACTTTCGGGATCGTAAACGTTTCGTCACCGATCACTAAATTTCCGTCATTTCCGCTAGCAGCTCCAGCACTGCATCTAGCTACACTTGATCCACAACATAATGTTCTTGTATCACCTCCACGTGGTGATGAACCTGCAGTGGCTCGAAAACATGTTCATGGCTGAATAAATCGTAAAAAAAATTACTGGTTGCATATCCATTACAAGATAAATCTCCAATTTTTGATTTCGGTTCAAGCCTAAAATCATTGGAAATAATAAATTTTTGTGATCAAGTTCGAGATACACGACTACGGATATTTTCGGCCAGCCAGTGTGGCCGAGCGGTTCTTGGCGCTTCAGTCCGGAACCACGCGGCTGCTACAGTCGCAGGTTCGAATCCTGCCTCTGGCATGGATGTGTGTGATGTCCTTAGGTCAGTTAGGTTTACGTAGTTCTAAGTTCTGGGGGACTGACGACCTCAGATGCTAAGTCTCATAGTTCTCAGAGCCATGTGATATTTGTGAGACGGAGTCCTTGCGTAAAAAGTTTTCGGTTCACTTGGTGCGTCAACGTCAGATAAAATTCTAAGCTGTTGGTGATACCCTCAATCGTCGTTGATAGGGACTAAGACTGCTGTGAACTGGAAAGGTTCCTTCTTCTAGTCTGCAGTGCAACAACTTTCAGGAATGTAAAATCCTAAACGGGTAAGGAAGCAGACCAGTCTTCCGGGCACGTAGAAAAATAAAGGAAATGTTGCGATTGGTTAAAGATAGTCTCTGAGAGCCGGAAGTTTGTCACATTTCTTACGAGTGTGGCAAGATTTACGTGAGACATTCTATATGGTAGATCGTTGCGTCGAGCATCAACATCGCCTTAAATACAGGCATTTAAGTAAATGAGCGGCGCTAGAGCACAGCCTGTTAAATAAGCACAAGATATTGCTTAAACAAACAAGAGTACTTCCTCATGCATCGCACTGTTGGGGTTCTGTGATACAGCTGAAATTAGATTTTGTGAAAACAATTTCAATAGACACATCGTCTATACACTTAGAAACGTATGTAGGTGTGCACCCGACAGGGAAAAATCATAGAGGAATACTTGGCGCAGTTCACTGGCCGATGGGATGGATGGCCTTGCAAGCAACGCTAGATAGAGAGCACAAACAGAATGAATAGATATAGAGGGCCCCAGTTATGTATGCGCCTTCATGACCTAATCCGGCAAAACAGACGCTGTCCTGTGGTTACGAAACAAAGAATCTTGCCACATCACGACGTCCGCCTTATGTATCCTTCCTTCAACACCGTCCTACATATGTCCCAGTCAATCACGCCTGCTCCGCGACTTTCATCCTGCTGCAGGTGTGCTGGCCTCTCATCCCTCATTTATATCCTGTGCACTGCAGACATTCCCAAACTGCCACCGCCAAGTTACCTCCTGCGATATGCTGACAACACCGCCTATCTAGCCGCTCATCGTACCCTTCAACTCTCCCATGTTTCCTCCAGCACTACGTGAATCTCCTAGTCGAGTGGTGTAGTGCGTGTAATATACAAACAAATCCGCAAAAAGGCCAAGCCACCCTTTTTGATCGAATCATTCGGCGGTCCCGTCGCCCACATATCCATCTCTGCGTCTACAACCAACACATCTCAGTAAAGCATTTAGGACTAAGTCTCGACAGAAAACCAACATTGAACTCAGATCTCCTTACCACCCAAGACAAAGCCCGAGATCAATTAAAACCTTTAAAACAACTAACAGGCCGCACCCGAAATCTACATCAAAAAATGGTTCAAATGGCTCTGTGCACTATGGGACTCAACTTCTGAGGTCATTAGCCCCCTAGAACTTAGAACTAGTTAAACCTAACTAACCTAAGGACATCACACACATCCATGCCCGAGGCAGGATTCGAACCTCCTACCGTAGCGGTCACACGGTTCCAGACTGCAGCACCTAGAACCGCACGGCCACTTTTCCCGGTAAATCTACATCCTTCGAACAGTATCCTCACCTGTAAATTCTTCAGCCGCTCCATCGTAGCCTAAGCTAACGTTGCCTCGATCTCTCTCTTAACTAAATTCTATAAGACCCTTGAAATCGTGGAAAGACATGCACTCCGCCTTATCTTCTCCATTCACGTACCTTCCTCAACTCGCATCCTGTACCAATTTATCCATTCCCCACATCTTCATCTCTTCCTAGAGCAGCTTCGAATCCTATTGGTAATAGTAAAACCCAGACCCAGCACCCGGTTTCCCACCCACTAACCATCAATGCCGCTACCACGCTGCACCACTACATCCACATTCCACCTTCCGTGCACCCACGTGCCTTATCTATCCTCTGCCGCCGGAATTTTAACCAACTCCCACTCACTAACGATGAAATCCTTCCCGAGATATACTCCAATCACAACGCTCCACCTCACGCCGTCCTCCAGTTTTCTCCTTCCTCCCTCATCCACCTTGCTGACTTCTTGTCGCTACGTACGGCTCTACAGGCTCCCAAAGTCATACTCATCATCGCACCTTCATCATGACAAAAATTTCACGTGTCACCTAGCATCAGAATTACACCACGGCAGCATTCACGTTCATCCGTGACACTATTTTAACTGTAGTATAAAATCGTCAGATAAGTTTTAAAAACCATCGGTTTTTCCCATCGATGTGTATTTTACAAAATCGTTGTTTTTTTCACCTGTTTTTATGTAAAAATCGTTAATATCGTCCACCTCTCTACTTTTTACAAAATCATCTGTTATTGGCATCTTTTACATATTTTAACCATTTTTAAATATGAAAGAAAGCATTCACAATAGTCAGTTTTACTCCCTGATGACGATGATGGAGGGTAGCATCGAAAGAATGAAATTTTATCCGGATTTGACATGGCAAGTGTGAGAATTTATTACGCATTTTCTTACTATATTCATAGCTAAGTAGCTAGACCGGAGTTGATAATAAATTATTAATTACTGTTGCACCTCAGAATGATATTTTACCTCAAGGTAAAAGATATCCTAAAAATGCGCTTGCTATAACTAAGAACATTATATGAAGATGTATTTTCAGATGGTTGAAGGAAAGTGGTATCATCGTTTTTCATATTAATAAACAAAAGTTTGCATAGACTAATGAAATACGCATACTGGATAAGTATCAAAGTACTCTACCTTAAAAGTAGTAAGGGATAATTATCAGTGATTTCCCATTCTTCCTGTTCCTGGGACATGGCATGTTCTCAGACTCACCGAGCCATCTACACTACAAATGACAATTTCAGAATTTTGCCCCATTATGAATAAATTTCTGTGGACTCCCGTGATCCGCAGCCACAACAGTCACTGCAGCGCGAGGTTAGAAATATGAGGTGAAACGGTTAGGAGCAGCAGTAGAGGAGTGCCGGCGGCCTGTCAGAGCGGTGGCCGCCCTCCGCTGGCTGCGGAGGGTGCGTGCCGATCCTCCATTGTCGGCCGCTGGCGCGCCGTGACTCGCGCCATTACCGGCGACACGGCACGTGCTCTTTCCCAGGCGCGCTCACACACTTGCCGCCGCCCCTGTCCCTACTGTGCGACAGCTGATAGCACTTACCAGAGATTACGCATTCCCTCCTTTGGCAGCCCCGCACCAAATGATATCTCGTAGTGGCGGAAAGGGGAACTTCGGAGTTACTCACGAGCGGCCGACCTTGCACCCTCGCAGTTCTTCCCCTGCCCGGAGGCAGTCGCTGGATGCTTGACAAGTGGTCTACTCGCACCCGTACATCTGAAGCATTATTCACAAGCCACATGGCAGAGGTTACTTTAAACTATTCCCAGTTATTCTTTTTTCTGCTTCAGACATAATCAGAGCGACACAAAAATGACTGCTGTATGCTTCTGTTTGACACATGAATGAAGGAAGGAAGACTGGGTTTCACGTGCCGTCGACGTCGAAGTCATAAGAGACGAATCACAAGATCAGATGGAATCAAGGATGGAAAAGGAAATCGGCCATGCCCTTGCAAAGGAACCATCCTGGCATTTGCCTGGAGTGGTTTAGAGAAATCACGAGAAACGTAAATTTGGATGGCCGGACGCGGATCTCAACCATCCTTCCGAATTTGAGCCCAATGTGCTAACCACTGTGCTGCCCCACTTCCTCTGTTCGGCCCATGAATTTTCTTCGTGGATGCAGAAGCAAAGGAAACCAACCACTGCATTAAAGAAACATAATGTGAACCTGAAGGCCGTGTGGCCTATAATTGAAAAGTATTATCATGATCTCTTCCTTGTCAAAAGATTCCGGGATAGTCCCCCTCCCCCCCCCCCCCCCAATTCGGGCTTCCGGGAGGGGACTGCCAACGGGGAGGTGACCATGAGAAAAAGATTTAATAATCAACGAAAGGATAACGTTCTACGAATCGGGGCCTGGAATGTCAGAAGCTTGAACGTAGTAGGGAAACTAGAAAATACGAAAAGAGTAATGCAAAGACACAATCTTGAAACAGAAGGGGTGAGTGAAATGAAATGGAAAGAAGACAAGAATTTCTGATCATATGAGTATACAGTAATATCAACAGCAGCAGAAAATGGTATAATGGGAGTACGTTTCGTTATGAAAAGGAAGGTAGGGCGGAGAGTGTGTGCCGGCCGCTGTGGTCGAGCGGTTCTAGGCGCATCAGTCCGGAACCACGCGGCTGCTACGTCGCAGGTTCGAATCCTGCCTCGGGCATGGATGTGTGTGAGGTCTTTAGGTTAGTTAGGTTTAAGTAGTTCTAAGTCTAGGGGACTGATGACCTCAGATGTTAAGTCCAATAGTGCTTAGAGCCATTTGGACCATTTTTCGAGAGGGTGTTACTGTGAAAAGTTAAGTGATAGTGTTGTTATTATCAAAATCGACAGCAAAGCAAGATCGAAAACGTTATTTCAGAGGTACTTGTCGACGTCGCAAGCTGAAGATGAAGAGATAGAGAAAGTATATGAGGATATTGGGAGGGCGACCACCCATGGTCTAGTCGGCTTTCAGCCGTGTTACCGTGCGGACGGGCTCGGCGCGCCGGGCAGTGCTCCGCAGGTGTTGTTGTTTACCCGCTAGCGCGCGGTCGCGTCGTTGTCTTGCCGTATAGTACCTGTACCGACCCGACATGGCGTTCTCATATCGAAAATCTACAATCAAACTAACGTTCAACGCATCGTACACGAGACCGAAGGCCCATGAAATTGAACGGTTTCTACGAGACATCATGCACATCGAACCACAAGAACTGATAGGAATTCATCTGTCTATTGTAACCAGCACAGTGTACCTCAAACTGATTGACGAAGCGGCCTGCGACAGATTACTCCAACGATCTGCAAACGGCTTTCGCTTCTGTCACGCAGACGGTAACGTGAGCGTGGTAGGAGTTGACCATGCTGGTCTGGGGGTGCGTACCGTGCGCATCTTTGAACTACCGTTCGAAGTTCCTGCCAACCTAGTCATTGATGCGCTGCGGCCATACGGCGCAGTTCTGAGCCACACAGAGGAGAAATGGAACACATTCGAAACGTACCCTGTCCTTAACGGGGTACGACAAGTGCGCATAGAACTTAAGAAGCACGTTCCATCGTATGTTTTCGTTGGTGGCTGCCGCGCAATTGTTATATATGATGGACAACCGAGGACCTGCTCGGGCTGCGGCCAGGAGGGCCATGTTAGAACTGAGTGTCTGCAGCGCCGCCTCGTTCAGGTGCCCCGCAATGAACTTCCCCAACGATCCAGTATGACCTCTCTCCCGCTAACATATGTGGAGGCGGCACGACATGATGTGATGGATGGTCAAAACCTGCTACCTCCTCAAGCCGCTGCCAGCTCCGTTGGAGAGTCAGTGCCGTCGACGACGCCGCAGCCCAACGGTGCAGAGGTTCCTACAGCCTCCGCCCACCGCAGCGTCGTGGGCACCCAGCCACCGCCACTGTCGGGATCAAACACAGGGGTTCATAGCGACCGAGACTGTGTCGAGCCCCGGCCTCCAGTGGATGTCGAATCTCGGACCCGAAAGCAAAAATCACCCAAGCGACACAAGAAGAGGCGATTGTCAGCTGACGAACAGGACAGGAATATGAAGCCGGCGGACGACATCGACTTCGTTGACTCGCCCACAATTGCAACGGACTCCAGTGGCATCATTCACCAGAAGGTGCCTGAAGACAAGGAACACTCTCCTAAATCTGGTGGCCCAGAAAACGAGGCGCACTGCGTCGACTCCCAAAATGTGGGCTCCTGTGAAAGCGTCCAGCCCCCAATGACATCAAAATCGTCTCTTGGTGATTGGGCAGACGATATGGAGGCAGATGATGCACAGCAAACATCGATATCTCCACCAGAGCCCATGGCTGACATTGAGGCCGGAGGACTCTGCCAGTCAGGGACTCATGCGGCACAGTAATGCACAGCATGCATATGGATGGCTGTGTGGTGTGTGGTGTTTGAGATCACTGTGGGATTGCACTGGCACACGGCCTCCGCCACTTGATATGTCTCAGTCATACCGTGTGGGAACAGTCAACGTAAATGGTGTCCACTCCACTGTCAAGACCCGCATGTTACACGACATGATCAGAGCGGCAGACTTGGACATTGCCCTTCTCCAGGAGGTCCGTCCCGAGCTGTGTTTAGACCTATATGGCTACACCACGTACAGCCTACCCGTAGGTGATGGTGCAGGAGGAACGGCCATCCTTCTCCGAGATGGCACAGACGCGACGGACGCGACGTACTTGCCGAACGGGCGAGGCATCGCACTCACACTTGGCGCAGTGCGCCTCGTTAACGTCTACGCTCCCTCCGGTAATTCGCACCGTGGTGACAGGCATGTCTTCTATTCGGAGGAGTTGGCCCCACTTTTGCAAGGAAATATGGACCATTACATAGTGGGCGGCGATTTTAACAGTGTTCTGCGGCCCGAGGACCAGATACCGCATTACGTCCCATGCCCGGCTCTACAACCATTGATACGTGACCTCGCGCTCCACGACACATGGCTCTTACATCATGGGACCCAGAGTGGATATACGCACTTTGCCAGCCATTCTGCCAGTCGTCTGGACCGGATATACGTCTCGCGTGCCCTCCGCACAGCAACCCGTGATGCAGAACTCTGGCCGACGGCCTTCACGGACCCTCTCGCGTACATCTGCACTGTCACCTTGCCTCGACAACTCACAAGACGCAGCAGGGGCCCGTGGACGCTGAACGTCTCCCTCCTTCGCGAGGAAGCGTGTCGGCGAGCAGTCGCTGACACGTGGCGTCGATGTATCAGGCGCCTGCCTATGTATGCTTCCACGTTGCTGTGGTGGCTGGTATGTGTCAAACCTGCCCTCCGAAAGACTTTGATGGCCTACGGGCGTGACAGATCGACCTGGCAAAGGGCAACATCGGAATTTTACTATACAGCGTTACGTGACCTGGCGACGCAACCGCCGTCTCCCGAACGTCAGATGTCCGTACAACGCATCAAAGCTCGTCTACTTCGCATCAGGACAGAGCAGCTAGACGGTGTCCGCATCCGTGCGCGAGTCCAAGACTGTATCCCCAACGAAACAGCGTCAGTGTATCACATTGTGCGCGAGAGGCGCCACCGCAAACGTCAGCTCATTACGGCGGTAAACACGGAGGACGGCGGGCGCGCAGTGACACAAACGGACATCGCGCACACGTTCGCCAGACACTATGGGACCTTGTACATGGAAGATCCGCGAAATGTACGTGATTA
Organism: Schistocerca serialis cubense; assembly: GCF_023864345.2. Taxonomy (NCBI): domain Eukaryota; kingdom Metazoa; phylum Arthropoda; class Insecta; order Orthoptera; family Acrididae; genus Schistocerca; species Schistocerca serialis. The sequence continues at coordinate 645,576,099 of NC_064638.1, read as the reverse complement.
TGACGAGCTGTTGCACGATTTTCCCGCCCCTCGGGACGTGGCACCCGATGATAGTCTGCTGTTGCCCATTACACCCGACGAGCTGACATCGGCCTTGGCACGTGGAGCAGCGAACAAGTCGCCTGGACCGGACGGTTTACCCCTGGAATTCTACCGCACTTTTTACCACCTTATGGGTGACAAGTGGCTCCAAATGTTTCAAGACCTGATCCGCCCTGATTTCACTGTCCCCACAGAATTCACAGAAGGCATCTTGATCCCAGTTCCGAAACCGAATGGTGGTTGTAGGTGGCAGGATTTTCGCCCACTCACACTCCTCAACAACGACTACAAGATCTTCGCCCGTATCCTCCGCGCGCGTCTCCACACCGCTATCGGGAAAGCCATCCACACCGATCAGACATGTTTAGGTGGTGTCAGCAACATTCATACGGCGTTAGGAGCATACCGCGACGTAATTGCTTTGACGGCGGCCTGCAAAATACGAGGCGCCCTTGTCGCCGTAGATTTTGACCACGCATTCGACCGCGTCGATCACGGCTTCTTACGCGCAGTTTTGCACCACATGTGCCTCTCTCCGGAGTCTGCACAGGTGGTCCTTCGACTGGTCCACGGAGCGCGCTCCCGCATGATGGTCAACGGTTATCAGTCTGGTCACATTGTTGTTGGACGGTCAGTGCGACAAGGGTGCCCCCTGTCGGGCATATTATTTGCTGCAGCGCTTGAACCAGCTTTACATGGTCTACGGCAGCGATTAACTGGTATCTCCTTGCGGGACGTGACCTTTTGTTGTGGTGCATTCGCCGATGACGTGGTGTTCCTGGCCAGATCAGAGGATGAAATGCATATGGCGCTACAGTGGCTACGCCAGCACGGGGCGGTCGCTGGGAGCGTCATCAACGTGAAGAAGACAAAATACATGGATGTCGGAGGGGGGATTTCCCACACAACAGCGGTGCCCTTTGACAAGGTGCCCGTACTCAAGTGTTTAGGAGTGCAATTCTATAGCAATGTCCGCCGCACGGCGGCGGCTACGTACCGCCGGCTCCTACACCAGACACGTGCTCTGCTGCAGGACAACAAACTGCGTCGCTTGGATATGCTCCTCAGAACACGTTATGTCAACACCTATCTTGTCTCAAAACTGAACTATTTAGCGCATATCCTTCCCTTGACAGCTACGATGGCCGACAGATTTCAAGCAGCATATGGACATTTCGTAAGCACCGGTCTGGTTTTTAAAGTCCGATACGCCACCCTGACACTGCCGCAGCGGGCGGGCGGTATCGGTTTAATTCACGTATATAACCATGCGCGATCGCTTTATATCAACACTATGCGTCGCACGTGGACCTCTGCCCACGCCACTCTGACGGGCACCCTGATAGCGGAAGTGGCACCACACTCTCTGCATCCCCCGGTTTCTGTAGGACACATTTCACCGGCACTCACCCACATCAGAGACTTCTTTATTGACTTCAGCTACTTACGGTCAGAACTTCCGACGACACGGAAGCCCAGCACAAAAGACTATTATCGCCTCTATCAGCAGCGGCAACCTGTAAATACGGTCACCCACAGACATCCTGAAGTTGCCTGGAACACGGTGTGGCGAGCGGTACACACGCCTTTTCTACCTACGACGGTGCGTTCATTGTGGTACGTGGTTGTGAATGGGAAGTTCGCTACTCGTCAGAGGTTACATTCCATACATCTGACGGACGACCCCTTGTGTCCGACATGCTCAGTCGCTGACTCGGATGCACACCGTTTGACGTGTGCCGCGACCAGCGAGTGCTGGCTACTGACGCAGCGCACGCTTGCATTACTCTTGCGGCGATTGCCGGAGTCTATCTCCCCTGATGACGTATTGCGCCCCGACGTCGTATACTTTCCATCAACCAGAACGAACGCTGTTAACTGGCTAAAAGGCATGGCCGTTTACCACATATTTTGCGATGCTCCCAAAGGCACACTCGACTTTTGGTCCCTATTGATGACGACACATGCAGCTTTCAGCCGCCACCCGAAGTACAGAACTCGTTTCGCAAATTATTTAGGTTCATTATTTGCGGATCCTCCTGCTCACTGGGGCGTTCCGGGTATGAGACGCTGAAAATGAAGAAGAATCCTGGAGCATATTGATCCACTACGGACGGAATAGGGGGGAAACCCTCCCGACAGACGAGAAGACGACTCGGACGCTCGGCTACGGCAGTTGTAGGATCTTTCTTTGTAATGAAACAAAAGTAAATCTATAATACAAAAAAATGTTATCAAAATTAAAGAAATAAATGAATAAAAAAAATGGTCTAAGGGTAGCGTCTTTTGATTCATAATCAAAACGTCTTCGGTCCCGGGTTCGATCCCCGCCACTGCCTAAATTTTGATAAATAATCAGCATTGGCGGCCGAAGACTTCCGGCATAAGAAGTCAGCCTCATTCTGCCAACGGCCTTGTCGAAGAGGGCGGAGGAGCGGATTGAGGTTCAGGACACACTCTTGTCCTAGGGGTGGGAAGAATCAGCAATGATCATCGACATGAGAATGCAGAAGGCAATGGAAACCACTGCATTAAAGACACGTAACGTGTATCCACAGGACATGTGGCCTGTATTTGAAGAAGTGTCATGATGACCTCTCCATTGGCAAAAGATTCTGGAATAGTCCCCCATTCGGATCTCCGGGAGGGGACAGCCAAGGGGGAGGTTACCATGAGAAAAAGATTGAATAATTATTCAAATTATTATAATCTACGAAAGGATAACGTTCTACGAGTCTGGGCGTGGAATGTCAGAAGCTTGAACGTGGTAGGGAAACTAGAAAATCTGAAAATGGAAATGCAAAAGTTCAATCCAGATATAGTAGGGGTCAGTGAAGTGAAGTGGAAGGAAGGCAAGGATTTCTGGTCAGTTGAGTATCGGGTAATATCAACGGCAGCAGAAAATGGTATAACAGGTGTAGGATTCGTTATGAATAGCAAGGTAGGGCAGAGGGTGTGTTACTGTGAACAGTTCAGTGACCGGGTTGTTCTAATCGGAATCGACAGCAGACCAACACCGACAACGATAGTTCAGGTATACATGCCGACGTCGCAAGCTGAAGATGAACAGATAGAGAAAGTGTATGAGGATATTGAAAGGGTAATGCAGTATGCAAAGGGGGACGAAAATCTAATAGTCATGGGCGACTGGAATGCAGTTGTAGGGGAAGGAGTAGAAGAAAAGGTTACAGGAGAATATGGGCTTGGGACAAGGAATGAAAGAGGAGAAAGTCTAATTGAGTTCTGTAACAAGTTTCAGCTAGTAATAGCGAATACCCTGTTCAAGAATCACAAGAGGAGAAGGTATACTTGGAAAAGGCCGGGAGATACGGGAATATTTCAATTAGGTTACATCATGGTCAGACACAGATTCCGAAATCAGATACTGGATTAAAGGCGTAGCCAGGAGCGGATATAGACTCAGATCACAATATAGTAGTGATGAAGAGTAGGCTGAAGCTCAAGACATTAGTCAGGTAGAATCAATACGCAAAGAAGTGGGATACGGAAGTACTAAGGAATGACGAGATACGTTTGAAGTTCTCTAACGCTATAGATACAGCAAGAAGGAATAGCGCAGTAGGCCGTACAGTTGAAGAGAAATGGACATCTCTAAAAAGGGCCATCACAGAAGTTGGGAACGAAAACATAGGTACAATGAAGGTAGCTGCGAAGAAACCATGGGTAACAGAAGAAATACTTCAGTTGATTGATGAAAGGAGGAAGTACAACATGTTCCGGAAAATCAGGAATACAGAAATACATGTCGCTGAGGAATGAAATAAATAGTAAGTGCAGGGAAGCTACGACGAAATGGCTGCAGGAAAAATGTGAAGACATCGAAAAAGATATGATTGTCGGAAGGACAGACTCAGCATACAGAAAAGTCAAAACAACCTTTGGTGACATTAAAAGCAACGGTGGTAACATTAAGAGTGCAACGGGAATTCCACTGTTAAATGCAGAGGAGAGAGCAGATAGGTGGAAAGAATACATTGAAAGCCTCTATGAGGGTGAAGATATGTCTGATGTGATAGAAGAAGAAACAGGAGTCGATTTAGAAGAGATAGGGGATCCAGTATTAGAATCGGAATTTAAAAGAGCTTTGGAGGACTTGCGGTCAAATAAGGCAGAATGCATAGATAACATTCCATCAGAATTTCTAAAATCATTGGGGGAATGGCAACAAAACGAGTATTCACATTGGTGTGTAGAATATATGAGTCTGGCGATATACCATCTGACTTTCGGAAAAGCATCATCCACACAATTCCGAAGACGGCAAGAGCTGACAAGTGCGAGAATCATCGCACAATCAGCTTAACAGCTCATGCATCGAAGCTGCTTACAAGAATAATATACAGAAGAATGGAAAAGAAAATTGAGAATGCGTTAGGTGACGATCAGTTTGGCTTTAGGAAAAGTAAAGGGACGAGAGAGGCAATTCTGACGTTACGGCTAACAATGGAAGCAAGGCTACAGAAAAATCAAGACACTTTCATAGGATTTGTTGACCTGGAAAAGGCGTTCGACAATATAAAATGGTGCAAGCTGTTCGAGATTCTGAAAAAAGTAGGGGTAAGCTATAGGGAGAGACGGGTCATATACAATATGTACAACAACCAAGAGGGAATAATAAGAGTGGACGATCAAGAACGAAGTGCTCGTATTAAAAAGGGTGTAAGACAAGGCTGTAGCCTTTCGCCCCTACTCTTCAATCTGTACATCGAGGAAGCAATGATGGAAATAAAAGAAAGGTACAGGAGTGGAATTAAAATACAAGGTGAATGGATATCAATGATACGATTCGCTGATGACATTGCTATCCTGAGTGAAAGTGAAGAAGAATTAAATGATCTGCTGAACGGAATGAACAGTCTAATGAGTACACAGTATGGTTTGACAGTAAATCGGAGAAAGACGAAGGTAATGAGAAGTAGTAGAAATGAGAGCAGCGAGAAACTTAACATCAGGATTGATGGTCACGAAGTCAATGAAGTTAAGGAATTCTGCTACCTAGGCAGTAAAATAACCAATGACGGACGGAGCAAGGAGGACATCAAAAGCAGACTCACTATGACAAAAAAGGCATTTCTGGCCAAGAGAAGTCTACTAATATCAAATATCGGCCTTAATTTGAGGAAGAAATTTCTGAGTTTGTACGTCTGGAGTACAGCATTGTATGGTAGTGAAACATGGACTGTGGGAAAACCGGAACAGAAGAGAATCGAAGCATTTGAGATGTGGTGCTATGGACTAATGTTGAAAATTAGGTGGACTGATAAGGTAAGGAATGACGAGGTTCTACGCAGAATCGGAGAGGAAAGGAATATGTGGAAAACACTGATAAGAAGATACTGATAAGGAGAAGGGACAGGATGATATGACATCTGCTAAGACATGAGGGAATGACTTCCATGGTACTAGAGGGAGCTGTAGAGGGCAAAAACTGTAGAGGAATACAGAGATTGGAATACGTCAAGCAAATAATTGAGGACGTAGGTTGCAAGTGCTACTCTGAGATGAAGAGGTTAGCACAGGAAAGGAATTAGTGGCGGGCCACATCAAACCAGTCAGTAGACTGATGACAAAAAAAAAAAGAACGGTACGTAAAGAAAGATGAAAACCTCGTGGGGTACTGGAATTTGGTTGTAGGGGAAGGAGTAGTAGAGAACATTTCTGGACAATATTGTCTTCGGACGAGGAATGAGAGAGAAAAAAGACTAATTGGGTTCCATAATTAACTTTAGCTAGCAATAGCCAATACTCTGTTCAAAAATCGCAAGAGGAGGAGGTACACTTGGAAAATGGCCGGTGATATAGGAATCTTTCTGTCCGAATACACCATTGTCAGACACAGGTTCCTAAATCAGACACTGTATTGTAAGGCGTACCCAGGAGAAGGTTTAGAATCAGATCACAATGTAGTGGTGATGAAGAATCAATACGCGAAGAAGTGGGATACGAAAGTACTAAGGAATGGCGAGATACCATCGAAGCTCTCTAAAGTTATAGATAAAGCAATAAGGAAGAGCTCAGTAGGCAGTATAATTGAAGAGGTATGTATATCTCTAAAAATAGCATTCACGGAAGCTGGAAAGGAAAAATATACGTACAAAGAAGGTAACTGCGAAGAAACAATATGTAACTAAAGAAATATTTCAGTTAACCGATGAAAGAAGGAAGTACGAAACTGTTCAGCAAAATTCAGGGTCACGATGAGTGAACGAGTGGTTTGAAGCGCCATGTCACGCATTGCGCGGCTCCTCCCGCCGGAGGGGAGATTTTTAGACGTACAGGAATACAGAAATACAAGTCGCTGAGGAGTGAAATAAACAGGAAGTCCAGGGAAGCTAAGACGAAATGGTTTGGAGAAAAAGTGGAGAAATCGAATAAGAAATGATTGTCATAAGGACTGATTGAGCGTATAGAAAGTAAAAATAACCTTCGGTGAATATAGAAGCAAGGTTGGCAACATTATGTTTGCAACGGGAATTCCACTGTCAAAAACAGAGGAGAGAGCGGATAGGTGGAAAGAGGACATTGAAGGCTTCTGTGAGGGGAAAGATTTGAATGGTGTGATAGGAGAGAAAACAGGAATCGATTTAGAAGAGATAGAGAATGTAGTATTAGTATCAGAATGTAAGAGAGCTCTGGAGGAGTTAACATCAATAAGGCAGAAAGAAAAGATTCTAGGCGCTCAGTCCGGAACCGCGGGACAGCTACGGTCGCAGGTTCGAATCCTGCCTCGGGCATGGATGTGTGTGATGTCCTTAGGTTAGTTAGGTTTAATTAGTTCGAAGTTCTAGGCGACTGATGACCTCAGAGGTTAAGTCGCATAGTGCTCAGAGCCATTTGAACCAAAAGATTCTATCAGAACTCCTAAGTGCATTGGGGGAAACGGCATCAAAACGATTATTCACGTTGGTGTGTAGAATATATTTGTCTAGTGACAGACCATCTAAATTTCGGAAAAACATCATATAGACCATTCCGATGACTGTCAAGACCTGACAAGTGCGAGAATTATACCACGATCAACATAACAGCTCGTGCATCCAAGTTACTGACAAGGATAATATACAGAAGAGTGGAAAAGAAAGGCACAAGAAAGGCAATTCTGACGTTGCGGTTGATAAAGGAAGCAAGACTAAAGAAAACCCAAGGCAAGTTCATAGGATTTGTCAACCTGGAAAACGTCTTAGACAGTCTAGAATGGTTCAGAATTTTCGAGAGTCTGAGAAAAATAGGGATAAGCTACAGGAAGAGACGGGTAATAGGCAATATGTACAAGAACCAAGAGGGAAAAATAAGAGTTGGCGACCAAGAAGGAAGTGCTAGGATTAAACAGGGTGTAAGACTGATATGTAGTCTTTCGCCAATACAGTCTGACAACGAAGAAGCAATGATGGAAGTAAAAGAAGGGTTCTGGAGTAGAACTAAAATTTAATGTGAAAGGATGTCAGTGATACGATTCGCTGATGACATTGATACCCTGAGTGAGAGTGAAGAAGGATTACATTATCTGCTAAACGGAATGAACAGTGTAGTGAGTACAGAATATGAATTGAGAGTAAATGGAAGAAAGAAGAAAGTCATGAGAAGTAGTAGAAATGAGAAAAGCGAGAAACAAAACATCAGAAGTTACGGTTATTAAGTAGATGAAGTTAAGGACATCACAATAACCAATGACGGACGGAGGGAGAAGGACTTGATAAGCAGACTGTCGCTGGCGGAAAGGTCATTTCTGGACAACAGAAGTCTAGAAATGTCTCAGATTGTAAGTTTGGACCACAACTTTGTATGGTAGTGAAACTTGGACTATCGGAAAATCGGAACAGAAGAGAATCAAAGCATGTTGTACTACAGACGAATGTCGAAATTTGGGTAGATTGATAAGGTAACAATGACGAGGTTCTTCGCAGAAACGGAGTAGAAAGAAATATGTGGAAAACACTGACAAGGAGAAGAGATAGGATGATAGGATATCTGTTAAGATATCAGGGAATGACTTTCATGGTACTAGAGGTAGCTAGCTGTAGAAGGCAAAAACTGTAGAGGAAGACAGAGATTGGAAAACATCCACCAAATAAGTTAGCACGTAGGTGGCAAGTGGTACTCTGGGATGAAGAGGTTCGCACACAAGAGAAATTCGTGATGGGCCTCATCAAACCAGTCAGAAGACTGATGAGTCATGTTGTAGCCCTGCTTGCATGTAACACGTTCGTATTCATCGTACCTACCGGTAGAAGATCTTGCAGCGTGCCTCTCGATCGCTATGACGCATTACATTTGAAATCTGGTCACTGCTTTTGCACTTTAGTCTGTGAGTTCATGAGATACTGTTATCCTTGTTTTAATGCTCTGAAACATTCACTCTTTTTAACGAACACTGACAGATAAGTCAATAACAGCGTAATGTGATTTTTTATTTTATGTGCTGTCATGACGAGATACTGTCTTATAGTGCGACTGAATAATGAAAGGGGGAATTAACCACGATACCGAGTGCGGGGGCGCAGTGGTTAGACACTGGACTCGCATTCGGGAGGACGACGGTTCAATCCCGCGTCCGGCCATCCTGATTTAGGTTTTCCGTGATTTCTCTAAATCGCTCCAGGCAAATGCCGGGATGGTTCCTCTGAAAGGGCACGGCCGACTTCCTTCCCCATCCTTCCCTAATACGATGAGACCGATGACCTCACTGTCTGGTCTCCTTCCCCAAAACAACCCAACCAATTAACCACGATAACCAGAAGCCAGAGGCATTCTAACAAATCTCATCTGGCTGTTCACGGTTCTATCGTTTCAGGAGAAGCCGTTCGTGCAATGCAATTGGTCTTGTACACGGTATCCTACGACACGCAATAAGCTGGAAGCCATCTCTTATGGTAGGTAACTATCGACGTTTCCGTTGCAATAAACGCGTATCAAAGCTCCACTCCAACTTAGCCACTATATGGGTGAAAACCGCATTTACAAATAAAACAATCCCTCCGACGAAGGCAGATTACTCTCTTTCTTCTTAACGTATAGTGAAACTGAATGTAGCTATCCTCTGAATGACGTTCTTACCATTTAATCAAAACACAGACGAGTACAAAATCATACGGAAAGAGTCGTAAATTACGTAAATACTAAACATTTAAACACTACGCATAAAACTAATTTTGTGTCTCATATCTTATACAAAAGTGCCCTTCAACGGACCATGTATGACCGTAAGTTATGACACCGTTACAGTAACAAGAGAAGTAATTAAAAATTCAAATCAACACCCATAATACTGTTTAATGAGTGGCAAAGCATTGGGATAAACCATCTGGAGACTTAGACGAATAAAAAAAGTGGATAACGATTTGCATGTGCTCAAACTAAGGTGTGAAATCAAACAAAAAAAATAACCTCACTCCATGAAGAGCAACTGCAAAGTATTTTACACGAATAAATATGAAAAATAAGCAATCATCACACGACAGTCCTAGAAGATGTAGCTTCTGTAGCTCCATTTCAATATCATAGGCGTCCGTACTAAATAGTTCAGCACGTCCCAGCAGGAAACCGGATCATGTACACACAAGTAGGCAGACCCATCAGTCATGCATAGCCTGGCTAACCAATTTTCCGTGCCAAGCAGTGGTACTGGATGGCTAACCTCATAGCTTAAAGAGCGCTTAAGACATGCCTTTGCGGTCTCAGCCAAAATGAAGGTACTGTATCTGAGAGAAGACTGAATATAACGAGTGGCCACAATGAAAAGGTAGCTACTCACAGAGTCCCGCTGTGTGGTGTAATTATCGTGTGGCTATGAAACGGGTGCATATCTTAATGCATTAATGTGGAACCGATTTACACTGGAAAAAAATTGTTCCAATTCTGGTCACCAGGTGAAAATCTCGCGTTGTGAGTGCAAGAAAGGATTATAGAAAAATTTCGATATGTAATGGATTAGGAACGGCATGTTGGCAGGAAGGGTCAAACAAGTGCGAAAGGTATAATGTTGATTTTATTATTCCCATTGCTTACACAGTTTGTTCTATATGAGGACTGGGTACTTCGACAAGATGCTGTACAGCGCCAGATTTACCCTTGGTGGCGAAATTGGAACTAATTTATTTTCAACGTAAATCCCTTCCGCTTTAACGCATTAGTATACCTACTTAGTTTCGGTGCTATAGATAATTATAACCCACACTGGACCACCGTGAAAAGCTACGCAACTCGTATGTTCCTTTAGATACGTAAGTGCTTATCGGTAACCACATGAAAACATAGTACGTAAGGTGTCTGTAGGAGACGGCTTTCACTTCCTAGCAGGAATCCCAAAGAGATTAGCAATACTGAAAAAACTGCTGTGCCACGATTAAGTACAGGCGTAGATTTGGGGAATTCTTGTAAATATCGCGCCGCTATGCCTGGAAGGCAGTAGTTAATGAACCGATTGGCAAATTGGATGGCAGGCGTGGACGATGTTGATATTTTGCAAACGATTCTGAGATTCTGAAAGGCAGGTTTACGACACCGCTTGCAGGCTAGAAGGCATGGCCGGCGAGGCTGCATATACATGTAAAGGAATCAAGGCAGCATAAGGCACCGACGTGCTATGAAGTGTAGTTACAACAGCGCCTAGTGGTCTTTGTCTAGGGGCCGAAGCGGGCTGAGGTAAGCTGACGTTGTAATTATCAAAGAGCTCTCCACTTACGCCCTCCAGATGAATTACGTCAGAGGCGTAGGGAAAAGTATAAATAAGCGAGCCCGGAGGCCCACAGCGAGCAATAGTGTCACCATTTTGTCGGCTCCAGAATCGGAGAGAAGTTGCAGGCCAAACACGACGACCCTTTGGATATCGGTGGCCAGCTGGTCCTCTAAGACTGCCGCCAACCTCCGCTGCACGGACGTGTCATTGCTGTGGAGGTGCGCGTCTCACCTTGGAGCTACGCCGGTGTGAGATGCAAGAGGGCTGCTAGCCTTTGCTCTCTGCGTGGCATCGTTCGGCGGACTGCAAGCGGCCGTCTGCACGGGTGGAGCCTCCCGGGTGTAGAGCTGTCGCCGGGCATTGGACGAGCTGCCCTGGGCGGACGCCAGAGCTGCTAAGGCTTAGTATAAACGACAGCGGTCGGCTGCCTTCCTTCGGCGCTCTAGAAGAGAGACGTTCAGTAGCTCGGTATGGGCTTTTGCTGATGTTTCGAGAACATACCTTCACCGACGAATCAAGCAGTATATTGCGCCGTCCCCCCCCCCCCCCCCCCCCTACGTATATCTCGCGAAGAGACCAAAGGATAAAATCAGAGAGATTAGAGCCCACTCAAAGGCAAAACAACAATCTTTCTTTCCACGAACAATACGAGACTGGAATAGAAGGTAGAACCGATAGAGGTACTCAAGGTACCCTCCGCCACACACCGTCAGGTGGCTTGCGGAATAAGGATGAAGATGCAGATGTAGATGAGGTCCACGAGTCAGCCGTATTTCGGGCTGAAGGGCACAGTTAATGCAGGCGGTGGCCGCTTTGCCGTGAAGGGAATTGGATCGCTATTTCTGTAAGGTTGGGAGACCGGACGCCGACGCTGCAGATTCCGATATTGGCGTTGGTGCTGATCCACGCACGTATGACGCGCGCCGCCATCGCTGAGTTCAGCGAGATGACCGCTGTGCACCTTCGATGTAATAAAGTAAGTGACACACTTGACTGTGTTTCCCTGCACACATCAGCGTGAATCACCACTGTCTCTCAACCCACACATTTCGGTCGTTCTGACCTATTGCAACCCGTGAGATCAACGGGGTGCTTAGGGTTGTCACAGTTTGGTTTCAGGTAGTGGTCGTTTCGCTTTCCCACACAGTACGTTGCGTCTAAAAGTGTCCGTCCACTTCCAACACTACGTTTTGGTGAGAGTTGGTTTTAGTAAGTGGTGAGTGAGGCAGTGGCACTTGACGTAGGTACCAGCTCTGAAAAATGTACTGCGATTAGCCTAAGTTTTATTTATATCATTTTTTTCATGTTTGCTCTCGTTGTCAGAGTTAATTGTGTGAGCTAGGGTACAAGATGCTTTGATTTACTTTTGAGTAGCAGCAGGAACCCGTGAACTTATATTTTTTTAGAGGTAATTGTGGACGGGATGATTTAGTCAGAGTGAGGTGCTCATTTTGCAATTTGTCAAGGCACGAGTTGCCTTGTACCAGAGGTGTAGCAGCTGTTCTGTATGTAGGGGCACTTGTCATCTGTCTAGTAGTTTTACTGAGTGCAGATGGGCTATGGTTTGCCAAAGGAATTAATTTGGACGTTACGTTTCTTCTATGTAGAGTCGAATGAGATTTTGTGTTTGGTCTAGTTTTGTAAAAAAGAAAATGTCGTTGTATTAAGGTGGAAGTAGAGAGCGCAAAATGGTGGAATCACATGCTACAACTACACCTGCAGTTGCTTCTTTAGCTCAGCAAGTGCAAGCGTTAAAACAGAAGTTTTAGAGTATGCAGGAGAGAAATTTTGAACTTAAACGTGAGTTAGAGGTTCTTAAGGAGTTTCATGATCAATCGCAATCAGAGTCTCAAAAAAATGGCTCTGAGTACTATGGGACTTAACACCTGAGGTCATCAGTCCCCTAGAACTACTCAAACCTAACTAACCTAAGGACATCACATACATCCATGCCCGAGGCAGGTTTCGAACCAGTGACCGTAGCGATCGAGCGGTTCCAGACTGAAGCGCCTAGAACCGCTCGGCCACAACGGCCGGCTTCAGAGTCTCAAGAAAGTAAATTTGGATTGAGAGTGCCTTCTGTTCCGTATGAAAAGGTCACACTGACTAATCTCTCCTCGGTCAAGGCAACAGAGGATGAGACAGTTTTCGTTAAAGATGTTAAGGACACTAAGGACTCACATGGGTGATCAGATAAAGTAACCCCGTGTGTTGCTAATATGCGTTTGGTGGGGGACGTAAGAGCATATGTTGCCTACCACGAGACATTGAGTAAAACTAATACGTTCCATGAGTGGGCCGCCGTATTGTGCTACCGGTATCAGGAGCAGAAGAGTGCACAGTTTTTCTGGAGAAATCAAGTGCGTTGTGGATGCAGCGCTACGAGTCTGCAGAAGCGTTTCCGGACTGAATCAGTAAGCCAAAGACAAAGGCATATGTACAGACCCAGAGTGCAGAAGGTAATTGAGTACTGTTAAAAAGGCAGAAAATAGAGTGGTGGATGGGTTTTTGAGTGGTATACCCACTAAAATGTTACAGAGGGTACGGATGGTGAACCCAGAGGACTTAGCTATTAGGACGCAACATTTATAAAGAAGGTGGATATGGCCAATAAGCAGAGAGGGGACAATCACGTGTTCGCTTGTGAAGTGTTGTAGATATGGCATCTAAGAAAGAAGTGTGGGCAACCATAGTGCTATGCATGTGGCATAGTAACCCAGCGTGCATTTAAATGTAGAGACAGGAACGGTGGAAAGCAACGGTAAGGGTGGCAGGGGCCTAGTGGGTGGCAGGAAACAGAAGTTTTTGTTGGACACGGTTCCGAAAGTGTTCGTTATCAGTCTGGACCTCGTGGAAAAGAGGAGAGCCACCAAGGTATAGGTCACGGTGGGATTGGTGATAATCGGTGGAATCATTGGGTACGGCAGTACTGGAGTATTCTGTCGGGAAAACTAAGTTCAAAGAACGCTTGGATGTGCTACCAAGCTTAGGCGAAGGTTATTCAATAATTCTCTGACTAGACGTTCTCGTCAAACATAACGCTAAATTGATCTCTTGCAGCGCACAGTGGAACTCACTGGGACTTCGTTTCAACTGGGCGAGATAATGGCGCGAGGTTCACCTGCCATGGGGGTGAGATCAACTAAACTGCGTACATTTTCAGTGAAGATCGATCAACAGGATAAAATACCAGCAGGTATGGGAAAGATAGTGTGGTTTTCAGTTTGCCAAGGGAAACATTATATGTGGCTGAACCACTCTTAAGCAATGAAGAGTGGGATAGTTCGCGTTGTTTTATCCGCAGAAGTTTAGTGTATGCAAGTGACATTAATGGTGAACGGATGTGTCTGGTTAGTGTGGATAACTTTATCAAAGGGTGCAATAATAGCGGTTAAAGGCGGTGCAGTCTGGAACCGCAAGACCGCTACGGTCGCAGGTTCGAATCCTGCCTCGGGCATGGATGTTTGTGATGTCCTTAGGTTAGTTAGGTTTAACTAGTTCTAAGTTCTAGGGGACTAATGACCTCAGCAGTTGAGTCCCATAGTGCTCAGAGCCATTTGAACCATTTTTGCAATAATAGCAACTCTGAAAGTCATGGAAGATGAGGACTTCCATGGATGGAGCCTAGAGGAAAACCAAAAGCAAACCGTCGGCAAGGAGGAAAACAGATCGTTTGAAGGGCAGTGATCGAACGGCTATGGAGAACTTGTTGTTGAGGTTTAATGATTTATTTTGTGCGAATGGAAGGTTACCAGCAACCCTGCTGATGCAACATCACATACTGACAAGGGATTTTGCACCAAATTATAGGAAGCCATACCATATAACAAAACAGCGGCAAACATTGGTAGAAGAATTTATGGAACAACAACTAGAAGATGGGATCATAGTACCGAGTGATGGTCCCTGGAGCGCAGATACTGTCGTAGTGCCAAAAAACCAGCGAACGGGAGATGGAAATACTGATTTTGCTGTGGCTACTATTACATAAACGCATGTACCATTTCGGATGCTTATCCAGTTCCAAACATCGCGGAAATCTTGGATAATAAGGGTGAATGTCGGTTCTTTACAACTATGGACCTCAGGAGTGGATCCCATTGGAGGTGGCACCTTAAGATAGGCCGAAAACAGCGTCTACTGCCCCAGGACGACATTTTCAGGAAAAAGTCATACCATTTGGACAAACGAACGCACCGGCAACTTTACAGCGGTTTGTTAGATGGGGTACTTAGAGAATTAAAGCCAAAATCTTGTCTAGTCTATCACTGTGACATAGTTATCTATTCAAAGGATTTACCGGAGCATGTGAAACATTTATGGATATCTTTAGTAGACTACAATCGGCACGTTTGACGTAATGTGTGGACAAGTGCCATTTAGCGTAAACTCAAGTAAACAGTCTGGGGCACGAGATTAGTGAGGGTGCCCATTCTCGACTTGCAGTCGCAGTTCAAAATTATTCGATACAACTAAGCTGCTCCAGCCTCTGTAATTATTACAGACGGTTGGTGAAAGACTTTGCGAAAATAGCCAGACCCTTGAACAAGGTACTGAAGAAGGGCACAAAATTCCACTGGTCGCAGGAATGTCAGGAGGCGTTTGAAAAATTGAAGGAAATATTAGTTTCAGATCCAGTAATGGTTTTACCAGATTTCGAGAAAGAGTTCATCCTTTCATGTCATGTTTCAAATGAGGCAGTCGGTTGTGCTTCGGGACACATGGTAAGTGGTCAGGAACATCCAGTAGCGTACGCTCCAAGACAGTTAAACAAGGCGGAGCGTAACCACTCAACAACGGAGAAAGAGATGTTTGTGGTCACGAATAGTATTACATATTTTCGGTGTTATGTGTATGGTAGGAAGTTTAGGGTCATGACAGATCATGCCTCACTGAAGTGATTGCATGGTTTGAAAGATCCATCTAGTAGATTAACTGGGTGGACACTTAAGCTTAATGAATTCGACTTTGAGGTAATCCATGCGCCAGGAAGATCACACACAAAATCCAGATTCGTTAATCCGTCGGGTAGCAATATTAAGTAGGCTAGGGAAGAGCGTTGAAGAGTGGCAGCAGGCACAGGTAAAGGATAAGGAATGCCAAGTATGTCACAGACACATCTCGGTGTGCGCGAGGCTTTGTTGTGTAGAACGACGAGGTGTGGACCACATGTGGTGGTTTCAGAGGGTTTTTGGAAAGAAGTTTTGCAACAAGCTTACGACCATATGTTGCCAGGTCATGGAGGGTGATGTGTAGCAGAGCAGTTTTGGTGCTGGAGGAGGAAGAGGGATGTGGAGCAGTATTTTAAGGACTGTGTGCCATGTGCGCAAAGTGACGACATTACGCATTATAGAGTGCGGTTGAGAAGGTTTCGAGAGGCATCTAGTCGATTTTCTATGCTGGGATTGGATGTCCTCGGGCATTTACCCCGTAATAAAACACCCGCAGATCATCGATCATTTTTATCGATTTCTGGCAGTGGTACTGATGCCAGACAAACAGGCTAGCACTGTAGCGCAGGCGTTAGTAAACGAAGTTATATGGATATTTAATATCGAGCCGCCCGAGACCATAATTATGGACTAAGGTACGAATTTTGTCTCGGATTTAATGAAGCAGCTATGTCGCATGTAATGTATAAGGAAGTTACGGACGAGTCCATTTCATTTCAACCGCAGACTAATGAGAGAAAGGAACGCGTGCACTAGACAATAGTAAAGATGTTGAGCTATTACGAAGGTTCCAGGAAAGACGATTGGGACGACTATTTCCCTTATGCACAGTGCGCCTATAATTCGAGGGGTCATACTGTGACGGGCTTGTCATCATTTGAAGTGGTATATGGCAGGAAAGTGACATTCCTTTTGACGTTTGGTTTCCTAAATTGCGACCGATGGTGAATTGGCGAGGAAGTTTGCCAGAAAAACTAGCGAAGTTTGGAGAAATGTGAAAAAGGCAACCGTGCAGCTGCTAGAACGCCAGGGACGACCAAACAGACTCATGGGCAAATTGCTGCGATACTACGAGGGGCAACGGGTAATGGTCACTGGTCCCAACACGTCAAATGGGAAAACGGAGGAATTTTTAACAAAATACCAGGGACCATACCAGGTCGTGGAAATGACCTTATCGGTCAACGTAAAGATACCTTTCCTCACAGAAACGTCTGTTATACACGTCAGCTGCTTAAACCTTTTAAAGGAATGATGAAGGGGATACCAGAGTTATCGGCAACCAATCAGGAGATGAAAGTTAGCAAGAGTAAAACGAGGGAACCTGGAAATAGAGAGCAGCGACAGGTGCGTCATGCACGGTATTGGTTAAAGTCGCGTAAATAAGTTGTATAAATGTAATTTGTTAGTTTTTTAAATTTTATATAGTATATCAGGGAGTTTCTGTTTCTATTGCCACAGGTGTATTGGTGGTCTTCTTCGGAGTAGTTAGTTTCTCATGTCATTATTACCGAGGTTTTTTTTTTTTTTTTCTGGGTTGTGCATTCTCGGAACGGGGCAAGGGTGATATAGTAATTTTTGATCTGTCCAGGTGGTCAAGTACGGACTGATATGCAACCATGTGAAGTGAGTTTTTTTCTGGGGAAGTAAACGTGACTAGTGTGGGAAGGAAGTTTTGCAGCCCGAACGTACTTCCAGAAGGTGGGTACTTATTGGTTGCACTCCGTATTCGCGCCGGAAAATGTATGGTTGAATAGCAACAAAGGAGGCAGACCGGTAGGGTTGAAAAAACTCGAGCTTCGGGGAAGTGGAATGGTCATTAATGGCACGATTTGTGAGGTAGTCGGGACGCATTTTCGCCATCAGGTTGCGCTCAC
This sequence comes from Schistocerca serialis cubense, assembly GCF_023864345.2. Taxonomy (NCBI): domain Eukaryota; kingdom Metazoa; phylum Arthropoda; class Insecta; order Orthoptera; family Acrididae; genus Schistocerca; species Schistocerca serialis. The sequence continues at coordinate 645,558,532 of NC_064638.1, read as the reverse complement.
AGGTTCAGTTGTTACGACATTGACGTAGAATGTGTCGTGTTGGCCAGAAGGTTCTCTGAGAGTATTACCATTCAAAATTTAAGGTATTTAAATGAGACACTCAGTCCATAGCTTATGCAATCCTTGGGCAGAATAAAGGCGCAAGAGTAAGAGAGAATTTGGATGGAACAAATGTAGCAGCATGTACACCATTTCCGGGAAGAACAGTAGCACAAAGTATTAGTGGTGCACGTATCGGCCAAGTGGTTCAAATGGCTCTGAGCACTAAGAGACTTTACCTCTGAGGTCACCACTCCCCTAGAACTTAGAACTACTTAAACCTAACTAACCTAAGGACATCACACACATCCATCCCCTAGGCAGGATTCGAACCTGCGACAGTAGCTGTCGCGCAGTTCCAGACTGCAGCGCCTAGAACCGCTCGGTCACCCTGGCCGGCTCGTATCGGCCACCTGTTGTGAGGTGTTTCTGGCAGGCTTTTGCATACTGTATTTCTGGGTAAGACGCAAGAGGGCACTGGTTAAGGAAGTGCCAACACACCATTTACCAGTGCAATACTTGACCGGCATTCGTCGGGGAAGCAAATAGTTTCAAGGTCATAATTAGTATATAACGGTATGAGAAGGGATCCACGGTATAGTAAAGTGTGAAAATGTAAGCATAAGTCATGTACGGTGAATTCGGGAGACAGTCCTCAATGTGTAAAATAACTGGAATTAAGGTACTAGAGTAGGAGGACAAAGCCGCGTCACGAATAAGCACTCGCGTGGATTTGGAGAATTCTTGTAAATCTTGTGCAGCTATGGCTGGAAGGCAGAAGTTAAGGGATGGATTGGTACATTGGATGGCAGGCAGAGGTGATGTTGATTTTTGCAAATATTCTGCAAGGCAACACCGCTCGCAGGCTAGAAGGCGTGGCCCAGTGGCCACAGTATACAAATATGAAGTAATCAGGGCAGTACAAAGCACTGACGTGCTGTGAATAACCCATCGTTGCAGTTACAACAGTGCCTGGTGACCTGTATGTAGCGACCGAAGTGGGCTGAGGAAAGTTGACGTAATAATCAAAGAGAGCTCCACTGTCTCCTCCAGAGGTACTACGTCAGAAGGATAGGAAAAGTATAAACAAGCGAGCTCCGAGCCTCAAGCAGGCAGTTGTGTATCCATCTTGTAGGCACCTTGATCCGGAGAGAATAATGATGGACATCGGCTGTCAACCGGCCCGCTGAAGCTACCTCCAACCTCAGCTGTACGGACGCATCAGTGCTGTGGCGGTGTACGTCGCAGCTTGGAGCTACACCCACACGAGGGGTGAGAGTGCTGCTAGCTTTCGCTCTCTGAGCGGCATCGTCCGGGCGGGCTGCAACTTGCCAGCTGCAGGGCGGGGCCAGTGCCCGAACTCGCCCGCCGCCCCCCCCCCCCCCCCACCCCACCCCCCCACCACCGTGAGCAGAGCTGTTGGCGGGCACTGAACGAGCTGCCCTGGGAGGAAACCAGAGCTGCTAAGGCATAGTACAAACGACAGTGGTTGGCTGTTTCCCTTCGGCGCTCTAGCTGGAGTCCACGAGTTGCGAGTGAACCGTCAACGCTGCTCCGGGCCGTGGGCACGTTTAACGCACGCGGTGGCCATTTAGCCGTGAGGCGAGTGGGATATCAACACCCGCAATGCCAGGAAACCGGACGCCGACGTTGCAGATTCCACCATTCGCGTCGGCGGTGAATCATGTACGCTGCGCGGCACTATCGCCGAGTTCAGCGCAAGGCCGGCTGTGTCTCTTCGATGTACTCGTAATAAAGTGAATGACACACTTGCCTATGTTTCTCCGCACGCTTCGACGTGAGTCACCCCTCTCTCATTAACCATACATCTCGTTTGTTCTGACATATTACAAGGGGTTATAATCTTATGATGTACACATTTCCAGATCTCTCACAACAAAACAGAATAAGCCTTTCGCATCCATGCAAATACCCCACTTTCGTTCCATTTCATGTCCTCTCGTGTCTGTACGCCAAGATAGTTATGTGGCTTCAAATCAAAAAGCATATTATTTTTAGTGTATTCAATAGACCCAGGAATTTTCCCTTACTTATCCACATTAATTTACATGTATTCACTTGTCGACGTAGTTCGAATAGTATCTATTTACACACAGCACTATTTCAGAACTTATCGCTCTTGTGATACACAATGGAATTATTACTCTCACGAAGTAACGAATGTTATCGGCAGGGAATCCAAAACTAATTCTATACTTTTACATTTCCAGAAAACTTTTGAAACCGTTTCCCAAAAGTGGCTTCTAATCACATTACCGTCCGCGCCCTATGTGATCAGTGTGTCTGACTACTTTGTAATGCGGGAGGGTTCTGTTTGCGGGTGGGAGATTTTCTCTGCTGGGGGAGTGGGTGTTGTGTCGTCCTCGTCATCATTTCACCGTCATAGATGTGCAAGACGCCGAAGTGGCGTCAACCGAAAAGACGGCGGTAAAACTTCCCTAGTTGGAGACTCCCAGCCATCAACTCTATAGGATCATTTCATTTAGTTTCATGGAATTATCTCCGTATGCAGTTGTGATCCGTGATTTCCTGCTAGAAATGTCACTGTTCGTAGTAGCTTTCGCTTTCGCTAATGAAGGATTATATGTCCATGGAGTTCTTATCTATACAAACGATTTAGTAGACAGTGTAGCAATGGATTGCTTCAAGATGATACTGTGACTTACCGGCTCGGAACGTCATCAGAAGATCAAAGAACTTGCAAAATGATTTAAACGTATTTGTATGGCACGAAACGTGGCAATTGACCCTAAGTAAGGAAAAGTGTGAGGTCGTTCACATGAGTACTGAAAGGACACCGTTAAATTCAAAAGCTGTCAGGTTTTTTTTCCAACTGAAACATAAAGTTCGCTACATCTGATGATACGGTTTTATTACTCACACGTTTGTCTTTAAGAAATCATTTTGTGTCCGCATTGGGCGTTCCCTGTAACCGATCCACTAGGTAGGACAATAGTCATAAGCGGGAATTTCCGAAGCCTTTCTATTGGACTTCTAAGACAATAATTTTATATAAGTCATTCTGAGTATATATTCTACCAACATGCATAAGATACGTGATTTTTTATACTAATACAATGGTGACGTGTTGTAAGGAATGTCGTTTTCTTCACCCAGAAAACGGAGACAAAAGCGTGCACCGAGAACAGACTTAGGCAGATATCACGAAAGTGCTACGTATGCTGATAAAGAATTCAATTTAGAATGCTGGCATCAAATGATGATCAAAATCATAGCTACAGTTATGAATGTTATGTTTCCTGCCAGTCAGAAAAACATGCTTTCGAGAAAAATGCGTTTAAAATTGTAGGTTACATTTTCTTGTAGTTAAGTGAAACGTACTTCTACTGATCGTTCTTTTGACCGTACAACAATGCTTCCAGGTTCAAAAAGAGGTCCTCCTCTATCTTCTTCGTGGCCATGGCCGTCCTGTAGGCGTCTTTGGCAACTTCTGTCATCGCTGCTCAGCTAGTTCGATACGCTTTTCATCCGATTTTGCGCAGATGGAACAGGAGCATAATGTCCACGCTGCCTGTTAGGCCGTAGTTGAAATTCCATATCGACTACTTTTCCCGCTGTGACTGGCTTTAGAAGACACTTTTTCACAAATCGCTTTGTAGTTCGATAACAGAGTTTCTGGCGAACTTGAGAAGAACACTGCAATAAAGTAGGCATTCCAGAGGACATTTTAAGCCAGAAAAATAGAAAACCGATTTTTTGAAACTTTCAAAGAGAACTAACTATCCTCTTAATTTCGAACGATCCCATAGGTAATGTTGTGGGAAAGGCGAAGCTAATACTGCGTTAGCATAACACTTAGAAGGTGCAATACATTTAGTAAAGAGACTACCTACACTGCGCTTATTCATCTTCTCCTGGAGCACTGCTGCGGGGTAGGCATCCTCACCAGTAATGACTGATGGAGGTCATCGAAAAAGTTCAGAGAGTGGGAGCTCGTTTTGTATTATCGCTAAACAAAGGACTGGGTGTCGCCGATCTGACACGAAAGTTGATGTGGCAATCATTAAAACAATGGCCTGTACAGCTCGGCGGAATCTTTCAAGAAATATCGATCACCAAGTGATTCTTAGAACGCGAGATACGTTGTCTATATTGTCACGTACAGAAGCAGAAATGATCTTCGTAATGAAAGAACAGAAATTATATTTTCCCTCGCGATATTCGATGATAGAAAGGTAGAGAACAGTCCGAACCTGTTTCAATAAATTCAATATCACGCACTGTGAACTGCACAGTAGTCGTGTACATGTAAATGGACATAACAGAGGCGGTAGTTTTTTCGAAATTATAATATTTTCTGTACTTTAAATAGCAATGCTCTTGACACTAATCTATACTGTGAGAATTTACTTAATGGACTTATTAACCTTGATGGGCTTTTAATACAATTTTTACCAAAAGCCGAAGCGTTTGATATGTGGTGCTACATTGAACGCTGAAAATTACTATGTTTTAGAAGATATGGAAGGAAAAATCAGAATCGGATCGAACTCCTAGATATTGGACTAATTCGTTTGTGCTTTAGATCGAACTACTTAAGTGAGAAATTGATTTGTTCAAATATGAAAATGTATTAAATGATTGGGCATTCAAGTCGGGTCTCATTTGGGTAGTTCGACATCTTGTGCCTTTGAATCACTGTTGTGTTAGATGTAGGGCTGCGTAGGGACCTTCTTCGTTTCATGTTTGCAACTCATTGCCCAAACATTTTGAGTCATTTGGAAATCTCTTTGTTTGATGTGGTTCCCCACTACTTCGTCTCTTGTACCAATCTTTTCATTCCAGAGTAAAACTTGAACCTACGTCTTCAGTTATTTACTGCATGTGTTACAATCTCTGGTGTACTCTACAGATTTCACTCTCTATAGCTCCCTCTCGTATGAAAGAAGTTATTCCGTGTTGTCTCAACACATGTCCTTTCATTCTGTCCCTTCTCATTGTCAGTGTTTTCCGTATGTACCTTTCCTCAGCGATTCTGCAGAAAACCTCCTAATTCCTTACCTTATTAGTCCACCGAATGTTTACTTTCTTCTGCAGCAATACATTGCAAATGCTGATTTGGTTTTCCCACCGTCCGTGTTTCACTATCATACAATCTTATACTCCAAACGTACATTCTCTGAAATTTCTTCCACAAACTACGGCCTGTGTTTGATACTAGTAGATTTCTCTTGACTACTTCTAATCCCTTCCTATTCCTTTATCCAAGGTCTAACATACCCTTATATTTCGATTGCAGCATTATCTAATTAAGTATGTACATGTTTAGTAGACTGTGTCGTTAACTGTTTAAAATACAAATAAAAGCACAACATACCAGATTACTAATTGTAACTTTTTAATTTACGACACTTTTTGGAGGCCTTGCTCCATCAGCACGTGGCATTTCTCGTCTTTAACGCAGGTGCATTAGTCCTGGGAAAAAAGTGGTGTCGAAAAAATCTAGAATGTTTATAGTTTATCATTTCGATTGCAGAATACCTTTGGTAGATTAGTAAGGAGATATATTTTAGAAATGATGCGGCGTATCTGCAATTTTGGAGAAACACTGACTTAACGGCAACATCTCAGATAATAATAAGCTAAGCGTAACACTACCACACTCAGTAAACGAAAGAGATAAATACGAGAAAAGTGGACCGCCGAAGATACATTGTACATATTTTAATTTCTATAATTCAGGAAAGAGAGGGAGATCATAAGAATGTACGGCACACTTTCGTCAAAGGAACTGCAGTAAGCCAGTTGTTAAAACCCATCTCAATGAAACAGCACACAAGATAGTGGATGCGAATAAACGACTGACCATTTTGCATACCTACACCGAAACAATAAAGCTAAATACCCTAGAGATTTAGGAAGCATACAGAACATATGTAATGTTGAATGGAAAGACTGATAATGAATGCATAAAAGTATTACGAAAATTTAGCAGTACGTCCCTCTTTCCTCAAATCACCACACATATAATTTAGTTTGTACAACATAACAAAGAATTTGACGAAGTGGTAAGTACAGTATTGGTTTTAAATTATGTGGATTGCTACTTGGGGAAAAACTGAGCAGAGTACTCTTTCATTTATAAATGTATGCAAAAGGCAGCAGTCATTGATGTATAACTTCACAATACTCTTTGCACATCATAAATCAGAAGATATGTAACTCCTCTCTTTGCCCAGAGACGCTAAATACATCTCTGAAGAAGTTAGGGAACAGTGAATATGTCGCAGGTAGGTACAGAAGGAAGATGCACGGGATGTGGGCTTGCCACAACAGAATAATGATATTTTATCTTCCAACACCGTCAGCAGATATAAGTAGTAAAAATTGTACACTTAAGACTTTTTAGAAATTTCAACGTCGTTGCTTTCTCAAGAGCAATGCATCTGAACTAAACACCAAAGCTTCCACTTTACGATACAGCAATGACTCGGCAGAAAATTGCAAATTAAAAAAAAAAAAACCTGGAAATTAGTCCCTGATTACATTATATTTGTTATTTATGTTAAATATTTACTAGCTTCCTTCTTCATACAAGGCCACAATTACGTGCAACTTTTTCTTTGGGTTCACGATGCTTAAAGCGCCCCTACTCCAAGAAGGCTGTAGTTCACGTCTATGAAATCACAGTGGCTAACGTAAAGCCTTTATTATTTTCTAACTTAGTTTTATTCTTGGATCATATTTAGACAACAGATTTCTCTTTCCGTTAAAGTTTATTAACTCCCTTAATTTGGCCTCGCATTTCTGCTGCCATATGGTAGAGTCATTTAAAGGTTGCGTTTGGTTTCCAATATAGTAACGCTGCTGCCTAATGATGATGCTTTCTTCGTCTATATCAACGCGCAACCAATGCAACTTACAGGACCTTATTTTAGTGGCGTGAAACATAAAATGTTGTAATATCACATTTTTTACGGAAATAATGGTGACAGATACTGCGCCGTGTGTAGGAACCAAAGGCGATACTCCTTGTATAAGAAAAAGGAACATTATCATTGTATTATCTCTTATTTTTATTATCTCTGTTGTTGAATGCAAGCCGGCCGAAGTGGCCGTGCGGTTAAAGGCGCTGCAGTCTGGGGGCATGGTTGTTTGTGATGTCCTTAGGTTATTCAGGTTTAACTAGTTCTAAGTTCTAGGGGACTAATGACCTCAGCAATTGAGTCCCATAGTGCTCAGAGCCTTTTTTTTTTTTTTTTTTTTTGTTGAATGCAAAGTTAATGTCACCGATTTTGTTCATGCTCAGATACAGACGAAGGGGAATTATAATTGCAAATGTTACGTATTAAAACTCGGTAGCAGGAGTAAAAGTTGCATTCAAGGAAAAAATATAGGAGCGCTCATCTCTCATAAACAATTAGGTGAGATTCGAATGTAAGTATTACCCTTCATAGTCATTCTAATTACTATACTAAATTTCAGCTAAGCTGTGTCGACGTGGAATTGGAGAGACGCAGGGGACATTGGGGAACGAACCTGCAAATAAACTCGGCGACTTTCAGCGGACTCAGGACCGTGTAACATGAAATGTGCCTCAGTTATTTAGCAACATGTTACTACACGACAGAATACCGACACAAGTTTCAATGGACATTTCAATACACGATTTGAAAATCAAGAATACACGCTAATCTTTTCTATAAAACCATAAAGTACAATAAAAAAGAACATTATAATGCTCTTACTCCATACTATTTTTAAGCCATTCTGAATGTGTACTTAATTGTGCCAGCTAATAACCGCAGTAATCAAGTATAGCACATAAAAGTTGTCTTTCGTCTAACACCAAGATAGTTTTGATCTATACCTTTGTGGAACAGTTAGAAGTGCTTTAAGCACTGTCAGTTCTTATCTCAAAGAGAAAATGTGCTGATATGGAAACAAAATTTTAATTTCTCGCTTCGTGTCATCTATCTGTTCATTCAACGCGTTCTGTTACAAGGCTGTTCATAGTTGCTTCAGTGTTTCACTACAGATTGTTAATGCTCATACGCCTTTTATTCACACTGGTTCAAGCTTAGTCTCAGATTATTGTAGTCGCTTGAAATATATCTATCTAGTTTATTATTTAAGTTCACAGATTCATAAAAAGAGCGATAAAATTTTTAACATTTCACGTATTTCACTTGAGATGTCTGTCATACATACACATTCTGTGGTCTTTCGCGCTCTCCAGTTAGTACGCCTTCCGCAATTCATCAAGTAAGCTATATCATCCACATTTCCTCTATCTGCGGGTTACGTTACAATAAAATTGTTTTAGTTGGTGTCATTGTTCTACAAGTTCCTTCGCACCACCACTGTCTACCTACATGCTCCCAAACTCAACCTCTACGTTCTACAATTATAGTGACCTAAATGAAACAACTAATTACTGTCGTGATTCTTTTTAGCATATTCTCTAAAGAAAAACGAGAATTTTCGAATAAGGGGAGTTTGGCTTCTGCGAGAAAGTGCTGAGCTCTACAGGTACGACTCGGGACCCACCCTCAAAGATTTATTTCTGTCAGTATTTATCCCACCTTTGGAACTTTACATTAATTCTACCGTTTAACTTTTAGGACCAGAATATCTGGAAGACATGATGATGCCAATAAATAGCTTAGCCGCAGCCTTGAGAATTGTTTCCCAACTTACTTTTCACTCTACAGTGAAGAGTGCCTCATTTGAAACCCTTTGGTAGATGAAAACTGTGTGTCGGCCCGAACCTCGAATCTGAGACCTTTGCCTTTCAAGGGCATATGCTGATAAGTGAAACGGTACTACGAGAGTTAAAACTATGTGGGGAGTTGTGAGTCTTTCATGGATAGCTCAGTCGGAAGAACACTTTGTGAGGAATACACATTTTAGGTTTTGTTTCTTATGTAAATATCGACATACGTAGAGTACACAGAGGAAAACCCTGTGGCTGAGTAATCTTTGATTATTGCTACAATATCTTTATGTTGTTACATCGCCTCTGCCTGAGAGCGCTCGTAAAGTTACACACTTATATAAATTGAGCAGTGCTGAGTAGCAGACCAAAGTTGAAGAACGGTCAGGAAATCTTTTGGGGAGTGTGATATGAGATTGACGAAATTGGGATATGAGTATTTTCGATGCAATTAAGAAGAGGGTGACGAAGGAGATTGGGAGTTAGTGTGGGATGCTGATAGATTGAGGTAAGCAAGCAAGTGCGTAGCATTGTTTTTTGTTAATGAGATTGTTGCTACGAAGGTCATATAGTATGATTGTTTTGGTTCAAATGGCTCTGAGCACTATGGGACTTAACTTCTGAGGTCATTAGTCCCATCGAACTTAGAACTAATTAAACCTAACTAACCTAAGGACATCACACACATCCATGCCCAAGGCAGGATTCGAACCTGCGACCGTAGCGGTCACGCGGTTCCCGACTGTAGCGCCTAGAACCGCTCGGCCACTCCGGCCGGCTATGATTGTTTTATGGATTGCTCTTGTAGGAATATGATTCCCCTTGATTAAAGTTATAAATTCATGTTACGTAAACACTATACTATTGTGAACATTCAGTTGATTTTTTAAATCATTACTTTTGAACACAGAGTTACATTTTAAATAGTTAGAAATCATTTATTACCAGTTAAACTTTCCACCCTTCATTCAGTCTGTTATGTATGTACACAGATTTCCCAATGTTGTAGAGAATTTTCAGTCGTAGTTTTAAAGGTTGCTTTGTTGTTGTATGCTATACACTGCTTTCGAGAAATCTGAAAAAAAAAAAAAATTGTCAAGACACCAGGTAAGTGAAAATAAAATTTAGGGCCAGAAATTTCTTTGTAAGTAGAGTTGCGCATATATTTCAGAAGGGACGTTACATTCAGAGTAGCATTACATTTTTATATGAAAAGTTAGCTTCAGTTTGTAGAAATTGTTAAGCAAATCATATTAAGTCTTTGTATAATTCTGTATAATCAGTGTTTTGCGTAGTACACGAGTTTAAGTCAGGAATTAGCTCTTTTAGTCGTCATTGTTCAGAAGTTCTTGTCGACAGTTTTAGGAAGATTCACTCACACAGAGAGAAGCTGATAAGCGGTTAAGCTACAATTTGACTGGGGAAAAAATGGTCCCAGCTTAGATTCGCGGTCCTGTGTACAGTTTTAATTTTCCACATATTGATAAATCAGCGGACACTTTCATTACAGAATGAAAATTCATAACGGAAAGGAGGATTCTGTTTCTGGATCTGTGTGTGGTATATATATATATATATATATATATATATATATATATATATATAATTTTTTTTAAAATTAGAAAGCTATTCTTCGATGTTTTTATTTTATTTGGGTATGTCTTATTCTCTGACGACTCCGAGATTTATTGGAAAGAAATGATACATAAGTAAATGAAACACAAACAATAAATTATGGCTACAAAAGCCTTACATTTCTGCACCATATAGAGCGCTTACAATAGTATCGAAAACTTTGTGTGACAAGTCTAATTATCAGTGAAGAAATATATTTGTCGGAACCTTAGACTGTCCTGGGAGGGATTTAGTACGACGATGGAAAGCGAGCGGCAGTGCTGGCGGCGTCTTAGTTTAGCAGGACGCACAGTAGCTTTCGGTCAGCCTGCGGCGAAGTGCGGGCTACCCAGTTCGGGTCCTAAGCCCAGCCACCGGATAACTGGTCGGCGGCTCACTCAATTGCGATGTGGCCATGCAGAATGGAACCAATCTGCATCGAGGGCGGCGGCGCCTACCGTTGTGATTGCGACAAACCGCAGTTGTAAATGGCTTGCTAATGCAATCGGCTGCAATAGACCGGATCCGCCGTGGGCGCCGGCGCCTCGTCCCACGGGCACCGCGGGCCAGTATAGCTGTCAGGCGCGGCGCCAGCGGGCGGGCCAGGTAACTGTGTTGGCGCACACATTAGCCACCAATTCCGCGTCCAACAGTTCACGCGCACTGACTCTTGCTGTTGTAAGCACTGTAAATAATATGTCACGCGTTGCCTCTGCATACTTGTTTTGAACCGAAACGGCAAATTCTGCGTTTATGCTAGTTTCATGAACTACAGTTTTAATCCCTCTTTAGCTTCACCTATTAAACCGAACAGGGCAGTGTGAAAAAAAAAGAGAGATGGCTCTCCAGAAAAACTGTACGTAGTTACAAGCGCTGTGTAACAATAAGAGACAGAGATGAACGTTGTAAGTTTTATAGGGACCAATCGCAGCGCAATTTGGCGTATTTCTTAAGCTGACAGATCATGTTTCCCTCCAGTCAAGTGTAGACCGGGAATGCTATGAAAGTCTCATTTTATTTTTTATCTTTCAACATCAGTCTTCTGTGTGGATATGACTCGCGATGAATTTCCCCACTGAGTCATTCTGCTCAGGAGTTGCATTTTCACCCGACGACCTCGTCTATTTCTTGGACGTGTTTCAGTATCAAATGCATAACATTATGGGAAGCCCCTTGGACCCGATAATTATGCTGTGGCGTATATTATACGAGTATTTCATTTCAAAAACGTACGAGCATTACATCAACTATAGATACGTGCATTGCATCACGTGATATGTAACTAAGGGTCACACAGCCATAGTCCTGGTATACACTGATTATTACTTTCATTAATTTAACTAAATCCCATATATTTTAATGTGATTGAATCCTTTTTCTCACGTTGTCCACGAGGTGGTCGAGATGTTACTGCCTAAGTCTGTTCTACTCTTTTGTAGCCGACTCCCTGACGCCATCCGTTGCATGAGAATAGTTCCTACGAGGGCGCACTACGAACTTCACCTCAGTGAATTTGAGTGGCATAAGGTACAAAAACATGAAAATCAGATACTTCGAGTTTTCGTTTGTTTCTACTGCATGAAATTGAGTAGATTAAAAGTCATCTTCCTGGGTCATATACAAAAAAAGAATTTGTCCCTATATCCATCAGAATGACCTCCCAAAACCTTATCAGTTTATGCCAAACAGAATAATTGATTGCTTAATGAGCTGAGGTGGACAAACACGTTTTTGACTTTCTCAATTTGTGAAGCTCTTCCTCTTGATTAAATCATACAATTTTCTGTATTTGTTATCATTTGTATACGTACATCACATATACAGATTTTTGCCCAATTCGGATAACTCCTTCGTGGGACATTTTATTGCCTTAGAGTGTATTTATAGCCTAAAAAATATATAAAAGTTGTCTTCGAATATCTATTATGTATCTGAAAAATTTTATCTTCAGTTCGCTAAATCTGATATATGAAATTTAAGAAATGGTGAAGCCGTAAGTGTGTCGGGATCCGGAAGTGGAAGACGAGCGAGCCCACACTCAGCAGAAAAGCTTAACATATTTATGTAACCGAACATTTTACATAAGGTGCACCGTGATAACCGTAGCATATTTAATTTTTAATTTAGCATGGGCAGGATAATCACAGAACAGTGTGTGAAAGCACCAGTAAAGAAAAAATAGTACGACATGAAAATAGTTTAAAAACATCGTTAAAAACGGGCAACCAGATGAAAAAGAATCAATCATTACTTAAATGCGCTGTTAATTAAGACATAGCAAAGATACAGATAGTTTAAAGGCACCTATAAATAAAAATATAAAACTTATTTTAAAGCACTAATAACAAATGGGGAAATAATATACACTCCTGGAAATTGAAATAAGAACACCGTGAATTCATTGTCCCAGGAAGGGGAAACTTTATTGACACATTCCTGGGGTCAGATACATCACATGATTACACTGTCAGAACCACAGGCACATAGACACAGGCAACAGAGCATGCACAATGTCGGCACTAGTACAGTGTATATCCACCTTTCGCAGCAATGCAGGCTGCTATTCTCCCATGGAGACGATCGTAGAGATGCTGGATGTAGTCCTGTGGAACGGCTTGCCATGCCATTTCCACCTGGCGCCTCAGTTGGACCAGCGTTCGTGCTGGACGTGCAGAGCGCGTGAGACGACGCTTCATCCAGTCCCAAACATGCTCAATGGGGGACAGATCCGGAGATCTTGCTGGCCAGGGTAGTTGACTTACACCTTCTAGAGCACGTTGGGTGGCACGGGATACATGCGGACGTGCATTGTCCTGTTGGAACAGCAAGTTCCCTTGCCGGTCTAGGAATGGTAGAACGATGGGTTCGATGATGGTTTGGATGTACCGTGCACTATTCAGTGTCCCCTCGACGATCACCAGTGGTGTACGGCCAGTGTAGGAGATCGCTCCCCACACCATGATGCCGGGTGTTGGCCGTGTACCTCGGTCGTATGCAGTCCTGATTGTGGCGCTCACCTGCACGGTGCCAAACACGCATACGACCATCATTGGCACCAAGGCAGAAGCGACTCTCATCGCTGAAGGCGACACGTCTCCATTCGTCCCTCCATTCACGCCTGTCGCGACCTCACTGGAGGCGGGCTGCACGATGTTGGGGCGTGAGCGGAAGACGGCCCAACGGTGTGCGGGACCGTAGCCCAGCTTCATGGAGACGGTTGCGAATAGTCCTCGCCGATACCCCAGGAGCAACAGTGTCCCTAATTTGCTGGGATGTGGCGGTGCGGTCCCCTACGGCACTGCGTAGGATCCTACGGTCTTGGCGTGCATCCGTGCGTCGCTGCGGTCCGGTCCCTGGTCGACGGGCACGTGCACCTTCCGCCGACCACTGGCGACAACATCGATGTACTGTGGAGATCTCACGCCCCACGTGTTGAGCAATTCGGCGGTACGTCCACCCGGCCTCCCGCATGCCCACTATACGCCCTCGCTCAAAGTCCGTCAACTGCACATACGGTTCACGTCCACGCTGTCGCGGCATGCTACCAGTGTTAAAGACTGCGATGGAGCTCCGTATGCCACGGCAAACTGGCTGACACTGACGGCGGCGGTGCACAAATGCTGCGCAGCTAGCGCCATTCGACGGCCAACACCGCGGTTCCTGGTGTGTCCGCTGTGCCGTGCGTGTGATCATTGCTTGTACAGCCCTCTCGCAGTGTCCGGAGCAAGTATGGTGGGTGTGACACACCGGTGTCAATGTGTTCTTTTTTCCATTTCCAGGAGTGTAAGTGCCTGGATGAGCATATCAGTAATTTTAACAAATCATATATTTCGAATAAAAAATTCAGTTCGTAATCCACAATTTCTTTATAATACTCAAAGCCAAGCCATTTAACGGACGAAGAACGTCAAGCCCTCGTACACAAAATCATCATTCTGAAGCTGATATGAACATATTTTCATTCGACTCAGGTCCAAACAGGCCGACTCAGTGATACAGGTACAATAAAACAACTAGATTTTGGAAATCTAAAACAGAATAAGCCACAGTATTACCTCACGTATTATAACAAAAAAACTACATATAATTTAACATAAACTCTAATTTTGCATCTTTCTCGCATACTATCACCATAAATGAATTTATCAAATCTAAGTTCTGTACTCAGTTAAGCATACAGGTGGCTCAGTTCTAAATATTTATGGAAAGATACCGCTCAGCATATACAGTACTTACCAACTGATTTAAATCACAGCAAGACACAAAAGTTATGGCAGCGCTGTCTTTGAAATTTAAGTTAAAAGGAACAGTTGAATCTGTCGCCTTGAATCTCAATTGATTGATACCAAATATCTCAACGACCAACATGTGAACAGAAACATAAGTGACAGGACAATCGAGCTATCACAAGCACTATAAAGACTGATTCACGCGAGTACTATATCATTAGGTTTTGGCACAAGGCACTCTTAAGGTGTACTTCAGCAGACGGCAACTCACCCTTAACTTCCACTGTAGTATGAAGTATGTAGCATGTAGTATTCCACAATGGTCTCGCAGCAGGTACACGACGACGAAGTACCTTCGTGGCAGAATTAAAGCCTGTATTGAACTCATGGCGACGGTCCAAGTCAGCTGTGAAAATACCATGAAGTAACCGACGACTTTATAAATGGCTACCCATCACATCGGCACCTCCAAAGTAGAAAACGTTCTGCCTTTTCAAGATGGCTCTCGTCTCTGCCCTGCTAGCACACTGCTTGTTATGTTGTATGGTGGTGGTGTTTATTCATCGCACATCACAAATCTTTATGGTGGGCCGGCCGATGGGGTCGAGCGGTTCTAGGCACTTCAGTGCAGAACCGCAAGACTGCTACGGTCGCAAGTTCGATTCCTGCCTCGGGCATGGATGTGTGTGGTGTCCTTGGTTAGTTAGTTTTCAGTAGTTCTAAGTTCTAGTGGACTGATGACCTCAGATGTTGAGACCCATAGTGCTCAGAGCCATTTGAAACTTTATGTTGGTAACTGACAACTTTCACAAACATATTCTCCCGGCCACTTACTTAACAAGAGCGTCTTTCGTCGATAGCCAGGAAATAATCAAAATTTATTAACTTGTAGTTACGCTTCCATATTCTCATAGCCGCTGGTCTGAGAAATATTTCTTTCTCTGTAATTTGTAGAGAAATGGGCAGGAAGCCGAACTGAAGGTGGCTAAACTGTCATGTTTAAATTATGGGCACACTTTATTTATTTTACATCTGCATCTACACTCTCCAAGTCACCCTACGGTATGTAGCGAAGTGTTATTGGTATACGACTATCACTGCCCCATTTTCCTGTACCATTCGTGATTGGCCCGCGTGAGGGCTTGATTCTCTCTACATTTACCTTCATCGTTCATTCGTGACACATACGCAGGTGGAAGCAATATATTGGCTTACTTCTCTATAAACGTATGTTCTAGGAATTTAACAGTAAACAACACTGTGGTACAGAACACCCCACTTGTAGCGTCCGTTACTGAAACTGACTGAGCAGTTCGTGTGATGAGTAGGTTCGGATTATTATCTGGCATGTGGTCTATTACGATATGTCGCTAAGACGTTTGAGAGACGGCTTAAAGGAGGAACCGCAGTCCGATCTTCCTCAGTGAAACATTTTTGGAAAAAGTAGTTTAGTGTTTTGGCCTTCTGTCATCCTACATTTCCGTGCCCTTTTCGAAGATGAGCTAACGGTCTATTTCTAAAGCCATCACGTGACATCACGACGCACTCATTGGGATCAAACGGCCACTGCAGTTTCCAAGCACAGAATAAGCAATCGAAAGCTTTTGCCCGAAAATTTCAGTATGTTGGCCCTCTGTAAAGTGGACGATTTCTAAGTTTCCAGTTCCGTCGTAGTGTGTAATGCTGGCAACAAACAACAAAGCACGTAAAAATCTCTTAATTTGTGAGAAGCATGTGTTCGCAATTGTTGGTCAGCTTCATTACGATGACACATACAAAATATCTCTTATCTTTGCCTCCACTTTCTTAAATACAGCTGTCCACACGGTAAGACACAGTTATGTCACAGTCAGAAGTGTTACTAGTTTGACAGTAGATTGATTTTAAAAACGTAACTTTACACGCACACTGCAGAGAATTGTGGGTTTCTTCCACAAACTGCTCTGATTTTATGTCCGCTCTGCAGTTATCTAAGGACTGTCAACTAATCGGACTGCAAACAGAACATATTTACGAAATTTTCGGCTCGACTAGACAATCGGTACGAAACGCCTCTCGTTTTACAAGTAATCAACTAAATAGCGTTCCCAATTGGAGCTTTGAGGAAGTGTCGAGGCTTGTAGTGATAAAAGGGTAAGTTCCCGTTACTCTGGAAAGATACCATGTTTCCGCTTCAGTAAACAATTCTACCAAATACAAAACAGAGTAGGCGCTGAACGTAAACCCTTCATCTCCAACAGAGAACTATTAACGTACACTGCACCCAGATTACAGCAGAAGATTTACACACTACATTATTTATGCATATTTCATCGTTTTCCTATTTGTACCAAAAAATGTATTTTACTATAAAGATGGAAAACGTGTTAACCACCGTTTTCGAGTGGAATACAATTATAGTTTTCAGTACAATTTTCAGTAGAGAAATTTAGAATGCTGTACCGATTACAATACTTTCTCAACTGTAAATGGTACAGAAAAGTATAAATTGTCGTCCACTTGAAAGGGGTAGTCAACACACTTTCAGGTTCAAAAAATGGTTCAAATGGCTCTCAGCACTATGCGACTTAACTTCTGAGGTCATAGTCGCCTAGAAGAACTAATTAAACCTAACTAACCTAAGGACATCACACATATCCATGCCCAAGACAGGATTCGAACCTGCTACCGTAGCGGTCGCTCGGTTCCAGACTGTAGCGCCTAGAACTGCACGGCCACTCCGGCCAGCATTCTATCAGGATTTATCGTAAAATGTAATACTTTTGGTAGAAACCGGAAAATAATGTAATATTCATAAAGGACGTAATGAAACAGAGGAATTCAAAAACCACAGTGTGTACTTTCTGACTATCCTCCTACCAGCCAGAATTTTTTCATTCGCGTTGGACAAAAGGAGAGCTCGTAAATAATCAGTAATCTATAAGATCCTCAAATTGCCATTGCGTAAGACGAGTAGGGCATAATGGCCACATGGCTAAAAAGGGCTAAATAAATTAAGTAATCCAGTTTTAACTTCCATAATATGTGTGCTGAGACAAAAAAGGAACTTATTTACACTACGAATTATATGATGAGAGCAAAAAAATTAGTTACGTAATACAATTATTATGTATTTTTCAAAAAAAAATTATTACTACTGAGAAAAACTAAAGGGGCACGTGGCGTATCGTGTTCACTTCACCAAAATCTCAACGTTTGAAACGTTATTAAAATTGAGCGTAACGTAATTCTCCTCGGACAGCTGAAATACTGCGCTTCATTTACCTATCATACTGAAGAATTATGTTTGGAACAACAGGAGATCATCGTAATATTCAATTTGCTGCTTTCAGGTAAAAATAACTAAAACAGTCCAGTTATCTTCTTGTTGTCGGCATGTACTATTTGTTCACATATGTAACAGTAAAAAACGGAAGACACTTTCTAATTTTGGACGAGTATATTGGCCATTGTGCCCGCCTAGAGGCCATTACGCAAAAGGTGTATTAATTGGCGACTGCCTTCGATGAAGCAATCGTCCGTATGTCTCTCTGTACAAACATTCTTCCAACATGAATACATCAGAAAAACTTGTTATATCAATGTGTACTAATTACATGAGGTGAGACCTTACCTTACACCAGAGGGTCCCAAAATCGCACAAAACGTGAATGAGAGACAAAATAGTATCCCGGCTCCTTGAAATGGCTATGTGTAGCTGAGGTGGTTTCATAGATCCCTTTGTGCAACTACCACAGGGCCTCACAAATTCACATGGTCGTTTTGACCGAAATAGCCATTATATCCATCCTTCTTCTAAATATGATCTGCATATTTCGTGTCTTCAGCTACAACAACGTAACTCCTCCGTATCAATTCCTTCCTGATCTCCGAGATGATGGCATAAGGACTGAGCACTGAAATTCGTGCCACGGGATTGTTCTTCCCTGTCCGCCTCAGAAGCGAAACCGCGGCCGGATACTGCGTTCGCGAGTTCGAAGGAGGTAGGGGGTAGTACTTAAGACAGCGCCAGATGGAAGACTGATCACTCATCACGTCCGTCTGAAAATGGTAACACGTAAGTCTGGCGAAATAGCGTCTCATTTGGACGATGCAACTACGCTGAACACTTTAAAACACTTCTGAATCACCGAAGCCTTAACATCAGAAATAATTGGAACATACTGATACGTGTCATATTTCTTTGTGTTTTAATATATCATTACACTTGTTTCTCGCATCATAGCTTAGAAAGTCTCCTATCTTTGTAATGTTCCGTCTGTGAATTCTTCCCTGACATAACACTTCTGACTCAGTCTTCTCATGTTTTCGTGTGACCTCTTCTTCTTCTTTTTTTTTCGCATGAATCCATTAAGTAATCTTCTTAGGCAATCTGTCCTGACCCAAATGAAATACATGACCATACCATCTTACTTGTGCCTCGACTGTATCTGTCACAGGGGTGCGGAGCGTCAGTATCTTACCTACGTGTTAATTTTTAATAAGCAGTTAGCCTAGGACACATCCTAGATCCCATATCTATTGACAATCTGTTCCTCCTAATTCTTTCAGTTATTACCGTGTTTCTGTTGCACACGCTGCCATACTCTCTACAACGTTTTTTTTTTATATCCTAATCTTGGTTTCTCATACAATATGTATGCTCTATAGAATGCCATTGGTTTGCTTGCTTGTCTGCCTTGGGCAAAGTGGTTCTTAATTCCGCTTTTACTAATCACATCATTGTTAATAATGTCTTAGAAATACTTATAACACTCGATAGAACTTACTACACCTAAATCAGAAGTCTGGTTTTAACACAACAACACAGCGCCCTGCTGTATTAACTATTTACATTTAAATGAAGTGTATAAATGCCTTGTATATATTATTGTCAAGTATATATGCTTTAATAATTTCCTGTGTGCAAAATAACCAGTGAAAGAGAATTTAAAGAATTACTCAGGCCAACGATGGAAATTTTTTTGCTGGATATACCTTATTCTTATGTTTTTTAGGATGGGATATCCAGATATGATACTTAAAAAACAGTATCACCCACCATCCATTCACATTTTACAGTTCAATTTATCAAGTTAAGCGATTTTTAAAAAAAAATTCAGCAGCTTTTATGTAGTCAAAATAATTTAAGAACGACTTGTAATGAATGTAGAGGACGTTGGTAGCACTGCCGAAAACGTTTGCTGGCAAAAAAGGTCGATGTTATTTTTGTGTTTACAGATGGTGTTTTGTAAGTCTAATAGTGGTTGTAAAAACTCTGCTGACAGTTTTTGTTGTATTTGTGGTGAATTTTTGATTAAACACACCAAATAAACATTACAGACCTTGTGAAAAAGGTTTATCTATCATACTTTGGATCTAAACTAGGCGATAAAGATAAATCTTGTGCGCCACGTAAGATATGTTATGTGTGTGTTGAAGCTCTGAGAAAATGGTCCAAAAAGGAGAAAAAAGCCTTTAGAGTTGCTGTTTATTTATTTATTTATTTATTTATTGTTCCGTGGGACTAAATTAAGGAGAAGTCTCCATGGTCATGGAACGAGTCAATACATTAAATTATAACACGATATTAGAAACAGATAAAATGAAATATAAAAAAACATATTCAGGTGACAAGACGTAAGTTTAAATGAAGAAAATCAACAATGTAACACAGGAATTTGCTTAATTTTTTAGCTCTTCCAGGAACTCCTCGACAGAATAGAAGGAGTGAGCCATGAGGAAACTCTTCAATTTAGACTTAAAAGAGTTTGGGCTACTGCTAAGATTTTTGAGTTCTTGTCGTAGCTTATTGAAAATGGATGCAGCAGAAAACTGCACTCCTTTCTGCACAACAGTCAAGGAAGTGCATTCTACATGCAGTTTAGATTTCTGCCTAGTATTAACTGAGTGAAAGCTGCTAACTCTTGGGAATAGGCTAATATTATTAACAACAAACGACATTAAAGAAAATATATACTGCGAGGGCAATGTCAGAATTCCCAGATTTTTGAATAGGGGTCGACAAGAGGTTCTCGAACTTACACCACATATAGCTCGAACAGCCCGTTTTTGAGCCAAAAATACCCTCTTTGAATCAGAAGAATTACCCCAAAAAATAATACCATACGACATAAGCGTATGAAAATATGCGAAGTAGACTACTTTTCGCGGTGAAGTGTCACTTATTTCAGATACTGTTCTAATGGTAAATAAAGCGGCATTTAGCTTCTGAACAAGATCCTGGACATGGGCTTTCCACAACAGCTTACTATCTATCTGAACGCCTCGGAACTTGAACTGTTCCGTCTTGCTTATAATATGCCTATTCTGTCTGATCAAAATATCGGTTCTTGTTGAATTGTGTGTTAGAAACTGTAAAAACTGAGTCTGACTGTGATTTAGCATCAAATTAATTCCCACAAGCCACGAACTTATTTCATGAACTACATTATTTGTTACTGTTTCAATATTACACACAAGATCCTTCACTATAAAGCTGGTGTCATGAGCAAACAGAAATATTTTTGAATCACCTGTAATACTAGAAGGCATATCATTTATATAAATAAGAAACAGCAGTGGCCCCAGCACCGACCCTTGGGGAACGCCCCACTTAACAGTGCCCCATTGGGATTGAACATCACTACCACTCTCAATATTGCGGAGAATTACCCTCTGCTTTTTGTTCTTAAAGTAAGAGGCGAACCAATAGTAAGCTACTCCCCTTACTCCATAATGGTCCAACTTGTGCAGTAATATTTTGTGGTCAACATAGTCAAAAGGCTTCGTTAAATCAAAGAAAACACCTAGCGTTCGCAACCTTTTATTTAATCTGTCCAAAACCTCACAGAGAAAAGAGAATATAGCATTTTCAGTTGTTAAACCATTTCTAAAACCAAACTGAACATTTGACAGCAAATTATGTGAATTTAAATGCTCCAGTAACCTTGTATATACAACCTTCTCGATAACTTTAGCAAACACCGATGGCATAGAAATAGGTCTAAAATGGTCAACATTATCAATGTCTCCTTTTTTATAAAGTGGCTTCATCACCCAGTACTTTAATCGGTCAGGAAACCGACAACTCCTGAAGGAAAAGTTACAGATTTGGCTGAGAACTGGGATAACATACATAGAACAATACTTCAGTATTCTGCTAGATAACCCGTCATATCCATGAGAGTTCTTTAGTGAATTAATTATTAACTCAATCTCCCTCTTGTCAGTATCATGGAGGAGCATTTCAGGTAACAGTCTTGGAACACTTTCTTCTAAGAGCTCTATATGATTCCCTATTGGGACTAGGTTTCTATTTAGTTCACCTGCTATATTCATAAAGTGATTATTAAATACTAAACATATATGCGACTTATCAGTAACACGGACATTCCCACTACGCACTGATTCTATATCCTCGACCTGTCTCTGCAGACCAGCAACTTCCTTTACGACTGACCATATAGTTTTAATTTTATCCTGAGACTTAGCTATTCTATCTGCATACCATATACTTTTTGCCTTCCTAGTAACATTTTTAAGCACCTTAAAATACTGTTTGTAATGGGCTGCTGCATTTAGATTTTGACTGTTTCTAACGTTTTGATATAATTGCCACTTTGTTCTACAAGATGTTCTTATCCCTCTAGTCAGCCACACAGGCTGCCTGTTTGTGCTAGTACCCTGTTTTAAACGTCCTAACGAAAAGCAACTTTCAAAGAGCATGAGAAAAGTCTTGAGAAATGCATTATATTTATCGTCTACTGTATCAGCGCTATAAAAATCTTGCCACTCTTGTTCCTTTATAAGGTTTACAAAGGTCTCTACAGCAACTGGATCAGCTTTCCTGAACAGCTGATGACTGTATTTAACACGTGCTGCAGCACAAAAATCTTTTAAAGTTAAAATTTGTGCATCATGTTCTGAAAGGCCATTCACCTTTTTGGTAACAGAATGCCCTTCTAGTAATGAGGAATGAACAAAAATGTTGCCTATGGTTGTTCTACTGTTCCCTTACACTCTCGTTGGAAAGAATACGGTTTGCATAAGATTATATGAATTAAAGAGGTCTACCAGCATCCTCTTCCTTGCACAATCACTTATACAATTAATATTGAAGTCACCACATATAACTAACTTTTTGAATTTCCTATAAAGTGAACCAAGAACCTCCTCTAGCTTTAGCAAAAATGTTGTGAAATTGGAGTCCGGGGATCTATAAATAACAACAGTTAGAAGTTTAGCTCCATTAAATTTAACCACACCTGCACAACATTCAAACACCTTTTCAGTGCAGTACTTTGAAACATCAATTGACTCAAATGGGATAACTCCACCACACCGCAAAGAGCTCCTCGAAAAGCCAACCTGTATCCTGATAAAGGAAGCCTCTGAATTACCTCCTTACTTAAGAAGTGTTCAGATATACCAATAATTTCAGTCAACATCTATAAGCAGTTCACTAACTTTATCTCTAATACTTTGTATATTTTGATAAAATATACTAATTCCCCTCATTACTCGGATACCTAAGCTTTGTCAAAAGTGATTCCCTTGTTAGAGAGACTTCCCTTAAGCAGGAATACCTATCAGCTGACTTCAGTCTAAAAAAGGTGCAGCTCTAACACCCACTAGTGCAGGAATTTTCCCATGAGTGATCCCACCAACCCCACCTATGCTGTCACCTATAAGCTTTGCCAACCTCCCCTTCTCATACCTGTTGAGGTGCAGACCGTGTCTAGTGAAACCCGTCCTGCTGATAGACTCCACCGACACCACTGAAATGTGATCCATGCTTTCTGTCATCAGCGCACCCCTAAGTCTCATGTTATTACGCCTGACGGCTGTATTAAGATGAGGCCGATCATGACACTGAAACAGTTCCAGGAAATGCACATTCGTGTTGCCAGTCTGAGTGGCTATATTTTCCAGGTCACCATCTATGTTATACTCCCCATCCCTATCAATACTATTACCAGCCCCACCCACAATCACTACCTGATCCTCGTTAGTAAAATCCCTACATAATCCCCCTAAGTTAACAGTCACCTTAGCCAACCCTGCATTAGGCTTCACAATGCTGGTGACCTGGTACTCACTCCCCAGCACTTCCTGCAACTGCTGGCCTACACCTCTGCCATGAGAACTACCTATCAGCAGAACCTCCTTCTTCCTCTTCGACTTTGCAACTGTTCTAGGCACAGTAACTACTGAGGTCTGCTGCATACTTCCTACATCTACAGCTACTAAAGATTCCTCTCCACTAGACACTGACAGTTGGTCATATCTATTGTAAACACCAACAGTATAACTATCTGAAAATCTTCTTCTCCTAGCAGATCTCTTGCCAACAGCCAGCTCCCATTCCCCAACCCCCTTCTCCCTCCTCATCCTATCTAGCTCCTCCTGTGCGTTTTTCAACTACACCTGAAGGGCACAGATCTTACGCTCCTGCTCCTCTATCAACTTACTCTTGCTACATAACCTGCAGTTCCAGGAGAGGATCTCACCAGAATGCCCACTGGCTTCCCCACTGCATTCCCCCCAGTGAAAATAATTCGAACAAGTCTCACACCGCAATCCACTACTCACAAACCTACGGCAAAGCCCACACTTCTCACTCATGGTAGAATTTTACTTTTTCTAAGTTCCGCTACTACAATAGGAAGATGTTAAAAACCTGACTACAATAATCACAAACTTACTCTACAAGGGAAGTAACTACTACTATTAACAGTATTAATAAACAACAAATGTGAATATAACAAAAGACTAATACAGAAAGAGAATAAAACGTCTAATGACACAGTAACGAAGCTAAAAACTGTTCCCAAAAGGTTCGTCTGAAATTATTTCACCAGATAACACCAAGAACACCGGTTGAAGACTACTAAAGTTCCTAAATAAACCACTATACACAAACAATTAATTAGTACTTAGCTTTCGATGCGTCGCTACAGCTGCAACTGGTCAGCGCGGAATGTAAACACAGGCAAGAGGTTAAGTTGCTCGATACGAAACACTCACAAATATCAGGTCACAACACAAGGCAGAGGTGAATGAAGAAACGACTAATAAGTCACTTACATAGTAAATATTATCACAAAAACCGTTAAAATATGTATCTGAAACCTAAAAATATATTAAAACTTAGAGAGCGATCTCACACGCAGTCACTCGCTTATGACGTCACACCAAAGAACAATGATATGCAGGGAGCCAAGAAATCATTCCTATTATTGTTACTTTTGCAGTGTTGATATTACTGGTCATAATTCGAAAAACAAGAAGGTAATGGGCTACCCTAACCTTCCGTCCACCATCCGACCAGTGGGGCATGATGTAAACTTGCGGTTCCTGAACCATCAGATGATTTAAATCTATTCCAACAGAAGTATTTTCGTATGTACAATGTGATTTACATGGAACAGATGAATTCCATTCTAAAACAAAGTCAAGAGCCCAAACTGTTTACTCAGACCGAGGTTAACGATTTGGTTAGGGATCTGGGCTTAACTAAAGAAAGGGCTGAATTTCTTGGCTCTAGATTAAAAGACAAGAACTTATTGGCTGTTGGAACCAGCGTATACATGTATATAAAGAGAGAGCAGCAATTTTCCAAGTTTTTTCAACAAGAGATGATTTAGTGTACTGCTCAGACATTACCAGTCTGATGAATCAGTTTGGTATTGAATACAAAAAGGAAGACTGTAGGCTGTTTACTGATTCATCCGAAACTAGTTTAAAGGCTATTTTATTACACAGTGATAACACGTATGCATCTATACCTGTTGGACATTCTGTACATATGAAAGAGAGCTATGAAAACCTACATATAGTGCTAAATAAAATAGGCTCTTCTGCTCATGACTGGATGATATGTGGCGAACTAAAAGTAACATGCACGCTCCTTGGTCAGCAAGGTGGTTTTACCAAATTTCCATATTTCTTGTGTGAATGGGACACTAGGGCTATGGATCAAAACTGGTGAAGAAAGAAATGGCCTATCAGGTAGCCATTAAAACCTGGTGAGAGAAACATTACGATAAAAACTTGTAGCTTCAAAAAACGTACTCCTACCACCTCTACATACAAAGTTAAGCCTAATGAAACAGTTTGTAAAGGCTTTGCCTAACGATTGACCATGTTTTAATCATATCTGTCAAACGTTTTTACACCTTTCATAAGCTGAACTAAAAGAAGGCGTCTTTGTCGGACCTGACATTAGAAAATTGGTGCTCGATGTTAACTTTGAATCGACAATGACCTTAAATAAGAAAGATGCATGGGTATCATTCAAGCAAGTCGTTGCAAAGTTCATAGGACATGAAAAAGACCCAAAATATGTTTCTATTATAGGTACAATGTTGAAGAAGTTTAAAACCTTAGGATGTTTAATGATCCTGAAAGTTCACTTTTTGAACAGTCAGCTTGATTACTTTCCGGGCAACATGGGAGATGTTAGTGAGGCGCAGGGAGAGCGTTTTCACCAGGACATTAAAGTGATCGGAAAACGCTACCAAGTCCGCTGTAACACCAACATGATGGTTGACTACTACTGGTCACGTCACCGAGAATTTCAGCCAGCGACTCATAGTAGAAAAAGCTACTGGATACTTTCCGTATTATGTTGTCCATCTTTTATTTCTGACGATCATTATTGCGCAAAGTATATCACACAATAACGATCAAGTTATGTCAGCATCAGTCTGCTTCCACGTAATTGTTTCATTTCGGATTCGATGGCTTATCCAAAATTAATATCGAACCATTAGTAACATGGTAATTCCTTAAATGGGCTACCACCTGGAGAGGAAGGGGAGTGTTACAAGGTTGTGACTCACACGTCCAGTAATCAGATATTTTATTTTCAGTAAATCAATGGTTAAACCAAATTTCTGATACTCTCTGTACTTAGTTCCAACCATGTAGGTCATGACTTGGTCACCACCAGAATACTTAGTGAAGAGCTTATTATAATTTATAAACACACCATCAGAGAGTAAAAAACGTTTTCATTATCTTAAAGCAGGAGTGAAGTTCATTTTCAATGATGATGTTATTGCGTATCTATGTCGTCCTCCTTTGATGAATGAAATCTCTCCATATATTTTTGTAAGTGATTTAATTCCAAAAGCTGTGACATTATATACGTCTCTCACGGCCTGAACACATAGCCACTAAATTTCTTGACATTGCAGTCCACAATTTACAGAAGGGAATGCTATCATCAGCTTCCTTAAGATAAATGAAAACCATTGGGGTCTGTAAGTCTTCTTTCTGCGGCCTCTTCTATAAAAAATATTTGCGTGTGCATGATCTTCCAGCACGGAGATTACCATGCTCTTCATCGCCGAGGGTATGTCATTCTCGCCTTTATATTTTTTCCATATAATCTAAAGAATAAATTTGTTTTGTTTAGTCCTCTATAGTCTGAGGATTTCCTACTGTCACCTTTTTATATATGCTGAATATTTATTTTGTTTTCCATTCATCTAGTAATTTTTCACGTCTTAACAAGCAATAAAAAACACTTTTGGTTTATTCCAAGAGTTTATCTGTTGTACTCTTGAGCAATTCAATAGGCAATCCGTTCTGACCTGAACGTAGTCCATTCTTTATAGTCATCAACAGATTTTTTTTTATTTCTGCAGGCATTACAGTTATTGCATGTACTAACAAAAGCTCGAATGTGTCAATAATTTCTTGACGGGATTAAAGTTAAAGGTTTATTCTAAATGGTACACTATGGTAACAAAAGTCATGGGATAGCTCCTTGCCCGGCTTTAGTGCAGCAACTCGACGTGGCATTGACTCTGTAAGGTGTCAGGCAAATCCTACACCTTCCATGAAAACCCTGACATGATAAGCAAATCCAGTAGTATGTCACATAGCTCCGAATAAATCGTGACATTAAATTAACCAAAGCAATACGAGTAACGAGTGAGCAAATGGAATACCACAGACTAACACAAGAATGCCGTGAGACAGACGCAGTTCCGAGGGGAGAAACGAGAACAGAAGCCGAGAGCAGAACCATGTTAAGCTGGAAGGCCCTACGATAAGGGACAGACACCCACGTCGCCAGCTAACCGCTAGGACCACCTCCCAGCCCATGTTAAAAGCTAGAGCCTTCCAGAAGAACAGTATAGAGCTTCGAGAAGGAAACTCATTACATCCACGAACTTTTAATGATCAATTCCGAGTAGGATTATCAGAACACTGGACGCTAGAACTCAACATTAGACTTTATATGTGCACACATGTCAGGAACAGTCGCAGAAACCATGCAGAATGTTGCAGCGACATGCTGATCGTACGAAGATTTCAGAGAGAAGTTTCTCTCACGATATTGGTCCAGCGAAGCACAGAACAGAGTGAAGTACGAATTATTACAGAACCCATATTTTGAAAATTCAGGAGAGAAGAGTCCCGTGAAATTTTTCGAATTAATGGCAAAGAAAAATCAATGCTGAGATGTACCATACAGTGATGGAGAGTTGATGAAATTATGCGCGATGAAGCTACCATTGAAATACCAGCAACATTAGTAGGTCGCGAAGGCAATGACGTCGAAGCATTTAAAGGTATTCTAAGGGAACTAGAGTTCATATTTTCTTAAGATGACGCAAGAAAAAGACGAAGCGCACGTGAAAACGAAAGCAAAAAGCAGTGAAATCCACAAGACACAGTACGAAGAAATAATATTTACGAACCATGTGATAACTTCGCACCAAGAAACGACAATACCTTTCAACAAAGAACCGGTTATGGATTTAGAAGAGAATATGGCAATAACTATAATTCACCCAGGAACGGCAACAACTATTACAGAGGGAATAACGACAACCGAAACAGGTGCTGGAGAACCAATAGACCGACAAATTATCAACAAAGAAACCACTATCAACAAGCTGAACAAGAAAAGAGAATACAGATAGAAGAGGTGGAGGTAAGACCACCAAACCCCGAAAAACGTTCGAATTGACAGCTAAGCGCCCATGCCAAATAGAATGACGCACTGACCCAGGAAAATTGCAGCACCTTCAACAGAGAAGTAGAAATCTTATCACGAGAAGAAGGAAGAAACAAATCCGCAGCGACCAGATGAAAACGAAGACAAGAAAATAACAATATCGTGTTGGGACAAAATTAATTGGGAGAATACTGACGAGGAAGATGAATTACCAGAGGCATGCACAACGAATGTAAGAGGAAAGGACGAAATAATGAGTATTGCAGAGCTATTTGAGATGGAAAACAGGGAAAGCGAATTCAATGAGGATAATGCGCAGTTGACAGAAGTTGAAAATAAGTTACGAGTGGGCACACAAGCCAACGTATATAATGAAGGAAGTTATGAAGCGATAATTAGTGCATTTAGATGCGATTATGTGGAAGTAGCGACGAAGAAGGAGAAGACAGACGAGGATGAGGAAAAAGTAGAGGATTTTGAAGAAAGCGTAAATGATGGAAGAAATAGAGAAGAGGAAATAAAAAAAGAGAGAAGTAGCAGTCGAAGCTTATCCTACAGAAAGTTCGAATTCACATGGGAAATTCCTAAAAAGACTCATGTATTATTCAGTGGAGGATTCGTTGATGCAAGAAGAAGAACAGAACCAACCCTGTCAAATTCAACCAATTGTGAAGGCCATGCTGATAGCGGAAGTGAACTGATTGCGATCTCAGAAAATTTATTCATACAGTGTAATGCCAATGAGGAATTGCCAGTTCTGAAAACACGTAAGATTAAAGTAAGACGTCGTATTAGAAACAATGCTGCGGAAGTTACTAGACAAACAAGGTTAACTCTTTGTGTCAGGGTCAAAAGATAGAAGCCAACTTCGTGATTATACCTAAACTAACTGTAGATTTGATTATAGGTGCAGATTTTTTAAATGAGAGACGAGCGATAGTAGATATGGGCAATGTCACACTTCTCTTTGAGCAAAAGTTAAAATTAGAAGATATACCAGTTATAAACAAACAATTAAGAATGACACGAGATAAAGAGGATGAAGAATTAGAATGCTATGCACAAAAGGGGGAATCGCCTCAACTCAAGTTAGAAGTCCATAAAGAAATCGACGAAAAATTGCAAGAAGTTCAAGGTATTTCGGAACACAGTAAAAGAGAAATAGAGGGTATTTTACGAGATAAAGCAGAGGTATTTTTACCTAAGACTGGCAGTATTAAACACCTTCAGTACAAATTTGAAGATTAATTTTATTACTGGTAAATAATCAGCACAATATTTCAAGATTATGTTGCATGTAATATCGTCAGGAGAAAGAAGAATGAAGAGAGAGGAAGGTGGGAAAAAGAAAGTAGTTTCAATAAAAACAAAAATAACACCAATAGTACCACAGATTAAGGTGAAGGGATAAAGCGTAGATAGTCTAACAGCATGAAATACAAAAATGCTATACACCACGACACTACACAAAAAATAAAAAAACAAACTTGAGGACTTTTGTAGAAGTTAAGACTCAAAATATCTTAGAATTGTAACATGGAAAGGGCGCCGTAATTTGTAAAGCTTTTATGAAGGCTTAAAACAATTTTGGTACTAGACATATGTTAGATGATTATAAGTAAAACTTTTTGTAAGAACCATTGTAAAAACTCTAGCAAGGACAAGATGCAACGACCCACAAGTTGCAACACGAGAAGTTTCAAGAAACAAAAGAATGTAATTAGCAAGACACGATTTCTACAAGGCAGAAGCATCGAGAGAAGAGAAAGGACAGCCAGACCAACAGAGGGTAGCTGAAGTGGGCAATAAATCTGCTGAACCACAGGGTGGCAGAACCCTGCTTGGACAGAAGATGGAACCACACAGTGGCAGAACACGGAAGGGACCAGTGCAGGGACTGACAAGCAAACACCCGACTTTCACCGCTCAGAAATCCCGGGACGCCACGACTCAGTGGAGCGAGTAAAAAACGGTCCGACGAGAAGACGGCTTGGGCAAACCACCACTGGCAAAAAATATGTGTAAAAGTCACACTACCACTATTAAACAGCACGCTGATGCACGAAACTGAAGAAAACGTCCACAAAGTAGAAATGACATGCCCAAACCATTTATCGAACTGTTACTAGGAGGAGAACTTCAAAGCGACTAGTTATCAATAAATATTTCCATATCCCGCCCAGAGAAGAACCAAGAATCAAGTAAGAAGCAGAGAAAAATCAGGAAGAAGAGAAGTAGAAGCTTCATGAGATTGAGGCCAAGAAAGAAGATGAGTCAAGAATAGATGACATACCTTCCCAAATCCCTATCCTATTGTAAACTAGTCGTCTGCAAAGTATTACAACGAAAAACGACCACTTTCAGCGACTCATAACGATGACTTTCACGCATACAAAGCCAGTAAACCACGAGATACTGCACTCACAGCTCCATTCCACTATGGGACCTCCACAACAGCAACACACACTTGCAAAGCCAACAAGGAATGACGAATGAAGCTGTACGTCAAATACTTGCCCACATCCATCTCACTCAAGTCCACCACCTTCGTGCAAAAACATTCGCCAACCTCATGCTTAAACATTCATAGGATTGTGTGAATGTGTGAAATCAAATTATGTGATGTAGGGATTGTGCAAAAGAAACATGTGAAGAAACTAAATAAGTTAAGCACATCAGACAGTTAATAAACTACAAATTAACAGTCATTGACTATGGACTTAAGTAAAAAATAGACTATCGATAAAATTAGTTCTAAAATGGACAGTATATAAAGAACAAAAGTAAGATGTAATAAACACTAAAACTATATGCCACTTATTTTCGACTCATAAAAATAAAATAATAACTATATTTTACTTATTTTCTCCTTATAAAGACAAATAATAAAAAATTATCTTGTTGGATGTTTTCCCTTTTTTTTAACATTTGTACCATTTGTTAGGATAATATCTCAACACTTGTGTATGTATATTTCTTTGTCAAAGCAATTCTTGGAAATAATTCTTATTTGTTAGTGTAACAATGTTGAAATGAGTGTCTAGAAACAAAAACATTTTACTTGTACATGATATTTAGAAAATGTGTTAGGAATAGACTTTACTTAATTACTACATTTATTAAACAATATTTATAAGAAAATCAATGTGAAAGACTCCTCACTTTCGATAACAAACTTCTTAAAAAACAAACTTCACTATTAAATAAAGGAAGAAAATAATAAAAAAAATAATAATTATAATAGAATTTCCTTCCCTAGTCAATATAAACATGTTTTTGATAATAATGTGGAAGAATATAAAAATATATATTAGTAATACAAACTAGCATAGAACAGAATAACGTGGGTGAACAGTAGGCAACAAAATTTAGATACCGGAATGATTTTTGACTGGCTTAGACAACGATTCAATCATTGCCTAACTTCAGTACAAAAATTAAGTTCGAAGGGTAGTGATATGTAAGGTGTCAGGCAAATCCAACACATTCCATGAAAACCCTGACTTGATAAGCAAATCCAGTAGTATGTCACATAGCTCCGAATAAATCGTGACATTAAACTAATCAAAGTAATAGGAGTAACGAGTGAGCAAATGGAATACCACAGACTAACACAAGAATGCCTAAATGCATGTCATACCTTCCCTCCGTGAGACAGACGCAGTTCCGAGGGGAGAAACGAGAACAACAGCTGAGAGCAGAACCGTGTTAAGCTGGAAGGCCCTACGATAAGGGACGGCACCCACGTCGCCAGCTAACCGCTAGGACCACCCCCCAGCCCATGTTAAAAGCTAGAGCCCTCCAGAAGAACAGTATAGATCTTACAATAACGCTAAAAGGACCACACCAGCTGCAAGTTTTAGCGTGAGACTTAATCGCATTTCTGTTACGTTGCAAACTTTAAAAACATTGCCCCACCACGAAAAGTATAACGTTTCTCAGTGGATGGACAGAATTTTTGTAGGCAGAGCTTGAGGTTAACATTGAGCCCCTGATTGGTCAGATGAAAACACAGCCAGATAGTTTATTTAGACCAACTTCGGTAAATTGTAGTAAGGAGAAGTTAGGAGAGAGTTGCTTCCGAGACTTCGAGGTGAACGGAGCTGTGCTGTCCGCCACCCCCTGACGTACACCGACAAGGTAATGAACGCACGCGATGCTGCATAACAGTGCATAAAGCTTCACTCAGAATTGCAGAAGTCTCATCTGTCACGCCCCCTTTTTTGCGTAATACTAGTGTCGATCGTCAACTAAAGCTCATGGTGTTCACATTTGCTACTTGAATTAAAAATCTGAAACGCGATGATTTTTCTGTTATATAGTTATTGAGAAGCCACATCAGCCACTGTAATTTATGACAAGTTAGATAAGTAATTAAAGATATTTGAGGATCACTATAGACCATTTTGACAGTTTTCTCTTTTGTGAAACTTAATTTAAACCTAGAATATAGATGTGATATGGCATAGGTCATCCTTCGATCCATTGTAGAACTTGGAAACCCATTCAGGGAATATTCGTTCACATTTTTGTTGAACGCAGTTGGTTTTTATCATCCTGTATTAAAACATTTCCTTTTATCAATAGCGCAATTTATAAACGATGTTTTGTGAATAGAATAAAATTTCCAATGGTAAACTTAACTGTTTCTTCGACGTTTTTTTACCAGCTAACTAAAATTAGGAAAGCCTTGAACCCCTTCCACTAAATTTAGTTAGTATTAAGATTCTTTTACAGGGAGTGCAGTGGAGCTGACGCTGAAATCATTAAGTATTTGGTTATATCATCGCTAGTCTCACTGAACTCTTCTCAACCCTACATGTCATGTGTGGTCTGACGTCTCCTTACCAGCAACAGGTCCAAACTAGTCAATTCCCTAAAAAACACGCTCAGAGCCTCGTTGCCCGAAAGTGGTAGGGAGAGACGATATAGAACAAATAGACACGACGCAGAATGTTAGAACTCGACAGGTCGTATGCCCACTGCATAAAAATTGAGTCATGCTGCCTCTACAGTCCTCCATAATTGCGGAATTGTTGCCGGTGCATTTTGTGCACGAACTGACCTCCCGATTATATCTTAAAAATGTGAGATAAGATTCACGTCGGGTTGTATGGGTGGCCTGGTGAGATGGTGCTTTGTCATCCATAAAAATTCCATCGTTGTCTGGGAACAAATTATCTTCAAGTGGCCGAGCATAACGATTTCCAAATGGTTCAAATGGCTCTGAGCACTATGGGACTAACATCTACGGTCATCCCCTAGAACTACTTAAACCCAACTAACCTAAGGACATCACACAACACCCAGTCATCACGAGGCAGAGAAAATCCCTGACCCCGCAGGGAATCGATCCCGGGAACCTGGGCGTGGGAAGCGAGAACGCTGTCGCACAACCACGAGATGCGGACTAACGATTTCCACTCAATGATCGGATTAGCTGGACCAGAGGTCACAGTCGACTACGAAGCCACCACCAGGAAACACAGTGCCTTGTTGGCAACTTGGATCCACAGCTTGTGTGGTCTGCGCCACAATCGAATACTCCCATCAACTTTAGCAACTGAAATTGGGATTCGTCTACCAGGCCAGGGTTTTCCAGTCCTCTAGGGTTCAACCGATAGGTCGTGAGCCCAGGAGAGGCACTGCAAGCGACGTCGTGCTGTTAACAAAGGCATTTGCGTCGGTTGTCTGCTACCATGTCCTTTGATGCCAATTTCGCCACACTGCACTAACGAATACGTTCGTTGTACTTCCACATTGATTTCTGCGTTTTTTTCACGCAGTGTTGCTTCTCTGTTAGCACTGATGACTCTATGCAAACGTTGCTTCTCTCGGTCGTTAAATGAAGACCGTCGTCTATTGCGTTGTCCGTTGTGAGAAGTAATGTCTGAAATCACATGGTTTGCACACACTCTTGACACTCTGGATCTCTGAGTACTGAATTCCCTAACGATTTTCAAAAGGGAGTGTTCCATGTTTCTACCACTAACTACAATTCCGCGGTGAACGTCTGTTAAGTCCTGGCTTGAGGTTATTATCACCTGATTACAAATGACAACTCCGCCAGTGTACTGATCCTTTGTACCTTGCGTACTCCTGTATATATGGTCTATTGCTATCCCATGGCCGGCCGGAGTGGCCGAGCGGTTCTAGGCGCTACAGTCTGGAACCTCGCGACCGCTACGGTCGGAGGTTCGAATCCTGCCTTGGGCATGGACGTTTGTGATGTCATTAGATTAGTTAGGTTTAAATAGTTCTAAGTTCTAGGGGACTGATGGCCTCAGAAGTTAAGTCCCATAGTGTTCAGAGCCATTTGAAATATTTTCGAGCTATCCCATGACTTTTATCATCTCAGTGCATACACTATGATTAGCTTGAATGAGAGGGTCGTTCTTCGACAGAGCGCAATTCCAAAGTTTATACAGAATGGCATAGCTTTGAAACGTGCTGCATGATACAATTTTAACCTAAAAATTTGAATTTCAATGACATGGCTGCATTTCAGAGGTTTTTGACAAACGCTAGAAGGATCAAAAACATGCACCGCCTATGAATAAACGCTTTGTAATTTCTGACGAGCACTTTTTCACCATTCTGTTTCTCTCGTTTTTAGTACATTATCTGTTAAATCTCTCACGCAACTGGCAATCAACTGAACAGCTACAAATGGAAACGGTCGACGGTGGCAACAGAGGACTCACGCACCAACAGCAGTGCCGTTATGGCGTACAGCAGACGTTAATCAGCCGAGATAAACGCTGCGATGCGGTGCTGCGGGGCGGTGTGCTCAAATAAAGTCACCACCTGGGGGTGGCGTTGTCAATTCGATTAAGGGCCGAGCGGAAGAGAGGCCGCGCCGCGCAAATCCCGGGAACCTCGTACCGCGCCGACGCCGCCGCCCCGTCCCCACAACCCCGTCCCCACAACCCCTCGCCTGAACCTGATGAATATGTAAACAGCGGCGTGGCGCGCCGCGCGGCTAATTCCGGAACTGACACAGTGGCAGTCCGCTTGGCGCTGGCGACCCCGCCCGCCAGGAACACACTTGCTGCCGGCCCACGCTCAGTGGCGATCCGTGTTCAGCGTCCCCGTCTCCACACCCACCATCCCTCGCGAGGTTGTCGTTCCTTTAAATAAAGAATTTGATCAATATAGTACCATACGCAATTCACATTTGTGCAGGACGTCCAATCATTAACAGTAAAGAGCCCTGCAACAGTTCTCACTGTATTCTTCCACCTGCTGGCATTCGCTCGCTGCTCGTACAGTCTCGCAAGCCATTCCATCAGCCTTAGCTGCAGACAAAAGGACGCTTGGGTAAGTGGGGAACTACCTTTATTTTATGCTATGGATGCCGAACATGTTAATACACTGTTCTTCATCGAAGATAGTGAGTTTTTGTGGTTTGTACCTTCTTCTGAACTTGCAGTTCCTACGATCCTCAATGACATTCTTGTTGTGGTAGGCGCGAGGGGGGTGGGATGGGAGGGTTGGCTAATTAGTCTCTGACTATGTGGTAGACGTAATGCGCTCTTGCGCCTCCTACTGCTAATGGTAAGACAACAATGTCCTCTTTTCTAATATGGCCACTATGCGCAGAGGACGACACCTACATAGGAAAGCACAACTTTAAAGTTTTCCACATTACCTTTATTCTACTTAACCAAAAAAGTTAGCCTAT
This sequence comes from Schistocerca serialis cubense, assembly GCF_023864345.2. Taxonomy (NCBI): domain Eukaryota; kingdom Metazoa; phylum Arthropoda; class Insecta; order Orthoptera; family Acrididae; genus Schistocerca; species Schistocerca serialis. Next base: position 645,522,311 of record NC_064638.1, on the reverse strand, counting down.
AGGATAAGTGAAGGATCTTGTAATGGTAGCAAGTCTGCTTTTAACGAAGTCTTCATCTCTGTATACATATAAAAGGCCATATAGTGACTGACAGACTGACTGACGGACTCATCATCACCCAGCGCAATTGGCTAAGTATAGAAACAGGAAATCTGGAGAGGATGTAGATCGTATACTTCTAAGTGAGTGAAATAGGAAACGAAAATTTTTTGAATTTATGTTGTTATTAATGTAATTTTTAAGCTAGAACTACGAAAACTGGTATTTGGTTTCTCGATTAGAAATGAAAAAGACTGCATTTCAACATTTTTCTAGAAACTGAAACATTATACCGCTGAATTTTTTTTTTGCATACAAATCATTATTTAAAAAGTTACTAATACATTTTCAAAGCAACAAGTATGAAAATTGGATTTGACTTCTCAGTCACAAGTGTTTTTGGAAAAGTCAGTTCCAATGGGAATCAAATATGAGACGAAAGTTTTATGGAAATATTTCGTTGTGAAAACAGTTTTTAAGCAAAATCTATGAAACGCTGTATTTGGCTTCTCGTTTGGAATTAAAAAGAATTAGGAATTCACCCCTAAACGACTGATTCACTGCGTCATCATCACATCATCACTAACTCAAACCAATAGGGATAGAAACATCATACTCTGAGAGGATGTTGACCTTATGCTATAGGCATCGTTTAGTAATGGATTGTTAAGAAATCCAGCCTAAAAGGACGAAGTAGTCGATGAAAGGTATTTTGAATATATACCGCTATTAAGACAGTTTTGAAGTTAGAACTACTAAAATTTCTGTTTGGTTTCTCGGCCAAAAATAAAAAAAATACGTGTATGATTACTTTTGGGAATTCAACCAGTGAGAGGTAAAATAGAAGGTGAAATTTTGTTTTGAAAATAAATCATTGCTGAAATACTAATGAAGGCTATTTAAAAATACAACTTTAAAAACTGGTACTTTACTTCTCGAATAGAAATAGAAAAGGAACGAGTTGCGTTGTTTCTAGAAACTCAACTCATAAGGGGGTGAAATTCACCGATGAAAATTTTTATTAAAATATTTCGTTATGGAAGCCTTTCTAAAACTAAATAAAAGAAAATTTATGTATGGCTTCTCAGTTAGAATCTAAAAAGCACATGTTTAAGTGTTTTTTATAATTCCACCCCTAGGACAATGAAATATGGAATGACATTTTTTTCAAAATATTTTATTATATCACGAAGTTTCTGAAGTAACCTTACGAAAACTGTTAGTGCATCGAAAGGAATATGTGTTAAGCAACGAAAGTTATGGTGGAAATATCACCACAAGAACGGAAAATGGAGGATCAAAAGAGACCTCTGAGTCCAGCTACCATAAACACTTTTTGGTCAGAAGTGCATTCGGGAAAGACCTCATTAGCGTACAGAATTTAAAAGATATTGCAGTTTTTGAATAATATGAAATTTCGATTGAAGAATGTCTATGCGGACCATACCATCTAACCGATTGAAGCAGCGAGTGCTAAGCTAGATTAGTATAAGGCTGAAGAAGTATTCTCTGAAAATTTTTTCGAGCAGTTAGTTCATGAGCGCACTCGAATAGTAAATGGTTGTGAAAACACACATGACCTCTTTGCAAGAAATAATCCTGAGCTAATAACGAGCATCAAAATTGAAACAAGGATTAGCACAGCGTAGCGAGACTGAATACTGCAACTGCCAAATCTTCCAAAATAAATGAATATACGTATATTCAAGAAATGAAATAAAAATTAGCTTGACGCATTCGTGAGAGATAATATCTGCTATTCCGAAATTAACCATGTAAGTATAGACCAGATGTGTCTTGAATTCACAGAAAAAGTATCGACAGCAGTTGAGACATTTATATCAAATAAATTAACAAACGACGGAGCTGATCCCCTATGGTACACAAAACAGGTCAGAATACCTCTACAGAAACAACGACAAATAGCATGCCAAATGGGAACGAACGCAAAATTCCCAAGATTGGTGACCTCTTACAGAAGCCCGAAAATAAGCTCAGACTTCAAATGCGACATATTTGTAATACCCTCCACAAGAAAAATTTATCTCGAAACCTGGCAGAAAATCCACGGAGATTCTGGCCGTATCCAAATTACATATGCTAGCGCCAAGACACAACCAATGCACTCCCTGCGCGATAGCAATGGAAATACTATCCGATGACAGGGCTGCTAAGGCACGGTTCCTAGACACAGCTTTCCGAAATTCCTTCACCAAAGAACACGAAGTAAATATTCCAGAATTCGAATCAAGAACATCTGCCATCATAAGCAACTTAGAAGTAGATATCCTCGGAGTAGTGGATCAACTTAAATCATTTAGCAAAACCAAGTCTTCGGTCCATACTGTATATCAACTAGGCACCTTTCAGAGTATGCTCAGCAATCATATACAACTGCTTGGTGACGAAAGATTCGTACCCAAACACTGGAACGTGACACAAATCACACCAATATTCAAGAACGCCGGTAGGAGTAACCCACTAAATTACAGGCTCATACCATAAAGGTCGATATGCTGCACGATTGTGGAACAAATATTGTATTCCAACATTATGAATTACTTCCATGACAATGGTGTATTGACACAAAGTCAACATGGATTTAGAAAGCATCGTTCTTGTGAAGTATAACTAGCTCGTTAATCACATGAAGCGTTGAGAGCTGTCGACAAGGGATTAAATTGGATTCCGTATTTATAGATTTCCTGAAGGCTTTTGACAGCGTATTTCACAAGCAGCTTGTGCCAAAATTGCGTGCTAATGGATATCGTCTCAGTTATGCGACTGTATTCGTGATTTCCTGGCAGAGATGTCACTCTCATTAGTAATTAACAGGAAGTCATCGAGCAAAACAAAAGCAATTTGTGGCGGTGGTGGGATTATTTGGGAGAGGAGACCAAACTGCGAGGCCATCGGTCTCATCGGATTAGGATAGGATGGGGAAGGAAGTCAGCCGTGCCCTTTCGAAGGAATGATCGCTGCATTTCCCTGGAGCGATTTATAGAAATCATGGGAAACCTAAATCAGGATGGCCCGACGCGGGATTGAACCGTCGTCCTCCCGAATGCGAGTCCAGTGTGCTAACCACTGCGGCACCTCACTCGTTGATATGTGGCGGTCTCCAACGTAGTGTTACAGACCTGTTCTTCCTTAACTACACACATGATTTAGGAGACAGTCAGAGCACGTGTCCTAGGTTGTTTGAAGAAGATGCTGCCGTTTATCGTCTCTTTAAGTCAGGAGAACATCAGAACTAATTGCAAAACGATTTACAAAAGATATCTGCATGGTTCAAAAATTTATCAATTGACCCTAAATACTGAAAAGTGTGAGAGCATCCACAGGGGTGCTAAAAGGAATCCGTTAAATCTCGATTACACGATAAATCAATCAAATTTAAAGGCTGTAGATTCAGCTAAATATCTACGAACTACACTTACGAACAGTTTAACTTGGAAAGCACATAGGAATTGTTCAGGGGAAGGCAAACAAAAAAACTGCATTTTCATGGAAGAACTCTTAGAAGATGAAACCGATACGCTAAGGAGACTGCCTACACTGCACTTGTCCGTGCTCTTTTGGAGTACTGCTGCGCAGTGTGGGATCCTTAACAGATAGAATTAACGGAGTACATTGAGAACATTCAAAGAAGGGAAATAGAAGAGAGTGTCACAGACATGAAACAGAATCTGGGATGAACATAATTAAAACAAAGGCGTTTCTCGTTGTGGCGGGATTTCTTACAATTTCTTCTCGGAATCCAAGAGTATTTTGTTGACGACGGTCTACATGCGGAGAAATGATCATAACAATAATGTAACGAAAATTAGAACTGGCAAGGAGAGATACATGTGTTTGTTTTTTCTGGGAGCGGTTCGAGAATCAGGGTTCAGGTTGTTCGAAGAACCCTCTGCCAGGCATTTAAATGTGATCAGAGTATCCATATATATGTACAAGTAGATGAACAAAATAAGTTAAAAGTTACTTGCCATTAACGGAATTTAATTGATACTGAAGTTGTATTGTATTGTATTGTATGGTAACCGGGGGCCTAGAAACGACGGAGAGGCTCCGTCCCCGCCGCAGCCGCAGTGGTCCACACCCTCACGACGAATACTGCAGCCCACTTCACCCCTCTGCCACCCCACGCCGAGCCACTCTTTCAGGGTTATTGTGCGGTTCGGCCCCCGGTGGACCCCCCCAGGTAACGTCTCACACCAGACGTGTGGAACCCCTATGTTTGCGTGGTAGAGTAATAGTGCTGTACGAGTACGTGGATAACTTGTTTGCGCAGCAATCGCCGACATAGTGTAGCTGAGGCGGAATATGGGGAACCAGCACGCCAAGGCAGATGGATAACCACTTTAAAAACCATCCACAGACTAGCCGGCTCACCGGACCTCGACACAAGTCCGCCGGGCGGATTCGTGCCAGGGACCAGGCGCTCCTTCCCACTTCGGAAAGCCGTGTGTTAGACCGCACGGCAAACCTTGCGGGCCAATACTGAAATTAATAGAAAGTAATCCGTCTTTTGCAGAATACTATTTCCTCTGGAAAGGCGCAAATATTAAATAATGTGAACTGTGAAAAATTTTTTTGTTGCTCCCCCAATTAGTATAAAAGGGTGTGACTAAACAGTTGGAGGAAAACTGTGGTAGTAAGACCATGTGGAGACTGTGGCACCAACCTCTCATTGTCTTTGCCGCTTCCTGATGCAAGATTAAGGGGGGTTAAGTCTGCAATATATACTGTGCATCCGAAACATATGAGAAGCAAACTGCTCATATTACCGATCAAGCTAACACGGATTGCAAAAACGTACCTCTGCTCCAAGATGGGAGGAGCGGTAAAACAGTTGGGCGTCCGCTCCCGTCTCTTTAGATCTCAGACAGCTTGGCTTGAACTCCTTTTCCTAACTCTACCAAAATAAATATTCCTTATGCCTCAGTGCCAGCCTCTCAAAAATCACGGGTCGAGGGACTTTCTCTGTACTACTGCAAACGTGAAACCCAGGAAATACCACAAAATTTTCGAAGAATCGGGGAAAAGGCAGCCTAAGTCTCCCTCTCTGCGTACACGAACTACGTTTCCCTTCACGGCGCTGGTAGCTGTGTTGCTTTTCCCATTGGTCCGTTCGTTCGCGCTCTACACTAGGTGAACCGACGAAATCACATTGGAGACAATTTTTGGAGCACTCCAGCACTTCCACTGGCGCCGGACGTGATTCCATCAGCAGCTCACACAGAAGAGGCAGGTCATCGTAACCACATAATCACTATGGGATGGCGAGGCCAATGCGGCATCACCGCCTACCTTGGCGCTGCTTGGCAAAACACAAAGGCAATGGTGTGAGGTGTTCGACTTACGCCAAGTTTTTGCTAATGGGGCGTGGTTGATGCAACGAGATTTGCCGAGAGTAATATGTCGCTACAAAAGGCCAATACAGCCTGTCCTGTGAATCAACGGCAGCGTGCATAGTCCCAACACACCACCAACTTAAAAAAGGGAAACGTAAATTTGTCGCGAATGGAATTGATATCACATAGCGGCCTATGATAGTTAGGTTTTATTTTATCTAATGACTAGTTACTCTTTATATTCCGTAAAGCTACCATATCTTCTTTGTTATTAATGATAAAATCCTTTAAGCGACAATGGCTTGGCCCATGTAATACAAGGATCGTACCTAAAGTAATGACTCCTTTCTTTGTGGTCACTTTGAATGCCCGCGCCAGATGTAGTTGGTGTAGCGCTAACAAAATAACCTTACTCTTTCATTTGCAGGTGATTCCTTTGCCCTACGGCAGTTGACGCCAGCAGAGGAGCGCTCCAAAATGAAGTCTGATATGGATACGCGTATAAAACAGCGACGTGTGATTGAATTCCTCGTTGCTCAAGAAATTGCGCCGTCTGAAATCCATCGACGCTTGCTAAACGTGTATGGAGACAATACAATAGACGTGAGCAATGTGAGGCGATGTGCACGGCATTTTCAAAGTGATGAAAAGGGAGAGCAAGACAAGCAACGGCCCGGTCGATCCTGCACAGCTGTCATCCCTCGCAATGAAGAGCGTCTTGATCAAGCCATCCGTGCTGTTCGGCGGATAACGACGAAGGAATTTGTCCAAAGCTGTTGGATTTAATTCCTTGGAAACAATGTTGGAACATCTTTGTTATCGCAAACTCTGTGCGAGATGGTTCCTGCGGATGCATGCAGAAGAACAAAGAAAACTCATCGAATGGAAATCTGAGAGGACCTGCTGGACTAATATGAAGCCGAAGGTGACAATTTTCTGAACAATATCGTCATCGTAGATGAGACGTGGTTTCAGAACTACGAACCGGAAGAAAAAAGACAGTCCATGGGATGGGGACATGTGAATTCTCTGCCAAAGAATAAATTCAAGACACAGCCTCGGCAGGCAAAATAATGTGTACAGTCTTCTGGGATAGCCATGGTGTCGTTCTTCTGGATGTCCTGGAGCCTGGCGAAACCGTCAGTTCAGCACGCTACAAGACGACACTAAGCTGAAATGCCGAATTTCCAGGCCAGAGGAGAAGACCAACTTTCACCTGGAACATGATAACGCCAGGTCACACACCAGTTTTGCGACCACGCAGCTCATTGCAAAATTCTATTTGGGCCTCTGAAAGAAGGTCTAAGTGGCGAACATTTTCAAGACTGGGATGCTGTTGTCAAAGCTGTAAGGAAGTGTCTAGCCTCACCTGGTTCTGATTTTTGGAAGCGCGGCATTCAGGCTCTGGTTCATCGTTAGCAAAAGTGCATAAGGAACGGTGGTAACTATGTGGAAAAACAACAGTCTGTCGATGAAATATTGCTCTATTTAGCTGTTCTGTTGTGACTTATGTATCTATTGTAGTTTCCATGAATAAGAATAGGAGGCATTACTTTAGCAACGACCCATTATTTCTTTTATTCCTTTATTGTAGCATCTCATTTTTCTGTCCTTTGAAAATGAGGAACATACCTGTTGTTCACCTTTTACACTTTTTCTCGCCATACTTTCACTACTCTCTTGTGTATCATATCGATTTTGTCTGTTTGTCTGCAATGAGTATGCAATACCAAACACCTAGGCGTTTCGAGGCACTGTTATCCACTTACCGTCCTGAAGGCACATGGCTGATCAGACTCCAACCAGCTAATCACCAGTGACATCACATCAAGATTCCTGTAACAGTGGCTGTGCATGCCATCGACGCCGAACAACAAAAAAATTAGTCGATAAGAAGGAAGGTACCAGTCATCATAATGCTGTGACTGCATCTATGACGATGCGTCGTACAAGAAATGTTAAGAAAGGTAGGAACATATATTTGCTCAGCAACGGTGACAGGATTCAAATTTCAGAATATCTCAGCAGTCAGCATCAAATATTCGGTGATGAGGACGAAGACGTGGAGAACAAATGGAAAAAATTCAAATGCATCTTTCAATATGCCCTAGACAAGTATGTACCGACTAAGGTATTAAGGGATGGGAAAGATCCACCACGGTTTAATAGTCGTGTTAGAAAAGCGCTATTTAAACAAAGAGCACTTCATCTCAGATTCGAGAGCAGTAAAATCCTAGTTGAAAAACAAAAGCTGAAAGAAGCGAAAATGAGCGTAAGGAGAGCAATGAGAGAAGCGTTCAATGATTTTGAAAGTAAGACGTTGTCAATCGACCTGAGTGAAAATCGTAAGAGATTTTGGTCGTACGTAAAATCAGTAAGTGGGTCAAAATCATCTATTCATTCTCTCAGCGACCACACCGACACCGAAACAGAACAGAGAGAAGGCCGAAATACTGAATTCGGGTTTCCCAAGTTGTGCCGCCGCGGAAGATCGTAATACTGTCCCTCGTTTCAATCGTCGTACGAACGTCGACGCGTCAGATACTAAGATAACCGACTGCGGAATTGGAACAAAACTACAGTCGCTTGGTAGTGGAAAAGCTTCAGCACCAGATGAGATATCTAGCAGTTAATCATCGTGGAACGCTTGAGCAACGAAATGTACCTAACAACTGGAAAAAAGCGCAGGTCATTGCCGTTTATAATAAAGGCCGTAAGACAGATTCATACAATTATAGACCTCTGTCGGTAACGTCAATCTGTTGTAGAATTACTAAACATGTTTTATACTCAATAAGTATGACGTTTTTGGAAAACGAACATCTTGTCGATAAAAATCAACATGGATTCCGCAAACAGAAGTCCTGCGAAACTCGGCTCTCACTGTTCAATCATGAGATCCACAGCGCATTTGACAACGGCGCTCAGGTTGGTACCGTGTTCCCTGATTTCAGTAAGGCATTTGACTCCGTCCCTCACTGACGGTTAATGAAAAAAATACGAGCTTACGGCGTACCGGAGCAGACTTGCGATTGGATTCAAAACTTTTGTGCAGATAGAAATCACACGTCGCTTTTAGCGTATCAAAATCGACAGATGTAAAGGTAATATCCGGAGTACCATAGGGAAGTGTGCTGGAACTGTTGCTATTTACAATATATATATAAATGATCTAGTAGAAAGCGTCTGATGCTGTTTAAGGCTATTCGCAGATAATGCAGTTGTCTATACCAAAGTAGCAACGCCAGAAGGTATTAAGATTTTGCAGAACGACTTGCAGAGAGTTGGTGAATGGTGCACGCTCTGACGTTTGACCCTGAACGTAAATAAATGTAACATATTGCTTATACAAAGGAAAACAAATCACTACTTAACAGCTACATTATTGATGACAAACAGCTGGAGACAACGTCTGCCTTAAAATATCTAGGCGTAACTATCCTGAACGACCTTAAGTGGAATGACCACATCAAACAGAGAGTGGGAAAAGTAGATACCAGATTCATCGGAAGAGTTTTAAAGAAATGTAACTCATCCACGAAAGAAGTGTATTATAAGGCGCTTCTTCGCCCGATTCCTGAGTATTGTTCATCTATCTGGGTTCCTTATCAGGTAATACTGATAGAAGCGATAGAGAAGATCCAACGAAGAGTTGCGCATTCCTTCAAGGGATCGTTTAGCAGGCGAGAGATCGTTACGGAGATGCTGAACAAATTCCACTGGCAGACGTTACAAGACAGCCATTGTCCATCACGGGGAAATTTGCTACTGAAATTTCGGGACAGGAGGAGTCGGACAACATTTCTCCACCTCCACATACATCTCGCATATTGATCACAAGGAGAAAATTCGAGAAATTAGAGCCAATACAGAGGCTTACTGACAATCATTTTTCTCACGCACTATTCGCGAGTGGAACAGGGTTGGAGGGATCAGATAGATGTACCGAAAGTACGCTCCGCCACACACCATTAGGTGGCTTGCAGAGTATGATGTAGATGTAGATGTAGATGATAGAAATGGCCGAAGTCGATGACCCATCGTCCGCGAAGAGTTCGGCGAAGGTGCACCTATGTGCCAATTAGTCATCGGCTAGTCCCTGGCATCCTGTGAACAGAGAGAGCCTTTGTCAGGCCGCCACTGGCTGCACTTACTGCTGTGGTCCTGCCTCACGATCACTGCATACGCAACGGATGGTCACCCCTGCAGCACACCATCAACGCGTCACCTTAGCACTGAAGATACTATAGATCGACGCACAGTTGTGCCCTCCAAGAATCAAGATCACACCTGACAGCAGAAAGGATAGAGAAAGATCTGAAGACGAGTGACGTGAAGGTCAAATGGTCTTCCTACAACAAATCTCTTCTGGTATCGCATAATGTTTCTCGAATTGAACATTTGTAGAATGGCCTCAGACGCCTTTGTGAGTAATATGGACATAATGCGGAAACAGAAGAAGGGAAGCGTTTGTAATCTTTAAGAACGGTGCTAAAGAAGCCTGTTAAAGTGGACGCGCAATACGATTGCAACGCCACCTGGTACAACGGCCGTTAACCGCAATCGCGCTGCTCTCAGTAATCACACTAATCAGACGCATTATGTCGCAACCGTAGTCGTCCTTGGTATATTGGTACGGCCAATCGACCGACGACCAGAGTTCTTGCTGAAATCCAGGATACTTCTGAAGCTTTGCGACAGGAGAGCTACGTGGTGCTTTGGGTACCTGCACGTCAACATATCTGAGACACCGGTAAATGCTGGCTGCTCAGTCAGCAAGAGGCATCGTATCGGTATTTCTTGTGAAGCTGGTTACCACTGAACGGTCCGAAACATGGTTGCGGTACCGCACTCCACAGGTGCTGCTATCAACGTCCGTCCTCCTATGTGGCTACCAGTTGTAAGGAGAAGCATCATCTCTGTGGGTCCCTTCTAACCAAAAGAAACATAGCGTCTACTGTCGCCAGGCGACGCTAGCCAGATGTTGTGGGCTGGGGGCAGATGCCATCGCGCCCAACACTTCTGCTGGGGCAGGTCACCAATACGCACTGCTCACGGCATCGCCGTGCCAGTTTGCTGCCTCTGCACATCACGCGTAGCACCTGAGGAAAAGGGTTTCGGCGTAAATGTCCGCTTTCTGGACGAAGGCACAGAATATCCGTTACTGCCTGAACTTAATAAATAAATCATCTGCTTCAAACCGGAGCGTGAGAGGGTTTGCCACTTGCCTACCTGCTAGAGAACCCTGCGGCGTTTCAGACGAACAGTTCTTATATACAACAACCTCTTCCTCTTTTGAATAACGTGTCTTAAAGGGAACGTCTGTAACGTAGCCTTGGACACGTTTGCAAGTGATACATGCATCATGGGAAATAGAAGAGAAACTTGTAATAGTTTGATATGGGGTACTAATAAGATTTAAAAGTGAACGAAACTGAGAGGTACAATTAGAATTAAATTCATTAGGTGGAAATTTAACGCCCGTCACATGCCGATTAAATTTTAAAGTGTAACTTACATTATTTTTCAGCCATCATTAAACCATATGCTACGACCAAAAATTTCCTAAGGGAATGTGTGTGTGTGTGGTATGTCTAAGCGTCAGTCAGTGTCAGAGAGAGTAACGTGCAAGCGCTAATACTATAATGACATGCAAAGAGAGATTTCTAATGCCCATGTCAGAGTTAATGACTGTGTATGACATGTAGAACTATTTTAAAAGTACTACACAGCTCAGTCTATCGTATAACTGAGCGCAACGAGTAATAAAGGATAGTGCATATGGCATTGTATTATAAAATACACGAGTAAACAGATTCATGAAGAGAACAAGTACAATTAATTGTCTTAGTTTCATGCTCATAGTGATCTTCAGTACAATATGGCTGTTCCTTTAAGTATATACTCATGTGTTCACGTTAGCTGCAATAGCTAAGCGCCTGCGTAAGAACCACATCATAGTACATGCATATTTCTTGTAAGTAAGATGATCGTCAAGATAGTGACGTTTTCTGTTCAGGGCGTTTAAGCAAGACATGAATACAGGAAATCATTTTTCTTGAAATTATTGGACAACATGTGTTGTTAAAAACGTAAATATTTATCATCAAAACATCGATACATGTTTACCTTCCTCAGTCCTGATGTATCTTGTCTGATATCGCCTGTTCTTTTTATTTTATCTTATTTTACTTTTACTTTTTGGGCTTGTATACAGCTGAACGTTTTCTGGCCTGTGACATTATGTACGACACATATCGCACTTGCACGGCTTACTTGTTAGCTTACTTGTTCATACTTCTGCCGAGCACCGCGAGGTTTCAACATATCAGCATTGACTTCAATCTTCGGATTCTTCAACAGCACAACATGTCTCGACGAAATAAAGGTAAAACAAATCATTCAAGTATTTCCACATTCTTTTATAACTTGCTAAGGCTATACAGATATTTCCCAGTTAATAGCTAACTATAAATTAATGTTATAACAGGTTTCAAATTTTCGTGTATCATATATCATGCACAGGCCTCAATGCCAACTTCGTATACGTCACTGGAAGTAGAATTATGTATGTATCTGTTAGTACTGACACGAAGTGCTTAATACATTCCAGAGAAAATGAAATCTAATTACGACAAGTAATATTAACTTAACACTGATCCATGCGGTAATATCAGGAAAAGAGAAAATATTTTTAAAAAATTTTGCGATGGTAATTTTGTTAAAGTATTTCAAACTGATAACTTACGATTGTTGACAGTTTTGTTAACAAGTGTTATTCTGATCTACCTTGAAATCTATAGCAAATGTGAGTAATATGTGTCACGTATGAGTTTTTTTTAAATATATAACAATAAGCTACAACGTTATGCTGAGGTATTATATACGACACCTTCTAAAATAGATGTTCACTATGCTTTCAAAAAATTGTTTGAAGGTCATTAATTTCTAACTAACAATAACACAAAGCAATGAATACAAAACAGCGCACTAGTACTTTAATGACTCTTCGACGTACTAGTTAAATCTGAAAATCTACTTATACTCTTTAACGCGAATATACTTTTACTGACAGTGCACTTTCTTTTACTTCCACTTAGTTTCAATATGTCTTGTATTTTAGCGAAATTCTACCAATGGCATGCTACCAATGGTTTTAAGTGCCTCAATTCACCCTTTTCCAGGTACACTGTGGATGTTCTTCAGTCTGTAGACCAGTTTACCGTACTCTTGACTTTTTTTGTGCAAGCCTCTTCATCTCTTCCTGAATACTGCAACCAATATGCATTTGAACGTTCTTACTGTTTCCAAGCCGTGGCCTCCCTCTATGATGTCTACCTTACACTTCTCTCCATAACAAAATAAACGATTTCTTCTTGCAAGTCCCTTCTTTTACTCGGGTGTTCGATAAATTTCTGTCGCCCACAATTCAAATCAGTATCTTCCCATGAGCTATCTATCTAAACTATCTATCTAAACTTCAGCATTCTTCTATAGCACTATATTTCAAAAGTCTCTGTTCTCTTCTTGTCTGATATTTTTATCGTCAACATTACACTTTCGTACATGCCTACGCTCCAACCGAGGGAGATGACGCAATGTTTAACAAACTGGACTCGCATTCGTAAATATGACGCTTCAAATACTCTTTCGGCCATCCTCATTTCGGTTTTCCGTCTTTTCCCTAAACTGATCCAGGAGAATGCTGGGGTGGTTCCATTGTAAAGGCCACTGAAGTTTTCCTTCCATATTTTTTCGCAATGCGATCTTGTCTCTAATGAACCTGCTGCCGTCAGGACAATTAAACTCTTGATCTTCCTCCTTCCTTTCCATTTACGTTCCCTACAAATACGTTCAGATAGCAAATTCTAACCCTATAAATTATATTCAGTCTTACCAAAAATCTCTTTCTGAGAAATACCGCCAGTCTGTCTTTTATATCAACTACACTTTGGCCTTTCTCAGTTATTTTCCGCCCAAATGAAAAGACTCATCTCTGTTCAACTTTTATTGCCTCACTAGCGATCTGCTTCCTTCAGCGTAGCCTGAGGACTGAACACCATCACCCAAATTTCTGTACTTTAGTTGATATTCAGCTTTTAACCACTTTCCATGGCAATATAGAATCCGATGAACCATTAGTAACAAGTCATAAGCTGCCATTAGAAAACCTCAGACTTTTAATGTCCTCTCTTTAAACTTAATTCCCTTTCAAAATTTCTCCTCAATTTCCTTCACTGTTCCCTCAGTGTACAGACTGGATAACATATCTTGCTCTGTTCAAACACCTGCTTCCATTTGATGTCCATAAAGGTGTCTCATTGCAGTTTGGCTTCTGTAAAAGTTGCAGATATTGGTTTCTGTACAAGCTGCAGATATCTTTTAGCTCTACTACGATGAGAATTTCGAAGTGTGTAGTCAGTCAACATTTGGCTACATCTACAGTTGTTATAAATGTAGGTTTGACTTTATTTAACCTATTTCTGAAGTCAAAGGGTCAATACTGCGTCGCCTTTTATCTTGAGAGCTTCATGATGGTAGAAAGCAGATATGAAATAACATCCAGAACATGGCTGCCTGCTTGTAACCAGACAGAACGATTACATCTAAAATGAAAACTGGAACTTCCCGTGCATCTGATGCCCGCAGCCAGCAGGAGGTGATGGCCGCTGGACTGCTACACGAGATGTGGACGGGGACCTGGACGTACGGTGTGGTCTGGTCTGTCGTGGCGGAAGCACCAAGGCCAACGAGCACGGGGATGAGGGCGACCGCAAGCGCCGACCGCGTCCGCTGCAGATGACCGCCGCTGACATTGGCCGCGCGGTCGTGTCACGGCGGAATACGCGGCTGCTTTCCCATCCCGTAACCGAAACTCATTGTAGCGCACGAGCGAGGAGGGTTGATTTACAGTGTGCCCCGGAAAGGCGAATGATGGCGCACAGGCGACTGTATGTGTGTTAATGGAGACTCGTCGCTTTATAAGGCGAACCTTGAAAACAAGAGAAAGCATCACTGAGTGAAACTAAGTGAGATAAACCTAATTCACCTGCTGGGAAAAGAAACGTTAAATCTGTTTCCATTTGGGTGTTCTTAGCGTCATTGAAACACAATAAGGACAGATTAATTTCTTCAACCAGCTAATATACGAGGGCCGTTCAGAAAGTAACCTCCGGTTGATTTAAAAAAATACACCAAGTTAAATAAAAATATTTTAATATATACATCTTACAACTACATCTTTGCACTATTTTTCTACATAGTCTCCATAGCGATTGAGGCACTTATCGTATCTCTTCACAAGCTTTGAAATTCCTTCTGCATAAAAATCACCCGCTTTTGCCTGGAGCCAGCCTGTGACCGCATCTTTGAGATCTTCGTCGTCATCAAACCGCTGTGACCCGAGCTATTTCTTCAAATGCATGAAGAGGTGATAATCACTTGGCGCCAGGTCTGGGCTGTAAGGTGGATGGTTGATAACGTCCCACTTGAAGGACTCAAGAAGGGCCGTTGTTCTGCGAGCAGAGTGAGGACGGGCGTTATCGTGCAAAAAAACGATACCGGAAGTCAGCATACCACGGCGTTTGTTCTGTATAGCCCGTCGTAACTTTTTTATTGTTTCACAGTACACGTCTTGATTAATGGTCGTACCACGTTCCATGAATTCAACCAACAACACCCCTTTGGCATCCCAAAACACCGTTGCCATCAGTTTTCTGGCAGAAAAATCTTGCGAGGCTTTTCTTGGTTTGGTAGGCGAATTTGAATGTGCCCACATCTTTGATTGTTCTTTTGTCTCAGGGTTCACGTACTTAATCCAGGTTTCGTCACCGGTCACGATTCTGTTTAACAATGGTTCTCCTTCGTCCTCATAACGTGACAGAAAGTCTAATGCAGAGGCCATTCTTTGAGTTTTGTGGTGGTCGGTAAGAATTTTGGGCACCCATCGTGCTCAGAACTTACGGTAACCCAATCTTGCTGTCACTATCTCGTACAAGAGAGTCTTAGAAATCTGTGGAAAACCAGTAGACAACTCCGACATTGAGAAACGTCGATTTTCACGAACTTTTGCATCAACTGTCTGAACGAGTTCGTCAGTCACCAATGATGGTCTACCACTCCTCTCTTCATCATGAACGTTTTCTCGTCCACTTTTAAATAAACGTACCCATTCACGGACAACTCCTTCACTCATAACTCTTGGTCCGTACACGGCACAAAGCTCACGATGAATAGCTGCTGCAGAATATCCTTTGGCTGTAAAAAACCTTATGACAGCACGCACTTCACATTTGGCGGGGTTTTCTATTGCAGCACACATTTCAAACTGCCACAAAAACTAAACTAGCGCAGGTACGACCTTCACTCGACCACGGCTTGATGCCGACAGATCTGTTGAGTGCGTGAACGCACAGATGGCGTCGATACTCCCCCCACAACCCGCACTGTGACCAATCGGAGGTTACTTTCTGAACCGCCCTCGTATATCTAAGTTTCATTTAAAAATATTGCACTGTAAAATAAGGCTATTGCTGATAACAGATGATTTTCTTCTTGTGAAAGCATCTAGCAGCACGGCACCATGAAAGGTCTTCGTTTTCTATTCCATAACGGTTTGACGCTGCTATTTCCATATTCAATAGACTAGAGTTACGGTTTTCGTCGTTTATCGCCTTAGTATCAAAACAGCGATTTTTGTACACCATTAGAAACATTTTTCACTAGGAGATGAACCAAAATGCTGTGATCACTTCCCACCGAAGGACCGAGTCACGTCTGATGGTGTTACAGTCACGAGAAGCTATCTAGGAAGTGAAAGATACGAAGCAGAGAAGAATGCAAATCATTACAACGACGAAACAAGTCGCAAGTGAGGAAATCCACTGAGGTAAGTGAAATGGTACGAGCGGGAGGAGAGTGATAAGGTTCCAGACCACTTTCAAAACGTATATCAAAAACAGATTTATTGTTAGTCCCTGAAACACTTCATCACAGACAATCAGTCCCGAAAACTTTAAACAGACTCTGATAACCAGTGTTAAAGAACAATATTAATTTTGCAGTTGTGATTGCTGAAAGTAAAATAATATTGACAATAAACAATATGTACAAGAAATGTCAGGAATCTTGAAGTTTGACTTTTCTCCTGGCAAAAAAATAATTACAGCTCATAATCTCAGAAACGACTGACTCGAGCAATCACTCAAGGATCCATTGCAGTATGCTATGGCACCTCATGGCACCTCACAATGCGCAACAAAAAAATCCTCCTCGCACTTTTAATGCCATTTGGGCGTCGGGTCACTTTCCTGACGCGTGGCGTGAGGCAGTTTTAATTCCTTTTTTAAAACCTGGGAAAGACCGCATGAGCCCCAGTAGCTACCGTAGTGTTTCCCTCACTAGTTGCATGGGGAAGACCTTGGAGCGGATGATCAACCGCCGCCTTGTCTGGATGTTGGAATCCCGGAAACTCCTTAGTCGCTTTCAGCGTGGGTTCAGGAGGTTTCGCTCCACCTTCGATAACCTTGCCCTCCCGGAGGCGGCTATACAACAAGCCTTCCTACGCCGTCATCATCTTGTAGGTGTATTTTTCGACATCGAGAAGGTCTTCGATACCACTTGGAGGCGTCTCATCATGGAGCAGCTTCACGAATGGGGTTTTCGTGGCTGTCTTCATCTTTTAATTCAGTCTTTCCTCTTGCCACGATATTTTAGATACCGAATTGGTGACGTCCTGTCTGATCGCTTTGAGCAGGAGAACGGTGTCCCTCAGGGTAGCGTTTTAAGTGTGACTCTCTTTGCCATCGCTATTAATAGCATTACGTCCATAGTGAAAAGTCCTGTCCAGTGTTCCTTGTTTGTGGGTGATTTCTCTTTGTTTTGCTCTTCTTCAAGCCTTGCAACGACAACGCATCAGTTGCAACTTACTATTAGACTTTTGGATGACTGGGCGCAGAAGAGTGGTTTTAAGTTTTCCACCGAGAAGTCTGTCTGTGTTCTTTTTAACCGTTCTCGTTCGAGTTGAGGATGAGGGACACTATTCTTGCTTTTAAAACCGCGGTGAGGTTTCTGGGACTCATTTTTGACTCGCGGCTTACGTGGTTACCTCATCTTAAAAACCTGAAACGACGGTCGCTTAAGGCTTTAAGTATTTTAAAATGTCTTAGCCACAGTACATGGGGAGCAGACAGGACTTGTCTGCTCCAGGTTTACAGGGCGTTTGTGGGATCTCGGCTCGATTATGGGTGCACGGTGTATGGGTCAGCGAGGCCTTCTTACTTAAAGATGTAGGACGTTGTGCACCATGAAGGGTTTCGGTTGGCCACTGGGGCATTCCGAACTAGCCCCATACCAAGCCTCTGTGCAGAGGCTGGTGAACCGCCCCTTCATATGCGGCGACGGCTACTTACAGTAGGACGGGCATATAAAACTTTGTCCACACCATACACCCCTGCATACCATACCGCTGCTCAGCCTCCTCTGGCACGATTATTTCATAACCGGCAACGTGCGACGCAGCCCTATGGAATTCGCGCACATGATTGCCTCGCTGCGATGTCTATGGCTGGTCTTCGTGTTTTACGTCGCGGTTGGAGCAGATCTCCACCTGGCTCCTCCGGAGACCCAACCTTATTTTAGATTTGACTAATTTTAAGAAAGAGGGCACACCAGATTTTACATTCCAATCTTTGTTTTTTAACATTTTAGATGCGCATCACGATTTCACTGTCGTTTACACTGATTGCTCCAAACAGGAGAATTTCCTTGGCTGTTCTGGGCGTTCCCTGATCATGTTACCCGGATTCGCCTCCGTGCTGAATATACCGTTTTCGCAGCGGAGCTCCACGCGTTCCTGAAGGCACTGGAGCAGATGCATCGTGTTTGGGGCGATCGATTTCTTCTCTGCTGCTATTCTCTTAGTGCCTTACAATCACTACAGAACCTATACCCGACTGAGGAGATGGTCCAGCTGATATATGACCAACTGTGGTTGCTCCAACGGCGGGGTAAGGAGGTATCCTTCTGCTGAGTGCCTGGTCATGTCGGAATATGGGGCAATGACCAGGCCGATCGGGCTGCCAAGGAGGCCGGCAGAGAGCAGTATGTGGTCCAGTGTCCTATCCCCTTGAAGTCAGTCATCGCTGCACTCCGCAGGAAGTTCATGGAGTTGTGGGAGGACGAATGGCTGGCGGTGACGGCCAATAAACTGCGGTTGGTAAAGTCAACCACTCGGCCGTGGTGTTCCTCCTGCCGGTTGCTCAGGCGGGAAGAGGTGGCCCTCACACGTCTTTGGATCGCGCACTGTCCTCCCACACACAGTTATTTAGTACGGCGGGAGGATCCTCCGTTTTGTGATGCTTGTGGTGTGCACATCTCTGTCCGGCACATTTTAACAGACTGCATTTTATACCTTAATGCAAGGGCAAAAGCACAAGTTGATGGGGATCTGCCTTCTGTTTTAGCTAATGATGAGACGAGTGTGTTTAGGGTTTTTAAGTTTTGTAATGTGTCTGGACTCTGGCCTAAACTTTTAGGCTGGAGGTTTTAGTGTATTGCAGAGTGGCTGTCTCCTCCCATTTCTTCCTTGCGGTCAGCCAGCCACTTCCATCTGTTACATTGTTTCAGCTCCCTCTACCATTTTCTTCCTGTGTTGTCCATGTTTTACTGCTGACACCCTGCTTCATCCCACGCTTCGCTGTGGGTGAGCACTTAATTTTCAACGATTGTTCCCCATGTTTTATGTTCCGTTTTATATTCCTGTTCTGGGATTTTTCTTGACACCCGTCTCTCTATGTTACGGAACGGGCGCTGAAGACCATGCTGTCGTGCGCCCAAAAAACCCCACTACTACTACTACTACTACTACTACAAGATAATCGACTAAACAACAGATACAATCCTTGCGAATCCGTTGACAAACGCGGAATAAATAACAGTAATTAACTCGTTAGGGGTTTAGGCGCCAAAATTTGGTATTAGTTTTACAAATGGGACCTCGTTCAGTGCTGTTGCTGCCCTCTCTCTTTACGGTAGTCCACGTCTTGGGCCCTTCTGTTTAGAATAACTTACGTGTAACATAAACCTGGCGCATCCGGTACAGAAAAGAATTTACAGAGCTTATTTAACACGTTTAACAACGGAAACAAACATACGCAACCTCAAATATACACACACACACACAGAATTTGCAATGAAAACCTGGCTTTGGGACACACTAATGGCTTAAACAGTCTTTTGGCCACCAAATCAACAAACAGTCACAGCTGTTTATGAACACCCGTGCAAATTGGCCAAACAGACTCGGGAAAAGTACACTCGTCAGAGTCGTACTCAGCGACCACCATAGCTCCGCACAATCACAGCGGACAACACACCCCTTACGGCACCGCCCGATCGCTCTATCACCCTTCCAGCAGCCACGTGACCCACAGACCCACAAACTCGTGGAGTATCCCCGCACCACCGCGGAACCAAACTAGAAAGAGTCCAAGGTAACGGACACGCAGCGCGTGCTTAAATAGCCTTCCAGTCAAACACCGCCAGACGGGTGTCTCTGGTAGAAAGACTAAACCACGGACTACCATAGACAACCAGGAGGTACTACTCTGTCTGCGAAGCAAGCGCGCACAGCTCAATAAGTGGCGCCGACAAAGGACAGAGTTTTATGGCTTGCCGCCTGATAATCTCTGAAGTGGCGAAATCAATCGGATGGTCGTGTGCGGCTGTCGTAAGCACCAGTGGAAAGTGAGTGAAGGATTGTGAGCCCAAGAGTAGGAGACCAGGTGAATGACATCGAAATCTCATTGTACGACATGGAAATCGAAGGCTTGCAATTCCGCAAAGCAGAGTAGGAGACGATTTGTGGCAAATTTGACAACAGAGTGCAATGTTCTCACAGGCACAAGTGTATCTGAGCACGCCGTTTACCGCATGTTGTTGATCGTGGCGCTCTGCAGCAGAGAACCCTACGTGTTATAACGGTGACTCAATGGCATCGTCAACTACGGTAGCAACGGTCATCAGAACCGAATCGAGTGTCAGTCGAAACGTGTCGGTCGGAACAATCGTCTGTCTTGTCACAACAGGCGACGTCGTCATTCACAAAAAACATCTGCTCGGAACATGCATCGTAACTTCGACGCAGGGCAGTGAGGGCAGCACTGTGATGGAACCTGTGGTATTAATCGCAGGCACCTATTCACCTGTAGACTAAATGAACATTATTGCGGATCAACAACATCCAGTCATGCTTATGTCTTCCCTGATTGCGATGGATTCTTCTCACAGAGCAGTGTCACAATGCCAGCATCATAAGAGAGTAGTTAGAGTAGGATGTTAGTCAGCTCATACGGATGTCTTTGTTACGGCGTAAAATCAAGCGCTGGCACGTCAGTCGGGAACGATAGAGCAGAGAGGGCTGCGACTAGACGTCAGCCAATTGCACGCTGACCGACCCTTCTCCAGGACGACAACGCGATAGCAGCTGCCTCAACTGGTCGCGCCGAGTCGAACAGAACCCTCAAGAATAGTGACCTGAATAGAATCGTCAACTTTATTACGAGGCTGGTTTTTTAAGCAAGTACCGTCTCTAAATTAAAAAGAAAAGGCATGCTAAGATATCTCAATAATTTTATTTTTACATGAAAGCCTGTACCTTAATCTACTTTTCTACATAATTTCCGTAAATATTGAGGCACTTGTCATAGCGTTGTACCAGTTTTTGAATACCCTCTTCATAAAAGTCTGCCGCCTGACTTGTTAACCACTGCACCACCACTGGTTTGACTTCTTTCGTCATCGTCTTGAAGACGCTGACCGCCGAGGTGTTTCTTCAGGTGCAGGAACAGGTGGTAGTCACTGGGGGCAACATCGGGGCTGTGCGGAGGATGATCTAGAGTTTCTCATCGAAAAGATGTGATGAGATCTTTGGTCTGATTCGCCACATGCGGACGGGCATTGTCTTGTGGTAAAACGATGCCCTTGCTCAACTTCCATGGACTGTTGCTTTGACTCTGGTGTGACTTAGACCATCGCCCGTAACTATCTGGCTTAAGAAATCATCACCGTCGTTGTGGTACCTCTCAAGGAAAGTCAATGCACTGTCTAAACGTTTGGTTTTGTGCACATCCGTCAACATTTTCGGTACCCAACGTGCGAACAATTCTCGGTAATTAAAGTGCTCGGTCACAATGCCATACAAAACACTACGAAAAACATTAAGAAAGTCATCCCGCAAGGCGGAAATCGTAAAGCGTCTGTTTTCTCTCACCTTATTGTCCACTTCCTGCACCAAACTTTCATTAACGATCGAAGGATGCCCACTCCGTTGTTCATCATGCACATTTGTGGGGCCATCTTTGAATGCTCTCACCCACTTTCTTACCATTCCATCACTCATAATGTTTCCTCCGTAAACTGCATAGATCTCACGATGAATATCGATCGCTTTTATGCCTTTAGCACTAAGGAATCTTATAACAGCCCGTACTTCACAGTCGGCGGGACTCACGATTATCGGAGGCATCTTAAACACTCAGTTCACAACGTAAACAAGGAAGAATCAGACTCTAACGGCGTCAGTACGAAGATTAAGGTACACGCCTCGTACATCGTTTGTATTATGATTATTTATACTGAACAACCTTGATTATTTTGTCTGTCGCCCTTTATATCTGTGTTATATTCAAAGTTCAGGATTGTCATTTCCTTTTTTGTAATAAAGCTCATTAACACGATTTGCTCGAAATTTTGTCTAGCGATCCAAGAAAGCAGGTTTCCTAGACACTTGATGGCTAGGCGGGATTTAACATCTGGCGAAGAGAGGGTTGAACGCACACCAACGCGACAACCCAGAGCCGACAGCCACCAGTGTTTTCTTTTTTTGTGTACTTTTGTGTTTTGCTGGCGCCTTAATTTTACTTTGTCTTTCCTATGCCAGGTGTGCATTTACTTGCTTTAACAGTATCTATTATAGTAGTTTGCTAATAAATGTTTTCAGGTGGGGGTTGCAGAAATTTTCTTCGCTTGTGTGTTTATATTTCTTGCTTGCATTGTCTACTTATCGCATTTCCATAGTCCAAAATTACCAACTCACCTCTCCCACCCCCTGCTCAGGTGCCTCGACTGCAAGGGATAGAGCCCGCATCTCGTGGTCGTGCGGTAGCGTTCTCGCTTCCCACGCCCGGGTTCCCGGGTTCAATTCCCGGCGGGGTCAGGGATTTTCTCTGCCTCGTGATGGCTGGGTGTTGTGTGATGTCCTTAGGTTAGTTAGGTTTAAGTAGTTCTAAGTTCTAGGGGACTGATGACCTAAGATGTTAAGTCCCATAGTGCTCAGAGCCATTTGAACCATTTTTTGCAAGGGATAGATGCAACTCAGCTAACACAGATATTCCAGTTTCAGGCTGTAGCAGATAGCTACACTGATGAACACGGTACAGCAGCTACTCACAACTCAAGCAGCCACCACAGCGTAAAATACAACAACTGTAGCTCCGTAGGCCATACCGCATTTTCGCCGGTTTGATGAAAAAGTCGAGGAATGGCTCAAGTGGTTGCAACAGTTTGAAGCCCACGTAATTACTCCCAGCGTACCAGGTACTTTGAAATTATATTAGTTTCTGTCAATGGTAGGAAGTGCAGTGTTTCGCCTCATTCAGAAATCATTCCCTAACGCCATTCCGAGTGAACTTTCCTATGACCAGGTTATGGATTCACTAACTAACTATTATCACCAACAAGCGAATGTGGTGGCGGCTAGGTACCAATTATTTCATTGCAAGAAAGGTTCAGAACAAACTTACTGTGATCGGGTAACCGCTTTTCAGGATATGACGAGGAAACGCAACTTCAGATGTGTTTCTGGTGCTTTATATTTGAATGTTACGTTGCGTGATGCGATTGTGTACAGTGTAACTCATGTCAAACTTAAAGAACAGATACTGAAACAGGTAGATCCATCGTTTCAACATGTAGAGCAAATACTAGATCAGTACGATTCAGGTACCATGTCGGCCGATAAATTTGTCGGCGTAAGTCGTCCCTTGCTTACGACTGGCCCAGTAAGCAGCTACAGCATGAGCGCGCCACTCCACGTAAACAGATCTCCATGCCATGTAAACTGCTCTCTAAACAGGCCAACGGAATTAAGTCACGCCCTCGGTGCTATTCGCGGCACAAACGCCAAGGCTGCCCATCCAGACAAGCACAGTGTTACGTTTATGGCAAGAAAGGTCACTTGCAATCCGTATGTTTAGAATGGAACAATCGCACGAATTCTGCCCACTCCAAGAAATCTAGTCACAAGGCCCATGTAGTTAATGCAGTGTATTCAAAGCCTGCTGCAAGTATTAGCAAAACTCGCAAGCAGTTTCTTCATTGCAATGCCAGTCCGGCAAACTTTTTGTTCATATGCATACTGGCGGAAAACGTGTGAAATTTCAGTTGGATACAGCTGCCTCTGTTACATTGTTAAATCGTAACACTTATGAAGTGTTGGCCACCCCACGCTTGTCTAAAACTAGCATGCATCTGATGGTCTGATGGTTAATAATGGACAAGACATTCCCATTCTTGGAAAATGTACTTTGACTGCCGCGTATCAGTCCCATATGTGAACTGTTACTTTCACTGTGCTACAATCATGTGATCGTGAGAAAATATTTGGCCTTAGATTGTTTTGATTTATATGGCTTTAATATTCAGGAAAATGTATTGTCAGTGACCGCATTCAATCCCAAAGACAGTGTACCTATTTTACTGAAAGAATTTCCTGAGCTGGTTCAAATGTTTCAAATGGCTCTGAGCACTATGGGACTTAACTGCTGTGGTCATGAGTCCCCTAGAACTTAGAACTACTTAAACCTAACTAACCTAAGGACACCACACACATCCATGCCCAAGGCAGGATTCGAACCTGCGACCGTAGCGGTCGCGCGGTTCCAGACTGTAGCGCCTAGAACCGCTCGACCACACCGGCCGGCTTTTCCTGAGCTGTTTTCTGAGGGTTGAGGTACAGCTAACAATTTTGTGGCACATATCACTATGAAAGACAATGCTCAGGCGAAATTTGGCCGAGCCAGAACAGTTCCCATTGCATTGTGGGACCAAGTCGCTGCTGAGCTTCAAGAATTGCACAATGACGGAGTTATTGCGCCCATACAAGCTAGTCAGTGGGCAAGTCCACTGGATTTGCTCCCAAAACCTTTCGGTCGCATTCGCCTCTGTGTTGACTTTAAATCTATAGACAACCCACAAACTGTGATTGATATTTATCCATTGCCACGCCCAGAGGATCTCGTGGACAGATTAGGCGCTAGTCGCTACTTTTCGAAAATTGATTTGCGCGACGCTTATCTTCATATACCACTAGATGAAGAATCCCAAACTGTGTGTGTTGTGAACACTCATCTGGAATTGTTTAAATATTTGCGTTTGCCTTTGACAGTGCTTCCGTACCCGCAATTTTCCAACGGTATTTGCAACGGCTGACTGCAGAAGTGCCAAACTGTTCAAACTATTTGGACGATATTGTCACAGCAGGTCGTACACCTGAAGAACATGTTGCAAATTTGCGTGATTTGTTTCGTGTGTTTTCTGATGCACGATTCAAGTGTAGACTGCGCAAGTGGGATGTTTTGAAACCTGAGTTGCAGTATCTTGGTTACGTCATATACAATCAAGGTATATATTCTCTTCAGTCACTCTGTTAGCCATACGTGATCTGCCAGTTCCCCGAATTGTCACAGAACTGCAGTCAGTCTTGGGAATAATGAACTGTTATATTCTGTTCATACCGAATGTTGCACAGATCGCAGCTTCATTGCTTCCGTTGCGTCTCAAGAACGTTCCTTTTGTTTGAAAAGATGAGTGCCAAGAAGCTTTTCAAAAACTTAAAGATACATTGCTGAGTGATCGATGATTGGTTCACTTTGATCCTGACAAACCAGTTGTGTTGCAAGTTGACGCTTCCTCTTACGGAATCCGTGCAGTGATTTCGCACAGATTTGGTAATAAAGACAGGCCTGTTGTTTTCGTTTTGAAAGTGTTGTCCAAAGTTCGGTGTAACTATTCACAAATAGAGAAATAGGCATTGGCTGTTGCGTAGGTGTCACCAAATTGCACCTCTATTTGTATGGCAGAAAATTGTACTTAGTAAGGGATCACAAGACATTGCCGTCCTTGTTTCATGCGACGAAGCCGGTCCCTGTACGAACTGCTCAAACATTGCAAAGATGGGGTTTGTTGTTGTCTCAATACCAGAACGAGATAGCTTATCGTCCAACAAGGGTAATGCGGACGCACTTTCACGTCTTCCGATTGGCCCTGATACAGACTTTGACGCTTCTGCTACGTTTATTTGTCACATCGATGCTCAGGACTCTGAATTGCTTCAATCCTTTCATCTGAATTATAGAAAAATTCCACAGGCCACATCTTGGCCTCACTCATTGCATAGCACAAAAAACTCTGTAGCGCGCAGATATTTCTATCGCCCGGATAGGCTCGATATACAGCAAGGTGTGATTCTTGTTGACAGTGGACAGTCATGTGTGTTGATCCCCAAAGCTTCGCAAAAAGAAGTGTTGCAGTTACTTAACCAAGGACAGTGGGGGATTGTTCGTACGAAGCAGTTAGCGCGTCGAGGCTGTACTTGGCAGGGCATAGACATCCGAATAGAACAAATGAGGTCACAATGTCAAAAAAAACGTCCGTCCGCTCCCCCACAAAAATTCTGTGCTTGGCCTAAGGCGCAATCACCATGGTAACGTGTGCACATAGATTTTGCAGGACCTTTTTGAAACATTCGTTTGTTGATTGTGGTAGGCTCTTATAGCAAGTCTCCTTTTGCTGTGCCTATGAACTCGACAATGTCAAGTAGCATATTTCCGGCCTTGTCCTCTATTTTTTGCCTCTGAGGTTTGTCTGAAGTCATAGTGTCGGACAACGGCACTCAGTTCACATCAAATGACTTTGAAACATTCTGTGAACGCAATAACATACACCATCTATCTAGTGCACCGTTACATGCACAGTCCAACGGCGAAGCGGAACGTTTTGTCAGAACATTCAAGCAGCAGATGCCCAAACGTTGCACCTCACACACCAGGAGTCAATCACTGCAACTGTTTCTCGCCTCCTACAATTTGCTTCCACGAGATGGGCCATCGCCGGCGGAATTGCTTCATGGACGGCGCCATCGGACGCTACTGCACCTGCTCCACCCAGTCCACCCTCTCAGCGTCAGGTGCCGAAGGTAGGCCGCAAGTATCGCTTCGCGCAACATGATATTGTGTTTTGCAGGATTTTTAGTTTCAGCAGACGGTGGGAACGAAGCGAGATCCTTCGTCGACTAGGCGCGTGCATGTATCTCATTTCAGGTTCCGATGGATTGCAGTGCCCCCATCACAATCAAAATCGCTACTGTCATGTGCACGGTGATCTTTCTGTATCTCTTCTCCCAGATTCAGGGACCCCGAGGACAGCGCGGCCACAGCAGCCGCCAAGAGTGTGTCATCACGACACCATGGGTCGACCCATGGAGATGGAGGCAGAAGTTTTATAGTTGTAACAACATTTATTTCTTTTAAAAAAAAACAGACATAAATAATGCTAAACAAGTAATTGATTGAATACTGTAAACAACTAACAGGTGTGTTAAGATCACAATGGACAAGGATCTTTGGTGGCAATAATGAGTCAAATACTCTGGCCCTAAAAATGTGGATAACGCAATCTCAATTGATCTGACGATGAGCAGACTTTGATTGATCAAATCTACAGCAGTTTCTCTATTAGGTGCAGCTGAGAGCAAGGGGCTATTGAGATCTGTAAACCCTGACATTGCCGGAGGGGCAGTACGTTACCCTGTTTGCTTCGTGCAGCGATGTAATTTGCAGCTGGTGAGATGTGTGCGACGGTGGCGAGAGGTGAGATGGCGCTTGTGAATCGATCGCGGTCACAAAAGAAATGCAACAATCTCACGGTCTAGCGATCAGGCAGACAGATCACAATTTACTCTCTACCAGAGCCCTTAAATCATGGTAGATTTCAGTGTGTGATACACCCATTCACTGGTCATACCATGAACCAACTTGGCTCACTTATACGACAAAGCGCAAAAGGATACCAAACGTCACGACGTTAAACCAAAAATAATAAGTGTGCCCTCGGCAAACGAGTAATCCGAGACATTTGAAGTCACACTGCCGGTAGAGTAAGAACTTCACCACAGGCTCCCCATTCTAAACTACTTGCAAGTGAAGTCAGTCTTAGGACAGGTCCCATGTACCAACCACACAACAGCACAAGCTCATCTCGACCCAGGGCAAGAGTTAAAAAACCTGCGATCCTGGAAAAACGAAACCGCCAATTGCTGGCTTTTTTAAGTTTTTGTGGAGGGGGGAAGATGATTTTCTCTGAAGTCGTGTCGCTTCCCACACCAACAAGCGAACAGATACAAAGATCTATATCTAAATCGCCTGTTCCTTGGAGCTTGATAGTCCTAGCTATGATAATAAAGAATCTATCTCCAAACGTTTCTCAGACGCCAGAGTTTCTTATACAACTGAAGTGGCTGATGGAAGTGGTTCAAAGGCCTATTTGCAGTGTCAGCAAACACAACAGCTTGTGAATCGTTATTACATGTGGCTTTGCACACAATGCCTGGTTTACAACTCCACTGTGTAGACACATTCCTTCAGACTGTCGCCCCCTGCCCAGGCTTTGGCTGGCACCAAAGCAGGTATCATGGCATTGTTCTGATAAAGACCTGTCTCGATGAGGGGCTGCTCTGTCTGCCCTGTACGGCTGTGAACCTGTCTTGCAAGATTTACTGAGGGATAAGCTCGCTGCCAATTGCTTTCAACTCCCAACATATCGTTTCTACGAGGTAAGAACCATAAAAATACCTCATGCTTATAGCTCCCTACCAGGCTCCATCAAAGTCTGCTCAGGCCATTAGCTTTCTTCAGTCTGAGTGTATATCTGCTCCTGGGTATGCGTTACAATCCAGTATCTGATTCCGGAATATCTGTCTCACCATGATGTACTCTAACTGAAATCTTCCCATAACATCCAGCCTATTCCAAGTATACTTCTTCCGCTTCTGATTCTTGAACAGAATATTCGCCTTTACTAACTGAAATTGACTAACAGAAATCAATTAGCCTTTCTCCTATTTCTTTTCATGTCACAAGGCCATATACTCCGGTAACTTTTCCTTCTCTTCCTTCCCCCATAACCACGTTCCACTCTCCCATGACAGATTTTCATCTCCCTTTACGTATTACATTACCCTTTCAATATCACCATTTAATTTCTCTGTCTCTTCATGTTCAGTTTGCCTCGTCGGCATGTGTACCTGAACTATCGTTATCGGTATAGGTTTGCTGTCGAATCTGCGAAGAGCAACCCTGTCACTGAACTGTTCACAGTAACACATATTCTGCCCTACCTTTCTATTCATAATGAATGCTACTCGCGTTACATCAATTTCTGCTGCAGTTGATATTACCCTATACTCATCTGACTAGAAATCCTTGTCTTCTTTCCATTACACTTCACTGTCCCCTAATATATCTAGATTGAGACTCTGTATTTCCCTTTCCAGATTTTCTCTCTTCCCTGCCACATTCAAGCTTCTGACATTCCTTGCGCCGACTTGTAGAACGTTATCATTGTTGTTTATTCAATCTTTTTATCATGTTCACCTTTCCCTTGGCAGTACCTTACTGGGGTCTGAATAGGGGACTATTCCAGAACCTTTTGCCAATGGAAAAATCATCATGACACTTTTTTCAATTACAGGCTAGATGACCTAGGAATAAACGTTATGTGCCTTTAATGCAGTGGTTTCCATTGCCTTCTCATGCCGTTGATCGTTGCTGATTCTTCCGCCTTTAGGGACAGTTTCCCATCAGAGGGACATGAGAATGCCCTGAAACTCTGTCCACTTCTCCGCTCTCATTGACAAGACCGTTGGCAGAATGAGGGTGACTTCTTGTGCGGAAAGTCTTTGGCCGCCTATGTTCATTATTAATAAAAATTTAAGCGATGGCGACTTTCGAACATGGGACCGACGTCGTTTTGTCTACTAATCAAAGACGCCACCTCTCTTTTTTATTTTTTTGCTTTCTTTTTTATTCCATAGACCTCTTCCACTTCAGGTGTTAACCCCTATCACCTGCACTACCCCCAAAAATCTATCTAATCTAAAAACAAAAACAAAGTTAGTGCCACCGCCACTTTCACACTAACAGCTAACTAGGACAGTTGTTTGCCATCACTTCAGGCTCCGCCCATGACCAAAAATTAAATACGCCTATGAACGTTTTATTAAAAAAAATAAAAGTACAAAGGAAGGAGTACAATACCTTCCTGGATGTTTGTCTTGCTTTCGTGGCCATATTAGATGCATACCTGTCTGCATCGGCTATCCTCATTTTATCAGAATGTTGCAGCCCAGTGATCATATTTTCACCAGGGTTAATTCCCAGCTTTTTTCTGTACCCAACACTTTCCATTATTATCTCAATTGAATGTAATCACAGCATCGTTAACTCCTAGTTTCATTGTGTGCATGCCTACAAATACAGTTTTAGGAAGTCTGTTCCAAATTATGCCGTTGAAACATTCATTTGGGTTCTGTGTCTGCCCATGCAGACATTTCCTTAGAAGGTCAGGATGAACCAAGTCTCTGAAAATAGGTTTAATTGCTGTAATAACAGCAGTAGGAAGAGAATGCTGGTGAGAATAAGATTCTCCAGTTGCCTGAGCCATATTGTATGGGTACCACGAGTTTCTCCTGATGGACACAATCCATGATATGGCTTATCATCAGCAGAGGACCTATGGAAGAATATGGCCCAAACATCTCTCCTCATTGTCTACAGATTTTCTTTATTTCTCCTAATTTCCTACCCATAGTGTACCTGCAAGTTTTCGATTTCAGTTTTAGTTAACCAACCTTGTCCGGTCAACAATTTTCCATCTTCTAATTTGTTTCCTCTCATATCAACAGTTAATTTTCTCAGCCTTGTTCCCAAACGTTTTTGAACTTGGCCTACACATTCTATTTTGCTAATAATGGCCTCGTCTGGTAATGCGAAACGTAGAGAGCGAACGCTCTATTACTCCACTGAGGTAGCTCTGTTGTTTCAAGGCGTTACGGAGCACTTCGTGGTGTGCCGGGACTTTAACAGCGTCTTACGCCCTGAGGATCAGGTCCCTCACCATGTCCCATGCTATGGTCAGGGATCTCGCTTTGCACGATACATGGACTCTAATCCACGGCGACAGACGCGGATATACACAGTCACCAGCCACTCTAGCAGCAAGTTGGATAGAATTTACATCTCTCGAGGTCTTCGAGTAGCGACTGTCGGTGCTGAGCTGCGTTCACCGTCACTGCTACCTGTACTAATGTGAGCGACAGCGTCATACACACGCAGGCGACATTGGAATGATAAACGTACGGCTGGCCGGAATGACCGAGCGGTTCTAGGCGCTACAGTCTCGAACCGCGCGACCGTTACGGTCGCAGGTTCGAATCCGGCCTTGGGCATGGATGTGTGTGATGTCCTTAGGTTAGTTAGATTTAAGTAGTTCTAAGTTCTATGGGGCTGATGACCTCAGAAGTTAAGTCCCATAGTGTTCAGAGCCATTTGAACCACAAACGTACGCAACAGGGCTCGCGCCCTCTTCCTGCGGACGATGCATCGCCTACGTACTTCGGACATGGACACCCCCCTTGGCACATTGATTCAGGAGGGGGTGCCTTACTTAGATCCTCTTGCCACCGAATCCTGTTGGGCACATCACTGTGTCACATTTGCAACTGTTGGATGTCTTACCGTCTGCGCGGGAGCCTAGAACCAAGAATTTCTACCGCTCCTTTCAAACAGACGCTGATTGCTAATGGGGCTGAACGCGGCCTCCCGGTGGTTGGCTGGAAGCGGGTGTGGAGTAACATAAGTTGCCTTTCCTTCCCACCACGGTCAGGGCGCTTTGGAATGTGATAACGACTGAAAATATTTATTTACACATGACACATCTTGTCGCGGATCCTCTCTGCCCCAGATGAGTCACTGTCGACACCGATGTGCGCCGTTTCGTTTGTGGTACGGCTACCGACTGCTGGCTCCTCACGCGGCGCATACTGCCATTGTCGCTGCGACGGACGCCTCAGTCCGTAGAGCCCACCGAACTGATCCATCCTGACGTCACTTACTTCACTACTACTCGTCACTACGCCACCGTGCAGGTTATGGGTATGGCACTGTCATACCGTTTTAGTGAGAGCGTTGCAGGGTTGTTATATTTTTCTCATTATTTAATGAGCAGGGAGTGGCAACTGACCCTTAACATAGACAAATGTAATGTATTGCGAATACATAGAAAGAAGGATCATTTATTGTGTGATTATATGATAGCGGAACAAACACTGGTAGCAGTTACTTCTGTAAAATATCTGGGAGTATGCGTGCGGAATTATTTGAAGTGGAATGATCATATAAAATTAATTGTTGGTAAGGCGGGTGCCAGGTTGAGATTCATTGAGAGAGTCCTTAGAAAATGTAGTCCGTCAACAAAGGAGGTGGCTTACAAAACACTCGTTCGACCTATACTTGAGTATTGCTCATCAGTGTGGGATCCGTACCAGATAGGTCTGACGGAGGAGATAGAGAAGATCCAAAGAAGAGCGGCGCGTTTCGTCACAGGGTTATTTGGTAACCGTGATAGCGTTACGGAGATGTTTAATAAACTCAAGTGGCAGACTCTGCAAGAGAGGCGCTCTGCATCGCGGTGTAGCTTGCTCGCCAGGTTTCGAGAGGGTGCGTTTCTGGATGAGGTATCGAATATATTGCTTCCCCCTACTTATACCTCCCGAGGAGATCAAGAATGTAAAATTAGAGAGATTAGAGCGCGCACAGAGGCTTTCAGACAGTCGTTCTTCCCGCGAACCATACGCGACTGGAACAGGAAAGGGAGGTAATGACAGTGGCACGTAAAGTGCCCTCCGCCACACACCGTTGGGTGGCTTGCGGAGTATAAATGTAGATGTAGATATAGCAACTACACTGATTTATGGCGCAAAGCTTCGTATGGCTGGCCCTTTGCGAATTACTTTGGGGCATTGTCTGCGTGCCCCCCAGACCATTCAAGCGGTTTAGGCTCTTCAGTCCGGATCCGAGCTGCTGCTGCGGCCGCAGGTTCGAATCCTGACTCGGGCATGGATGTGTGATGTCTTTAGGTTAGTTACATTTAAGTAGTTCTAAGTCTACGGGACTGATGACCTCAGATAGTAAGTCCCATAGCGCTTAGAGCAATTTGAACCATTGGAACCCAGACCATTGGGGTGTACCGGGTGTAAGAAGAGACTGAGACATAGCACATCTGTCACAAATTGAGAAAAGTGGTCCAACTAAAACATTCATATTTATTTACGTAGTACACGAATATGTAATAAAAATGGGAGTTCCTATTTTAAAAAAACGCAGTTGATATCCGTTTGACCTATGGCAGCGCCATCTATCAGGCCAACCATAGCGCCATCTGGTTTTCCCCTTGAGGCTAGATAAGTTACGTTTTTGTAGTTTCTTCGTTTGACGCTTATTTGTGAGATATTTGGCCCGGTCACGATTAATGGACCACCCTGTATATTATTGATCGGCTGAGAGAAGGTGTCCGTCCGAAGATCCACCGGCCGCGGGCATCTCGTTGTCACTCGAGTCTGATATCATTCTTTCCATCTCCATCTGAGACCTCCAGTCACCAAGCTTGAGGGGTAGTACGTTAGGCGACGCATGGCGATCGTCTGACGTCTTAGCAGCATTATGGCCATGGGGCTCGTTGGTGAAATGAGCATCGTCAGCTTGGCTTTGTCCTTGGGCAGACATTGCCAGCACCGAACCCGGAACCTCCTGCAAAGTGTCACCATCTCGCGAATCATTTCCTGCAGATAGCCTCCTTTCCTTTCGTCGCTTGAGCGGCTTCTGCTTGCGGGAAAGCGTGTCCGCGTCCTGTGGATCACGACAAATCGTGGGCACTTCCCGCACCTCCGTAACCGAGCTCGAATCGATCTCTTGGTGCTCTCCTTCCTCACACGACTCGAGTGCAAACGTGGTCACTGCTGTCGAGCACAGCGACGGTCGACGGTTCCGATGGAGGCTACGTCGTCGTGGTCGCGGAAACCCTGCCCGTGGGGGTCGGTAACTGGAACAGACCAACATCCGCGTCCGTCATGTTCCTCGCTGTCTCGACTTATGTAATAGGCAGCGTTGTCGGTTGCGACGTAGGCGTCGTGTCTGCACATGGTATCTGGACGATCGTCGTTGCAGGCAATCAGAGCGTACATGCCCTTCCTGCCCGCACCCTGAATAAGTCCTCCGTTGAGTGTCATAAATGAAGATCGCTCGACAGCAAGCAACAGTCACGTACTATGGGATGTGTTTGTGCAGTTCGATTAGCACCTGACGCACTCCATCAGTACAGGGTACGTCTCGACCTTATGCCACTTTTCTTCCGCGTGACTTAATACTTCCCCGTAAGGCCGCAAGACGAGGGTGACCGGAACTTCAAACGGCCGCTCGAAGATTCGGATGTTCCGAACGCCGAGAATTGCATGTTCGGCACTCACTACAACCACGTTGCCGTTCGAGTGGCCGCTCGGGGTAGCCGCGTAATCTAAGACGCCTTGTCACGGTCCTCGCGGCTCCCACCGTCGGAGGTTCGAATCCTCCCTCGGGCATGTGTTGTCCTTAGCGTTAGTTAGTTTAAGTTGGATTAAGTAGTGCGTAAGCTTGGGACCGAATACCTCAGAGGTTTGGCCCCTTAGGAATTCTCATACATTTCAACATCTGAACATTTTGCTTCCTTCGTCAATCAGCTAAAGTGTTTCCTGTGTTACCCATGTTTTCTCCTTCGTACTTATGTTTTCCTTTCCAACTCCTGCGATTATCCATTTTAAAGATGTCCATTCCTCTTCAACTGAAGGCCTACTGAGCTATTCCTTATCGCCAAGTCTAAAGCCACAGAGAAGTCAAGCGTATCTCCTCATTCCTTAGCACTTCCATATCCTACTTCTTTGTGCATTGATTTTTCCTGGCTGGTGTCCTAAATTTCAGCTTACTCATCATCACTACCAAATTGTGATATGTGTCTTTATTTGCTCTTGGGTACGCCTTAAAATACAATATCTGATTTCGAAGTCTCTGCCTAACCGTGATGAAACATAACTGAAATCTAAACATGTATCCCGGCATTTTCCAAGTATACGTACCGGTACTCCGTTTCTGATCCATGAACAAAGTTTTCACGCCACACAGCCGCGCTTCCGGTTTAGGAACCTCCTGCATGTAATGGACTTTAGGGGAACCCAAAACCCCACCACCCTACGGTGAAAGTTTAGAAATCTGTAGCCCACGCGGTCGCAGAACCGTCTAAACCTCTGTCTCAGACCCTCAATTACGCTCTGTACCAGAGGTCCGCAATCGGTCCTGTCGATTATGCTGCAAATGTTGAGCTCTACATTGATATCCCAGGCAAGACTGGGAGCCGTTGTCTTTAGTTATTCACCCGGCTTCGAACTGAGCCTCAATGATTAGCGTAGACATAGCTGGAGAGACAAATATGAATGTTGTCCGACAAAAGGGTCGGTAATGAGGAGTAAGACCTGTGTGGTTGCCCTCTTCGGCACGGGGATACGTCGACAATGTTGTATGCCGTCCAAATGGCTCTGAGCACTATGGGACTTACCTTCTATGGTCATCAGTCCTCTAGAACTTATAACTACTTAAACCTAACTAACCTAAGGACATCACACAACACCCAGTCATCACGAGGCAGAGAAATGTTGTATGCCCCGTCTGGCTGTCCTTCAAGGCAGGCCATATTCGGGTTGCGTAACAGTACGATAATGCCTGCCCGCACACGGCCAGAGCTTCTACTGCTTGTCTTCGTGCATGCCAGACCTCAGCATGGCCGGGAAGAAAACCGGATCTCTTCCCAACTGAGAATTTTTGGAGCATTATGAGCAGGGCCTGCCAAACAACTTGGGAATTTGACCATCAAACTCGTCAATCAGACCGAATTCGATACGATACCCTTTATGAAGGGACCCTACCACTTTATGAAACGTTGCCAAATCGTATAACTGCTTTCATTAGGGCCAGAGTTGGACCAACGTGTTTTTGACTTCTTCAATTTGTGCAGTTGTTTCCTAGATATACATCACATTTACCGATTTCCGGCTCCTTTAGAAGAATTCCTTCGTGGCTTCGTGGTGACTGATTTTTTGTTTTTTTGTTTTGAGGAACGTGGGTTATCTCTTCCGTACTAACTGTGCCAGCTCCCTCCCCTCCCCTCCCCCCCCCCCCCCCCTCCACAATCCACCGTGTCAGTGCGAACGTTATTATGTTAGTGCTGCACAGTCATTCCTCTTCCCAAAGTTTTCTGTCACATCCATCGTTCTAGCTCGACGTATGATGGACTATTTCAAAGTTTTAACTATCATCTCGAAGACATAAATAAAATGTGTTTTTTGTTGATTTGCAGGTATACAATAAAAACCCCGCGCAACAGAACTGTAGCTCAGCGCTTGAGGAGCCAAAACAAAGTGACGCAGCACATTGATAAAGTGTAGTACCATAGAGTAACTCTCCATTTGAAGAGCAGCAACGCTGCTGCAGAGAAAGCAGAGTTGGTGGAAATATACAGCAACAACGCACCAGTCACCAGGAAGCGTAGACACCTCTAGTGATGTGAAGTCTTAATGACGAAGAACGATGTGACAGAACATCCCTATGTGAAGAACCGGTAACCTTAAGTGGGATTCGTGGTGCTGGAAGACCGACGTAAGAGGCCGGCCGAAGTGGCCGTGCGGTTAAAGGCGCTGCAGTCTGGAACCGCAAGACTGCTACGGTCGCAGGTTCGACTCCTGCCTCGGGCATGGATGTTTGTGACGTCCTTAGGTTAGTTAGGTTTAACTAGTTCTAAGTTCTAGGGGACTAATGACCTCAGAAGTTGAGTCCCATACTGCTCAGAGCCATTTGAACCATTTGAACCGACGTAAGATAATCGAGGCCATAGCGTAAACAGTGAAAATCAGTCATGAATTAGTTACTATTTGCACTACTTTTAAGCTTGAGAATGGTCGAAGTCCGGTGCGTTTCGCAATACTCATTTAAAAAATCCATCGAACGGAGACGTCAGCTGTAAAGCTGCAGCTACATCCTGCCAATCCGTATCTCCTTAGCCGCTTTGCAGGGCTGTGACAATCACTATGACCCTGAGACACGCGAACGAAGCAAGCAGTGTACACATGTGAACTAACCATCGCCGAAAGAGGAGAGCATCGAAAATATCACCCGATAAGGTGTGTCCGGGTAATTATTCGATCTGCCATGATGGCGCAACTAGATTATTCTCTTAAACGACAGACCTTCACTGGATATACTGCTGAATTCACCTGACGAGTTTAAGAAATGCTGCTAATAATAAGCGTAGCGAGAAACCGTCCGTAGGGGCAGGTGGCAGGGGGGGGGGGGGGGGGAGCGGTTGTAGGTGTGGTAAGTTTGATCCACGACGTCGCACTAGTTTATTCAGTACAGGAGACTGTTCCACTTACTTCTAAGCGTGGGCTTCTGCGGCCATTGTCGCTGTCAATAAAATTATTCTAGATTCTTGAGCACATTGTCAATATAAAAAATTATCCGCTGTTTTGGCCATTATTGCAAGTGGCCTTCCAGCTTAGCACAAAGCCCTGAGTAAGGTCACTCAATGAGTCGGCTCAGCACAGAGCGCTGAGGAAGGCCATTTGCAATATTGGCCGAAACGTCGGGTAATTTTACACGTTGACAATACTCTCAGTAACCCAGAAGAATTTTATTGACAGCTCCACTTAGTCTCTCTAGGTTTTAATGTTATTCCTCACTCTCTATGTTCTCGTAATATAACCACCAGAAAATTTTTTTCTCCTAAGACAAGGAAGCAGTTGTGTGGCTGACAATTTCAAAATGACGACACGATTATTTTCGTGTCTGAAGATATGCTTAGCAGCCAAAATGGAGAGTTTTACCATTAGTCATCGCGATTTGATTCACCGTTAGGAAAACGTGCCGCATTTGTGTTGAATATGTACAGCAGGACTAACGTGACGACGTTTCATGTTCATGCTCATTACAGTAATAGTCGGTCGAAGCTCCGTGTGTGTGTGTGCTTGTGTGTGTGTGTGTGTGTGTGTGTGTGTGTGTTTGGGTGGGTGCGTGGGTGGGTGGGTGGGAGGGAGGGTTTAGGACGTTATCTCACCATGGCTTGCTGCTACCGGCAGTGACGATTCTAGGCGCTACAGTCTGGAACCGCACGACCGCTACGGTCGCAGGTTCGAATCCTGCCTCGGGCATGGATGTGTGTGATGTCCTTAGGTTAGTTAGGTTTAAGTAGTTCTAAGTTGTAGGGGACTGATGACCTTAGAAGTCCCATAATGCTCAGAGCCATCTGAACCTTTTGAACCGGGAGTGAGCCATTGGCAGTGAGTCTTGTCAGCCGCTCGAACTGCCCTGTGCTCTCTGCTCTGTATAATAGTGCTGGGCAAAACTTCATAAGAAAGCCATTCATTGATGCATAACGGGCTGTAATGGTGAACAATTTTTTGGTTCAACTTCGCCATTCTGCTTGTATGGGCTTCAAGTTTTTGTAGACGTTGTCCGTTAAGTGGTGATTGGTGCTTGCGGCGTGCCGCTGTGGCTGAGCGGTTCTAGGCGCTTCAGTCTGGAACCACGTGACCGCTACGGTCGCAGGTTCGAATCCTGCCTCGGGCGTGGATGTGTGTGATGTCCTTAGGTTAGTTAGCTTTAAGTAGTTCTAGGGGAGTGATGACCTCGGATGTTAAGTCCCATAGTGCTCAGAGCCATTTGGACCATTTTTGGTGCTTCCGCTTTCTGTCTCAGTCCAACCACGTTCTGTACTGGCGATAAGCATCAGTCTTACTCGGTTATTATTATTATTATTATTATTATTGATATAACGGCTGCAAGCATAGTCACCATCGCCGGTATTCAGTTGCAGCTCTGTAAGAAAGATAAGCTTATTTGTATTTGGGTTCGAATCTCCGTGTTATTTGTTGAAGGAAGGTTTGTTTAAGCAATTTGTGTTACGCAACACAAGTTACTAAAAAATTCTATATTTGAGACCCTGCTGGTTTAGTAATTGTGTTATATGATATTAAAAGGAAGTTATAGATTCGTTGCTGGCAAATGAATCGAATGTAATGAGCTCAACAGAAGTACGTAATTGAGGTATGTTAAATTTGATGCATGATTGTTCATGTGTCTTGGCACCACTGTCGTGTTTCAGACTCGAGCAAATTTAAGCTCACTTTAGTGTAAACCAAAGAAAAGAATGTGTTGCACACTAATTAAGGTATCAGCTCACTTGGACTGTAAGCTACATTTTTGGCCAGGTCATAAATTTCAAGTTTCATTTATCAAACTTTTTTTCGGAACTCCTTAAAGCCTCCTCTTGGCCAATGTCAGTAAAGCTGCATTGTCAATTGTTTTGAGTGCGCTATATTTAATGTCCTCTTGGCTGTGTACTGACAGGCCGGTGAGTCATTATTATAAATTCCACTGTCCAAGGGACAGGAAACCAAAGGACAGTGAAATTTAAATAGGCGTTGAAATAATAACTTAGGTTGTCTCTGTTTTTCGGTCTCACAAAAACTGTTCATTTCTTTGAACGAAAATTTTTAATTGTCTGTTAATTTCAGTTACTGGAATAATGTTTAAGATTTGTTTTCTTTTTATTGCCTGCTCTGTCCTGTAATGCTAAGGTTGTACTGGTAGGTTCTTTCTACGTTTACTCTCTTGTTGAAAGTCAACATTGTTTACATGGTGTATCCAATGGAACTACATCCAAAATATAATAAATGTTGGAGGCTGTCTACTGTTAGTAAACGTTTGTATCATTTCGACCACAGACACTTTTAAAGAATACAAGCAACATAAATTTAAAGTCATTCTTGCACCAGACTGATACAGACGTATATCAGACATTCAGTGCAGTTTTGAAGTAAATATATTTAACTGTGCGTATTTTTAATCGCATTTATTGCAGATGAAATTATCTTACGTTTTTAATTGAGTGTAGTCCGTATTTATTTCATTTTTTTCACTTGTGTGCTTTCTGATAGCGTCCCTGTTGTAATTGAATCTGAAAAATTGCTTAATAATTGTTAATTGGTGTTTTCTCTGTAACTTTCACCCGGTTCAGCTCAAAATCACTTCCCGACCCGCTCCCTGCCATTTCAGTGTGACAATTCAGATTTTAGTCACTAAAAATGCGTACGCAGTGGTTGAACCAACAACGGACAGATCGTGTCTGTAAGTCTTTGCCGATCAGTACATACTTAGCCTGTGATGTCATCGTACCATTGTAGGCGCATTTGTGTGATTGTTACAGTCTTACTTTTTGTAAAGGTACAGATTAGAGCATCATGGAAACGCATTTATCTAGGACACTGTGACATCATGTGGCTGTGAAAAGCTTGCGAAACACTACTAGAATCAATCAATAACGGTTTTCCGAGGCATATAACTGAAAATCAGTATAAAACTAAAAATTTTAAAATAAATGACAGACTCCCAAATACGCTCGGAATTACAGAAATCGAAAACCTCGCGTCGGAAGAACCAAAAAAGCTTAAAAAATATCTAGCATTTAGCGAATGTGGGAACTAAGACGGAGTCGATGAGGAAGGTAGAAAACGGTGCAAAGTGATTCTTAGCCGGTCCATCAATCAATCACACGGCGGCAACCGACAGTCAGGGCATCTAAG
The DNA here is from genome assembly GCF_023864345.2 of Schistocerca serialis cubense. Classification (NCBI taxonomy): domain Eukaryota; kingdom Metazoa; phylum Arthropoda; class Insecta; order Orthoptera; family Acrididae; genus Schistocerca; species Schistocerca serialis. Next base: position 645,482,084 of record NC_064638.1, on the reverse strand, counting down.
GATCTCGTATAGGTATCATGATGCAGGTGGCGACTATTGGGAGGCGTGGCAGATGGATGGTGTGTCAGGAGGCACCCTCCCAGTTGGCCACTTGCCGGTTCCTCAGAAAAGAGGAGGTGGTTGTAACTTGTGTACGCCGGTGGGTGCAGTAAGAGAAGAGTAACTTTTAACCATTTATTTCTGCAAATACAACTCCGCTTTGCGATGCTACGACAGTCCTGTACCACTGCTTCTACGGGCGTGCCGCGAGCACCCGGCAGCTACTCAGGATTTGGATGCTGCATCTCCACCCTCCACACTCGAAGAAAGTGGCCTAGGAGGTCCTCGATACCCTCCCACGACTGTGGCTCATCTCTGGTCTCTCAACCACGATGACGTTTGTCGTGTGGTCGCGAAGTGCGCCGACCCTGGCCTGCCGTGCAGGTAGGTCCTGTGGCTCTGCTGAATTGTCAGGAACGCTGGTATCCTGGCCCAAGTCGACACGGAAGACTCCCAGGCCTTGCCATCTGCGTGGGAAGCTGTCAGCAGCGCCAAATTTGTGACTTATGCTTATGGAGAGGTCCCTCCGGGGGCTGTTGTTGGTGTCGGATACGAGCAGGAAACCTACAACAGACCTATAGCCAGCGCTAATACCGTGTCAGGGAATCGACTACGCGCGTCCTGTACACCATCGATCTTCTGACCACCTCCCCACTGAACTCAAATGCAGGAGTGTATATAGTGTGAAACATCGGCTGGTGTTGACTCAACGTCACTTGTAATGACCGCACAGGCTTTCGTAATACGAATGTATCGGTGATTCCAATCGCACCCTATTTGCTTAACACATTTGTTATACCAGCAGACTGGTCCGTAACATTATTCAGTGGGCCTTCTTGAGTTAGTGACGCGGCTTCTTACTTCACGTAACACGTGGACGTGATACTTCTCAGTCGTGATGCTGTACTAAGCTTCTGCTGATACTTGCTACCCAGTTCACAGAAAAGGGCTGATCTTCTGCTAACGTGATGAAACGCTGTCGTTTCATGTCAGGCTTGTTGACACTCCCGCAAGGAACACAAAGCGAACGAGGTCTCGCAATTATGAAATTTGCGGCCATCTGCCTGATACAGGGTTGGTACATAACAGTGGGAAGGCAGTACAGAAATGAGTAATAATATAAATATAAATAGCAACGTGAGAGCGTCAGACGGGCATGCAGCACGTCCGCCGAGTGTCATCGTATGGTCGACCGTGCTACATGTGACGAAAATGTGATTTATCTATTACTTAATCATTACACTACTGTGTCTAACACTTGTGCTGATGAGCTTGATAATTAAATTATATATGAAACACCTGTTTTGACAATATTCCGACGTCTTCTGGAAAAACCTACAAAGGAGACTCAAAATGCAGATACATTTTCTTTTCTTCTGGTGTTGTTCAAAACTAGTGAAATAACAGCAGTGCGAGAACTGAGAGCCAAGGTGCAGGTTGATGAGCACGTTGCTTTAGTTTTTAAGTCAGTAACCAAAACTCCGAAAGCGGCGTATAGCGGCTGCTGGTTGACTAGTGTCACTGCTTTCGCCAGGCGCTCCTTGAAGCGAGCCGCGAGCCGGCGACACGATGATGCATCACGGCCCGCGGCAGGCGCCGTGTACCGCGTTTAATTGCGGCGCTCCCCCCAGGCACGCCCGTCTGATTTACGAGGCAAAGTGTCGGCAGCTAACCGTTAAGGCAAACAAGGTGAAAGTGCGCGCGCCGCATCTGTCCTCATTACGCTGGGCCAGGGCGCAGAGGGCATGGCCCGCGGCGTTACTCACGGCACGGCCGCTGGCTCGCAATTCGCCGCTCTTGATCACGTCGTCATCCAGCACAGACTCCTGTCGCACACAGTAATTCAAATGGTTGTAGTCTCTTTTTTTCGAGCAGGATCACAATATATAAGGCATGGCCTAGCAGAACTGAGCCCGATGTATTAAAGGCAGACATATACTTGTTTATCTACAATCCGTAAACCTACGAGGTGCATTCAAGTTCTAAGGCCTCCGATTTTTTTTCTAATTAACTACTCACCCGAAATCGATGAAACTGGCGTTACTTCTCGACGTAATCGTCCTGCAGACGTACACATTTTTCACAACGCTGACACCATGATTCCATGGCAGCGGCGAAGGCTTCTTTAGGAGTCTGTTTTGACCACTGGAAAATCGCTGAGGCAATAGCAGCACGGCTGGTGAATGTACGGCCACGGAGAGTGTCTTTCATTGCTGGAAAAAGCCAAAAGTCACTAGGAGCCAGGTCAGGTGAGTAGGGAGCATGAGGAATCACTTCAAAGTTGTTATCACGAAGAAACTGTTGCGTAACGTTAGCTCGACGTGCGGGTGCGTTGTCTTGGTGATACAGCACACGCGTAGCCCTTCCCGGACGTTTTTGTTGCAGTGCAGGAAGGAATTTGTTCTTCAAAACATTTTCGTAGGATGCACCTGTTACCGTAGTGCCCTTTGGAACGCAATGGGTAAGGATTACGCCCTCGCTGTCCCAGAACATGGACACCATCATTTTTTCAGCACTGGCGGTTACCCGAAATTTTTTTGGTGGAGGTGAATCTGTGTGCTTCCATTGAGCTGACTGGTGCTTTATTTCTGGATTGAAAAATGGCATCCACGTCTCATCCATTGTCACAACCAACGAAAAGAAAGTCCCATTCATGCTGTCGTTGCGCTTCAACACCGCTTCGCAACATGCCACACGGGCAGCCATGTGGTTGTCTGTCAGCATTCCTGGCACCCACCTGGATTACACTTTTCGCATTTTCAGGTCGTCATGCAGGACTGTTTGCACAGAACCCACATAAATGCCAACTCAAGAGGCGATCTGTTCTACAGTCATTCGGCGATCCCCCAAAACAATTCTCTCCACTTTCTTGATCTTGTCGTCAGACCGGCTTGTGCGGGCCCGAGGTTGTTTCGGTTTGTTGTCACACGATATTCTGCCTTCATTAAACTGTCGCACTCACGAACGCACTTTCGACACATCCATAACTCCATCACCACATGTCTCCTTCAATTGTCGATGAATTTCAATTGGTTTCACACCACGCAAATTCAGAAAACGAATGACTGCACGCTGTTCAAGTAAGGAAAACGACGCCATTTTAAGTATTTAAAACATTTCTCATTCTCGCCGCTGGCGGTAAAATTCCACCTGCCGTACGGTGCTGCACCGTGCTGGGACGTATTGACAATGAGTGCGGCCTCATTTTAAAACAATGCGCATGTTTCTGTCTCTTTCCAGTCCGGAGAAAAAAAAAATCGGATGCCTTCGAACTTGAATGCACCTTGCACTTCCGTTGTGTGGAGGAGGGTACTTTCGCTACTAGTTTCTCCTCTACACTGATCCACGTGCAAATGATGCTTGGAAAGAACAGCTGTCGGTAAATACTGTGTTGCCTTCGTTTCTAACTTTCACAGGATCTGCACACTCGACTGACCAATGTTAGTGGTAAAGGATGGCCAGCTACCTTCCAGTCTCCCCACTCCCCACTCATTCCTCCTTCTCTGGACAGAATTTGTGTCCCATCTCTCTCCATCTATTGTCTACCCACGTGAAGGTGTCCGAATATTTTCAAAATTTTTGTGAATTGTGTAACTAGGCGGGATGTGGGTACCAACCCAATAATCGCATAGTGGGATGTGGATATCTGCTCATAAACCACACCTGGGGAGGTCGGCAAACTGGCCATCGTCGTTGTATGGAAATGGAATGCCTCCCTGAATTCCGGAAACAGAAAGTTAACGAACGTGACTATCCAGCCGGATTAGGGTGCATTTTCGTCGTAGTTTTTTGTGAGACATAAGTACAATGAGTTTCCTGGGTCTTCTTCAGATGTACGCTCTCCTCAATTCACCAATAAAACTCTCCGTGATGCACAACGGCTCTTTAAAAGCGTCTGCTACAGGAATTTGTTCAGAACTCTCTCTCGCTTACTCGGCAATCCCATGACGAAACCTATCATTCTTTCTCGGATCACTTTTACATCTTCTGTTAATTCAACCAGTTAAGGGTCCTAGACTGACGGTCAATAGAAATATTCGCTTTTTTGCAGTCATTACGCTTAGGGTAGCACCTCATGGTTATTCCACGGTATCTTGCAATTATTACTGTTGCATTGGCTTATCGCCGATTACGTTATCGAACCATGATGTGTCTCTTCGCCTATTAATGCTCATTATGTTATACGTACAGGTATTTACACGATTTATCAGATCTCATGGGAAAGGCACCTAATATCCCATGGGACCCCCTCTGACCCTGCGGACTGTAATGAGACGCCATGGAAGTAAGTGTGAAAGTCGCCGGTACTTCTCTAGAAGCAGCTAACACAACATAGGTCGAAGAACGGCAGCCAGTTTTGGTCTGTTCGTTGGTTCTGGATTCAGCGTTCCATGACGCCCGAGATATGCTCGGTAGGGATGAAATCTAGGCTCGAGGGTAGCCATCTAAGTCCTTGGCAACCCCTGCGTGTTCCTGGAACCATTATCGGGTGACATGAGAGCGATGTCACTGCGCGTTATCATCTTGAAACATCGCAGAACCGTCAGGGAGTTAAAAGGCAAAATATGAGTGAACATGGGCCCCGAGCAGCTCAACATACTGTGGACCATTCAAAGTCCCTTCCGGGACAACTAATGGACCCATTCAATACCAGGGAACTGCATCCCAGACCAGATTGCAGAAGAGACACCACCTCCTTGGACGGCGCCTTCTTGGCAGGCGAAATCTAACGATTAAAGTGGTCAGCCCCATACACAGTGTCCCTTATCGATATGGTGCAGTTGAAACCACGGTTCTTCAAATTGAAACCGTGATTCGTCCGACCATATCACTTTACTATGACATTACATCCTTGCCCCAGTGTCCATCCCTGGTGACTGGCTAGAAATCCAGGCTGCTGTGCCCAATTACTTTGGGTTAACAGTTGCACTCATGTATGGCACCGGCTCTCATAACCCATGGAGCCCACATTGCTATGAACTGTCCACATCGAGACGTGTCTAGCACGTCCAGTGTTGAATGGAATCTTGCCGAGCGGTTCTAGACGCTACAGACTGCAACCGCGCGACCGCTATTGTCGCAGGTTCGAATCCTGCCTCGGGCATGGATGTGTGTGATGTCCTTAGGTTAGTCAGGTTTAAGTAGTTCTAAGTTCTAGGGGACTGATGACCTCAGAAATTAAGTCCCATAGTGCTCAGAGCCATTTGAACCATTTGAATGGAAACTTGATTTGTTGCACTGTTGCCATTCTGTCACCACTGACGGCCTGTCTCAGATGTCACACGTCACGGTCATCGAGAGTGGCTAGATGGCCTGTAACTCGTCTGTTATGGATTACGACACCCTCACTCATTCACGATACACCCTGGGCACTGTTGAACGTATGAAGCCAAACTGCCGAAATCGAAATTCTCAACTGTCGGACACAAACCGTCATACCACGTTCGAAAGGCTTCAGCTCACGACGACGTTGCACGTTACACAAATCACTTACATAACTATTGCTAGGAAGGACTCCTATACAGCTGCAACTGGCACAGAGGGAGTGTGGTGCGAATACAACGCACGTGTGCCATCTGTACCTCACTATCCCATGACATTGGCTAAATTCGTAAACAACGAGGGTCAACAACTGGTCCCTGCACCAATTGTCTATACCACGCAGATATTTTAATAAACATCTATGAGGTAGTGTTTCATTTTTAAAATTTCCTTTAACACTTAAATATCAATTTTTTGTAGTGAAAGACACTAACGTACAGTCATTTTAATTAACGTTTTAATCAGAAGTAACAGTAGGAGGAAAATATTTTCCATCATTTCCTCTTCCAATGCAGGAAGATGTGGGACATAAAGGTTTCCAGAAGACAACTGAGCAGAAACTACGGGATTGAAGATGCGATAAAAAGTCGTGCAGGAAGCATGTGACCATGTTATCTAAACCAAGGAGAACTGTACAGATTCTGAATAGCGCACTTAATGAAACGTCACCAGTTGGTTACCAAATGACTTTAATGTCACACGTTTCTAGATAACCAACTGTCAGGTGTCTCAAAATAGGGGGTAAAGTCATGAAATAAAAATTAACAGCAGTGACATCTCGCATGATTGGAACAACAATGGGCTGTAACAAAAGGAACAAGTAGCATATACATCACGGTGTTCCGGTGAACTGAAACTCTGTGTTCACTACAGTCTGTCACATTCAGACTGGCTGTACCACAATGATGACATCACCATTAAACAAATTCTACCGACCTTTGTCTTTTACTATATTCTTAAGTATTATAACTATTCTCTTACTTCAGTTGGATATCATGCATTATTGATTCATTGGCAAGCAGCTCTGTTTAATGAACTCAGTAGTCAGGTTCCGTGTTTCTATGTAGCACATTTATTATGGCACAAAATCTGATGTGTGATAATGTAAGGTCAATGACCTCGCTTACAAGACTGGGAGGACAGCTGATTCCTATCGCCAATACTTTTTTACATAGTTCTGCTACATTACATCTCTCATCTTCCTATCCCTGTCTTTTAGCACGTAAATTTGATTTTATCTGTGGATATCATAATTTACCGGTTCTGAGATGATAAATTTTATTTCAGTGTTCCGTATATTCACGTCTCTCATTTTCTGTACTGCACATGAATTAAGGTATGAAATGTCATTGCATTCGCAAATTTGTATTTTGGATCTTGAAGTTGAATTGTTGTAATATTAGCGACAGACATAAGTTACGATTTCTGTACTTTTGAATCTATGAGAAACTTGTAATCATTGTCAAGCCTGTTGATCTGGCGTTTATAAGTTAGTAGTAATTTGCCCTTATTTCCTTCTGTAGCTGCGTGGATCATTGGTTACAATCTTTTGACATATATAGGTTTTCTTTAAATTCGGATTTTATTGTTCTTATTATAAGTGTTTCTATAAACTTCCTTCGGTTATAAGGCAATTGCCTGTACAGTTTTTAGACAGTTCTTGCTTCATCTTATTTATACCAGTGTGTCTGTTAATTTTTACGAGTGTTATCTGACTGCTTATTGTCTTTAACTGAACATCTATGTGTTTTACATTATTATTTAAGTCTTCTTCATTGTAAATAACACATATCATATTGTTTTGCAATTGGACGCTGAGCAGCTCTACTTCGGACATACTGTTATGTCCTGTCGGTAGAATATGATTGATGATTGTGTCACCACAGAGTACCACCGATCTGCCTCTCAGCATTATGTAGCCACCATATAATTTCAATTTATCTGAAGAGCCTGATGTATTTGATAAGTGTCGGTTTTGTTGTAACCAATAGTTGCTCTCATCAAGTGACACGCCACTCCTCTTAATTTTTATTTCATGACTATATATCCTCTTTTTTCAGGTATCTGATGTTTCGTTATCCCGAAATGCACAGTGTTGAGGTAATTTTATCACAAACTGATGACGTTTCATTAAGTGACCTGTTCAACATTTGGGCTGTACTCTTTGTTTTAAAACTACGAGTATTACACAAAATAAACACACAGTGCATAGATCGCCTCTCCAAGCTTATAACTCACATTAATGCTCAATATGAAGACCGGTTTTGTCGCAGCAAACATCAATACGTGTGTGAAATGTGCGGTAACGCACATTGGCAGCCCCCTTTTAAAATCACTTCACTGGGTGGCCTAGCTGCAGGCTGAACTAATTCGATGGGATAATATGAAGTGGAGCTGAACCGAGGGCGAACAACGAAACATGAAGACACGACCAAATCTTCAGGTCCAATCTGCAATTGTAAGAATCCGGCAAACCATTATTTGGTTTCCCTTCTATCAGTCGGACATTGATACATATCAATAACATGCAGAGAATATCTACTGGCTGAATACGGCTCGGTAACGAGAGTTTTCATAGAAGACGTAGAGTATCAATTCTGGCGAGTTGGCGTCCGACGCGTGAATGTGGTGAGAGCCCTTGGTTGGCTCTGTGATTCGGTTAAATTGTCGTCTCTCATGTGTGAACTGAAGTGATGTGCACAGCTAGGCACATACAAACACTTTAACACACTATTCAAAGATGTTTTCGCTAGTACATTACACGCCAAATACTAACTTTCAGCTCAATGAATGTGTGAAAGTTAAAGTTTTAAAATGAGCTTCTTGAATGCTTTGAATAGAGAGAAAACAAGCAAGAAGGAGCTGTGGGTGATTGGAAACAATCTGTAAATTCAGAATTAACACTAAAGGATTACGATATTGTGGTAATTATGAAATGTGGCAATGATCAGTTACGTGCCATTTCTTTATGAGTTTACAACTGGATGCTGAAGCACTAAAGCAGCATGGCTGCACATCAATTAATAAAAAGGAAATCAGTCGGAGCACCAACTTCAGTAGACGAATAACTAACTTAGAATTATCATCTTCAATTCAACATGGATGAATATAAAACCGTCAGCCGTTGTCGACGTAAGACCTTGGGATCCAGACGTAAGGCAAAATGCCGCCTAGACCCATGAGATTAATGCGATGAACTCCTACGTAATGCAAGCACAGAAACACAGTTATGCATTAGTCATTCTCTATTTAAAATCGAAGCTTAATTTTTTGTAACTAGTGCAAAATTATTTGCATCGAAATAATCAGCAACCAACTGCATAAAAGAAATTTAATTTCCTTAACCGCTTTATGGCACTTAGTGCCCTTCTCCATAGGGTTGTAAATAACACATCTAGCTATAATATTCTGAAGAAGGGCACTAAGTGCCTGAATCCTGTTAAGGAGATTAAATTTCTGTTATGCACCCCCCATGAACCATGGACCTTGCCGTTAGTGGGGGAGACTTGAGTGCCTCAACGATACAGATAGCCATACCGTAGGTGCAACCACAATGGAGGGGTATCTATTGAGAGGCCAGACAAACGTGTGGTTTCTGAAGAGGGGCAGCAGCCTTTTAAGTACTTGCAAGGGCAACAGTCTGGATGATTGACTGATCTGGCCTTGTAACACTAACCAAAACGGCCTTGCTGTTGTGGTACTGCGAACGGCTGAAAGCTAGGGGAACCTATAGCCATAATTTTTCCTGAGGGCATGCAGCTTTACTGTATGGTTAAGTGATGATGGCGTCCTCTTGGGTAAAATATTCCGGAGGTAAAATAAACCCCCATACGGATCTCCAGGTGGGGACTACTCAGGAGGACGTCATTATCAGGAGAAAGAAAACTGGCATTCTACGGATTGGAGCATGGAATGTCAGATCCCTTAATCGGGCAAGTAGGTTAGAAAATTTAAAAAGGGAAATGGATAGGTTAAAGTTAGATATAGCGGGAATTAGTGAAGTTCGGTGGTAGGAGGAACAAGACTTACGCTCAGATGAATACAGGATTATAAATACAAAATCAAGTAGGGGTAATGCAGGAGTAAGTTTAATAATGAAAAAAATAGGAGTGCAGGTAAGCTACTACAAACAGCATAGTGAACGTATTATAGTGGCCAAGATAGACACGAAGCCCATGCCTACTACAGTAGTACCAGTTTATATTCCAACTAGCTCTGCAGATGACGAATAAATTGAAGAAATGTATGATGAAATAAAAGAAATTATTCAGGTAGTGAAGGGAGACGAAAATTTAATAGTCATGGGTGACTGGAATTCGACAGTAGGAAAAGGAGAGAAGGAAACATAGTAGGTGAATATGGATTGAGGCTAAGAAATGAAAGAGGAAGCCGTCTGGTAGAATTTTGCACAGAGCATAACTTAATCATAGCTAACACGTGGTTCAAGAATCATAAAAGAAGGTTGTATATGTGGAAGAATCCTGGAGATACTAAAAGGTATCATATAGATTATATAATGGTAAGACAGAGATTTAGGAACCAGGTTTTAAATTGAAGGACATTTCCAGGGGCAGATGTGGACTCTGATCACAATCTATTGGTTATGAACTGTAGATTAAAACTGAAGAAATTGCAAAAAGGTGGGCATTTAAGGAGATGGGACCTGGATAAACTGAATAAACAAGAGGTTGTAAAGAGTTTCAGGGAGAGCATAAGGGAACAATTTGTAGGGAAGCAGCCTACCCACGCCGTATAAAATTCACATCACTCTTTCCATTGTGTGCCAGCTTAGTCTGCTGTAACCAGCTCTGACGTCATAAATGTTGCGCAGTAATTTCAAAATCAAGTAAATAACCTGAAATGTTTCTAGCATGTCAGTAGTAATACTAAATCAATATGTGTGAATATCAGTTCAATAACGTTAATCTTTTTGAAATTTGGACGTTTTTCTGTAAATATCATTGGCGTAACAGAAATGAGCTGGAAACTTGAAAATTTATATTTAGATTCCTTTTTCATAACAATTTAGTAGAAACAATATTCTGGATCTCACAAATTAAAATTGTAGTTGAAATTCATGATTTTCTGGCTTTTGTCTTAGAAATTAAGGAAGCAAGATAGATTAAGTGGGCGAATAAATAAGGCTTAAGTAGAAGGGCGATCCGCTATAATCATAAAGATGTGAGAAGTTTCAACTGAATAACTATAAAACTATAGCGATAGCATATCTCCAAAGGGCAAGTTCAGAGCTCGTCTACTGTGTGTAGTGTAATTAAATTAATTCTCTCGCCCAAAATATTGGACTTAGCCACGTCAGACTTTTATTATGATTACTTACCTGTATGCTGATTGCGCATTTAAATTGAGAGCTTCATTGGCCATGAGTAAAGGAAGCAATGATTTATTCAATAACTTAAAGTGGTGCATTACTAGCCCAGCGGCTAGTCAGGAGAGCGGATTTGATCAGGCGCTCCCTTAGCCGTCCGCACCGCGACTTTATATATAAGAACGCTGCATGAGAAAAATAGGCCCCAGTTCTCTACAGATGCTGATTAGCGCACCACCTGTGCCGGGAGTCGTGTCACTTCGGTATAATTGCTATAAACAGCCTCGGATGCCATAATAAGTTGCTAGGGATACGCATAACCATGAAATCGTTTTCCAGTGAAGTGTTAATTCTGGGATGACTTTAATAATCTATCTTCAGTTTGTGTATGTCGTATTTTCGTGTGCCGCCACAGGACAGACATTCTACCATTATTTAGCATGGCGTTTGATGAACATTATCATCAAATTATGGCGAGCATTCACTTAAACATTTTATTTGAACAGTTACAGTTGCATCAGCGCATTAGACTCTGAACTGCTCTGGTAGTTGGATTGTGTGGATTCTTTTTGGTATGTGACTTTCAGAATATAGTGAATATTATAGAGAGATTCGTTTTAATTATGAATCCCAGACAATCTCCTACTTCCTCAGAGCTATAAGCTGTAGCTATAAATGTATTTCTCAGATGAAGTGGGCTCTAGGAATTCTAATTACAGGCTTCACGTTTTGCTAATCACTTTCTGCTTGCCAATATTGTAGTTACAGAGCCAGTGTTGAGAGCGGCAAACGACAGCATTAAATAAATAATAGGATCATTTTATGACAAATATTTCCACCTGCTGCCCCACATATGGTGCATTGTCTTGGCAAAACAAAACTATTCTATATAACAATTATTCCATTCACCGCCCCACATATGGTGCATCGGCCGGGAAATAAACTGAGTAAAAGTGAAAGTGATTTTTAAATATTCAGATTCAGGAGTGAAATGCGACACGCAACTGAGTAATAGAACAGTGATAGTGTTACGTGTGTATGTGGACGACGCAATTGGATTAACAATGCAGCTGTATTGACGGAGCTGGCACTAAGTCTAGTGGCGCTGCCGGCATCGCGAGAAGCCAGTTTCGCCTCACCGCAGTCGTTCGCCGGAGCAACCAGACCCGTGCCTGCAGTTGCAGGCCACGCAAACACACAGCAGCCGTCGAAGTGCTGTCTGCAGTTCAACGCGCCGCGTTGCATCCGTAATCCTAGTACGCCACGCCGGCAACGCCATACGTCGTGTAGAAGGAACTAAGTTAAGTGAAAAGCTGTTAAAAAGTTTACTAACCTGCACTAAAAGACTGTCGGTGATGGAACCGCCAGAAGAAACAGAGGTTAAACTTCAATCAGAACCTATGTCTGTTGAGGGAACTGTAAATCCAGACAACGGTTCAAGTGTAAATATGCATGAAAATAGTAATGTTAAACTGAAATATGAAGTATTGTCTCCTAACAGTTGTGTGAAAAGGAGCAATGATTCAATAATAGAGATCCCTGTAGCAAAGCAGAAATTGTTAATTTATTGGATGATAGTTTATCAGATGAGTTAAAAACGAAACAGTCATCAGAGGTGGTAGAGTTTAAACAGGAGAAGTTAGGTATGACTGATCAATCAAAAGTTTCATTTAGTTTTGATGATTCTGGTGTTGGAGCTAGTATTTCATCACCTGAGTGTGATAAAAAGCCAGCTAGTGAGTACCCCAAAGATACTGGGGCTATTGCTTTAAATGTTATATTACAAGCAATAGCTACCAGTAATGCTAAAATGACAGCTGATTTAAAGTATGAGATTATGGCCAGCCAAACTAATTTTAATAAACGGTTTGAGGTAATGGATAATAAATTAGAATCCAATAAAGCTGAATTAGAAACTTCCTTCAAAACTGGCTGCAATAAGTTGAAAGAGGATCTGGACAGTTTAAATTATAAAACTGATTACAATCTTGAGGATATTAAAAAAAAGGTTGCTCAACAATTTTCTTAAATGTATAAAACAGTAAAATTCGAAGTTGTTGACGTTCGCAGAGATTTCCAAATGGAAGATGCGAAGCTGGAGCACAAGTTAACAGAAAAGATCGAGAGGGAATCTGAACTGTGCTCAGCTTGGTTTAAAGATGTTAATATAACAGTAAACATATGTCAAGCAGAAGTAGATGCAATCAAAGCTGATACTACTCATATTGTGCAAAGAGTAGATAATGTTGAAATGAGAGTAGAAAATATTAGTACTAACATTGCTAACACTGAGAGTAAAGTAGCTTCAGTAACTTCTGGTAACGGTAGTATGCAACAAGTTGTAGCTGCAAACGCCGCTTTTATCGGATGTCGGCAGTTCTTGCGGTTCGATTCAGATAATAATATCCACCCGCTAGATTTCTGGAACGATTTTGAAGATGTGATTCCACCAACTTGCTCTGAACGAGAGAAAATCTCATTTATTAGAAGCCATTTAGCAGGTGACGCGATGCGTTGGTCAGCTGATGTTATGTTGAAGTGTAAAACATTAGCGGAATTTAAAACAGCTTTCATTAATGAGTACTGGTCTAGTAATAAGCAGAATGAAGTGTTGAGAGAATTTTGGAGTGGAAAACGCTTCACTGCAGGCAAGGAAACTATTAAAGAGTTTGCTAGGTCATGGATCTCACGTTTGTCGCATTTGGCCGAAAAGCTAAAACCTGAAATGATAATACTAGGTCTTGAAGCCAAACTGCCATGGTATTGGCAAACTAGAAATATATCTGTCCCTAGAGACAATCTGGATCTTTTCATTGAATATTGGGAAAGTGTAGAGCGTGTGGCTGCCAATGAAGAGCAAGCACGTAATAACAGAAATGGTAATAAAACTAGTAGTAATTTTAGGAACGAGCAGAATGGCAATGTAAACATCAGAACAGTAGGTGTTTGCCATCCTCAGAGAGGTAGGAATTGGAGAAATAATTATCAGAACCAACAATGGCATCCAAATGATAGTAATTTTTTTCCGAACAAAATTATGCAGGTAAACAACAGTGCAGAAAGCAATGCTGTGTCGGTTAACTATAATGGAAGTAAAGGAAACAGTAGTAGGCCGAGGCAGGAAAACTAGTTCCCGTCTATGAAGACACTGGCGCTCACCAGGCGATTACTTTTCCTAAGCCAGTAATTACAGTAATTGGTAAGACAGATCAGAATACTCAGACTGGACATGTGGATGAAGGGTCGGTAGCATCTAAGGATACAGCAGAAATATTAGATCACTCACAGTATTTGATAGATACCGTGTTAGAAACGCTTTCTAAGTGGGAAGAGAAAGAGAAGGCGCAGCAGTGTAACGGTAGGAAATAGCTACAAAATACTGAATTGTCAGGTGAAGAAGCAGAAGAAATTCATGCTTATATTTACGATGTGGATGATGTGCTCTTATCAAATGTACCTGTGCAAGATGTTGATGCTGTACTAATAGATTTAGGACAGGAGGTAAGTGGGAATGTAGAGGATAGCCTGTTGGGGGTCGATGAACCCAGTAGCTGTGACCAGTTGTCACTTGAGAAGGAACCCGACGATAATAGTGGAAGTGGTTTAGCTGTAACTAGTGTTATGCCCGGTCTGGAGGCGCAGAATAGCTCAGACTACAGTAATTTGGGTAATGTTCAGGAAACTAAATGTAATGAAGTTGTGCGGTGTTTCAATTTGAATTTAATAGACCGACTGGAAAAGGAAGCTGAAAATGTAATTCAGGAAACCCCTACTCACGTTGACCTAAATGTAATGAAGACAGATGTCGATCACTTTAGTTGGAGATAAATCCAAAAGGAACTACTGGATGAGTTTGAGGAACCACCTGTACAACCTAGAATAAGCCACTCTATAATAATATTGAATATGTTGGGTATCAATGTACGTTGTCTCTTAGACAGTGGAAGTGAGGTGAGCGCGATATCTCAGTCCTTCTATCATGCATTACCTGGTAAAGACAAGCTTACAGTAATGAGGGTATCAGGACTAAGAATAATTGGTGCTACTGGCAAGGTGTCAAAAACGGTAAAACAAGAAGTTTTGCTGCCCTTTGACATAAATGGTAATTTAATTGATCATCCGTGCTTAATTGTAAATAATCTCAGTATTGAGGTTTTAATTGGCATAGATATCTTGTCGAAATATCAGAGTGTTGTTAACTTTGAAAGAAGCCAGTTAAAAATGCTCTTGCCGATAACCGGAGTAATTACGGTACCTTTTATTGATAAACATGTAGTAACTAATAATGAAACTTGGGAGCTGCCTATACGAGTTCTGAAAAATAGGAGATATTGGGACGAAGGTGTTAATCTTAGTAAATTCCAAGGACCTTTCAGGATCATAGGAAAACCACATGCCAATGCATTTAGGCTACAGTACCCTAAGAGTAAAATGCTATTAGGTCTTTGGAACGTGATCGACCTAAAGAAGTTCATAGGTAGTGAATGAATTCTGTAGGGAGGAGGTTGTTCTGTAACCTCTACACAGTGTGGCAGCTGTGCAGTCCCAGCTGTGTGAGATCTTCTTTCCCATTTCAGATTTCACTCTCTCTTCATCTTTTCTATTCACCTAATATTACGACCTTGTCTTTCCTACCCATTAAATTTTCCGTTATGGTTATGAAGCCAATAATAAACTAATGAATTCTGTAGGGAGGAGGTTGTTCTCTAACCTCTACACAGTGTGGCAGCTGTCCAGTCCCAGCTGTGTGAGATCTTCTTTCCTTTTCAGGTCTCACTCTATCTTCGTCTTTCCTATCCACCAAAGCTTCGACTCCTTCTTTGCAATACAAAACTTTTCCATCATGGATATCAAGCCACGAGTTCTGTAACCATTCTATCCACCGATTAGTGAAGAAAATACCTAATGTGACAAACCTAACAGTGACATAAACAACAGAGAATTATGATGTAATTAAGATACAAAGGTATTTGAGTAACAAGTATGTATAGAACCCTGGTAATATTATAATTACAAAGTTGTTGTTTTATTGGAAATGGTCCACCAACAGTAAGTTAAAAAGATATACAAATTCGTGTACAAGCAGGATCTGAAGTGGCAGTGAAACCTGTTCTATGCTGTAGAGCTAACTAATTAATAGTAAAAGAGATTGCTTAGTGTTATGAAAAATATGCAGATAAGTTGTAAAAATGAACTCACCTTGTGTAGCAGGGAATGGCAGTGTAATAGAATTGAACACTGTTTGTGGTTGAGACGTGAAGTACACGTCCTTGAAATATTTATAAGTTTGGAGCTGGCCGTAATTTGGTGTAGTGTGTGCGGTGACACACCTACATGTATTGAGGTTATGAGCTGGAGGCGTGAATGCGACCATAGGTACCCTTATGTATGTGTTATTTCTAGGATGATTTTAATGATCTATCTTCAGTTTGCGTATGTCGTATTTTCATGTGCCGCCGCAGGACAGACATTCTACCATTATTTAGCGTGGAGTTTGATAAACATTATCATCAAATTATGGCTCGCCTTCACTTAAACATTTAATTTGAACAGTTACAGTTGCATCAGCGCATTAGACTCTGAACTGCTCTGGTAGTTGGATTGTGTGGATTCTTTTTGGTCTGTGACTTTCAGATTACAGTGAACATTATAGAGAGAATCGTTTTGATTATAAATCCCAGATCATCTCCTAATTCCTCAGAGCTATAAGCTGTAGCTATAAATGTATTTCTCAGATGAAGTGGGCTCAAGGAATTCTAATTACAGGCTTCACGTTTTGCTAATCACTTTCTGGTTGCCAATATTGTAGTTAGAGAGCCAGTGTTGAGAACGGCAAACAACAGCATTAAATAAATAATAGGAACATTTTGTAACAAATATTTCCACCCGTTGCCCCACATATGGTGCATCGGTTGGGAAAAACAAAACTATTCTATATAACAATTATTCCACCCGCCGCCCCACAAATTGACAGGAATGGGGGGAAGAAATACAGTAGAAGTCGAATGGGTAGCTCTGAGGGATGAAGTTGTGAAGGCAGCAGAGGATCAAGTAGTTAAAAAGATGAGGGCTAATATTAATCCTCGGGTAACAGAAGAAATATTGAATTTAATTGATGAAAGGAGAAAATGTAAAAATGCAGTAAATAAAGCATGCAAAAAGGAATATAAACGTCTCAAAAATGAGATCGACAGGAAGTGCAAAATGGCTAAGCAGGCATGGCTAGAGGACAAATGTAAGGATGTGGAGGCTTATCTCACTAGGGGTAAGATAGATACAGCCTACAGGAAAATTAAAGAGACCTTTGGAGAAAAGGGAGCCACTTGTATGAATATCAAGAGCTCAGATGGAAACCCAGTTCTAAGCAAAGAGGGGAAAGCAGAAAGGTGGAAGGAGTATATAGAGGGTCTATACAAGGGCGATGTACTTGAGGACAATATTATGGAAATGGATGAGGATGTAGATGAAGATGAAATGGGAGGTACGACACTGCGTGAAGAGTTTGACAGAGCACTGAAAGCCCTGAGTCGAAACAAGGTCCCGGGAGTGGACAACATTCCATTAGAACTACTGACAGCCTTGGGAGAGTCAGTCCTGACAAAACTCTACCATCTGGTGAGCAAGATGTACGAGACATGCGAAATACCCTCAGACTTCAAGAGGAATATAATCATTCCAATCCCAAAGAAAGCAGGTGTTGGCAGATGTGAAAATTACTGAACTATCAGTTTAATAAGTCACAGCTGCAAAATACTAACGCGAATTATTTACAGACGAATGTAAAAATTGGAAGAAGCCGACCTCGGGGAAGATCAGTATGGATTCCGTAGAAATGTTGGAACACGTGAGGCAATACTGACCTTACGACTTATCTTAGAAGGAAGATTAAGGAAAGGCAAACCTACATTTCTAGCATTTGTAGACTTAGAGAAAGCTTTTGACAATATTGACTGGAATACTCTCTTTCAAATTCTAAAGGTGGCAGGGGTAAAATACAGGGAGCGAAAGGCTATTTACAATTTGTACAGAAACCAGATGGCAGTTATAAGAGTTGAGGGGCATGAAAGGGAAGCCATGGTTGGGAAGGGAGTGAGACAGGGTTGTAGCCTCTCTCCGATGTTATTCAATTTAGAAAACACTTTAACGTTACGTACAAAACCAGTTTAGGCCGATAAATAAGTAAACTGTTAATCCTGATATAACAAACAGTTCAAGCATCTTCTTTTGTTAGTTTTCCTGCTTTTTGTCACAGCCATCTAGTGTTGTTGGCACGGAGAACAATTGACAGAAATATATTTGTGCAGCGAAAATAAATACTATTTGTTCTTTGGTTTATGCGTCTGTCTCAACAGCTGTATTTACTTATTTCCAAATTAATTGTAGTCGATCTCGAAACTATGAAGCTCCTTTTCCCGATACATAGTGCGGCAATATTTATAGAGTATGAGCCTTCTCTCACGTAGACCATGAACATCTGTAACACTTGAGCCGCGTCATGCAGGTGCTGTAACCGCCCTCTTTGATTGTTAAAAACTTAACGAGCCGGTGTCGTAATATTGAAATGAGAGTTAGCAGGAATATCGCGTTATAACTATTTCCCGCGAAGCACCGTTCCGACAGAGGCAAGGGTTAACTGTGGAAATTACGCCACTGAATATTAAAAGTAACGTAATTAAGGAATACACCATTAATCGCCCTCAATTCTTCAGGGTCAGGTTTTATTTCAGCAGGTGAAATTATGTAAACCAAAAATTTAATGACTTTCCTTACAAACCTTGGTTTCTTAAGATGCGCTGCCTAAAATCTCTGTAGCATTTTCTCTGGTAGCTCTAAATGCTCATCCCTGGTAGATGTTGCCATTAATAGACAATCATTGTACACAGTGAGCTTGTCTAGGAGATCACGCCGTAATACAGTGTCGAGTGCAGCTATAAAGACTCAGGCACTAACGTTCAACCCAAATGGTAAAACGCAGTACTGGTAGGATCTGCCCGCAAAAATAAAGACTATGTACTTCCTGCTTTCAGGTGATAGTGCGATCTGCGAGTGAGAACTCTGGAGATCAACACTGGACAAACAGTGCACACCATGAAACATATGTAATTGTTCCTCTAAATTTTCAGGCCGGGTGGTTACTGGGATAATAATTTTGATAATTTCCTGGGCGTCGAGAACGAGCCTCACTTTGTTATCTGCCTTCTTGACCCCAAGTAACGGGATGCAGTACAGCGATAACGAGGTTTCGATAATATTCACAGACAACTATCTTTTTATCTCCTGACCTACTGCCTCTCTTTGTGACCATGACATGGAATGTGTTTACTTTCAAAACGTGTTGTGGGGCCAAATAATCAGGTGGTGCTGATACTTACTAACAACTCCGGGTGTTTTATCTAACACATGTGCATATTCAAACAATAAACTTCTAAATTCTTCTTTTTGTTGCGGAGTAATCCCTTTGCACTCTTCTGATAATGAGGTTTGGTTTGTGGGATGTTAATCTATGCGGTTACCAACGCCTGTACACATTCGCAATCTTTACTGAATCAATCTCGCCCCTTCCTTGAATGATTATGAAATGATGAGGACAACACAAACGCACACCCAACCTTTACTCAATCCAATCTCGCCCCTTCCATGAATGATGATGAAATTATGACGAGAACACTATCACCCAGTCCCCGAGCGGAGAAAATCACGAACCCGGTCAGGAATCGAACGCGGGACCCCGTGATACAGAGGCAGCAACGCTAACAACTTTTTTGTTGTTGTTTGCATTCTGTTCCTTATTGTTCGTTGTGTTTGCTCGAAGCGGATGTCACATGACATCTTTGGATGTTCGTTGTTATCCCTTCACACAGTTTTTTTATTACACAGAGCAGCCAGCTCTCTGAAAAAGCACGCTAAGCTACCGTGCCGGCATCACTAGACCACGAGCTACAGACTGCACTCCTCCTTATTTTCGATTTCATTACGCTCCACTTGATGGCACCACTGTTCTGTTGAGTCATGGCTGTGAAATATGTTGATCTTCAAAATCTGAGTGTGTATATTTTTACAACGCTTACCAGTCCAACATTTTGTTAAATCCATTACACAGGTTTGACCATTGATAAACACATGACATTCCCCAGGTTCTAAATCAATTTTAGCACACTTTTTCCTCAGGAACTCCAATCGGGAAATACATCTTTCTGTCACCCTTTCGACCACCAAGAAAATCGATTGGAATACGATCTCCTCAATCTGTATTTGCCGTCTATGACACCTAGTATCCCACTATTCTGTAGTGCTCAAATGGCCCTGAGCACTATGGGAGTTCTGAGGTCATAAGTCCCCTAGAACTTAGAACTACTTAAACCTAAGAAACATAAGGATATCACACATATCCATGACCGAGGCAGGATTCGAACCTGTGACCGTAGCGGTCGCGCGGTTCCACACTGAAGCCTCTAGAACCGCTCGGCCACTCCGGCTGGCCAGTGGGTAGGTTGGTAGCGCCTTTTCACTGTCAGTCTCTTTGAGAAGGGCTTTCGATATCACAATAACCTTGACACAGGTTTCCAGTGAGATATTGGTAGGTATTTTTCCTACTAGCGGCTGTATACTTGCTTCAACTGTGCCATCCTCCTTGTACACAAAGGGTATTTCATCGTTTGTCAACAAATAAAGTATGTCAGCTTTATCTTGGTATCTCAGTAAATTCTTATGCTGATTGCATGGATCACCCCTACGACTTTCCGTGACCAACACTGGAGGGCACAATGTGGCCACGTTTAGTTTAACGCCACATTGTTGTCGGCTGATGTCTCATTCGTCACTCTGATAATGATTACAGCCGGTGCGTTATTTAAAGGTTGCTCATTTCGGTCATTATTTGGACCTGAGGTCATAGGCGTAATATTATTTTGTACCTGAAATTGAAACGATTGGTTCGTTTGAGCATTGTGTATTTCTGGTATCGGATAAGTCGTTATTGCTATTGTGCAGTGGTTGACACTGATTGCAAGCGTTGCCCCACTGATTTCTACCATGCTGCCTATTCGATTTCCGTTGCCAGTATAGCCATAATAATTCAAATAAAATTGCTCTGAGTACTATGAGACTTAACATCTGAGGTCATCTGTCCCCTTGAACACAGAACTACTTAAACCTAAATAACCTAAGGATATGACACGCATCCATGCCCGATGCAGGATTCGAACATGCGGCCGCACGACCGTAGCGGTCGCGTGGTTCGGGACTGAAGCTCCTAGAACCGCTCAGCCACAACGGCCAGTGCAAAATATTTCCTATCACAATTCTTCCTCTTTCTTTTAAAACCTTGGTTGTCGTTAGAATTGTAATTGTAATTTAAAAAAAAAAAAGGTTCAAATGGCTCTGAGCACTATGGGACTTAACTTCTGAGGTCATCAGTCCCCTAGAACTTAGAACTACTTAAACCTAACTAACCGAAGGACACCACACACATCCATGCCCGAGGAAGGATTCGAATCTGCGACCGTAGCGGTCGCGCGGTTCCAGACTGTAGCGCCTGGAACCGCTCGGGCATGTAATTAAAACTGGCTCCCGAATTTGGGTTTTCCATATGCACTGCAGAGGCTGGATCGACAGAAGCCGGTCATGGCTAAGGCCGCGCGCTCGACATTGTTGACGCCGTATTAAGCTTGGTGCGGCGGAAACTGACTTCCGTTACCGTTACGATAGCTATTTTTGCTGTTACCGTCGTGCGATGCGTCTTCATTAATCAAATCTATGGAATCTAAGATCGAAAAGAAGTACTCCAAATCGCTCTCAGGTACCTGTGCAAGTATTCCTCTAATGTGAATCGGCAATTTGGCTTTCAACGTCCGTATAACATCGGTATGTGAAATTGGTTCAGCCTAGAAACTCGTTTTGTACTTTTCGAAGTATTTTCGTAAAGATCCAAACTCTGGATTGTATTGTTCAGGAGAAAACACCTATTTCCTCAATCGTTCATGTACACAACGCGACCAGTACTTAGAAAGGACAGCATTTTCGAATTGCTCTAATGTTTGGTAAGTTTCACGCATTTCGGTCGCCCACAGCGCTGTTCGGAAAATGCCTTGGGCAACACATTCCTGAATGATTTGATAAAAAGAACAGGATGTTCTGACTTGCGTTCAGGAATAAAGACCTGAAGTGGCCAATGCTTTATAAGACCCTCTTCGAGAAACACAGTAGAAAAAGCTGGCTCGACTGCTGTCTGTTTACTATTCACATTCTGCTGTCTGCTGTCGTTGATCGTCATACCCATCGTAGTTAGCCGAATACATATTAATATTGGTACCGATATAGTCACTATGTGCACTGTCGCCCGTACCTGCATGCATATTTTCAGGTTCTTCCTCTTCTTATGCGTCTCTACCTTGCGCCTTAATGTCATGAAGTTGCCTGTTGATTTGCTTTATGTGCGTCTGTAATGTTGTAACAGATGTGTCTGCTTAGTGTAAACTTGTTCCATTGTATTATTTATAGCTTCCTGTAATTCTGTTTCTAAAGTGCGGTTCATATGAATATCTCTCCCCTGCAAAAATTCATCGAAATCCCGTCCGTATTTTTTAGTTGACTCTTCAACTTGAAGGTTAGCTTGCTACATTTTTGTAATAAGTGTTGTTTGTTGTAGCATTGAAGTTTCAGTTACTTTTCTTACTTGGCTACGTACATCTTGTACCATTTTTTCTAATTTGTCTGTGTCCTGATTAATATTATCTAAATCTTTTCGTGTTACTTCAATCACCTGAGCAGCCACTTCGGTTCTTAACTGTGTTATCTTTATTGTCGGGTTGTTTTGCATTTCTGTAAGATACTTTACATCAATTTCTAAACTGCTTATCTGTGCAGTCATTTATGTGGTTACCTGATTTGCAAACTGTGTCGACGGGTCAGTCGGCATAGCTTTGAACAATTCTATTAAGATTGTCTCTTCTGGAACCTGCGTAAGTGCAGAGTCTGTCTTCTATGGTGTGCATTTTCTACCTCAGGATGTATTGAAGGCTGAGAAACAGATTCGTCGTCCGATGAACTCCACACTGTATTAGTTTGAGACCTAAGTTTCACCATCGTTATCTGTACATGTTAGTCAAAGTCTAACCAAGCTTGGCTATTGCAGTAATTCGTATCACACGTAAACAAATCACAGATTCCGTAAAATATCTCTCTGCTCAAACAATATACTAATGGTCCAGAATCCCACGTGCAATTACTAAAACGTTTCCCCCATCTTGTAATACATTCACGTAAAATATATTTGCAAAAATCTACAAAAATATTTGAAAAAGGAATGATGAAAAACACGCGAGCCACGTAGTGGGCGTCGCAAAAATGCAATTCTATCTCAAATTTACAGTCAACCAAAAGTGTGGGAGTGCGGTCGCTCTTACCTTAAGTATTTTCTTTTGCCGGTCGCTTTTCCTGGTAGTACGTTTAATACTCCAAAACTTCCGTCTTTGAAAAATTTTTAGGATAAATATTTTTCAATTTTATGGACTGCTCCCGGTAATAATTTTCTTGTGTAATACGCAGTTGGCGTTACCTGTAACAGAAATAACTACTTATTGTCACAATAATGGATGGAAAAAATTACTTAAATACTTAAACTTAAAATGTGTACTAATTTTTTCTGAAACGAAGGTCATGGTACTCGTCGCCATTACAACCGCCCTCTCATAATGTTAAAAACTTAGGCGGTGTCGTAATTTTGAAATGAGAGTGAGTAGGAATATCTCTTAATAAATATTTCGCGTGAAGCGCCAATGCGACAGAGGCAAAGATAAACTGTGGTAACTAAGTCACTGAATATTAAAAGTAACGTTAATAAGGAATACACCCAACTGACTACACAATATTAGAGGGCACGTGCATTCGCGAATGGGTGGTTCAAAATAAGAATTAATACTGCAAGCGAAATAGGTCATAAGCATAGTTACGTCGGTACACACTGACTTGTATGCCAACGTACGATCGGGGTACAGGCACGTACGCTCTATGTACTATCATTCCCCGTGGCCTGGGTAAAAAGAATTGTGGTTAAAATGCATTTACTTATCTGAGAAAGAAAATAATCGGACTTTGTAATTAAATGAAAAGAAAGATTGCGGGGCAAGTACGACCCAGATATTGGAGTTAACAATGGCGGCCAGGAAGGGGGGGGGGGGGGGGGGGGGGAATAAATACGCTCTCGTACCTTTATTATTGAGTAGCGCTGTAGTGAACATCGTCGCCTCCATCTAAATTCTCCATACAAAATTAAAATAATAGTAAGCTTCCAGACTTAGGGAGCTGGGATCCGTGGTATCGTAAATGAGAAAATCGTATTGTTTCAGTAGTTGCTTTCATTATTTAGCACAATTTCACTAGAAATTGCGGAGCATTTCGCTTATACGTCTTACTACCAGGTCATGATAACAACGAAAGCTAACTATCAAAAATGGTTCAAATGGCTCTGAGCACTAACGGAATTAACTTCTGAGGTCATCAGTCCCCTAGAACTTAGAACTACTTAAACCTAACCAACCTAAGGAGATCACACACCTAAGGAGCCGGCCGGCCAGCTAACTATCACTACAACTAATAAAAGAAGGGCGTAAGTCGCCTTTTGTCCATCTGTATTAAATACTTTTCCAGTGAATCTTCGATATGGAGGTCGAATAATTTCCGGCCGCTGTAGCCAAGTGGTTCTACGCGCCTCAGTCCGGAACCGCGCTGCTGCTACGGTCGCAGATTCGAATGCTGCCTCGGGCATGGATGTGTGGGATGTCCTTAGGTTAGTTAGGTTTAAGTAGTTCTAATTCTATGGGACTGATGACCTCAGATGTTAAGTCCCATAGTGCTTCGAGCCATTTGGACGATTCGAATAATTGTGTGTGAATTCCTAAGGGACCAAACTGCTGAGGTCATCGGTCCCTAGACTTACACACTACAGAAACTAACATAAACTAACTTATGCTAAGAACAACACACACCCATTCCAGAGGGAGGACTCGAACCTCCAGCGGGAAGGGCCCCGTAAGCAGTAACATGGCGCCCAAACCGCGCGGCCACTCAGTGTGGCTCGAATAATTTCTATACATTTATCAATATAAAAATTATTAAGTTTCTGTGCAGTGCTCATCGACATTGCTGTGAATTGCTCATAGTTAGCGTCACGTATTCTGCCACACGGTTTTGGTGCTGAAAGGGTTGATTCAATCGCGGATGGTCGTTCATTATCTGGAAATAAATTAAATGGTAGTCCTCAGAGCATTGAACTTGTCCAGTGAAGTGGCGTCTTGGGTGATGTAGTTTTCCACGCATTTTCAGCACTTTTGATTTGTGCCACATACATAACCAGAGCAAGCAAAGCCCCTTGCAACTTTCGTGACTGGTGGAATGTGTTTTTATTAAACAGTTTGCCATTATGGCAATCCACGGGAGCCATTGTTCTTTCTCAGTAATTGGATTTGATTTTGTTTGACATGTAGATCATATGCTCCGCTTGGAGATTGGGAGTTCTACTGGCCTTACGTTCGTATCGTCATAATAGACATTCTTGTATTGAGTTGTGGTATGGGCTCTCCCCCATAGCCGTAGAAAAAAAGTTTATATGCGTCTCTCGTTATCTTGATGAGATAGGAAATGGCAGTCACGACCTGCTGGAACACCTTGAAGATTTTAAGTAAGTTTTGACACAGTGGAGTCGCGGACGTATAATCGATGTGCTCTGTAATTTCAAGTGGAATTGTGCTAAATAATGAAAGCAATTTCTGAAACAATACATTTTTCTCATTTCTGCTATTATTGAATCCAGCTCCTGTAACTCTGGAAGACTGTTATTATTTTAAATTTGTAAGGAGTATTTCGATGGAGGCCACGATCTGAAACCTGTGCTTTATTCAGCAGACAATACAATTAATCGAAAAGTGCAAGGACTTCGTAAATTTGAAAGAGTGACGACTCAGCAATCAACCAAAGGGAGACAAGGCATCCATGATTTTAATCGAGAATTGATTGCGCAGGGGTAGGTGTGGTGTTGCTGCAGGAGTGCTCGGAGAGGAAGCAGGCGGTAGCTTCTGATGTTCGCAGTTCGTCACCATTGGAAAGCAAGTAATGGTGGTACGAACTGAAGCCATTAGTAGTTCTCTTTGCCCTAATGTTCAAATGTGTGTGGAGTCCTAAAGGACCAGACTGCTGACGTCATCGGTCCCTAAACACTACTTAAACTAACCTATGCTAAGAATAACACACGCACTCATGCCTGAGGGAGGACTCGAACCTTCGGTGGGAGGGGCCGCGCATCTCTTTGCCCTAGAAAAAATTAGGTTTTACCTCGAATAATCGGCACTCCTATTGGAAACAGTCAATGAAGTTCTCTGTTGGATTTTGTTACATCCCACACGGCAGGCATGTAGCAAGTTGAACAACGCGCGTTTGAGCAGGTCAGTTCACCGTAAGGCACGTAAACGATACTTAGAATGCCATTGTCGATTAGGTATGTCCGAAAAAACAGACACCACACCTATATAATACAGTGTGTGCCTGACAGCATATCGATCTTTCACTGCAGATGCACAAAAAGTCCGATCTCTCGCGGATATACGGATATTTGGCACGGACGGAGAACGTACTCCGATAGACCAAGGGGTTAGAGCGCAAATTTTCATCTGTCGCCTTTGAGTGACCCAATGCACCGAGCGAGGTGGTGCAGTGGTTAGCACACTAGACTCGCATTCGGGAAGACGACGGTTCAATCCCGTCTCCAGCCATCCTGATTTAGGTTTTCCGTGATTTCCCTAAATCGTTTCAGGCAAATGCCGTGATGGTTCCTTTGAAAGGCACGGCCGATTTCCTTCCCAACCCTTCCCTAACCTGATCTTGCACTCCGTCTCTAATGACCTCGTTGTCGACAGGACGTTAAACACTAACCACCACCACCACCCAGTGCAGCAATGCAGCAACAGTTAGAAATTTCTTTCGTCGAGAATGTATGCTTGCGAACAATGCCCTAAAAGAATTCTCAGGCAGGAGAGGGGGTAGGCGGGTGGAGGTTGCGGGTAGCGGTGGAAGCAGGCTTTGCTTAGAGACACTCAGCATCTCAATATTGAAACGTCCTCTTAGAAAAATTATACATGACTATGATTAAACTGACACACAATACTTTTTAGCGCAACGCAATCTGACTTTCAATAATCCCTACAAAAGAATGGCCCTGGCTAACATTAACCTATACCTTTCACAATTCACTTACCTCACAAAAATCTTCGTTACTAGAACTACTGCAATACAGCGAGCGCCACTACTGCCAGCTAAATAAAAGATTCAAACAACTGAAGGCACTAACTACTAATAGGCATAGTTAGCAAATGAAAGATTTTGACTGAGAACAAACAATGTATTTACCTTAATAGTGTTCAAAAGTCATAATACATATAGCAGTTCATGACATCCAGTCTTACAAATGTACTGTCCCTGATGGACACACGTCCAGATCATCCGCTCTCAAAACTCCGCCATTGCTCTCCCCACACTCATCACTGCTGGCGGTTCACTTCCAACTGCGCAACGCTACGAGCTGTTAACAGCCAACTGCCCAACACTACAATAGCCAACAACAATGCAAACCAGCCACAGACTGCACGCAGCATAGCCAGTGATTTTCACACAGAGCGCTACGTGGCGGTGGCGTTACCAATATAAGAATAAAACGGCCCACTTACATAGCCCCTACGCTCCCCAAAAAAATTTTACAAATTTTTTGAGCAGTGGCCAATACAGATTTGAAAAAATTTTCATAATTACAATAACAAACAAATCAAATGCACACGCTTATCGATACAATGTTGGTCCAAAGCTAAAATTATCTCACAGTCCATAAAGACAGTGCTGACTCTTGAGATGCAGACAGGTAATGGGCCACAACAGAGCAAATCCACAGCAGAATCAGTCGAAGTTTTGTAGAATATCGGTAAATAGGTCATCACAGAGCAGACTCACTGTAGTCCTGGTAGTGAGTATGGTATTGGTGGTTCATCAAAGGTGCAGACCCACTGCAGTCCTTGTAGAAATAATGGTATTGGTGGGTCATCAAAGGTGCAGACCCACTGCAGTCCTTGTAAAGATGGCCAGCAGCCATCTGCTGTGACTGTGCAGGTGCACAATCACCATCGAAGAGCCTTGCGGACAAATTAGCAAGTCCATCAACCACCACTTAGAACCAGCAATGCTGTTAACCAGTCCCTTGCTGAATTATCAACACATGTGCAAGCACTAACAGTCCTCTTTTTTTTCACATATTGTGCATATACTATTACCAACAGAAATGTGTTCAGTGAAATGTATACTTACAAGTTAGTTAATTTGATGAACTGGTGTCTATTACAATTTTATAACATGAGAATACAATTACAGAGATACAGAAAACATCATGAAAACATAATAATACAGATAACATTTGTAATACAGGCCTTACAAAAGAATAGAAATAGACATATACATCAGTGTTACAGGAATTATGACATAAGTAAATATATAAAATATTGAGAATAGTTTTCGAAACATTAATTTCACACACAAGCATTAAAACAGAACAGAATAAATAATGTCTAAACATCTTTACAAAGAAAATAACATATTATAAATGCAAATTATATTTGAGGACAACAGTATTCCTCATCATAGTGAATGTAGCTTAGTACTAGAAAAATTCTACAACATAAATCTCATAAAGTAAACACATAAAGACAGGAAGAACACAAATACACAAGGGTGCACAAACACATAGAGGAATAACACAAAAGGAAAGACAGGGTTTGTTTTACTGCAGTATTTTGCATGGAGATCTCCCTTCGTTCATCATTATTCCCAAAAAGTCCTATCTAAGCCTGCTTTCTGTATTCTATTCATCCTCTTTTAAAATATTCTTCATTGTACAGTACCTTTTCTTTTACAAACTTTTTTCGTTTAACTTCTCAATGCATTGCTTCCAATTCATCATAACTCATTCTCTTATATAGCCTACCCCCTTTTAAGCTAACTTAAATCTTCTGAGCTCAAACGCATAAACTAAGGGATGAGGCAATGCAGCAGCACAAAACAATTAACACAAACAGCAATTTAAAAAATAATGTTAATTGGCAAAGCTAGCAGCAGTAAATCTAAATTAGCAAAGTAAAAGCAATGTTACAACTAATACGAGCCAATGTGCAGCAACAAGAAAAATAAATCAGTAGTAAAACTGGCTTACCAGAATAATAAAAAGTGCAATTTAGTAGCACTATGCCTGGCAAACAGCAGCAGCAAATGTAATAACTTAAATCTAATCATGACAAACCCACAAGCAGATAAAATAGTACACTAAAGACAGCAGTGCAGATAAGGGAAATATATATTCACATCTTAATATCTATGTGATTAAAGTGGTACACCACGAGAAGTTATTCTACCAAAAAAATTACCAAGTAGTTGAAAAGAAAATTATGTATGTTATGAATCCCTTCTTATTGTTCTTTCCTTTCCGAGTGCTCCTTTTTCGAAGAGTGTGGATCATAAAATTACTATTTAATAGATCTGTTGACAGAAAGTGTTCACATTAGCAAATGCATTTAATTTTATTTTATAAATCAATGCTGCAACACAGCTGGAAGCCAGATATCAAATGAAATAAGCAACTATGAAAAGCAAAGCATAAAAATATCATTCAATAGTCATGTGGCATTTCATAAGTTAGTAGAAATTCTCTCAACTCTCGTAGAAAGACACTTGTCATAATCAGGTGTGCAGATGTAAGAATATTTCCCATCAGTTTATAAGCATTTCAGAAAGTAGCACAAAGTATGCGCTCCACAATATAATCATATGTTTCCAAGTAATGAGCGTGTCGTATTTGCGAAGCTTTCTACAAACGAATGTCAATAGCGAGGTTAATAATCCCTACAAAAAATAGCCTTGACCAACATTAACCTATACCTTTCACAAATCACTTACCTCACAAAAATCTTCGTTACTAGAACTACTGCAATACATCGAGCGCCACTACTGCCAGCTAAATAAAAGATTCAAACTACTGAAGGCACTAACTACTGATAGGCATAGTTAGCAAATGAAAGATTTTGTTAGAGAACGAACAATGTATTTACCTTAATAGTGTTCAAAAGTCATCATATATATAGCAGTTCATGACATCCAGTCTTACAAATGTTCTGTTTCTGATGGACACACATCCAGATCAACCGTTCTCAAAACTCCGCTATTTCTCTCCCCACATCCACCACTGCTGGCGGCTCACCTCCAACTGCGAAACGCTGATCGCGCTGTTAACGGCCAACTGCCCAACACTACAATAGCCAACAACAATGCAAACCAGCCACAGACTGCACGCAGCGCAGCCAGCGATTTTCCTACAGAGCGCTACGTGGCGGTGGCGTTACCAGTATAAGAGTAAAACAGCCTACTTACAATATGAGAAGGGGTGGCAGTACGGAGGGGAACAACTGCGCTTTCATGACTACATATATTCCCTCTAGTTTAGCACTGCACTGCGGGACATTCGCTTCGTAACCGCTGCGGTACACAGGGATAGTGTATCGCTAGAGTTCCACTGTTGGCAGTAGCCGTACACCTAACGGGCCGAAGGAGTCCAACCAACGTCGGTACATAACTAAAAGCCTTTGTTCAGGACGTTGTGCAAACAAACGAGTGACATTAAAGAGATAAATGATATCACTCTTGTTTTAATGTGATTCATTTGCTATTATTTAAAGGGATAGAAATATACTAGTGAAAGATGAAGATTTCAAGACTATAAATGAGCGAAGGGGAGCAAATTACGTCTGATACTGCGAAGGGCGGTATTTTGCATTGTATTGCTAAAGGGCCTATTAAACCGAAAATAGAGTTTCGCTTACATTCGGCAGTCGCTGGTTCAGAGCCATTTAAGCGTATGTAAGACTAGGAGTCACGTGGAACCATGGTTTGGGAGTAGCCTTATTAATTAAATATGAAAAATCCTTTACCCACTGCTCAAATTTAGAATCAGAATCATCAGTATGGCGGCCGAAGACTTCCGGTATAAGGAGTCAGTCCCGTTTTGCCAACGGCTTTGTCGGAGACAGTGGGGGAACGAACAGTTCAGTTCTGATGAAGACGGTCTGGAATGTAGACGTGTTTACGAAAGACGTGTTTACCACTGTGCTCTACAAGCAATGTTTACGGTTTATATTGCTGTTTCGCTGAGTGCTGTCTGTCCGTTACCTTAACTGTCGTGTTTGTGTACGACAGAAGGAAGATTATGGTTGAATCTCCTGTCAACGACGAGTTTATTCGTTTGAGGTTACGTGACTTGTTCTTCGCTACGCTGCCGTTCATAGATATTTAGGTTTATTGAGCCGGAATTTTATCTTTGTAGTGAATAAATATCTAAGAACGTCCGGAGAAACACACTGATCGTCTCTTTTGAAAAGGAAACACGCCATGTACTGCAGAAATCCCTGGAAATCGGCTTCTAACGGCTGTACCATAATTGAAAAACTCTATATTTCGAAAAACTTAAAGCTATTGTAATTAAAAATTGCGAAAATACTCGTATATCTTTGCGGCCTTAACAATGTGTAAGTTTGCAAAGAATTAGTAACACAGTCTACCCAACGGCGTAGAATCTTCTTATCTCCTTATTACAGAAAGTGATTTACAAGACGCGTTAAATCTTGAGCTATATTCTTGTGTGGCATGCGCATAACTGTGATAGATTCTTGGACAAAAATGGCGAAACATAAGAAATTTCATCAAGAAATACAGCGCAAAAAGAACCAAAGAGCCTTAACATACTATTGAGCTTACCTATGCAATGATTAGAAATTTGTATTATCCCGCATCTAGGCCACAATTCGTACGGAAGACATTAAAAAAGTTAAAGCACGGTTACTAAATATCAAAGGGGAAATAAAAGGTGGGGCTGAAAATAAAATATAAGCCTAATATTGCAGCGGAGTATGAAATGACCTCCGTACATCAGTCATTGAAGCCAGAAATAGCAGGATTGTTATTGGTGAAATTCGAACTACTAATGATATAGTACTCAAATCGCAGAAGAAGGCACTGAATGAGATTTATCAATATTATGAAGAACTCTACTCCAAAAGTCCCCTTTGTCAAGATTCTCTTCGGGGTTTCCTTGAAATTATAGCACCACTGATTTCGGTAGATGACAATGAAGAAATCCTCTCACCGGTAAGGCAGTATGTGAGGCTGCGTGCAACTAACGACCAAAAGAATCCCTAAGACCTGAGGGTTTCATCATAGAATTTCAAGCATGGTACTACGTACTAGTAGGACAAAAAATGACTGACATTGTAATAGAGACTATTAAAGGGAAAAAGGTTACCCATTTAATTAAAACACAGCAATATTGTGAATGTACCGCAAATTAAAGGAAACAACGATTTAAATAAGTTCCGCTCTATTTTTCTGTTCACTTGTCATTACTAAATAATTGCTAGAATGATAAAGAAGAGAATTTCGTCATTCGCAAAAAAAACCTTGAATGAACATCAAAATGATGCTGCAGGTGAACCGTATATGAAAACTTAACCGACTATCGGTAAATCATTTCAATAACCTGTGTGACTAATATAAAACCTCTTTTGCTGTTCGTAGATTTTCATAAATCGTTTTATGTGGCAAACCCAACGTATCTCCTAAAGACGATAGTGAACCTGGGTTTCCTCATGCGATCCTTTCACGTCAACATGGATAAACACAAAAACAGTGGTAAACGCTAAGCAACTAATCAATTACAAATAAGACAAAGATTTTCTCCGAGGAGTCCTCTTTCCATGATTCTATTTTCCATTTCATTAGACCTAAAATAGTCATTAGAGCCTACGCTGATGATGATGTTGGTTTGTGGTGCACTCAGCACCGTGGTCATTAGCGCCTCTACAAGTTCCAATCCATCCATTTCTAGTCTTGCATTATCCAAATGATGATGATGAGGGCAACACAAACCTGCAGGGAGTGGAGCCTGGGACCCCGTGATCCAGAGACAGCCACGGTGGCTACTAGACAATGTGCTGCGGACTATGCTGAGGATGCGGGAATCATTGTATAAAATGGCAACAAAGCAGCCATGCTACCAAACATGAGGCAAACACATTGCTACGCTTCGGGAGCTGAGACAGAAGAAACAAGAAGTACTTCGACCAGACGGGTCAAATTAAGCCAAACAACACAAAACGCATCGGAAAACCTTAGGAGCGTACAGAATGAAAATAACCGCAATAAACTGGAAAGAACTATCAGGAAAAGCCCAAGAACCATAACACAAAATTTATCAAATTTCATTACAGATTAGATTACATTAGATTAGTACTTGTTCCATAGATCATGACTACGACACTTCGTAATGACGTGGAACGTGTCAGGATAATAAAAGGTGTCTATACAAGATATTACATTACACAAAATATTACATGACACTTAATATTTTTTGGGGGGGTTGGGGAAATTACCCACTTATCATATCCAAAAATTCATCTAATGACTAGAAGGAGTTGCAATTAAGAAATTCTTTTAATTTCCTTTTAAATGCTATATTACTATCTGTCAGACTTTTGATGCTATTAGGTAAGTGACCATGACTTTCGTGCAGCATTATTTACCCCCTTCTGAGCCAAAGTTAGATTTAACCTCGAGTATTGAAGATCATCCTTTCTCCTAGTGTTGTAGCCATGTACACTGCTATTACTTTTGAATTCATTTGGGTTGTTAATAACAGATTTCATAAGTGAATATATATATATCGTGAGGCTACAGTGAAGATCTCTGGCTCTTTAAATAAGTGTCTGCAGGATGATCATGGATGAGCTCCAGCAATTATTCTGATTACACCCTTTTGTGCAATGAACACTCTTTTACTCAATGATGAGTTACCCCAGAATATGATGCTATAGGAAAGCAGAGAATGAAAATAGGCATGGTAAGCTAATTTACTCAGATGTATATCGCCAAAATTTGCAATGACCCTAATAGCACAAGTAGTTGAACTCAAACGTTTCAGCAGATCCTCAGTGTGTTTTTTCCAGTTCAACCCCTCATCAATGAATACACCTTGAAATTCAAAATGTTCTACCTTAGCTACCGATTTCTGATCGAAGTCTATATTCATCCTTGTTGTCATTCCATTTACTGTGTGGAACTGTATATACTGTGTTTTGTCAAAGTTTAATGAGAGCCCATTTACAGAGGACCATGATTTTCTGAGAAACATCGTTTACAATTTCACCAGTAAATTCTTGTCTTTTGGGTGTGATAGCCATACTTGTATCATCAGCAAAAAGTACCAGCTTTGCATCTTCGTGAATATAGAATGGCAAGTCATTAATATATATTAAGAACAGCAGAGGACCCAAGACCAAACCTTGCAGCACCCCATTCTTGATTGTTCCCCAGTTTGAGAAATCACCAGTTTCTTGCATGTTATGTGAACTGCTTATTTCAGCTTGCTGCATTCTTCCAGTTAGGTATGATTTAAAACATTGGAGCACTGTCCCATTCATACCACAGTACTTGAGCTTATCTAGAAGTATTCTATGATTTACACAATCAAAAGTCTTTGATAGATCACAAAAAATCCCAACAGGTGACTTCCGGTTACTCAGAGCATTTAATATTTCATTAGTGAAAGTATATATAGCATTTTCCGTTGAAAAACCCTTTTGGAAACCAAACTGACATTTTGTTGGAACTTTATTTATACAAAGGTGCGAAGCTACTCTACAATACATTACTTTTTCAAAAATTTTGGATAAGGCAGTCAGAAGAGAGGTTGGGCGATAGTTGTTGACGTCAGATGTATCCCCTTTTTTATGCAGTGGTTTAACAATGGCATACTTCAGTCTATCTTGGAACATACCCTGCTTGAGAGAGCTGTTACATATGTGGCTAAGAATCCGACTCATTTCCTGGGATCAAGCTTTTATTATCCTGCTGGAAATGTCATCAACTCCATGTGAGATTTTATTCTCGAGAGAGTTTATTATCTTCCTAATTTCAGCAGGAGAGGTGGGTCGAATTTCAATTCTATCAAATGGTGTGGGTAAGGCCTCTTCCATTAACCGCCTTGCTTCTTCTATTCACCATTTAGATCCTATTTTCTCTACAACATTTAAAAAAATGATTATTCAAAATGTTTTCGACTTCCGGCTTGTTGTTTACGAAGTTTCAATTCGCTTTGATGGTGGTGCCATCATCCTGTACTCTTGGTTGCCCTGTCTCCCTTGTAATAATATTCCAAATTGTTTTGATTTTGTTATCGGAGTCATTAATCTCAGACATGATGCACATGCTTCTGGACCCTTAACCGGTTTCAGAGGGTAAAATACTTAAGCTCTTGGATATTCTCTAAGGCTTATTACACTGCACAGACCTTCCTGTATCAAAAATAATAGCTAGAAATGTAGTAAAAACTTCTTGTGGAAAGGAGAAGTGTTTCCGAGAAACTGAGAATTGGAGCTCATACATACAATAAATCAGGCATCTGCGCTCTTCGTAAAAGGAGGATGAGTGTCATAAGCTAATCATCACAGAGCATTTCAGGTAAATTTCTTGCAATTATCATAGGCCAAAATCTTTACCCACCTACTGACTTTCGAAAAATAAACGCTCAGCAATAAACTAGCAAGGTCGCAACAGTTAACGTCAAGAGTTATTATACATAAAACAAATAAATGAGAAGAAAGAATCAAAAATGGGAAGTCAGTTCAAAAATATAGCCTTGGCTGCTGTTTGACACTACATTTATGAATGACCTGTCTTCACATATAGTAAAGGCTAGGTAAAACTCAGGCAGCAATTTAGTTAGAACTCGAAAACGGCTGTATGAAACAGGACTGAGTAAAACGAATATTTCGCGAAGTTGCAATCTACTTGACACAGATATACATATGAAGGGGTCAGAGAGTAAATATCATCTATTCAGCATGTTCATCTTGTGAACATATCATTCATGCTTTGTAGACGATAACGACGATACTTTCCACATAAAAAGAACAACTATGTTTTCTGGTTATCAGCAAACACGTCAATTATGTAAGTAAGAACTTTGGCCTGACCCCACTAAAGAATTCAAGAAACATAGACAACATGAAGGTGGCAAAATATGCAAGTACAAGGACCACTAGACAAAATATCATTGGTAGAAAATTATATTCGAAGTAATAGTAGTAGGTTAAAATAAGAAAAAGTTCTAATAAAGGAAGTTATGATGCCCTGCAACTCTAAAGTACATTCTCCTCATGTATTTTGTCTCCAGAAAATAAAACTATAAACTAGTGTCCGTGAGAAGCAGTTTCTTAGTTTCATCTACCATTTCCAAGATGAGCAAGTATTGTGTCACTTCCTTAAATTATTTATAATTACGTGTACGAGGGTTATTCAGAAAGTAAGGTCCGGTCGGTCACGAAATGAAAACCGCAGTGATAATCAAATAAATCATCACTCAGACTTGTTGGATAATGTCTGTAGTATGCCCATCGTTCGCGTCAAGTTGCTCTTTTCAGTTCCAAGCGCACTGTAAGCATGTAAAGATGTCTAGAAAATAGTGTCTCGAGCAAGTATTGGATCCTGATGAGAGACTTCGCCTAATTTCATGCAACCCCACATAAGGTAACTGCTGTGCACTTCGTTCTTCATGGGAATTGTCGACGAACACTGCAGGGGCAATGAAGACGCCCCTGCGGCGTTTTTGTCGGGAAGTATTTGTTCAGCCACCGTATTATCCGGACTTGGCTGCCTCTGATTTTCAACTCCGCTCATATAAATGGCTGGATATGAAAGTAGTATTTTGGCACAAATAACGAGCTGCAGACCAGCATAGGCAATTGGTGGTAACTGCAGGAGTCTGCCTTTTATTACGAATGTACTGGAGACTTGGTGCAACGCTACGAAGAAAGTCTAAGTCAGCCCAGCGACTACGTAGAGGGGTATCTGGAATGTGTAGATAAATGTTGCGAATAAAGCATTTTCGATTTTTGCCGTGGCTTCCATTTCGCGACCGATCGGACCTTACTTTCCGAATAATCATTCTATTAACAAGAATCACGCGAGTTAATATGAAGAAGGAATATTTCAGTTTCACACCTAAGAAAGTACTTTAATTTTATTATTAGTTTTGTTTCGTATGCAGAGATGGGAGGAACTGTTCAGTTCTCTTTTTAAAATAAAGAGATTGTAACAGACTGCCACAACTAACAGACAGAGTCAAGTTTTAATTCTTCAGTTGGAAAAAACTGTCATGACGATGAAGGTAACTAAGTAAGGCAAAATGCCAGCGAATGAAAAGACCGATGTGCTCGGTGGTTGGAGGTCCGAAAAAATAGAAAAAAAGACACTAAACTGAATTCCACGACAATCATTTGTCTTGGAGAACGTGCTGCCAAAATTCAGAATAGTCAGGGAGATCAAAGGCCACGGATGCTGAAGAGAATAGAAACCGCTGCAGTCGAGACACATAACGTGCATCTTTGGGAAATGAAGCCTGTAATTCAAAACGTGTCATGAGTATCTCTCCACCGGAAAATGATTCCAGATCAAAACTCATTTCGGAACACCGAGAGGGGACTGCGAAGGAGGAGGTAGTGATAAGCAAAAATGGGAGAGGCAACGAAATCCCATTGTATGACAAGTCTGACCGAGGAATCGGAAGTCTTAACGTGGTAAGGAAAATACCACTTCCGCGAAGGTAAATAAAAAGGGTTAATTTGAATACAGTAAGGGATAGCGAGGTTAAATTCAAAGAAGACAAAGAACTCTGGTCACAAGATTGTACAACAATATCAACAAGAGCAGACAACGGTAAACAGGAGGACAATTCGTGATGAATAGGAATTTAAGGCAGAGAGCGAGTACTGCAAACAGTTTAGGGATAGGGTTGTTCTAATGATAATCGACCGCAAACTAACGCCAGCAACAATAGTTCAGATACACATGTTGACGTTACAAGCAGAAGGTGAAGAAATAATGCATATGTGGTACCGAACGATGATAATTCACTTATCATGGCAGGATTGGAACGCAGTAGTAGGGTAAGGAACAGAAGAAAGAGTTACAGGAGAATGTGTGCTTGGTAGCAGATACGAGAGAGAAAAAAGGCTAATCGAGTTCTGCAATAAATTTCAGTTGATAGTAGCGAATATCATGATCGTCATTACCAGTTTTGATTTGGACATACTTGCCTGTTTCAATTTCAAGTAGATTGCAACGCCCTTGAGGTATATATATATATATATAGTTTTAGGTATTTGTTCTTCTGGTATCCCTTGGATGTCTTCATGCCTTTTCTGTCTGTACTCTCCCATTTTCTTTAGTATGCCTTCGACACCCAATTCATTCCTTTTATCACGATTTTTTATCATCTCTATGAGTTTGTACAGCCAGAGGTCTTAGCAGTATCATTTCTGTTGGCTGAATCATCCTCCTTTGTCTGGCGATTAGAGTCCAGGTGTTTGACCCATACATTAGAAAGGCACTGCCATCACAATGTAAAATTTTAATATTGTCTCTTTTTTAGGAGAGTGCTATTTCTAGTACCTACCAACTGCGGAAGTTTTGCTGTTTTTAGTCTTGTTCATTGTGTGTGTTGTGTGAGATGTCACATCCCAATATTAGTAATATTTGTGTGTTCTAGCGGCTTATCATCAGTTATTAATTTTGCTTTTAAGTTCTCCTCATCCTGGAACTCATTTACCTAAGTTTTACTTTTACATGTTGTCATGTTGCAATCGTCTGCAACCTTGTGCAAGAATCAAATTATTCTGAGTCTGCTAAGAATATTTGACCATCTGCAAACGTGTGTTTAGAATCTTATCGTTGAGCTTATAATGACGCAGAACTTTATTCTGCCATGTCTTTATGACGTCACCTTTTTATTGTTCTTCTTTTATTCAGTCTGAAGACCGGTCCTCCACGCTATTCTATCCTGTGCAAGCCTCTTCATCTCCAACTGAATGTACTTGCTTTATTCATCTCTTGATCTCCCTCCACGATTTTTACCTCGTCCACACCACGCTTGTATTATGCATACATTAAATAATGTGAGCGATAAAGGACTGCTTTGTTTCACTCCTTGACAGATGTTTCTCGCAAACGGATTTACTTTTTGTACTTTGAATTTGTTGTGTATATGCATACTCTAAAATGTACTTATTGCATGCTGGGGTACGGTATTATTTACCAAAAGCTTACACATGGTCAATAAAGGCAATGTATGTGGGAGCATATATCTTCACCCAGAGTTCAGAAAACTAATACCTCGATATTTGTCACATTTACTGCGATCTCCCTTTTCAACTAATGGCATAATAGGTGATGTTTGCCGATCTTCTGGTATGTTGCTATATTCCCGACAGGTGCAGTTTTGTGAGTAATGATTCCGAAGCATATTTAAAAAATTCCACATTGAGGTTATCTTAACCTGGGGATCTTCATTTGTAGACGTTTTTAACACAAGGTTTAGTTCTTCCTTTGATATAAGACCAACATAATCTTCACTAACTGCAGTTTTTACATCCTCCTCATCACTTGTCCATAGATATTGAAAATAATCTATCAAATCACTTTCTGAAACGTGGTTAATTTGATGCATATCTCTTTCGCCTTTATTAAGTTGTTTCCTCATCCTATAGACCTTAGCTAGTTTTCCATGTGCATCATTCTCCATTTCACTCATAAAAATTTTCCCGGCTTTTTTGTTTTATTTTTCTTGTATCTCTTTTGACCACTGTTATGTGTCGCTTATACTCGGTATAATCATCTTGTTTCTTTGATTGTAGATTTCAGGTAGGCCCGTTTCTTTCATTTTATGATGTCTGACTGTTCTTGGCACAAGACTGGGGGTCTCCTTTTGTTTTTATATTTTATCGTCGCCCCTAAAGCTTCACCAGCAGCTACGTGTTCTTACTAACTGCTTTCACTCGTCATTAAGTTCTGTTTTTCTTGCACACATAATAGTTCTTCATCTAAACGTTTGCTGTTTAAACATCCAATGCTTAAATCTTCTAACGGAGTTTTCTATGGAATTCTTGCGTTTTGTTTTTGATTGTGTTGAATTGTTATACAGTGGGATTATTAGTTTTCACATCCGCTATAGAGTCTGGTGTCTTCTATCAATGGGTTGGCTTTCTCATTTGAGCCGGCCGATGTGGCCGAGCGGTTCTAGGCGCTGCAGTCTGGAACCGCGCGACCACTACGGTTGCAGGTTGAATCCTGCCTCGGGCATGGATGTGTGTGTTGTCCTTAGGTTAGTTAGGTTTAAGTAGTTCTAAGCTCTAGCGGACTGATGACCTCAGACGTTAAGTCCCATAGTGCTTAGAGCCATTTGAACCATTTTTTCTCATTTGAAATAATATAGTACCCCTAGAACACCAAGTAAATTTTTCAATGTCTTTATGTGGGGGAATCGATTTATTATCCTTAAGTGATTGAAGGCAGAAATATCTTCAAACCGATTCCCATTGTGGGGTTAATATCCTGTACCTGGACCCACTATTCCTCTCATGGTAGATTTGCCTACCGTTACACTGAAATCTCCTGAAATTATGCTTTAGGTATTCCATTAAATCGTCGTCTTTCCACCTCCGAAAAAAATAATGTTCAAAAAGTAGAAGACGACTCGAATCAAAGTTTAATAACGATGAAGAATAGGATAAAGTTTAAGACACTTATCCAGAAGAAAGACTGCGCCAAAACGTGGAAGTATGACAAATGATGAGATGTGTGTGAATTTCTCCGAGGCTGTAGAAATTACAGTAATGAATACCACAGTAGACAGTCAAATTGAAGAGGAATGGACGCCTCTAAAAAGTGCAATTACTTAAGCAGGGCAGAAAAAATAGACACAAGGAAAGGATCAGGAGTGAAAGCATGTGTAACAGAAAAAATATTTCCATTTGTCGGCCATGAGGACGTACAAAAATGACCAGTGTTATTCAGTGTTATTAAAATATAAGTGATTTAGGAATGAAATAAATAGTGTTGTATGCCAACCTTATACGAAGCAAATGGTTAAAATATTTAAACTCCCAGAGCGAAGCTATCTCTTTTAAATTACAACGGTGTCGGCACAAGTCAGGCATGAAGAATAAAATTTCACCACCGTGAGTGGGTTAGGGGAAAACACAACGTCGGCACTTCTGGCGAGCCTGACAGCGGACCTAAGCAGAACAGTAATGAGGAAGAGTAACTAGATAGGAAAACGACACGTTCGTTACGTGATGAATGAAATGCTGTTGCTAGTGCAACAACGTATACTAACAGCTTTTCCAAACCACTTACGAAGCAAACACGACAGAGTGAGAACCGCTGATACATCGGTGATAATAATGCATATGTGTCCGTGACAAGTGACGTCAGATAAACATTAGCCACTACTTCGCTCCATAAATACCTCAACGTTTTAGCTCGTTAGGAAGTCAGTCAGTTTTGTTACAAAGTCCCTGCACGCTACGGTGTAACGACAGCCGCTGGTGGAAAAGATGGCTACTTCGCCGTAATCACCAGTCGCAGAGATCAACACAACAGCCTGCTGTTGTCACAGATAGGTGGACCCGAGGATCTTCCCTATCGTTCTGATTCAGAACACCAGGTCTGCTGGAATTCGCGGGAGAGATTCCTGCACTGGGGGATACAAGCAAGTTTCACTGGTTAAGGAACAGA
This sequence comes from Schistocerca serialis cubense, assembly GCF_023864345.2. NCBI lineage: Eukaryota > Metazoa > Arthropoda > Insecta > Orthoptera > Acrididae > Schistocerca > Schistocerca serialis. The sequence goes on along the minus strand of NC_064638.1, from coordinate 645,440,695 downwards.
AGAACAGTTGATGCCAGGTGACGAAAAAGAAAACACTTTGCTACCAGGCAACTGACGAGAGAATAGTTGCTGCTGGGGCACTGGAGAGAGTAATTTTGTTGCTGAGGTGTCATGCAGAAGAATGTCTCCTTATTATAACTGACTACAGTGGGTGGCTGGACTCAGATTCTGCAGCCTTTATGACACTGTCTTCCGCACACACACCATTTAAGAGCTGTAACAATGAGCCGGCAACGCAGTCAGTGAATTTAGAGGGTTGCAAGACTAGTTAACACCAGGGCTTAAGCGCACAGGTATAACGTTTGCAGCAGGTAGTTGCTTGCATCAGGCGCTCAGGCGATTTTACTGCTGTTTGTATTTATTTCTCAGGTTCTTTATTAAACAAACTCAATGTCGTGTGATCAATGGTGACCACAGCAGAACCTCATGCCTTATGCCGAGTGGCCATTGGCAGTCACAGAAGGGTCTCACGATTAGCGCTGTGTGCCTGGCCTGGCACGCGGATAAAACATTCGTCACAAAGCGTGCGGCATTCCACACGTTAAACCACTACCTATTTTCGAGTGTCATTGGCCGTAACTGTGGAGAGCTTCACCGCTTTCACGCGTTCACTCACCTGTACCAAGGCTAAACCTCAAATTTACAATCGTCTGTCCACTTATTAAATGTTTAAATGATTAATTTAGTGGGTAATTTATTTTTTTGTTATTTTACGGTAATAACCCCATTTGTTACACTAACCTATAGTTTTCTAAGTATATTAATGGGTAGTTGGAGCTTCTGCTTTCATTCATAAATGGGCCACCACTAATAGATTCCCTTCAATAAGACTTTCCTGTTAGTTAAAACTGTTTTACTAAAAATTTCGTGATCTAATGGAGGGCGTCCCTTCCCTGTAGGTCACCAGAGATCGGTCTTATAACACCTTACAGATATGCTAAACAGTTCAACCGACACCTCACAGTGAACAACCAAGTCAATCTAGGAAAAGTGTCTGCACACAGAACGGCATACATGTTCACTGTGCGTGAGTGCGGAAAGAGACCCACAAAAACCATGATTATTTTGTATAGTTGTTTCTCCTTCATACAGGAGGCCAAAACATGATGCTTAGGGAGCTTACTGAATTTGTGGCTCCTACATCCATGGACCAAAGGAGCCAAAAACCGCGGCCTCCATTCAGTTCCATTCCCTTTTTTTATTAAGTTTTTTTATCATTCTGACTGGTTCCTCTCTGGTGACAACGTCCGCATTATGTCTTCCACTATTTCTTGGGTGTATTCGAAACTCCATTTTCCTCTACAGTTTTCACTCTCTACAGATTACTCTGCTACCATGAAAGTTATTTCCTAATGCCTTAACATATATCCTATTACCCTGTCCCTTCATCTTGTCAGTTTCCTGTCTTTCCCTATTCTGTAGAGAACCTCTCCATTCCTTATCTGTCCACATACTATTCAACATCCTTCTATAGCACCATATTCAAACACTTCGGTTCCCTTCATTGTGGTCTTCAGTAGTCCATGGTTCACAACCACAATATAACGTATTCCAAACCTGCATTCTAAGAACATCTCCATCAGATTAAGCCAGATTTTTGATATTAACACACTTCTGTTGACCATGAATGGCCTCTTTAAATGCTGTCAATTGCCTTTTATATCCTCCTTGTTTTCCCGGTTATGTGTATTTTCACTCCAACGTAGCGGTGTTTCTCAGCTTCGTCTACTTTATGCTTCCCAGCTTTCATGTTAGGCTTCTCACTAGCCTCAGATCTCCTACTCCTCATTATCTTCGTCTTTCCTATATTTTCTATAAATCGATATTGTATAGGACCTACTCATCTGACAATGTCCATCAGCGAATCTCGCTGTCTTTCCCCTTGAATTTTAATCCCATTATTGTATCTTTTAATATCCAGCATTGCTTCTTTGGTGTATACACTGAATAGTAGAGGCGAAAGAAAAAAGCCTAGTCTAAAGCAGATTTTAACTCGAACATTTTGTTCTGGTCAGTTCATTATTATAGTTCACTGTTGATCCTTGTACAATATGTGATCAAAAGTATCCGAACACCTGACTGAAAATCACTTACAAGTTCGTGGCGCCCTCCATCGGTAATGCTCGTGTTCAATATGTCGTTGCCCACCCTTAGCCTTGATTACAGCTTCCACTCTAGCAGGAACACATTCAATCAGCTGCTGGAAGGTTTCTTGCGGAGTGCTGAACTGATATGAGGTATCGATGTCGGTCGGTGAAGCCTGGCATGAAGTCGGTTTTCCAAAACAACCCAATAGTGTTCTATAGGAATCAGCTCTGGACTCTGCGCAGGCCAGACCATTACAGGGATGTTATTGTCGTGTATCTACTCCGCCACAGTCCGTGTATTAGGAACATGTGCTCGATGAGCATTATGAGGCTCAGATCCATATAGCTGCAGCGATATTTAAATTCTTTCGTATTAAGGGCCCTGAATAGACACTAAAACCGTGGGTTGCTTAAGTTGAAAGGCTAGCAAGACGTGGCAGGTTATTGTGATCTCAGCTTAGTGGTGTCATGTTACCATGTTACATGACGCAATCACCTAAAATGTGATAGAGGCATGCATCTGAATTCCTATCTTAAAATTGCCAGAGACACATCTGACAACAGCTTCGTCCCTTGTAGAGACTGGAAATGTGAACACAATGGAAGTTGATTTTGAGCCTCCATCTACACTATGTGATCAAAAGTATCCACACACCTGGCAGAAACTGACTTACAAGTTCACGGCATCCTCCAACGGCAATGTTGGAATTCAATATGGTGTTGGCCCACCCTTAGTCTTGATGACAGCTTCGACTCTCCCAGGCATACGTTCAATCAGATGGTGAAAGGTTTCTTTGGAAATGGCAGCCCATTCTTCACGGAGTGCTGCGCTGAGCGGAGGTATCGATGTCCGTTGGTCAGGCCTGGCATTAAGTCGGCGCCCCAAAACATGCCAGAGGTGTTCTATATGATTCAGGTCAGGACTCTGCGCAGGCCAGTCCATTACAGGGACGTTATTGGTGTGTAACCACTCGGCCACAGGCCGTAAATTATGAACAGGTGCTCGACCGTGTTGAAAGATGCAATCGCTATCCCCGAATTGCTCCTCAACAGTGGGAAGCAAGAAGGTGATTAAAACATTAATGTAGGTTTATGCAGTGATAGTGCCACGCAAAACAACAAGGGGTGCCTCCCCCTCCATGAAAAACATCACTGTCTCCGTATTTTACTGTCGGCACTACACACGCTGGCAGATGACGTTCACCGGGCGTTCGCCATACCTACACCCTTCCATCGGATTGCCACATTGTGTACCGTGATTCTTCACTCCACACAATGTTTTTCCATTGCTCAGTCGTCCAATGTTTAAGCTCATTACACAAAGCGAGGTGTCGTTTGGCCCGACGTATGGCTTATGAGCAGCCGCTCGACCATGAAATCCAAGTTTTCTCACTTCCCGCCTAACTGTCGTAGTGGATCCTGATGCAGTTTGGAATTCCTGTATGATTGTCTGCCTATTACACATTACGAACCTCTTCAATTGCCGGCGGTCTCTGTCAGTCAACAGACGAGATCGGCCTGTACGTTATTGTGCTGTACGTGTCCCTTCAGGTTTCCACTTCACTGTTACATCGTAAACAGTGGACCTAGGGATGTTTAGGAGTGTGGAAATCACGCGTACAGAATTATGACGCAAGTGACACCCAATCGCTTCACTACGTTCGACGTCAGTGAGTTTCGCGAAGCGCCACATTCTGCTCTCTCACGATGTCTAATGACTACTGAGGTCGCTTACATGGAGTACCTGGCCGTAGGTGGCAGCACAATGCACCTAACGTGAGAAACGCATGTCTTTGGGGGTGTCCGGATACTTTTGATCACGTAGTGTATGTCATCCTGTTTTTCCAATAGCTTACTCCTATTTCTCTCAAAATTTAGAACATCTTGCACAATTTGACGTGTTCGAGCGTTTTTCACTCCTGTTATACGCGACCAGATGACTTCACTGACACACTCAACTTCGTTCTCAATAGAGACAATATTTTTGTCAACTACAATGAACACTTTTCGTCCTATGGCTGTTTTCCCTGTGTCCTCACTATGAAAGAATGTTCGTTTGAAATTCTTGTAATGAAGGCTCTAATTTGCACACAATAACTATTTCTGTAGAAGGTTCCCTTTCCCTCATGTCTCTGCATTCAAGCCATTCGATTGTTTGTGGTTAGAATACTGTCACGGATTAGAGGAAATTTTCAGCGTTGCTCTCCACATCAAATCATACTTGGTTAACCAAAACAAAATCGGCAAGACTAGAAGTCGTTAACTTGTTTGTAAGTGTATTATTTTTCAGAACTTACAAGTCAGAACTCACAACTCTGCTAAGTTAAGTATCGTATGTTTTAGCGGCCACCCGATTCCGCTGTGACAGTTCTAGAGTCATTCAAAGAAAGTCTATGGTCAACAGCGCGTAAATACCTAGATCATGCAATACTAGTTGCAGGCGACTTTAACCTGCCAATTATAGACTGGGTTGTCTATTGATTCATTGTGGCTGACGCAGACAGTCATGCGAAATACTTTTGAACACGTTTTCTGAAAACTGTCTTGAGCAGCTAGCTCGCAGCCACAAGCAATGGAAATATGTTAGACCTTGTAGCTACAAATAAGCCGGACCTTATCGACAATCTCAGTATCGACTTCTATGTTCCCTTCAGACGCGAATCCGTCGAGAATCACTCTCCAGACCAAATCGGGACTCATCTGTGAAAAGAACAATGGCATGCTGACGACTCGACTCTAGACGTTCCCTTCTGTGAAGACGAGTCAGAGGTACACATACTGCAGGTCACCAACAATATAGGCCACTCTACCGAAGTCTTCTGCACACCGTTTGCCTCGATACAACACGTCCGGTGGATTCTGCGGGGTCAGATGCCAGTTGCCGTGCAGAATTAAGGCTGTGCCGTCCTGCTCTTACGGCTAAATAACGATCCCCCCTTTCTGATGCCACAAGTGGTCGCCCATACCCTGGTCTCCGGTCTCTAAAAACTGTTGTCACATCAGAGAAACAACAGAACGTTTCACATTATGCTATCGGGCTACAACAGTCTGCGACTGTTCTGCTTCCATTCTGCCTATGGCCTTTCTTCACAGGAGAGCGGTATTCTTCTCTGCGCCACGCTGCACCGTCTGTGACTGGGTACGCAGCGATTGTGGATGTGGGACTACGCGGCAACACTAACCCGTTTGACAGGTGCCACATTCCATGCAGATCGTGATTGTACGGATATCTGTTGACGGTTTGTATGACTACATCTTGAATTAGAAACAAAACGGAGAAATAGTAGTTTGTTGCTTTAATTTTGGACACCAGTGTAATAGGGAGTGACGGCTAGCTAGGGTCAAAGTGGTAGTTCATGTGCACTTGCGCAAATTTTGGGTTAAAGGGTTGACTGTGGCTATCGTGCTAAGGCACTTCCCATGGTTATGGGCACTTAACCAGGAACATCAACTTAAAGAAGGGCACACCTTTCGAAAGCTAGAGTGGCACACGCTGGCTGATGTTAAAGCAAGGCTTCTGCTTTCCAGAAACCTATAGCACATACATTACTATTACCACATATTGCACAATGTATGCAGCTACCCACCCAGCATTCGGAAGCCCTGACAGCCCTTAGTAGAATATCATATAGTGCAAGTAGGCTGTTTAGGTTTTTGTGTTGGTAACGTCACGTAGCGCTCTGTATGAAAATCACTTGCTGTGCTGTGTGCAGTCTGTGGCTGGTTGGCATTGTTGAAATATTCGCTATGGTAGTGTTTGGCAGTTGAATGTGAACAGCGCGTAGCGTTGCGCAGTTGGAGGTCAGCCGCCAGCCACGGTGGATGTGGGGAGAGAGCTGGCAGAATTTTGAGAGCTGACAATCTGGACGTGTGTACATCAGAAAGAGTAAATTTGTAATACGGATATCACGAACTGATATTATATATATATATATATATATATATATATATATATATATGATGACTTTTGAACATTATTAAGGTAAATACATTGTTTGTTCTCTATCAAAATCTTTCATTTGCTAACTATGCCTATCAGTAGTTAGCGCCTTCAGTAGTTATAATCTTTTACTTGGCTGGCAGTATTGGCGCTCGCTGTATTGCAGTAGTTCTAGTAACGAAGATTTTTGTCAGGTAAGTGATTCATGAAAGGTATAGGTTATTGTTAGTCAGGGCCATTCTTTTGTAAAGATTATTGAAAGTCAGACTGCGTTGCGCTAAAAATATTGTGTCAGTTTAGTGTTGATCAGAATAAGTAGAGAGAGAAATGTTTCAGTATGTTTAGTTCTGCTCAGCTGTTTGAAACTCAAATAATAGGAGGTTTATCAGCACAGTAATTCATAAATTTTTCTGTGGGGAGGTTTCAAAAGAAAATGTCTCGAATTTTGACGTTCCGCAATGGACAACCATTATTAAAGTTCGTCTTGGCCTAAATTCAATGATTCATGGGAAAAGAAATATGCATTGTACCGCTACCTCTATTTCACTTAAATGGATGGTCCAACACGTTTGGTTAACAGATATTCAAAGTCTAAGTTACCGTACACTTGTGTTTGTGTTTAACTAAGACAATCATGATGCCAAATCGCTACTGATACAACCAGTTTCACTCAGATTAGAAAGCATTTCAATTATACAAAGTTAACATTTCTGATGTGAATTATGTCTCTATGACTAAGATTCACCCCAATTGATGGGAATTTCCCGAAGTGTTTCTTACCCGTTAAATTTGTGAATCTGGAGACTGTACGTAATGTGAATGGATTTACTTGTATTAATAAAGGTTATGAATGTACTCTTCCATGGAAAGTCTCTCTTTGAACTAATCTCGTAACTGTAGATCATTGCCTCCTAATAATAACTAAAAGTTAATTATAACGTTCCCTGACTATCGGACCTTTGGAAATGAAGACTGAAATGATGTACTGTTTGTTAATAACCTAGTTAAACAAAAGTAACCTTTACATGTCTAAAAGGTATATAACTTTCATAAATGTATGATACAGAATTGAATGCAGTATATATTTTCAAGAATTATTAGCAAATTTTCAAAGTAGCTACGTTTTGTAACACGACAAATGTCCCATCTGTAATCAGTTTCCTGCTGGATCCTATGTAGCGAGTCCTGACTTATGGAGGCAACTGCTTGTATTATTCGTTGTCACTGCTCGTCGACATTTCCCGTAAGTGGAGGAACAAACACTCTGACTTTGACGTAACCCCCATATAGAAATCCATCGCCGTTAAATCACATGACCTTGGTGGCCGGAATATTGCCCACCGCCGGCCCGATGGCCGTGTGGTTCTAGGCGCTGCAGTCCGGAACCGCGGGACTGCTACGGTCGCAGGTTCGAATCCTGCCTCGGGCATGGATGTGTGTGATGTCCTTAGGTTACTTCTTCAATAAAATTCTTCAGGGTATCAGACCGCATCGTCATAATTTTAAAATGCGCCAACGTTTCGGCCAGCGTTGCAGCTAGCCTTCATCAGGGCCCTGATGAAGGCTAGCTGCAACGCTGGCCGAAACGTTGGCGCATTTTAAAATTATGACGATGCGGTCTGATACCCTGAAGAATTTTATTGAAGAAGACAACGGCCGCGGAAGCCTACGCTTACACGTCCTTAGGTTAGTTAGGTTTACGTAGTTCTAAGTTTTAGGGGACTGATGACCTAAGATGTTAAGTCCCATAGTGCTCAGAGCCATTTGAACCATATTTCCCACCACGTCCGACCCAAGTCGGCACATTCGTATGGAAATACGGAACAACTTCGCATTGATAATATGGTAGCGTGCCATCTTGATGCAAACCCAGTTATGTGCCTATAATCCGTTGTAACTGAGACGTTAGATAATGTTGAGAGATGTCGAAGTTCGATACGCTAGCTACTGTTGACTCGGCAAGAATGTAAGTACCGTATATCTTGTTACAGCTTAGAGCGCAAAAAACCATTTATCTTTGGCGAGTCCCGTACATTTTCAAGTACGTTATATGGTTTCTGCTCATCCCATAAAACAGTCATCCGCAGTCGCATATTGTTGAACACTTCTATGTAAATTTAGCTAGTTTTTCTTTGGCACTTCCTCTTTAACCTCGCAATACTTCCAATTTGTATGATTTGAATGACATGTGTTTTCATAATATATTCCACGTGGTAACGTTAGGCATGTTCTTTTCTGTGCCTGTATGTCTCATTATCCGGACTACGAATATAATTCTGGTGACCTTGTTCAATTTCCGTGTCACAGATTGCTGGCCGACTCTGACCTGGCGTCCTATGTGAGGCACAGCCAGTTTCGGTGAAACGCTTGTATGGACTAATAACACTCTGTCATTGAGATGGTGAATTGAGAGAATTAGTGCTGGATTGCCTCTGAACTGTAGTAGCGGATTTAGATTCATGAAATCATATATAACATTACGGCATTAAGGTAACGTTGGGAACTAATAGTTATGGCTAGGAATAAAACTTTAGTATATTCTGCATTCAGTGCTGTATCAAACATTTCGTTAAGTTACTTATCTTTTCCACAATTGGAGGCTACTTTTGTATAGCTACTTTACAAACAGCCTGAATTATGAATAGAAAGTGAGCTATTTGGAGTGATGTTACTTATACTTTGTTGAAATGTTTTTATTTTACCACCCACTTGTTGCCAAGGTTGTTTCGAGTACGCTGCTAAAGTTTCGCTTGCAAGCCGTTACGCATCTGCCATACAGTCTCAATATCTCCCCACGCGATTTCCATATTTTTTTTAGCATTAAAGAAAGACATTCGTGGCCGTAGATTTGCTTCGGACAAATAAGTGCACTCCCGAGCACCAGCATGGTTCCGTAGTCAACCTCAAACACTTTTGCATGAATGCATTTATCGTTATATCTCACAGTTATCAAATAATAAACAATTCTGTCTCTCGTTTTCATCTGACTGCCACTTGTATGTGAAGTTTGTTGTCAACACTCAGTCATAATTGCTCAGGTAGGTAGTAGGTGAAATGAACTGAATTACAGGCCCATATCATTAACGTCGATATGCAGCAGGATTTTGGAACATATATTGTGTTCGAAAATTATGAATTACCTCTAAGGAAACGGTCTCTTGATAGACAGTCAACATGGATTTAGAAAACATCGTTCTCGTGAAACACAACTAGCACTTTACTCGCATGAATTGTAGAGTGCTATCGACAAGGGATTTCAAATTAATACCGTATTACTGGATTTCCGGCTTTTGACAGTCTACCTCAAAAGTGGCTTGTAATCAAATTGCATGCTTACGGAATATCGTCTCAGTTTTGCGACTGGATTCGTGATATCCTGTCAGAGATGTCAAAGTTCGTAGTAACTGAGGGAAATTTATCTAGTATAACAGAAGTGATTTCTGGCTTTCCCCAAGGTAGTGTTATAAGCCCTTTGCTGGTCCTTATCTATATAAACGATTTGTGTGACAATCTAAGCAGCTGTCTTAGGTTGTTTGCAGATGACGCAGTCGTTTACCAAAGTCGAAAAAAATTGCACTAGATATACATATGGTGCAAAAAGTGGCAGTTGACCCTAAGTAACGAAAAGTGTGAGATCACCCACATGAGTGCTAAAAGGAAGCCGTTAAACTTCGGTTACACGATAAATCAGTCAAATCTGAAAGCCGTAAATTCAACTGAATACCTAGGAATTACAATTACGAACAACTTAAATTGGAAGAAACACATAGAAAATGTGGGGAAGACTAACCAAAGACAGCGTATTATTGGCAGGAAGCTTAGGAAATGCAACAGATCTACTAAGGAGACTCCCTAGACTACGCCTGTCCGTCCTCTTTTAGAGTACTGCTGCACGGTATGGGATCCTTACCAGATAGGATTGATGGAGTACATTGAAAAAGTTCAAAAGAGGTCAGCACGCTTTGTCTTATCGTGAAATAGGGGAGAGAATGTCACTGAAATGATACACGATTTGCGATGGACATCATTAAAATAAAGGCGTTTTTCGTTGTGGAGGAATCTTCTCACAAAATTCCAATGACCAACTTTCTCCTCCGAATGCGAAAATATCTTGTTGACGCTGACCTATATAGGGAGAAACGGTCACCGTGATGAAATAAGGGAAATCAGAGCTACATCTACATCTGCGTCTACATTTATACTCCGCAAGCCACCCAACAGCGTGTGGCGGAGGGCACTTTACGTGCCACTTGTATTATCTCCCTTTTCTGTTCCAGTCGCGTATGGTTCGCGGGTAGAACGACTGTCTGAAAGCCTCCGTGCGCGCTCGATTCTCTCTAATTTTACATTCGTGATCTCCTCGGGAGGTATAAGTAGGGGGAAGCAATATATTCGATATCTCATCCAGAAAAGCACCCTCTCGAAACCTGGACAGCAAGCTACACCGCGAGGCAGAGCGCCTCTCTTGCAGAGTCTGCCACTTGAGTTTGCTAAACATCTCCGTAACGCTATCACGGTTACCAGATAACCCTGTCACGAAACGCGCCGCTCTTCTTTGGACCTTCTCTATCTCCTCTGTCAACCCGATCTGGTACGGATCCCACACTGATGAGCAATAAGTATAGGTCGAACGAGTGTTTTGTAGGCCACCTCCTTTGTTGATGGACTACATTTTCTAAGGACTCTCCCAGTGAATCTCAACCTGGTACCCACCTTACCAACAATTAATTTTATATGATCATTCCGCTTCAAATCGTTCCGCACGCATACTCCCAGATATTTTACAGAAGTAACTGCTACCAGTGTTTGTTCCGCTATCATATAATCATACAATAAAGGATCCTTCTTTCTATGTATTCGCAATACATTACATTTGTCGATGTTAAGAGTCAATTGTCACTCCCTGCACCAAGTGCCTATCCGCTGCAGATCTTCCTGCATTTCGCTACAATTTTCTAATGCTGCAACTTCTCTGTATACTACACCATCATCCGCGAAAAGCCGCATGGAACTTCCAACACTATCTACTAGGTCATTTATATATATTGTGACAAGCGATGGTCCCATAATACTCCCCTGTGGCACGCCAGAGGTTACTTTAACGTCTGTAGACGTCTCTCCATTGATAACAACATGCTGTGTTCTGTTTGCTAAAAACTCTTCAATCCAGCCACACAGCTGGTCTGATATTCCAAAGGCTCTTACTTTGTTTATTAGGCGACGGTGCGGAACTGTATCGAACGCCTTCCGGAAGTCAAGGAAAATAGCATCTACCTGGGAGCCCGTATCTAATAATTTCTGGGTCTCATGAACAAATAAAGTGAGTTGGGTCTCACACGATCGCTGTTTCCGGAATCCATGTTGATTCCTACAGAGTAGATTCTGGGTTTCCAAAAACGACATGATACTCAATAAAAAACATGTTCTAAAATTCTACAATAGATAGACGTCAGAGATATAGGTCTATAGTTTTGCGCATCTGCTCGACGACCCTTCCTGAAGACTTGGACTACCTGCGTTCTTTTCCAATCATTTGGAACCTTCCGTTCCTCTAGAGACTTGCGGTACACGGCTGTTAGAAGGGGGGCAAGTTCTTTCGCGTACTCTGTGTAGAATCGAATTAGTATCCCGTCAGGTCCAGTGGACTTTCCTATGATGAGTGATTCCAGTTGCTTTTCTGTTCCTTGGACACTTATTTCGATGTCAGCCATTTTTTCGTTTGTACGAGGATTTAGAAAAGGAACTGCAGTGCGGTCTTCCTCTGTGAAACAGCTTTGGAAAAAGGTATTTAGTATTTCAGCTTTACGCGTGTCATCCTCTGTTTCAATGCCATCATCATCGCGGAGTGTCTGGATATGCTGTTTCGAGCAACTTACTGATTTAACGTAAGATCAGAACTTCCTAGAATTTTCTGTCAAGTCGATACATAGAATTTTACTTTCGAATTCACTGAACGCTTCACGCATAGCCCTCCTTACGCTAACTTTGATATCGTTAAGCTGCTGTTTGTCTGAGAGGCTTTTGCTGCGTTTAAACTTGCAGTGAAGCTCTCTCTGCTTTCGCAGTACTTTCCTAACTTTGTTGTTGAACCACTTTCGGTTTTTCCCGTCCCTCACAGTTTTACTCGGCACGTGCCTGTCTAAAACGCATTTTACGATTGCCTTGACCTTTTTCCATAAACACTCAACATTGTCAGTGTCGGATCAGAAATTTTCGTTTTGATCTGTTAGGTAGTCTGAAATCTGCCTTCTATTACTCTTGTTAAACAGATATACCTTCCTCCCTTTTTTATATTCCTATTAACTTCCATGTTCAGGGATGCTGTAACAGCCTTATGATCACTGATTCCCTGTTCTGCACTTACAGAGTCGAAAAGTTTGTGTCTGTTGTTATCAGTAGGTCCAAGATGTTATCTCCACGAGTTGGTTATCTGTTTAACTGCTCGAAGTAATTTTCGGATAGTGCACTCAGCATAATGTCACTCGATGCTCTGTCCCTACCACCCGTCCTAAACATCTGAGTGTCCCAGTCTATATCTGGCAAATTGAAATCTAAGACTATAAGAAATCTAAGACTATAACATGCTGAGAAAATTTTTGTGAAATATATTACAAATTTTCTCTCAGTTGTTCTGCCACTAATGCTGCTGAGTCGGGAGGTCGGTAAAAGGAGCCAATTATTAACCTAGCTCGGTTGTTGAGTGTAACGTCCACCCATAATAATTCACAGGAACTATCCACTTCTACTTCACTACAGGATAAAGTACTACTAACAGCGACAAACACGCCACCACCGGTTGCATGCAATCTATCCTTTCTAAACACTGTATGTGCCTTTGTAAAAATTTCGGCAGAATTTATCTATGGCTTCACCCAGCTTTCTGTACCTATAACGATTTCAGCTTCGGTGCTTTCTATCAGCCCTTGAAGTTCCGGTACTTTACCGATGCAGCTTCGACAGTTTACAATTACAATACCGATTGCTGCTTGGTCTCTGCATGTCCTGACTTTGCCTCGCACCCTTTGAGGCTGTTGCCCTTTCTATACTTGCCTCAGGCCATCTAACCTAAAAAACCGCCCAGCCCACGCCACACAACACCTGCTACCCGTGTAGCCGCTTGCTGCGTGTATTGGACTCCTGACCTATCCAGCGGAACCCGAAACCCAACCACCCCATGGCGGAAGTTGAGGAATCTGCAGCCCACACGGTCGCAGAACCGTCTCAGCCTCTGATTCAGACCCTCCACCCGCAGTCAGTCCTGTCGACGATGCTGCAGATGGTGAGCTCTGCTTTCATGCCGCTAGCGAGACTGGCAGTCTTCACCAAATCAGATAGCCGCCAGAAGCCAGAGAGGATTTCCTCCGATCCATAGCGTCACACATCATTGGTGCCGACATGAGCGACCACCTGCAGATGGGTGCACACCGTACCCTTCATGGCATCCGGAAGGACCCTTTCCACATCTGGAATGACTCCCCCCGGTATGCACACGGAGTGCACATTGGTTTTCTTCCCCTCTCTTGCTGCCATATCCCTACGGGGTCTCATTACGCGCCTGACGTTGGAGCTCCCAACTACTAGTGAGCCCACCCTCTGCGACCGCCCGGATCTTGCAGACTGAGGGGCAACCTCTGGAACAGGACAAGCAGCCATGTCGGGCCGAAGATCAGTATCAGCCTGAGACAGAGCCCGAAACCGGTTCGTCAGACAAACTGGAGAGGCCTTCCGTTCAGCCCTCCGGAATGTCTTTCGCCCCCTGCCACACCTCAAGACGTCCTCCCACTCTACCACAGGTGAGGGATCAGCCTGAATGTGGGCAGTATCCCGGGCAGCCACAGTCGTAGTCCGATCGGGGGATGCGTGGGACGAGCTGGCAGTCCCTGACAAACCCCCATCCGGACCCCCACAATGATGCCCATTGGCAACAGCCTCAAGCTGTGTGACCGAAGCCAATACTGCCTGAAGCTGGGAGCGAAGGGATGCTAACTCAGCCTGCATCCGAACACAGCAGTTGCAGTCCCTATCCATGCTAAAACCTGTTGTGCAAAGAACGTCTGAACTAATGTACAGAGAGCAGAAACAAATCGACACAAAATTTAAACGGTTATTAAAATACAAGATTGCCTAGTAAATGCAGTAATGCTGCTACTTGCGCACTGCTGACACACTGCTCGGGGCGGAAGGAGACTACGCGATTTTACACTATTCAGGTACTAAAATGCGATGCTACAACTCTCAAATACTACAATACGCCCGAAATTTATGAATTAGATAATGAAAGTACCAAAAACACGCAAAGAAATTAAGAATTAATTTATGTAACAAACAAGTGATCTAGGAGTATACGACTTTCTGCTGGCAGCTGCTTATCCAACGACGGCTGGGAGCACACACATACGGAAAGAAATGTGTTCGTTCTTTCCGCGCGCTATACGAAATTGGAATAATAGAGAATTCTGAAGGTGGTTCGATGAACCCTCTGCCAGGCACTTAAATGTGATTTGCAGAGTACCCATATACACGTAGGTAGTTGGAAAACAATAGTAACATTTATGAATACTGCAGGGCCTCTGTGCATTTATAAATACAGGGTCCTTAACTCCAAATAAATTTCATGTTCAATTTCCCTCCATATTGCAGTTCCGCCTGAGGTCAGGAATGAATCTGGAGTTCACGTCTTAGGTGTTGTGTCTATTGAGAGTGACATGCCACCATGTTTCGTTGAAAAGGGACAAATTGTCACAAGAGAAGTTTGTTTCCATGGTCAGACGAATGTCGTGAAACCGTGGATGGCAACTATGGCCCAGGGGAGACAATACGTCTCTCAGTAACGACCTATTTGGTCCATCACCGACTCTCGGCTAAGGTTGACATGTTCTGGTCAAAGGAGTTCTGCCGAATTTGAAACCCCTCTACTACTATGTTTGGAGCGTAGTCGAAAGAGTTACCAATATGACGATAAGAGGAGACACCCTAATGTCACAGGTCTATGCATCGCTATCGAAGCAGCACTCTCGAATATGGACAGCGCTGTTTTAGCGAGTGCGTGCGATCGCTTGAGGAAAAGATTGGAGCCGGCCATTGCGCCTGAAGACGGTTACATTCAGTAATATTACTCTAGAAATATGCCACTACTTATATTTAAAAGGATTTTCACTGTCATTTGTATTCTGTTATAATAAATTTGCTTTAAAAATGTTTTATTTGTTCGGATTTAAGTGTCGCACTCTGTACGGCATTTTTTAACTTTTCACTGATTTGAAAAATTTGCAACGGTTTCAAAAAGTTAGGCGAGAGATACAAATACATAGAAGGGGGAATGTGCGGTCGGGCTAACAGTAACATTCGCACCCACTTATTTTCTGGGAGGTGTGTGTCAATTCAGCGATACTTTCTTCTTCATTTTAACTGCGATTGGCCCCCTGGCGTTGCACTCCTCCTGGAGACACATCCGTGTATGTGGGTAGAGATGGGCTGGCCAGGAAATCAATACCAAACTCTTCTCGTAAGGACGGACTATACACTTGAGGCCCTGTGACCTCCAATTGGGCTGATATTTGATTTCATAAGTATCGAAATTTCGAACCAAAGTGGTATGTGCATAGACAAGAATTTAAATAGCCTCCGCGGGAGTTACTGACTACTAAGTACTAATTTAAGAAACCCACTGGGAGTAAAACACATAGTGAGCATTATTGATGCTCATTTCAGGAAGTCTATTAAAATAATCTCTCATACAGGACTTTATTCATTAAACGCCAGGATACTGAAATAATGTTTACACAGTTTGCCAAAGGATTTTCTATTACGTTTATCCTCCCTGCAATTACATAAAGAACCCTAAGAATATCGCACAACAGTGTAGTTAACGTAGCCCCACTTAAATTGCAGCTGCGAGCAATGACGCAGCGGAGCAGCGCAAGCTTTGTCCATTATTATCTAACCTCGTCTATTTGTCGGTTGTACAAACTCTAGTTATAGCTGGTTACACTCTGTTCTGGGAATAGCGCGGGACACGTGCATTACCGGCAGAGAATAACGTCCAACTGGAGCGTAAACTCGGGACAAGTTAACCGGCAATTTCTGGTGGGTTAGCTAGTTCATCTGGAGAGTACATTTGATAACGGTCGGAATAACTTCAGCGAACAATGGTAACCGATTTTGGCGGTATTCTTTGTTACCAACGAAAGAGATGAAGAAAGTGAGACACTACCCGAATTACTTTGAACAATAAAACGAATCTGAAATTACAGTACAACCCCAGTAATATGTCACCTTTGGGACTCGGGTATGGGTCAAAACGCAAAAACGGTCGGGTTGTCAGAGAGCACAGAAAAACACTAATTTACATTAAAATAAACTATATCTGAACTCAGAAATGAGTACAGTACGTAGGTAAATTGCTCCTTGCTGTAAAAACATTGCAATACAAGGCCCAAAAGCTTTTACTATTAGACACCGAAAAAGAGCAATACTGTACAGTAAGTATTTATTGTACGGTACTGTACATAATGTATGTATGTATAGTACAGTAATAATTGAAGGTAGCCTATACACTAGTAAAACATTACTTAGGAACAAAGTCAGTTATACACTCCTGGAAATGGAAAAAAGAACACATTGACACCGGTGTGTCAGACCCACTATACTTGCTCCGGACACTGTGAGAGGGCTGTACAAGCAATGATCACACGCACGGCACAGCGGACACACCAGGAACCGCGGTGTTGGCCGTCGAATGGCGCTAGCTGCGCAGCATTTGTGCACCGCCGCCGTCAGTGTCAGCCAGTTTGCCGTGGCATACGGAGCTCCATCGCAGTCTTTAACACCCGTAGCATGCCGCGACAGTGTGGACGTGAACCGTATGTGCAGTTGACGGACTTTGAGCGAGGGCGTATAGTGGGCATGCGGGAGGCCGGGTGGACGTACCGCCGAATTGCTCAACACGTGGGGCGTGAGGTCTCCACAGTACATCGATGTTGTCGCCAGTGGTCGGCGGAAGGTGCACGTGCCCGTCGACCTGCGACCGGACCGCAGCGACGTACGGATGCACGCCAAGACCGTAGGATCCTACGCAGTGCCGTAGGGGACCGCACCGCCACTTCCCAGCAAATTAGGGACACTGTTGCTCCTGGGGTATCGGCGAGGACCATTCGCAACCGTCTCCATGAAGCTGGGCTACGGTCCCGCACACCGTTAGGCCGTCTTCCGCTCACGCCCCAACATCGTGCAGCCCGCCTCCAGTGGTGTCGCGACAGGCGTGAATGGAGGGACGAATGGAGACGTGTCGTCTTCAGCGATGAGAGTCGCTTCTGCCTTGGTGCCAATGATGGTCGTATGCGTGTTTGGCGCCGTGCAGGTGAGCGCCACAATCAGGACTGCATACGCCGAGGCACACAGGGCCAACACCAGGCATCATGGTGTGGGGAGCGATCTCCTACACTGGCCGTACACCACTGGTGATCGTCGAGGGGACACTGAATAGTGCACGGTACATCCAAACCGTCATCGAACCCATCGTTCTACCATTCCTAGACCGGCAAGGGAACTTGCTGTTCCAACAGGACAATGCACGTCCGCATGTATCCCGTGCCACCCAACGTGCTCTAGAAGGTGTAAGTCAACTACCCTGGCCAACAAGATCTCCGGATCTGTCCCCCATTGAGCATGTTTGGGACTGGATGAAGCGTCGTCTCACGCGGTCTGCACGTCCAGCACGAACGCTGGTCCAACTGTGGCGCCAGGTGGAAATGGCATGGCAAGCCGTTCCACAGGACTACATCCAGCATCTCTACGATCGTCTCCATGGGAGAATAGCAGCCTGCATTGCTGCGAAAGGTGGATATACACTGTACTAATGCCGACATTGTGCATGCTCTGTTGCCTGTGTCTATGTGTCTGTGGTTCTGTCAGTGTGATCATGTGATGTATCTGACCCCAAGAATGTGTCAATAAAGTTTCCCCTTCCTGGGACAATGAATTCACGGTGTTCTTATTTCAATTTCCAGGAGTGTATTTTTTGTGTTACAGGTTTTTTTTGTGTACAGGTGAAATTCTATGCTTAGCTGCAGTGTTATTCCATTTCCTGATCCACCAAATGTCCATAAATGTTGTGGTTTAGCTGCTCGATGTCTTGAAGGGCAATACAAAAGCGTTCTTCAAACCGTTATGTGAAAACCGAGTAGGGGTTTGTCGTCACCCTCTGAGTTCTCACCTCAATATTTTTTTTTCCAAAACAGTAGCAATAATCTCGTGGTCTTCACTGGTCTTTGTCGCACTGGGCAATGCACACCTCAACTTCAGTGATAGGGGCGTTCGGTTGCACAGATCCTTAACGATTTTCTTGTCCGTCCGTCGTTATATTTCTCATCTTGTATCCGATCACTTTCTGTCATAACTTCCGGCCAAAGCTTACTCCAAGATTTTCGCAGCATGACTTGTTTTCATTCCACCCGTGACTCTGCAACCGTCTTTGACGTTGAAAGACTTCAATGTTTCAAGCGCGTGTCAACGTTCTTGGCACTATTCTAAAAACTGAACTGATGAACTTCCTGCGATACTTCCTAATTAAGCATTATATCACTCAATGATGCATTGATTAGATACGTGATGTGACATTTGGTGAAAAGAAGATAGCTTTTACGTCCCTGTTCACTGAATCCTCCTCAGATTGATGTCATAGTGCGTTATGTAACAAATGGCGCTGAGCACTATGGGACTTAACTACTGAGGTCATCTTAGAACTACTTAAACCTAACTAACCTAAGGACATCACACACATCCATGCCCGAGGCACGATTCGAACCTGCGACCGTAGCGGTCACGCGGTTCCAAACTGACGCGCTTAGAACCGCACGGCCACACCGGCCGGCGTTATGTAACAACCTTAGAGAGAGCACAAACAGCGAGTTTATTTTTGTTTCAAGTCTTTTTCAGCAGATGGAACGAACGTAACGAAAAACCTACATTTGAAAAGATTGCTGTTCATTCGTGCAGATATTTTGTTGTGGTAATAAAACGGCAAAGAAGAAAGGTCAATAATGTTTTTGAATGCTCTAATATTCTTAAATTTCCAATAACGAACCGGGAAAGACTGTGTGTACCATCAGCGTTTCTGTAAGGAGCAACGGTTAGCCGATCTTTCCTAAATTTCGTTCATGCCAGGGTTTCATTTGATTCAGCATGCACCTTTTTTGTATATTTCAGACCCGTCTCGTCCATGTTATAGACTTCTCAAGGTAATAATTTCTTCAGCAATTTCTCGGAACTTAACAGATAACTCCTTAGCCGCCTCGCCATCAGCAGATAGTTTTTCACCAGAAAATGAAACAAATCGAACGCCATGATGGATTTTCCAGAGATAAATCCAGCCTTTATTAGCTGCAGCTCAGTTCCGGCTTCTACTTTCTGTGTAAAGTTATTCCTTTTTCTTTTACAATGGGCCTAGACATCGCGGCCCCTTGTCTTCCTTCTTGTGAAACCACATCCACAATGCGTTGTCAAGCACTTCAAGTTTAGGCTATTTCATTGTTTCGCAGTTATTAACAGCGTTTTCACCATGTATCGTCACTGTACATGATTCAATGTCTTTTCGATTTCTTCTGCAACCTTTTACGGTCGTAACGCCCACATTGAGCTCCATGGGAAATTTTTGGAGTGATCTCCCTTTGTCCTTTCATTTAATCAAAGAGTTACGTATTTCACTCGTGACATGTTGAAAAACAGCCGATGCGGAGTGGCCGCACGGTTTGAGGCGCACTGTCACGGACCGTGCGGCCCCTCCCGCCGGAAGTTCGAGTGCTCCCTCGGGTATGGGCATGTGTGTTGATTTGGAATAAGTTAGTTTAAGTAGTTTGTAAGTCTAGGGGCCGATGACCTCCGCAGTTTGGTCCCTTACGAATTCACACACATTTGAACGTTTGAAAAACACACACAATTGTACACCACATTAATGTTAAGCAAATAACGAACACAGAAGAATAATATCGTAAAACCACCGAACATTAAGCACTAAAAACTTCACAGTGCAGTACTGTACAAAAACTACGTACGACGACGGAAACGGTGCATGAGATGACGGTGCACTAAAACGGACCGATAACAACGATTACTTGTACACAACACTAGGGTACACAGCAGGCCCGCCCTGTTAGCCGTGCCGTCTAACGCACTCCTTTCCGGGCGGGAAGGCGTGCCGGCACTCGGCACGAATCCGGTCGGCGGGTCAGTGTCGAAGTTCTGTGTGTCGTCAGGTCTGTGGTTTTCCATTTTCCTCGGCGAATGCGGGATGGTTCCCTTTATTCCGTCTCACTTGCACTATGTCGGCGACGTCCGCGCCAATACTTTCTCCACGTATGCGTACACCGTAGTTACTCTACCACGCAAGCATTGGGATTACACTAGTGTGGTGTGAGACATTCCCGGGGGGTCCACTAGGGGCCGGACCACACACTAACTTTGGATTCGGTGTGGAGCGGCTGTGGGGTGAGTGGACTGCTGTAGCCTGTTGTGGGGTTGTGAACCACTGAGGGTACGGTGGGGACGAAGCCTATCCGTCGTTTCTAGGTCCCCAGTTCCACACAATGCAATACGGTGCACAGCAGTGCTGCGACGGACAGTGAGCCACGGGCACAAGTCGGGGCAAGTTCAGCTCGAGCGCCGCCAGATTAACAGGTCTGACACACCAGCCAAAGCAGACGAGAGGGTTTCTACTGTGAAGCTAGAGTTCTTCTGTCGTAGTCAGCCTACTGGTCTCGTAAATGAGAAACTGAAGATTGACCGGTGAGACTATGTCTCTGTCCTCTAAAACGTACTGTTGATTTGATTTAATATTCATTTCAGTCAGTACTTCCTGAATGGAATTCCGTCTTATTATTTTGTGAATTCTATTCCCTCCAACTACATAAAAGTGATGATTTGTGCTAAAACAGCCTAGTGTACAGTACATTCGTTATAGTTACCGCAGTCTCGGAAAGAACTATTTCGTTTTATTTAACAGCTGAGCAACTATTTCGTTTTCTTTAGCAGATATCGCAAAAATAGGCATAATCAAATATAACTAATCAACTACACTTAATGAAATTGTATTAACACTTTCTTCAGTATTAAATAGCAACATTATGATTATTCTTGTAGCACGAGTTCATTCAGTCACTGAAGGCGGCCACTGCATTAAAACCTCAATTGTATACACAGCATATCATGACTCCGCTTCTAATGCACTCAGCCAATATCTTTAGTAAAGAATTTACTAGTGTATCAACTTCCACATCGCAATAAAACAGTAAAAGTTGTTTTTAACATGAGCAGCAGCAAGATATATTGCAACCAGAAGTCTCCAACTGTTGTAATGCGAGTCGTCAGTCTTCGTCTTACTCATTATAGGAATGAAACGTGCAATTCATATGTTCTTGTACGTCTACTTTCGAACATAAAATGAATGGAAAATGATCCTTTTGAAAGAAAAGTCTTAAAGTTCTCATCGCTGCAGCACCTGCCTCGAAGATCCACTATGAGCCACACTTACCTTAGTTAGCTGCAAATTGCATACAAGGTCAATAAATGTTATATCTGATAAAAGCGTTTCAAGTAATATTGTTGCTTCTGTAGGTAGTTCAATAAACTTTTCATATACGTTGCACGTGAACGTGGTGCTTTCATGGACAGACTGAGCTACCACAGCACTAGCCACCGCTCGTCTTCACAGATTAAATTCACCGAGTACCTCACCTCCTACTTTCCAAACTTCACAGAAGTCCTCCTGCGAAAGTCGCAAGACTAGCACTCCCGGAAGAAAGGATACTGCTGAGACATATCTTAACCACAGTCTGGGCCGGCCGGAGTGGCCGTGCGGTTCTAGGCGTTACAGTCTGGAACCGAGCGACCGCTACGATCGCAGGTTCGAAACCTGCCTCGGGCATGGATGTGTGTGATGTCCTTAGGTTAGTTAGGTTTAATTAGTTCTAAGTTCTAGGTGACTGATGACTTCAGAAGTTAAGTCGCATAGTGCTCAGAGCCATTTGAACGATTTTAACCACAATATGGTGGTTGTTTCGACAGTGAAATTTTCACTCTGCAGCGGAGTGTGCTCTTATTTGAGACTCCCTGGCAGCTTAAAACTATGTGCCTGATCGGGACTCGAATTCGGTACCTTTGCCTTTCGCAGAAAAGTGCTCCACTGAGGTAGAGTCTCAGTCCAGCATACAGTTTTAACCTACCAGTAAATCTCATCTAAGTGCGCCCTCTGCTGCAAAGTGAAAATTTTACTGTGGAAACATCGCCTAGTCTGTGTCTAAGCCATGTCCCCGCAATATTCTTTTTTCCAGGAATGCTGATCTTGCAGGTTTCGCAAGAGAGCTTCTGTAAAGTTTGGAAGATAGGAGCCACCCGACTCGATAAAATATCTCTGACGCTCTAACCACTTCCTCTCGATGAGGAACGTTGGCCGTCTGCCATTCCCCATCGTGACATCTACATATGTACTATGAACCTACACAGGCAATCTATATAGCACAGTGCAGGAACTTGGAAACTCGTCACGCTAATGCGTGGCCCTGAATGTCGATAACAGGTCACCGACTCGTGGCACGCTTTTGTTAAACGCATCATGCTGTACGAGCCCCCACTGCAATGGTTGTTACTGTGCGCCAAACCAGCCATTCGACGCACCTTGACACATTATGACACAGCAAAAGCCAGGTAGATTTCTAGTGTAGCCCTGAAAGAAGCTCAGCGCATCAAGTGAAGATTTTAATTTTGACCATGTGCCTTCTGGAAGGAGCCATTATAAGAGCACGTGGACAAGATCGGATTAACGGAGAAGAACATTCTGTAAATCATATTGTTCAAAATGTTCGCCGACGTCGACAGGCCTTAATGACAGCTCTAGACATACGTGATCTTCGACATCTGAATTCGCAAGCTTCAATTGCCGATGCCCTCACAACGCACTGAAGACTTTTCTCTGCAGAAGTACCTGCTGGTGCAGAGGCTATTGCTGAAATCGCCCAGGAGATCCGGCAACCCTTCTGACTGCTGGAGTGACCACCGACGACGTCCTTGACGCAGTGACCAAAGAATTACTAAATCGCTCTCCCAGCCAGGATGGTTTACCTCTCGAATCTTACAGAATCTTCCAGGATTTGATGCCACCACGATGGCAAGACATGTAATGCGAATTTATGTCTGGCGCGGCACTTCCACTGTCAACATTCATGGAAGGCTTACTCATAACAGTCCCGAAACCTGCAGGAGGAACACGATTCGATAGTTATTGGCCGATAACGTTACTCAATTCCGACTTGAAGATTTTCACGCACTTTCCAGCTGTGTGACTCAGACATGTATTACGAGAAATTCTTTCCCATGAACAAACATCCTTAGGCGGCGATCAACTCATTCTCCACTGCCAGACGCTTTAATTTCCATCGACTTCAATCAAGCGATTGAACTCGTCAATTATGCACTACTCAAAGCAGTGAAGGACCGGATAACGATTGCCCTGACGTTCACGCAGGTGATTATGTGGCTCCTTCGTGGGGCAATGTCCAGGCTTCTCATCAACGTCAGATTTACAGAACCTTTACTGATCGAGCGCTCAGTTCGGCATGGTTGCCCACTGTCGACGGTGCTTTATGCCATTGCATAAAGTTATGGTATCAGCCGAATACGGCGACGCTTCACGGGTATTCCACTCCGGGACCTTGTGTTTCGCTGCCGAACCTATGCGGACGACCTGGTCCTCGTCGTACGTTCAGCGACCGACTTACAAGCTACGAAGGAATGGATTACCCGTTAAAGTGCAGGCGAATGGAGCATTATGAAGGTCGCAAAATCATGCGCCATGAAGATCGGCCGTTCCTTTCCCAAAGTCAGTGTAGTCCCCTTACCGCTGGTGGACACCCTTCGCTGTCTCGGATTGGTGTACACGCGAGATATTCGCCGCACCCGGCGATCAGTTTTCGGGCGATATTGTAACGCATACAGAACCCCTTTTACGTCCGCTGAATATGTGCCAGAGTGTCACCTTCGTCAAAAACCTATCTGGTAGGCCAGACACCCAAACACTGTGACAATGGCGACCGGACTACTGGCGGCTTTCGAGAATTCCATACCTTCCGGACATATCTTCAAAGTCAAGTATGACGGCCTCACCTTACCGAAGCGGGATGGTGGCCTCGATCCGATTAACGTGAGAGACAGGACCACGGACTTTATACTCATAATATGCTCCGGTTATGGTTAAGTATTACTGCAATGTTGAACACCGAGCTCGCACCTGCTGCGAGACGCTCACCGACGTCTTTGCACACATCCCACCTCCGATGTCGCACATCGGCTTTTTTTTTTTTTTGAATAGAGCTACATATGCACCAAGCTCCCCAGGACCAGGAAGACGACCACACGCAACATCTACTGCCTTCTCGGAACGTAAACACCCCGAAACCCCGTCGAAGCATGTCACCCCCAGGTTTCATGACTTACAGTTTGGAAAACGATCCACCAGCCATGAGCCATGCAACAGCACTGACACCACCGTTACGACAAAAACTGAATTGCATAGTGCTGGTGGACTCACTCCTGCACCTCAAGTGCAATGTCCAAGATAAAGTTTTACACCGTTTAAAGTGTGGGGCAGCAGCAGGAGTCTGGACCCTCGTACAGAAGTTGTGGCTTTCTATCGCCAAGAACCTGCACATCGCGTATCTCCTGCCATGCCGATAAACCCTGTCACGACCTTCTTTTCATCGACTAAGTGACACGTCATCACAAGGATCACTGGCGTGGCTATCCACTGCCTCTTCCGGGATGACATCGTCGATCCGACGAACTTCTGGACACGTCTCCAAGTACGCCAACACACCTTTCTCTGACATCGACATTATCGCGAACTATTTACAGAGCATTGGCGACAACCCACAGGAATCTCGACGAAATGTGGAAGCCAAGACTGGACGATTCCACATTCCTCCTCCAATGGTCAATGGCAGAATGGACGCTGTTCTGACGGCGCGTCAATGTGGAGCATGGTGAAGTAAGTCTTCCTAATTTCCTTCACTTCTCTATCCTTTTCATCTTCTAATTTTTTTCCTTGCACATATTTATTCATATGTGTTGTTTCTCATACGTTTCGCGTTTTCAAGAAATATTGTTTTAATTTATGAAGAACGTCGTTTTTTTATCTTCAAACAACAGATGTATATTTGTTTCTTCATTATCTGCAGATTTTGCTCATATAGTACGTGTTTATTTTTTCCTTCTTTTTTTTCTCTACAAGGAAGATATTATTCTTTGTTTCAAGACGACATAAAAATAATATTAAAGAGAAAAACTCGGTAGAGCACTTACCCAAAAAGTCTGTAAAAAAAATAATAAGTCGGTAGAGGACTTGCCTGCGTAAGATAAAGTTCCTCAGTTCGAGTCTCTGTTCGGTACAGAGTTTTAATCGACCTGGAAGTTTCATATCAGCACAAACTCTACTGCAGTGTGAATATTTTATTTTGGAAAAGTTGATATTGAGTCCTATGTATTCCACCAAAGACTCGAATCGAACAGTGAACGAGTATTATTCTTACAGAAGACCACAAAGAAATGGAGATTTATTCTTTGGAAGGGGACGCTGACAGTAATGTTCATCAGGCCTTTCAAAAATCAAAAACTGGAAGGTGGGAGGTGCTGAATATGTAGTAACTGTGTTATGGAAGTATGGAAGACCTAAAGTAGTAACGGCACTAGCAGCTATTTTTAATAAAGTGGTTGAAAGTCATGAAGTACCGTAAGAATGGAAGATGTATATAAGAAAGGGAGCTGGAGATGCTGGATTAATTAAGGGGAATAAGTGTAATGGCTTTGATAAGTAGTTTATTCATTTGTATGGTAAACAGCAGATTATAAATGACTGCGTGTGTTGCTGCATCGCAAGAACAGTGAGGTTCCACTATTGGGAAAAGCTGTGTTCAAAACATTGTTTGTGTACCCTTGATGTCTCATAACATGATGGTGAAAAATCAGGTTCTGCATTTGATGTTTGTTGATTTAGAAGCTGCATACGTCTGTAGCCACAAAAATTACTATGGGCAGCACTGAAGAAGGTGGGACTGTATGGCACACTAAAAGACTTGATTAAAAGGATGCACCACCAGTGCGAGGCAGCTGTGAAGTTTTGTTGTAAGATATCGAAAAATTTTAAAACAAGCAAAGGACTTTTATGATATCAAGTTTATTTCAATATTGGTAAGAAGTACTGCTTGGTTAATGGACTAGACAGTGCAGAAGTGGATGTGGATGTGACAGTATAGTATCAACTTTTACATTAATTGGTGTATAGCGACTCTAAAGTACTTATGGCTCTGCATAAGGATGATGCCACGATCAAATAATGGATACTTAGGAACAGTGGGGACTAACTGTCAATATTGACAAAACAGAAGTGGGCGGGATATGGATTTAGATTTTGAATTAGGCCTGGTAAAAAAAGTGGAAGTGTTCGAGTTTCTGGGTTCATTAATCGAGAGGACCGCTACGGTCGCCGGTTCGAATCCTGCCTCGGGCATTGATGTGTGTGATGTCCTTAGGTTAGTTAGGTTTAAGTAGTTCTAAGTTCTAGGGGACTGATGACCTCAGAAGGTAAGTCCCATAGTGCTCAGAGCCATTTGCACCACTTTCTTGTGGTCAGTGTGTACCCAGACAAGCAAAGAAAATAGTTAAGACAGAAACGAATTACATACGTTAGCGGCGATCGGGCACTGATTTCAGTCAATGCCCACCCGTAGCCTAGGACTGTAATTCCTTCGTGTCTACATTCGGAATGGCTGCTGCATCAAAATAGCGTCTGTTCTTTCGGGCAGGGGGAAAAATGAGACTGTCGAAAGGGACAGGTTGTGGCGCAGCATGAAAGCGACCCACTTACATCGACTGAGGAACGAATATGTGAGAATGTGGATGGATGCGGTCGAACCAGTTACAGGTAGGACTGATAGAACCAGTCACAGGTAGGACTGATTCTCGAGCACTGAGATTGTCCTCCGACGAAAGAAGGAATAATTACGGCTGTAGCGTTTCCTCGGCTGATATTCACCAGAGAGAAAAACAGAGGGAGGCCGAGGGGAACTATGGCCAGACACAAGGAAAGGAGAGGTCCGTTGGAAGAAGACTGGTAGGATTGAAGTTTGTGGCGTCTGAAAGCAGGGGAACGCCTGCTCAAGTGTAGTAAAGAGATATAATTTTTAACAACTGTGCGAATTAAACACATCTTGACTTAATAAATTTGTTTGTGTCGCTATCCTCCTCAGTAAGCCCAGAAATACTTGTTTTGTAAACGAAACCACTTTTCCTTGCTGCATCTAAATTTATTTTTCCCAGACGCGTTTCGCCTTTTCCTTGCTCTAAGGCATCATTAGTGAGATCTATAACGATATAGTTTTTTTCTTGAATTATCAAACAGTTCAAGTAGCGATTTTTCACGTAAATAAGTTGTTACTTAGTGTCTGCTGTGATCGTGTGGTGTCGGAAATAAAGTGGTAGTGCGGCCTCCGGACCAGATGAGAGGAAACGCAGATCACAACAAACCGTAATTAATTACTTATTTACATAATAAATCGTGACGTGAACTGTTTGATAATCGAAAAATAACAAAACTATATATTTATAGATACCACTAATGATGCCTTAGAGCAAGAAAAAGGCGAAACGCGTCTGGGAAGAATAAATTAAGTTGCACCAAGGAAAGGAGGTTTTATTTTCAAAGCAAGTAGATCTTGACTTTTCCAGTAAGCCAGTACAGACATACAATAGCAGTCTTTCAAAAGTTACAGTACTGCTGTAAGACGTCGTGGTCTCCTGACCTTCATTGCTTACATATTCCGCCCTCAGAATCATATTCCGCACATCAAGACGCTTCATTCGAACCCAAACGCAATAAGATAAAGTCAATGTTGTATGAATTCATGTAAACGACATGCAAATAACAAGTTAGGGCACCGTGGTTGAAATACTCGAGGCTGGCGTACACACATACACATTCCAGACACGACGGTCACAGGAGTTTTTAGTTCGGGAGAGCAACCGCATGCCAGGAGGCCGGTCCAACCTATCTACGTCGGCCGATGACCACCCGTAGAGCAGACAGCGTTTGCCCGAGTGAAAGGCCGACCCCATGTTCAGCTTAAAAGCAAATTCCGCTACATTGTGTGGGAGAGCCCAGCCTATGCATTCTGTACAAATATAGCATGCAGTTTCAGAGATTTTCACAGCAAACGCCAAACGGGGATGCTACAGATTTCCGTATTGGTCGCCTTAAACGAAACGTCATTCTCCCGTTTTAGAAGAGAAATGCTGATTGGCAGACGATATTTCTGACGCCATGAGCTGAAGGAGTAACGGAAGAGACCGAAAGATATACCCCTTCACGTCAGGAGTGCAGAGGGGCCGTTCCGCTGTCGCTCTTCGAGAGCCAATCGGAGTGCAACCCTATATTGAGTCCTTGCGATTAAGCATTGTTCAGTGTGTTGGCCGACACACTTATTGTGCAGTTTGAACGGACAGAGTTCTAGTTAAATGCCTGCAAGCGAATTTTTGAGTGGCATTGCGGTGGACTGGTTATCTGACCAGTGTACCACGTCAGAGACTAGGGGTGAATACGAGTCCTTGACTTCATCAAGGCGTAGGGAGAGTTTGATTGGTGAAGGTCAGTCCAGATAGAATGTGAGTTATCTTATTTGTCAGCAGCAAGTGGCGCAGACAGCAGTCATCGCAGTTTATGGTATTTGCGCTACAGGTCATGCGAGCCTCATATTTCCTCGACAACAGTACACTTCACTGCATTTCACACA
This sequence comes from Schistocerca serialis cubense, assembly GCF_023864345.2. Classification (NCBI taxonomy): domain Eukaryota; kingdom Metazoa; phylum Arthropoda; class Insecta; order Orthoptera; family Acrididae; genus Schistocerca; species Schistocerca serialis. The sequence continues at coordinate 645,411,839 of NC_064638.1, read as the reverse complement.
TGACAGACTCGACCGTACCTAGCACCATTCTAATGGATAATTATTCAAGTTGAGTAGGTGTGGCTCCCAGCCATTCTGCCAAGTCAATGACAATCTTAAACTTTGTATAGAAACTTCATTAGCATATCCTATCCTTAAGAGGCACCTTCGCATTCCGGAAATAATCCGGAAATAACGTGTTCAGTTCATAACTAAAAGTTCCATTGTGATTTCTCAGAATTTTTTAAAAATAAATAATAATTTTCCTTAGTTTCATGTTTTTCTAACACTAACTAGCACTGCTCCAGTACCCAAGTATCCCACTAGTTACGTAAGAGATTTTGTGAATTTTTGTGTCATTTCCCTTCAGGGGACGACTGCAGAAGATATTTATTGCTGAAAATTTTTCAGGCATTTCTCTATAGAACGTTAGGAGCGTCTGTCTGACTTCTGTAGTAGTTGTTGTTGTTGTTGTGGTCTTCAGTCCTGAGACTGGTTTGATGCAGCTCTCCATGCTACTCTATCCTGTGCAAGCCCCTTCATCTCCCAGTACCTACTGCAACCTACATCCTTCTGAATCTGCTTAGTGTATTCATCTCTTGGTCTCCCTCTACGATTTTTACCCTCCACGCTGCCCTCCAATACTAAATTGGTGATCCCTTGATGCCTCAGAACATGTCCTACCAACCGATCCCTTCTTCTGGTCAAGTTGTGCGACAAACGTCTCTTCTCCCCAATCCTATTCAATACTTCCTCATTAGTTATGTGGTCTACCCATCTAATCTTCAGCATTCTTCTGTAGAACCACATTTCGAAAGCTTCTATTCTCTTCTTGTCCAAACTATTTATCGTCCATGTTTCACTTCCATACATGGCTACACTCCATACAAATACTTTCAGAAATGACTTCCTGACACTTAAATCTATACTCGATGTTAACAAATTTCTCTTCTTCAGAAACTCTTTCCTTGCCATTGCCAGTCCACATTTTATATCCTCTCTACTTCGATCATCATCAGTTATTTTGCTCCCCAAATAGCAAAACTCCTTTACTACTTTAAGTGTGTCACTTCCTAATCTAATTCCCTCAGCATCACCCGACATAATTCGACTACATTCCATTATCCTCGTTTTGCTTTTGTTGATGTTCATCTTATATCCTCCTTTCAAGACACTGTCCATTCCATTCAACTGCTCTTCCAAGTCCTTTGCTGTCTCTGACAGAATTACAATGTCATCGGCGAACCTCAAAGTTTTTATTTCTTCTCCATTGATTTTAATACCTACTCCGAATTTTTCTTTTGTTTCCATTCCTGCTTGCTCAATATACAGATCGAATAACATCGGGGAGAGACTACAACCCTGTCTTACTCCCTTCCCAACCACAGCTTCCCTTTCATGTCCCTCGACTCTTATAACTGCCATCTGGTTTCTGTACAAATTGTAAATAGCCTGCCGCTCCCTGTATTTTGTCCCTGCCACCTTTAGAGTTTGAAAGAGAGTATTTCAGTCAACATTGTCAAAAGCTTTCTCTAAGTCTACAAATGCTAGAAACGTAGGTTTGCCTTTCCTTAATCTTTCTTCTAAGATAAGTCGTAAGTTCAGTATTGCCTCACGTGTTCCAGTGTTTCTACGGAATCCAAACTGATCTTCCCGGAGGTCGGCTTCTACTAGTTTTTCCATTCGTCTGTAAAGAATTCGTGTTAGTATTTTGCAGCTGTGGCTTATTAATCTGTAGTAGTGTGGGGGTGGAAATTGCATCTTTCAGGAGCCACAGGGTAAAGGAAACATCTCAGATTAATCCGTTGCGCAGAACGACAGAATAGCAACCCCCCGTCATCACAGAGTGCTTCATGTGGCCACAGCAGCTGGGTGATAGTAGACAAGCATAGAATTCTGTTCAAAGTAACTGCATCCTTTAACTGCATCCTTTTAGTAAAACACATAGACATCTGTAAAGTAATTTTCAAAACTCCGCTATAGATTATCCTTAGTTATAATTTCTAATCAGAATCCTTCCCAAAAGTGAGCTACTGTGGCTGCTCCTTCCTCTGCGTAATTCCAAAACATTTAAGCTGTCCTTTATGGATTTGCAAAGCGCAGTGTATGAATGAATAATGTGAGTCATTGCGGGGATAACACTTGACAAATGTGTGTTTCAGTATCAAGGGAGCCTAAATCCCTATACCTACACCGCGTTATTGTGAAGCAAGCATACTTGTCACACAAATTATCTGACATTATTCTGAAAGAAATGACTCTGTTCTACCAGTGAATCAGATTCTACGGACACTCAAGTATTTGGTCCTGGTGATTTCCTTCTGTCTTTTGGAGGCTTAATTGGTACTGACGAGGGGACAGCCAGCAGGATTATTAAATACCCTGCATACCTTGCCCCAACGTATACTGAATTGACGAAACCGCAGGAGAAAATTGCTAGAGCGCAAGAGTATACATTTTTTTTTTAACGGCTTCAGTCTCACGATTTTGTGGTACCATACATGACACATATACAGGAATTAAAACGAGAATTATGTCCCCAAGTGGCGAAAATGCAGAAGACCACAGAGGAAAGAAAGGCTATTTTTATTTTTAATGTGTAAACAGTGGTCAACCCTGATTTGATAATTCTGAACAATGTTTATGATGCCAGACGTTGTTAAGCTTGTGATTAAGAACCGCGAAAACTAGAAAAATACATGTCAAGAGTATTACTGTGACATATCTGTTACTGATGAAAGTAATACGCCTTCTACAGGAGTAACTGCTGCATCTGTGTCCCTCATATTGAATAAACGGCATTAAAATATTTATTAGGTTACAGTTAGTACCTTTCCATTACTGGGAGAGTTTTTGACGACAGTATTATATTAATTTGCTCACTATTTCTTCCGTTTGGCTCTAGTTCCTAATTTCTGCCACAACTGTTACCAGTGTGGGTTATGTTTCAGGAGCTCTTATTTACAGCTGAAGCAGGGCGTAGAAAACCCCTTAAAATTTTCGTGACGAGTCTTATCTGTAATCAAAATGCACTAATTAAAAAAAACACAGAAGGCTTATACGATGATTAACACTTCTCTCTGCCCAAGCCAGAACAACTGAAGTTGTGGATTAATCTACAGTCCACATACCTAAATTTCTTTGTTGTTGTTGTTGTTGTTTGCTACGTTCACTCTGTGCTGCGGCTCAATGAGTTGCACACAACTTTGGTTCGTGGTAGGTAATTGCAAGAATATGGTACATGTAATGCTTATGTATAACGCACCACACAAAACTTTCATTTATAACTGTAATACATTGTTTGAAACTACCCCATTTTCAAAAATGACCAGAAAGTGGGTGCTACATTATTGCAATATTCACGTTTTGACTATTAACAGCATGAAGTGCTATGGCATAACAAATTCATATTTATGGAGTTGCTTTTTTGACTCTTATATTTCGAATGTGTCTCCACAAGCAATGGCACATTGACTTCACACATTTGAGAACTGATACTTTTATTCTGAAAACAAAATTTACTGTTTTAACTGAGGTAATTGTACAAAACTTAACAGGGAACAACAGTGCGAAGACGGTACTTCTCCCGTTGCTTCCCCCTTCCTTCCAGACTACATACAGCTGGTAGAAATTACACAAACCAAATTTATGTATGCAATAGTTGTTGTTCCTCCAACACTTACGTGAGATACGGCGACAACAGTCTCCATTTTGGATATGTGCCTAGGGTGTAGTTCAACCTCAGAAATACAAAAAAGGAGTGTGACTGTTCATTGCAAATGCTGGTAGCTTATCCTCCATAAATGCCCCCAATATAATTGATAACAAACATCACTACAGCTTACGTTGATACATAACACTACAATCAGTAATGAGTGTTGGCAGCAAAATGAAAAATCACCGAAGCGTTTAAACCTCCAGAAGACATAAAACGTGACATCAAATACACCTTCAGCCGTCTCTTTCACTTACGCGATCAGTTTCGGCGTTTCACTAGGCCATCCTTAGGCTTCCTGACCGACATTTGGGAGGAATCCAATATTACGTGCAGTCGAAAAAGAGGCCAACATTCAGTAGCTAGTATCCGTATACATTTTCGTTTTTTAAAAATGTTTTCATAATTTTTTTCAACTGCTCATAACATTGGATTCTTTCTATACGTCGGTCACGGTGCCTAAAGATAGCACAATGAAACGCCGAAATTTCTCGCGTAAGTGAAATAAAATTTGAAATACAGACGGCTGAATATGTTTTTGATTTGTCTTTTTTATAGTGAACAGCCGAAGTTCCTCAACCACACTGTACAGGCCGCGAGGAGTAGCCATTTGGTCTGAGGCGCCTTGTCAAGGTACGCGCAGCTGCCCCCGTCGGAGTCCTCCCTCGGGCATGGGAGTGTGTGTTGTCTTTAGCATGAATTAGTTTAAGTAGTGTGTAAGCTAAGGGACCAATGACCTCAGTAATTTGGTCCCATATGACTTACCATAAATTTCCATCCTGTGCAAAGCTGGAATTAGAGGCACATGAGGAAATGATTTACACTAGCCGTCATTCAGCCTTATTTTGGTAGAGAAAAGAATTAGATATTCTGCACACGTAAATCCCTGAGCACCTGTTGACCGACATTAAACAGAAACTGAATTCATTTCTGTGAGAAAACTTCCATAAATAATAATTTATAAATGTGCAGTAGCCTGTGTGCACGCGCGCGTGTGTGTATGTGTGTGTGTGTGTGTGTGTGTGTGTGTGTGTGTGTGTGTTTTTGTGGCTTTTATTTTGTCTTTTAAGAGAGGTGGTCAGAATTTGTGGCAGCACGTGCCGTAGTTTGCACCGAGAAGATGGCCTATAATCACCAAACTCATTCGTTCCGTATCGTAGCGAGAGGTAGCAGTTAAGACGCACGGAACGAGCAAAGAAGATTCTAACAAACTGGCATGTATTTTACAGTAGGACAGACAAAAGAAAAGTTAATGTCGTTAGAGACTGGGAAAGCCTTTTCGAAAGGTAAGTGGTCGATGATAGTTAGCTATGTGTCTACACTACCTGTGGTGGGATGGTTGTCATGTAGCTCAATCTAAGGAACCAGAAAAGTAGTTCAGACATCCAGTACGCAAAGGAAAAATTTCCACTCTGTATTAGTATACTAAGCCGGCTGTAGTATTTTCAAAACGAAACTAATAATCAAGACTGACCGCCTCTGAGAGATGCAAACGTAGCAGTGTCAGACGTCTCCTAGCCCACTACAAGTCTTTCAACGACTGTTAATGGATTCTAAGCAACCAACCGCTTCTGAGTCTTTCATAGTAATTACGAGAAAGAAATTTGTGTAGTTAATGAGAAAACTGAGCAGTAAATGAGTGAATAGTGTCAAGCAAGAAGCTTACATCAGTTATACACCAGAATATACCGGTATGTTGATTGCTTGCGTAGTTACACGCTACACTGAAGACACTACTTGTGAGCAGAACATGCTGCTACAAAGCAAATATTTGGAACGTCTTGCTGACAGGAACCGTGCAGCTGCAATCCGCCTTGAAGAAAGTCTTCACCAGAAGAGAGAAAGCATTCCTGTCGTCGCAGCGCACTGCGCCCAAATGCGCGCTGCGCAAGTTGTGGAGAGGTGTTTGCCGAGCTGTTGGCGAGCAGCCCGCGGATTCCGGACGGAGCCTTCCCTTCCCTTCCCTTCCCTTCGCTTCCCTTCGCTTCCGCTCCCTTCCCGACGGCAAACAGAGTGGCAGCAGCAACTGGGAGCACCGCGGGGCGTGGCTATTAAGGCCAGCGCGCAGCCGATTAAACTTTTACTGGGCGCGGACCGCGACTCCGGCTGCGGACCGCAGCCAGTCGCCGCCGACTCCCCTGCGGCGTCGTAAAAATGCGCTGGCGAGCGGCCGAGAGTGGTGGCCGCCTGCGGTGGGCTGCCGTATTCTGCGGGCCGTTTAGCTCTGCCAGCAGCACCAGCAGCAGGAGCAGCCCACTGCTCGAGGTGCTCGCTTCAGCTGAGTGCAGTAGTGGCTATTTCTACATCTAACTCTTCATTCCGCAGGCCAGCTAGCGGTGTGTGGCGGAAAGTACCACTGTCAGTTCCCCCCTCCATGTTCCATTCGCTAATGGCTCTCGGGAAGAGCGACTATCGGTAAGCCTCCGTGTCGACAGGAAAATAATTTTACCTTCACGGTGTTTTCGCTTTCAATAGGTTTGATGCTCTCAAGACACACGAAGATCAACACCTGGATATAAATAAACAGGGGTTCACTGTGAGGAATAATATCAAAGAGGCAGCGAAGGTCACAATAGGTACAATTAAGAAGAACAGGAGGAAACCGTGGTTTGATAAGGAATGCAAAGAATTGGTAGAGGAAAGGAGAAAAGCGCTATTAGATTGGGATAGAATGGGAGACAGAAAACGAGAGGAGTCCTTGAACATGAGAAGGGAAGTTGGTCGTAGGCTACGGGCAAAGAAGAGGGATTATTTGAACAATCAAATTTAAAAAAAATGGAAACAAACAGTAAAACAAAAAACATTAGGGAACTTTACCTAGACATAAATGGGTATAGGAAAGGGTTCAAGGCTAGGACAAATGCTTCACAATGTAGGACAAATGCACTTCGAGGGGATGGCTGGGGAATACTGACAGACCCCAGTGTTATATTCAGTAAATGGAGGGCGTATTTTGAGCATCTATTAAATGTACACCAGGAAGCAGGAAATGAGCAGGCGTACGAAATACAAACAATAGAACCCCAAATACCTGAGCGAACGTTAAAGGAAGTAAGAGATGCAATCAACAAATTGGAAAACCATAAAGTACCTGGATCAGATTGCATAACTGCAGAATTAGTTAAAAATGGGGGACAGAAATTGGTGGAAGTAGTTCACAGAGTAGTAACTAAAGTATGGAACTCAGAGCTGATACCTGAAGAATGGCAGGAGTCGATTCTGGCCCCAATTTTTAAGAAGGGCGACAATATGGATTGTAGTAATTATAGAGGGATATCGCTGTTACCAGTAAGTTCCAAAGTTTTCTCTACTACTCTGATAAGCAGGCTTACATCATATGCAGATTAAATTGTGGGGGATTACCAAGCTGGCTTTCGGAGGAACAGATCAACTATGGACCAAATATTCACCCTGCGTCAAATTATGGAACAGAAATGAGAATACAATAAACCAGTTCATAATTTTTTCATAGATTTTACAAAAGCATATGACTCAGTATTGCAATGAAACTTGTACAGAAATCTTTTGGAACCTGGAATAACAAAGTAGTACTTTAGACTTATAGAAGCGAGTTTGAGAAACACAAAACGGAGAGTACGCGTGGGGAAATTGGAGTCAGAAGAACTGGTAATAAATAACGGACTTAAGTAGGGAGATGCCCTGTCTCCACTACTTTTTAATTAATTAATTAATTAATTAATTAATTTATGCACTTATTTTACCTGGCAAGATTAGGGCCTTCAGGCCCTCTCTTACACCTAACCAGGGATACTCAGATTCAACAAATTTCAGTTTCTACAGAACATTAAGGACATATACTGTTATACAGTATTAATGTTAAAGAAAAAAAAGAGATTATAAAAGTAGTACGATGATAATTATAACAATCAAAGAATAATTACAACAATCAAGAATAATAATAATAGTAATAATGACTATGTATATGAAAGTAAACATATTTTTCTTTTATGAATGTCAGTCCTATTGCTAGTTGGGAATTTTCTCGTTATATTCTTGCAGCTTGTGAGTTATTCTCATCAAGCAGAGACATAAGACGATAGAATGGGGTGAAAGAGATATAGAAGAGGTAGATAGGTTAGAGGAAGAGAAATAGAATGGTAAAATTCGAAGCTATGATGGAGAGGAGAAAGGAAAAGATGAGAGGGGCACAACAATGGTGGCTATACCGTCCCTAATATGTAAGTCTTGAGTTCCCTCTTGAATGTTGAGTGGTTCTGGATAAGACGCAACTCACAGGGGAGCGCGTTCCATAGTCGTATGGCTGAGATGGAGAATGACACAGAGAAAGATTTTGTGTTATGTAAAGGTACAGCCAAGATGCTAGACGTATCAGATCTGGTATTTCGGTTGTGGAATGATGATAGGTGTTTAATGTGAGAAGACAGGTATTGGGGGCACCAGTGGCTAAGAAATCGATGAAGTAAGCACGTCGTGTGGAGATCGCGTGCCTTATGTGGGCGTATCCAACCTAGCTGGGAGTATGAAGGACTGATATGATCATACAACCGTATATTGCATTCGTATCTAACGCAAGCATTCATCACTAGCTCGAGGCTTCTCGAATTTTCACTATTTGTGCCGTGTTGAATTACATCACAGTAGTAAAGATTAGGCAAGACTAGTGTTTGGACTAATTTTTGTTTAAAATGGGTTGGAAATATTTTTCTAAATTTTTGAATTGCATGTAGGGAGGAGAGCGATTTCCGGCAAGCTGTGACTGTTTGTTCTTCCCAGTTTGGGTGTTCATCCAAGATTATTCCAAGGTCTTTTACTGTTTTTTGGTATGGTAGTTGGGTACCATTGAGGAGTATTTGAGGGACTGTTTTGCGAAAGTACCGACTGATTAACTTTGGATGAGATATAAGTATGACCTGGGATTTCTTGGGGTTTAGTTTCAGACCTAGGTTCTGTGCCCAACGAGAAACAGATCAAAGATCTGCGTTCATACTCGCTACTGCGTCAGCAATGTTCTTGGGGCTTGCACTTATGTACAGTTGGATGTCGTCGGCATATAGATGGTAGTTGCAGGAGTGAATCACTGAAGAAATATCATTAATGTACAGTGAGAAGAGTAATGGACCAAGGACGGAGCCTTGGGGAACTCCAGAGCGCACGTTTTTCCATGATGACTTTTCCGACCCACAAATGACTTGTTGACTTCTGTTTTTGAGGTAGCTGTCGAACCAGTGTATTGCGCTGTTTGAGAAATTCAGCTCCTTCATTTTAATTAGTAATATATCAAAGTCAACTGTATCAAAAGCCTTGCTAAAGTCAAGCAGTGTTAGGATGGTAGCTTCACGTCTGTCCATAGCATGTTTAATGTCATCAGTTACTTTGATTAATGCAGTTGCTGTACTATGGTGCTTTCGAAAGCCTGACTGATATTTGTCGTGGATGTTATGAGTTTTGAGGTAATCCGTCAGTTCTTCATGGACGATGTATTCTAGGGCTTTAGATATTGCAGGTAGTATGCTGATCGGCCTGAAGTCACCTGGCGACTTAGGGTTGTCAGTCTTGGGTATAGGTTGAATTAAACTTTGCTTCCACTCAGTAGGATATGTACTACTGACAAGAGACAGGTTGAAGATGTCTGTGATAACTGGAGTAATAGTGTTTACGACGTTCTTAATCATGCCAATGCTCACTCCATCATTTCCTACTGCCTCGGAAGAGATTCTCATAATTGCCTTGTGTACTGTGCCGGTAGTGACATGTTTTAGGAAAAACTTGTCTCTCGAGAGATTGATATCTTGGGGCTGGCAATTTGTCGCTGCGTGGCAGTTTACAGCTGTTGAGAAAAAATCGTTTAATTCTTCTGCAGACGCTTGATAAACAGCGTCAGATCTTCGCTTCCCTATTCCGAGACTGCGCAGCTTTTTACACAGTGCAGCAGGTTTTGATATGCCGCATACGACAGAGCGGGCATGTCTGATTTTGGCATTCCTCACGCTTTGCTTGGTTCTATTTCGGAGTTTCCTATAAGCTTCGTACGCCTCGGGGGTTGGGTTACGCTTGAAGGCCCTATGTGCAGTATCACGTTTATTCATTAACTGGCGTAATGCAGTGGTGAGCCACGGAGCGGGAGCTCTCTTTACCTTGACAGTGCGTTGAGGAGCATGTTTATCATACAGTGCAATAATTTTGTGACATAATTCCCGAATTTTTCCGTCTATAGTCGGTTCATTGCTTATATCATGCCAAGGGATGTCTGAGCAATCCTTTTGAAGAGCGTCATGGTTAACATTTTTTAGGTTTCTGTAGGTTACGAGGTGAGATTTTTCTTTGGTAGTATGTACTGAGTAATTTAAGAATATCACGTCATGAGGAGAGAGTCCTGGAGCGGATGTCTGATTGGCGCGAATTATTTTATCTGGTCGCTTTGTTGCTATTATATCTATGAGTGTATGGCTGTGTGGCGTGTGATGAGTTGGGTCCAGCGGTGTTAAACTCATATCATTGGAGTGGAACAGTCTCCTTAGTTTTTCTGCAGAGAGAGATTTTAACTGTAAGTCGATGTTTGTGTCGCCCGTGATGATTATGTGTCACGAGCGAGGGCAAGGCAGACTGAAAGGAGGACATAGCACCGACGTTTGGAGGTTTATAGATTACTCCAATTAGCAGTTTCTGATTTGATGTATTTATTTCGAAAAACAAGAACTCTGCTTCTCCTTCGACCTTTGCATCCGATGTGCATAGTATAGTAGGTCTCAGATCAGAGCGAACATAGGCACCCACACCACCCCCGTGTCGTGTTTCACGATCTGCCCTTAGGAGAGAGTAACCAGTGATTCGGATAGCGTCGGAAGAAATGTTTGGTTTCAACCAAGTTTCAGAGACGAGGATAATATGGAACAGCGATTGGCAGAACAGGTCACAGAACTCGTCGAAGTGAGCCGTTAGCAACTGAGAGTTCGCGTGGGCCACAAAGAGCCCGCCGCCGGAACCGGTCCGTCCCAATGTGGCCGCCTGTAGGACCGAGCGCGCTTCGTCTAACTACTGGCCGAAAGAGGGACAAAAGCTGGATTTCGTGGGGGAAGACATATTTACAGGTGTGTCCTTGGTCGTGACTGACTCAAGCGTCTGTGGGCTAAAGGTGGAAGACAGGCTGGAGGTATCGGAGAAGGGAGCGAAAAGAAAGATGGAAAGTGGCAGTAGGGGTTACGAAAAAGATAATAGTAGTAGTAGTGGTAGTGACGGGGATGAAAATAACAGATATAGAAAGGCGGTTTTAAGGAGATTCCTGTTGATGGAGAATAGTCCTAGGACAGTAGATAACTCAGCGGGTATGGAGTTAAATAGAAATATTAAGATATTAGGGTACGCAGATGATCTAAACATCATTAACGATAGGAAACAATCTGTAACAGCAAATGCAAATGCTTTGATCAAAGCTAGTGAAGATGTAGATCTAAGGATAAGTGAAGACCAAACTAAATACCTGGTTGCACTAGAATGCCAACAGCAGTAGATCAGGAAATGTTAAGAGTTGGAGACATGCAGTTTGAAAAAGTGACACATTTAAGTTTATAGGCGTGGGCATCACTTCGAGAAATGAGATTGAATCCGAACTGAAGAAGAGATTACGGGTGGTAAATGCATGCTACTTCTCACTGAATAGATTACTTTCATCACGGATATTGTCTAGGAATTTAAAGATTAGGATATACATAAGTATTATTCTACCAGTTATGCTGTATGGGTGTAAGACTTGGTCTCTCACTGTGCAGAATGTAAAGCTGTTTTGAGTATTTGAAAACAAAATTTTGAAGAAAATTTTCGGAGCAAAAAGGGATGACATTAGCCGAGAGTGGCGAAAACTGCACAACGAAGAGGTTCACGAACTCTATTCAAGCCCTGACATTATGAGTATTATTAAATCACGTAAGCTGCGATGGGCCGGTCACGTAGCTCGAATGGATGAGGGCAGGGCAGCGCGCAAAATACTGGTAGGGCACGTAGAGGGAAAACGTCCTGTGGGGACACCGAGACGATGATGGGAGGACAAAGTCAAGGCTGATTTGAGGAGCCTAGGTATTGAAGGTGAATGGAAGGAAATAGCCCAAGTCAAGGACAAATGGCGAAAATACATTGCTGTGGTAATGGACTCTCGAGTCCGGTATGACCAGTGGATGAGAGTGAGTGGGTGTTTTCGCTGGATATACGTAGGAGGAAGTATTATATTTGATGACTCATCTAAGAAACTGCGCTCTTATGACAGTACACCACACCGTGATGCGGAACGCCTTCCTTCCGGCGTGGGTTCGGTTGATCATCTCAATGCCACTTTGGTTATTATTAAATGAAAATCTAACGAAATGCGCGGCTCTTCCGGCGTACGTTTGCTGAGCATTCGTCCAATGATTCGGCCAGGCCTCTTTCTTTACAGTTATTCATTTTATGTCGTTCTGCTTTAAATCGCTCCGTACGTGCATTCCTATTTTATGGAATTAATCGCTTTCACTGATTCTTCTGCAGTTGTGTGATCTTATAGAAATGTCTATTTGCGTCTATATACACTAGGTGGCCAAAAGTTTCCGGACACCCCCAAAAAACATACGTTTCTTGTATTAGGTGAACTGTGCTATCACCTACTGTCAGGTACTCTATATCAGCAACCAAAGTAGTCATTAGACATACTGAGAAAGCAGAATGAGGTTGTGGCGGTTTTTGAGTATCATCAACATCGACAAGTGCAATTAATATGGATGATACGATACTCTGTGGTATTCTGCGGTTTGAATTCACTCTGTTTTTTTTTTCTTTTTTTTGCAGTTGCATTGATTTGATTTTGTAAACGATACTGACAATACTAGACACATGTATAATACATTATTCAAACTACAACTTCTCCCAGATAATTATTTGGTTCATATTGCACAAGAATTCCACATGCCGTAGTGTAATGATGTAGACTGTAAGCTGCGTTCATATCACTAAAATTACAGATCGTACATCAGAGCTTTTATAATTTTTTGTTTTCGATGGATTTAATTATTCTTAGCAAATTGATCATGAAAAGGAACCACAGAATACCACCCACACACAACACTGACGTATGCTACCAGAAATATTACTCTCCGTGGTTCGTACGAAGTTTAATTTTTGCCACATACATCAGCAATGAAATCTTGTTCAACAATAAATACCATCAGCACTGTTCTTAGAAAATGCAGTCTGATTCGATTAATTCTTTTTTTTTATAAATAGAGTTCAGTACCACCGGTACACATTTATTTCTTACACATTGGAATATTGAAAGTTTGCAGTTTCAAGTAATTTAAATTTGCCGCTGTAATGAAAGTTAAGATGGCGACCAACAAAAGATAAAACAAATAATACAAAATTATAATTAAAAGAAAAAGTGATTTTTCAATACTTAATCATAAATAGTTTTAACGCATTTGGCTCTATTTGTTTTTACCAGCAAATGAACATAAAAGTAGAATAATTTTACATTAAATGTTTTTCATTTAACAGACCTCAAATCGATTCGCGTCTTGCGTCGGCGATGTACATCAGAAGAAGACGACAAAAGGGTTCAAAACAGAAGAAAAGAATTTAGTAGATTAACAAAGAATGTGAGACAAATATTGTCTATGTTTTACATAATTATCATCTTTTTAAGAAATAATTACATAATTGAATGAATATTATCCACACATTCATATTCCACTTGTAATTATATATATATATATATATATATATATATATATATATATATATATATCGTGGATGTTATATTGCCCCTTGGGTTGATAAAAAAATAGTTTATTCACCATGTTTATTTCTCATCAGCCTTTTTTTTATCAGTCCACATAATCCACAAAGATTCATTGTTTTTAATGTCCGAATATTTGACTTCAATGTAACTTGTCACAGAAAATTGTATTTGAATTGAGCAATTAAAAAAAAACTCCGTGACTGTATTGCCTCGGAAATTGCTTCGGATATTTCCCGGATTATCTTATTTCTCCCCCCCGCCCCCCCCTTCCCAATTCGGGTTAGATGGAATCGGAAAACCGGAATCAAAACCGTCCAAGGGGCTCCAAGAGAATACATTCACCTACTATTTACGGTCAGGTTTGACATAGTTGAGATTGTACAAACTGGAACACGAATTTACGTTTCTGTCGCATACGCGAAATACATCGAAGTTTTATGATGTTTTTTTAACAGTTTTAATATATTTCTTGTGTATGACAAAAATTTCTTTCACGTCGACCCGTCGGAACGCAGTCAGGTAGTGACTGCCACCGGGCCGCCCCTGGCCGCGTCGGCGTAGCGTCAACTGCCGTCGGCTGCGTCGTGATTGCGACCTGCTGCCGGCCGGAACTACCCCTGTAGCAGCGCTGGATTCTCTTGTGCCTCGTCATTCAGTTCAAGACGGGTACATGAAATGTCGAAATACATGTGTCAGTGACAAGATAAACACTCTTACCATCCTGTGGAGAAAATTTGTTAGTGCCCATATCACTCGCATTCACACATAAGGAATTAATTTGGTCCTGTATCTTGACACTGTTCAGTACAATGTAGTGATTCATTTAGGAATTCATCACAATATGCACATTTCAATCACGGCACTGTTAATCACACACGTGTCCCTAGCGTGCTTTGTGTATACCCGGAGAATGTGATTACACTTTCTCTCTCGCGACGCGCTGCGAAGGCAACGTTGCATTGTTTTTGTGCGGCGCGGCTGGCTCTACAGTCAGTCACATAACATTTTACCCGCAAAGACGCTCCGAATCGAATTATTAGAGGTCACGAGTTCCTTTTAACTGCTAATATTGGCAACAGAACTTAACGTCCATAGCTTTGCTGTTACCTTCGACACTACATGAGTATTCTTAAGGTTTCTTGATCACAGTTTATCAATGTTCACATTTTTTGCTAAATAAATCAGTGTCGACTAGACTTTTGTGCAGTTCTTGTAAGACAAAGATCAGGTTTCTGATTGCTGTGAGTACATGTCCATAGTACTTACACACAGTCTATATGCGGACGACATCTTTCATGAAAAGAGGTCTGGTACATTTGCACATATTTTCGGATTACAATGACTGAATAACAAAATGAAAATTTTATCCAGTTACGTAAACATCATACAGTATAAAACTTTAGGAATCTGCTACATTGTTGTGATCATTAGATCATTCTCGAACAATCGAGATAACAGTACATTTCCATGTTCATCGCAAATACACAGATTTCATCATTTCTTGGGACAGAGATACATGTTTGACTCCTTTTAACCGGAATGTCCCTGATAAGTCATTTTATATGACTTCATATTGAAATGTGTACATTAATCAGTACACAGTCAGATACTGTTCGAGAGATGCCTGACATGATCACTCAGCTCACACATGACCAACACTCGTTGCATGTATGGGACTATATGACTCAATGTCATTTAAAATATTTTACACATTTCATTGATATGTACGCTACAAAAAAAAAATAAAATTTATTACATCTGATATAATAATATTGATGTGAACTATTATGAAGATACTGATATCTTTTATTAAAATATGTTTATCATGGAGATTCTTTACTCCTTGCACAAATAATTCAAGAATATTATATTGTTACACTTGACGTGTAAATCTACAAACTAACAAACATATAATATCATTGCATTACTAAAACTAAACATCACATTTTTATCAATGTTCAGTACATTAGCACCTCTTATTAGTCCTTTCTAAACATAAACATTTTATTGCAAATATTTTTTCATGTCTTTATGGCAATATAGCCCCTAGTCCAGGGAACCGAGTAAGCTGCTCTACAATAGGTCTTGTGCGGGAATACATTCATTTTATACTGATAATTTTTTATGATACCAGGTTGTTAAACGAATACTTCATGATATTCAGACAATAATTCGGTCAATTGCTTTAGCCTTAGAAGTATTAATACAAGTTGTCTTCTTTATTTTTTCTTGTATTGTTGCCTCGATGTCATTCGCATCGCTGGGTACATCGTTATTTCGATTTTGACTACATATCTGCGGGTGCTCTTAGTTCGACATTAAAATCTTCTGTTTACTGACAGAAAGGTGTACCTTTTGCATTAATGGAAGAATTGCACCGAACTCCCGATTTAACATCAAAGTTATCGGTCGCTGTTGGTGATTAAGATCACACGTCCCCCATACAAGATTAATTATACATTCCTTTTCCCGAAGGAACTCAAGTCCAAGTACCACTGGTACGGATAAGTTATGTATCAATAGCAACGTGCATGTCAAGCTATCATTTCCTAAGGTAACTTATGACTGTGTCTGAAAATTTATGGTTTTTGTCTTATTTCGCAATGCTCCAATAACCTTGCAACTTGCGACTGGTAAGATCGGTAATTTTCCTATTTGCGAAACCTTCTTCAAAAATTGCATATTCGTTACGGATACATTTGCACCTGTATCGAGCAGAATTGTAGTTGCTATCCCATTTATACTACCTGTGACACTTGCTTGAATTGTTTCGTTTTCTACCTTATCAGAAATGACAGGTTCTTGATATAGCTCATCTTCTAATTTATTTCCCTCCAGCTATCGAATCATGTTTATATTGTGCTTCTTCGACCTATTGCCTTCCTTGTTGCCCTCGGTCGTCTGGCGAAGGTCTACAGGGACCGCAATTAGTTTGTCGGCTTCTGTGAATTTTGTTTGGTATCAGAGGGTACCTCTGTTATTTTCACATTTTGTGAATTTTCTGTTGTACTTGGAGCTGGCCTGCTTGTATCCCACCATGGTGGATATTGGCTGTTTGACATCGCAATAGCTTGGACATAGTTTACCGGCTGGCCTGTATTAAAAGAAGCTTGCGACAGTTGCCAATGGCTTGGTCCTGGTTGCCGCCAATATTCGTTATCTCCACTCATATTCTTTTGCTTATATTTGTACGGACTGTTTGGTCTGTGGTCTTTCCGTCTTTTTCGGTTATTAATGTCACTATGAAAGTTTGAATTCTGGTTGTGATGCTGCCTTGGATTACCATTCGGCTGTTGGTATTCTTCGGCTTTCCTATAACCCTTGTTATTATTATCGTTGTAACCACAGTCTTGGTTGTATTGGTTTCTATTTCTGTTATTGTTGTAATTGCTGTTTCCATAAGATTTATTTTTATTTTGTTCAGGACTAGTTTCGCCCCTATTTCCGTTGTTTGAATTCCATTAATTCTTTCCGTACGGACTGTTTGTATTGCTGGTGACATCAGAAGTTTTTCTGGCGTCCTCCTGCACAAGATCCAAGGAATCGATTAGAGACAGAAATTCTTTTAAGTCGATGTCTGTAACATTGAACAGTTTCTCTCTAATGTGGATTGGTAGTCTGGCTTTTAGTACTCGTAACAAATCTCTAGTGGTAACTAGCTCATCCCAGTATCTGGTCATGTTAACATATTTTTCAAAATACTTCCTTAATGAAGGTGATTTTGGATTATAGACTTCGCCATTGTATAATATTTTACAAAGTCGCTCTTGAATAGACGCCGACCAAAATTGATCTAAAAACGACTTTTCAAATTCATGAAAGGTTTTACAAGTTTCTGCTGCATTTAATGCCCATAATGACGCATCACCAGAGATATGTGATACTACAAACTATATCTTTTGTTCTTGTGACCATGATTTTGGAAGAACACTTTTGAAATTACGGGTAAATACAACAGGGTGTACGTTTCTTTTGCATTCTTCATTGAAGATCTGAAACTGCCGATGATAGATGAGACTCTCTTCATGCATCAGAATTGTTAGTTGCATTTAACTGCTATCATTTGCAGGTGTCGCATTTACCTTTTTACAAGTACACTCTCCTTCGTTATCATGATTGTTTCTTGTTGTCACGCTTTGCTGTGGCAAAATCATTTGATTACCAAAGTATGGTTTCCTTTGCGATACAACAAGATTCGGTGTAGAATGTTCTGTATAAGTCTACCTGTAGCATCAGTGCTGTTATTGTTGCATACTGACAGATTTTGTGGGTTACGGTTTTCAGGATACATCGCTCTGGCTATCTCGGTTTTGACTTGTCTATGAATTTCGGAAGGAATATCTTCCTGCAATGTTTCGACAGCTGTGGCTAGAGCTTTGAATCTATTTTCAAGTTTATCGACATCAATTTGAAGGCTGCTAACCTGAACTGGAATTGTCACTAATGGTTCGATCGTGGATTTCACTGCATCGATCTCTTGTTTGACATAATTAGTAATTGCACTATCCCGTTCGTTTAAAGTTTGATTGATCTGGCGGAAAATTTCCTCATCTCTTTTAAGAAATATGTTGTTGATATTTTCAACTAATTTCCTTTCCCTTTCTTGGTCTTTAATTTCTTGTTCCTGTCTGTCTCTAGCCCTTTCTTCCCTCTGCTGGATAGTAAATTTTTCGAATAATGCTGTTAACATATCCTGCAACGGCATAGCTTGTGCGTTGTGCACTTGTGCCCCTGGGTCAGTACAAATAGTGTCTCTATTTTCTAACTGATCGACTGGTGGAGTGCCGGTTTGCTTCGGCAGCTCTTCAGTCTCACTACATATCGGAACATCGTCTACAAAATTGTCATCGGTAATTAAATGCTCTAATGACTGAGTAGGAGTGTGAACAGATTGTTCTACAGGAGAATCTGATATCATTTATGCCTCCGTATCCTCACTACGTTTAACCAGTTTCCTGGGCCTGACCGTTTTATACATAATATAACACAATGAGTCAATATATATCACTGACACATCAACACAAAATAATCTTAAAACTAACTCACACATACACACACACACACACACACACACACACACACACACACACACACACATATATATATATATATATATATATATATATATATATATATATATATGTGTGTGTGTGTGTGTGTGTGTGTGTGTGTGTGTGTGTGTGTGTGTGTGTGTGTGTGTGTGTGTCTTTGTTATACATATATTAACACTGAAAACTCCTTAGATCTGTGTAGAGAAACAGCAACTTTCCTGCTGCTGGTTTATTGGATCTGTACTGCTGGTGTTGAATCTAAGTTGAATGCAACGAATGTTGTCCATGTGCAACTGCAAAATTAATAAAGCAAAGATGGATCCCTGTTCCTACCTTTGAACTCTTCTTAAGTGGTCAGTAGTGCTCTATTGTGATTCGTCTGTCGCACCAGCTCTAGTAATAGTAGTAACAGCAACTCGGTAGACAGGTGTCAATGTTCGTGAAAAACAATACATACAAATAATTAATAAGTTGTTGTGACAATTTATACCTGTAATGAATTACAAATTTTTGGTGTTATTATTTCATTTAAATAAACAAATGTGCATTGGTGGTCCCTGTTCGGGCGCCAGTGTGGCGTTTTTTGTGTATCATCAACTTGGACTTCAATGAATATGGATGATACGATACTCTATGGTATTCTGCGGTTTGAATTCAATCTATTTTTTTAGCAGTTGCATTGATTTGTTTTTGTAAATGATACTGACAATATTATACACATGTTTTATGCATTATTCATACTACAACTTCTCCCGGATAATTATTTTGTTCAAATTGCACCAGAATTCCACCTAACAAAGTGTAATAATGTTGACTGTAAGCTGTGTTCATATCACTAAAATTACAGATCGTACATCAGAGCTTTTATAAGTTTCGTCTTCGATGGATTTAATTATTCTTAGCAAATTAATCATGAAAGGGAACCACAGAATACCACCCGCACACAACAATAAATCATTTAAATTGATGCCACCAATAAAAAAAAATTATAAAATTTTTTGCAAATTAGTTTAACACAAACCCATGCTATTTTCAACTACAAGTACAAACGAAGTTGCTATATAATCGCAACTAACAATGGCTGCGCTTCTTGCAGCTATGATAAAACAATTAATACAAAATTATAATTGAAACAGGAAGTGATTTTTCAATATTTAATCACAAATAGTTTTAACGCATTTGGCTTTGTTTGTTTTTACCAGAAAATGAACATAAAAGTGCAATAATTTTACATTAAATGTTTTTCATTTAACAGACCTCAAATCGATTCGTGTCTTGCGTCGGCGATGTACATCAGAAGAAGACAACAAAAGGGTTCAAAAAAAAGAAAAGAATGACATAGATTAACAAAGAATGTGAGACAAATATTGTCTATGTTTTACATAGTTATCATACTCTTAAGAAATAATTACATAATTTGAAACATCCCCATAGAACAATTATACATAACTGTCCTTAAACTGACACACAATATTTTTAGCGCAACGTAGTCTGACTTTCAATAATCCCTACAAAAGAATGGCCCTGACTAACATTCACCTATATCTTTCACAAATCACTTACCTCACAAAAATCTTCGTTACGCGAACTACTGCAATACAGCGAGCGCCACTACTGCCAGCTAAATAAAATATTCAAACTACGGAAGGCACTAGCTACTGATAGGCATAGTTAGCAAATGAAAGATTTTAATAGAGAACAAACAATGTATTTACCTTAATAGTGTTGAAAAATCGTAATATACGTAGCAGTTCATGACATTCAGTCTTACAGATTTCAAAACTCAGCCATTTCTCTCCCCACATCCACCACTGCTGGCGGCTCACCTCCAACTGCGCAATGCTACGCGCTGTTTAACATCCAGCTGCCCAACACTACAATAGCAGACAACAATGCAAACTAGCCACAGACTGCACACAGCACAGCCAGTGATTTTCAAACAGAGCGCTACGTGGCGTTACCAATAAGAAAACCTAAACAGCCTACTTGCAAATTGAATGAATATTATCCGTACGTTCATACGCCACTCGTAATAAAAATATATATATATATCGTGGATGTTATAAGGTGCTTTGCGGAACTCACTGACATCGAACGTAGTCAGGCGATTGGGAGTCACTTGCGTCATACTTCTGTATGCGAGATTTCCACACTCTAAATCATCTCTAGGTCCACTGTTTACGATGTAATAGTGAAGTGGAAACGTGAAGCGGCACGTACACCACAAAAGCGTACACGCCGACCTCGTGTGTTGACTGACAGAGATAGCTGACCGTAGAAAAGGGTCGTAATGTGTAATAGGCAGACATCTATCCAGACCATCACACAGGAATTCCAAACTGCATCAGGATCCACTGCATGTACTATGACAGTTAGGTGGGAAGTGAGAAAACTTGGGTTTCACTGTCGAGCGGCTGCCCATAAGCCACACATCACGCCGGTAAATGCAAAACGACACCTCGCTTGGTGTAACGAGCGTAAAGATATGACGACTGAAGAGTGCAATAACATTGTGTGGGGTGACGAATCACGATACACAATATGGCGATCCGATGGCAGGGTGTGGGTATGGCGAATGCCCGTTGAACGTCATCTGCCAGCGTGTGTAGTGCCAACAGTAAAATTCGGAGGCGGTGGTGTTATGGTTTGGTCGTCTTTTTCATGGAGGGGGCTCACACCCCTTGTTTTGCGTGGCACTATCACAGCACAGGCCTACATTGCTGTTGAAGAGCAATTCGGGTATGGCGATTCCAGCTTTCAACACGATCGAGCACTTGTTCATAATGCACGGCCCGTGGCGGAGTGGTTACACGACAATAACATCCCTGTAATGGACTGGCATGCACGGAGTCCTGACCTGAATCTTACAGATCACCTTTGTGATGTTTTGGGACGCCGACTTCATGCCAGGCCTCACCGACCGACATCGATACCTCTCCTCAGCGCAGCACTCCGTGGAGAATGGACTGCCATTCCCCAAGAAGCCCTCCATCACCTGACGTATTTCTGCGAGAGTGGAAGCTGTCTTCAAGGGACAACACTATACTGAAATCCAGCATTACCAATGGAGGGAGCCACGAATTTGTAAGTCACTTTCAACCAGGTGTCCGGATACTTTTCATCACGTAGTGTATACGCAATTTTACTTTTATGTTGAAGAACAATTGCCACTCCTTGCGTCCAGCGTTGGGTCTTTGGTGGCCATCCTGAATTTCTTTGCAATTTTCCAGCGTTTCGACTTCTCTGTATACAAAGTCATTCGCGAAAAGTCTCATGAAACTTCTGGCGTGGTCTACAACGTCACCTACGTATATTATGAGAAGTAATGGTACAACACTCCCTTGAAGTACGCTCGAAGTTACTTTCACGTCTGAAAACTACTTTCCATTGAGAATGACTTGCTGTGTTCTGTTTGCCAGAAACTTTGTGAACCAATGACACAGTATCGCATGCCTTACGACAGTCAAGGACCACGGCAACTACCTGGGCGCTGGTGTCTACTGCTATCTGGGTCTCGTGGACGAACAGAGCGAGCTGGATTTAACACTGGCTTATTTTCGGAACCCATATTGCTTTCCATAGAGGACATTTTCGGTCTACGGAAACGACATAATAAGCCAACACAAAACGTGAGCCAATATCCTACAATAGACCGACGTCACAGATATACACTAGGCCTCCAATTTCGTGCGTCTGTTCGACTAGTATTTTTGAAAAGGTGCTTTCGCCATAATCATCTGCATGTACATTAACATCTGTATCTCCATACACCGGATGGTGCATGGTTGTACCCTGTGCCATTTCTAGTAACTTGCTAGAGCGAAGAAAAACCACTGTTTGTATATCTTCGTATTTCTATTATATTCGTGGTTCTTACACGAAATGTACGTTATCGACTATGAAATCGATCTGCAGTCCGCTTGAAATGTCGGCTCTTAAATTTTCTCAGTTGTGTTTCACTAAAAGAAAGTCGCCTTCCCTCCAGGGATTCCCATTTGAGTTGCCGAATCATTTCCACAATACTCGCGTGTTATTCTAACCTACCAATAACAAATCTAGCAGCCGCCTCACAATTTCTTCGATGGTTGACATTAATCCGATCCTGTGCGGATCTCAGATAC
Organism: Schistocerca serialis cubense; assembly: GCF_023864345.2. Classification (NCBI taxonomy): domain Eukaryota; kingdom Metazoa; phylum Arthropoda; class Insecta; order Orthoptera; family Acrididae; genus Schistocerca; species Schistocerca serialis. Next base: position 645,389,231 of record NC_064638.1, on the reverse strand, counting down.
TCGACAAGTTCTCAAGAACGTTCCGAACTAGTATCCTATATGTGACCTCCTTTATAGGTGAACCACATTTTCCTAAAATTTTCCCAATAAACTGAAGTCGACCATTCGCCTTCTCTCCTACAATACTTACATGCTCGTTCCATTTGATACCAGGAACATTTCACTCTCCAGAGAACATGGGCAAGTTCTTTTACACATTCTATGTACAATCGTACTGGTATCCGTTGCGTCCACTACCCTTTCTCTGTTGAGCAATTTCAGTTCCTTTTCTAGCCAATGGTCACTTATTTCAATATCAGCCACTTCGTAGGTCCTGCGACGACTTAAAAGAGATGCTACAGTGTCGTGGTACCCTGTGAATCAGTTTTGGAGGAAGACGTTTAGTATTTCGGCCTTTTCTGTGCCATCCTCATTATCAATGCCATTACGGCACAGATTGTCTGGAAAGATAGTTTCGATCCGATTACTGGTGTACGATAAGACCAGAATATCTTAGGGTTGTCGGTCATGTCAGTAAGAATTTCATTAATTTGAGAAGAATACCCCTGGCTGAAAGCTGTTTGTGGTTGCCACATATTTTTCTCTAAGCTTGAAAGTTCTGTTACATTTCAACTTTAATAGTTAATTTGATACTTTTAAAATTATTTTCGCTACTAATCGCAGTAGACATGCTGAAAAAATGGAATTTTGTATATTCTATCGATTACGAAGAACTAAGTCATCTGAGTGTTGGTTTGTGAAGTATCCAGGAAACCTTCTCTGAGTTCTAGGTGAGCAGTCCAAAGTTCGTAACTGATTTTCGGTTGATATGCATCGTACTTTGTTCGATTTTCCTACGATTTGGAGCTCTCTATGCCACCTGTTTTCTGAGGACTAGTAATAGGTGTCTGTGTTTTATTCACTTTTCTGAGGTCAGTTACATAAATTTTAATTGTAATACTCTCACCAATCATTTTCCTTGCCACTCATTTTCCTATTTAAATGAATTAGGCCCACTTGCACTCACTGGTTCGAATGTACTAATATGATGCGAATCATACTATTTGTATTTGCACCACTGAAAGTGATAAAATTTTCTAATTTTTATTGCCATTTACGTCCAAAAGCAGTTGTAATTGCGGCCTATAATATACTTCACATTTCTGTACATGCTTTTCTGCAGAAAACGTTAGTTTTTGTGTTCACGGGGGTGCTGAGATACAGCGCTTCGTTCAACAGAAAGCTAGAGTGTTCGTGGCTTTATATTAGAATGTTATTATTACACATTGGGTCCACAGGCAGATCTGCACTCCAGTTGGCGATAAGCCACGTTGCTTAAACACTTATGCTTCGTGAGGTACCTGGTAAGACAGTTCATATTCACTTGAATTAAATTTTCCTTTTTCTATGACCACTGCAAATCGTTGCACCAATAGAGTAAATATTCACTGCGAACGACCACTGTCGAGTTCACTTATAAATGGCAATTTTTCCGCGTTTATCATAGGGATGTGTGGTTACTGAGTGAAATTCTTCTGGTTACTACAGGGTGGGGCACATAAAAGCGACCCGCACAACGGAGTTCCAAGGTACAAAAAAACACAGCACAGGAAAGAAAATTCGTTACTAACCTGACTATAGTAGATGCCGACAGTTCATATCTTAGCACTTTTGGAACCTGGTGAGCTTGTTGCTGAAGGCGGATCGAAGTTGGACTGAAAGAACTGCTGTGGTCTCGTCCGAAATGTTCTGTTGCAGTTGTTGAAGACTATGAGCGTTGTTGCGATACACCTCAGATTTGAGGGTTCCCCACAAAATAAGCACACACCGACAGATCAGGTGGCCTGGGTGGCTGGGTAGGGCCGCAAACGTAGTGACCTCTGCTAACAACTTCGTCAGGCGTTGAGATTACGTAAATGTGCTCCAAGGTTCGGTCCGCTGTATGGGCAGCTGATCCATCTTGTTGAAGTAACCGTAAGCCTTTTTCTCGTGCGTTAATATTGCCACATTTGGTTTCAGAATGTTGGCAATGTAACGCTCCGAAGTCAGCGTCTGATAAAAGAAGACGAGACCAACAATGCGGAGTGCAGGCACCTCAAACGAAACTTCAACATTACGATCATACGATCCTGTTTCATGGATTCTCCGCTGCCCAGAACTCTGATTCTGTGAGTTGACATAACCACTGAGGTGAAAGCAGGCTTCATCAGACACGAAGAACACATCGATGTCCAAGCCACTCGTGGTTATTTCAGTGAAGAACCTCTCACAAAACTGGAGGCGCTGAGGAACATCTGCTGGTTTAAATACATGAACAACAGATACTCCATACGTGTGCTTGTGCATGTCCATGTGGAATATTCGTCAGCATCATCGACGTGATATGACTGTCTCTTGCGAAGGGCATGAAGTTGATTTGGAAGAACTCTGAAGCATTTTCAGGAGAATTGCAGCCACATATTTTGGTGTGCGGTCACGTTTCGGAATGTTTTTTGGCTTGTTCGAAACAGATGCTGTCTGACACCATATTTCGACTACGCCTTGCATGATAGTTTTTGCTGGCAGTTTGACACCATTAAACTTCTCAGCGAACAACTAACCACACGTTTCCACTACTCTGTTGGTACGTAACTTTCTACGACAAACACCCGTTGCACCTCAGTGAGTGCCATCATCCTCTTTGCACTGCTGCACTCACACTGGAACAGCTTGCACTACTCTGAACCGGTGCGGATCACGTGGCGGGCGTACACGTGGTGTGCGCGTCTTGTAGTGTAGCTATATGCATAGTTTCTAATATGCATAGTTTCTAATCGTATCCACTCGCCCGGATATAAATCGATTCAGGGAGACTAAGAAAAGAGAATGATTATTAAAACATTATTTTTGTGCGGAAGAGTTGGCTTCCCTGCAGCGTTTGTATTTTACGCCGACCTTGGCTCAATATTTGAATCCTTGATGGCGGGAAAAGAGGAACCTGGAAGCCTGTAACTGTCTTCTTTACTAAAGTTACGTTTATTCTGGAATACCTCAACCGCTCTCGGCCTTTTCTCCTACAAATGTTTGGTCTCCTTCGCTAGTAAACGTACGTTGTTAAAATGAATATCAGAATTCTGGCAGCAGTTTTGATGAAGCACCGCTAACGCTGATTTCATGGTTTACTTTTACCAGGGCTGCGTTCGTGCCCTGTAATACGTTCTTTCACCGTCCTTCCCGCTTGTACTACATACACACTGCCACAGCCACGCATCACTTAATAGACACCCGCGGGGTGAGACAATCAAGTGTGTCCGTTTTGCATTATCGTGGACGCTGTGGAATACCACAAGAAGATGGAACAACTGTTGGCTGATCCTATGTACATCCGTGAGGAAGGGGTAAGATTCCGCCTACTGTGGTTCAAATGGCTCTGAGCACTATGGGACTCAACTGCTGTGGTCATCAGTCCCCTAGAACTTAGAACTACTTAAACCTAACTAACCTAAGGACATCACACACATCCATGCCCGAGTCAGGATTCGAACCTGCGAGACCACCGCGGCCGGCCCGCCTACTGTGATATAAATTATCTCTGAAAACAGGTTTTCCACGGAACAGCGAATAGTAGCGTTCTACCATTCCGAACATTATTATGGTTATGAATATTTGATGTTAGACGAGTAATACAATTCAGATTAGGGGATAATCCGGTAAATTAATTTTCGGTGTTAGTTCCCGTAATAAGCTAGTAAAGTTAGTATGCAGTCCAATTATTATTGCAGCTACATATGTAAATGTTGTAGTGCGTAAGGGTCGAATAATGACGTACGCTGAATGAAAATGACGGTACGTATTCTGTACGGGTCGAGCTACTCTTCCACCTCTCTTCCACAAACCCAAACGTATAACTACACAGCCGCCACTGATATTCTGTGTGGGACGTACTGCACCGGAAATAAATTAGACCGCCCGCTACCCCTCAAGATTTCCTGCAACTTCTGTTCGTTCTAAGGCATATTTCAAAACTGTATGTCCTCTCCCAAATATTCAGCACTGGGAATCACTCTGACCCATTCCCAACACCTTTGGTATTCCGCTCAAAAGAAGCCAGGCTCTGTAATGTGATGGACACCAACAGCTTGCCACACTCGTCTGAGCAGAGACTAAACCGTAGTGAAACATGACTAAGGTATGGTGATAGGAATATACATGGTCCAGTATCATTCACGTGACCACCGCCTATATTCGTTGAATCCGTGCAACACTCGGTCACAGACGCAAGTCGCAGCACTAGCACGTGTCGGGAGGACGCGGGAAACAGAGCAGTTGTTGTCATAATGCGGCAGCGAAGTGATTTACGATTATCTGACGTGCAGATGAGCATGACCATTTGCTTTCGGACCACAGGAGCAAGCATTTCGGAAACTGCTAAGTTTGTATATGTTCGCATTCCGCCGTGGTCAAAGTATACCGTACATGGAAAAATGGTGCTATCCAAATCTGGCAGCGAGGTAAATGCGGTGCATCATGGGCCGTAGATGACAGGGATGAACGACGGCTGTGGAGAAGTGTACGGGGGAATTGACGTTCAAGTGTTGAGCAACTGACCATCCAGGTGAACCCAGAGGCTACCAATAGCGTCTTCTAAACGGCCGTTCAGTGAACTCTGCTGCTTGTGGGCCTCTGCAGTAGATTCCTGGTTCATGCACCCATGTTGACCGTTGTTCATCGAGGACAGTGTCTGGAATTTTCACGGCAAGACGCAGTTGGACGTCCATAGAGTAGTGACGGGTGGCCTTAACAGATGACAGTCGGCCGTTGGCGTATATAGCCTGATACACCTAAAAGCAAAAACCCTGCAGCAATCGTCTGAATGCTCCAGACCAGCAGAGGGAGCGTCCTGGCCTGAGGAATGTTTTCCTACATACCATGGATGATGTCGTCTTTCTGAACTGCGCAATGGATCAATATATTTTAATGGACCATCTCCACTTACATGCTGTTAATATTTCCTCGGCAAGATGGCGTCTACCATCAAGAACAATGCAAAGTGTCACACAGGACGCAGTGATTTGAAGAGCAACGTGCTCCGCTGCCAACCAAAATTCCCGGGTTTAAACCCAATCGAGGGCTTGTGGATCCACCTCAGTCAGGTTGTTCGCGCCATGGATCCTCAACCGAGAAACCCAGTGCAGCTGGCCATGACACTGGAGTCGGCATGGCCCCGCATCCCCTTTGTTACTTTTCAAAACTTCTTTGTCTATCTTTCTGTCCGTTTCGCAGTGGTCTGCGCAACAAAAGGTGGTTATTAAGGATTTTGGCAGGTAGTCTCATTAATATAGCTGAACAGTGTAACACTTCATCAAGTACCTTGTTGCAGTTTACTACAGTAACTTTCAATTATTACCACTGCCAAAGGCAGGGCAACACCCAGAAAGGTAGAGCGCAGTGGCCTTTTTCATACGCAATGTATCCCAATATAGCGCGGATGGTCACTAACGAACTGAGTGAAAACCGTTGATGACAAACGTTAGTTCCCACGCATTTACATAGTAGACTATTCAGTTGTTTTGTTCTTTTATAGTGGTCTACGTATTAGGATCTGCTTCTATCAGTGTGTGTACATTCATGCATCTCACAGTGTGTAAGTTAGATTTGCGGTTCTGGCTTGATTTTCCTGTAACATTGAAAGTAATTGCTTAGGCATTAGTTATATAATTGGACATATTAATTTAAAATATAGGAGGATGATAACTTACTCGCAAAGCAATGTGCCAAGTGTTCGAAGTAGCAAAGATCAAAGTACATTTTTTTTACTTTCATGGTATATATTTCTTGTGTGTGGTTGTGTGTGTCTGATGACTAGTTAGTCCAGCACTCGTAAAAAGAAGGGGTAATAATTCAACACACGTACTCGGAATTGAGAAAAATCATTATTATAACACGACTACTGTCATAGGCGACAGGGGTGGCAGGTGGTTGTGCATTCATCTCGATGTGTGGTCACAGATTAACCTGCTTAGAAGTAGCTGTCCTTCGCTTCCTGCCTCTTATTTTCCCTCCCTCTCCTGACCAAGGGAAAGGATACAGACATATTCTACCCAGCCGTTGATGGTCCACAGAGAGTTCCATCTGGTGGCAGTGATATACTGTCTCCAGCCTTTGGAAGTCAGTCAAAGATGGACAAAAGACTCAAGAACTCAAGAACAGGACGCTTCCCACAAAGCGTTAAAACATATTTCTCGGAAAGACTGGCCCCTCGGGAACAACAACAAAATTCCGGAGAACTCTCCAGAACACGTTTTCTAACGTCCGCTGGTTGGGAAACGCTCCGCTGCCACCCCCTCTGCTGCCGCAGCCCTTGCTGCTGCAGCCGAGTGCTGCAGCTGGTGGTAGCAGAGTCTTCAGTCCACTGGCCAATCAGCCATAGCCACATGCAGCATCTCCGGTGGGGCATACAGCTCTGGTGTCTGGCGCTATATATGCAGGTTAAACTTTGGATGGTGATAGTCTTTTTATCTACTCTGGATATTACAAAATAACGAAGAGGAATGCTCTTGTATGTAATAAATAACTGTATAGATGCTGTTTTCCGTCGGTATTTCATGCGTCTGAAAAGAATATAATGGTCTCGTACATGGCAATTTTTAATTTGAACATGATTAATACCTTTAAACTATACCGATTTTGGTCATTGAGCTGATATAAATCGACTGAATGCATTCTCATGGAAACATGACTGTTGTTACTGTTATTGTCACGACTGTGTGTTTGAAAATATGTATTACCGCAAGTCCTTTGTTATTTCGTACCTCTCAACCTCTAATTACAGCTCATTGTGGAACCTAGAAATAATAGTGTTTTTCCTGACATGAATGAATGAAACAGGCTGTTCTGCGATGACCAAATTGCTTACGAAACTACAGCACAAGAATCTGAAGCTATTGCGGACAATAGTCTGCTGGGTGTTGTCTTCTTCTTCAAATACGAGTGACATAAACATTGCACACAGCTTGGTAGAGACGAATTATGAAGTAAATATGTCAGATAGCAAATATGTTAGATGTCAGCGCGCAGACAGTATTTCTTTTTTATAATGAAATCTTATAGAGTTTTGCACTACTGACATTAGGAATTTCTATTATAAGGCAAGTTCTAGTGACTTCTTTTTTACATTTCGTAAACGCCAGCATGATACATCATTGCATTGGTAAACGGTACCTGCCACTGTGTACCAAACAACAATAGCCTCTTGAAGTACAGCGTGCTGCCGCCGAACGTAACATTGCTGTCTTTTTTCCGACACGTGAACATATAGCATGAAATACTGAATTCTGTAATGTCATCTCATGTGTCTGAAATGTCTGTAATATCCACGTGCGTGACAGTTCATTTACAGACAATGATTTGAACGCCAGGGATGCTCTAAACACAATGTTGCTTTGTTTATCAGCCTGAAATAACTCGATTAACATAGATGTTGTGTGACTGAACTGTTTTTTACTTTTTTTCTTTGGAGTTTATAGTTCTCACCTTCTGTAAATAGTCTTCACAGGTTTGTGGCCGGATCACGTTGTGCAAATTCGACATCATTTCCTCGGAGCAACTGTCCGACATCTTCAGGTGATTCAACCTTGCTGGTGGCCAGGTACGACTGACAGGATCCGCACGTCGACACCCCGTTTATAGAACACAAGCGCGAAGAATGCGCATTCGCGGAAATCGCGCATGCGCAATGATTTGCCGCCGCTCGGGATTAGCCGAGCGGTCTAGGGCGCTGCAGTCATTGACTGTGCGGTTGGTCCTGGCGGAGGTTCGAGTCCTCCCTCGGGCATGGGTGTGTGTGTTTGTCCTTAGGATAATTTAGGTTAAGTAGTGTGTAAGCTTAGGGACTGATGACCTTAGAAGTTAAGTCCCATAAGATTTCACACACACACACACACACACACACAAAAAAAACAAAAAAAGATTTGCCATATTCAAACTCCCTCTGCCGAAAATCACAGAGCGGCTCTCGCGCGTGCACGCGTACAGTTGTTCCGAGGAAAATTGTGGAATTTGCACAACGTGATCCGGCGGCAAACCCGTGAAGAGTATTTACAACACATCCACCGGGAAAGCTTGAAGAGTCATTTCTCACTTTTTCTCTACCCCAATGAGAGTTTCGCAGTGATCAGTGGTTTTCAAAGCAAAATAGAAGTTTTTTAAGATTTTACGTATGGTAGACGTATACAGGAGATATCAGATAAGAAGATATTTGTCAGATGTATCGCTATGAAGCACCGACCTCTGCGGTTTGCTCGTCTGTAATCGGCAGATGAGCAGTAGTCGTTTTCACATCATATGAGATCACAAAGTAAAGAGCGGCGCAGTGAGGGACAGAGAGAAAGAGAGAGATAGAGAGAGAGAGAGGCGAACTGTATCCTGCACTCTATCGTAAAAAAACTATATCGATTTTGCTCGAAAAACAGCAAGAAAATTGTCTGCATTTATTATCATGGGAAAAAGACTTATTATGGTCACGATTGCGTTTTTTTTATGCTCGCTTATAAGAGGTGCGTTGATGTTAAATATATTTTTAGCCTGAAACGATTTGACCCTCAGAACGGCTAGCGCTTGAGGGGCCCACTGCTGGCAGCGTGGAGCGTGTCTCATAGGTGGTCACAGCTGCACTTTTAGACAAACAACATTAAGCTATGATCCGTGGCCCACTAGAGTCATGAATATTGTGTATGTGTAGTATTTATCGGTATCGAAAGTGCTGGCCATCCCAGTCATGACACCATCTCCAGCTGCAACTTGCCAAGGACTGTGCTCTCAGCTACAGCAGTCGGTGGCGAATGGTCGATGGCTACGGATGTTAGAAAAAGTGTTCTCAAGAGTTCACTGGAATTTTGTTGCAGTTCCAGAGGAGGCTAGTCTTTCCGAGATACATGTTTAAGGCGTTCAGAAAGCGTCTGTTCTTGAGTCTTTTGTCCTTCTGTGACGGATTTTCACAGAACGGAAACTGTATATCACAGCCACCAGAAGGATCTCTTTGTGGACCATCAGTGACAGGCAAGAACAGGCCTATAGGTAGGGATCTATGGTGAGGAGAGGGAGAGACGAGCGGTGGTAGTAGTCTCTGTGGGCTGTGGAATGTATCTTCAGCCCGTCCCGCTGCATCAGCATTATTTGCTGAAAGGTATTTCCCCTTATTTTATCCATTATCACTTGCTTCGATACCTCATGTAAGAAGCTATAGACACAGTCCTTAGCTGTATGCTCACAGGTGATACACTTATTAAACTGCTCTCTGTCGAACACCAACAGCTTGTCAGCTGAACACATTTCCCACCAAAAATAAATTACTTTCCGCTTCAGCCTTTTACACACCAATTCACAAGAGGAACAGAGAGATTTATTTGATTTTGTAGGTAACAGGATCATCCTATGTAGAGCTGAGTGCCTCTGCTACTAGTTTTTCCATCAGGATAACATCAGTTGTATGACACCGCCAATCTTTTAGCTGTATTGCGATTTAAGGCGCTCCTTGTGTACCGCTATGCGTATAGGTGTGTAATTTGGACCGACATTTATGATTATTTACTGAGGACCTGTCTTTACTTAAGTTTCCCACCCAAAATAAATAAAGAACACAAACCTAACCTCCCTCTCCCGTAGCTGGACAGAGTGACGATTTCCCTGCGTAGGGGGTGCACTTGGGCTTTCCACCTAGAAGGATGCAAGTACCAGAAAGGGCAGCCATCATTGACGTTCCCGCCAATCTCCAGATGTAGAAAAATTCTTCCTTCAGCCGGCTAGGCATGTGTGACTAGAACTTCCTCTAGAACTTTTGCTTCGCCCCTCTCCCCATCTCACACATGCACATACTCCATTACTACAGTGACAATTCCTTGATGCCTCAGAACGTGTTGTATAAACTGTTGCTAATATATAGTCACGTTGTGCCAATCATTCCTTTTTTGCTCAGTTCGATTCAGTATCTCATTTGTAACATTATTCTGTAGCACCAGACTTCCACCGCTTCTTTGCATGTCTCAGCTATTTATTGTCTGCGTTTCAGTTCCACTGAAGCCTATCATTGAAGAAAGCTTCCTATGTTTTAAATTTGTATTAGACGTTAACAAATCTGTCATCTTCAGAAATCCTTTTCTTGCTGGTGATATTCTGGAATTTTCCATCCTCTCTACTTCAACCATCATCATTTATTCTGCTTCCCAAATAGTGAATGTCATCTACTACTTTTTACGTCTCAGTTCTTAATCTAATTCTCTCGGCATCACCTAATTCAATTACCCTTGTTTTACTTTTCGTGTTCCTCTGACCATATCTTTTAAACACGCTGTCAGTTCCATTCAACTGCCCTTCCGAGTCTTGGTCCCACATTCGGGAGGACAACGGTTCGGATCCTCCTCCGGCCATCCAGATTTAGTTTTCCACGTTTTCCGTAAATCGCTCGAAAAAGTTGTTGGGATGGTTCCTTTGAAATGATGCGACCGCTTTCCTTCTCCATCCTTCTTTATCCTCAGATTTTGTTCCGTCTCCAGTGACCTTGCTTCCATTTTTTTCCACCTGGGTCAGCTCAAGAGTGTGCAGAACACGCTCTGAATTAATTTTACAGCATCAGGATCCTCTGTCTTCTCCGGCACTACGTTCATGGATTTCGTTTAATGTCCGCAAGTGTAGACGTAACGTTGTTCTATATTCTCACTTCTGATTAGCTGTTGAAGGGCTTTGTGCAATGTTTGGCAATTAACTGACACCATTACGTGACATGAAGATGTCTTGCTTTGCGTTCTTAACACAACTCTCGGTCGCCAGTCGGTTAGCTTTTACTGGACCCTTTCCGCCTTGTATAATTATTCGCATGGTCTGTAGCCTCCCGTGCATCCCTTTCACCAAGATATGTGGCTAAATACAGTAGCACTCAACTCTTACCCTAACAAATTAATCGCGATACAGGCGTGCACGTACTTCTTTAGATAGTGGCACATAAATTAGTAAACTGCACTGTACAACTTGCGGCACTTTTATGGGCACCACTGGTTTAGAGTATGCTGGCTGTGGTGGTGGTGGAGGGGGGGGGGGGGGGGGGTGAGGAAAGTAGTTATCTACTATCGTCCACCAATATAATTAAGACTTGTTTAGCGGAACCGGTAATTACGATATCAGCAAGCATGCAACGAAAGGTGGCAAAATGTGGACCTTGAGAAGGGTAATTTATTATTTTGGTCAATTCACCATCATACAAAAAAGAAGGAAACAAGTATGTAAATCATAACAATAAACTACGTCTCCTGACATTTAATGAAACATAGGTTCCTTAACAGGGCTCATATTGGGCCAGTGGGAAAACATTGGCTCTTCTGGTAGTGAATCCAGTCTCCTGTTCAAGACGCAACAACAGCAGAATGTTAAGACAAGATTCAGTTTACTCCAAGCATAGACGATCGCAGGGAGCGGACCACGTATGCTGTTACTATAACGTATAACATAAACATTCAAATAACAAACAGATAGGGCCGGGAGTAAGCACTGATACTGAGATTGAAGGCTGCAAGAATTCTATTAAAATCGGAAAATTAGAGAGCGAAAGAAAATTCCCTCAGCATATCGGTTTTAGTTAGGCCCGAAATATGCATATCAGTATTAAATGTTAGCTACCAAATCGAGAACATGTGAGATGAATCACAGTCACTTAGTATTACAAAGTCTTCAAAATCCAACTATTCTTTGAATAAGCATTCATACAATATATACGAAAACATAACCCGAACATGAAAGTGGCAGTTGCTGAAAACATTTGTACACTACTCCTGTACGTTCTGTGGCCAGCACTAACCCTGTAACGCGTGGCGATTTCGTGAACAATTTCTGAGACATAGTACAAAAGACTACCAGCTTAAAAGAACGATAACGCCAAACACGATTCAGTATGCAGTCCGTGAAACATTTCTAAATTAAATGGGTGAATAAGCAACTGGCGGGAATTACACACTTCGAATGAAATTCGCATGTGGCCCTCTTAGGTTCACTCATTCTGATACCTTCATATCCTAAGCAGACTGCCCATATGAGCGCGTTAACGTACTTGTAACTTCACGGTTGGAACAAATGGTTCAAATAGCTCTGAGCACTATGGGACTTAACTTCTGAGGTCATCAGTCCCCTAGAACTTTTTTTATTTCTTTATTTATATTTTCTTTCAATCTTTATTCAAATTCATTACATTATACATAATTAACCCACTACCTAACTACATTAGTGGGTCCTACTAATGATACAGAAGAAATGCAGCTCTCTGTTCTACACTACAGATAATCTTAATTGTAGTCTTATCGCTATGTGGTTCTTAATCTACTTAATCTACGCAGAAACTAATGCTACCAGCAGCGTTACAGGTGTGGCAGTGCTCCTATAAACCAAATAGATGTTGGCCAGGCCCACTGAGCTAATCCCAGTGGGCAAGCCCCCGGCACTGGGCTGGCCCGTAACTTGGTTTCGCTGCAGTCTATCCTAAAGTCTTATCCTATCTTCTACGTCTAACCTAAATTACATAAAGTCATAGTTGGTGCGTGTTCCAGTCCGGTTGTTTTGTTCCCGCTCCCCCCTAGCCGTGAAGCGGCTGGCCAAGTCCCTGCCCGGCGGTACAGGAAGGGTACACGGAGTCTGAGTCGGTGAATTTTTTGCTATTTAGTGATTGTCCCTTAGAAAGTTCTTAAGGACTTTTTTCGAGATTTCGTCTATTAGTTTATTCAAGATGTTGAAGGTGTTGTCGTGCCATAGTATGTGGTACGTGTCGTTGTTCGGTAGCTGTTGTCGTAGGTCATTGGCTACGTCATCGAAGAGGTGGCACTCATACACCACATGTTCTGCACGGCACCACAGTCACAAGCGGGTGTAGCCTGCTTCCCAAACCGACATAGATATGTTGGGTAGGGTCCATGTCCAGTAAGAAAGTGCAGCATTCTTCTCATAGGCGTGAAAAATGTGAGTTTTGCTCTTTCCTCTATGTTCGGTAGCAGCTCATAGGTTCTGCGTCACTTGTCCTCGTTGTTCCACTGTTCCTGCCATAGTTCGATCCCTCTCTTTTTAATAGCGTTTTTATCCCCAGCGTAGACCCCAAGTATCTCACTAATTTTATCCCTATTCTCCTTCTTCGCCCAGTACCAGGCGGACTGCTCACGGATTTTTATGTCCAGTGGACAGATCCCCATTAGCACTAGAAGCGCCCCTCCCGGTGTTGTCCTGTATGCCCCTGCTGAACGTAGGAGCATGTTCCACAGCACTCTTCTTACGGCCATAGCAGGCATGACCCTCGTGAGGCTGTGTTCCCAGACTCCTGATCCATATCCTACTATTGAGGTCAAGATACTGTAGTGATATAATTTGATTAAGTTGGGTGGAAGGTGAAACCGCTTGTGGCCTATTCCTATGAGGTTGTTTAGTAAAACCAAGGATTTTTGAGATACGGTATCAATGTGTGATGCAAAGTTCCACCTCTCATCGATGACTACACCAAGATATCGAGCCTCGAGGCGCCGAAGAACTGGCGAGTGAGTGATTCTTACAGTGGGGTTTCTGACCAGTTGGCCTTTAAGTAACAGATACGTTGATTTACTGGGCGCAATCGTCATTTTTGTTTTGTAACACCATGATGTAAGTATGGTTATGTCTCTCTCCACTTTAGGCTCTAAATCCTCGCGGCTACGGCCGCCGACCAGCAGGAGGAGGTCGTCTGCGTATGCTATGACCTCTAGCACATCGTCACAGCTCTTCATGTCTTCCAGTAATGGCTCCATACTGATATCCTAAAACAGAGGTCCTAGGACAGAGCCTTGAGTACATCCTTTGGTCACAGTCTTCCTGACTTTGCCGCTAGGGGCCGATAGCCAGACCTCCGTGTCAGCACAATAGCTCCTCAGACAGCCGTATAATAGCCCTGGACAGTTCTTCTCCCGCAAGCAGGAAAAGAGTGAGGGCCACCACAGGTTGTCGAAGGCGCCACTGATGTCCACCATGATTCCGACGACATACTTGTGCAGGGTGGAGTCACAGACCTCGGCAGCCAGGGCGATTGCGTCAGACGCAGAACGCCCAGACCGGAAACCGAATTGTCTGTCACCCATCCCGCACAGCATGCAGTGTGCTGTCAGTCTGTTTGCCAGTAGCCTCTCAAAAAGTTTGCCCAGTACGTCTAATAAGCAGATGGGTCTGTATGACTTAATTTCAGTGGGATCTTTATCTGGACCCTTTTTGATTGTGATTATATTTGCCTTTTTCGAAATTGCTGGGAATTTCCCGAGTCTCAGGCACTCGTTGTATAACTTAGTGAGAGGAGCTACCAGCTGGGGGGGGGGGGGGGGCAAGGAATTGCACCACCTCCGCAGTAATGCCATCTGGGCCAGGAGCCTTTCCCCTCTTGAGGGCCTTGATCTGGGCAGCAACTTCCTCTTCCGTGAAGGGGTAAATTCTGATGTTGTTGTCATAATCCCTTAGGTCTTCTCTCCTTATTCTTTTCTGTTCTTCTGTGTCATTTTCCTCCACATCGCCAGGTAACAGGACCCGAAGGAGGGCCTTGGCAGTTTCCTGCCATGTGCCCGTCATCCGGCCCTGACGGTGGTTATTTCTTCCCGTACCAGTTTGTACAGGACTCCCCAAGGGTCTAGAGCCAATTGGCTTTTCACATAGTTTTCCCTACTTCTGATCCTTACTGCCCTAAGCTCCTGCTGAAATTGCTAATTACTTTCTCTGTAGATCCTCAGTTATCTTTGTTTTTCTCCCCAGACGACACTCCGCTGGTAGTACCTCCTCGCCCTCCTTACAGCCTGGCGCATCTGTCCTAATTCGACCGACCATGGTGTGGGGGTGGCCGCAACGGCTCTCCTGGTTGGTACAGCTGCTCGTACCGCCCTGGTGATCGCTTGTACCAGTTCTTCGGCGCATTTTTCCACGTTTTCGTCACCCTCCAGCAATGACGGGATGTCGCACTCTTCTGCGAGGCGGTCCCAATTGGTCTTGTTGTAGTTGAGCTGCAGTTCCCTCCCCGTGTCCCAGTGGCACTTACTTTACCCTATAGTGAAAGTGATTAAGTAAAGATCACTGGTGGTTGTTCTTTCCCACACTCTCCAGTTGGCGACATTTGTCTACTCAGCCTTTTGTCCACGATCATCTTGCGTGCCACTGAACCATAGGGGCGACTTTTCATTTATATCTGTAGTCACGAGCATCCCTGCAATGCCGTGGCTACTTGTGTGAGTTTCTTCAGAAATTCATCTATTTCTCTTCCATATTGGAAGTATATGTGGGTGATGTATAGCACTCCTGTGGGCGTTGGAGCTCCACGACATTGCAGTGTTCACTAGAAAACTGCGTGAGGACTGTGGCTCTGGGTGTTCTACTCGTAATTACGACTGCAGCTTTTGGCTCTGCTTCGCAGTGTATCACTTGCCAGTTGGCAGCCATAAATGAGATCCGCCCCGCTTGGGAATACGATTCCTGCAAACAGAGTACATCTAGACTCTTCTCCTCCACCACCTTACGGAGTTCCTGCAAGACTAGTTTGCTATTGTGAGTGTTGATCTGACCCACGTTTAATTGGCTCACGTGGGAAATAGGTGTGAATGTGTGATTCTGACCAGTTTTTGGACCAGTCATGGGCTACTCTGCCATTTGTTATTACGGATTGATTGTATAATTGGTCAATGTCGAATTTTTCATTGCGTCTTTCGAAAACCTCTTTGACTAGGTCTCGCAGGGACCCAAAGTCGGTGAGGAGATTCATTGTCTTCAGCTGGATTCTGTCCATAGCCTCCATTACTGGAAAGGTGACGTCTCTCCCGTACTCGTGGCCGACACGTACCACATGTCTTAATGCGGTGGTGAGGATTGCCGGCTCCTCTAATCGTGATAATTGCAATGCATGCTCCAGGTTGGGGTATATTCGTAAGGGATCAAATCCCATTCCTCTCTGAGATGGCGAATCTGAGGATGGACTTGTGCTGCTTATTTCATTACTTTGGACCTGTTTGGTTGTGACTGATTCTGTGCAGTGAGTTTTTCGTGAACTCCCAAGTACAGGATTCCTTTGTGGTCGAGAATGATCTTTGATCGACCTGGGTCCCCAGCTAGGAGGAGAGGGAGCGTCTTGTTCACAAGGGTCGGTTTGTATGCTTACATCTTTCACTGTTATTGTCAGAGATCGTGATTGAGTGATCTTTTGAATAAATTCTCTGAATTTGTTCGCCTTCAGAGCGTCCCTCAGCCACTTGCTTGGGGATTTTCTTTTTGGCCTCCTAAGTTCAGGTGTGGCCTCAGCCATAATCAATTCAGGAGATTAACCTTTGCTCCAGCAACCTGTACGTTGGGCAGTTCCTGCCAGTGGTGTTACAGGGTTTTCTTCCCCTTTTAGTCCATGGCATGCAGGTTGCATTCTTATTGCAGTTTTTTCTTATGTGGTCTTCTGCCCCACACCTGGAGCCGGCCGGCTTCCTGTCACAGTGTTTATGGACATGGTCCACATCGCCACAGTTGTGACATCGCGGGACTACTAAGTTGTCTCTGACACTGATCGCGTGAAACCCGATGTTTCCCCATAGCGGTAAGTTTACGCCACATCTTGCCGGAGACCTCGGCGACGTGATGGACAACATCCGGTGCCCGAGGCCCGTTTTAAAACGCAATTTAAATTCATTTTTAGAGGTTTCCCATTCAATATCCTCAAAGTTCTGGTTATACATTGTTTCGTAGATATCACTTTCTGTTAGTGCCACAGATACATCATATAATATCACCAGCGGATTTCTCTTCTTAGGTGGTTCACACCTGATAGCCTTGTTTAGTTTGGTGTTGTTCAGCATTTTATCTCTGTCTTCGTTGGTAGCAAGATCTACGACTACTACGTTCTTTGTGGCTTTCACCTTGTTTATTTTAATTTTATCTCTTCTCGGATCAATAGTGGTAGTAAAGATCTCTTGGACCTTTTTAA
The DNA here is from genome assembly GCF_023864345.2 of Schistocerca serialis cubense. NCBI lineage: Eukaryota > Metazoa > Arthropoda > Insecta > Orthoptera > Acrididae > Schistocerca > Schistocerca serialis. Next base: position 645,372,283 of record NC_064638.1, on the reverse strand, counting down.
TGGTCTGACCAGGCAGAAGTCTTAGAAAGACTGTCGTGTCTGGTTTCTTTGAGATCTTGGCAATTGTTTCTTTCATTGTTTGGGCCTTAGTGGCGGCTTGCGCTACCACTCCGCCCCATGTCTTGGCTAGCTGTTGTCTTAATCTGGGGTTTCCTTTCTCCAGCTCCTCGAGACTACCCTCAAGCTTAGCATTAGCAATAGCCCAGGCAGCGAGCTCATTCTTTAGACTAGAGTCCAGAATTTGACTAATTCTACAGTGTCTGTCATACACGTTTTCATCATCGTCTCCCATTTCCTCCTGCGAGGTAGGGACGGTGGACACACTCGCCCTCGAAATCGCACTCGAATCACTCGTCTCTTGGTCAGCCATATTGATTGACGAGTGAAAAAAGGTTGGGAGCCCGTCTCTTGCCCCGGACCGGCTTCTCTGGCATTGGGGCGGGGGGGGGGGGGGGGGGGGACTGTTGCAGCTCACCCACCGGCCTCGCCCCAAGGCCAAGGGCACTCTTCGAACTGCAGGGTTCAGCGCGCTGTTGCCAGGGAACTGGTCCCCGTCAGTGGCTCCGTCATCGTCGATTCCACTCGACGATCCTCGGCAAGTGCACTCCACACTCTGGAGAGGCGGATGCACCTCTCACCCTTCGCCGCTTACTAGGCCGAGCTTACACCTCTCGTCCAAGGACCCACTCCTACTTAGGTGGTGGGTCGGTCACCCAGTCGTTCAGCGGTCTGGACACATCTAACCTAGCCCAGTTGATGTCACCACCTCCTGGGTTTGCCAGAACACGCCCCGGTTACTTAGGGGCGCGACGAAGCACCCTTGCCGAGTCGCGCCGCGATCCCACGCTGACATACGTGGTCTCCCGCATGCAGAGCACCTGATAGTCTGTGCCCTGCGAACAGAGAGGGACTGGTGTTCGGTCCCACGACACAGCTCCCCCCTGTGCAACTCAACATTCGCTTTCGCATCGGGTTGGGTCGCAGCTCTCCCTTTTGTCGCAAGGCAGAATGCCGAGCTTTACATCTGGCACCACGGGAAGGCGGAAAGAGCCACTTGGGAAGGAGAGGCTATAACAGACGCATCACTTACCCGTGTGAGGACTGCCGCGGCAAGCCCGACTGGAAGCGATACGCCCCAGTGCGAGCCGCCGTGCCTTACGGCGCGCCGGCAACGGGCGGGCCCGCGCCGAAACGCGCCGTCAAGCGACTGACCTCACGCCAGACCCTCTAGAACTTAGAACTACTTAAACCTAACTAACCTAAGGACATCACAAACGCCCATGCACGGGGCAGGATTCGAACCCGCGACCGTAACGGTCGCGCAGTTCCTGACTGAAGCGCATAGAACCGCTCGGCCATCCTGGCCGGGCACGGTTGGAACAACAACAACGTGGAAAGCATGTGTTCGCGTCGTCTCTCTCTCGGAGAGGTGGTGGGGAGGGATCTGGTCACGCAGCGTACAAGTAATAGCATCCGCATGTCGTATGGAACCTGCCTTTGCCACCGACAACTGCTCGCTACTCTCTGTAACCTCTTTCTATCAAGTTGGCAAATAAAAAAACACTTCATTACTGACTCTGGTTTGCCCACAGCTGCATATGAACTGCACGTATTCTCCCGTCCAATCATCCATTCATTCAGGAAAAAGGAGTAGTATGGTGATGGGGCTTAAACTAATGATGGTTATTATGTAGGTTGGTGGAATGATACAAGGTGAGAGCTCGATATTATGATCACACTTGTACATAATAGATGTCAAACACATGCGACACGAGTCTAGCAAATCCGAGTGACTCGTTTCAAGGCATTCCATTGTGTCGGCTACAGGATACTGAATCGCTAACTCTGATATGTCTTCCTGAGATGAAACGTCCATTCCAATCCCTTATCGCTTTACAGTACAGCCTAAGTCTTGTTGCTGGTTGTTATTCTAAACCGCCTCGTTAGGATGGTCTGACCTATACGTAGTTCTGAGGTTTCAAAAATGTCCCCTGTGGGGCCAAGAGAGATCATCTTTCTAGATAAATCAAAAAGAGTTTTGTATCACCTTGGTTCCGATAGTTCCGGAACCTGTACAGAAAATTGGAATACACTTCACCATAAACATTATTTCCTCTATTTTTATTGCTCATGTAAATCGCACATTGCAATATAGAGCCAGACCTTCAGAGGTGGTGGTCCTGATTGCCTTACACACTGGTACCTGTAATAACCAGTAGCACGTCCTCTTGCATTGTTCCATGGCTGTATTCGTCGTGGCATACATCTTCAAGTTCATCAAGGCACTGTTGAATCAGATTGTCCCACTCCTCTACGGCGATTCGGCGTAGATCCGTCAGAGTGATTGGTGGGTTACGTCGTCCAGAAACAGCCCTTTGCAATCATCCGAGACATGTTCGATAGATTCATGTCTGGAGAACATGATGGCCACTCTAATCGAGCGATGTCCTTTTTCTGAAGGAGGTCATTCACAAGATGTGAACGATGTAGGCGCTAATCGTCATCCATGAAGACGAATGCCTTACCAGTGTGCTGCCGATATGGTTGCACTGTCGGTCAGAGAATGGCATTCACGTATCGTACAGCCGTTACGGCGCCTTCAGTGACCACCAGCGGCGTACGTCGGCCCCACGTACTGCCACCCCAAAACAGCAATGAAGTTCCACCTTGCTGCACTCGCTGGACAGTGTGTCTAGGGCGTTCTGCCTGACCGGGTTGCCTCCAAACACGTCTCCGACGAATGTCTGGTTCAGGACATATACGACACTCATTGGTGAAGAGAACGTGGTGCCAAACCTGAACGGTCCGTTCGGCATGTTTTTGGGCCAATCTGTACCAAGCTGCATGGTGTCGTAGTTACAAAGATGAGCCTCGCAGTGGACGTCGGGAGTGAAGTTGCGCTTCATGCAGGCTATTGCACACAGTTTGAGTCGTAACACGATGAGCTATGGCTGCACGAAAGCCATTGTTCAACATGATGCCGTGGCTGTCAGGGTTCCTCCGAGCCATAGTCCGTAGGTAGCGGTCAGCCACTGCAGTAGTTGCCCTTGGTGGGCGGCCTGAACGAGGCATGTCATCGACAGTTCCTGTCTCTCTGTATAGCCTCAATGTCCGAGCAACATCGATTTGGTTCACTCAGAGACTCCTGGGCACTTCCATTGTTGAGAGCCCTTCCAGGCACACAGTAACAATGTGGACTCGAGCGAACCGCGGTATTGACGGTCTAGACATGGTCGAAATATGGATCTCCTTCCTGGTGGAATGAGTGGAACTGATCGACTGTCGGACCCTCTAAGTCTAATAGGCACTTTTCATGCATGGTTGTTTACGTCTTTGGAAGGGTTTAGTGACATCTCTGAACAGTCAAAGGGACTGTATCTGTGATCCAATACCCACAGTTTAAGTCCCTCTTCAGAAGTCCTGGGAACCGGGGTGATGCAAAACGTTTTTTGATGTGTATATAACACAGATACTGCTTCTGTGCTGATTACAAAATGAAAATGATTTTTAATGAGTGTAGGAAACCAGGAGGTAGTTATTGTGTTGCATGGCTCCTAACTTTAAACCTACAGTGATACTAGAGTGGCGATGAATATTTACTACTGTAGCGTTCTCAGCGTCTGAACTCCAATCAATAGTTCTTCGATTGATTTTGTATGACAACGAGCGTCTGAAGATTCGCAGAAAACTTTTTGTGTCAGATAGCCGTTGACATGGAGCCTTTGGAAGCTGAAATGAGCCTCGAACCTTTAAAAGCTAGCTAACGTCCGTCTCATTATTAGCACTTTTTTTTACTATTTTTTATCTTTGTTCTCTAAGACAAAGCCATATAGCTGTGTCTAAGGGCTACTATCTATCCCATTTAATACGAAATTTTAATATATTTTTCGGTAGAAAAATCAGTTGAAATGATTTACCTTACACACACTTTATGATACATACACTCACATTCGTGAACGTAAAGAAATACTGATGATTAGAGACATGGTCCTACCTCGGCTATCATCACTTGAGTGGAATTATTGTTTACTATATCTTACACATCTGTCAAATTCCAGCCTTATAGGACATTGCCACTCTACGTGGTTTCGACGTGGAGAGATGATATTCGCGTGATATGGGGCATACCGCAGACATCAATGCAAAACGAATATACACCTTCGTGACCTATATTTCTGGTGTAAGGTTCTCGTGTTTCCAGCTGCATATGTTGAGTGAGCAACCATGACGTTTCTTCAAGTGCCACTCTCATCATCTTTTTGGATACTGCTGACGCAGTGTGGCTGTCGTATTGCTTATACGTGAAGGGAGGTACGACATCCACACGGTGTCATCCCCTGTTGGTGACGGGAAGGAGTGTTGCATCGGGTCCAGTAGATGCACTAGACTCATTGGACGGGCACTCGTCATCTGACGGGCATCGAACACTACTGGGCATCCTCTCGGGGTACAGCTGCTAACGTCAAGCTCCTGACGAATTTTCGTGATTCGTTATTTCTATTCATTCCCTTCAGGTACTCTATGATACTTGTTCACGCACACATTTAATAATGTCGCTATCGACCTAGAGGAATTAGACACAATTGCACTTTTGGCAAATGCCAGTGGTCACTCTTTTTTTCTGGTGCCATTACAGCCAATGACGTATAAAAAACAAACATCCATCATCTTCCTATGTAATTGTATTATGACATGTAGTATAATGCTAACTGGTCTCATTACAGATATACCATTTGGAGTGCAAGCAAGTTACCTAAACGAAGAAAAGCTTTTAATTTTCAGTCCGTTCTGGCCTCAGCATGCAACTAAGCAATGAGATAAGTTAGTAGATATTCAGGGTGTAACAAGAGGGCACGCCCGAACTTTCGAGAGAAGTTTCTCTGCATAGATAAAGGAAATATACGGCGAATTTGTAAACGATTTATCCAATTTCACAAAACTATACGGTCTACGAGTACATAGATGAAGATTCAAATTTTGATTTACACATCAAAATCAAACGTTCACGATGTAACCGTTTGTGGTTGCTTTAATGGTAGACACGATACGATCACTGTGGAGCCAAACTACCCTCATCAACAATTTTATCTTCGTGAACGAATAGGAACGACTCATTACTAGATACCAACCCAAGCAGCCAGATAAACAAACATTATTAAGTCACTAAGCAAACGGTACAAAACAATCGTATTGAGTCACTTGACGCACGATGGACCAACAACAGTCTCCACAGGGTTTGCGGCCATCATTGTGCACTAGAATGTGCTCTGAGTAGTTATAGGTGAGGAGATCCGCTGAGAGGCGACTCAAACGGTTAACTCAGATCAGTGGAGATCGGGATCGGCGGAGAGATACGTACTTCCTCAGTATCAGCAGAGGTCGGCAGTCGTCCCTAAACGACGTACGATGAGTGGATGCTGCGGTCAGAGCAGGTAACTTCAAACTGAAGACTGAGGACGATCGGCAACTGATCAAAGAGGGACTCCCGATGTACAACTGTCGTAGATCGGCCGTGCGGCGACCTAAATAAGCGGCTCGTGGATAAGTAAAAGGTACAGCATGGTAAGGTACATTGTTGGCGGCAGCAATGATGTGCCACTGCAGCGAGCTCGGCGGCGAGACCTGCTCAACCAGGACGCCTGGTAACCACTGGACACTGCAAGGAAAACCATCCAGACTGTTTATGTGTATTGTGGATAGTTTATTAGTCCACTAGTGTATCGTTTGCGACTGGAAGTGAGGCCGCTTCGGTCGGCTTGTTATGAGTTGTTAAGTGGTATTTTACCAGCACACACTGAACCACTTAATAGTCTATGCACAAGCGTCTTGAAGTCATTTAGTGGGACCCACTTTCTTTACTCGGCGTTCAACTTGCTTACTGTAACGTCACCGCATGTTTACGATAACGGCCAAGTGCAATAATATCGTGGTCTAGTAATAACTGACATCAAAGGATTCCGTGTAGCGACAGGTGTCAATGTCGGCTACTAGCGGGCTACTGTTGTAAGATGTGTGGTTCGACCAAAGCCGCTAGGCGTAAGATATTAGATTCGCCAGTAGCTGTCTCCCTGATTCACCCAGTCCATCCGATCATTCATTACCAAATTTGTGTCGAGATGACAATAAGAGAGAAACAAAAGGAGTTTTGTGTTCACCGTTTCAACAATTCTGGACGAAGACACGAGAAGTTTCAAGACACTGGGTAAGGGGGATCCACGCCACTCTCCTCACCCACGTGCTTGTTCAAGAAGTAGAGTGCTGTCTACTCGCCGTCACAGCGTATTGTTGTCTATTCCCCCCCCCCTCCTCCCCCACCCCCCATTTACAAAGTGTCACACCAGGATTGTGTTTATCTGCAACATCTGGCTTTCAAACAACACGCGATTCAATTGCTGCGAGCCCTTCATGGTGGTGAAAACAATGCATACAGGTTTTTAAACTCATTCTGCGAGTGTAAATGGAGGATAATACGTAATTTCTATTCACATTGAAACTTGTCTGTCACATGTGCAAATTTGACTACTGAATTGTGTCGCTTGGCATTAACTCGCAGGTACACTGCACATTGCGAAGGTACCTTCAGTACCGCGCTATCGATTCCGGCTAGCACTGCTACCATTGGCACGTTCAGTGACGTGGCAGTAACTAGCTGTTTGAGTTAACAGTTCTGCTGCTCATTGAAACTACAGCACGTCTCGTAGCTAGCGGCGGTATAATTACGTACGTTTCCCTGCTCAGGGTTCTAGTCTCGACGGTCTGCTGATGTTGGTCGGTGCCATACCGGGGGTGAGATGTTGTATGGTTGTGTAGAAGTTATGCGCATTTGCAGTTAGAGTTTCCAGATCATTCACAAATACCATGTGGTTTCTCGTTTCTTATTATAATGCTTTAAGCGGATATTTTCAAGGAATCTTTCCGGAATTTATAGCGCGATTTCCATTTTAAAATGTTACCCTTGGCGCTTTATGAAGAGCATAGTCTTCAGTGCATAGTACAGAATCGGTTTTCTATTAATCGGTCCGAGTAGTAGAGCATGAAACACATCATATTCCCAGCCAATGAGCTTTATTTAGTGTTTTTCACAATACCTAGACTTTCTTTTGTTTCAAGATTTGTCATGAACAACGTGTTTTGTCGTTCTAAAGTTGAGTGTGTCATCCTAGCTTAACTGTATGTTTTGGGAGTAGTTATCCCACGAAATATTTTTTAAGTCATTAGAAATTCCTTTCCTGATGAAATTACGCCGATTTTCAGTTTGTGGTTAGCAATTAAACACTCACGGCTTGGATGCTGGGATGACCCGCCCTTGTGCCCAAGGTCTCTAACCCACGATTGTACGGTGGCGCTCTACCCGGGCGTAAGTCGGTTCGAATCCTGGTGGTGGAAAATAATTTCAACGTCAATATTTGGCCGTCAAGTTCCTTGCTACCAGAGTTTGCGCCAACATCCTGGTTTAAATACCAAACCTCTCGACAGTGCCTCATGAAGTGAGTGCAAGTGACACAGTTCATGGTGATTCTTCCGTAGGATGGGGACTTTAATCTTGGCTGCCCCTCGGTGATATTCGCGAGCAGTAGACTGTCGGCACCGGGTTTCACCCTCAACCTTCTATCATTATCGTCATGCAATACAAACATTTCACTACACAACACACACACACACAAATACATAATTTAGTATTATAAATAGTGTGCAACGCAGCATGTTGTGCAGGCCGGTGTGGCCGTGCGGTTCTAGGCGCTTCAGTTTGGAACCGCGTGACCGCTACGGTAGCAGGTTCGAATCCTGCCTCGGGCATGGATGTGTGTGATGTCCTTAGGCTAGTTCGGTTTAAGTAGTTCTAATTTCTAGGGGACTGATGACCACAGATATTAACTCCCATAGTGCTCAGAGCCGTTTGAGCCAGCAGCATGTTATAAATAAAGAAGCAAAACAAATACAGAGTTAATCTTTTTGTCATCAAAGATAGACATTTTCTTAATTGTTGGTACGGGCGGCATAAAATTACTATGCATCTACGATTAACAACATTCATATCGTCGTACACAAGCTTTTCAGAACGTAAAGTAAGTGAAACATAGACTGAACTGATGTAGTTGCAGTTCATCGGTTTATACAAACTATCATTACGTTACACCTTGTATACATGAGTTATGCTAAAAGAGTGGACGGAGCATGAGCATGGCATACAACAGAGTTATAAGCAGTGTAATTCACACGTATCAAATGTATAATCAGATGAGTGTTACGACTGGTCTGGTTCACGCTGTTGAATTAACTATTTGCTATGTCCATCATAAAAATGTTGCAAAATGTAAGTCTTTGCTGCTCTCTCATATTTTCTAAATAGTGCAGTCAGATAACGTTACTACATAAATTCATGAGTCTATACTTGGTATGTGAGAGGATATTTCAATTCAGGGCATATTTACGACTTTACTGTTGTAGGAACCCCGTTTTCAGAAATGGACAAGAAGCGTACAACGTTTATTGTTCAGTGACTTTCCATTTACATGGAAACTCTCGGAAAGTAAAAATACCATACGTGAGCATGAGATGGGTTCTACAAACATTCATATGCTGTGCCCTGTTTCTCAGGAACATATTCACGGACCCTTTTTTTCGGGTGAGACGGTTACAGGAATAAATTACGTAGAATGTTAAACCGATTTTTTGACGTACTACAAGTGCTCACTGTGTATTTGGCATCTGATGAAGACAGAGATGCACCGTATTGGTATCTGCGTCTCAGAGATGGTTCATTGATAGTTCGATCGTAAGAGGCGTACGTATCACTTATTGTTCCATTGATCTCCATGACAGCTTGATTTCATGACGGTATTTTTTAGGAGGCGTGTGGGGGGAGGCAGTGAAAGGCTCCATGTACGTGCCTCCCTTCCAAAACTTTACCTCAACTGGAATGCCACAAAGCAACCACCGTCGTAACTCCAGACAAGATCACGAAAGTACGGGACGAGTCTGACTCTTGTCCGGGTCAGTGCTGAATTGTCACTCTCCAGTGGAATGTCTGCCGGATTGAAAGTTCCTGGAAGCTTAAAACTGTGCACTGGACCAGAATTCAAGCCCGGAATGCTTGCCTCTTCCGGTCAGTTGTGCTGTCGAATGATCTATTCGGGCACGACTCCATGAGCTGCCCTCAAAACCTCCACTTCCACGTGCCTTGCAGGACTAATGCAATGGCCATTTGGAAAGTAAGGAACTTGATTTATCCTGACATTTTTACTCCAGACAAGATGAGGAACCTTATCTCATAAAATATTTTGATCTCGTACCTACTTTTCTACATAGTCACCTCTCAAATTTCAAAAATATGTCGTTGCGCTCTAAAGCATTCCTATGCCTTTTACATACTTAGTTGTTACAAGTTGTCGATCCAGTCAAAAACGTCCCGTTTCATTCCTTTGTCATTTCCATATCGCTTTCTGTCCGAAACCTCATATTTACGAAGAAGGTGACAATCAGTTGAAGGGCTACAATGCGGATGTTCAAAAACTTCCCACTTAAACTGACGAAGGAAATCATCCTTTATCGCAGCAGAATTTGGGCAAAGGTCTCTTGGTTAAGTACAGTGCTGCTGAACAACAATCTATGCCGTTTGTTTTGAATGGCGCGGCTTAGTCAGTGAAGTGTATAATAGTTAGGTCGCTGCATTTATGCTGTGTCGTCTCGACATAAAGTCAATGAGTAAGGCGTCTTTCTGGTAGTGAAACACTGAGGCTGTAATCCTTTTGGTACTCAGAGACTGTTTGGCTTTGTGAATTTCTTAAAGAATGTGAAAGATGCCATTCCATTGACTTGAAATTTGTTTCTGTGCTTTTACTCAAAACCCAGATCTCGCCAACACGGACAATGTGGTTAAAAAACTCCGATCCAGTGCAGATACCTTTCGTTGGTTTTCGTGTTTGTCTGAATTTGACAAACATCTTTTACACACTTTTCTTTAGCCAAAATCAGCACTAATATTTTGATGAAGAACCGGTTTTGAAATTTCAGGAACACACAAGCTCAGATCGACAATAGTGAAACGTATGCCATGTTGCATTTTTCCTCAGTCCTCACCTTTCAAAACATGAACATTCGTACGTCCGCCATGAAACATGATGCACATTCGAAATGAAGCATCATTCAATTCCATAAATTTCGATTATTTGTGATTTTCGAAATGGTGGACTTCACATGTGCTTTCATGGAACGTATTACACTACAAATCTCGCACTAGGACGGGTTCGTTAATTTCGTCTGGCGCCAACGATTAGGAAGGGCTACGACACGCTGGTGGTGTACGGGTAATAGAGGAGGGGAGAATTCTGACCCCGGACTGTGAGGCGGCGAGATGCTACTGTTTCCAACAAAACTGCAATCTAGAGTAGTTTTTTAGGTGGTTAAAGCCCGCCGGGCCCCGGGGGCGGTGGTGGTGGTGACGGTGGAGGAGGGGAGGCTCTTTCCTCACAGAAAAGCTACATTTTACGTCAGCACATTCCAGCAACAATAAGGTTTTCTTTCCTCGAAAACTCCCCAAACCTCGAGGCGACGATGATTTCGAATGAAGAGAGAAACTGTGGGGAGAGTGTCTTTGACGGGATATAGCGGGTCCTAAATTATGAAATATTGGCTCAGTGAACAATCTGGAGTAATGATAAGTTTAAGAAGAAGAAGTACCTACTAAATGGAGATGTCATTTGCCTGAATATGATATAAGTAGCTACGGGAGGTACATGACTTGTGAGTTCAAAATTACAGTATTTGGTAGTTAAAACTGTTGGGCAGTATCTCATTATTTACTGCGACATTATAAGGGAAAGTAGTCTCGTATATTGCCTAAATATAGTTGAGGATGAGCGAAAATCCCATGGATGGGTACCTGGGCATAGATGCGTAGATAATATGATCCTATATATTTACTTTTCTGAATATTTCCAGTGAAACAGAAGAGGTTCGTTCCGGCCGGAGTGGCAGTGCGGTTCTAGGCGCTACAGTCTGGAACCGCGAGACCGCTACGGTCGCAGGTTCGAATCCTGCCTCGGGCATGGATGTGTGTGATGTCCTTAGGTTAGTTAGGTTTAAGTAGTTCTAAGATCTAGGGAACTGATGACCTCGAAAGTTGAGTCCCGTAGTGCTCAGAGCCATTTGAAGAGGTTGGTAACCTCTGACATGAGGTGCTACAGAAGTACATTGTGCTGATGAAATAAGGAATCACAAGCTTATAATCGTAATCGCCAAAGAAAGGAAGATATGGAAAATGCAGACAAGAAGAAAAGACAGGATGATAGGATATGCACTATGTGATCAAAAGTTTGCGGGCACCCACAAAGACATAAGTTTTTCATACTAGGTGCATTGTGATGACACCTACTGCCAGGTATTCCACATTAACAACCGCAGTAGTCATTAGATTCGTGAGAGAGCAGAATGGGGCGTCCGCTGATCTCACGGACTTCGAACGTGGACAGATGATTGAGTGCCACTCGTGTCATACGTCTGTACGCGAGATTTCCCCACTCCTAAACATCCCTAGGTCCACCGTTTCCCAAGTGATAGTGAAGTGGAAACGTGAAGTGATAAGTACAGGACAAAAGCATACATGCTGTCATCGTCTGTTGACTGACAGAGACCACCGACAATTGAAGAGAGTTGTAATGTGTAAATGGCGGACATCTATCAAGATCTCTTCTTTTGGTAATCAGTCTACTGACTGGTTTGATGCGGCCCGACACGAATTCCTTTCCTGTGCTAACCTCTTCATCTCAGAGTAGCACTTGCAACCTACGTCCGCAATTATTTGCTTGACGTATTCCAATCTCTGTCTTCCTCTACAATTTTTGCCCTCTACAGCTCCCTCTAGTACCATGGAAGTCATTCCCTCACGTCTTAGCAGATGTCCTATCATCCTGTCCCTTCTCCTTATCAGTGTTTTCCACATATTCCTTTCCTCTCCGATTCTGCGTAGAACCTCCTCATTCCTTACCTTATCAGTCCACCTAATTTTCAACATTCGTCTGTAGCACAACATCTCAAATGCTTCGATTCTCTTCTGTTCCGGTTTTCCCACAGTCCATGTTTCACTACCATACAATGCTGTACTCCAGACGTACATCCTCAGAAATTTCTTCCTCAAATTAAGGCCGGTATTTGTTATTAGTAGACTTATCTTGTCCAGAAATGCCTTTTTTGCCATGGCGAGTCTGCTTTTGATGTCCTCATTGCTCCGTCCGTCATTGGTAATTTTACTGCCTAGGTAGCAGAATTCCTTAACTTCATTGACTTCGTGACCATCAATCCTGATGTCAAGTTTCTCGCTGTTCATATTTCTACTACTTCTTTTCCATTCTTCTGTGTATTATTCTTGTAAGCAGTTTCGATGCATGAGCTGTTAAGCTGATTGTGCGATAATTCTCGCACATAGCTCTTGCCGTCTTCGGAATTGTGTGGATGCAATGATTTTAGAAATTCTGAGGGAATGTTGCCTATCCCTTCTGCCTTATTTGACCGTAAGTCCTCCAGAGCTCTTTTAAATTCCGATTCTAATACTGGATCCCCTATCTCTTCTAAATCGACTCCTGTTTCTTCTTCTATCACATCAGACAAATCTTCACCCTCATAGAGGCTTTCAATGTATTCTTCCAACCTATCTGCTCTCTCCTCTGCATTTAACAGTGGAATTCCCGTTGCACTCTTAATGTTACCACCATTGCTTTTAATGTCACCAAAGGTTGTTCTGACTTTCCTGTATGCTGAGTCTGTCCTTCCGACAATCATATCATTTTCGATGTCTTCACATTTTTCTGCAACCATTTCGTCTTAGCTTCCCTGCACTTCCTATTTATTTCATTCCTCAGCGACTTGTATTTCTGTATTCCTTATCTTTCCGGAACATGTTTGTACTTCCTCCTTTCATCAATCAACTGAAGTATTTCTTCAGTTACCCATGGTTTCTTGGCAGCTACCTTCTTTGTACCTATGTTTTCCTTCCCAACTTTTGTGATGGCCCTTTTTAGAGATGTCCATTCCTTTTCAACTGTACTTCCTACTGCGCTACTCCTTTTTGCTGTATCTATAGCTTTAGAGAACTTCAAACGATTCTCGTCATTCCTTAGTACTTCCGTATCCCACTTCTTTGCGTATTGATTCTTCCTGACTAATGTCTTGAACTTCCGCCTACTCTTCGTCACTACTATATTGTGATTTGAGTTTATATCTGCTCCTGGGTACGCCTTACAATCCTGTATCTGATTTCAGAATCTCTGTCTGACCATGATGTAATCTAATTGAAATCTTCCCGTATCTCCCGTCCTTTTCCAAGTATACCTTCTCCTCTTGTGATTTTTGAACAGGGTATTCGCTATTACTAGCTGAAACTTGTTACAGAACTCAATTAGTCTTTCTCCTCTTTCATTCCTTGTCCCAAGCCCATATTCTCCTGTAACCTTTTCTTCTACTCCTTCCCCTACAACTGCATACCAGTCGCCCATGACTATTAGACTTTCGTACCCCTTTACATACTGCATTGCCCTTTCAATATCCTCATACACTTTCTCTATCCGTTCATCTTCAGCTTGCGACGTCGGCATATATACCTGAACTATCGTTGTCGGTGTTGGTCTGCTGTCGATTCTGATTAGAACAACCCGATCATTGAACTGATCACAGTAACACACCCTCTGCCCTACCTTCCTATTCATAACGAATCCTACACCTGTTATACCATTTTCTGCTGCTGTTGATATTACCCGATACTCATCTGACCATAAATCCTTGTCTTCCTTCCACTTCACTTCACTGACCCCTTCTATATCTAGATTGAGCATTTGCATTTCCCTTTTCAGATTTTCTAGTTTCCCTACCACTTTCAAGCTTCTGACATTCCACACCCCGACTCGTAGAACGTTATCCTTTCGTTGATTATTCAATCTTTTTCTCATGGTAAGCTCCCCCTTGGCAGTCCCCTCCCGGAGATCCGAATGGGGGACTATTCCAGAATCTTTTGCCATTGGAGAGATCATCATGACGCTTCTTCAATTACAGGCCACATGTCCTGTGAATACACGTTACGTGTCTTTAATGCAGTGGTTTCCATTGCCTTCTGCATCCTCATGTCGTTGATCATTGCTGATTCTTCCGCCTTTAGGGGCAATTTCCCACCCCTAGGACAAGAGAGTGCCCTGAACCTCTATCCGCTCCTCCACCCTCTTTGATTAGGCCGTTGGCAGAATGAGGCAGACTTCTTATGCCGGAAGTCTTCGGCCGCCAATATCCAGATCATCGCACATGAATTCCTAACTGCATCAGGATCCACTTCAAGTATTGCGACAGTTAGGCGGTAAGTGAGAGAACTTGGATTTCATAGTCGAGCGGCTGCTCATAAGCCACACTTCACGCTGGTAAATGCCAAGTGACGCCTCGCTTGATGTAAGGAGCGTAAACATTGGATGACTGAGAGTGGGAAAACATTGTGTGGGGTGACGAATCACGGTACACAATGTGTGGCGATCCAATGGTAGGATGTGCGTATGGCGAATTCCCGCTGAACGTCATCTGCCAGCATGTGTAGTGCTAACAGTAAAATAAGGAGCTGGGGGTGTTATGGTTTGGTCGGGGTTTTCATGCAGGGGGCTTGCAATCCTCATTTTTTTGCATGGCACTATTACAGCATAGGCCTACATTGATGTTTTAGGCACCTTCTTGTTTCCCTCTGTTGAAGCGCAATTCGGGCATAACGATTGCGTCTTTCAACACGATCGAGCACCTTTTCAAAACGCACGGCCAGTGACGGAGTGGTTACACGACAGTAATATTCCTGTAATGGACTGACCTGCACAGAGTCCTGACCTGAATCCTATAGAGCACCTTTGTGATTTTTTGGAACGCTGACTTCGTGTCAGGCCTCACCGAACGACATCGATACCTCTCCTCAGTGCAGCACTCCGTCAGGAATGGGTTGCCATTCCCCACGAAACCTTCCAGCAACTGATTGAACATATGCCTGTGAGAGTGGAAGCTTTCATCAAGGCTAAGTGTGGGCCAACACCATATTGAATTCCAGCATTATCGATGGAGGGCGCCACGAACTAAGTGATTTTCAGCCAGGTGTGCGGGTACTTTCGATCACACAGTGTATATTAAGACATCATGGAATAACTAGAGGAGACTGTATAGGGTAACCACTGTGGAGGAAGGCAGAGCGTGGAATGTATATCTTTTATGTACTGATTTGCAAACAACTTTTTTGATCCCTTAGGAATTCACACAAACATTTTTTAAACAACTTTAAGGAGAGGTCAGCTACAGATTGGTGCAGCAGCTTTCGTCGTAGGAAAGCTGTCCAGGAAGAGAAACGATCAGTGAACAAGCGTGTACAATAAACGAAAGCTTTACTTAACTTGCAGCTGTGTCCAAGTGTAGAAAACTCTGTACAAATGAACATGAGGCAACTGAGTCCATTTAATACAGCAGCAAACAAGGATGAGGCTCTCTGAACTAATGCACAAATGGTGGTGTCACAGCCACGACTAGGTGGCGTCTACATAGAGCCACATATTGAAGTCACCATGGGTGCGACTGGGCTTAAGGATGCCACTGGCCATCCTGTATCGTGGTAGCAGAGGGTGCTCAAGGTACGGTGCTGGAGGCGTGGCTCAGTGGGCATGCTCTGTTGGGTCCACCAGATGCACAACTACTACCAGTCTTGGCCAACATTGAGACACTTGTGAGCTGGTATGATAGAGTGATACCACAATATCCAACAAATGATTGAGGACATAGGTTGAAAATGCTTTTGTGAGACCCGAAGTTAGCACAGGAGAGAAATTTATATTGGACTGCTTCAAACAAATCAGAAGACTGAGGATTCAAAGTAAAAATGAATCAAGTTCTTGTCAGTTTGTGTTAATAATTTTAATCAGATTAAATATCAACGACTTTTTATTGTACTTCGACATACATACATACACTCCTGGAAATGGAAAAAAGAACACATTGACACCGGTGTGTCAGACCCACCATACTTGCTCCGGACACTGCGAGAGGGCTGTACAAGCAATGATCACACGCACGGCACAGCGGACACACCAGGAACCGCGGTGTTGGCCGTCGAATGGCGCTAGCTGCGCAGCATTTGTGCACCGCCGCCGTCAGTGTCAGCCAGTTTGCCGTGGCATACGGAGCTCCATCGCAGTCTTTAACACTGGTAGCATGCCGCGACAGCGTGCACGTGAACCGTATGTGCAGCTGACGGACTTTGAGCGAGGGCGTATAGTGGGCATGCGGGAGGCCGGGTGGACGTACCGCCGAATTGCTCAAAACGTGGGGCGTGAGGTCTCCACAGTACATCGATGTTGTCGCCAGTGGTCGGCGGAAGGTGCACGGGCCCGTCGACCTGGGACCGGACCGCAGCGACGCACGGATGCACGCCAAGACCGTAGGATCCTACGCAGTGCCGTAGGGGACCGCACCGCCACTTCCCAGCAAATTAGGGACACTGTTGCTCCTGGGGTATCGGCGAGGACCATTCGCAACCGTCTCCATGAAGCTGGGCTACGGTCCCGCACACCGTTAGGCCGTCTTCCGCTCACGCCCCAACATCGTGCAGCCCGCCTCCAGTGGTGTCGCGACAGGCGTGAATGGAGGGACGAATGGAGACGTGTCGTCTTCAGCGATGAGAGTCGCTTCTGCCTTGGTGCCAATGATGGTCGTATGCGTGTTTGGTGCCGTGCAGGTGAGCGCCACAATCAGGACCGCATACGACCGAGGCACACAGGGCCGACACCCGGCATCATGGTGTGGGGAGCGATCTCCTACACTGGCCGTACACCACTGGTGATCGTCGAGGGGACACTGAATAGTGCACGGTACATCCAAACCGTCATCGAACCCATCGTTCTACCATTCCTAGACCGGCAAGGGAACTTGCTGTTCCAACAGGACAATGCACGTCCGCATGTATCCCGTGCCACCCAACGTGCTCTAGAAGGTGTAAGTCAACTACCCTGGCCAGCAAGATCTCCGGATCTGTCCCCCATTGAGCATGTTTGGGACTGGATGAAGCGTCGTTTCACGCGGTCTGCACGTCCAGCACGAACGCTGGTCCAACTGAGGCGCCAGGTGGAAATGGCATGGCAAACCGTTCCACAGGACTACATCCAGCATCTCTACGATCGTCTCCATGGGAGAATAGCAGCCTGCACTGCTGCGAGAGGTGGATATACACTGTACTAGTGCCGACATTGTGCATGCTCTGTTGCCTGTGTCTATGTGCCTGTGGTTCTGTCAGTGTGATCATGTGATGTATCTGACCCCAGGAATGTGTCAATAAAGTTTCCCCTTCCTGGGACAATGAATTCACGGTGTTCTTATTTCAATTTCCAGGAGTGTATAATGACCTGTCAATAAATATTCCGAACCTTCCCCCACAGACATTACACGCTGTTTGGAAGGTGGATTCCGTGCTCTGACATGAACAGCAACTTCTAGGAATTAAAGCCTACTAGCTTCCCTATTATGCACTTTTCTTTTTTTACATTGTATTACAGACTCGACAGGTAACAGGGCCCTGTACAAACCCTAATGTAGAAAGTTCGGACGTTATGGAGAATAACTGGAGGTACTATCATATAAGGGAACTGTTACTTGAGAAAGTCTACGTACAACCAACTGCCATTTTCAGGTAATCATACATGATGAAAAGATTAGTTTGTTTGAGAATGATCTTCGTACTTCTAGAGTGACTCGAAGTAGCATATCTGCCTCGTATGTCTGTGCCAACCCAATGCATTTTTCAACCAGCATTTAGACCACTGTAAGAGCGTCCAGAGCAGCTCTCACCGAAACATATCGTCTTCATTTGTCAGATTCCGTTCTGTTACAAAGTGTAAACATTCGTACGCGTACCCTCATCCCGTTGAACTTTTCCGCAGTTACCAACGTTATGACCAACAGCGGCCGCAAGCGGCGGGTAAGAGAGAAGGAAGCAGACGTGTTAATCTGCGAGCCGCGGCGTTATTTATCGTCCTGGCGACGCAGCGCGCTAGAGCTCCGCCGGCGGGCAGCGCGGTCCCGCATTAGCATCCACCCACCTACTCCCCCACCCTGTCGGCCAGACCCCACCCTCACCCACACCACACGTAGCAGCCCACACACACACACACACACACACACACACAGTTAAACCTTCAGCTGCTGCAATCAGCGGCGTGGGCGCTGGGATTAGTAGCGCCGTGGCATGCGGGCTGCCGACCAACAGGCGCTGCAGAGTCGATAATGCAGCCGGCGCCGATACCGAACAAAAAGCGGATGCCGGCCATTGCGCGACTCCCGTTCCCCCCTCCCCCACCGCTCCTGGCAAGCACGCGATTAAACCGCAGTAATCGCGTCCATATACGGCCTGCAAAACTCGTCCGTGTAAGCAGTAAAATGGGCGGACGAGGGGGACGAGAAAAAAAATTTGCTGCCCCCTTTCTGCTGCTACCCAACACAAAAAAAAGGCTCGCAGTCATAATGACTACCGGAATACCATTGTCATGTAATCGGACGGCTGCTGTACATTCTGTATGTGAAATTGTCTCGTATTATCGTGCTAATCCAGTTTGCAGCGAGTGAAAAGAAGAATCGTAGCCATAGTTGTGAGACTTGAACCAACCGCTTAACAGCACCGAAGCAAAGTGTTTATGCCTCCGGTATACGCAAGAAATTTTTGTCTCTTGGATAGAAACTGCGGTAAGTGTAGTTCCCGAATGCAACACGCAGAAAAATTAATTGGTCCTTCATTGGTATTAGACTGCTGCATGTTCAGTGTGGAGAAAATAGCCCATTTTCTGCACGCATTTCATGTTATTTCCTGTCCACTCTTGTTGCCCATGGCGCGTACAAGAAGTGAGCTCCTCTTCTTCCACAAGTTTGCAATTAGTTTTTACATATTACAGTAGTTACTTTCTCTACTGTTTTCATGGAGAATGAAAGTACCTCATGTTCTTGAGTTGCCTACATGCCCTGGGATAAGTTAGTTTATTGTTATCAGCGCTCATTATTCATTCATTTAAAATGTTTATTAAACGTTATTATTTCTCTAAATGACTTAGTGCGAATTTCTTCATTTATTAATATTGCTGAAATATTTTCATTTCTTGCAGCCCCACATTTTACACGTTGAAAATAACGTTTTGCCGCAGTCAGCTGTTATGAAAATCGGTATTATTGCCGCCAGCTTCGATTGTTACTATAGCTTGCATCATGATGGAAGTCGGCCCTATATTTAGCCCTTCTGGGCACGCCCACCATTAACTGCTAGTAGCCAATGAGATTCATTCTCTTTCCGAGCGGTTAGCCTCGACTGCCAGAATTTCTGTAGCACGTGCTGTGCTGTCGTCGTATTTTGCGACAATGCAATTTCATTCACAGAGCGACCAAATTAATCATTGAGATGTCGATGTTACTTTCTTGTAGCAGTATAGCTGTGAAAGAGCATCTGTAAACGTCGTAGTGTGACTGAAATGTCATGTGACGGCTACAAACGTGAAGTTCCTCCCAACCAACGTCAATCAAATTGCGAACCTATGGAGTATCATCTTAGTTGTGCGACTAGTTTCGTGATTTCCTGTCAGGAAGAACACTGTATGTAGTAATCAACGGAAAATCGTAGTGAGAAACGGAAGCGATAGAAGTTATATTTGGCGTTTGCAATGAAGTGTTACAGGTGCTCCTCTGTTCCTGATCTAATAAACGATTTAGGAGACGTCTGAGGAGCCCTTTTTGACTATTTGCAGATGATGCTGCGATTTACCGTCTTGAGTCATCAGAGATTAAAACAAATTAGGAAACGACTTGAGCAAGATATCTGTATGATGAGAAAAGCAAATATTGACTCTAAATAATGAAAAATCTGAAGTCATCCACATAATTACTAAAAGGAATTCGCTAAATTCGGTTTACAAGATGAAACACACAATTCCAAAGACTGTAAATTCAACTAAACACCTAGGGATTACAATCACCAATAACTTAAAACGCAACTATCATTTGGATAATGTGGCGCGGAAAGGAAACCAAAGACCGCGATTTATTGGTGGAACATTTAGAAAGTGCAACAGGTCCTCTAAAGAGACTACTTACACTATGCTTTTCCGCCTTCTTCTGGAGTATTGCAGTCAGGCGTGAGATCCACAGCAGATAGAATTAATCGAAAAAGATCAAAGAAGGGCAGCTCTTTTTGCATTTTCGAGATATAGGGGAGAGACTGCCACGGATATGATATTCGAATTGGGGTGGCAATCATTAAAACAATAGCGTTTTTCGTTGTGGTAGGATTTTATAATGAAACTTCAAATGCCAACTTTCTCCTCAGATTATTAATATGCTTTGTTGGCGCCCACTTGCATAGGGAGGAATGATCATCATAATAAAATAAGAGACATTAGAATTTGCAGGGAAAGATAAACACATTTCTGTTTCCTGCGCGGCGTTCGAGAGGAGGACGGTACAGAAACGGGGTGAAGGTGGTTGCATGAACGCATGGTCTGACACTTAATTGTGAATTGCAGAGTAATCACGTAAATGTAGATGCTTCACAAGCAGTCGAGGAGGTTTATGTCCCGCATTTATAACTTCTTCAAATTTTAATCTGAAACCGGTACTTCTATTTTTGACATTTTCAAAACTCACGAACGAACTGCAGAAGCACGTGTCGGCAAGAGAACTGTTCGTATAACAGTAAACAAAAGTGTCGGAGTTGTACAGAGAATAGTAAACACAAGTGTCGGAACTGTACAGAGAACAGTAAACAAAAGTGTTGGAACTGTAGAAAACTCAGGAAATTTTGTTTTCACGTCGCCTGAAAATAACTGAAATCGCGAGAAACCTGCAACACAAACAGATGGTTTTGACGACGTTGTTTTAAAGAGCTCCGTGTTTGATGTCTATATGAGAAGAAAATACCCAATATCACAAAAACTTGTTACAGTTATGCCTGAGCTATGTAAAGAATTTAAAAATACATTGGTTTTTAATATGTTAAGAAGAGAGTTTTTAATTGAAAGAAGTGACAGAATCAGCACAAAGCACGTCCGTTGTTAAGATGCGCGATACAAGAGGAGGAGGTCGCTTTTCTCCTTGATGAAACCTAGATGAATCAGAATCGTACCATGAATACCTGCTGGAAAATGAGTGTTCCCGATATTAAACTTGTATTTAGATGTAACAAGAACAGTGGTGACTACCATTCGGAAATGAACGCTGTCACTTTCAAGAAATGATTCACTGAACAATTCTTGCCACACCTAGCTTCGAAGTCGGTCATTTTAATTACCGTGCCGGTTATCATTCAGCTGTTACAAAGAAATGACCAAGTACGAGCACCTGGAAAGGGGATATTGTGATCTGACTAAAAAATAAAAATATTACGGACAATATAATCGAGGCTCGTGCTGAACACTTGCAGCTCGTTCATTTATAAAATTACGTGACAGAATGTACAAATCTGACTTTCTTGCATGTGAATGTGGTCATACAGTTTTGCGTTTTCTCACATATTACTGTCAGTATAATACGATAAAATTAATTTGCGCACAGGTTACAAGCTGTGTGGGGAAAATAACAAAACTTACAAGATAACATTCACTGAAAGGCCTGTGCTTGAAGCAATAGACTGCACCTCCCTTCAGCTTGAGCACACTGTCACGCTGAAAGCTTTCAAAACTAAGTCTTTCACAGGGAGGTGAAGGTGAATAAAAGCCTTGAACATATAATCCTAAATTTACAATCAGAGGGTTCGGACATGGACTCAGATAGTAGATGGTATTATGATGTAGACTTTGAAACAATGTAATGATCTTTCCTGGTTTTAAAGACTCATGGTTTAAAAACGATTTTGTCAACATATCAACTACATACACTGTACATGAGAACTTCCTAGATTTTATTTAAAAATGGCTCTGAGCACTATGGGACTTAACATCTGAGGTCATCAGTCCCCTAGAAATTAGAGCTACTTAAACCTAACTAACCTAAGGACATCACAAACACCCGTGCCCGAGGCAGGGTTCGAACCTACGACCGTAGCGGTCGTGCAGTTCCAGACTGTATCGCCTAGAACCGCTCGGCCACTCCGGCCGTCCCTAGATTTTATTTGTTAGGAATATGTAGCCTATGAAGTATTCAGGCTACAATGTTCGACATATTGCCCAAGGATAAGTTAAGCTTTTCCCAGGCTGTTGTATTACTTGTGAGAATGTAGCTGGATAAATTCGTCAAAAATTCCAGTATTCCGACACGTAAACTCCTGTCATTTTCAGAGCACGAATTGGGAAATGTCTTAAAATGAAAGGGTGGATTACCCGTCGAGAAATCGGTGATGTAGACGTTATCAGTCAGCATTCCGTCGCGTTATTCACAGAATATGGTTAGTTCTTAGCTTGTTCAATGGATCATAAATGCGTTCTGCCTCTGTAGAGTCAAACGAGTTAGTTTAAACTCATAATCCCTGTTAACACCGAAAAATATGATAACATACTGACAATTTTTACCGTAGTCTTATGCACTAGTGTTTGCTACCAGTAATTCTTTTTGACGCATTGTGGTTTTCACTGAACAACAGTTAAACACAACCACAAATGTGCATTACACACATTTAAAAAACTATATGGATTAGAAGCAGTTGTCACACAAATACAATGATTTCGGTTTGAGTTGAAGTTTATTTTCTTACATATTACATTTTTACTTCTAATAATGTCCAAATCACTATCAATGGCAATTATTGCAACTAATTTTGATTATCTTGTTAGACATAGACAATTGCAGTGGGCACAACCTCGAGACTAAAAAGTAATATCTCTGTCATGCAGACGAATGATCGAAATCTGTCGTAAAATGTATTATCCCCTGATAGATTTGAATGTATAATGCGATGTACTGAAGGAAGATGAACATGACTGTGGTCCGCAGCAACACAGTTCGGCAACACGGACTTCGTTTGCCCGCTCTCTGTCGCCACGCAAGCGCAAACCTAAACCCCTCCACGCCTCCCTATCGCTCCGTCTCTATGCGCGGAAGCGCCGTCGTATGTGAGGCAGGCTATAATCCTCTCGACGCCTCTGATGTACTGTTTGTATACCGTGCTGAGGCGGAATTTTTTATGGCTGTGCTGCTCGTCAGAGACTGGTGCCTGTGCTGAGAGACGGCGTTCCAAACGACATGGAATATTTATCAAATGAACTTTCGATAATTGTTAGGTGAAAAAATTTTATTTTTGCACATACTACAATCTGATACATCCACTCGACAAAGACATGAATACGTTTTCGTTATCTGTCATATTTACAACAAAGCATAAAAAATTAAGTGAAACACTGCACAAAACTGTAAAGAGTTTGCTGAGGTAATATATTTTGGTTGTGGTTGATTTTATATCACGAATCGGTCGCTTTTGAAAGGGCGTAAGTCAAGAAAATTAAATTAGTGGGACGTTGAGGAAAAGCATTTTAGAAGTAAATTACCTGGAAATATTTAGTCCTGGACATCATAATTTTCACATCTAGTTATCTAACTTGGTGTTGTACATCAAGCCTACATGAGACCATTGACTATAGGACGAGGAGGAACCTAATGTAAAACTGATAATTATCAATATTACAACAATCTAATGCAGTGTAAGTCTTTCAGAATCACACACAAAGAAGGAAACTTTAATAAAAATGCAAAATATTGCAGTATATTACAAAGCAACATGTTAAATTGGAAATTATTACTTTTCAATCGCTATTTGCAGCAGTATTATATATTGGCCAGTTAAAATTGCCACGTAACATATACTTATCTTCATGTGGAGTATAACGCTCCATGTTATTCAGGTCTTGCCTTTTTTTCACTGCAGTTGTAACTGTTCTTGAGGGGTACGCCAATGACTACGGTGGAGAAACTGATAGTTTCTTAGATGACATGAAGATTATGTTGTTTATTTATCCATCTGTGTTACTGGAGTTGTTTGCATAGTTAATTCCTGAGTTCTAGGCTTGTTCCGTGTTTCTTCTGAAAATGTGGGTGTGCCGTGCTGTGGCTCGCGTTGGTGCTGTTTGTAGGTTTCTGTCATCTGTTGCGGGCCAGACCGTATCGATTAGCTGACATGGTTGTGGTTGGTTATCTTCTTCTCGTATTGCCTGGCGATACTTTGTTTCGCAAGCATTGGT
This sequence comes from Schistocerca serialis cubense, assembly GCF_023864345.2. Lineage (NCBI taxonomy): Eukaryota > Metazoa > Arthropoda > Insecta > Orthoptera > Acrididae > Schistocerca > Schistocerca serialis. Next base: position 645,348,092 of record NC_064638.1, on the reverse strand, counting down.
TCAAATGGCTCTGAGCACTATGGGACTTAACTTCTAAGGTCATCAGTCCCCTAGAACTTAGAACTACTTAAACCTAACTAACCTAAGGACATCAGACACATCCATTCCCGAGGCAGGATTGAAACCAGCGAGCGTAGAAGTAGCGCGGTTTCAGACTGTAGCGCCTATAACCGCTCAGACACACAGGCCGGCCGCAAGCATTACCTGTCCGCTAGTGGCAGCAGCGGCGGTTATCGCTTTGTAGTAACTATGGCCCTCTCTTTGGAGTGCCGTCATGGTTCTTCCAGGCGGGTCAGTGTGCTGTTCGGGTGGGGACTCAGGAGGAGCCACGTCCGCGCGGTGCCTGAACACGCCGGGACCGCTGGCGGTGCGCATGGACTTCCAGATCGAAGCCCTGCGGTCACGAGCGTACAAGACCTCGTCGTAAACCAGATCCTGCAAGTTTTAAGTTCAGCTTATTTGGATCCCAGAAGAGAAACCTCCACCATTGTGAGACCTTGCGTTTCTTTAGTGACTTGGGTTCGTGTTGCTGCTCGTAGTGTTCAGATGGTTCAAGTGGCTCTGAGCACTATGGGACTTAACTTCTGAGATCATCAGGCCCCGGCCCCTAGAACTTAGAAATACTTAAACCTAACTATCATAAGGACATCACACACATCCATGCCCGAGGCAGGATTCGAACCTGCGACCGTAGTGGTCGCGTGGCCCCAGACTGTAGCGCCTAGAACCGCTCGGCCACTCCGGCCGGGCTCGTAGTGTTGCCGAGGCGAAGAGCAGCGAGTGGAGTGCTTGGGGAAGGCGGAACTGATTATCTTTACTGCACCTCTAATTACTATTTATTGCGTTCAGTTTGTTACTATTTGTTAAGTTCCGCCAGCGGTATTTTTTCCTGCCTCGTAGCCACTAACACCCCAGTTATGTTCCCTGGGGGTTAGTGTATGTAACGACAGTGTACATTTCCTCGCCTTGTCGCTGCTGTCCGGTGAGGAGTGTAGTTTTGGCAGCTTTCTTGATTGTAGGTTGGTTGGCGATTCTTCGACTCTGATGGTACAGATTCCTTTCTCGTTCCAGGCGCTCTAAGCACAGAATTCTGCGGGCGGAGTCAAGACTGAAGGTTCTAATTTTGGTGTATTTTTAGATCTTTGCATTTGCTTCATTGAACGTCAGGTATCCTCAGCAAGATTATCATTAGTCATTCGTTAGACTCTCATTAGTCTGAGTTACCATCTTGTGAAGGTAACGCAACTCGTGGCTGCCTATCTCATTGCTCGCAAAAGTCTATTTTTGCCAGTCCTACTCAGAGGTCGATTTCTGGTGCATCGTCTGTGACTGGCCCTTGTGTTTTATTATTGTTGTTGTTGTTTTATTGATTGTTTCAAAATTGATTGTTCTACCAAGTTTACCATCATTTTGTCTCACCTGTTTGGTGATCGGTTGCCTGTCTTTCTAAATTAACTTTGCTATTGCATTGCTGTTTTACAGTATGTTAGTTTATGTTTTTTATAATTGCCGTTCTTGGCGTTAAAGGCCTTCAGCCGTGACTGTGGTTACTGGCCTTAAGATTCTAATTGGGATCACATTGGCTTGTTTTTAAAACATTATTTGCAGTATCTGTATTTTATGCTCATTTGGTAATTTGTAACGCACTGAAAGCACTTTTAATTACAGAGTTGTTTATTCATTCATTAATAACGTGTTATATCTTTATATATTGTTGAGTCTGGAATTACCGTTTTAAAAATAAATGTGTGTAATTGCAAAAGGGAACCAACAGTAACTGATTAAGGGCCCGTCCACAATCGTAACCGAATCCTGCCCTCCTTGACTTCCAGGTCACTGTGGGTTTCTCAATGTGTTTCGTCCACCAGTTCTTCAAGACTAGAATCTTAGATGCTTTTTTTTTACTATGAAATTTACTATTATTTCGCTACTTTGAATAATGTGTTCTATAATCTGATGGAAAGAGAAAATTCTGTCGCACCGACGAATCTATTTTAAGATAATCACAAAATCTGTCGCAAGGTAGAAAGCTATGCCCTCGCATAGGTTAATATTTCTTTATTTTTTCGAAACGGTCAGAATCAGTAGCTGATGGTAAGAATCTGCGAACGGGTTTGTTCTGACCACAACAGTTATCACTGAACATGCTAAGCTCAGTGATGCTTTTTGGTATAGACTTTATATGGCCAGATATAAAGGAGTAGACTTCTTAGAGCCCTTTCGCCATTTCATTGATAATGAATGTAATTTGAGTTTGATGCTCTTCTTACATCATGAATAAAAAAAATGCACTGTAATTTTCAACAAATAAAGTAGGTTCTGTTATCCCACTTTTGGCAGACTGGTGTTTCGCACATAACCAAATGGTAATGACAGCACATTCATTTCCCCTCATGTTTCATGTTGGAGAGCTGCGTACAATTTTCTCTTCTCATGCTGATGTATTATCAATTCCGCATCTGCTGTTTGTGTTGCTACATCACTGAGAATGGATGTCTAAGTTTTAGTTTGAGCTCGTCACAGATACAGCAGATATCCACCAGTGGTCATCCAAATCAGCTGTCAATTTGCCGCATCGTTCCCAGAGTTGCTCGACGTCCTTTAGTTTGGCGCCGACTGGAGGATCCCAACAAAAGGCTTAATCGACTCTGTAATTTTCTAGACCTGCAAATTTCTAGACCTTCGTTATCGTGTGGGGATTTGTAAGACTCCCCTTGGCAGGTCAGGGATGCACCACAAAATGGAAGCAGCTGCTCGAGTAGCAGAGTACTTGTGGAGTTAACATGAGTGTTTTTTAGCCTAGGCAGTAGTCTGAGGTGCTCTAACGAACACTCGCCAGTCGACAGGCAGCAAGGGAAGTCAAATGGCGTTCAGAATAAATACACTTCGACTATCACAATTTTATCAGTAAACTACTGAAGTATTCGTAGAAAGGTTCTGAAATTTACTGCCCTCCACGAAAGTTCTCACGCTTCAAATATTCTTGGGACCAAGAGTTCGCTGAAACCCGAAGTGGGAAGCTCTGAGATATTTAGCGAGTTGTGGAACGAGCATCGGAAGGACATATTAGAGGCCGTAGGAGGGGGGAGTGTTCATTTCAGTTGACAAAAATATTGTCTCTACTGAGGTCAAAGTTGTCTGTGACAGTGAGTTATCTAGTCGCTTATAAAAGATGTAGGTAAAACCAAGTAAATTGTTGGATGTTTTTACCGACCAACCGATTCTGCTATGACAGTTCTACAGTCATTCAAATAAAGTCTATGGTGAATAGCGCGTAAATGTCCAGATCATGCAATACTGCTTGGAGGCGGCTTTAACCTGCCGAATATAGACTGGGATGTCTATATATCTATGGACGCATTACGGGGGGGGGGGGGGGGGGGGGGCTAGAGATAAACAGTCAGGCGAAATTCTTTTGAACACGTTTTTTGAAAACTGTCTTGAGCAGCAAGCTCGGAGCCCACAAGCAATGGGAATATTATAGAAACGGGGACTAGCGATCATGGCGTCATTATAGCAAATATGATTACGAAGGTTGATAAATCAGATAAAAATGCTAGGAGATTGTTTCTGCTAGATAGAGCAGATAAACAGTAATTAACATCTCACTGAGACAGTGAACTGGCATCACCCAGTTCCAGTAAGCTGGATGTAGAGGAATTATAGGCAAAGCTTAATAACGAAATTCGGCGGATGCTAAGGAAGCAGAGGCTGTTGCACTCTCGGTTCAGAAGCGAACGCATAAACGACGACTAGAGAGGGTTAGCAGAGATTCGTGCGGCTGCGAGAAGATCTATGCGCGAAGCAGGCATCTACGACCGTCACACATTAGCAAAACAGCTGGCAGATATCGAGAGAAAATTTTGGTCGTATGTAAAATCGCTAAGCCGGTCTAAGGCTTCCATTCAGTCCCTTGATGACCAGGATGGTGTGGCAGCTGAAGATAGCAAAACGAAAGCTGAAGTTTTAATTTCACGTTCAAGAAATCGTTCACACAGGAGAATCATAAAATATACCGTCGTTTGATCATAAGACTGGCTCCACATGGATGACAAAGTAATAATTGTACCTGGCCTAGAGAAACAACTGAAAGATCTGAAAGGAAATAGATCACCAAGTCCGGGTGGAATCCAAGTTCGACTTTAGAAAGCGTACTCTACGATTTTGGCCCCTTACCTAGCTTGCATTTATCGTGAATCTCTCGCCCAGCGCAGAGTTCCAAGTGACTGGAACAATGCACAGCTGACTCCAGTATACAAGAAAGGTAAAAGAACGAACCGCAAAATTACAGACAAATATCACTGACTTCTGTTTGCTGCAGAATCCTTGAACATATTCTCAGTTTGAATATAATAAATTATCTTGAGACTGAGAAGCCTAGGTGCCCGAATCAGCATGGTTCTAGAAAGCTTGCCCTATTTTCACAGACTGAGAACTATGGATGAAGGCCAGCAGGCAGATTCCATATTTTTAGATTCTCGGAGAACATTTGACACGGTGCCCCATTGTAGGCTGCTAACGAAGGTACAAGCATACGGAATAAGTTCACAGACATGTGAGTGGCTCGAAGAGTTCTTAAGTAATAGAACCCAATATGTTGTCTTTGACGACGAATGTTCATGAGGCACAACGGTATCTTCAAGAATGCCACATGCAAGTGTGATAGGGCCACTGTTGTTCTTTTTTGTATAAATGATGTGGCTGACAGGGTGGTCAAGAATCTACGGTTGTTTCTTAATCATGCCGTGATAAACGGTAAGGTGTTGAAGTTGAGTAACTGTAGGAAAATACAAGACGACTTAGTTAAATTTTCATTTGGGCAACTAGCCGTAAATGTGGAAAAATGTAAGTTATTGCGGTCGACCAGGAAGACCAATCCCGTAATGTTGGGATACAGTATTACTAGTGTCCGGCTTGACAGAGTCAGGTCGTTTAAATTTCTGGCGTAATGATGGACAGCAATATGAGATGGAACGAGAAGGTGAGAACTGTGGTAACGAAGGTGAATGGTCGACTTCGTTATATTGGGGGAATTTTAGGAACGATTGGTTCACCAGTAAGGGAGACCGCATATAGTACGGTGGTGCCACCTATTCTTGAGTACTGCTCGAGTATTTGGGATTCGTACCAGGTTGGATTGAAGGAAGACATCGAAGGAATTCAGAGGCGGGCTGCTAGATTTGCTACCGGTAAGTACGAACAACACGTAAGTGCTACAGACGTGCTTGGGGAACTCAAATGGGCATCCCGGGAAGGAAGGCGACGTTCTTTTCGAGAAAATTTGGAGAACAGTTATCTGAAGCTGACTGCAGAACGATTCTACTGCCGTAAGGACCACGAAGATAAGATACGAGAAAAAAGGGCTGATACGCATGCATACAGACAGTCGATTTACCCTCGTTCTTTTTGCGAGTGGAACAGGAAAGGAAATGACAAGTAGTGGTACACGGTACCCTCCTCAATGCACCGCACATTGACTGGCGGGATATCTATGCGATGAAGACGTGGAACTGAAATTGTTAATATAGAAGTTCCAATAAAAGTCGTTAATTACTATACTCCCTAGGTGCATCTCTAAGAACAATCTCCACATAGTTTTCACATTTAATTCTGCACTAAAATAATATATCTTTTCAGCAGTGTGACTTTATCGTAAGGGGAATGACTGAATATGTACGTGTACTGCCTCATGAACAAAAGATTCGAAGTTACATGAAATTCCCCTACTTTTCCTGTCTTCTGGGGTTTCCCTAGAGAGCTTAAGCTGTTTTATTGTTCGTATTCATTTCTCTTTCATATTAAAAACAGAGAAGCTTTCATGTAAACCTCTTCACGTTATGCATCAACCAAAACATAGTACAAAATCAAGCAGAATGCGTCGTCACAGGGTTCAAATGGCTCTGAGTACTATGGGACTTAACAACTGAAGTCATCAGTCCCCTAGAACTTAGAACTACTTATACCTAACTAACATAAGGACATTACACACATCCACGCCCGAGGCGGGATTCGAACTTGCTACCGTAGCGGTCGCGCAGTTCCAGAGTGTAGCGCCTAGAACCGTTCGGCCACCACGGCCGGCCGTCACAGGGCCTTTTTCTTGACCGTCTCTGCATGATCTCTTAAGAACCTATAAATTCTTGAAGAAATGGGTCTTGCACGTTGTTGTTCGGAATACTGTAAAAATTTGTAAAAATGTATAAGCAGTTTCACTCTCCAGTTGCTTCCAACCAATTCTTCTTACCTCTGATGACAATGAATAAAATTTATCTCAGAATTAGGAAAAGGTTATTAGTGACGTTTCATTTTCCTTGTGGATAATATTTGACGCTATGTTTGTGAAAACGAAACAGAATTTATTAGGTTATTTATTGTTATTTGTTTTCAACGTAATAGATATGTGCTAAATAAAATGAAACATCAGCTTGCTCATTAGAGAGTTCAGGTCTTTTGGCTTTAATTCTGTTCCCTATGTCATTAACATAGGCATCACCCTTCAGCCAAGGTACTTTTATTTTGTTTCTTTGGTAAATAGAAGGATTTATTCCTCTCTTTTCCTACTTACATCTACAAAAAGTGTTAAAATGTTGGTGAATTCCTAAAGGATCAAACTGCTGAGATCATTGGCCCCTAGACTTACACACCACTTAAACTAACTTATGCTAAGAACAATACACACACACATGCCCCAGGGAGGTGCATAACCTCCTGCAGGAGGGGCCGCGAAATCCGTTACATGGTGCCTCTAACCGCGCGGCCACTCCGCGCTGCACTTAAAGATTCAATATCACTTGTAATACTTGCATCATCCCATACTTTTCAGGTAATAAAAAGGAACATATCTCATTTCGTTCTCGAGCTATTGGATTTCTTTATCCGAAGGACGGTAGCACACGGCGTACCCATTCACGTCCTAGCGCATCGCGAGTCATGTGGTCATAATAAACGTCGTCTTATAAACGATTCAAGATAGAAACGACATTTCTGCAAATGACAGCAGGCAATTAGGAATATGTGTTGTGTGATAAATACTCGAAACGTTTTATTCACTGAGATATGGAAGAAACTCATCCACAGTAGTGAGAGGTCGACGGCTCAGAACGCATTCAGACGTCCATAGCACTGTAGGAAAACCCGAGCCGCGGGCGTATACAAGTCCAACAGCATCTGGGAAATGGTGTAGCAAGATGTGTACACACGCACACAGCAGCGTGGTTACTGATTTAAATTAACTTGCTCATGTTAAAACCGAGGCGTCCGATGTTGCGTAGCAATATCTGAAGCGGGTTGCATCAATAAAGACATTGGAAGATGCAGAGAGGTGAAAGATCATGATGTCGAATCCCATTACTAGCCAAACGCTATCCAGGCCGATAAGGTCACCACGTGTCTCCCCAGTTGAGAAAATTTGGAACATTGTAGGTAGGACCCTCCAACCAGCTCGGGATTTTGACAGTGTATCTCCTCATTGGACAGAATTTGGCACAATATCACACATGAGGACATCCAACAACTCCATGAACCAATGCCAAGCCGAATGACTGCTCCCATAAGGATCTGAGGACCAGAGGTGAACCAACACATTGTTCACTTGCTCAAGTCGTGAGTAGTGGTAGTATGGTATTGTTAAGCCTCTTCCGCTTCTGTCTGTCCATAGCCAGTCTTTTCATTTCTCAATTTTTGTGTCCTTTTATATTGTCCAGCATTTGATATCTTCTTTTTCCTCTTCCCCTTTTTCCCTCCACCACTCCTTCATTTCCTTCCTTCAATAAAGTCCCTCCTCAAACAATGTCCAATCCAGTTCCGTTTTCTCTTCCTGAATGAATCAATCATACGATTTTTCTGAAATTACAAATATTTGTTTGTCTGTACATGTACCTCACGTCTACCGATATCCGTCTCATTCGTGTAATTCCTTCGCGGAGAATCGTTCTTTCTTCTTTTACACAGATTGTACTTTAAGTGCCGAAAACTAAAGTTTCATTGTAAGTACTCTATCCTCATGGCATCAAAATGACAATATTCCCTGTTTCTGCGAAAAAGATGGCTGCCTCAACTTCTGCTCTTATTCCTCTTAGCAATCAGAAGTGGATTTTATCACAAGAAGTGGTGTGCTGTATTTCAAATTCTCCGAGTATTTTTATAAAAATAATATTAGTGTTTGTTCGCAGCGAAATAAATGTGACAGAGTTTCATGTTAATGGCGGTAATATCAATTCCGTCTTAAAAAAAAAAAAAAAAAAAAAAAAAAAAAAACTTCGGACGCCTCGGTTTTAACATGAGCAGGTTCGTTTAAATCTGTAACCACGACGTTTTAACTCAGTAGACAGCCGTGGAGATGTCGAATATACCCCTCTTGCATTAGCATTATTCTTAAGGTCGTAGTGATCTCGTACTTGAAGAACATTATGACAAGCCCCACTAGTCTTATAATGTAATATTATCATATGTCTTTCGATGCTACAGGAAAGATTACACTATTACGTAGTTCCGAACAAGCACGCGGTCGCTCCGTTTTATTTGAGTGGATTGGTATGACAGTTCTGTTAAACTATTGGTGGTTGATTAATAATTAATGAAACCATAAAAATTCTCAGTTTTATCGACCTCTGTCTACCTCTTATTGTATATTGAGCTTTACTACTTATTGTACATATTGATAAATTTTGAAACAGCAGAATCGTATAATTTCAGTAATTGTTCGTTTTCATGTTCTGATTACACCGTTGCTACTAAAGAATTCTCATGAAGAGAGTATTCATAAAGGAAATTTTGCTCGAAAAATAATTCACATAGCTTAATAATTTGGTCTCTTATGCTTATGCTTGCTCATTTCAAGTTAAAACACGCTCTTGTTGCGCCAGATGGATGAAATATTGAGGCCAGTGTCTCTGCCACCCCCCCCCCCCCCCCCGCCATCCCTCACAAGCTGTCTGGAGTGCTGAGCTTTTAATCATTAGGGGATTCTCAAACACTTCTACAAGTGAGTGCTTTCAACCATCAGTTCTCGGGTATGTGGTAAGCTTTTTGTCAGATATAAAATTTAGTTCTTGTGGCATGATAAGTCTCGGAACTGACAAGCTCATTTATTTAAAAAATGGCAGTTGTTTTGTGGTCTTTCCTCCCCCACCCACCTCACCCCCTCCTATAAACATTAGGGGGAGACACCACAGGTGCGTAACAAAGGGCTGGTGCCTTAATTGATGATTACTAGGGTTACAACAGCTGTTTCTCTCGTCCAGCTTTGGCGTTTCCATTAAATAATTCACTCAGCAGCTGCATTCTGCACGACCGATAAATTAGAATTTCATTAGCACTAATCGTTGCGAACATTGGTTAGGCGGTAAATAACTTGCAATAAAGCATAGAAAACTGTCACCGTTCCGCAGTCCAGAATATTAATAGGTGGTGTAAAGGGATAAATCGGCTTGTTAGAGCGTGTTTCTAACCCAGTAATCCTTTCAGAAGTAATTCTTTATTGGCTTTCCGCCTGAAATCCCCTCCAAATGAGCAGTATTAAGGCCAGCTCTAGTACATTCCTACATGCACAATCTGTTCATATTTTGACGCACTAAAATTGAATTCCATTGATCGTACAGTAAAAAGGCGATAACGTACTACTTTGCTATTCATACTGCTCTATTAATCATTATTGATGAAACATGTATTTAACTTTTTGAAACCGGTCTCCTCACTGAAAGTTTATTCTCCTACGTATTTATTTTCAAGGGTATTCCAGAATATAAACTTATGCATCATCCTACGCCTACAAGTATTAATCTCTAAGGATCCACTGCTCTTCAGCCGATTATTTGTTTTTAAAAGCAACCCATTGTGACCTTAATAGGATTGTATGAGCTTTCTATAGATGGATTAGGATTGTTAGAGCTGAGCCCTAACTACAATTTTCTGAAGAGTTAGTTGAGGTGTTGCTATGAGGGATATCAGTCTTCGACATGTGCCTCAGCAATTTGAAGTGTGTAGTTGACGTCCTGCGTCAGCAAAGGCTGAATTAATATTGTGACCGAACATTGCTTTACAAGTTTTAAGTTTTGATCTGATGACAGTGGCCGAACCGAAGTAATAAATACAGAAATATATGAAACAATCTAGACAGGTTTTTTTGAAAGCTTCTTTGGTCTTCATAGTTCGCGATTTTCCCTTTGTATATCCGCGTATGTCTTGGTGATGGCTTCGGCTAACTTGGGAGTAAAATGATGGATGCCATACGAAGAAGGCCCGACCTACAAAGCACACAATTACATGCAAAGAAAATATACTTCGCAAAATAAAATCGGAAGAAAGATAATATCTACTAGTGTCATACACAGGCCTCAACATGAGATGCACGTTTAGACCACAGCATTGTGGGGAAAACTTTGCTGGGAACTCAGTGACGCCGGAACACAAGAAAGTAGTGTCACTTCAGGATGCTGAAAATTAATTAGGTGGATTGAGGCTCCCTGTAGATTCTGTGAGGTAACGATTACATCGAAAACACTACCTAGAAGGGTGCTAGGACATGCTTTAAGATATCACGGAAAAATTTTCTGCACGCTGTAGTTGTCGAGGATAAATTTGTTGGAAAGCGGAGAAGAAAATGGGAATGTAGTATGTAAAGGCTACTCAGATGTGAAAGGGTTGGCTAAACGATGAAGATCTACATCCCCCACAGAAAACTCTCTATCAGGCTGCCCCTAATTTTATACAGTGCTCTTAAATAGAAGCCTATTGTCTGAAAGAAATGTCGAGCTCGCGTCCTACCAAGACACACAGACTTAATACATTAGTCTCAGATTGGAGAATAGCAGAACATGTCTCAGAAATAACCTAGTAGCATATATAGCCGGAACCACTTACGATGAAATAACATTCACCATTCACAACGAAAGTAATATGTGTAGCGCTGCTGATTTCTGTGAATAATATAAGGATCTGCTACCTTACACCAGGGGCGAAATAGCCATATAAGTAATGAACGGAAGCCTTTATTCATGAATCAGAAAAGAAACAAATTCAGTACACCGCAAAGTTCTGGAAGAGCTTTTTTCAGATGTTTTTGAAAAATTGATTGTAAAATTGTGATTAGAGGCATGAGCTGCAAAAATTAAAGGGAAGAGAAATAATTCTTTGGCAGTGCAAATCATCGATCGTCAAAATTCCTTTTGTAATGGAGGAACGTGGGACACTTTTAGTTTCTACTGTCAGTGACATTTTTGTTTATCGATACTTTGGGTGATCTAGCGGCGGTACTTTGACTTGGAGCTTTCTTGACAAGCCGCGAGAGGAGGCCACATCCGCATGTGCCGCCCTTGGAGACCAACTGTAAGTGTAGTACGGAGGAGGGGAGCATAAGAGGTACATTAGACACAGAGAGACTGCTAGGAGCAAGTGGAGGTTGTCCAGGACAACGACGAATGCTAACTTGGGAACGCGGCAGGGTTTCCTGTCTGGAGGCCGCTATGTGATGGGTAGCCACATACCCTACGTGGCATTTCCTTTAGTGGTTTGGTGCATTTCCACCTGGAATTCCACCGCAACATGTGTGTAATCAGCATACAACGGAAGTTAACGGTAAGCATCCGGCTATTGTACTCAGTTGTCCAAAGGAGCTTGACGTAGTACTAGAGCGCACCAGTCTTCGTAGTCCTCATGGGAAGTCCGTGCCCCATCATTTATGTGCCCTGCTTTCAAATTTTTCAAAGCATTAACTAGCGTGTGTTTCACCGCCTGGGTGGTACCTTGCCTGAGTTGAAACTCAATTTAAGCTGTGCGTTCGTCCAAAGAGGCTATGTAATTAACTAATGCATTGACGTTTTAAAAATGTGTCAGAGGTGCAAAACTGACAGCCTCTGTTAAATAAAATTGAAGATATTACAATATGGTTTTGACATTGTTTTTTATGTTTTAGAGCTCTAGAACTTAATTATCCTGCTGTACCTTTTGGGGCGCCATTTTGGTATCTATACCGAATGTAAATATGTTTACACCAGCTTCTGAACAAAGAATTTGTGGCCAGCGGTTTTGGTATAAATTACGAGTCCTCATTCGACCCTTGTTACTGCCATTCTCTCTGATTTGTTTATTCTGCTTTGGGGCGCTTGTAAACTATTTTGTTAACACCAACTTCTGATCCCATCATTGGCACTTTTAAGTAATTTTGTTTTTAAATTATATGCATTAATCCGGGCTTTAATATGATATTTCACGTTAAGCTGATGTTTTTATTAATGGCGCTTTTTAATTCTGTTGTTGTTGTTGTTACACTGACATATTTTCATTGGCGCCTTGAAACATTTTGATGTTTATGTTATTTCATACATTGTAAATAGTTAAACAATAATTTTAAGTGCTTAACTGAACAGTTAAATGTGCTCTCATTGTCGGTGTTTGCCTTATGTAAACTGCTTGTTTTCAATAGATTTAACCTACCTTTGATTTCCGTTTATTCTATCGAAAGCAGTTTTTAAACTGAAAAATTTTCAGCTGAGGAAGGTTATGGTAGACATTAGCGTTTATTTTGCAGGTGTTGTCTAATGTTATGAAAAAGAAGAGTTCATTTCCCATTTTCAAATAGTCTCTCCGGATCGAGAAATACTTCCTTTGTTCATCGTTTGCGAAATAAGACGTGAACTGTGTGTATTTGAAAGACTCTTTCAGAACGGTTAGTAACACATGCCGCACACAGTTTCATGCTGCCACATAATATTTTGCGCTAGAAGCTCTGGTTACCTGTCATTGTAACATCGAGTAACTTGTCATCAAGTCCATCCCCAGCCTAATAACCTTTCACTATCAGTCGCTGATATCTTCCATTTCGCTCTCAATGAAAGAGTTTCTAACACTGCCTTCATCATTGTATCTTTTTGTGATCACTACAACGGTCAGCAAACAGTTCATTAGTTCGATACGTAAACATTTGTAAGAAAAGACGTTAGTCTAAATCGAACTAGGATGATTGAGATCGGTGATTATAATCTAAAAACGGAAACATATTCCTAAATCCATTTATACCCCACTTCCCTTAGGTGAAATACAGTTGTGATTACTTATAGAAGCACTGATACAGTAACAATGACAGCAAATACCTTCTATCTTCGGCAACTTGTGGAAAATTTTATATCTAAGCTCACTAATACAACAATACTTTCTCAAGAAACTATTGAACTACGTTGAAGAGCCAATACTTGTACAACTGCCTGATATCTTGAAGGGCCCCAGAGAGCACGCAGAAGTGCCGCAGCAGGACGTGAGATGGACTCTAATAATGACTGAATTAGTGCTGGAGAGAATTGATCTCTTGAATGCTGCAGGGCTGCCCATAAATCCGTAAGAGTACCTGGAGTTGGAGAGCTCGTCTAAACAGCACGTTGCAAGGCATCCCAGATATGCTGAATAATGTTCATGTGTGGGGAGTCCGATGGCCAGCGGACCTGTTTTAATTCAGAAGAGTGTTTCTGGAGCCACTTTGTAGCAATTCTGGACTCGTGGGGTGTCACATTGTCCTGCCGAAATTTCCCAAGTCGGTCGGAATGCACAATGGACTTGAATGGGTACAGGTGATCAGACAGGATGCTTACGCATGTGTCAACTGTCAGAGTCGAATTTAGACGTATCAGGGGACCCATATCACTTTAACTGTACATGCTCCACACCATTACATTGTCCCCACCAACTTGAACAGCCCCTGCTGACATTCAGGGTCCATGGATTCATGAGGTTGTCTCCATACCCATACAAGTCCATCCTCTCGATTCAATCTGTGACGAGACGCATGTGACCAAACAGCATGTTTCCAGTCATTGCAGTCCAATATCTGCGTTAGCCGACCCAGGCGAGACGTAAAGCCTTCGGCTCCAAAAGCCAGTATCGATGATGTTTCGTTGAATGGTTTGCACGCTAACGCCTGTTGATGGCCCATCTGCCACTTGTTTATAGCCCAGAATTGAAATCCGCAAAAATTTTGCGGAAGGGTTACACTTCAGTCATGTTGAACGATTCTCTTTAGTCGTCATTGGTCCCATTCTTGCAGTATCTTTCTCCAGCCACTGCGATGTCGCAGATTTGACTTTTTACCGAATTGCTGATACTTACGGTATACTCGTGAAATGATCGTACGGGAAAATCGCCACGCCATCGCTACCTCGGAAATGCTGTGTCTCATCGCTCGTGCGCCGCCTGTAACACCGTCTTCAAACTCACTTAAATCTTGATAACTTGCCATTATAGCAGCGGTAACCGGTCTTATAACTGCGGCAGACACCTGTTGTCTTGCATAAGCTTTCCCTACCGCAGCACCGTATTCTGCCTGTTTACATATCTCTGTATTGGAATAAGCATGCCTATGCACAGTATTTGGCGCCTCAGTGTTTGGTAAGAGATCGTAACTATAATTCTGTCTAAGGATATCGGAAGAACATAACCTGTCCAGAGCTTTCCAGTCTTCGAAAATCTCAGTAATTTTGATTTTTTAATATAATTAATTTAATTTTGGGCCACCAGTCACCTGACTAGTTTTATGCAGCCCGCCAGGAAATCCCGTCCTGTGCCTACCTCTTCATCTCAGAGTAGCACTTGCAACCTTCCTCAATTATTTGGTGGAATATTTAAATCTCTGTTTTCCTCAACAGTTTTTACCGTCTACCGCCTGCTCTAGTACCGTGGGAGCTATTCCGTGAGGTCCTAACAAATGTCCTACCGTCCGTCCCTTCTTCTTTTTTGTGCTTTCCATACATTTCTTTCCTCGTCGACTCTCCGGAGAACCTCCTCATTCCTTGCCTAATCAGACAACTTGGTTTCAATATTTTCTGTTGCACCACATCTCAAATGCTTCGATCATCTTCTTTTCTGGACTTTCCACAAACCATGATTCGCTAACATACACTGCTGTGCTCCAAACGTATATTGCCGGTAATTTCTTCAATGAATTAAGGTCTATGTATGATACTAGCAGACTTCTCTGGCCAGGAACCCCCTTTTCTGCCAGTACTCGTCTTATTGATATCCTCCTCGCTCCGACAGTCATGAGTTGTTTTTCTACATACGTAGGAGATTTCCTTAACTTCATCTACATCGTGATCACCAATCTTGAGGTTAAGTTTCTCGCTGTTCTCATTTCCGCTACTTCTCACTACTTTACCCTTTCTTCGATCTGCTCTTGAGTCCACATTCTTTACTCATTAGAGTGATCATTCCATTCAGCATATTCATCTTCACTTTCACTGAAGGTAGCAATGTCATTAGAGAATCCTATTATTGATATCCTTGAATTTAATTTCTATTCTTGAGCTTTTCATTTATTTCCGTTATTAATTATTCGATATCTACACTACCGGACATTGAAATTGCTACATCACGAAGATGACGTGCTACAGAACTCGAAATTTAACCGACAGGAAGAAGATGCTGAGATACGCAAATTATTAGTTTTTCAGAGCATTCACACAAGGTTGGCGCCGGTGGCGACACCTACAGCGTGCTGACATGAGGAAAGTTTCCAACCGTTTTCGCATACACAAACAGTAGTTGACCGGCGTTGCCTGGTGAAAAGCTGTTGTGATGCCTCGTGTAAGGAGGAGAAATGCGTACCATCACGTTTCCGACTTTGATAAAGATCGGATTGTAGCCTATCACCATTGCGTTTTATCGTATCGCGACTTTGCTGCTCGCGTTGGTCGAGATCCAATGACTGTTAGCAGAATATGGAATCGGTGGTTTCAGGAGGGTAATACGGAACGCCGTGCTGGATCCCAGCGGCCTCGTACCACTAGCACTCGAGATGACAGGCATCTTATCCGCATGGAGACGTTTGGAAGACAGCAGCCATCTGCACGAACAGTTCGACGACGTTTCCAGCAGCATGGATTATCAGCTCGGAGGTTATGGCTGCGGTTACCCTTGACGCTGCATCACAGACAGGAGCAACTGTGATGGTGTACTCAACGACGAACCTGGGCCCACGAATGGCAGAACGTCATTTTTTCGGATGAATCCAGGTTCTGTGTACAGCATCACGATGGTCGCATCCGTGTTTGGCGACATCGCAGTGAACGCACATTGGAAGCGTGTATTCGTCATCGCCATACTGGCGTATCACCTGGCGTGATGGTATGGCGTGCCATTGGTTACACGTCACGGTCACCTCTTGTTCGCATTGACGGCCTATGAACGGTGGATGTTACATTTCAGATGTGTTACTTCCCGTGGCTCTACCCTTCATTTGATCCCTGCGAAACCCTACATTTCAGCAGGATAATGCATGACCGCATGTTGCAGGTCCTGTACTGGCCATTCTGGATACAGAAAATGTTCGACTGCTGCCCTGCCAGCACATTATTCAGATCTCTCACCAACTGAAAAGAGCAGGTCTATGGTGACCGCGCAACTGGCGCGTCACAATACGCCAGTCACTACTCTTGATGAACTGTGGTATCGTGTTGAAGCTGCACGGGCAGCTGTACCTGTAGACGCCATCCAACCTCTGTTCGACTCAATGCCCAGGCATATCAAGGTCGTTATTACGGCCAGAGGTGGTTGTTCTGGGTACTGATTTCTCAGGATCTATGCACCCAAATTGCGTGAAAATATAATCACATGTCAGTTCTAGTATAATATATTTGCCCAATGACTACCCGTTTATCATCTGCATTTCTTCTTGGCGTACCAATTTTGATTGCCAGTAGTGACCAGTTGGGGCGAAACACTATATCCTTGTCTTACACCCTTTTTAAACTGAGCGCATCGTTCTTCACCTCCAACTCGTATTGTTCCTCAGAATATCAGTCGTCTACTCGTTTTTTATCCTTTTTTTTATAAATTTTTTTTGTAACTTCCGCACTGTCGGGCGATACTGATCGCGTAATCTCCGTCTCACTTCTAGACTACATTTACCGAACTTACGTGTTACTACACGGCACAATATGTGATAGTGTCCGGCAAACGTACGGCATACTTCCACCTAATCCTCAAGTATTCCGTACTAACATGCTAGTAACGGACTCCCGAACAAAGAGAAGAGCAGTATCGTGGAACTACAAAACGCCTTCTCGATGGGCACAATTGTGCTGTCGTTGCGCACACCATCGTCGATGAGTTCTGGTACAAGGTAGTGGACTTTCACCTCCTTAGACCAAACAAAACACTATTTAAACACAAATAGCCCACATTAAAATGGGATTTCTGCATTAGAAACCCGTTCGTAATCGTTCCTTACACATAAAGCGTAGATAGTATTTCTCTACCTACTCAGTGCAATTGCACTCAAATGATAATCGTTTGCAAACTGAAGCACGTAATATACAGCTAATTCGCTGTTTATTGCATGTCGCCTTCCTGATGTTACACATTAATAGTCAACTGAGTCAGGAGAGTTCAGAAACTACGAACGTGGACTAGTCATTGGACACATTTAGGATGAGTCAGAGGGCCGACTTTGCTACAGATCCCAGTGCTGGTAACAGTTTGCAGTCACAGGTCATTCTTCCTCCCAATTTCATAACTCACAAACACCATCCGGACTGACCGACATTCCTTTTCGTCAGTAAGTGATGCGTGTCTCGTCTTGGTTTAGCTGTAACTCGGGCAACTTGAGAAGCGTTGAAATTTCCATACTCAGTCAGCTTCTCCTGTTTCGCTTCTTGCGGAAGAATTGGCCGAAATTCCATCACAGACATCCAGACGCCTTAGTGAAAGGTTCCCTCGAAGAGTTCATAACCGTCATAAAGCCAAAGGATGGACAAATCCGATATTAATTTCCACTATTAGGTGTCAGGATTCTGTTGATCGCTTAGTGTGTAGGATACCCAATTTGCATGTTGGAACCGTCGAACTACGAGGCCTACGAGGCTAGAGCTAGGCCTCTGCGGTTTTCGTGTGCGTACGCCATTGCGGCAGACAATTTGCAGGCCAGAGGAATTGGTCGCTAGCCAAGCTCATCTGCCGAGGAGCGTCGAGGTCAGACGCCTGTGCCGTGCACAGGAATCTCGTGTTACGTGGCGCCTGTCAGCCAAGAGCAAGCCCCGCAGTCGTCTCTCCATAAAGCCGCAGAGCTTTCTCTATTGTCGTGCTGTGCTGTGTTGGGCAGTGACTAAGCACCTGATTCGCATTCAGAATTTAGTTACGTATCCCGTCGCATCTAGTAAGTCATACAATGTGGTGGCGCCCCGAACAGAACACGACCCATTCCTCTATCATTCTTCTACAGACTCTACGTACATTTCTAAGCACTAGCACCTTTTCTATTTCATTATATTTTTGGCTGAAACTAAACCAGATAAACAGCCCACATCAAGATGATCAAAGTAAAGAGTAGTATTTCAAACACTATTAATGCAGCAGAAGTTCAGTGCAGAAGAAGTGCATAATTCTAAAGGGTAAAGTGTGTTTCCAGGAAGACGTCGTTACTTTAATTCCAAGTGTATATACTTTCAACTTATTTACATCATTTAATGTATGCAATCTCTTAATATAAAGGTACACAGCTTGTGAGAAGTCCAGCAAATGGGGGAACAGGTTCCACTAAACGCCACTTTTTCGAAACTTTTGTTATTGCTTTGAAATATGGTATAACTGCATAAAAACTTTACTTTAAATTTTGTTTTATGTAAATGGAGAAAGAAGGTTTTTCAACAGAAACGACACACAGCTAGAAAATATTTTCTAGGAGTTCCAATCCGAAATGTTAAGAAAAGCTTCGAGTACCATGAGCCATGCAACAATATTACATTTTCAAGTAAGAAAAGTGTTTTTGTGAATCGCAACCAAATTTATGAGTTTATGTTTCAGAAGTACAAGATGATGAAAAACAAGTGATTAAAGAATGTTTCAAGTTGTGGACTACTGTTCTCTGTAAGACAGTTCTGCCTGGGTCTTCATGAAGTACTGATGGAAATGTTTGCCCCATCTAAGGTTTGTAGTGAAGTTTTGAGATCCCAGTGGTGAAAAAATTTCATAGAAAGATTAGGAACAGTTTATTCAATCATTTTTGTAATAAAATTTGCAGCTGAAGATACCATAAAATATTGTATTTCCTTTTTTACATAAATAGAGTAAGGAAGAGTCTTTTAAGGCCGTTCCGCTCCATACAAGGGACGGAATGGACGCTGCTTTTTCTTTTATTTCTTCGATGACACACCTTACAAATGAGCTGGTCTTATCGTCTCCGTATGGCAGCACACGCGTTATAAGTCCATAGCTTGCACTCTTGACATGCTCTTCCTGTATTCTGATTGAAGACCTTTTCCTTTCACTTTCTTCTTCTCTTCTCGAGCTAGTAGCCTGATCTCCGTTCTATACTCTTTAGCTTCCAGGGATTTTTTGATTGCTTCTTGTAGCTCATTCCTTTAGGGAGATGATGTACGAGTATCGGTTTTACCTTTGTTTCTGGTCACTCTTTTCATCCATTGTGTAACTTTTGGGTACTGGTGTAACACTTTCCGGGCTTGAAGGTAACTTAGTGGCGTTTTTGTTTGAAGCATTGGAATACCAGGTACCGAAGAAAACTGAGTTCGAATTTCCGCTTAGCAGTTTCCAGTCTGGCATTGCTGTTAGTCTGTACGAGTTCAAGAGGTAGGTTTGAGGAGTCAGTAGGAAGATTAGTGGTCAGAGGTCTTGAACGATTGCGTGAAGGATTCTCAATAGCAGTGGCTCCGGCCCCTATCGGAATTTCAGTCGTCGAAGGTGTTAGAAAGTCAGTGTCTGGGAATACGTTGAAGTTTGTTGGGTAAATACCAGTTTTCTCGAAACCTTCATTGCAGCTCTCGCACACACAAAAACTTGCGTAAACAAGGATCAGATGTGCCACAAAGTGACAGCTTTCTCCGGGTTCGATCTGAACTACCTCCTCAGTTCGTCTTCATAACACAAGCTCAAGGGTTCCATAAACGCTACATCCAGGGGCTGAAGTTTATGCTAGTACTGTGGCTGAAATCACAGTAAAATAGGTAGTTAGACCACCTCCAAGTTTTTCGTATGAGAGGCATCCCCATCAAGGAGCAGCAGAAGAATATTTTCTATCTATGCTTTAGAAATGTCAATGAATTTGAGCAGACGGCGTAAGAATATTTCGTTTGTCATCCATCCACATTCAAGATCTTTGGTCAAACCCCCGAAGGGAAAAAACATTCGAATTAGTACTTTTTCCTTGGATATGAATTCCTGAAAAACTTCCCAAGGTAAAACGTTACCCCCTACATTACTTTAGTTTTATTATTACTGATGTTCAGATTACTTTCAATATTTTGCTGTTACTTTCATCTACTAGTATTTGAGGTTTGCATGCACTAATAAGAAAAGTGATGGTGATTCAGTATGTTCCATTCCTTTAAAAGTAAAACCTTTTCAAGAACTACTTAGAAATTTTTTAACACTATTGAGCGTTCTTTTGTAATACCTTTTTTTCGCGTTTCCCAACGACTTAAAATCCCATGGAAGCAGGAGCAATAATTTGTATACTTTTTGGTGAGTGTTTTCGAATTGGTCGCTACTCTTTTGAATGGTTTAATGCAGGCAAATATGAATGCCTCTCCTGACAACCTCTTCTACTCAAAATACCACTAACATTCACTTTCCTCAGTTACTTGTAATTTTCCAACTTCTATCTTCCCCCACAATTTTACCTCCAACAGCTCCCTCAAGTAGCTTGGAACTTTTCCCCGCGTTTTGACGTATGTCCGACTACTCTTGCTGTTTCCTTCTATGCTGTTATGTGTTGAATCAAAGCCTTGTTTGTCATATGGTGTGCTTGATGATTTTCTTGATATATATATATATATATATATATATATATATATATATATATATATATCAACAAATTTTCCAGAAAAAAAAACATTCCAATATTTGCAGAGGATACTGTATGCAACAGGGGAAGCAAGTGTCCTATATATTGATCATAAACCGCATATCTTCGTCGTTATGGTCTACTACCTCTACTGTCAGTGATCTCCATGTCTCTGCGCTGCACTTCATTACACGCGCACGATGTGACCACCAACCATTATATAGCAGCCTTCCACCTTGTGTCTCACGGAACCACACATTCGCTGGAACACCCATGGTTGTTGCCAAACTGCGTCGCAGGCATTGAACACAAGTTCTCGTAGCGTAGCAACGTCATTTATGGCGAGCACATACACCTAAGTCTCTACGTGTCGCCAAAGCTAAAAATCACTTCCTGTCGAATCTACCACTGCTGCAAGACTCGTATTACATGTCACCTCACCCGAAATTGAAAATGGCACGTTTCCCCATCGTGCATGCATCACACGTGCTATGATCACGTAATGGCACATTCTCCATCAACACAGGCAATAAGTTCTGAAAGAAGTGAAGATACCTAGATGTGAGAGGTGGAGATCTAAACACCGAAAGTCACTGGACAGGGTACTTAATATATTTACAAATGCTGCAGAATGACTTGTATGTTTGGCAACATACAGGTTACATGCCCCTACGCTGCATTCATCTACTTGCAAGTAACAGATAACAATATCAGTCATCTGCTGTATTGAATAGTAGGCCTCCATTGGAAGCTCTACGTCCATTGACGGAAGTGAAAACAGATTTCAGTAATGACATTACGAAGGCTTGCCCGGTTTAATAGTTGATAATATTCTTCTCGGGTGTGCAGCCGGATCATAACGTCAAGATGACGTTATGATCCGGCTGCACACCCGAGAAGAATATGATCAGATTTCAATAATGTAGTGCTATATCACAAGAAGCAGTGCACCATGTAGACATTACGGGTATACCAGATGAAAATAACAAAATAACATACATGACCGATACTAGGTACTGTAGCACACTGCGGAATACAGCACACGCTTTTTTTTTTTTTTTTTTTTTGAGTGCATGCTTGGTACCAATGCAAATACGTTATGCAGCACGGACGTCTAGCACCTACGCCGTTTCCTCATCTAGGGTCAAAGAGCTTTGTGTGCAAGATATGCTCAATGTACACACAAGGGCCGTGACTCCAAAGATATGAGGTCTATGCCCAATGTGTATGGGAACTTTTTTCTTGCCTTCATGCATACTAGAGTGGAGAGCAGCTACGAAGCGGGTGAGGGTCGGATGCGCAGAAGCATGCGGAAGTGTACCCTGTGACTCACAGCCAATCGCGCGCCAGTAACATTCTTGTCTTTGTTCAGTGCGGGTCATGCTGTGGTCGGAAGTTCTAACTGTTTATTTCAGTCATCGTGTTCCGTGCTTAGTGCTGACTACCTTCACAGTGTTTATTATGAATGATGGTGAGCAATCACCCCAAGCGGTACACAAAAAGGCAAGAGGAATAGTGTTCCATGTACACCAATACTTTAAGAGACAATCTTCCACTGAATCCGTGCTGGCACAAGGCGCGAGTCGCGCCGTTGCCAAATGCCAGGAGCAGACAGCTGAAGCCTGTGGTGTTTGTTTGAAGACCGTTCAGAGAATATGCAATGAAGGCTGCGGCTCAGCTGTTTTCAAATCACCAGGGAAGCAACACAACCTCAAAAAAAGAGTAGCTAGACGATTTTGCGAAAAACGTTTTGCGGCGCACAAAGTTCAGCATGTATGCTGAAGGCGAGTATCCAACAGCGGGGAAACTTGTTTCGCGTATGAAAGAAGCTGAAAATTTTAACTGAAACAAATGGACCATATTGAGGATACTGAAAGACATGGGGTTCACGTATCAGAAAACGAACGATGGTAGGAAATTATTAATTGAACGAAGCGATATTGTAGCAGCAAGGACTGTGTTTTTGACAACAATGTAGGAGAAACTAGCAGATCTCGAATTTATTACTTAGATGAAACTTTCGTTAGTCACAACTACACATGGGTTACGCGCTGGAAAATGAGCGGTGGGTACGGTGGATTAAAAGTTCCTGTTGGTAAGGCTAACAGAATTATAGTGCTTCACGTTGGAGCAGCAGATACTGGCTTCATTCCCCAGGGTAAGTTGATTTTTAAGGCTTCTGAAGCTATGAATTTTGAAGACTACCTACATCTACATCTACATCTACATCTATACTCCGCGAGCCACCTTACGGTGTGTGGCGGAGGGTACTTATTGTACCACTATCTGATCCCCCCTTCCCTGTTCCATTCACGAATTGTGCGTGGAAAGAACGACTGCTTGTAAGTCTCCGTATTTGCTCTAATTTCTCGGATCTTTTCGTTGTGATCATTACGCGAGATATATGTGGGCGGTAGTAATATGTTGCCCATCTCTTCCCGGAATGTGCTCTCTCGTAATTTCGATAATAAACCTCTCCGTATTGCGTAACGCCTTTCTTGAAGTGTCCGCCACTGGAGCTTGTTCAGCATCTCCGTAACGCTCTCGCGCTGACTAAATGTCCCCATGACGAATCGCGCTGCTTTTCGCTGGATCATGTCTATCTCTTCTATTAATCCAACCTGGTAAGGGTCCCATACTGATGAGCAATACTCAAGAATCGGACGAACAAGCGTTTTGTAAGCTACTTCTTTCGTCGATGAGTCACATTTTCTTAGAATTCTTCCTATGAATCTCAACCTGGCGCCTGCTTTTCCCACTATTTGTTTTATGTGATCATTCCACTTCAGATCGCTCCGGATAGTAACTCCTAAGTATTTTACGGTCGTTACCGCTTCCAATGATTTACCACCTATGGCATAATCGTACTGGAATGGATTTCTGCCCCTATGTATGCGCATTATATTACATTTATCTACGTTTAGGGAAAGCTGCCAGCTGTCGCACCATGCATTAATCCTCTGCAGGTCCTCCTGGAGTACGTACGAGTCTTCTGATGTTGCTACTTTCTTGTAGACAACCGTGTCATCTGCAAATAGCCTCACGCAGCTACCGATGTTGTCAACTAAGTCATTTATGTATATTGTAAACAATAAAGGTCCTATCACGCTTCCCTGCGGTACTCCCGAAATTACCTCTACATCTGCAGATTTTGAACCGTTAAGAATGACATGTTGTGTTCTTTCTTCTAGGAAATCCTGAATCCAATCACAAACCTGGTCCGATATTCCGTAAGCTCGTATTTTTTTCACTAAACGTAAGTGCGGAACCGTATCAAATGCCTTCCTGAAGTCCAGGAATACGGCATCAATCTGCTCGCCAGTGTCTACGGCACTGTGAATTTCTTGGGCAAATAGGGCGAGCTGAGTTTCACATGATCTCTGTTTGCGGAATCCTTGTTGGTTATGATGAAGGAGATTTGTATTATCTAAGAACGTCATAATACGAGAACACAAAACATGTTCCATTATTCTACAACAGATTGACGTAAGCGAAATAGGCCTATAATTATTCGCATCTGATTTATGACCCTTCTTGAAAATGGCAACGACCTGCGTTTTCTTCCAGTCGCTAGGTACTTTACGTTCTTCCAGCGATCTACGATAAATTGCTGATAGAAAGGGGGCAAGTTCTTTAGCATAATCACTGTAGAATCTTAAGGGTATCTCGTCTGGTCCGGATGCTTTTCCGCTACTAAGTGATAGCAGTTGTTTTTCAATTCCGATATCGTTTATTTCAATATTTTCCATTTTGGCGTCCGTGCGACGGCTGAAGTCAGGGACCGTGTTACGATTTTCCGCAGTGAAACAGTTTCGGAACACTGAATTCAGTATTTCTGCCTTTCTTCGGTCGTCCTCTGTTTCGGTTCCATCGTGGTCAACGAGTGACTGAATAGGGGATTTAGATCCGCTTACCGATTTTACATATGACCAAAACTTTTTAGGGTTCTTGTTTAGATTGTTTGCCAATGTTTTATGTTCGAATTCGTTGAATGCTTCTCTCATTGCTCACTTTACGCTCTTTTTCGCTTCGTTCAGCTTTTCCTTATCAGCTATGATTCGACTACTCTTAAACCTATGATGAAGCTTTCTTTGTTTCCGTAGTACCTTTCGTACATGATTGTTATACCACGGTGGATCTTTCCCCTCGCTTTGGACCTTAGTCGGTACGAACTTATCTAAGGCGTACTGGACGATGTTTCTGAATTTTTTCCATTTTTGTTCCACATCCTCTTCCTCAGAAATGAACGTTTGATGGTGGTCACTCAGATATTCTGCGATTTGTGCCCTATCACTCTTGTTAAGCAAATATATTTTCCTTCCTTTCTTGGCATTTCTTATTACACTTGTAGTCATTGATGCCACCACTGACTTATGATCACTGATACCCTCTTCTACATTCACGGAGTCGAAAAGTTCCGGTCTATTTGTTGCTATGAGGTCTAAAACGTTAGCTTCACGAGTTGGTTCTCTAACTATCTGCTCGAAGTAATTCTCGGACAAGGCAGTCAGGATAATGTCACAAGAGTCTCTGTCCCTGGCTCCAGTTCTGATTGTGTGACTATCCCATTCTATACCTGGTAGATTGAAGTCTCCCCCTATTACAATAGTATGATCACGAAACTTCTTCACGACGTTCTGCAGGTTCTCTCTGAGGCACTCAACTACTACGGTTGCTGATGCAGGTGGTCTATAGAAGCATCCGACTATCATATCTGACCCACCTTTGATACTTAACTTAACCCAGATTATTTCACATTCGCATTCGCTAATAACTTCACTGGATATTATTGAATTCTTTACTGCTATAAATACTCCTCCACCATTGGCGTTTATCCTATCCTTGCGGTATATATTCCATTCTGTGTCTAGGATTTCGTTACTGTTCACTTCCGGTTTTAACCAACTTTCCGTTCCTAATACTATATGCGCACTATTTCCTTCAATAAGAGATACTAATTCAGGAACCTTGCCCTGGATACTCCTGCAGTTTACCAATATTACGTTAACTTTTCCTGTTTTTGGTCTCTGAGGACGGACATTCTTTATCAACGATGATAATGTCCTCTCTGGTAAGCCGTCAGGTATTTTATCGTTTCGCCCAAGGGGGGGTTCCTCTAACCTAAAAAACCCCCGTGTGCACGCCACACGTACTCTGCTACCCTAGTAGCTGCTTCCGGTGTGTAGTGCACGCCTGACCTGTCTAGGGGGGCCCTACAGTTCTCCACCCAATA
The DNA here is from genome assembly GCF_023864345.2 of Schistocerca serialis cubense. NCBI lineage: Eukaryota > Metazoa > Arthropoda > Insecta > Orthoptera > Acrididae > Schistocerca > Schistocerca serialis. The sequence goes on along the minus strand of NC_064638.1, from coordinate 645,322,080 downwards.
ACGGAGGTCGATGAATTTGCAACCATTATAGTCGCAGAGTCGTCTGAGCCTCTGGTTTAGACCCTCCACACGGCTCCAAACCAGAGGACCGCGATCGACTCTGGGCACTATGCTGCAGATATTAAGCTCAGCTTGCACTCCGCGTGCGATGCTGGTTGTCTTCACCAAATCAGCCAGCCGCCGGAAGGAACCAAGGATGGCCTCAGAACCCAAGCGGCAGGCGTCATTCGTTCCGACATGTGCTACTATCTGCAGCCGGTCACACCCAGTGCGTTCAATAGCTGCCGGAAGGGCCTCCTCCACATTACGGACGAGACCCCCCGGCAAGCACACCGAGTGCACACTGGCATTCTTCCCCGACCTACCCGCTATTTTCCTGAGGGGCTCCATAACCCGCCTAACGTTGGAGCTCCCTATAACTAATAGGCCCGCCCTCTGTGACTGTCGGGACCTTGCCGGAGAATCGGCCACTGGCCCAACAGGCGAGGCATCCTGTGGTGGCTCGGAAACGATGTCATCACCACTAGGAAGCACCCCGTACCTGTTGGAAAGGGGTAAGGCAGCTGCCACGCGGCCAGATCCCACCTTCGCCTTTCGGCCAGGCACGCGCGAGCCCACCACTGTCCGCCATTCACCCTGGAGTGATGGCTGACCGGTAAGATGCTCACTGCCGGAAGACGCAGCGACATCAGGGGTTCCATGTGATTCCAAGGCCACCGAAGTAGGCATAGGTCTCACCACAGTTGCCCCAACGCCACTACGAGCCGACGCCTGCGCCTCGAGCTCGATGAGCCTAACAGACAAAGCCTCCACCTGCCCCCGAAGAGTGGCCAATTCTCCTTGCGTCCGCTCACAACAACCACAGCCCCTACACATGACTATGTTTACCCTACTCTATACGGTGACAAATTCCCAAGATAATCTTCTGATGAGCTACTCTGATAATCAAGAAACACTCACTGAAATACGAGACGCGAAAACTACGCTAGGTTTTCCCAGAAAAACTATTTAAAAGCTAAGCGCAGCAAATAAGTACAAAAACGCTTTATACAAACAGTACTCGCTGCTGCTGGTGCTGTCGCTCTGGCTGTCACAAGACAACTGCTGATTCAAGTGACCAGTGGCTAACGGCCGCGAAACAAACAAAAGACGGTTTTAGGTCGCTTTCTGTTCTAAACGATCAAGAAAACACTAAGAAATCTAACACGAAAACTACGTAAAGTTTTATCAAGAACTGTTAGTTACTATGCAGAGCAGATAAACACAAATAGAACCCCTTCCTTAGTGGAAGGTCGTAAACAAAATGCAAAATAAACGCTTTATACAAACACTACTCGCTGCTGCTGTCGCTCTGGCTGTCACAAGACAACTGCTGATTCAGGTGACTAGTGGCTAACGGCCGCGAAACAAACAAAAGACGGTTTTAGGGCGCTTTCTATTCTAAACGATCAAGAAAACACTAAGAAATCTAACACGAAAACTACGTAAAGTTTTATCAAGAACTGTTAGTTACTATGCAGAGCAGATAAACACAAATAGAACCCCTTCCTTAGTGGAAGGTCGTAAACAAAATGCAAAATAAACGCTTTATACAAACAGTACTCGCTGCTGCTGGTTCTGTCGCTCTGGCTGTCACAAGACTACCATTCTGAAATGACGTACAGCGACTTCAAAAGGTGGTTTACACAACAATTATTCCACATATTCCTGCATCTTCCGTTAAAGTCATCGATAGTGAGAGCATCAACTCAGTGCAAGTGAACAAAGCTCCAAATACGAACTCCAAAACGGCAGAAATTATTGTATGGCTGTCATCTAACGAAATACCTCATAACTTGTCGCATATCAGAGCAGAATTGCTGGTTTTTGTCAGTCAACACAAGCCTGCATACAGAGTTTGAGACAGACAAAATTACAAAGCGATATGAACACCGTGTCGTTAGATTACCCCCATACCATTGCCATCACAACCCAATCGAGCTGGAATGGGCTCAGGTGAAAGAATATATTGCTGATAAAAACAATATATTCAAAATTGCAAATGTTGAAAGACTTGCACCTGAGGCAATAGACCGCATCTCAACATCTACATGGGCAGCTTGGGTAAGACATGCAGAAAAACTGCAAGATGATGGTTAAAACAGAGAAATTGGCAGGGACGCGGTTACGGAACCAATGGTCATCTTGCTGAGTCTGATTCATCTACGTCGGACAACGAAGACGATGGCCTGGGTTTCTTGCTTTGGCATATTTAAGTACAAATTACTGCTACTTATGACTTTGTGTGACTGTGCCTGCAGCAGCATAAAAAATTACTAGTAGCTCAAGTTTCATCTTTGACCTCGTAACAATGCCGTTTTCTTCATAAAACATATTTCGTTCAATTAAGTACACATATTTAACGCCTTAGCAGGGTTCACGATGAAAGAAAATTAGCTTTTAGTAACACATTAAAGGATCTGTTTCTGATATCCTTATGGTCACAAATTATTAAACTTGAAAATGCTTTAAATGCATTCGATTACTGTGGGTGCCTAATGTAAACAATGCAAAAATTAGTTTCACTAACGAAACAAATCGTTATCGCTCAAAATATGGAACTTTAAACATTGACAGTATTGGAAGAAAGAATGAAGCTACATCATGATTACCGACAAAATAGTGTGTGTATCGTCTTGAGGTTGAAGCTTTTCCGTCTGTTACCACATGCGGTGGCTTTCCTCGTTTTTTCGTGTTTTTCTTTACAGCTGTTTTAGAGTCTCTAACCATATAGAACTTACTGTAGAGAAATCATTTATCTCGATATTTTATACGATTGGGAATTTTGTGATTGAGTTGAACATTAATAAATGCTATGTGGAATGTTGTGTGTGCGCGTAACGATTCTCGTTACTAGGAATGCAGTTCTTAAAGTTCACTGTGGAACGATGTTTATGCTAGCGCGCCGTCAGCTGTCTCAGTGCGTGAACTGACGGAAGGAAACTGTCAGCGTCGCAACGTATCTTCCTTCTCTCTCTTCGCAGAACGCACGCCGCACCCGCCTTCGTAGCTGCTCGCCATTCCACATCCTCTGTAAATAATGAAACATTTTTACCGGACACTCTGTATATATACACCAGTGGAAATCAGTATAAAGACAGGGTTACAAAAAACAGTAATAGTACAATGTCTGTTGTATGCTGTATCGAATTTATTGTGAAAGTAGTAGATACACATACGACGTAAACAGTCATTAAGAAATTAAATCGTTTCTTTCTTAACACGAGTAACAAAATCAAGCGTTTACTTTTCCTGGGTGGAAATTGATACAAAGGCACTCACTGTCCTGCTGTGATACTGCACTTTAGTACTTTGTCCAACTTCTGTTCTTCCGAATAACTTCAAACATTCTCTTCGGCATTGATTTTGTTAGGGTTTCCAGTTTTTGCAGTGAAATCCTCGCTCAGTCTTCTTGTATCGCACTTTTAAGCTCACATAACGCCTCAAAGTGCCTTTCACTGCGCTACACACGCTTTGCAAATCTTTCCTAAAGGTTTTCCAGTGTTCATGCCCAGGCTACGCGCAGGCCAGGGCAAAATACCGATAGCGTTGTCTTCAAACCACATTTTGGCTGTAGCAGAAACATGCACTGGTGCATTATCTTGTTGAAACATTAGACTTTCGTTCCCTAGGTCCTCATATATTCTAATCAATTCTTTAACTATCACCTCAGTGCAGATGTCAAGAGTTCATTGTTGTGTTCAGCCAAGCCATGCGCGATTTGCCTTTAGAACAGAAGGCTGCCTTAGTAATAAAACCTTCACCACCAAACGTTTTGCTCATTCTTCTCTGCTGCTCTGTTCTCAGATCATGTCAAAAATCTTGCAAGCCATGTGGCTCATCTGAATTAAACTTCTTCTATCACTGAAGATAGCTTTATCCCATTCTGAAATCCTTCGCACCGTTTCAAGTAACTAGCTGTTTATGTTTGGGTGTTAAAGCAGGTTTCTGCACTCTTTTCTTAAATGAGAGACGTGTGTCACTTAGAATTTGTCGCACACGTCTGTCAGTTGCTGATAACTACACTCCTGGAAATTGAAATAAGAACACCGTGAATTCATTGTCCCAGGAAGGGGAAACTTTATTGACACATTCCTGGGGTCAGATACATCACATGATCACACTGACAGAACCACAGGCACATAGACACAGGCAACAGAGCATGCACAATGTCGGCACTAGTACAGTGTATATCCACCTTTCGCAGCAATGCAGGCTGCTATTCTCCCATGGAGACGATCGTAGAGATGCTGGATGTAGTCCTGTGGAACGGCTTGCCATGCCATTTCCACCTGGCGTCTCAGTTGGACCAGCGTTCGTGCTGGACATGCAGACCGCGTGAGACGACGCTTCATCCAGTCCCAAACATGCTCAATGGGGGCCAGATCTTGCTGGCCAGGGTAGTTGACTTACACCTTCTAGAGCACGTTGGGTGGCACGGGATACATGCGGACGTGCATTGTCCTGTTGGAACAGCAAGTTCCCTTGCCGGTCTAGGAATGGTAGAACGATGAGTTCGATGACAGTTTGGATGTACCGTGCACTATTCAGTGTCCCCTCGACGATCACCAGTGGTGTACGGCCAGTGTAGGAGATCGCTCCCCACACCATGATGCCGGGTGTTGGCCCTGTGTGCCTCGGTCGTATGCAGTCCTGATTGTGGCGCTCACCTGCACGGCGCCAAACTCGCATACGACCATCATTGGCACCAAGGCAGAAGCGACTCTCATCGCTGAAGACGACACGTCTCCATTCGTCCCTCCATTCACGCCTGTCGCGACACCACTGGAGGCGGGCTGCACGATGTTGGGGCGTGAGCGGAAGACGGCCTAACGGTGTGCGGGACCGTAGCCCAGCTTCATGGAGACAGTTGCGAATGGTCCTCGCCGATACCCCAGGAGCAACAGTGTCCCTAATTTGCTGGGAAGTGGCGGTGCGGTCCCCTACGGCACTGCGTAGGATCCTACGGTCTTGGCGTGCATCCGTGCGTCGCTGCGGTCCGGTCCCAGGTCGACGGGCACGTGCACCTTCCACCGACCACTGGCGACAACATCGATGTACTGTGGAGACCTCACGCCCCACGTGTTGAGCAATTCGGCGGTACGTCCACCCGGCCTCCCGCATGCCCACTATACACCCTCGCTCAAAGTCCGTCAACTACACATACGGTTCACGTCCACGCTGTCGCGGCATGCTACCAGTGTTAAAGACTACGATGGAGCTCCGTATGCCACGGCAAACTTGCTGACACTGACGGCGGCGGTGCACAAATGCTGCGCAGCTAGCGCCATTCGACGGCCAACACCGCGGTTCCTGGTGTGTCCGCTGTGCCGTGCGTGTGATCATTCCTTGTACAGCCCTCTCACAGTGTCCGGAGCAAGTATGGTGGGTCTGACACACCGGTGTCAATGTGTTCTTTTTTCCATTTCCAGGAGTGTATAAATCAGAAACAAGTTTCAAGAATAACAGTTTTGAAACTTCCTGGCAGATTAAAACTGTGTGCCCGACCGAGACTCGAACTCGGGACCTTTGCCTTTCTCGGGCAAGTGCTCTACCAACTGAGCTACCGAAGCACGACTCACGCCCGGTACCCACAGCTTTACTTCTGCCAGTATCTCGTCTCCTACCTTCCAAACTTTACAGAAGTTCGCAGAAGAACTTCTGTAAAGTTTGGAAGATAGGAGACGAGATACTGGCAGAAGTAAAGCTGTGGGTACCGGGCGTGAGTCGTGCTTCGGTATCTCAGTTGGTAGAGCACTTGCCCGCGAAAGGCAAAGGTCCCGAGTTCGAGTCTCGGTCGGGCACACAGTTTTAATCTGCCAGGAAGTTTCATATCAGCACACACTCCGCTGCAGAGTGAAAATCTCATTCTAATAACAGTTTTGTTTGCTTTCGGCAAAGCGAACCGTTTCAATCCCTCCAGTACTTTTCTACTTAGCCTATATTTTACGTTACGTCTGCATCGTCCTCCCAGCCTAACGAAATCTGCGATCACTGTACCTGAAAAGTTCCATTCCTTGGCGATTTGACCATTAGAGAGTACCATTTCCAAGTACGCTTTGTTTTTTTTCATCTCATGATAACTGTTTTCCGCGTAGCATTGTGACAATCATGATTTATGTGCACAACAAGACGCTCACTAATCGTGTCTGCCTCCAATCTGCAGTAGAAGCTCATACGCAAACACTGACATCGCAAAGAGCCGACAGCCTTTATACTGGATTCCACCCCGTACCACCTAAATCGATGACGTCTTTCTATATACTGTCCTACTGACATTGAATATGATACCATGTGACTGCAATTGTCAGTATACTTATTCCAGCCAAAAATATAAATTTTCCTACTAATATCCATGCCTTTAAACTGATTTTCGTTACACACACATTTACATTGAAGCGCCAAAGAAACTGATATAGTCACGCGTATTCAAATACAGAAATATGGGAACAGGCAGAACAGGGCACTACGGTCAGCAATGCCCATGTAAGACAACAGTGTTTGGTGCAGTTGTTAGGTCGCTTACCGCTGCTGCAGTGGTGGGTTATCAAGATTTAAGTAAGTTTGATAGTGGTGTTACAATCAGCGCACGAGCGATGGGACACAGCATCTCCGAGGTAGAGAAGAAGTGGTGAATCTCTCGTAGGACCGTTTCACGAGTGTACCGTGATTATCGGGAAACCGGTAAAACATCAGAGCTCCGACATCACTGCGGCCGAAAAAGATCCTGCACGAACGGAACCAACGACGACTGAACAGAATCGTTCAACGTGACAATCTGCAATCTGTTCGCTAATTGCTGCAGATTTCAACGGTGGGCCATGAACAAGTGTCAGCATGCGAACCATTCAACGAAGCATCATCGATATGGGCTTTCGGAGCCGAAGGTCCACTCGTGTACCGTTGATGACTGCACGACACAAAGATTTACGCCTCGCCTGGGCACGTCAATACCGACACTGGACTTTTGATGACTGGAAACATGTTGCCTGGTCGGACGAGCCTCGTCTCAAATCGTGTCAGGTGGGTTGACGTGTACGGGTTTGGAGACAACCTCATGAATCCATGGACCCTACATGTCACTAGAGCGCATGCAGTTGGAGTGATGTGGGACTCCTGATACGTCTAGATAAGACTCTGACAGCTGACACCTACGTAAGCATCCTGTCTTATCACCTGCACCCATTAATGTCTATTGTGCATTCCGACGGACTTCGGCAACTCCAGTAGGACAATGCGAACCCCACACGTCCAGAATTGCAACAGAGTGGCTCCAGGAACACTCTACTGAATTTAAACACTTCCGCTGGCCACCAAACTCCCCAGACATGAACATTATCGAGCAAAGCTGGGTTACCTTACAATGTGCTGTTCACAAGAGATCTCCATCCCCCAGTGCTCTTACGGATTAACGGACAGCCTTGCTGGATTCATGGTGTCAGTTCCCTCCAGTAGTACTTCAGACATTAGTCGAGTCCATGCCACATAGTGCTGCGACACTTCCGCGCGCTGTCGGGGGCCCTACACTCTTTGGTTCTTCAGTGTGTGTGTGTGTGTGTGTGTGTATGTGTGTGTGTGTGTGTGTGTGTGTGTGTGTGTGTGTGTGTGTGTATACATTATGATTACAAAAAAATTATACAGCAGCCTCAAGTATTAATTTATGTACTTTTCAAACAAAGTAACAAAGATGCTCCTGAAGTTTCTAAAGAGTAACAGTTGCTATTTTGGTCGAAAGTAGTACATTGGTACATAATCTTTAAGTTCATTTCTTCCAGATTCAACCACTGCTATTAATACATCATCATATCCATGCACTTCTCTATTCTTCAAACGTTAAGTAGCTTTATAGATATCAAGTATAATTTTTTTCCAGATTGTTAGAGTTTTCGATGATAACTATGTGCATTTTTGTTTTGTTCAGCTATACGTGCCAACTGATTTTAATTCTTTGATAAATTTCTTCCCGAATAGTTAATATGCCATCATCTTAGCTGATGTATGTAATGGACAATCAACATAAGATTATGTTTCTTCTACATATTGTTAGTGTTTACATTTGTTTCTCTGTATCAAATTTTCACTGTATTGGCTTCCCTCATCTCTAAGATATTTCCGAATAGTTTTCTTTTATTCAGCATGTTCATTCATTAAGTACAGACAGCTTGATTGAAATTCCTTAAAGTTAATTTGCTCCATTTGTAACAAGAAATTTCATTGATGATAAATATTGTACTCATTTCCCCCAAAACGCAATCACAGTCTCACAGTATTACTCGGCCAATTTTTTTTTACCATGTACAACACTGATGATAAGGGAACACTGTGTTTCTAATCGATGTAATTTAAGAGCAGTTTACTTTCGTTCATCATGAAAGTCTGCTGAGAGAGATTTAATAGCACCCTTATCAAAAACCATAGTCGAAACTGTGAAGCATTTGATTCCGATAGTGTCAGGACCGAGATTCGACCACAGTCGCTGTAGAGGCAAAACAGTAAGCTAAAATCGAATAACGCATAGTACAAACTGACCGCAAGCCACAATCACTGTAGAGGCAAAACAGTAAGCTAAAATCGAATAACGCTTAGTACAAACTGACGGCAGAGCCATCCTATACTCTCCATCACGTCAGTTGAGCAAACCATTGCACGCACTTACGAATGCTTTCCATGGTGCATCGTTGAGAGCCTTACGCCACATTGTGGAAATCTTATTGTTGTTCTGTAACAGTAGGTATTCTTCCTCGATGACACTAGTTCGCTGGACCGCGTTCCATCATGGGTTCCTCTAGTAAGCACGAGAGCATCCCAGGGACACCACAAGTGAAGTGTTGTTCTTCGCGGACAGGTTTACTGCTAAATGTCTGGAAGCGTGCGTTCCAGAAATACTGAGACAACACATTACTGCCTGCCACGTACATCTAATTAAACCTCCATCATGTAAAAATTAGGATAATTTATCATATAAAGTCTTACCAACAATATGTTTCCCTGCACACCAATCGCCGTAGTTAAACGAAAGGCCAAATTTGAGAATAGATGTGTATGTAATTGTTCATACAGACGTTGTAGAACATCAAATGCATTTCGAGTTGTAAAGAAAAAGTATGAAAGTGTTAACTCCTTTCCTCCACGGCTGAGAATATTGGCAAGTTCTCATAACGTGTTGTGTAATAAATACGAGTGATGAGTCAGAAAAGGGGAGGAAAGCACCACTCAGTCATATTTTGAAGGAATCCGAACTGGCAATATTTAACAAAAGTTGTCGTAGATTGTCTTGGATCAATAATATTAACTGATTCATTTTTTGACCTCTTATTCATTAGTATGTCATACACAATTAGATTCTCCAAGAAAGTATATAACGTAGAAAGGGTTTTAGGTTCCGCAAATTCGGAATTACGATAGAAATTTCAAGAGTACTTCAATTGTTTGTATAATCGCCGTTTATTAAACCAATCGTCTTCTATAAAACGTCTTGCACCTTACTCGTCGCTGCGTAAAATGTTTGCCAAGAGCAAAAATCTTTCAACAAATGTGGAAAACACTACCACTGGTACAGTTGGAGATAGCTGTGAGAATGTATCACCACCTAAATCTATTACTTGTTAATTTTTTAATTTCTGTGTGCTCCAATCATGAAGCTATGCTTTGATGTCCTCAGTCAGTATCGAAATTTGGTAACTACAACTATCAGATTCAGTTCAACACGTTAGATGTTCAAAGACGATTATAATTAATGTAGAGATGACATGTTCCTCCTGTCACCGTAGAGACTTGAATGCTTCGGCTCATAACGCAGTGTGGACGTCGACGGACGTTCAGGTGGCCTTCAGACAGTCGAGCACTGCATCTAACGACGGACACATCTCCCACGTGAGAGGCATGCGACACTGTCTCCGATGTAGAATGACTGGGTTTGTCGCATGTCGTCACCATACAGTACAGAGCTGAATAACAAACTTTTGAGGAACGATCTAAGGTCATGGCGAGGTGTTTCTCTGCCTGCCAATAATCCCACCTCAGCCCATTGATCTCATATGGTACACTGCAGAACATGTTATGTTCACTTAGATAATAGATTCGACAAGTCTTGACATGCTTTCGGGGGAAAGTTTAGCAGAAATATGGCGGAATAGCTCCGCAATGCATTCGGTCTCTCTTGGAGGAGATGCTTCTACGCGTTCCAACTGACATCACACCGAGAGTGGATCCATACACTAGTCGCCATGTTTGTCTAAACTCATTGTCATGAGATTTGTGTGTATTGATGTACCTAAATATCATAACCACCTGGTTAATATAGTGTCGTGTCTCCCTCATTTTGAACACAACGAATTAACGATGCTGCTTGACATGAATTCAACACGTCTGTGGTAGATTTCTGTTGTCCGCACAAGTCACGAAACACCAGTAAATTACGTGCCGGTGGTTTGTACCTGATTTTTTCGAACATGCAACAAGTTGCTTTGAATCAAAGGCCTGTTCTCAACGATCCCGTGCACTTGCAACCGTAACTCACGTTGTCGTTGCATCAATATGGGAACACGTAGGGGTCGTCTGCTTGGCAGTCCTGAGATCAACAATATGCGCTGAACAGTGTGCACCAGAACGCTTGTTTCATTACCAGCATTGTACTCTGCCGTTAGATATGCTACACATCACCGATTATCCTGGTTTGTACAATGGGTAAGCCTCACACATCCACGTTATATTATCAGGCGCGGACTTGCAACGTCTTGTTGCCAACTCAGGGTTTCATTAACCATCAGCTACTTCCCATAGACGTTCACGACGGTAACACCAGAACATCCGACACTCTTCGCCGTTTCCAAGATGCTCGCCCTAAGGCGATTTGCTAAAACATTCTGCCCTCTCTCAGGATCGCGCATGTTCTCAATTTACGGCTCTTATCGTCACTATACTGCGTTCACCATAAGAATAAATCACATGTACACATTACACTAAGCATTCTGCTACGTTTGCTGAAATCTCACTGGATTTCGTTTCAAGTGGAGCAGAAGCCAAGCTCTCTCGAGTTCAGTCGAGTAGAGTAAGGTGAAAGTCGCGAGCTCTTTCTTCTTATCTCGTGTTTTCTAGTGAAAATCTCGTGCTTGTACTCTTGTTAACTTTACTATTACAGAGGTCGCCTAAACTTTAGTTTCTTTTAATTGGTCCAGTGCGCAACAAATGACTTTCTTGGTCTTTCTGCTGCCACTGCTTCATCTGCTGCATTCCATTATTTAACAAAAACACAAGAAAACCTATTATTCATGCTGAGTGCAGTGCATGTTCTGTATGGCGGCTCCTGCTGTTGCTGTGGCTGCTGCTGCTTGCTACAACTACACATAATTCAAGAGACAGGGTTTGGTCAAATCTAAACAGGGCGCGCTAAATCTCGGACACCCCTGTGTTATATCACTTGGCGGAAGCACCGGATAGTGCCCCTCGCGGCAGGTAGTGCCTAACAAAGGGACAAACCAGTCTGCCACCCTACTCCAGGCTGCTCAGGGGAACGCGTCAGAGCTTTTAGCAGCTCACTGCAACATCCAGTCTTTACCTGCACATTACGAAGAACTTAGCCTCCTCTTCAACCAACTAAACTACCACGTAATCCTCTTATCCGAAACGTGGTCGAAACCACACATATCCACTGCATCTATTCATCTCCCAGGGTACAAATTTCTTAGGGCAGACAAATCAAAAAAGCGAGGTGGCGGGGTCGGCGCGTATATACAAACAGATCTCAAAGCGAAAGTCTTTGCCGCTGAAGAAAAAGAGGCTGAATTCATGTTCATTGAAATAAATATACAAAGTCGGAAATTCTTGACTGGCGTCGTTTACAAGCCGCCAAAAATAAACTCTGAGTTCCTTCCAGTCGGAATTACATTCACTCCAGTGTCAATACGAACATGTCATCGTAATGGGTGACTTGAACGTAGACCTGCTAAGAGACACTCCCTCCACAATAAATCTAAGAAGATTGTTTAGTTGCAATAGCATGAACATTCTTCCATTACGACCTACACACCATACGGCGCACAGTCATACTCTTATAGACGTAATCGCAACGAAACAGACTGACAAAGTAAGAGATGTTGGTCAAACATCGGCCCCTGGCCTCTCAGCACATAATGTAACATTCCTGGCCTACTCTGTGCAGCCCCCAAGGATCAAATCGCGTTACATAACTTGTAGGAACATGAAACGTATTGACCTTGACGCTCTAACAGCCGATTGCTCAGAAATCTCATGGCATCAAATAATCAGAGAACCTACAATCGACGGCAAAATTAATGAACTTGGTGATAAACTCACTGCCCTCTATGACAAACATGCACCTGTGCGCACAATCCGTGTAAGAAAATCTCCTGCTCCATGGCTGACAGCTGAATTACGTCAAATGATGACTAATAGGGATGCTGCCCACAGGCGTTTCAAGGCAGATCCGAAACCCGAGCGTTTCGAAGAATACAGAAAGCTACGGAACAGAGTGAAACAATGCATTCGCAATGCTAAAATCAGGCACGCTCGCTTCCTTGTATGCAGCGATCTGACGCCCACGACTCTATGGAAGAATCTCCGTAGCTTGGGGGTCGGAAAGGCAAAATCGGAAACTACTTTTCATGTGTCAGCTAACGAATTAAATGAATTCTTCTCTGCACCTCTGAATACCAGCACGGCTGATAATTACCGTCCACAAGAATACCCAAACAGGATAACTAACAACGATAGCTCCCATCTAAAACATGTAACAACAAATACGGCAAGAAAAGCAATAATGAGAATCTCTTCTGATGCAATAGGCAACGACAGTATCGGTATAACCATGATTAAGAATGTTGCCGATATCTTAGTACCTGTCTTAACTGACATATTTAATTTTTCCCTCGTGAACGGAATATACCCCACTGCATGGAAAAGAAGCATAATTCGACCCATCCCTAAGATCGAAAACCCGCAACTGCCTAGTGATTACCGACCAATTAGCATACTGCCTGCTCTGTTTCCAAAGCACTCGAATATATTGTTCATGACCAAATCATTGAACACTTGCATGAATTCAGCCTATATGACAAATTTCAATCCGGTTTCTGTAAACATCACAGCACAAACACTGCTCTAATTAAAGTAACAGATGACCTGAAATGTGCCATCGACAATCGAAAGGCAACAATATTGACGCTACTGGACTTCAGCAAAGCTTTTGACACTGTTAACTTTGACATATTGCTCAGAAAAATGCAACAGATTAATTTCTCTGATAGTGCAATGAGATGGTTTGAAAGCTACTTAAAAGACAGACAGCAATGTGTTGTCTGCGTAAATGAAAAATCTTCCTGGAAACATGTTTCCTTGGGAGTGCCACAAGGATCAGTCTTAGGACCACTTTTGTTTTCTTTATATGTCAACGATATTTCGTCGGTTCTGTCCTCCTGTAAATATCATTTCTATGCCGACGACCTCCAGCTCTACCTAAGCGTCAGACCTGAAGACGTAAACACTGCAATTGCTCAGATGAATGATGATCTGTCTTCGGTAGTGACATGGGCGAAAAGCCTGGGGCTTAAACTAAATGCAAAAAAGACGCAAGTAATCTTAATAGCCCATCAGAAATTAATAAGTTCAGATTTCCGCGAACGGCTACCTCCTATTCTACCCATTCTACTCGACGGTACTCCAATACCATATCAGAAAACAGTGAAGATTTTGGGTGTAACTTTGGATGAGCATCTCAACTGGGAGGAGAATACAGTCGCAGTGTGCCGAAAGACGTCTGCTTGTCTCTATGCTCTCAAAAAATTTCGGAACATATTTCCACAGGACTTGAAACGCCAGCTCGTGCAAGCACTCGTTCTACCGGACCTCCACTATTGTGATGTGATTCAACAAGGCACGAGTAGTGAAAACAAAAGACGGCTAGAGCTAACCATGAATGCCTGTGTGCGTTACACCTGCAACATTCGCCGATATGATCATGTTAGTGCTTCATACGCCGAGCTAAAGTGGTTGCGGCCGGACAAATTGCGTGACTACCACACTCTATGTCTACTTCACAGCCTCCTCGTCGCGCAAGCACCCCAGTACCTTGCTTCAGAGATTAAAAACCTGTCATTCCATCATAATCGAAACACGAGGTCACTCTTATTTGGTATCCTAACTGTGCCCACTCACAAAACAAAAACTTTTGCAAACTCCTTCTCAGTTACCGCTGTCCGCCTCTGGAACAAACTGCCCCTTACCTTGCGCAAAATTCAATCTCCTGCTGCTTTTAAGAAGACGTTGAAGCATTTCCTACTATCATCCTCATAAAGTTCTCCACAAAATTAATGTACTAGGCCAATCCTCTCATCTGTCAAATAGCAAAGCTAGCGTCTTCTATATTGCTCCTGAGATGCCTTCCCCTTCATCTATCTCTATTAGCCAGGCAATCTTCTTTCCCTTTATATTTCCATAATTATGTTTCATCATGTCTATTCTTCTCCTCCCTTCACCATGAGTCTCTCTCATACTCCCTGCTGCCAGCACTCCTATCTAAAATTTGTCTCTTCCATAATGTCTAACTATAACAGTACTTATGATTACGAATATAAACTCTATATGTATGTATTTTTCCAGGTGTACCTTTCTAATTGTTTATTTCACTTTTTGTGCTAGATGTAGTTTAACATGCCTACTAAAACGTATGAATGTAAAATAAATAGAATGCCTGGTTAGATGTAAGAGACCTGATGGCCCTAATTTTGCCAGGTTAAATAAATAAATAAATAAATAAATAAAATAAATGATAACCCAAACAAGTAATTCCTTGTTTCAAATACTATATTCTTTCTCATTCAATTAGCAAAACCCTAGAAGCTCTTTGAACAATCGCTTCATATGTAAATCTGCCTCCAGTTTCATTACAGCAACATTACAAATTAATCAAACTCTTGAGACAGACTGAAATATTTCTCAATTAAATACATACTGAAACAATTCCCTGACAATTAAAAAAGAAATGAATGACAAAAATCAATACTTAATCTATTCGCCCAACAATGGTTCCCTTAAGAATTCAACTCCTATCATTATCAAAATTAACGTCTGCGGCTAAGCACATGCACAAACCCTTTTCTTTAAATTAATAAGCGTGCTGCCAATTATAAAAAATATCAACTCAATTCCAAATCCTGTGTCCCTGCTGGCGGACACGGCATTACGGCAGCTCGGCGACGACCACTCAAAAAAATGGTTCAAATGGTTCTGAGCACTATGGGACTTAACTTCTGAGGTCATCAGTCCCCTAGAACATAGAACTACTTAAACCTAACTAATCTAAGGAGATCACACACATCCATGCCCGAGGCAGGATTCGAACCTGCGACCGTAGCGGTCGCGCGGTTCCCGGCTGAGGCGCCTAGAACCGCTCGGCCACACCGGCCGGCGACGACCCCTCGCCCAACACACGTGCGCACCACAGCAGGCGGGCTCCTACACTGGCTTCCAAACTGCCACTAATTAATCCGTGCGCTGCGAACCGCGACAACAATATCTTAGATTCCAGAGCTTGTGTATGCGCGCTGTAGCCAACCTTTAAATCCTAAGAGAGTATTGCCAATTATAGAATATAGGCTTACGCCTTTTATGAGAAACACTGTTTATTCTTTTATTCAGACATGTTTCGGCACGTCTGTACCATCATCAGTGGTTTTGCATATTGATAAACTAAAAAAGGAACATACTTTAGGTGGCCGCTGTTCTGATAAAATGAGGCCTAAGGACTATTTTTATCACCTGGACATTACATTATGATTTTGCAGGACAATATGTGCGGTGTCCTGCACTGACAGCTTGTTATCCGCAAACCAAGTGATGTAAATATTAATTTTGTCTGCTAGTTAACACATCCATAGATTATTAAAAACGTGATTTTGGTGTCACACGATGTTTTGCGTATATTTTTGTTGTTACTCGCGTGCTGTTGTGACAGATGCTTCTTCTTTCGCTTTCTGTGGGCACTGTACACACATGTTACATGTACTTCGTGTAATTTCGGTTATACAAAAGCCTTTTTTTAATTCGCAAAAAGTAGTGTACTCGATGTTGTTGTGTGGCCTAACACCTCGGCGTGCTTTTGTTCTCGAATGAGTCTAGCCTAAATTTGAATTTTGTCTATTTTTATCTCTCTTTTCTTGTGTGTGTGTGTGTGTTTGTCTGTGTGTGTGTGTGTGTGTGTGTGTGTGTGTGTGTGTGTGTGTGTGTGTGTGTGTAAGCTCCTTTAACTGTATGTGTTGCCATTTATTAAAGTTCCTCCAATGTGTTAAATTGTTAAATAATATGCCTTTACAGAGCATAGTGTATTGTAATGTAATAAAATAAATTTTTTTTATTATTTTGTGACGATTAGTGTAATGTAATAAAAAAAATATGAGCAGTGACTTATATAAAAAGAAACACACATTAATGCAATGGCTGAGCATAAAAGAGAAATAAATAATTTAGGAATATTATTAACAGTGTAATATCTTGTTTAATTTAGCCCGACGTGTATAAGCACTTAGTAACTAGCTCAGTTCTCAGGATAGTTACGAAATCGTCGATAATTAATGGTCCTTTTCTTATTTCCCAACACTACAGATGTGCTTATTGCATCAGACAATATTTGGTAAGTCTGTTCGATGAACACTTCTGTAATACGTAACTTATCGTGGTTTCATCTAGATTACTGAATATATGATAACAAGAGTAACATATACAAGTGAAATCCTATAATGGAACTGGAATCCTATGACCAGACCTTTTCTGCCTGGGAAGTTATTTCGTTATATAAAGAAAATCTGTGAGTAAAATTGTTCAATTAAAGTAGCTGCCTCCGGTCTCGTGGGATCTGAAATAAAAATAATTGTCCTAACCGACGCCACGTCTCGTAGATGAGCTAAAAGAAAAATGTTAAAGATTTTTCTAGGATGGGGGCCTAACAATGAAAATTCTTTGTTAAGGCCCATATCTACTTAAGACAGTCTAGGTATCAGATGATCAATTAATTGACCACATACATAAATTCTTTTGACAAAATAACAATTATATTTTTCGGGTCTTAAGTACAACTTACATTATAAGCTTGTACAGCAAGAAGAGCCTTACACAGGAACGTCCTCTTAGGTCCGACTCCAAGCATATAAGATAAGCGAATGACAAAGGAAAGATAGTTCATGCTTAGAAGCGCAAGAGTCCATGGAATAACATGTCCATTGTAGTTCTATGTCTTCTTCTGTGGCGTACTCGTCGATTATTTATAAACTTGATGTAATATTTAGTTTCCTTTTTTTTAAACCCCAGTCCACCAAGGAGAAACAGCACAGTATTCATTTAAAACTAGTTTGCCTTCTGCTATTGCCTTCTGTATGTGGAAGCTTTCTTCTCTTGTTATTTTGTGGTACAGGTTATGTCTGGGTTTCATGTATTCTGTTGCTGTAGTTTCTTGTACCTGAAGGAAGCAAGGACGAGGATGATGTTATGGTTGGCCAGTATCCTCTGTCTACAACACAAATGCACACGTGGATTAATATGGTTCTTTATTTACATAAACTGGAAACATTAACTTAACTTGAATAAAGACCTTGTTTTGTGGTACAAGCTCATCAGTAACAGTCCTATTGCAGTTGTAACTTTAGTTTCTCATTGGTAGAAGGTAAACTAGTCCCGCTATCGTCACCAATCTGATCGCTGTATATTGTCGTAGCCTTTGACGAACTAAACCCGCTCTGCGAGTAAACTGACAAATGACAAACTGGATGACTGAGTGAGGCCCTCCGGTCAGCGGCGGCGGCGGCCTAAATACATGCTAACGAGAGGGCGTTGGTGGTGTGTTGCTCGTGAGAGTGCGTATCTGGCTCTCTCTCTCTCTCTCTCGTGATAGGCGCGCTTGATCCACCGGCTACTAATTGATCTTGGAGCTTCATCTTTGCTGATTGGTGTGCTGGCGACAGCTCACATCAGCACAATTGTTATTATAATTAGGTGGTGCTAATGGGCTGCTAGGTGGTCGGCAAATGTGCTATGGGTACTGTTACTCTTTAGGGCTCTGAGGTGTGAGTATCTTGTTTTAAAGTTCCTGCACGTTTGTTTTATGTATACTGATTGCCAAATGTGGCACATGAGCTCAGATATTACTGATCTGTTGAATTTATCTCTGGGTGTCTCCTGTGTTGTGAGTTGTTTCTGCGTTGTGTTTTCTGTACTGTATACTGTTTGAAGTCCCTGTTCCTTCAGTATATTGCCCATTATGTGGACAATTTCGTTATTGTTGGTTAGTACATGACATTTTGTTTTGAATGTGCTGTTGCACTCTTGTGTCGTGCGTGTGGTCTTTGTTTTTGTGTTGTATTCTTCTGTGCTGTGTAAGGTGTGTGTGTGTGTGTGTGTGTGTGTGTGTGTGTGTGTGTGTGTGTGTGTGTGTGTGGGTGTGTGGGTGTGTATGGTGCACTCGTTGCTTTGTAAACAGAAAAGGAACAAACGCACCACACTTACAAAAAAAACCTGGTACAACAACACATCACACACACAATGACCACACGGAAGACCCAATAGTGCATCAACACACACAAAACAAAATGGCACGTACTCACCTACAATATCAAAACTGTCCAAATAACAGGAAACATACTGAAGAAATAGGGACATCAAATGGGATAAGGGACAGTCAAAACAGCACAGGAAAAATTCAGAACACAGAAGACACCCAGAGATAATTTCAACAGATCAGGAACAAATGAAGTCACATGCAACACTTGCCAGTCAGTACACATAGGACAAACACGCAGGAGATTTAAAACAAGATACAACACCTCAGAGCCCTAAAATGTAACAGCATCCATAGCACATTTGCTTACCACTTAATAGCCCGTAATCCCCATCCAACTACAACAGCAACAGATACGTAAACACACACACACACACACACACACACACACACACACACACACACACGGATATCCCGTCACAGCCTAAACACAAACTAACGAGAAAAGGAAATTTCCACATACAGAAGGCAATAGCAGAGGGCAGACAAGTTCTAAATGAAAACTACAGTCTATAAAGGCACGTTATTTAACACATTAAAGCAACTTTACCGAAATGGCAACACACACAGTTAAAGGAGTTTACACACACAGACACACACACACACACACACACACACACACACACACACACACACACACACACCATGGAGAGATAGAGAGAGAGAGAGAGAGAGAGAGAGAGAGAAGTAAACAAAATTAAAATTTGGGCCAAACTCATTCCGGAGCAAATGAATGCCTAGGTGGTTAGGACACACATCAAGATCGAGTTGCGAATTAAAAAAGGCATTTGTATGACCCAAATTCCACAAAGTACATGTAATATGTGTGTGCAATGAACACAGATACCGAAAGAAGATGTATGTCACAACAACACGCGAGTAACAAAAAATGTATACGCAAAACATCTTGTGGCATCAAAATCATGTCTCTAAAAATCTAGGAATGTGTTAACTCATGGATAAATTTAATATTTACATCATTTGCTTAACAGATGACTATCATATCTATCAGTACAGGACACCATACAGATGTTCACCCAAAACAATATAATGTAAAATCCATGTAATAAAAATTCCTTTTAGGTCTCATTTTATTAGATCAGCTACAGCGTAAGTTATAAGAGTCGAGGGACACGGAAAGGAAGCAGTGGTTGGGAAGGGAGTGAGACAGGGTTGTAGCCTCTCCCCGATGTTATTCAAATGGTTCAAATGGCTCTGAGCACTATGGGACTTAACATCTGAGGTCATCAGTCCCCTAGAACTTAGAACTGCTTACACCTAACTAACCTAAGGACATCACACACATCTATGCCCGAGGCAGGATTCGAACCTGCGACCGTAGGGGTCACGCAGTTCCAAACTGAAGCGCCTAGAACCGCACGGCCACACCGGCCGGCTCCGATGTTACTCAAACTGTATATTGAGCAAGCAGTGAAGGAAACAAAAGAAAAATTAGGAGTAGGTATTAAAATCCATGGAGAAGAAATAAAAACTTTGAGATTCGCCGATGACATTCTAATTCTGTCAGAGACAGCAACGGACTTGGAAGAGCAGTTGAACGGAATGGATAGTGTCTTGAAAGGAGGATATAAGATAAACATCAACAAAAGCAAAACAAGGATAATGGAATGTAGTCTAATTAAATCGGGTGATGCTCAGGGAATTAGATTAGGAAATGAGACACTTAAAGTAGTAAAGGACTTTTGTTATTTGGGGAGCAAAATAACTGATGATGGTCGAAGTAGAGAGGATATAAAATGTAGACTGGCAATGGCAAGGAAGGCATTTCTGAAGAAGAGAAATTTGTTAACATCGAGTACAGATTTAAGCGTCAGGCAGTCGTTTCTGAAAGTATTTGTATGCGGAAAGTATTTGTATGGAGTGTAGCCATGTATGGAAGTGAAGCATGGACGATAAATAGTTTGGACAAGAAGAGAATAGAAGCTTTTGAGATGTGGTGCTACAGAAGAATGCTGAAGATTAGATGGGTAGATCACATAACTAATGAGGATGTACTGAATAGGATTGGGGAGAAGAGAAAATAGTGGCACAACTTGACTAGAAGAAGGGATCGGTTGGTAGGACATGTTCTGAGGCATCAACGGATCACCATTTTAGTATTGGAGGGCAGCATGGAGGGTAAAAATCGTAGAGGGAGACCAAGAGATGAATACACTAAGCAGATTCAGAAGGATGTAGGTTGCAGCAGTTACTGGGAGATGAAGAAGCTTGCACAGGATAGAGTAGCATGGAGAGCTGCATCAAACCAGTCTCAGGACTGAAGACCACAACAACAACAACACAGCCTAAAATATGTTCACTTTTAGTTTCTCATTTAAAAAAAACCATTGATGATGGCAGAGAGGTAACGAAACATGTTTGGGTAATAAGGAAAAACAGTATTTTGCATGAAAGACGTAAACTATACAGAACAATATCAGGAGAGCACGAGCAAGTCAGCTGATCCAGTTAACCTGTAGATAAACTACAATTTTCTTCGAATGTCATTTAACTTTCAAACAGAATGAAACAGTATTCGGCAATATTCCAGCAAGACGCTTCTTAGCGGACCAGACGTAAAACAGCATGCTCTCGTTCTTAGATAACATATTAGTGTACTTAAAAACAAGAATGATAAACATTCTTAACATAAGGTTCTCATTCAAAAGGGTCGAAAATTCGATTTTTACTGCATTTTTTGAAAAATATCTGTGTCTATAATGTTGGGACAAAAAGGACTTTTAATCAGTGAGTTACAACAGTTTGAACAGCGTTTTGTTCGAAGCAATGTCACGGCCGCAGTGGGACGCTCACAGCCGGAGACGCATGGCTCAGGTGCAAAACTTGCCGTGCAGCGACGTAAGTTCACAGAATGGTATGTGTTACAGTATGCATGCAAACATATCCATCTCAGCCCGATTGGCTTTTGAGGGAACTGCTCTCCAGGAACAATTCGAGTTAGAGGAATGGTTGACATTCGGACTTGGAATTACAGACTAAAGGTAAGTAACGGAAACACTCTTTTTTGTCAAATTTTGGTAAAAACTGGTAAAAACATTAATTTTTGTCCTTAATATTATATTATTAGATTAGCCATTTTGAGTTTTGAAAATATAACTTCAGATTTCAGTTCAGTGACGCAGTCGACGTACTTCAGACTAGCAGGCCCCTGATCAAACCTGAATTACGGGCGCCATTTTTTTGTATGGAAAATCAACAATGAAGTGCAAAGTATGATCAGTCATAATCCTCAAACAGGTTCTTTTTATGTCTAATTTCCAAAGTTTGCATATTTTTTTGCTTATTTGAATGAGAACGTGACCTTATACACAGGGCAGCTTTTCCGCGTGAACTGGCGTGATGACATAAAATCGTATTGTAGGCATTTCACCATAAAGTCAAATACTAAATCCCCTGATGGTGTAAACCTACAGTCAGTCAGTCAGATAGTCTGAACTCCTTCTACATCGCCGGCCGGATTGGCCGAGCGGTTGAAGGCGGTACAGTCTGGAACCGCACGACCGCTACGGTCGCAGGTTCGAATCCTGCCTCGGGCATGGATGTGTGTGATGTCCTTAGGTTAGTTAGGTTTAAGTAGTTCTAAGTTCTAGGGGACTTATGACCACAGCAGTTGAGTCCCATAGTGCTCAGAGCCATTTTTTTTTTTCCTTCTACATCCGAATCCGAGTAATAAAATTCAGTACACTGTCATCTGCTACGCTGATAAGAAGGCGAACAACAAAAGAATCTACGAAGCTACCGGAGCGCCACATTTTCATCTACATCTACGTGATTACTCTGCTATTCACAATAAAGTGCCTGGTAGAGGGTTCAATGAACCACCTTCAAGCTGTCTCTCTACCGTTCCACTCTCGAACGGCGCGCGTGAAAAACGAGCACTTAAATTTTTCTGTGCGAGCCCTGATTTCTCTTACTTTAGCGTGATGACCATTTCTCCCTATGTAGGTGAGTGCCAGCAGAATGTTTTCGCAATCGCAGGAGAAAATTGGTGTTTGAAATTTCATGAGAATATCCCGTCGCTACGAAAAACGCCTTTGTTTTAATGATTGCCACTCCAATTCACGTATCATGTCTGTGGCACTATCTCCCCTACTTCGAGATAATACAAAACGAGCTGCCCTTCTTTGTACTTTTTCGATGTCATTCGCAGTCCCATCTGATGTGCATCCCACACCGCACAGCAATACTCCAGAATAGGGTGGACAAGCGTGGTGTAAGCAGTCTCTTTAGTAGCCTGTTCTGCCAATCAATCGCAGTCTTTGGTGGGCTCTATCCACAACATTATCTATGTAACCGTTCCAATTGACGGTATTTGTAATTGTAATCCCTAAGTATTTAGTTGAATTTACAGACTTCAAATTTGTGTGATTTATAGCTTAATCGAAATTTAGCTGATCTCTTTTAGTACTCATGTAACTTCACAGTTTTCTTTAACCAGAGTCAATTGCCACTTTTAACACCATACAGATATGTTGCCTAAATCATTTTGCAATTTGTTTTGGTCATCTCAGGACTTTATAAGACATAACAGCATCTTATGCTTACAATCAAAGACGGGTACTGAGACTGTCTCCTGTGTCTTTAATATAGATAAGGAACAACAGATGGCCTGTAACACTTCCTTGGGGAACGCCAGATATTATTTGTGTTTTACTCGATGACTTTCCGTCTGTGATGTTTCTGTCAGGAAATCACGAATCCAGTCGCACAACTAAGGCGATAATCTATAGGCGCGCAGTTTGGTTAGAAGACGCTTGTGAGGAACGGTGTCGAAAACCTTATGGAAATCTAAAAATATGGAATCAATTTTACATCCGTTCTCGATAGTACACATTACTTCAAGAGTATAAAGAGCTAGTTGTTTCTCGAAAGAACAATATTTTCTTAATCAGTGCTGACTACGTGTCAATAAATAGTTTGCTTCGAGGTACTTCATAATGTTCGAATACAGTACGTGTTCCAACAAGCTACTGCAAATCGATGCTAGTGATATGGGCCTGTAATTCATTGGATTACTCCTTCCCTTTTTTGCTATTGGTGTGACTTGAGCAATTTTCCAGTCTTTAGGTATGGATCTTTCCGCGAGTGAGCGGTTGTATATAACTGCTAAATATGGAGCTATTGTATCAGCATACTCTTCCTTTGCGACATGCTACTCTGAATCCCGTCAGCTTTCTGTACTGACGTGTGACAGAGCTTCAAGAATTAGTTCCAGAGCGTCTGGCACCTTCTCGCAATAAATCTCTTACTTTGGATCCATATCTGTTCTACTGGGTTCAGGTTCCAGTGGTGCGGTAAAACTTGCAAAAACGCAGCGTTTGTACGGCGTGCTCGATGCCGTGAAAATTATTGTTTTCTATGGTCCGACAACGTTTATCACTCTGGCTACGTTTATCACTCTGGCTCATTAGAAACCACATCTGTGGTATAAATCAAAGGACGTAGTCGAAGTAAAGAGTATTTGGGCTTTCATTTTTGCTCCAAAGATTCAATTTGTAATGTTTGATTTAAATGATCTTTATTAACAACTTTACGTAAAATATACGTAGATAATTAAGAATTTATACTTGCCTTGCAAATTGAAATTTGGCTTGTGGTGTGTAGTCAGAAACAATATGTGCTATTTTCATTGTAAATAATATGTGTGTTAATTAGCACATAGTTGAAGAATGTTATTCGAATCGAACGGAAAAGGAAATGAAGAAAAGACCAAAGCTAAATTCAGACCAGCGATCTGTAAGAATTCCAATTCCTATTCAACAAGGCTACCGATGAAGTCACACACGTCGTTAACAAAGACGTCTAATCTGAATAAATACAGTTCCTCGGAAAGCTTCAAAACTAATTTTCTCCGTAAACTTGTGACTGAACCGTGTCATTTGCCACGGTTCCTGTTTTTCCCCTTAGTTTATTCCTGTTTGGATTTTCCGCGCTTTCCTAGAGGGAACCGCGCCCGCTGGGAGGGGGCGCGGTGTGCCGTGCTGAGAGCAGATGAGGCAGCTTAGACGAGTCTTTGGCCCTGGGCGACCGTTCCGCAGCGGGACACTCGGTTCCTCTATCCTCAGTCTGGATGGGCCCAACAACCCGGGGCGTGAGTACACAAGAGGTCGTAAATCTGGACAACGTTTGGTTTCCGTTCATCGGCTGGGGAAGCTATGAAGTCCGTCTGCGGCTGCAAATGACCTCCAGATGGTGGTGTCGTCACTGAATGAAAGATTTTTCGTCTAGTTAGTGCAACGGTCGTCGTCTGGCGGGGCCAATCTCCCGGTGATGTGGGAGCTATTACTGACTGTGTGGCAACGTTTCTCTGCTTTAAATTTGTGATCGGAAATTGCCTTGCGTGTGTGTTACTGCCCCGTTGCATGTTCGTCCATTTGAACGTCTTGCTGACTTACGGCGCGCGTCGTAAAGAAACAAAGAAAAAAAATTTTTTTTTTGGCATGGGACGTTCTGCAAGCTGTTGTTTTCCCATGGATGACGTAGGTCACTGTTTGGATAAGTACGTTGTAAAATGTTAAATAACCGTGTACTGTCTGGCGGAGAGAGAGTGGCCTGTAGGCAATTTTATGGATGTCTGAAATGCGAGATTATGTTAATGTTCGCCAAGATTTGTTGTGTTTTAGTACGCAGGCATATTTAACTTTAGTCGTCGTTGGTGTGTATATATTCTTAAGGAGTTTAGTCCCCGTTAAGTCCGATATGTAATTATATTTAAGGTAGTGCTAGAGTTTCTATTTGTTAATCCGCCTAGCCACGACTGATGTCGATTGCTCGGTCTGTCTGAAATGTTGGGCCTATTGGGTAGAGACTGTTGTTGACTCCTCAGCTCCGAAGTCCCGTATTGATACTACGGCGGTACTTCTGCCGCAATTTCATTTACAGAAGTTATCAATTCTTGCGAGCACAAATAAAGCTACCTTTGCGTCTGTAATTTACGCCGCGGGCCAGCAACCTTCGGTTAATGATTAAAAATCGCCAACTGGTCTTCACCCAACCTAGTGGCTCGTGTTGGACGAGTTCCCTTTCCAGTTCGGGTAAATGTTTCATCTTCCTGGTGGAGCCATCCTCTTTCTCGAGCCACGCTGTGGTAAGAGTTGCCCGAGTGTCTATTGCCGCTCAGTGTTCCAGGAGAATAAAATAAGAGGTTAATTATCTACTCTACCTTTATGCCCAAGAAAGGTGAATTAGAGTAGTTCAGGATAACCTAATTATTGCACACTATTAAGATAGTTCTAGGTTTCGAGGAATTGCTGTTTGGTAAAATTTAGCCTTCTGTGTCGGTAATCCTGCGTATTCCACGATCCAAAGTTGTTATAGAACTGAAAGATTTGGTTTTGATACATTTGCTGAGACATGACTTAATTATTTGCTATTGATGTTAATTGCTTTAAATGAATCTTCTTTAATTTGTGGTTATAATTCTTAATGAGTGATCGTCCTTAATGGTGTAACATTTAATGTATGTCTGATTGTCCCCTATGTCATCTACTGACTTCATTCAGAGACTGAAAAAGGGATCCTTGCTCAAGTTAATGGGGCTTTATTAACCGTTGATCCTTATCATTTATGGCCTTAAAATATGTTTGTTGAAAAGGAGTAATCTTAGATTACTATTGTTTATTATTTAATTCAGAAGTTATATAGCAAATATTACGAGTGCAAATATTTTCTCATTGTTACACTTGGTTGTTCTGTGGTTTGCACTAAAGGGTGTGACAATAAATGCAAAATCTAAAGACAATCCCGCGTCAGGCCATCCTGATTTAGGTTTTCCGTGATTTCCCTAAATCACTCCAGGCAAATACCGGGATGGTTCCTCTGAAAGGACACGGCCGACTTCCTTCCCCATCCTTCCCTAATCCGATGAGACCGATGACCTCGCTGTCTGGTCTCCTTCCCCAAACAACCCAACCCCCAAACTGATTGTTTGTCGCTTGTTATTGATATTGGTTGGGAGAATAGTTTATTGATTGACCCCGTAGAAGGGGTACATCAGTGACAAACATTGACAACAATTCCGCAGTTTGATTTCAGTTCCGGCAAGTTAATACGACGGCTTACTCAACTGCAGATGGCGGCCAGGCGGACCACCGAAATACTGTGTTAGTCTTATGGAGACTGGTTACGAGTATCATTAAGAACAACCTGTTTCTCGCCATTTTTTGGGTTCCGTATCTCAACAGGTAAAAACGAAATTCTTATAGGGTCACATTGCGAAGTGTTCCACTCGCTTCTTCCACAACGAAGCAGGAAGCATCATCAGCCATTTTCACATGATTATTAAGAGCGCGACACAAAACGGTTCAAATGGCTCTGAGCACTATGGGATTTAACATCTGAGACCATCAGTTCCCTATAACTTAGAACTTCTTAAACCTAACTAACCTAAGGACACCACTCACATCCATGCCCGAAGCAGTATTCGAATCTGCGACCGTAGCAGTCCCGCGGTTCCGGACTGAAGCGCCTAGAACCGCTCGGCCACCGCGGCCGAAAGCGCGATTTAACTAGCGTTCACAGGAAGTGAGACTGTACACGATTTTTTAAATAAAAGCTACATATCTATTGGCCGATTAGGAAAAACATTGACTGCTCTTAATACATTAGACCAATCATGCGTTTGTATTTGCTTACATCCGATTTATCATTATGAGGAACAAAATATAGAATGATTCCCCAGACGTCTCTGCTCCTCTTCTATATGTTTCTTTTCTACGTCACGTGTCCGCACCATTAAATATCGCCTAGGGGCAGTGGTCATATTGTTTCACGTCGGCAGTGCATCGACTAGAGGCGATCTGATTGCAAACAACATTGGTAAGAGTTTATAAAGAGTTGCTTCACAGCGTTTCGGGTGTCATGCTACTAACCGTGATAGGAATTCGCCGATTTTCGATAGAAAACACCAGTAACACACGATGTACAAGCACATTCAGTACAAGCAGACATAAGCTTGTGTCTTCCAAGAGAAAGGACTGAAAGATGGCATACGTTCCATACTCCTTCTTCCGTACCTCTTCCAGATAATGATCAGTGTTCCTACTTGTAAATCAATGGGAGCGCCTGCTTGAGTGAACAATATCCGTCTTCAGATGTACTGATTTACGGTATGTTCAGAAGTTGTAGGACCATATTACCTTTTATCTTTTTGGAAAATCAAAACATTTTTCTGTGGAACGATCGAGTGGAAAATCTTAAGATGATTTGTCATGACACTTTAGCCAGTTCATCGACTCAGTCACACGTTGCATCATGCTAATTACCATACGGTGGCTATACTGCCTCACTTCCTTTCTGAAACGTAGCTCCTTTGTTTCATACATTAACGTGGTACACAAAACTTCGTGGCGTCATCACCCTGCAAAACGAGGAATCGCTAGAATTTTGTCGTTTTCAACGTCATTCTACTGCGTCTGTACTGTAGTTGTCATCAGCTCATTAGCTCATCATTTACCGTCAGCCATCACGATCAGGGCCCGTACTGCTCCTTCACTTAACTCTTCAGGTCATTTCACGAACTTGAATTGCTCTTTCCAGTACTCCCCATCAAGAAATTTGCCGCGAAAGAACCCCACGTCCTCAGTGTAGCAGTCAGGCACGCTGTACCTTGACAGTTCCACCAGATCAATTTTAAATATTTGTGATGACAACAGGACGTTCCTTAACGGTCATTTCGTACCTAGAAAATCACTAGACATGCTACGACCTTTCAAATTGTGCCTTGCTAGTGCGCAAGGTTATGTAACGGGGATTTTCTGATACATCGATGTCGTCCCCCGGCACGCAATATCCCAATTTTTACCTCCAGTGACCTAATAACTTGATTCAAATTGAGCCGTAAAACAAAAATACCACTCTACATTACCGTATAGGCCTACTGCTAAGTTCACACGCACATCGGTAACGTCAGTTTCCACAGTGGTTCATTTGACTGATGTAATGATTTGATAGAAGTATTTCATTATAACGTTTACTTTTTAACAGCGGAGGACTCATTACCTCTGCTGCCAGTATTTGGCCGCTAATGGCACTGGCAGTTAAAACAAAATATATGACAATATAAAAGGAAGAAAAGCAAATGTAAATATCCTAATTGCTATTAATTTGTTTTGATGCACTGTAATTCCTCTTTGTTCATTTTACTGCTCGCTGATTTCTCTCTCATTTTCCAGTGACGCACTCTCACTCAGAAATGGTCAACATCAATGTCCCTCCCCTTCTCACTCTCACACACACATACACACATACATACACACACAAACACACATACATACATACATACATACATACATACATACTATATACTTACTCATGAACACGCACGAGCACATTATCACGAATGTACACTGAATCTCAAAAAAAAAAAAAAGAGACTGTGGTGGTGGACTGACCAGAAAGAGTGTTGGGGGGAACTGAATATTGTCGTTAATCTTACATAGTTCCCCAGGACAAGTGGTCAATAACTGAATTACACCAAACAGCAAATCGGTTGTCGACAGATCTTAACTTTTAAGTCAGTGTCACAAGTTCCTTTTCGTATTCATTATCAGAACAAATCAAGGAAAGAAAATTAAGCGTGAAATTAGTTTGTAAGCGTTTCTTGTACTGTAGTTGTCATGAGTTGTTCACTCTTGTTACATATTTCATCCGAGAACCTTATCTCTGCTGCCTGCTAAGTATCTCTCTGCCCAGAAGAGCGCCGAGTAATTGACGTACTTAACCGTGTAAAAATATTCTTGAGCAAATACCCACTATCTCTCATGTCGAAAGCAGTTTCGTAGTTTCCAAGCCATGTCCCTGAAAGGTCTCATAAGACGAGAAATGAGACCTCCGCGAGTGTGCCTGCTGCTAATTTTCCCCTCCTAGAAATGTCCAGCACATCGTTGTTTTCATTTTCCTTTCATATAATTCTCACCTCTCTTTCTACATATCATTCACGAAAGACGTATTTCAGTAAAACCTTTTTTCTGCTAAACTGCATCATTTAGTCTCCAATGTAGCTGACTAATAGACAACCAGCAGCTTACAGCCTCTCATTTTTCGGTAACATACGGTATAATCTTCAGAACGATTACATTGAAGTTGAAGACCATGAAATTTTAAATGCTTGTAAACATATGCTGTATAATTTAATTTCAGGTAAATTATAGTGTGCTACAACATACTTACATTTATTTAGGTGCAATGCGATAATTGCTCACACTTTATCTGCGAGTTCCTGAAACACTGTTTCCCACTAGCTGCCATAGGTTCTGCAGTCATGTCCGACACATACTCTAGGTCTTGAAACAGGATTCAAACACACCAATCTAGTAGCTTCACCTGAGAATAGTAATCATCACTTGTAATTATTGCGTTTTGAACTTCACCACAGCAAAACGCAATTGTATAGAAGGTGAAGATAGAAAACCCAAATTTTATTCGCAAGCATGAAAATGTGGCCGCAGGAGCTTTCAGTTTCAGCAAGATGTTATCCTGCTTGTAATACTATCCTTCTAAAAAAAGGAGAGAAAAACTAGCCGTGTCACCAGAATGGTGTGGAAGAAGCGACAGTTGCTGCTAATCCACATTCGTTTGAGCTGTCAAAGAAATGTCTTGGATGATAAGCAGGTATCTACATCTGCCAGCAGTACCTATTCATGCACAATGTTTTAACATCATGTGATAGGCCATTTAACTCATAATCATCATTTGCCTATACCCAGTGCATTTCCTCACAAACGTGCCTCCTCTAAGCTCGACTATAAGTTAAGAAATGTCCCAAAAACACATATGACTCAGTTCATTGTGCCTTTTGAAATCCCTAAAAACAGGATGGGGGTGGACAAGGAAAGCATGGACAGCCGAAATCAGAATAGCAGCGCTATTTGTCATTTGACTGGTTAATTTATTTAACCACCACATAATAGCATCAATACATAAATACAATATTCACAAATAATTATGGGCGACTACGCGGGGGTAGCCGCGTGGTCCAGGGCATCTGGTCACGGTCGGTTCGGCTCCCCCCGTCGGAAGATCGAGTCCTCCCTAGGGCACTGGTGTGTGTGTGTGTGTGTGTCGCCCTTAGCGTAAGTTACTTTAAGTTAGATGACGTAGTGAGTAAGCTTAGGCACTGATGACCTTATCAGTTTGGTCCCTTAAGACCTTACAACAAATATCCAATTATGAGCGACTACAGTAAGGAAAATAAGTTGCTTACTGTAATAATCAGCTGTAACAAACGATTTTACTTCAACAAGGCCACAATGGTTCCTTTCAAAGGGCACGGCCGACTTCCTTCACCATCCATCCCTAATCCGATTAGACCGATGACCTCGCTGTCTGGTCTTCTTCCCCAAAACAACCCAACCCAACCCCCAACAAGGCCAAAAACACAGCACCAGTTAATAATTAAAAACTTGTATCCTTACGAAACCGAATCTGCTCAAAGGTAGCAGCAGATGAACCTTTCAGATAATTTAAGAAAAGGTCAGTTAAGGCTTTCAAAGGATTTTCGGCAACCAATTACAGTCCTTTCTAACCAAACAGGCCATTAACACACAAGAGGCAACACACTGCTAAAATCAGCATCAAATCTATTGAATAAAGTTTATGAAGTACCAAAACAACAAAATACATTAAGGCTGTCCACACTTGAGGCAAGTACAATCTCAACTTAGGCAGAGACCGGTAATTATGGTTAAATCATTTTAAAATATTCGCGTAACATTATAATCAAGACAGTACCTTGAGCTTAAGTTAGTTTAGAAAAATCTTAGCTAACCGAAATTCATAACATAGGTAATACAAGCATATTGCAAAGAATATGTACAATTTTAATGAAAAATTAAAAAAAGATTCCATGGCACAGAACCTTAAGTAACATAGTCACTACGTATCTTAAAATTTATTAGTAGACAGCGTGAACCAGCGTCCTTAGGCATTCGCAGATACGCTTCAAAGGCAGCCAAGTAGACACCAAGGCGGAGCGTAACAGCAATAAGCCCCCGTGGTCATCAGCCTCTGAAAAACTGGCCTTCAAGCTCAGAAGATAAAGTACGGCTGTTAGCAAACACCACTTAGGTGAAACAAACGCCAAACAAACAAGTTAATAAAATATTAACGGCCTCCTTGTCGATAATTTGTCAGCGTAAGACCTCATTACATGCCACTAAATTTCAAAAATGTTTCTTTAACCAAATTAAATAAATATCAAAAATTCCTAGCAGTGGTGAAGGTAATGTCTCCTTAAACTTTTGACTGAATAAAATATGATGAAAGAAAACTGAATATATTCCTAGTGAGTAAGTTGTGACACTAATTTATCCAAACCACATGGCAAGGACCCTTGTGTAACCAAGCAATTCCCTAAGGAAAATGACAATGCCACGAGGCAATAGTTAATAATTACGATATATCTTACAATACTTCCTTCTTTTATGTTTACACATGGAAAACTACCACACAATTTTAACACATGTATTAAATACAGGAAATTTCTGTTAATGCAAACAAAATAAGAAATAAAAGAGTAAATGCGAAATCTCTAAATTCACTTAACAAAACGATTTAATGTGGAAAATTTTTGCCATGACTTATTGCCAAAACATTTTCCCAGAATATTACGGCATAAGAAAGCCGACGGCCATATCAATGGAAAAATCTGACATTAAGGTCTAACCATTGAAATTAGTCTTTCACATTGCATGTAGACAACACAAATACGCTACAGTGTAGCTCTCAGTGGTATACAGAAATCCTCGGTACATGCAGAACTACATATACAGGAAAATATTCGGATAATCAGAAAAATATATATAATTACGCTCAAACAAATATTTCAGTAAGTCACCAAGTGCAGGCAGTAGAGGTGGATTTATCGTAGTGCAAGAAAGATTTATCATAAACGCACGATTTGGCAGATACTTGGTAATCCTGGAAACATCCAATGCAGTTCCCAGCACCCAGTCCCGCACAGCGTGGAATATCAATGGTGGTCAAATCAGCGGTCGAGGATGGAAGGACGCTGCACTCAGTGTCGTAACTCCGACATTAACAGTTACACCAAGTCTTGACCTAGAAATTTCTAGATCTCGAATTGGGTCTGTGATACCCTCTAACCCGCTGTCAGTCGCTGTCTCGCTCTTACTTCCCCACTAGCGCTGCTCAAGGCTTACTTTAGGACTTGCTCTTCCAAAGATACTCAGCGATAAGCTACAATCGATTTGTGCTACTGGTAATAATGACAGTGAATAATGCTGAAATCAAGGCCCAACAGATCAAATGTGAACCCCCCACAGTTCAACGTCCCCTAGAATCCACCTCCCCTCCTGCCCCTCTTCAGCACTGAAGGCCAAAGGCACAGCGGCTGATTGGTCTGTTTGACCTGTCTCACCTGGCTGGTTTCTACCTGCAGCCAGATTGCGAACGAGACTGTTGGCAGGACACAAGATCCTGACTATGGAGCAAGGGACCACAAATCGAGGAGCTACTTTGCAAGTAACTCGACCATGCTACCCCCATGCACACTGTACTTCCGGCCGAAGAACGTATCCCAACACTCAATATTCGTCATACTTCTAACTAAGTTCTGTTTAATCACACAAGGGGTGATACACTCAATCGGAAGATCTATATTCCACAAGTTGACAAGGGGAGAATTAACGGGGTAGACGAAAATAACAGCCACTGGAACCACCTTAGACATCTCATACTACGCCGAATTAAAGGCGAAATTGATCCGAGGTAGAGAAATATCCCACTTGGTCTGAGCCTTCGTGTGATAAATGATTAAAGGTGGCTTAAGATTCCTGTTAACCCTTTCAGGGAATTAGGGCTGACGATAATAGAGGATGGTAATAGTAAGCTTACCGGAGTTACCAAAACAAAAACGTTTGAACTCACTAGAAATGAAGGCGACAGCGTTATCGCTCACAAGAGCCTTAGGTGTCCAAATCAAGACAATATATTAGTAAAATACCGAATAGTAAGTGAAACAGTGACTCCTGTGCTGTGAAGTAACTAGACAAACCTAGAAACGCCATCCACTACTACCAGTATATAACGATTCCCTCCTTTAGTCTGAGGAAGGGGACCCACGTAATGAAGAAATTATCCATTGGGCACTGTTCTCGTTCGGATTACAATAGTTGATGTTGGGTTTACCCATTCTGCGCAGTACACACTCGCCGACTAAACAACGAATAACCTTGTATAAGGAAGGCAAGGTGAGATGACAACACACCTTAGCAAGGGTTTTATGTAGGCCCAAATGACCACCCAACAAGAACAAAGAAAATAATAAAAGATGGAAGACGTCAATTGGATGGGTAAAATATCTTAGTTCAGATAATTCTCAACCTCACAACACTAAATAGCATTTTTTTAAAATATCCGGGAACAACCACCTCAGCCAATACAAACGTCCTAACAGGACCAAAATAATGATCCTGGTCCTGTATAGCCTTGAGGTACCCAAAGAGTTGTGGTACTTCAGTTATAAAATGTAGACTAGTGAACTAGTCAACAATGAACAGCCTTCTTCTTCCTGCGTGCCATCATAAAACATGCGGCTAAGCGCATCTGCAACTTGATTATCGGAGCCCACAATACAAACGCACTCTGAAACGGAAGGCAGATATACGAAGTGCCCACATTACAATCCTGCTGGACTTTACACAGTGTGCCAAGACCCAAATCTAGGATTTGTTGTTGGTCGCTAAGTCAAATTCCCTGCGCTCGAGGTAGAATTTAAATTTAACAAGAGCAAATAAGACAACCAACGTCACACACCCATAAACCATGTTCTTAAGTTCAGGACCTGCTAATCTCTTCGAGGCAAAAGCTAAAGCTGTAAAAGTACTACAGCAACACCGGCATTGGAAGCACCAGTCTGTACTACAAATCTCTTTCCAAAGTCCAGGATAGCAAATACAGGAGGGTTGCTGACGGCAATCTTCACGGCTTCAAAGGCGGCTTATTGATCCTCTCCCCAAACAAAGTTCCCTCCCTTGTTACGCAGATTTTTAAGGGGAGCACCAAGGTTGGCTAAATTAGGGACGAACTTCAGAAAATAATTTTTCATACCAATGAATCCGGCCACCTCTTTTTTTCTCCTGTGGTAGAGAAAATTTTCTCAAATCGGAAGTCCGTTCTAGATAAATCATAATACCATTCCTGGAAAACAGGTGACACAAGAAAGAGATATGCTGCCTAGGGAGGGTAATTTTCGATCGTTTGACAGCTTATCCTGCAAGTCGAAGCTTTAACAATACCTGCTCAATATGATAAAGATGTTCGCCCAAAGAGCGGGTATAGACCACTGCATCGTCAAGGTAATTATATACACAACTAAAGTTAAAGTCACCAAAAACATGGTTTAAAAGTCGTGACAAACCCTAACCCCGGTATCCAAGCCAAATGTAACCAGATTTCATTTACACAGACACCAATCTGTACAAAATCAGTAGCTTGCTTAGATTTCTCTCTTATGGGATCTGTTAGTAATCTTTTTTAAACCAAATGCGGTAAAACGGCAATCACAAGGAGACTATCTGAAACAATTATAGAGATCAAGAAGGGGAACTGACTCCGAAACAACCTTCTCATTATAAGATCGATAATCGACTACTGGACTATAGTCCTTAGGAACGAGAGATTTAGGGGAGGCATACGGGGGAAGCTGATTGTGCAGTAAGTCCATCCCGCAGGACATCATTAACCTTTTGCCTTGATATTCTCATCTTAAGGAATAGCGCTGTAGGCAGTACAGTTGAAGAGGAATGGACATCTCTAAAAAGGGCCATCACAGAAGTTGTGAAGGAAAACATAGGTACAAAGAAGGTAGCTGCGAAGAAACCATGGGTAACAGAAGAAATACTTCAGTTGATTGATGAAAGGAGGAAGTACAAACATGTTCCGGGAAAATCAGGAATACAGAAATACAAGTCGCTGAGGAATGAAATAAATAGGAAGTGCAGGGAAGCTAAGACGAAATGATTGCAAGAAAAATGTGAAGACATGGAAAAAGATATGATTGTCGGAAGGACAGACTCAGCATACAGGAAAGTCAAAACACCCTTTGGTGACATTAAAAGCAACGGTGGTAACATTAAGAGTGCAACGAAAATTCCACTGTTAAATGCAGAGGAGAGAGCAGATACGTGGAAAGAATACATTGAAAGCCTCTATGAGGGTGAAGATTTGTCTGATGTGATAGAAGAAGAAACAGGATTCGATTTAGGAGAGATAGGGGATCCAGTATTAGACTCGGAATTTAAAAGAGCTTTGGAGGACTTACGGTCAAATAAGGCAGAAGGGATAGATAACATTCCACCAGAATTTCTAAAATCATGGGGGGAAGTGGCAACAAAACGACTAGTCACGTTGGTGTGTAGAATATGTGAGTCTGGCGATATACCATCTGATATTCGGAAAAGCATCATCCACACAATTCCGAAGACGGTAAGTGCTGACAAGTGCGAGAATTATCGCACAATCAGCTTAACAGCTCATGCATCGAAGCTGCTTACAAGAATAATATATAGAAGAATGGAAAAGAAAATTGAGAATGCGCCAGGTGACGATCAGTTTGGCTTTAGGAAAAGTAAAGGGACGAGAGAGGCAATTCTGACGTTACGGCTAATAATGGAAGCAAGGCTAAAGAAAAATCATAGGATTTGTCGAACTGGAAAAAGCGCTCGAGAATATAAAATGGTGCAAGCTGTTCGAGATTCTGTAAAAAGTGGGGGTAAGCTATAGGGAGAGACGGGTCATATACAATATGTACAACAACCAAGAGGGAATAATAAGGGTGGACGATCAAGAACGAAGTGCTCGTATTGAGAAGGGTGTAAGACAAGGCTGTAGCCTTTCGACCCTACTCTTTAATCTGTACATCGAGGAAGCAATGATGGAAATAAAAGAAAGGTTCAGGAGTGGAATAAAAATACAAGGTGAAAGGATATCAAAGATACGATTCGCTGATGACATGACATTGCTATCCTGAGTGAAAGTGAAGAAGAATTAAATAATCTGCTGAACGGAATGAACAGTCTAATGAGTACACAGTATGGTTTGAGAGTAAATCGGAGAAAGACGAAGGTAATGAGAAGTAGTAGAAATGAGAACAGCGAGAAACTTAACATCAGGATTGATGGTCACGAAGTCATTGAAGTTAAGGAATTCTGCTACCTAAGCAGTAAAATAACCAATGACGGACGGAGCAAGGAGGACATCAAAAGCATACTCGCTATGGCAAAAAAGGCATTTCTGGCCAAGAGAAGTCTACTAATATCAAATAGCGGCCTTAATTTGAGGAAGAAATTTCTGAGGATGTACGTCTGGAGTACAGCATTGTATGGTAGTGCAACATGGACTGTGGGAAAACCGGAACAGAATCGAAGCATGTGGTGCTATAGACGAATGTTGAAAATTAGGTGGACTGATAAGGTAAGGAATGAAGAGATTCTACGCAGAATCGGAGAGGAAAGGAATATGTGGGCCTCGGGCATGGATGTGTGTGATGTCCTTAGGTTAGTTAGGTTTAAGTCGTTCTAAGTTCTAATGGACTGATGACCATAGCTGTTAAGTCCCATAGTGCTCAGAGCCATTTGAACCATTTTTTTGGAATATGTGGAAAACACTGATAAGGAGAAGGGACAGGATGATAGGACATCTGCTAAGACATGAGGGAATGACTTCCATAGTACTAGAGGGAGCTGTAGAGGGCAAAAGCTGTAGAGGAAGACAGAGATTGGAATACGTCAAGCAAATAATTGAGGACGTAGGTTGCAAGTGCTACTCTGAGATGAAGAGGTTAGCACAGGAAAGGAATTCGTGGCGGGCCGCAGCAAACCAGTCAGTAGACTGATGACCAAAAAAAAAAAAAGATGAGAGATGAGAGACGATACAGAGTATGCTGTACTGGGATGTCGTCAGCCAGACGGAGTTTTGCATGTATGAGACCGGCTACACCACCAACGTATTACTCAATGCATCGGGAAATTGTTCTGGAAGGGCTGTGAACTGTTTTTCCTACAAAGAATCGATGTTACTGATAAAATGAAAAGTGAAAAGAGCTATTTTCTCACACTAAAGGATTCTAAAGAAAAAAGTGTTTCTAGCAAATACGACAACCCAGACTATAGAATGAATAAAATCACACACAAAAAAGAAGGTAACAGACAAGTTCTTAACGACAATCAATCTAACAGACCAAGAAAAATCATAAACAGATAAACTACCGAGCACCTCAACCACCAGGGGCAACTCTTCCCTATTGGTCAAGGACGTCTCTGGGACGAGGGGGATGTAGGTGGCATGCTACAAACATAACGAAATTCGAGACATCATCTATAGTTGAGCAAGCAAACGGAAGTTCCAAAATCCTGAAATGGAGAGACAGGTTCCTGGTTAAGCTGAGTACAAGCATATGCAAAAGCTCACTTATTAAGAGCGTGGGTATGCGCGCAATGCGCGATAATTTTACTCTGAAAAGTTGAAATCCTCACCCTCTGGCGTCAGATGTTCGGCCGAGGTCCACGTCTAACCGTGCGCTCACGAACGAGATCACTAGTGGCACCACGACAACAACGTTTACCGCCTAATAAATCTGAAGGCGACTGCTGATGATGACTGCTTTGGGTTGGAGGATCATACTGAAAACCATTTCCGCTATCTAGATGCTGGTCTAAATGCCTCGGCAGAACAGGTACGTCATTCAACTCAGAGAAACTCGTCGGTTTACGTGCAAGTAAAAAATAGGACCGAGCTTCGGTCCTGATGCCTTCCACAATGTTATAGCCCTGTTCGGTAACTTTCATTCCAAAGCCGGAGCAGCAATGCAAACACGCTCAATTCACTGACCCTAGGTCTCGGTAGATGCTTGTACCTGACAATAGTGTACCTGCTCAAATTCGTTACGCATTCACGGTGATAATTTTCTCTCTGATATACGAATCCTGAGTTTACGTACGGTGCTTGATTTCTAAATATCTTAGACAATAAACTACTTAACAACCCCTTCGACAAAGGATAAAGCAAGGAAAGTATCACAGAATGCGATATACACAAGACATCAGCATGAAATTCAAATCGAACAACCAACCGCAACACCTGCTGAACTTGATCTAAGTGATCAATAGATAACGCGGAAATACCACTAAACAAAAACATGATCGGGTTAGGTAATTTAGCAAGTGCATCATAGCCCGAACAGCAAAGACTTCGAGCCCCGATCTGTTTTGAATCTAGTAACTGACTGTTGGCTGAAGTACCCTGTTCCAAAAAACCTATTTCACTATCCAAACTCACTAAACCAGTTCTTACTTGTAGAGCTTTCGCTTGATCGACCAAACGCTTAACAGTCTCCCTTCGCTGATTACTAAGCTCAAGTCAGTTTAAAACAGCGAGACAGTTAATCCAATGAGCCAAATTGGCTTGTAAATAGATTGACTGCCTTCCACAAACTACAAATCACAAGACACTTCTTCCAAAGCTACAAAAGTATTAGAAATAGCGGCACCTGCCTCAACGGGCTCAGGAGAAATGTGGAGAGGGCTATCCAGTGCTGCCCACGACATGGCCGCCACTCCCAGGACGGTACCTTCCACAGAAACGCGCCGCACCCTGCTGATAATCAAGGTGTTCACGCCTGAGATACGATACGCCCAGACGACCTCTGTCATCCAAGACAATAAATGGCTACCTGGCTCAGCACAAAAAAATTCAGGAAAGGCATCTCGAGTTTCAAGAGACAAATGACGCTAAACGGGTCACAGAACGCAACCACGCTCTATGGCTACCGTTGAAATCTCTAAACACAGAGCAAGGAAAACATGGAAGGGTGAACACAGAATAGCAACGCCAATTGTCGTTTGAATGGATACATTTATTTAACCATCACATAATAACATAAGTAAATAAATAAATATCACATTCACAGATAATTATCAATGACAGTGTAAGGCTAATTATTACTTACAGCAATAATAGCTTTAACAAATGATTGTACCTCAACAAGCCACAAAACACAGTGCCAGAATACATATAAAACAGTAAATAATTTAAAAAAAAAACTTCTTTCCTCATAAAACAGAAGCTGCTCAAAGATCAACAGCAAAAACCATTAAGACATTTTTGGAAACTAATTAATTGTTTTAATCAAACAGGCCATTAATAAACAAGAGCGCAAACACACTGTTAAAATTAGCATACAGCAAAATGTATTGAAAATTTTATGAAATACTAAAACAGCAAAACAGATTAAAGTTGTTCAATCGTGAGGCAGGTACAATCTCAGTTTAGGCTCAGACCAGTAATTGTGGTTAAACGATTTCGAAATGTTTGCCTAACATAATAATCAAGACAGTACCCTGTGTGTAGGCCACTTTAGAAGATACTTAGCTACCCGAAATTCATAACATGGTCAATTCAAGGATATTCCAAAGGAGATGAACACCTTTAAGTGACACTTTAAATAACGTTAACTTAGCCACGGCTTAACTTAACATTTATTAGCAGGCAGTGTGAACCAGTGTGCTAAGGCAATTGCAGACGCATCTCAAAAGAAGGCAATAAACACCAAGGTGGAGCATAACAGCACAAGACCAATGGCCATCAACCACTGAAAAACCGGCCGTGAAGCTCAGAAGACTTAATAGGGCAGATAACAAATACCACTTAGGTGAAATTTGGGCCAAACAAACAAGCAAATGTTAATGGCCACCTTATCGAGAAATATTCAGAATAAGACCTCTTCATAGGACACCAAATGTAGAAAATTTATCTTTAAGCTAATTTACAAAATATCAAGAATGCATAGTGGTGACAAAGATAATGTCTCTTAAACCATCCAGCTGAATAAAATTTGATTCAGGAAAACTTAATAAACGCTCAAGAATAAGATCTGACAGTAATTTAGCCAAACAACGTGGCAAGGAAACCTGCGTGAACTAAACAGTTATCTAACGAAAGTGACAAGCATACGTCTACAAGGCAGTATAGCAAACTTCTACAAGGCAGTACTTAATAACATCTGAGGTCAGAACTTAGAACTACTTAAACCTAACTAACCTAAGGACATCACACACATCCATGCCCGAGGCAGGATTCGAACCTGCGACCGTAGCAGTCGCCCGGCTCCAGACTGAAGCGCCTAGAACCGCTCGGCCACCGCGGCCGGCTCATTAAACTCCCTTTCTCCACAAGAGCAATGACGCGGCCACGAGTAGCCTGACTAGGCATGGCGTCCTGAAAGTGACACTGTGAAGGAATTTGACCTTTCGCGTTTACTGTCATTGGTTACTATACAGGGTAATTTTTTCCACCGTTAACGAACTATATGGATTGATCGATGGGTGGATACAGAACAAAGAGGGTCTAACGAACGTATGTACCGAAATGCAATGTTTCCATGCTACAGACTGTTTATTCAAGCATACTTTGTTGCCTAGACTTCGGTCTAATTCGCGCTTATATCGTGCAGCCAGAGTTAAAGCACGCATGGTTTCCTCCTAGAGAGTGGGACTGTTCCTCACACATCATGTCCTAGCGTCCTCTGCTGCCGTCTTACTTTGTAATGTTGTGTCCGATTTACTTCGCTTGCAGATTCCCCTTGTAGTTGATGTGATACAGCGCTGTACACAACGGTTCCTGTGCACAATGGTTCCGTATTGGAGAGCTTGCCGACATGATGTATACTTACGAAAAAGCAAAAGTCAACCGCCAATGGGCAACAAGGTTGTATCAGGAGACCTATCCCCGCCGACAAAAACCACAGCATTCAATGTTTGCAACAGTGTTTCTCTGTTTGTCTGAGACAGGGCCGGTTCAGGAAGCAGGAAATCATGAAGGACGTACCCGAAATGTTCAGACAGCAAACTTGGAAAATGTGATTAACACTGCGTACAGCTAAAGCTGAATCAGTACAAGGCAGTTGGTCCACCGCTACAAGGTAAGTCAGACGCCTTTGTGGAACATTCTCTATGACAATTGTTATTACCCTTATCACTTGCAGCGTGTGCCGGGCTTACTAGCAACAGACTTCAACATCGGGAGTAGTTTTGTCGCTGGTTTCTTCACCAGGCAACTACGGTTCCGGCTCAAATGGCTCTGAGCACTATGGGATTTAACTTCTGAGGTTATCAGTCCCCTAGAACTTAGAACCACTTAAACCTCACTAACCTAAGGACATCACACACATCCATGCCCGAGGCAGGATTCGAACCTGCGCCGTAGCGGTCTCGTGGTTACAGACTGTAGCGCCTAGAACCTCTCGGCCACCCCAGCCGGCTACGATTCCGGAATTTGTGTCATCCGTCCTATTCACATATAAGCCCGCCTTACGCGGAGTGGTATCTTCAGCTTCCATAACCTTCATTTGTGGGATAGTATTCAGAACTCTCATGGAATGGTGACTGTGAATCATCAGCACCATACAGACAGAATGTATGGGCCGGGATAATTGGCGAC
Organism: Schistocerca serialis cubense; assembly: GCF_023864345.2. Taxonomy (NCBI): domain Eukaryota; kingdom Metazoa; phylum Arthropoda; class Insecta; order Orthoptera; family Acrididae; genus Schistocerca; species Schistocerca serialis. The sequence goes on along the minus strand of NC_064638.1, from coordinate 645,280,004 downwards.
CGTATTTTACGCCCCGTCTTCCTTTCACGTTACTTAACAGGCCGCAGCTATCCGCCTTTCCTGCGGGTAACTTTGCCTCTCCCGCTGGAGGAAGTGCCACTGATGATTCGAAGAGTTATATGGCTGCTACATGATGGTGCTCCAGCCCACTTCACCGTTATTGTCCGGACGGATTTCAGTAGTGTCTTCCGTGGTCGATGGATCGAACGAGGGAGTCCAATTACATGGCCTTCTCGTTCAACGGATTTCAACCCAAACGTATCGTGTTCGCAGAGCCATTCCAGATGTGGAGACAATGGAGAAGCGTATTCATGCTGCCTTTGACACTGCCTGGCCGATGTGAACGTGTGAGACAGAACATGCTACGACGCGTACACGCATGCGTTGAGGAACATGGAAACAATTTTCAACACTTTAGCTGTGGCTACGTGGTAAAGCACGTATTAGACCGCAGTCTCCGTAACCATACATTTCCGGGCATAAGTTCATTATACCTTTTCTGTTACGTACCTTCTCATCGATCAATCTCTATAGTTTGTACACAACAGAAAAAAATCACCCTGTAAAAAGGATGATGCACTTGCAGAGAACAGAACTGGGGAGCAAAGACATTTTTTGCATGGCGTGACTAAAATAAGGCATCAGATGATAGGACCCATTCTGATAATTCAACGAATCATCAGTTTTGTAATGAAGCTAAGTGTGTGTGTGTTTTTTTGGGGGGCTGAGGGTGGGGTGGGTGGGCGGGGGGGGGGGGGGGGGAAGTGAACTGCTGACCAAGAGACGAATACAGAAAACATGTCAAACAGCTGTACTTTACAGCAATTGTTCAGAGATGAAGAGGCTTGTGCAAGCTACTAGCGCGGAGAGCTGCACGAAATCAGGGGTACGGTTGAAGACACTACAAAACAATAAATTCAGTCAGAATGCAGTATTCTATAGAAAAAGACAGGATGTTTTATTTAATTAAAAGATTTTCTACAGTCTTCGAATAGATATGGAATACTGCCAACATCATTTTCCCGTAGTTTCTGAAGTAATATTTCATTTGCATATTCCCAAAGTAAATAGGAAAGTATGGCATATTGAATTTCATTCGTGTCAGTGCTGTACCGGACTTTATCTCTGGGTGTCATTACTGCTGGCGAATTTTTGTGTTGCCAAGTAAACGTTTGGTACTCACCTGTCTTCTAATGATTCACATTGTCTGAAGAATGATTTCCAGCTGTGTTGATAGCGGGATCTTCACATAGGGGCTCAACTGCTCATGGTATCGTTCCTGTAGTCTCATGTGCCATGAGAACACCACTTTAGAGATTAACACGCGTTCATACTATAAACTTTCGAGAAGTAAGTATAAAAGAAAATTTCTGAACTTGACACATGTCGACAAAAAAGGTAGTTAAAATAACGTATTCCCCAAAAAATGATAATGATTGAAAAATAAAATCGATGAACTGACTTGTCTATGTCTACGAATTAAGTAAAAGTAATAATATTCCTGAACATCATCTGATCACAGAAATTCGAATACAGAATGGGGATGAGTACAGCTTCGTCATTCAGCCATTGTTGGTTACATACGGAGTAATTAACTTTAAGAAGGAATGATTGTACAAACACAGTGATCAGGCTTTATTTGTACTGAACAAAATTTGGATGTTTGTGTCAATAAATATAAATTCAGGTAACGTTAATGGCAAGAGCAACAACATAAAATCTAATGCTGGTAATTTAGAGTAATTCCTGCAACATGGTTATGAATAATCGAATTTTTAACTTCTAATCGGTCTGAAGTAATACTAGGTGATGGAATGAATCAAAAAAATTAATGAATATTGCTGTGTATTCTGCAACTATATTAGAGTCCCTTATCGTTTAGTACAATCCTTTTCATACAACTTGCAACAAGAACTGAGGGGAAGCAGCAGCACCACCGTTGGTAACATTCTTACAATTACGAGGGTCAGTCAAAAAGTAATGCCTCCTATTTTTTTTTCTACGTTTAATTGTCAGGAAATTTAAATGCAATTACATAGGTTGAAAACCACAACATTGAGGATCATTTTGTCATTTTTCAATGTAATCTCCGCCCATCTCTACAGTTTTGGTCCATCTTTGAACAAGGGCATGTATCCCAGCACGGTAAAAATCACAGCTCTGCTTCCTAAGCCATTGACGCACGGATGTTTTGACGGCCTCCTCATCTTCAAAATGAATCCCACGATGAGCTTCTTTTAGTGGCCCGAACAGATGGAAGTCTGATGGTGCCAGGTCAGGGCTGTATGGGGGATGAGGCAAAACTTCCCATCCAATTTTGACAATCTCGTCAGAGGTGTGACGACTGGTGTGTGGTCTTGCATTGTCATGCAAAAGAAGAACATCTGCCATTGATTTTGTTGGGCGAACTCGCTGAAGACGTGCTTTAAGTTTGTTGAGGGTTGTGACGTATTGAACAGAATTTATTGTGCATCCCTGCTCCAAAAAATCAACCAGAATCACACCCTCTGTATCCCAGAAAACTGTTGCCTTTCCCTGCCGATCGCACAGTTTTCAATTTTTTCTTCCTCGGCGAGCTTGTGTGACGCCACTCCATTGACTGCCTCTTTGATTCGGGTTCAAAAAAATGCACCCATGTTTCGTCCCCGGTCACAATTTTTTTCAGAAACTCATCTCCCTCCAAACGGAAGCGCTGCAAGTGTTGGGAGGCTATTGTTTTCCTTGCCTCTTTATTCTGATCGGTTAACATTCTTGGAACCTACCGTGCACAAACTTTTGAGTACCCCAATTGTTTAATAATCGTGATCACACTGCCTTTACTAAGAGAAATAATGCGACACACTTCATCTGCAGTCACCCGACGGTCACCACGAATGATGTCATCAACTTGCTGAATGTTGTGTGGAGTCACTGCACTCACCGGCCTGCCGCTCCGCTTTTCGTCAGTCAACGGTGTTTGCCCTTCAGCTTCCTTACAACGACGAACCCATCGTCTAACAGTGCTGACATCCACTGTCACAACACCATACACCTTCTTCAGTCTTTCATGAATGCGTACGGGCGTTTCACCTTCTGCATTCAAGAATTCAATCACACAACGCTGTCTCAAACGAACATCGATGTCGGCCATCTTACAAACTTCTGCTGTGCTGCCACCTGTTGACACAGAAAGTTACTACTGCAGTGGATTGCAGAAGAAGGTTTGAGGAATGGCGCCAAATTCAAATTTTTCACTTAACTTAATTTCTTTAAGTAGAAAAAAAATGGGAGGCATTACTTTTTGACCGACCCTCGTACTTTGCGATTGCAACCATTCCAGTGTCAATTCTACATTTAATGGTCTCTCAGATCGTTGTACTGAACTTTTGACGTTTAATGTCAAGGTACTTAACATTAACAAAAATGTAGTAAAAATACATTATCTATTTGGTATTGCTAGATCAGGTTACATTCCCAACATCATTCAGTACCATAGCTACGCCTCACTATTGAAGAAAACGAATAGACTTTCTCTACCAGTGCTTATATTGTATTGTTTTCTCTTTTCCCCCAAATTTCCCTAATGTTTTATTTCTAAATTACGTCTTCTTCGGTGCTATGAAAACCTACGTATATTGTCCTTGATCTTTTCTTCTGAAGTGCAGTTGCTTCTTAAAAGATTCCGAATGTTTGTTACACTAAATTGATACGTATACTTCGTTTTAAGCTAATTTATATGTTAGCCACGAAACAGATATGTTATATAATTTTGAAGAATTATTTGTAAATATAAGAAGGTATCACATCAGCATACAAGATTACAAAATCACTCACCACTTTTTAGGTCGGCCGGTGTGGCCGTGCGGTTCAAGGCGCTTCACTCTAGAACCGCGTGACCGCGACGGTCGCAGGTTCGAATCCTGCCTCGGATATGGATGTGAGTGATGTCCTTAGGTTAGTTAGGTTTAAGTAGTTCTAAGTTCTAGGGGACTGATGGCCACAGATGTTAAGTCCCATAGTGCTCAGAGCCATTTGAACCATTTTGAACCACTTTTTTAGAGCATACTGCAGAATCTTGTTACAAATGTTGATAGTCTGACAACACTCTTTTCTCAGAAAAGTTGCAAATATTTAATATAGGACTATAGTCAAAAATAGAGATTTGAAGAGCTTAACCTTAAAACCGAATGGAGTGTGATAAAACCCGTCAAAGAATATTATTTCAGGACGTAGTTTATCACCAAATTAAAGAAATTTGTGTTTTTCAACTGTTTCTTAACAGTGACAGTTAATATTTATTTTACTTCGCAACTTAGTACTGTAATATAATGTCAATTCATTTTACTATACTGCCTATAAATGAGACGTATATATTTCTGACTTCGTCTGAGAAACCCTTGTTCGTCGGTCATAAGGAATATTATAAATATAATGTAAATATAACAGCACAGAAGCTTATCCTCGAAGTCTGCCGATGTCATTCCTCTTCCTCTGGTAAGTGAGAAGAAGAATCTGCGGCATTTGGAGGATTGACCCCTTAAGAAAGGCTTCAGAGAACGGCTTTCTAATGAAACTCCTTACAATAACCAATATCATGAGAAGGGAAGGTGCTACTCACCATATAACGGAGATGCTGAGTCTCAGATAGGCACAATAAAAAGACTCTTACAATTATAGTTTTTGGCCGTTAAGGCCGTCGTCAACAGTGGGCATACACTCGCACAGACAGACACACACACACACACACGCACACACACACACACACACACACACACACACACACATACATACACACACATATGGCGGTTTCAGTTGCCTGACACTGTAGTAGTGTGTGGAGTTGCGTTTGCGTTAGCAGCCGAAAGCTATAATTGGCAGAGTCTTTTTGTTGTGCCTATCTGTGATTCAGCATCTCCGCTATATGGTGAGTAACGACTTCGTTCCCATAATATTGAATATTATAAGGAGTTTCATAAGAAAGGCGTTCTCTGAAGCCTATCTTAAGGGGCCAACCCTCCAAATGTCGCAGATTCTTCTTCTCACCGACAAGAGGAAGAGGAATGACATCGGCAAACTTTGAGGATAAGCTTCTGTGCTGTTATATTTCCTTCTCGTAAAATTTTTACATTCCACTCTGTGTTTTCCTTATAAAGGTCATCGTGACAGTGTTACAAGCATGTGTCTGCGAATGAACGCCACATGCGGATACAATACATGTAGAGATTAGTAGTCATGTAACTCGGTGCAACGTAAGCTGTTCTCAGGCGTCTACCAACCGGAGGCCCTCACGTATTATGACCATAAGATTGACATTCAGTGCTTTGCATCAGATTACTTACATAAGGCTGCACCTTAATGCAGAGAAATATTGTCTTAGTAATATATTCTGAATGTACAGTTGATTCATAGGTGTGTAAAAAAGAACCAGATACTATAGTTTGCTATTCTGTCATGTATTATGCTCCATAAAGTCTTTATCAGACATTTAGCTCTGTATATCTGTTACAGACACAGCCATGGTACATAACACCTTCACAGAGTTTAAAATTTGTTTTGTCTTTCAATAGCGTCAGGATGTTAAATCAGCTATACTTTAGGAAATACTGTTCTGGCCACGATATAAAATACGATTCATGCGTGACAGCCCACCCCTCACCCGATAAACCTCTTTCACGTGTAACAAATCATACTTCAAATCAAATATATGTGGCTAACGAAACGCAAGACATGTCAGAAACATTCTTGTATGTATAGTTGTGGCCATATTTCCGATTTTCTTGTTGTGTGGAAAGTGAATGAAGACACTGGAAAAAATTATTTAAAAAACATTTAGCAAGTGTGTACATGAAATCACACTTAATTCTAAATTGCTACGTAAGCAGCGAATATGCCATCTCGATGAAAGTAGAAATATAATTTTTTTCAGTATTCGTTACATCACTGGAAATATACAATTATTTACAATCAGATGCTATGAATTTATTTATAACAACAGTCGGCTGTGAATAACGGATGCTAGCTCACATAATTGGACTAAGGTAACAAAAACATATTTGTGAGGCGTGGGGCTACGTCTGCCTCGACCACTTCCCATGCGCCCTCATACAATCGACAGACGGGCCCTACTTGTCATTTTCAGTTCGAGAACACTTCATCAGACCAATAGCCTCTCTCCTGCACTCCACGCTAAACTGTTTGTGATGAGAATTGCATGTTCCGTGTCAAAAGCAGGTGAGCGCTTCCCTGGAATGCTAAATTCGGAATTTTTAGTAATTACTAACAGCAGTGAACCGCAGAGAAAAAGAGAAATACAATGAGAGAGAGTCAAAGAGGAGAGGGCGGGGGTGGGAGGGCATGATTTAAACATGCGGGCTAAATTGATAAAACGCTTTGTCCACTGAAGCAGAACTGAGCTCATAGAATTCGCAGGAAAGATGGTACTTCACTTCCAGTATACCACGGTGTGGTAGATGTTCTAACTATACAACAACCTTTTTTCTAGTCAACATATGAAAGTTAGTATTTTGTATGTATGGGTACCGAGCAGGTGAAAAATTTTTTAGAGGAAGTTTTTTACTGCGTAAGGTCTCCTTATATTTTTAGGTAAACAAATTATTCCGTTGCTTCATTGTTTAGCAACGAAAAAACTTCTCTCGCTTCGGCATTATGAAGACACATTACAATAAACATTGTTATTCATTGAGTGTATTATATTCCGTACATCAGTTTGAGAAAATCCAATGTGTGACAGAAGAGGACACAACCATCCAACTTATGAATCCTTATTTAAAACGGAAAAAAGAGCAACCCTTATGTGGTGTTGTCACTGTCCCAGCATACATAACACATTAAATGTATGAGGGGTAGTCATATACTGCGTGCCTTGTTTTGATTCAGGTCTCTCAATGCTTTCTACGGCGCTGCAGTCACGGACTGTGCGGCTGGTCCCGACGGAGGTTCGAATCCTCCCTCGGACATGGACGTGTGTGTTTATCCTTAGGATAATTTAGGGACTGATGACCTTAGCAGTTAAGTCCCATAAGATTTCACACACATTTCTCTCTCAATGCTTTCTCGACATCTCATCACTCACACACCTTCATCCGCTTTCTCTTCTTTCTCCTTGATGTTAAGAAGTTTCTTGAATTATAAAAAAAAAACTCCTCCCGCACAGGCCATTAAGGCCCAAAGATACCGACCGGCAGCCGTGTAATCCTCAGCTCACAGTCGTCACTGGATGCGGATTTCGAGGGGCATGTAGTCAGCACACCGCTCTCCCGGACGTATGCCAGTTTCCGCGACCGGAGCCGCTCAGTTTGCCGCACAAGGGCTGAGTACACTCCGCTTGCCCACAGCGCTCGGCAGATCGGATGGTCACCCATCCAAGTGCAAGCCCAGCGCGACAGAGCTTAACTTCGGTGATTAGACGGGGACCGGTGTTACCACTATGGCAGGGCCGTTGGCTTTAGTTACCAAGCCTACTCATATTTACGCAATTTTCAAAATCACATCGACAAACTTCGAAAGGATTATAGACGGTGTCTTGAGGAACAAAATGAGGATAGGAACTTGTGTCCAACTGCAATGCCACAGACGCTACAGAGGTCGAAATTAAAACGGCCGGCGCCCGTATATGCCTATACACAGGCTAATTCAGCAATGATGTTACATACTTTTAAGGAAATGGAGAAGGATAAATGTATCAATCTCAAGTTACGGACCCTGGCCCGGATACCCGGATATGAGCGAGTCAAAAGTTATAAGCAAAAGTCGTTCTGATACCTGTGACGGTGGAATTCTTGTATCGGTACTGTTGTAGCTAAGATTGTAGGGTAGGTACTTTTCAGAGGTGGCAGCATGGAACAAAACAACAGAAAAATTTCCATTTGCTAAACGTAGGCTGAGAGCTATGGCCACTTGTTCAAAAATGTGTTTCACAGTAGCGAAGATGAACAAAAGCTCATAGTTCCTCAGATATGCACTTTAAAGCCCATGTCTACTGGGCGTTTTGTTGTTGTTGTTGTTATTTTGATCTATACTACTATCTCTGAAAGTTGTATAACCCACAATCTTAGTGACAACAGTTGTTGTTGTTGTGGTCTACAGTCCTGAGACTGGTTTGATGCAGCTCTCCATGCTACTCTATCCTATGCAAGCTTTTTCATCTCCCAGTACGTACTGCAACCTACATCCTTCTGAATCTGCTTAGTGTATTCATCTCTTGGTCTCCCTCTACGATTTTTACCCTCCACGCTGCCCTCCAATACTAAATTGGTGATCCCTTGATGCCTCAGAACATGTCCTACCACCCGATCCCTTCTTCTAGTCAAGTTGTGCCACAATTTTCTCTTCTCCCCAATCCTATTCAGTACTTCCTCATTAGTTATGTGATCTACCCATCTAATCTTCAGCATTCTTCTGTAGCACCACATCTCAAAAGCTTCTATTCTCTTCCTGTCCAAACTATTTATCGTCCATGCTTCACTTCCATACATGGCTACACTCCATACAAATACTTTCAGAAACGACTTCCTGACACTTAAATCTATACTCGATGTTAACAAATTTCTCTTCTTCAGAAACGCTTTCCTTGCCATTGCCAGCCTACATTTTATATCCTCTCTACTTCGACCATCATCAGTTATTTTGCTCCCCAAATAGCAAAACTCCTTTACTTCTTTTAGTGTCTCATTTCCTAATCTAATTCCCTCAGCATCACCCGACTTAATTAGACTACATTCCATTATCCTTGTTTTGCTTTTGTTGATGTTCATCAAGACACTGTCCATTCCATTCAACTGCTCTTCCAAGTCCTTTGCTGTCTCTGACAGAATTACAATGTCATCGGCGAACCTCAAAGTTTTTGTTTCTTCTCCATGAATTTTAATACCTACTCCGAATTTTTCTTTTGTTTCCTTTACTGCTTGCTCAATATACAGATTGAACAACATCGGGGAGAGGCTACAACCCTGTCTTACTCCCTTCCCAACCACTGCTTCCCTTTCATGTCCCTCGACTCTTATAACTGCCATCTGGTTTCTGTACAAATTGTAAATAGCCTTTCGCTCCCTGTATTTTACCCCTACCACCTTTAGAATTTGAAAGAGTATATTCCAGTCAACATTGTCAAAAGCTTTCTCTAAGTCTACAAATGCTAGGAACGTAGGTTTGCCTTTCCTTAATCTTTCTTCTAAGATAAGTCGTAAGGTCAGTATTGCCTCACGTGTTCCAGTGTTTCTACGGAATCCAAACTGATCTTCCCCGAGGTTGGCTTCTACTAGTTTTTCCATTCGTCTGTAAAGAATTCGTGTTAGTATTTTGCAGCTGTGACTTATTAAACTGATAGTTCGGTAATTTTCACATCTGTCAACACCTGCTTTCTTTGGGATTTGAATTATTATATTCTTCTTGAAGTCTGAGGGTATTTCGCCTGTTTCATACATCTTGCTCACCAGATGGTAGAGTTTTGTCAGGACTGGCTCACCCAAGGCCGTCAGTAGTTCCAATGGAATGTTGTCTATTCCGGGGGCCTTGTTTCGACTCAGGTCTTTCAGTGCTCTGTCAAACTCTTCACGCAGTATCATATCTCCCGTTTCATCTTCATCTACATCCTCTTCCATTTCCATAATATTGTCCTCAAGTACATCGCCCTTGTATAGACCCTCTATATACTCCTTCCACCTTTCTGCTTTCCCTTCTTTGCTTAGAACTGGGTTTCCATCTGAGCTCTTGATATTCATACAAGTTGTTCTCTTATCTCCAAAGGTCTCTTTAATTTTCCTGTAGGCAGTATCTGTCTTACCCCTAGTGAGATAGGCCTCTACATCCTTACATTTGTCCTCTAGCCATCCCTGCTTAGCCATTTTGCACTTCCTGTCGATCTCATTTTTGAGACGTTTGTATTCCTTTTTGCCTGCTTCATTTGCTGCGTTTTTGTATTTTCTCCTTTCATCAATTAAATTCAATATTTCTTCTGTTACCCAAGGATTTCTACTAGCCCTCGTCTTTTTACCTACTTGATCCTCTGCTGCCTTCGCTACTTCGTCCCTCAAAGCTACCCATTCTTCTTCTACTGTATTTCTTTCCCCCATTCCTGTCAATTGTTCCCTTATGCACTCCCTGAAACTCTGTACAACCTCTGAGTCTTTCAGTTTATCCAGGTCCCAACTCCTTAAATTCCCACCTTTTTGCAGTTTCTTCAGTTTTAATCTACAGGTCATAACCAATAGATTGTGGTCAGAGTCCACATCTGCCCCTGGAAATATCTTACAATTTAAAACCTGGTTCCTAAATCTCTGTCTTACCATTATATAATCTATCTGATACCTTTTAGTATCTCCAGGGTTCTCCCATGGATACAACATTCTTTCATGATTCTTAAACCAAGTGTTAGTTATGATTATGTTGTGGTCTGTGCAAAATTCTACCAGGCGGCTTCCTCTTTCATTTCTTAGCCCCAATCCATATTCACCTACTATGTTTCCTTCTCTCCATTTGCTGTGACATAGTGACATAGTCTCCTTAGTGACAACAGTACCGGTACTTATATTGTAAGTAGCGTGAATAAAAGGACGCTATGTGCAAAAAGCATGAAGCGCCCTTTGAATGTATCCTGATAGCTGAAAGACCCACGCGCACTTTGAATAAGAAAATGCTATTTGACACTGAAATCAATATAAAAGATAGGGTCGCCACCAACTCTAGCCACACGACAAAGAAGAGGTAGCACTGAGTAGGAAAATTACTTAATTTATTAATAAGAAAAACCCACAAAAGAACATTCATTGTAAAGTCATTGATAAAGAATAGGATGTAGTTATTAATACGATCCAGGCACTCTTCCCGTGAATCAAATATTGAGTAAAGTAAATAGGTCGTGAACACCATGCGTAAGTGCAGCCTGCAGCAAGATTCGTGAAAACACGATCTATTCCAGAGCATTTGTTTCAGATAAAAAAAGGGACACTAATCACTACACCTGTGCACATGGAAACGCTATAGGTGGGCCAACAAGGAAAACTACAAGGTAAATGGCGAAGGTAACGGCGACGTAACATCGGTACACAAGATAAGATTGAAGGCAAAATTATTTATTCCTTAAAACATTGATGTAGTGCATCTATAGACTGCTGTTGCATGCTAACTATGTACAATTGCTTGTGAAATACTATACGTTTCATAACAGACTCGCGTGCCCACTCGGTCCCCGGAGACAACTTCTATGGACCGTGGCCAAGTTTTAATCACATGAGACAAAGAAAATCCACAAATACACAAAAATTACCAAGATCCGGAAAAGATTAGAAGCATACACAAACAGTTGTAGGCACATAAACATTCACACTGAACCGAGGGCACTTCAACATATGCAACTCCTTTGTGCTGCGTTCCTCTCACGGATCAAAGTCAAGACTGCATTGGGAATCAAACTGAAAGTCTACAAAAGCCTTGCATTCCCTGCTGCAACCCAGCAAGTAAATCTTTATAAGACGAAATTCGAGTCCAAAAGCTAAAGGCTCCCCTCTCTATGTGACAACGCGCCACGCGGTCAGTCCAACTCACCCTTCTTCGACTGGAGCACAACTGTGTACCCTTCCCGTACCGGCGGCGGACTGCATCCCGCTTCTCCAGCCTCTTCCACGCTCCGCGTGGACCGAAAAACCCCAGGATGCCATTTCCGCCACCAACCTAACGCAGGTGGATTTCTCACAAGTAGCGGAAACCTCTTTGCCGACTTGACCACTACGAGATTTGGCAATGAAAGGTGGCTACAGGACCCTTTCATCACCCCAAACGTCCCGGAGAAGACTGTGCCGCGAATTTTCTCGCCATGCTAGGAGATTCGCCAACAGTCTTCGAAACAAACATACCCTAACGAGTAACAATTGCAACAGTAAACAGCAGCAAAAAGGAGTTGATTAATCTCTTATATCCAAGTGAGCTTTATCTGACCTTAGTCAATAATTGTGACCTCATGCGGTCCGCAAAGCAAACAGAACAAATTAAATTAAGCGTGATATACTACGCTAACATCATGTCATCTGACCTACTACGACCACAACCATGAGACATTATTTTAAAATTGCTTTAACCAACTATCAAAAGTTAACATAGAGACATAGGTGAACAGGTACATAATATATATAAATATATAAACAAATACAATGATGCAAAATCATTATCACGAACCAAAGCAGTATCATCTGGTGCTGACATATATAAAAACATGGAAGTGAAAGTGCAAAATACAATATTCACAACAAATACAGTGATACAAAGTCATTAATGAACCCAATGGTATGACAGCTGGTAAATAATCACCTATGGAAAATAAGACATGAGTACAAAAACACATCCAGAAATCAACTCGTTGACACGCTGTCATTTTTCAGTTTCGCCACATGGTTGTTTCACTGGGTATTCTCTTTAGGTGCTGGGGTGGGCGTCTCTTCTAAAGGCGACTTGGAGGATAAGCTACTAGGGGACCACAACACTGAACTGGGGAGTTCGCAGCGGCGTTGATTGTAACGTCCGTTGTAACCCAGGTTGTTCATCCTAGACAGCAGCCCGCGACGTTGCCTCTTGCCCGTTTCCACCCTCTACGTCCATACTGTGGGATGGTTCGGCGTTGCAGATTTGCAGGACATCGCCACTTGTGGGCCCTGCCTCATCATCATCATCAAGGCGGCTTGGCGGTCGTCGTCCGTGTGTTGTGGAGGAATGAGTTTTACCGACACACGCCCCCGTCTCCTGTCGTGTCAATGGGGAGACACGCGCTCTTCTGCGTCGCATCGTGGTCGACGTAAACTCGTGCGGGTGTCGGGCTTGAGACCCGCTTATCACCTCTTTGCACCGTCTCAGCTGATGCGTCAGTGGTGGGACCCGCGTCCCTCCGGGCAGTGGGCGTTACCTTACGGCAGCAGCCGTCTGGACTAGCGGCGCTCAGGGTTCGGCGGCCTCGCCTGGTGTGCGTCATACTTTCCCTTTCGCTTGTCAGATGACTAGCGCATGGGGTGGAACGCCGGCCATCAGCTGGCGCTGCCGTGGTGACACTCCTGCGGGCTCCGGTGTGAGCCTGCGCCTGGGGGAAGACCAGCATCGCCTCCCCTCTGACGGGGAAACAGTTGTGACCGCTCGCCGCATCACTGCTTCGCCGTTGATACCAGGGTTCGGCAACGCCTGCCGGTGGACCAAGCCCTGTGCTTTCTGATGCGGAGGCTCCCTAGGCGGCCTTGCACCCACTTAAGAACTACGCTCGCAGGGATCGTTATAAAATATCATGTGTACAGATTACCACAAAATCTTTGGAGTTTCTCACTCCTGATCAATACATGGAATAGTGCCCAAAATTAACTTGACAAAAAGGGCCTTCTTAACATTACTAATAAAAAAAACAATGAAGAAAATTAAATAACCAATATTCAAACAAACAAAAAATCCTTTTTATAAAATATAGTTCCAGCATTACATCTGCTGTCAATCATTCAGGGTAGATCTTGTACAAGGTTTGGTCAGGATTTGGATAGGATTTGGCGCCGCTGCTAGCTACAGACACAAAACTCTACCTGCTCCTAACTACGCTCTGACACACAATCTACACAGCTCGTACTAGTCACCATCACCATATAGCCCGACTACAATTACCACATATAAACAAAATATTCCTTTCAACACCAATACCCATATCGTTGTTCATTAACTGCTCCTCCAAGGTTTGCAGAACATGTTTGCTGATCTGTGAAAAATTTCCGAGACTTCTTTTCTATGGACATTGCATAATAAAAGTTATGATTAATGAGACACAGAAGGTTCATTCAAGTCACATCTGGAATGGTAAATGTTTCAACATCTATTCATCAGACTAATGCAAAAGGTCAGTGGGCATAAAAATGAAAATAAAAATCATCCTATCCTATTAGCAAACACATAAACACCTCGTCCTATAAGTACATAAAAAAATACTGTCAAAAGAAATCCATTGTCCAGGGCCATGAGTACCCAACTTACTGCTATCATAAGATACTCATAATGATTACACACTTACTCACCACATGTCCCCAGGGGTCCTCACCTACCGTCATGTTATTTTAGCTTGGAGGTAGTCGCATTGATTCTCTATTAAATATCAAGCTGCTTGAGTTTATAAGCTGTTTCCATATACATCTTCTGGGGTTTCACACCCTGGTGTCCTCAACCGTACCTAGTAGTATGTGACGGCAAGTTACACTTTCCAAATATCTTATAAGATGGCAACTCTGAAAATCAAACACTATTAATCTCCCTTCATACACAAGTCCTTCACCTACAAGTCACCAAGTTGCTTCATTAACATCGCAGTACATTTGAAAAATCTCACTGAATCATGCTCACCTAAGGGGAATAAGAACACTAAAACTGTAAATTATCATCAAGAATTACCTTACGACCATTGACTCGCCACGCCAACACACCCGATACCTTTTTAGTCATCAAAAAACGAAATCCATCTTACCGTAACAGGAAACACTTCATATGAGCCTCATGATCATTCACATTCAGACGTTTTGAAGCTGCACAACACTACTCCTTTCTGCTGAGATGAAGAAATAACTACACACATATTGGGGGACCCTTTACAATTCATAGAAAATATAAACTTTAATTTCAATCACACCAGAGTGAATCAAAACATTGGAAAATATACACTGTAATTTTACGAAACAGAAGCGACTGGGTTTACTGCGGGCACACCAAAACTGTGGCCCTCCCTCAACAAATCTTCCCTAATATCGTCTTCCTTTATTCAAATGCACATCAATATCATCAATAGCACCGGTCCTCATTAAGTTTGACGCCAACCGAGCCAGCCAACAGTCATTGATCCCTTTGATTAGAGGCATTTGTCGGATTGTGCCGCGGGTTTGCGGGACGAATTTCAACACCCACTGGCGGACCACCCGTACTGTTTACGGCACCCCTGTTGTTGCTTGTTCGATAATTATTCTGGGGTCGGTTACGACTACCGTTCCTAGGTCCGCTATAATTACTCCAATATCTCTGCTCATTACCATATCTTCTAAACTCCCGGGGGTGTCTTTGATTTACTCTCGGCGAATGATGACGATTGGCATCGTTCGTTCTGCCCGCGTTCCGTGAGGAGTCGCGACGCTGCCAACGCTCGCGCGCCCTGTAACTCTGAGGCGACCCGTTACGTCTGGAGTGCCACCTGTCTCTACGGCTGCGGCTTCGCTCGCGCGGCCGCTGCTCGTAGCCGCTCTGACCGTAATTCTGCGTGGTGCCATTCGCATCGCACTCAAGCTCTAAAAGGAAGTTGCGAAACCCCTCTACGTCATCCTTACATCGCCCTGCAAGGATAACGTGCCGCAACTGCATTGGAAACTTTCCCAGGCAAATACGAATAATTTCCGAAGGTCCATAAGGATCGTCAAGAAGTTCATTCGCCTGCAGTATGTGCTCGAACATCTGCACAGGGCTGGAGAATTTTGACCTGTTTGGTAGCATAATGAGTCCGTGTTTTACACGACTTTGCGCTGTCACTGACCAATAGATCGACAGGAAGTGTTGTCGAAACTCCCCAACAGTGTAGCAATTGCGTGCAATTGACCTCATCCGCGCCGCTGGCTCACCTTCGAGGTAGCCGCACATATACTCTATTTTGTGCGCACTGGGCCACGTAGGAGGGAGGGAGAACTCGAACTGCTGTAACCAGGCCCGCGGGTGAATCCCCGCAGCCGAGTTACGGAAGACTTCAAACTTCCTCACGGTCAGAAAATGTTTAAAGTCAAATTCGTGAGTTTCCCTTGGCGAACGTTCCTGAGGGGATCCGCGCCGTTCCCACCTGGTACGAGATCAGTGATCATGATGATGATCAAATTCGCCATCGTTCCCGGAATCATCGTCGGAATAATGGCCCTTTCGTTCATTTCTTTCAACTTCATGGGCCTTTAACCCTTTTAGGTGAAGTTCTAAACGGGCCATGCGCTCACATATTCTCTCGGTAACCCCTCTTTGTTGTATTTTTATTTCACACTGTCCACGCGGACATTTCGTTATCGACCGTATTTCGTCTGCATCCGCTGATGACGAGGTAATCGTTTCCCTATTATTGTCAGACTTACGCGCCACTGCGTCTGAGATCCTGGCTATTTCTTCTCGCATCTCTCGGTGGGCCGTGTCTTGTTTTGTTTGCGTAAGCCCTTGCTCTCGCTCGAGAGCTATTATCGCCTGGCCGAGGGTTTCTACCTGCGCGCTAAGGTGGACCGGGCACTTAGCCGCAGTGTCCTCTATTCCGGACAC
The DNA here is from genome assembly GCF_023864345.2 of Schistocerca serialis cubense. NCBI lineage: Eukaryota > Metazoa > Arthropoda > Insecta > Orthoptera > Acrididae > Schistocerca > Schistocerca serialis. The sequence continues at coordinate 645,263,729 of NC_064638.1, read as the reverse complement.
AAGAGCCGCGTGGTCACTCTGGCATTGTTCTGCTAACGCGCGGAGATCCCTGGCGGAATTTCGTCCTACTCGGGACTCAAGAGCCGCTTGTTCACTCTGGCATTGTTCTGCTAGTATACGTATATTCCCAGGGAACCTTTCTTCTTGCTCCATCACCTGCTTGCTAATGACTTGGTGCCCCTCTTCTAAGGCGGAAATGCGTTGGTCAATGATCGCCAGTTTCTCCCCAACACCCTGTACTATTTCACTAGTCAATCTTTTATTCGCTTCCTCGATATGCCTCCTATTTTCTTCTGCTTGTTTTTTATTCACTTCCTGGACATGTCTCCTATTACTGTCTAGTAATTGTCGTAGCATAGCCTGTAATGAATTTGCATCTATCGAATGATTCGAAATCACTACGGCGGGCTCAGGATGGACAACACTTGTACTTGTGTTTTCCGCGTTTCGTTCCTGGTCGGACTCGACGTTTTGACCTCGTCCTTGTTCAGGCTTATTGTCTGGCAGGTTTTTCCGATCGCGGCTCCCTGAACAGTTACGCGTCTCCATCATAAGGATAGTTACTCCGTGCTCCAAAATACAACAAGAATAATGCCAAAGTCTCCTAATGGACTCACAGTCCCCACAAAGCACCCAAGATTTACTATATGACACCGATACACGCCACAGGACAAGAGTCAACCCACACTTGTAACACAATTGAATACTAAATCACAATATCTATACAGTAATACATATACAAGATAAAACATGTAAGAAAATGCACACCTATATCATAAATTCACGTAAATTCTGTATCACAGAAAGACAATATACCAATTAGCACATCCAACCGAAAATAACTAATCCTCACTGCGCATCAGAAGATCTCTGGTTTACCGAAATCCGTGAGCAGGGTAAGCCATGTGTAAGTGACGTGAATAAAAGGAGGCCGGCCGGTGTGGCCGAGCGGTTCTAGTCGCTACAGTCTGGAACCGTGCGACCGCTACGGTCGCAGGTTCGAATCCTGCCTCGGGTCTGGATGTGTGTGATGTCCTTAGGTTTAAGTAGTTCTAAGTTCTAGGTGACTGATGACCTCAGCTGTTAAGTCCCATAGTGCTCAGAACCATTTGAACCATTTGAATAAAAGGACGATATGTGCAAGAAGCATTAAGCGCCCTTTGAATGTATCCTGATAGCTAAAAGACCCACGCGCACTTTGAATAAGAAAATGCTATTTGACACTGAAATCAATATAAAAGATAGGGTCGCCACCAACTCTAGCCACACGGCAAAGAAGAGGTAGCACTGAGTAGGAAAATTACTTAATTTATTAATAAGAAAAACTCACAAAAGAACATTCATTGTAAAGTCATTGATAAAGAATGGGATGTAGTTATTAATACGATCCAGGCATTCTTCCCGTGAATCAAATATAGAGTAAAGTAAATAGTTCGTGAACACCATGCGTAAGTGCAGCCTGCAGCAAGATTCGTGAAAACACGATCTATTCCAGATCATTTGTTTCAGATAAAAAAAGGGACACTAATCACTACACCTGTGCACATGGAAACGCTATAGGTGGGCCAACAAGGAAAACTACAAGGTAAATGGCGAAGGTAACGGCGACGTAACATCGGTACACAAGATAAGATTGAAGGCAAAACTATTTATTCCTTAAACATTGATGTAGTGCATCTATAGACTGCTGTTGCATGCTATGTACAATTGCTTGTGAAATACTATACGTTTCGTAACAGACTCGCGTGCCCACTCGGTCCGCGGAGACAAGTTCTATTGACCGTGGCCAAGTTTTAATCACATGAGACAAAGAAAATCCACAAATACACAAAAATTACCAAGATCCGGAAAAGATTAGAAGCATACACACACAGTTGTAGACACATAAACATTCACACTGAACCGAGGGCACTTCAACATATGCAACTCCTTTGTGCTGCGTTCCTCTCACGGATCAAAGTCAAGAGTGCATTGGGAATCAAACTGAAAGTCTACAAAAGCCTTGCATTCCCTGCTGCAACCCAGCAAGTAAATCTTTATAAGACGAAATTCGAGTCCAAAAGCTAAAGGCTCCCTTCTCTATGTGACAACGCGCCACGCGGTCAGTCCAACTCACACTTCTTCGACTGGAGCACAACTGTGTACCCTTCGCGTACCGGCGGCGGACTGCATCCCGCTTCTCCAGCCTCTTCCACGCTCCGCGTGGACCGAAAAACCCCAGGATGCCATTTCCGCCACCAACCTAACGCAGGTGGATTTCTCACAAGTAGCGGAAACCTCTTTGCCGACTTGACCACTACGAGAGTTGGCAATGAAAGGTGGCTACAGGACCCTTTCAATATTCCACTCTCAGAGCTATCAGATCGGTTTTCTGTTTTTACGTTCATCTCGTTTGTTTGCAGACCAGGGTCTGTTACTTCAGACTGATACGTGTATCCTTTGCCATCATTCCTGAAAGTCTATAACATCACCACGGAATCATTCTGTATCCACATATATAAACAGGCTCCTGCGCCTGTAATGTCGACACTCTGTAGCTTCGTTTGACTTCGTTTCCAGTCACGGATTCCTCTCCTCATTTTGTTCCTCGAGACAATTTCTAGATTACCTCGAAGAATTTGAAACACCCTGTGTATTTCTGCTAAGCTGCTCGCTTAAAATGATGCCAGTGCTATTTAAGACACCTTAATTCTGTTTTCATCTGCAGAAAATGGTGTATAGTTTGTATTCATATCTTTAACTGCAGAGGTGTAGGTATGAAAATTGCTTTTTTAACTGGAACTGCAATAATTTCAGCAGCTAGCATTGTAGTTGCAAGAGGAATTCAACAGAATTTCTTTCTTTAAAATCTCATAATTACAGTTCATAGAGCATATAATTTATATGCTTTGGACAAGAAAGGGATTCCCGTATTAATGGTTAAGTTCCTGATTTCCTACCCAAATGAAATACGTCACGTCGGATTAGGAGGAAAAAGGATGTTGCATCCCCGCATTAGATCTATAAAACGGGATTCAGGGAAAATTTAACTGCTTGTTCTGTCTGTCGACAACGTGTCTCGAGCGACGGATAGTTTGAAAAAAATTAACGACTTTCAAATACCGAGAGATACTAGATATGCTAATGTTTTACGGAAAATGCTGAAAAAACGCGAGGAGAACAGTTGAGTTGTACGCAAAAAGATATCCCGACAGATGGGGTCCAACCAGAATGAAAATACTGCGCAGAGTCTTCGGAGCATCCCTGCAACGTGTGAGCAGCGAACGAAATATGTCAGCTGTTGTTCATAATTCAGAAATTAGCTCCAGAGAAACTGTGAGTGCCTCCGGAATAAGTCTGCCCAACGTTGCTCGCATTTTGCGTACAAACGGCTTCCATCAGTACAATGTGTCAGCAGATAAAGGGACGGAATGCTGAAACAATGAATTCTCTGATTCGGTTCGGATTCTAAATCAAGGTATTAGGTTCTTTCTTCAGCGAATTTTCCTTACCGATGAATCTATCTTCACAAATCATACGGAGCTATAAATATGCATTATTGGACCGCTGAAAATCCACAGTAGCTGAAGGGGGTTGAACATCAGAGGAGAAGGAGTATGAAGGTTAGGTGTGTTATTATTCGAGAACACGTGACAGATCATTACTTCATTCAAGAAACCTTAATTGGTAAATGATACGTTTTCTTGCCAAAGTTTTACCGAATCTACTGGACCAAGAATCAGTAGAAATAATACATTGCCTGACAAACATTCTCATTCAATAAGACGTTATCCATTACACGGCTTTAATTCTCCTAAATGTGCATGCTTTTATGGCGAGATTCCCTTCCCTATAGGTTACCGGAAATGGGACTTGTAGCATCTTAGACACATCCTAACCAGTTCAACCGGCAACTCATACACGTTTTATATTATATAGTATATAGGTACGGCGTCTGTTTATTCGGACATGCATGTCTGACAGAACACACACCACTGTATCATGTATTACGCTCCATTGAACTGTGCACCTCATAGAGGATCAGTCGATCATTAGACAGTATTACTGTATTCTGGAACCCTCTGAGTTACCGTTGTCAAATTTTAGATCAACAAATCTTACTATTTGATTCATTTGCTTAATTATCACATTTATATAGGAAAAGTATTGATAGAAATTGCAATAGTATAAGAACTGTAAGTTGCTTGTACTGTGTTAATTTGTGCTTCTTTTACAGCAAGCACTGGTGAGTTGAGTCGTTCGTTGTCTTCAGCTTCAACGTAGCGGGGAAATATTTACATTTCTTTTTTTGTAGTATTTCATTGTTTTGTGGCATGTCTAACTTTAAAAGTCGACCAGTAGAAAGAAGTATTGCTTCATTGCTTGGTTACCTTTAGGTTACCTGTGCTCGTGCATGTAGTTAAGAAATGATGAGTACTATTGATAAGGAACACGGGAGTTTATCTGTAACTGTAGATAGAGAACTTAATATCGAACAGTAACAAGACAGTTCACGGAGTACTGTGGTGAGAGAGTGTCCTGAGAGTAATTTGAATGGGTCGTCAGCGATGGACAGCTGATTATATCATACGAGGTATACTAGCAACGTATCCAACCTATTGCGGCGTTGAACGCCTAATCACCTTAGAAGTAGTTACCTTAGGACTTCACACACTTTTCCAAGAGGTGCCTCCATTGATCGAAGCATACCGAAAAAGCCTCTTTTGGAATGAACTCGAGCGTCGTTGCTGCCATAACGTCCTCTTTTACCAGAAATTTCGTTCCTTTAAATGGCCTCTTGAGTTTGGGGAACAGCCAGAAGTCGCAAGGGGACGTATCAGGAGAGTAAGAATCCTGTTGAAGAACAAGAATCTGGTTTATCCCCAAAAAGGCTGAATCAAATGGGAGGAATGTTCTGGAGCAGTGCCGTGATGGTGCTGCCAGCTTCCGTTGACTGCTAGTCCCGACACAAGAGCCACACAGCTTCACGTAGGCGACGGAGGATATCCCTGTAGTACTCTATGGTGATTTTTTGACCCTGTGGGTGGTACTCGCGATGTACCACACGTCGGGAGTCACATATATCAGTAAGCATCACTTTGACATTGCTGCGTACTGGGCGATTCTTCTTTGGTCTTGGTGAAGACGAATACCTCCACTGTGACGACCGGGAATTGGTTTCCGGGTCATCCCCGTGGATCCAGGACTCGTCCCCAGTGATTATGGTGTTCACGAAGTCGGGATCACTGTTCGTTGCGTCCAGCAGGTCCCGTGAGACTTCAACAATAAGTTGCTTTTGCTCCGCCCTCAGCAACTTCGTCACGAATTTCGGCGACGCTCTTTTCATGGCCAATTCTTCTGTCACATGTATCGAAAAACTTCTCTGATACACTATGTGATCAAAAGTATCCGGACACTTGGCTGAAAATGACCTACAAGTTCGTGGTGCCCTCCATCGGTAATGTTAGAATTCAATCTGGTGTTGGCCCAGCCTTGGACTTGATGACAGCTTCCATTCTCGCAGGCGTGCGTTCAATCAGGTGCTGGAAGATTTCGTGGGGAATGACAGCCCATTCTTCAAGGAGTCCTGCACTGAGGAGAGGTAGCGATGTCGGTTGGTGGGGCCTGCCAAGAAGTGGTCGTTGCAAAACATCGCAAATGTGTTCCATAGGATTCAGGTCAGGACCCATGCAGGCCAGTCCTTTACTTGGAAGTTATTGCCGTGTAACCACTCCGTCCCAGATTGTGCATTATGAAAAGGTACTCGATCGTGTTGAAAGATGCAATCGCCATCCCTGAATTGCTCTTCAACAAAAATGGTTTAAATGGGTCTGAGTACTATGCGACTTAACTTCTGAGGTCATCAGTCGTCTAGAACTTAGAACTAATTAAACCTAACTAACCTAAGGACATCACACACATCCATGCCCGAGGTAGGATTCGAACCTGCGACCGTAGCGGTCGCTCAGTTCCAGACTGTAGCGCCTAGAACCGGACGGCCACACAGGCCGGCTGCTCTTCAACAGTGGGGAGCAATAAGCACTACATACGCTGCCAGATGACGTTCACCGGGCATTCGTCATACCCACACCCTGCCATCGGATCGCCACCTTGCGTACCGTGATTCGTCACTCCACACAACGTTTTTCCACTGTTCACGCTCCTTACTTCAAGCGAGACGTCGTTTGGCATTTACCGGCGCGATGTTATGTTGCTTATAAGCAGCCGCTCGACCATGAAATCAATGTTTCCTTACCTCCCACCTAACTGTCATAGTACTTGCAGTTGATGGTGATGCAGTTTGGAATTCTTGTGTGACGTTCTGGACAGATGTCTGCCTATTAGACATTACGGCCCTCTTCAAATGTTTGCGGTCTCTGTCAGTCAACAGAAGAGGTCGGCCTGTACGCTTTTGTGCCTTCACGGTTGTCGTGTGTCCTTCATCATCATTTTCATCATCATTGACACGCAAGTCACCGAAGTAGCGTCAATTAAAAAGACTTGCAATACGGCGGCCGAACCACGAAGCGGATATCCCGGCCAATAAACGCCCTACGATCATTTCATTTTCCTCTTCATTATCAACAGTGGACCTAGAAATGTTTAATAGTGTGGAAATCTCGCACACAGACGTATGACACAAGTGACACCCAATCACGGGGCCATGTTCGAAGTCCGTGAGTTCCGCGGAGCACCCCATTGGGCTCTCTCACGATGTCTAATGGCTACTGAGGTCGCTGATATGGAGTACCTGCCAGTAGGTGGCAGCACAATGCACCTAATATGAAAAACGTATGTCATTAAGTGTGTCCGGATACTTTTGATCACATAGTGTAATTACTTGATGGCCCAGCACCACTATAGCGTTCACTTTGGCAATGACTTGGTCCAGCATGTTGAAGACCGACCGGAACGTGGCTCGCTCTCTACCGATGAGCAGCCATCTTTAAGCGGGTTGCGCCACAATCTGTGTGATGCCCGTAGTATCGTCACTGAAATCCGACTGAATCATCTGAATGGTTTCTACCTGGCTGATGCAGTAGCACTGATCCAGTCGTTCCCTCATTTCTCGTTGCAAAGAAAAACAGACGCTTGCACTACACACTACCTCACTCAACTGCTTCTTGGCAGCAACTGACGCTATCGACAGGCGGGAACAAAAAAATATATGTGAAATCTTATGGGACTTAACTGCTAAGGTCATCAGTCCCCACGCGGGAACAACCACCCTAGATTCGAATCCATCAGGGGTTTGGAAAAAAAAAACTTTTCTAACAGACCTCGTATGTAGATTAATAGGGAACAGTCTGGAGCGGAGTTGTAGTGTGAAGACAATGTGACAATGCCACAGGCAACGGTCGCTTGATGCAAAGACCAGACCTCCTGATCTCCAGTCTTTCTTATTTGAAATGGCGCTGGAAAACATGCATCAATATATGAAGAACGGCCAGTGTCATAAACAGTCTGTAGGGTAGCAGCATACAGCAGAGGAGGTTTTCAAGGGAACATAAGAAATGGGATCATTGCTATAAAAAGAAGGAAGAATTTTTTTAAAAGAGGAGAAGTCTGCAGCAGATGGGTTAAATAATAATCAGCGGAATGAAAGGAACGAATCACAATTAAAAATGTAGAAAAGAAGTTCCAAGAACGAAAGGAATATTATAAAACCCGAAGACAATCTGATACAAATAATTGAGGAACAAATCAGAAAGACAACAAATTATGTACGTTAGCTCTGGAATGGGAGTGAAATACACAGCCTACGAGTTACGGATGTACATCAATACCATTAGAGAATGGAAAAAACGAAATCATGGTTGACAGAACACAAGTCAAGAAACAAGTGCAGCAATTGTCATTACGTAGTGATGCGGCGTCGGGTAGGACTGTTCCTGCAAACTTGAAAGACCACGAGCAAATGCGAGTTTTGTTTCATTCCAGGGATATGCAGGTGATACGTAAGACCCGCGTCAGTCTCTCTATGGTAGGAAGGACAGGGCCTAAGGGAGATTGAGCATCATTCGGGTTTTGAACTTTTAGTTTATTTAAGCAAAACACACTATGTTAGATTTATTATACATCTAGAAGAAAAACATCTTCGTTGGTATTGACTACTAAGAAACAGAATAACTTATAAACATAAAACTGTGCCGGACTGATTAATAGCAAACGGATTAAATACAATAAAATAACAATAGCAATACAATAAAAGAACTAAAATTCTTTCTCGAAAGAAACAATTACCAATCCAAAACAGAATTATATTCCGCAAATAACCACTATACAAAGAAGGTGGTATACCGTCAGATGCCGGAGGTGCGCAAGAAACATAAGAGAAATAACCAGTCAAAACTGATGTCAAATTTTTACTTCTTGAATAGACAAATACTCAGTGAGAACCTTCGTGAAATTAATAGATCTTAAATCTGCCAGTGTATAGCCAATTCAAAAATCAACAGTACATACAAGAAGTAAGATTAATAAACATTCAGTTGGCCGAGCCACAATGAGTAAATACATCTAATAAATACTCATTTGGTAATTTATCTAACACTTCAACAATTTACGTAAGCTAAAAATTTAAAAAAAAGTTGAAAGGAGAGCTACAATAGACACGCAATGTTTAAGGCTTCAATAAACTCATTGAGGTGCTATATAACCCTGTCTTGGCAAGGTGTAGTGGGCTCGGAAAGATGAAGAAGTGCAGGACCACCTTCACCCAGTTGGCCGTTCGGTAAAGCGCGGTCTTGGCTCCGCTTTCGGTCACCGCACTTGCTCTATCAACTACGCAGATATTCCCCAGCTTCTACCATAGTAAACACAAATGGTACCATAAGTAACAGATACACACAGAATTTAATACGCGAATATGCGAAGCCTCTACTATAGACCGAACGTCGCCGCACGACAACCAAAATTACAGCAGCGAGACAAAACAAGTAAATATTTATTTCTTTGAGTTAACGGAGTCAAATCAATGAAACTTGTAAGGCTGCCGAAACATAGTTCGTAATATAGTTACCAAGTAGGAAGTTCCATTGTCAACTACAGATTGTATCAAACATGAGCCAAGTGGGCAAGACGTTAACAAGTAACCGCCATGCAGTCACTAGCACTAATACCCGAGACGAAGCGTTCTTTTGCCTTACGACCGCCTGACAAACAAGAGGTAGAATATAACCTTTTGAATAACATTGCGTCCACCTACAAGATAGTAGTAATAGACGCAAAAAGAAGTCCTTACTATGAGAGACTTAATACACTACTGGCCATTAAAATTGCTAAACCACGAAGCTGACGTGCTACAGACGCGAAATTTAACCGACAGGGAGAAGATGCTGTGATATGCAAAGGATTAGCTTTTCAGAGCATTCACACAAGGTTGGAGCCGGTGGCGACACCTTCAACGTGCTGACATGAGGAACGTTTCTGGCGTTGCCTGGTGAAACGTTGTTATGATGCCTCGCGTAAGGAGGAGAAATGCGTACCATCAAGTTTCCGACTTTGATAAAGGTCGGATTGTAGCCTAACGCGATTGCGGTTTATCGTATCGCGACGTTGCTACTCGCGTTGGTCGAGATCCAATGACTGTTCGCAGAATATGGAATTGGTGGTTTCAGGAGGGTAATACGGAACGCCATGCTGAATCCCAACGGCCTCGTATCACAGCAGTCTAGATGACAGGCATCTTATCCGCATAGCTGTAACGGAGCATGCAGGCACGTCTCGATCCCTGAGTCAACAAATGGGGACGTTTGCAAGACAACAACCATCTGCACGAACAGTTCGACATGCAGCAACATGGACTATCAGCTCGGAGACTATGGCTGCGGTTACCCTTGACGCTGGATCACAGACAGGAGCGCCTTCGATGGTGTACTCAACCACGAACCTGGGTGCACGAATGGCAAAACGTCATTTTTTCGGATGAATCCAGGTTCTGTTTACAGCATCATGATGGTTGCATCCGTATTTGGCGACATCGCGGTGAACGCACATTGGAAGCGTGTATTCGACATCGCCATACTGGCGTATCATCCGGCGTGAAATTTTGAAAATTTGGTGAAATTATATGCTAAGGAATGAGGAGTTCTCGACAAAGAAGGGACTGGATAATAGTACATCTCTAAGCCATCTGGGGAAAACTTCAGTGATGATACAGGGAACTGTAGAGGGTAGAAACAGTAGAGGAAGATGGAGATTGTAATACACCACGCAAATAATTTAGTTTGCTAGTCTGAAATGAAGAAGAATTCGTGGCAAGCCAAATCATACTTTACTACTAAAAATAATAAAAAAGATTGATATATTTGCTAAGTATAAGAAGCGTCTGATGGTCAGGATGCAAGGGATAACAGTATGTGCCACAGTTCAGGTAAATAAAGTAGTAGGTCGAAACCGACTTGTATCAGTCACACACTCTTAGTGTCTATTTTCGAATTGCATAGAGCCTGACTGTGAGGGCGATTCTAGGCATCGTGATTTTCAAATTCTACAAGATGTTACCGTACTTGAAGCAGAGGTAGTCACTAATGTACTTGGGTGATAAGGAATTTAACTTAAGCTTCGAAGATTGTCAAAGAAGTCATTCAAGGAGAGCTTTGAGATCGTTGTACTAGCTAGTCAAGGGATTTTATTGCTACGAGACAATGGCTTACGATTGATGGAAGTAGACAAAGAAGAATTAGAAATAAGAGGAGAAGAGACTGAGCTACCTGTTTCAGCAGGAGTTCTGAGGACAGTGGCACCCTCTGAAGTACTCAAAGAAGGTAATAAATCTGAGGCTGAAGAATTTTTTGATAACATAGTCTAGTGTTTCGTCTAGCGATTCCAGAGAAGAATAAATTAATTACAAATACATATAATGTAACACCTTAGCAGAGGCCTGGAAACTTTTGACTCGTTTTTCTACGCAAAAGAGGGGATAAACGCGCTATTAGAGTTACCAGACAAAGAATATGATTCCAGGGGGGATGAATTCATTAACAGCGAACTAAGAATAAAACCAAGGGCGTAAGGATGTGTTCTGGATACACAGAAATCAGCGCTCTGTTTGTAGAAACAGATAAGGAAGCAGTAGAGATATAGAACAGCGATGACATGGACGAGTCATTAGGCATGCTGTTCGACATCCGAGATGAACTCAGATTAATTAGTTGAAGTAGTATAGTATTGGAAGTAGTATAGCATTGGAAGAACTTTTTTGTGGCCTGCATGTGTATTATTTCCTAGAAAGGTTTAAACCAGCGAGACACTATAGGAAGATGACAATGACGGAAGCATCGAATGAGAGATACGTTAGCTTATCCTATAACAATGATTTGCGTGTTATAAGTTTCATTTTAGACGCCAGTAATGGGAAGCAGTGAGTGGTGATTGCTGGTAGGAATGGAGAACCGAATATGTCATGGTTTACCAAATGTGATGGATTGCCGAACTTGTGAAGATTTGTTCCTTTCAATTGTCATTAAGTAAGGCGTTAATGTGACACACTGAGCAATGATACAAAGAAAGACAGATTATGAACACACCAAATCCTGTAACGGTCCGATCAAAAGACGGTGCATGATGTGCTTGTGTATTTTATTTACACTGTTCGCAGGGTATCCAGCTGTAATCTGGAAGAAGTTTGTAATTGTAATGTCAAATGTCTTAGGAGAGTAAAGTACCTCCCATAAAAAAAAGTGATTTGGTGAACAGCTTCCTAACTAAAAAACAAAGGTAAAGTACCAAAAATCAGGTATAGAAACTAGGCCTACATGTACGAATTGCTTTTGTAATGTGTACCTCAATAGAGTGTTTTGTATCATCTTGTATTCTCGGACATACACTCCTGGAAATTGAAATAAGAACACCGTGAATTCATTGTCCCAGGAAGGGGAAACTTTATTGAAACATTCCTGGGGTCAGATACATCACATGATCACACTGACAGAACCACAGGCACATAGACACAGGCAACAGAGCATGCACAATGTCGGCACTAGTACAGTGTATATCCACCTTTCGCAGCAATGCAGGCTGCTATTCTCCCATGGAGACGATCGTAGAGATGCTGGATGTAGTCCTGTGGAACGGCTTGCCATGCCATTTCCACCTGGCGCCTCAGTTGGACCAGCGTTCGTGCTGGACGTGCAGACCGCATGAGACGACGCTTCATCCAGTCCCAAACATGCTCAATGGGGGACAGATCCGGAGATCTTGCTGGCCAGGGTAGTTGACTTACACCTTCTAGAACACGTTGGGTGGCACGGGATACATGCGGACGTGCATTGTCCTGTTGGAACAGCAAGTTCCCTTGCCGGTCTAGGAATGGTAGAACGATGGGTTCGATGACGGTTTGGATGTACCGTGCACTATTCAGTGTCCCCTCGACCATCACCAGTGGTGTACGGCCAGTGTAGGAGATCGCTCCCCACACCATGATGCCGGGTGTTGGCCCTGTGTGCCTCGGTCGTATGCAGTCCTGATTGTGGCGCTCACCTGCACGGCGCCAAACACGCATACGACCATCATTGGCACCAAGGCAGAAGCGACTCTCATTGCTGAAGACGACACGTCTCCATTCGTCCCTCCATTCACGCCTGTCGCGACACCACTGGAGGCGGGCTGCACGATGTTGGGGCGTGAGCGGAAGACGACCTAACGGTGTGCGGGACTGTAGCCCAGCTTCATGGAGACGGTTGCGAATGGTCCTCGCCGATACCCCAGGAGCAACAGTGTCCCTAATTTGCTGGGAAGTGGCGGTGCGGTCCCCTACGGCACTGCGTAGGATCCTACGGTCTTGGCGTGCATCCGTGCGTCGCTGCGGTCCGGTCCCAGGTCGACGGGCACGTGCACCTTCCGCCGACCACTGGCGACAACATCGATGTACTGTGGAGACCTCACGCCCCACGTGTTGAGCAATTCGGCGGTACGTCCACCCGGCCTCCCGCATGCCCATTATACGTCCTCGCTCAGAGTCCGTCAACTGCCCATACGGTTCACGTCCACGCTGTCGCGGCATGCTACCAGTGTTAAAGACTGCGATGGAGCTCCGTATGCCACGGCAAACTGGCTGACACTGACGGCAGCGGTGCACAAATGCTGCGCAGCTAGCGCCATTCGACGGCCAACACCGCGGTTCCTGGTGTGTCCGCTGTGCCGTGCGTGTGATCATTCCTTGTACAGCCCTCTCGCAGTGTCCGCAGCAAGTATGGTGGGTCTGACACACCGGTGTCAATGTGTTCTTTTTTCCATTTCCAGGAGTGTATGTTATGCTTGTGTGTCTGAGGTGTGTTTCATGACAGTCATCATTTTTTTCAGAATTCTGTGAGTGTAAAGATAAAGTATCCATGAGAGAGAGGAACCTCATCATAAAAAATAAGGTATATGCTTAGCTATACGGTAATCCAGTAATTAGAGTAACACACACGTTCGACCAACCAGAGAGGACTACTCAAGTATCTGCAGACACGTAAGGAGATAACATTAAACACTTGCAACGAATATTAACTGAATATACATTAATACTGATGAAGTGTTAACTGATAAATTGTCAATGTATTCCAGTGACTTACATGAGATATTACATATTACAAATTAATTGGTAGCCTGTTTTTCATCTATAAATTCAAATTTGTCTATTCATTATTAATTTTGTTGCTCATTTTTTAGATGGACAAGGAACGTAAGTTGATTATATTCATTGTTCTAGTGGCCACAGAGAGCAGTTGCATTATTTCATATTGACCATATCAAATGAATAGTTTTTAGTTTTTGTCAAACAAAGAATCACAGTATTTTATAATTCATTCACATTTTTGAAGCCAGAAGGCCATAATAATATCTCATGTTCACATCTGCATCGGCATAGACACTCTGGAAATCACATTTAAGTGCCTGGCAGAGGGTTTATCGCGTGCGTCTATTACGATTTATACTAGGCCAAGCAGTTTAGTGTCATCGTTATTACGTAAATTTCATTTCTGAATATGCAATACTTCCTTGCAACACTGTTGGTGGGCAGTGCAAGTGACATATCTGATTCTACTCAAACGATGTGGCTGAGATGGGATATATGTCTATGAAGGCAGCTATTCAGAGAGTGAGATGTGAACTGACATACTAGAGTTGTGAGGAGCATATCATGCTGTGGGGCTCTAATCGAGAGCGCGCCGCGTTAATACCAGCGGTGGGCCTGCTTACTTCTTGGTACATGCGCACTGCAAAGCCCAGGCCAGCGCACTGAGGTACATCCAATCAATCGGTTTCCTGCTTCCAGACAACCCGATCCACTCACCGACGGCACCACCACAGGGGATTACGGTCTGCTTAATCGGCTTAAGACGGTCTTAATGGCTGCGAACAGACAGGTCATGAAGCAATTCTGAAGAGGTCATCAAATCTACGTACACAACACCACTAATAATTATTGGAGAGACAGTAAGTCGAACTGAGGCATTTACGGACATTTTCGTGGGGACTGCACAGAAAACTGCTTACGAGCTTATTATTGTGTTGCCCACAAGGCACGCTAAACATGTGAACAATACACATCGTGCAATTGCTATGAACTCTTACTTTGCTACACATGTAAGCCGTGAGTCATGTAATACATTTGCATTCGCATTGAAGCTGCAGATGATATCATATTTCTTCATGACTTGTGTGTGACAGTATTATGCCATTCTCCAGAGCAGTTATATTTGTGAGTGAAGGACGCAGACTTTTGCTGTTGCTTGCTGACTATTAGAATATTGGTCAGAAATTAAAGGAGAAAATTTTTCTCTTCATTATGGTCGAAACTGTTCTTAATGTGAGAAGGAAACAATTTCTGCCACGAGCAGGTTATGAATATGAACGCTGGTGCAAGCCGGCCCGTCAATTACGATTAAGATGTGCCACCAGTTAATCGAATGAGCTCCTGACTTGAGCTTATGAGACGCGTAGTGCATCTTCAGGAAGAAATGCAAACTCTTCGACTTACGTGTTATTTCGTGAGTTAAATCATTCATAAGAACAATTCGTGTGATAAACAACGTGTTTTATCGAGAGCAGCGGAGTCTAATTACTTTTTTGTGCTTTTATTTGTAATGTTTCAGGGACCATACGAAATACTGGTCTTATGCCTGACCAACAAGAACTGAGTAACGTAAAATTTTTGACATGCAGCATTAGCAGTCTTGCTGTTTGATTGCATTTCTAACTTTATGTTATCTTATTGCTCGAAGACAAAACTTCCACAATAATTCTGATGTACACCAACAGAGCTGTTACAATTACTACGTGGTTGTAACGCAGTGGTATTTTATGATGAAGATATAGTGTGGTTGCGTTACAACTTTGTACGAAATTGTCTAAATTTGTGGCATGGTTACTACACGTACTTACGAATTCGTACCTCAGCGTGTTTATCCAGTGACACATTATGCTGCATATGAGAGTCAGTATAGTTAAATGATGATGGTATCCTCCTGGGTAAAATATTCCGGAGGTATAATAGTTCCCCATTCGGATCTCCAGGAGAGAACTACTCACGAGGACGTCATTACGAGGACAAACAAAACCGGCGTTCTATGGATCGGAGCATGGAATGTTGGATCCCATAATCGGACAGGTAGGTCAGAAAATTTAAAAAAGGAAATCGGTAGGAGGGAATTAGTGAAGTTCGGTGCCAGGAGGAACAAGACTTTTGGTCTGGTGAATACAGGGTTAGAAATACAAAATCAAATAAGAGTAATGCAGGAGTAAGTTTAATAATGAATAAAGAGCTAGGAACGCGGATACGCTACTACGAACAGCATAGTGAACACGTTATTGTAGCCAAGACAGAATGCCCACTCCTAGCACTGTAGTACAACTTTATGTGCCAACTAATTCCGTATATGGGGAAGAGATTGAAGAAATGTATGATGTGACAAAAGAAATTATTCGGATAGTTAAGAGAGACGAAAACTTAATAGTGATGGGGAACTGGAATTCGATAGTAGAAAAAGGAAGAGGAGGAAAAGTAATAGGTGAATGTTGACTGGGGGTAAGGAATGAAAAAGAAAGCCGCCTGGTAGAATTCTGTGCAGCGCATAACTTAATCATAGCTAACACTTGGTTTAAGAAATATGAAAGAAGGCTGTATACTTGGAAGAGGCCTGAGGCATTAGAAGATTTCAGACAGATTATATAATGGTAATACAGAGATTTATGGACCAGGATTTAAATTGTAAGACACTTCCAAGGGCTGATGTGGACTCTGACCACAATTTATTGGTCACGAAATGTAGATTAAACTGAAGAAACTGCAAAAAGCTAGGAATTTATGGAGAGAGGACTTGCATAAACTGAAAAAACCAAGGGTTGTACAGGGTTTAAGAGGGAGCATTGGAGAACGATTTCAAGAACTGGGAAAAGGAATACCGTAGAAGAAGAATGGGTAGCTTTGAGAGATAAAATAGTAAAGGCAGCAGAGGTTGTAGTTAGTAAAAAGACAACTAGTAGAATTCCTTGTGTAACAGAAGAGATATTGTATTTAATTCATGAAAAGAGAAAATATAAAGATGCAGTAAATGAAGCAGGGTAAAAGGGATGCAAATGTCCCAAAAATTAGATCGACAGGAAGTGCAAAAGTTGTTAAGCAGAAATGGCTAGAGGACAAATGTAAGAGAGTAGAAGCGTGTATGGTTAGGGGTAAGACAGATACAGCTTACAGGAAAGTTAAAGAGACCTTTGGAGAAAAGAGAACTAACTGTACGAATATCAATAGCTCAGATGGAAAATCAGTCGAAAGCAAAGAAGGGAAAGCAGGAAGATGGGAAGAGTATGTAGAGGGTCTATACAGGAGCGATGTACTTGAGGGTAGTATTATAGAAATGAAAGAGAACGTAGATAAAGATGAGAAGAGAGATATGATACTTCGTGAAGAATTTGACAGAACACTGAAAGTACTCGGTAGGGGAGTAGACAACGTTCAATTAGAACTGCTTATAGCCCTGAGAGAGCCAGGCATTACAAAACTCTTCCACCCGGCGATGAAGATGTATGAGGCGGTCGAAATACCGTTAGACCTGAAAAAGAACATAAGAATTCCAATCCCAAAGAAAGCAGGAGTTGACAGGTGTGAAAATTACCAAACTATTAGCTTAATATGTCACGGTTCGAAAATAATAACACGAATTCCTTACAGACGAATGGAAAAATTGGTAGAAGGCGACCTCGGGAGAGATCAGTTTGGATTCCGAATAAATATTAAAACACGTGAGGCAACACCGACCCTACAACTTATCTTAGAAGATTGACCACGGAAAGACAAACCTACGTTTCTAGCATTGGTAGACATAAAGAAAGCTCTTGACAATGTTGGCTTTCAAATTCTGATGGCGCGAGGGGTAAAATACAGGGAGCGAAATGCTACTAACTAGTTGTATGGAAACCAGATGGCAGTTATAAGAGTCGAGGGGCTGGAATGAAAAGCCATGATTGAGTTTGGAGTGAGACAGGGTTGTAGCCTATCCCTAGTGTTATTCAGTCTGTATGTTGAGGAAGCAGTAAAGGAAATAAAAGAAAAAATTGGAGTAGGAATTAAAATCCATGGACAAGAAATAAAACTTTGTGGTTTGCCGATGACATTCTAATTCTGTCAGAGACAGCAAAGGACCTGGAAGAGCAGCCGAACGGAAAAGACCATATCTTAAAAGAAGGATATTAGATGAACATCAGCAAAAGCAAAACGAGGATAGCCTGATGTAGTCGAATTAAATCAGGTGATGCGAAGAGAATTAGATTAGGAAATGAGCCACTTAAAATAGTACTTGAGTTTTGCTACTTGGGGAGCAAAATAACTTATGATGGTCGAAGTAGAGAGGATATTAAATGTAGACTGGCTATGGGAAGGAAAACGTTTCTGAAGATGAGGAATTTGTTAACATCGAGTATACATTTAAGTGTCAGGAAGTCATTAATGAAAGTACTTGTAAGGAGTGTAGCCATGTATGGAAGTGAAATATCGCCGATAAATAGTTTAGACGAGAAGAGAATAGAAGTTTTCGGACTGTGGAGCTACAGAAAAATACTGAAGAGTAGATAGGTTGATCACGTAACTAATGAGAAGGTACTGAATATAATTGGAGAGAAGGGAAACGTGTGGCACAACTTGATTAGAAGTAGGGATCGGTTGGTAGGACACGTAGGACACGTTCTGAGGCATCAAGGGATCACCAATTTAGTACTGGAGGGCAGCGTGGAGGGTAAAAACCATAGAGGGAGACAAAGAGATGAATACACTAAGCAGATTCACAAGGATGTATGTTGCTGTAGTTATTCAGAGAGGGAGAGGCTTGCACAGGATAGAGTATATTTAGAGCTGCATCAAACCAGTCTCTGGACTGGAGACCACAACAGCAACGTGACAGTGTATCAACTGTTTTTAATACTCATGATACTGTCTTTATGTCATTATGATGTTATGAGAATTTAGAAATTCGTTCTTACAAGCATCAACAGAAGTGTGGTACAATTTTTTTTCTCATGTTTTGTTTGTCATGTACATATTATGCCTCATACGTCAATGTGTTTTTGTGAATATTGATGTTGTGTATGATAAGACAAGTAGTAGGATATTAACCATGCAACGAAAGATTTGATATTGTGGCAGTGTACTGTGTGCATAGTGACTAACTACTTCATTGGTTTCGAGTATGGGTCCGTCTCCTACACAAGCTTTCCATGTGTGTGTGTGTGAGAGAGAGACAGAGAGAGAGAATGAGAGAGAGATTATCTAGGCACTGCCCTCACTCATAAACACTGCAGAAACAATTAATATGAGTGTATAGCTTTCTAGTAGCTGGCCTCTCCCTGCTTATTACACTTGTATGTATAATAAATAAATTCCATTCTTTCATCAGAAAATAAAAATGAGCGTGAGGCGGTTTGTGAGAAAGTTTGTGTGTATATTTTCATGTTGTCACCTTGGCTTCAAGTTAACCTATTCCACCCATGATATAAAGCGTGATGCTGAAAAGTCTTTTTTCGTGCAAGACAAGACGTTTAAATACCATCTAAAGCCCTGCAAAAATGTCTTTGATGAACTTGTGCAACAGATTAATCTCAGCGTAACTTCATTGGCAACCAATTTTAAAATGACAAGGAGGCGATATTTTTTGGCAGTTTATGCCCAAACTACCATGCAGCGTGTTTTATAATGTAATATTTACATCCCACTCATCCCTAGAATTGATTCTTTAACGCTGCATGAAAACTGCAGAGAGTATTCAGTACTGCCAATGACAGTGCAGCTAATTACTTCTTCATGTGCTTTCCATCTATTACGGTGAGTAGCAGTCGTTATTTTCTGCGGTCGTGAGAACTTTCTGTAGCAGGCGCCTGACAGGTAAGTTAATTTGAAGAATCGAGGTGTTATAAACTTGTTCAGCGCTTGAAGCCACCCCCGAGCAGGTGAACAAGAAAGCCATAGAGTCATAGTCCGAACAGCAGGCAGGTACGAGGCCAGCCTGCATTCTGTAAAAGTTGCATTGTACAAGACGCTAGGAGGAATACTCATACTTGGGAGCGTGGGAACAGCCATTAGTTGCAGTCATGCCTTGCAGTAATGTTTGTATAAATCCAAGCAAGGGAGTCAGTGGTCAGTTCACAGCAATAATTTCGGTAGAACGTGCGTTTTCCTACACGTCTGTATGAAAGTCTTTTGAATGGCCAAGGTTGGGTATCTGTCATGTAGTGGGAGGGATTATCTACTTTCCTTCCTATGCCACACCATTATTGCCTAACTCTGACAGAATCAGTTGGAGTGGGAATTCGTTAAACCTGTTTATAAAATTATGATTGATCAGAAATTGCAAGGTCTATTGCAATTGACTAGTGAGATTCCTACGCTGGCAATATAAGGTAATTTTCAGGGGTATAGTCATCAGGGATATCAAAGAGTATGCTTGCCTCCAGGAAGACGAGAAATATATATATTTTTGGGAGAGAAATCTGTCCCTGTCTTACAGCAGAGTACAGAGCTGGAGGTGGACTCAAAATTTCCAGCTACTACCATATCCATCTTCCACACTCCCACAGTTTAGAAATGGTTCGCTCGATCCGTTGATGCTGTTACTGTGATGAAGGGGGTGCAAAGATAGTTAAATTGCATCAGGGTCCAATCGTAAAATTGCCGGATTGTTCACGTGCTTTGGTGAGTCGATAGGTATTCGCTCTTTCTGGGGACCTTTCTGCAAATCTCTAACCATTCTTACAGTATCTGTGATGTAATTTCAGATTATGCTTTCACGTGTCCTCTCCAGTAGTAAATGTTTATGTGCTTTATGCTGCGGGTAAACCATTTTATTTGATGTCTCATGTTAATTAACTAATATCCTATAGTGACCTCTAGTTTCCTCTTCTAGTTAGATGCGTCCCTTCATTAATATATCTGTATGAGATGTGGTACTCGTATTTTCAACCTAAGTTGGGCCACACATAGTATCTCTCAGTGATCAAGAAGTTATCCAGTGCACAACATTGTTTTTGTTATACATGTATGATCTTATGGGGAGCTTCCCATCCCTATAGATCACTGTAGTTCAGGGTCTTGGGGATATGCTTAACAGGTCAGCTGACACTTCACATTGGGAATTCCACTTTATGGCCCAACGAGAGAGCACGCAGGTGAAATGAGTACTGTGAAAGCCTTTAAGAGCGTGAGGACTTACCTGATGAAGTTATTGAGAAAGAAAAATGAGTCGTTATAGGAAAAATAGGGGCTACCTTGTTGAAGTCAAAATTCAATAGAGCTTTGCAAGACTTGCGGTCAAATATCTCTGAAAGATTAGCCGACATTCCTCCGGAATTTCGTCACGTCACTGGAGCAACCAAATGACTATGTACGTTGGTGTGTAGGATTTATATGTCTGGAGATATACAACTAGGTTTTCGAAAAAGTATCATCCACACAGTCCTGAAGATAGCAATGGCAAAAAAGTACGAGAGCTGTCGCACAGTCATCTTAATGGCTCATGCATACAAGTTGATGATAAGAATAATATGTAGAAGAATGGAAATTAAAGTTGAGAATCTGATTGTTACTGATCAGTTACGCTTCCAGAAGATAGATTGTGTCGAGCTGGGAAAAACGTTCGACAATGCAAAATGATGCAAGATGTTCGAAATTCCGGGAAAAGTAGGAGCAATCTCTTAGGAAAGACGAATTGTACACAATTTGAACAAGAACGAAGAGGCAACTATAAGACTGGAAGACCTAGAATGAAGTTCTCGGATTAAAAACGGATTTAAGCAGGCATGTTCCCATATACGGTCGACTGAGAAGATACGAATGAGGAGGCTCTGCACATAATTAACGAAGAATGGAATGATGGAAAACACTGACAAGAAGGAAGGACATTTTATACACACCAGGAGAGAACTTCCATGGAACAACAGCGAGCTGTACAGGATAAAAACTGAAGGAGGGGAAAGCAGAAACAGGAACACATCCAACAAAAAATTGAGAAGGTGCTGCTTTGAAATGAAGAAAAAGGTCTCCGTTCCTCATATTCACGTTTGGTTTTACTCGTAGTGCCCTGCATATCTCTTATGGATAACACTCTTTTGCTTCAAAAGCTCCCACACTATCTAAAATTCTCATACGGATATCTGTGGAATGCATAATTTTTTGATAAATGAGTTATAATTACGTAATTCAGCATACCGAAGGAAAATTTTTGACGATAGTTACAAGCATTTTGAAACATTATCAGCGCTGTTTAGCCCTGTTCGAAGGAAGTTGTTAAACATAGTGTTTCGTCCGCAACTGCGAGAACATGAGAATCGAAGCCCTGACACGTCCTGATAGTGTCCTCCGAAGATGGGGAGGAAACATCTGATTCAGTCGAAGTATCCATTCGATCACGGTGCAATTATTCAGTTAACGATCAGTAGTAAAAGTGCTCCCCGTACGTCAACATACAGAGCGAAATGGGTGAATCAGGGGCGTTTCAGTATTCTCGCGTACACCTCCTTTCCATCCCCCATGCTTCCTATGAGAAATCATGAGTCAGTGAATTATAATATTTAAGCGGGCAGCCAAAGTGGCATGCATAATGCGGGTCCCTTGAAAACCTAGACTTTTGAAAAGTTTACCAAAGTTTGAGAGCAGAATCAAAGGTATACTTTACCATAAAACTGTGCCGTACTGTAGTTGGTCAGGCCTAACGAGACCTCTTTCTCTCACCACTGGTTTGAAAGTAGATCTGTTTTTCTGCGTGCGTCGTGATTCCCATTCTGACTGATGCTGGGTAAGTGGACGGACACGCCCTGACCATCTGTCTAGTCCGATACAGGATACAGGTTTTCAGTCTTCAGCTGCATAAATGTTTAGTGCGATCTGTTCAGGTTCATCTATCTTAAGGAAATGAATCTAAGTACCTTCTTTTGATTATTTCCTTTCATTTTGTGTGAGAGTTCAGTTTGATTGTAAGAATAAAACTGTTCTCATTAATCTACTTTGAGTAATTTTCATCATGAATTTCGATTTTTCAAACTCAAAACAACCCGTTTTACTTCCATACGTAACGAAAGTAGCCACGTCAGAGTTCGGCAACGAACACCAAAAGAACACAAAACAGGCGAAAACTTCAGTAAATAAATTCGCCAATAATGAACGAAATGGCTATAAATTTATTCAGTTATAACTAAAATGAAGAGCCAATTAAATTGGTACATCTGCCTAATAACGTGTAGGGAACACGCAAGCTTGAAGAAGCGCCGCAACACGACGTGGCATTTACTCGTCTAATGTCTGAAGTGGTGCTGGAGGGAACTGACGCCATGAATCCTGCAGAGCTGTCCACAATTCCGTAATAGTATAAGGGGTTGGAGATCTCTTCTGAACTGCACGTTGCAAGGAATCCTAGATATGCTCAATAATGTTCATGTCTGCGAAGTACGCTGGCCAGCGGAAGTGTTTAAACTCGAAAGTGTGTTCCTGAAGCCAATCTTTAGAAATTCTGGACGTGCAGAGTGCCTCATTGTCCGATTGGAACTGCCCAAGTCCTCAGGAATGCACAATGCACATGAAAGGGTGCAGGTGATCAGACATGATGCTTATGAACGTGTTACCTTGCAGGGTCGTATCTAGACGTATCACGGGTCCCATATCACTCCAACTGCACACACCCCACGCCATTACAGAGCCTCCACCAGCTAGAACTTCCCTGCTGACATGCAGGGTCCATGGATTCATGTCCGTCCACACGATAGACTATGACCCCAGACACGTCCGACAAGGCAACATGCTTCCAGTCATCAACAGTCCACTGTTGGTGCTGACGGGCCCAAGTGAGTGGGCCTTCGGCTCCGAAAGCACATATCGATAATGTGTAGCTGACATGTTCACACGCTGGTACATGTTAATGGACCAGCATTGAAATCTGCAGCAATTTGCGGAAGGATTCCACTTCTGTCACGGTGAACGATTCTCTTTAGTCGTCGTTCTTACCGTTCTAGCAGGATCTTTTTCCGGCCGCAGCGATGTCGAAGTTTTGATGTTTTACCAGATTCCTGATATTCACGGTACTCTCGTGAAATGGTCGTACGAGAAAATCTCCACTTCATCACTACCTCGTAGACGCTGTGTTCCATCGTTCGTGCGCAGATTGTAACACCACGTTCAAACTCACTTAAATCTTGATAACCTGTCACTACAGCATCAGGAACCGATCTGCTGGTCGGAGTGGCCGTGCGGTTCTAGGCGCTACAGTCTGGAGGCGACCGACCGCTACTGTCGCAGGTTCGAATCCTGCCTCGGGCATGGATGTGTGTGATGTCCTTAGGTTAGTTAGGTTTAATTAGTTCCAACTTCTAGGCAACCTCAGAAGTTAAGTCGCATAGTGCTCAGAGCCATTTGAACCATTTGAACCAGGAACCGATCTAACAACTGCACCAGACACTTGTCTTACTTAGGCGTTGCAGACCTCTGCGCCGTATTCTGCCTGTTTACATATCTCTGTATTTGAATAGGCATACCTATAGCAGTATGCGGCACTGTAAACTTGGATTTGGTAAAGAGAATGTCGTCACCTGAAGTGTTATTGAATGTAAATGCAGTCTGCGTAGTTGACAGCTGTCAAAGTTCCCACCTGTAGTGTGCCATGCACCAATAACAAGCGTAAAGCGTTGCTATGATTGAACGGCTGCCGGAATGTAATAGCGTACACCGCAACTTAAACAGACTAGCATACACCACAATCAAAACACACAAATTCGCCTGATAAAACACTGTCCATATACATGAAACTACATTCCCGAAAATAATACGTGAAACATATGTAACATGTACAACAAAATAAATAGCAGTAACTACTGTTAAGGCTCCTTTATCATGAAATTGCCCTGAGTACACCGTCTTCCACAGTATAGTCTTCGTAATATTCTCGTCCTTGGCGCTTCTATGGTGACAGCTGGTCGTAAGTAGTCGTCGTTGTGAAGATCGAGTTTCGTATGTGCACGATCACAACTTCCAGTAAATACGCTTTTCTGTTTCTGACGTTTCTTACACAATTTGAGAGACAGTATATAAATCACTTCCACCCCCTGATCGGCATATTACAGTCCGTACGCCTTTAGCAGTCCCGATAGCTAGTTCAAAGTTCTGACGAAAACAGCGCCACACGTCACAATTAGTTTGCGAGTCTCCACAACGAGAGCTAATGTTTCAACACGTGCAGCAGTTTATTCAATAACAAACGTAATCAGTCTGCAAAGTACATTAGTTCGTGCAACTCATTTAAGAGCAAAGAGTTCACTTCTCACAATGACAGTCGCAGTCCATTTGCATGTACACTGTCTATTCCACGAACCTCACGGTATTCCCAAAAATCCGACGTTTTGTTTCGTGACGCCAACGCCAAATTTAGTTTGTACAGTTACATACCACAAAACCCGCCTATGCCACGAAGCTGCATATCAACTCAATGTCACTGTTCGACTGCTTCTGTCATTATCTCTCTGACATCACAGCTTATACAACAGTGCTGCATATTACATTTGGATTTACACAGCGCATTACGCGCAAGCATCACAAAGGAAAAATGCTAGTTTTGAAACTTTGGCATTCTCAGTTGAAAGAGACTCTTGTCGAATTATGAGTGTAAAGGGAAACATAATAACACTTCACATTACAGAACTAAACAAAAAATAATATTGTAGAACATCAAAGATATATGTACAGAATAAAAGGGCGCATAAAGAGAAAAGTAGCAATATCTTCACAATGGCCGCTGCTATGTTTTCAGTAGAACCATCGACACATTTCCATCAAGTGTGAAGCCTTAAGCATTAATGCACCCCAGTTGTTAAATTTCGTCTATCATTAACCGTCGATCTGAGTTGAGATTTTTTACGTTGAATTTAGGAGTGTTCCAGTGACTGATTGACTGTGCTGTTTCGTCCGAACAAGACAAAGCCAGGGCAAAAACACCACAAGAGCAAAGATGTAAGCTAGTACCAGTGCCATAGAGACTCGCCACTTGCACGAGTTCCACCAACGCCACGGGTGGCGCTGAGGATGAAGATATCGACTTCGACCAGGCCAATTTTCGGCATGGTACAATCCGTCAATGACCGGAAGACAACAGACAGAAGCCTACTCGGAAGATAGAAGAGCAATTCTCGCCCACTTGATTATCTCCAGGGCTGACTTGGACAGGGAACGTCTTTTAGCAAACTCTTAAAAGTGAACAGACAGGCCGACCCCGAGTGGCCGAGCGGTTCTAGGCGCTAAAGTCTGGAACCGCGCGACCGCTGCGGTCGCAGGTTCGAATTCTCCCTCGGGCATGGATGTGTGTGATGTCCTTGAGTTAGTTTAAGCAGTTCTAAATCCAAACATTCTGCGTGGTGTCTGTTTGTTCTATATCGTGTCTCCCTACCACTTTCGCGCAACGACGCTCTGAGCGTGTTTTTTAGGAAATTGACTAGTTTGAACCTAGGATCTGTTGCTGGTAAGGAGACGCCAGACCACACATCACATGTAGAATTCAGAATAATTCATTGAGACTAGCGATGATATAACCAAATACTTAATGATTTCAGCGTCAGCTCCACTGCACTCCCTGTAAAAGAATCTTAATACTAACTAAATTTAGTGGAAGGGGTTCAAGGCTTTCCTAATTTTTAGATAGCTGGTAAAATAACGTCGAAAAAGCAGTTAAGTTTACCATTGGAAATTTTATTCTACTCACAAAACATCGTTTATAAATTGCACTATTGATAAAAGGAAATGTTTCAATACAGGATGGTAAAAACCAACTGCATTCAACAAAAAATGTGAACGAATATTCCCTGAATGGGTTTCCAAGTTCTACAATGGATCGGAGGATGACCTATGCCATATCACATCTATAATCTAGGTTTAATTTAAGTTTCACAAAAGAGAAAACTATGATAATGGTCTACAGTGACCCTCAATTATCTTTAATTCCTTATCTAACTTGTTGTAAATTACAGTGGTTGATGTGGCTTCTCAATAACTATATAACAGGAAAATCATCGCGTTTCAGATTTTTACTTCAAGTGGCAAATGTGAACACCATGAGCTTTAATTGACGATCGACACTAGTATTACGCAAAAAGGGGATGTAACAGATGAGACTTCTGCAGTTCTGAGTGAAGCCTTATGCGATGTTATGCGGCATCATGTGCATTCATTACCTTGTCGGTGTTCGTCAGGGGGCGGCGGCAGGCGCAGCTCCGTCCAGCTCGCCCTCTCGGAAGCCACTCTCTCCTAACTTCTCTTTACTACAATTTACCGAAGTTGGTTTAAAAAAACTATCTGGCTGTGTTTTCATCTGACCAATCAGGGTCTCAATGTTAAGCTTAAGCTCCGCCTACATAAATTCTATCTATCCAATGAGAAACCTCATACGTTTCATGGTGGGGTAATGTTTTTAAAGTTTGCAACGTAACAGAGACGCGAAAAAGTCTCACGCTAAAACTTGAAGCTGGTGTGGTCCTTTTAGCGTTATCGTAAGATCTACACTGGAGGGCTCTATCTTTTAACATGGGCTGGGGGATGGTCCTAACGTAACAGAGACGCGAAAAAGTCTCACACTAAAAAACTTTCTGGTGGTGTGGTCCTAGCAGTTAGCTGACGACGTGGGTGTCCATCCGTCCCTTATCGTAGGGCCTTCCAGCTTAACACGGTTCTGCTCTCGGCTTCTGTTCTCGTTTCTCCCCTTGGAACTGCGTCTGTCTCACGGTGGGAAGGTATGATATGCATTTAGGTACTCTTGTGTTAGTCTGTGGTATTCCATTTGCTCACTCATTACTCGCATTACTTTGGTTAATTTAATGTCACGATTTATTGGAGCTATGTGACATACTACTGGATTTGCTTATCATGTCAGGGTTTTCATGGAAGGTGTTGG
The DNA here is from genome assembly GCF_023864345.2 of Schistocerca serialis cubense. Classification (NCBI taxonomy): domain Eukaryota; kingdom Metazoa; phylum Arthropoda; class Insecta; order Orthoptera; family Acrididae; genus Schistocerca; species Schistocerca serialis. The sequence goes on along the minus strand of NC_064638.1, from coordinate 645,236,358 downwards.
ATTTGTCTGACACCTTACATAAGTTCTAGGGTCTGATGACCTTAGAAGTTAAGTCCCATAGTGCTCAGAGCCATTTGAATAATTTTTTTTCAACAGACAGGTGCTGTAAATAGCATTTGCTATATACTGTTAAGTTTACCTACGATTTTGCAATTAGCCATTGAGGACCTTTTCTGTGTTACATTACAAGCAGTGTTGCGAACATCGTTATTCAACAAGTCACAAAAATAAGTAAACCTTTTAACTCGTTTGCGTGACTTCGTTACTAATTTTTCGGAGTGTTGTAGAACCCTGGTACTGCTATTCTGTTACGTGACCCTATGTAATAGTGGTAGAGAGATAGTTGTCTTCAAGGTTTACTGCACCAGAAGACTTTTCACGAACTCACAATCTCGGCCTACCGTAACAACACAGCAGTGGCGACGAGACCTTTACGAAACATTGGACGTAGCAGATCGGCCTTTGTCCTTCGGAACGCGTGTGTTTCTGATCTCAGGCTTACTAAAATTTATTAATTGGGATTCCGTATTGCCTAAAAAGCTCCTCTCAACTATTACCGAAATATATCGAGAAACATGTCTAGTAACCGTTATTATGATTCTTACAAAACGTTACCAACCACGTGGCTTTCACAGCGCGAGGCGTTCGTTCTCTGCAAGCCTTACTGATAGAAGATAGTAGAATATATCACTGGCCGTTGTTTCCGTACTGCGAGCACATGCCTGAACGACATGATTTTATTCACGTGATAAATAAAAACACCTACAGCCGTCCTCATGATTAAATATACAGGGTGTTACAAAAAGGTACGGCCAAACTTTCAGGAAACATTCCTCACACACTAATAAAGAAAAGATGTTATGTGGACATGTGTCCGGAAACGCTTAATTTCCATGTTAGAGCTCATTTTAGTTTCGTCAGTATGTACTGTACTTCCTCGATTCACCGCTAGTTAGCCCAATTGTAGGAAGGTAATGTTGACTTCGGTGCTTGTATTGACGTGCGACTCATTGCTCTACAGTACTAGCATCAAGCACATCAGTACGTAGCATCAAAAGGTTAGTGTTCATCATGAACGTGGTTTTGCAGTCAGTGCAATGTTTACAAATGCGGAGTTGGCAGATGGCCATTTGATGTATGGATTAGCATGGGGCAATAGCCGTGGCGCGGTACGTTTGTATCGAGACAGATTTCCAGAACGAAGGTGTCCCGACAGGAAGACGTTCGAAGCAATTCATCGGCGTCTTAGGGAGCACGGAACATTCCAGCCTATGATTCGCGACTGAGAAAACCTAGAACGACGAGGACACCTGCAATGGACGAGGCAATTCTTCGTGCAGTTGACGATAACCCTAATGTCAGCGTGAGAGAAGTTGCTGCTGTACGAGGTAACGTTGACCACGTCACTGTATGGAGAGTGCTACGGGAGAACCAGTTGTTTCCGTACCATGTACAGCGTGTGCAGGCACTATCAGCAGCTGATTGGCCTCCACGGGTACACTTCTGCGAATGGTTCATCCAACAATGTGTCAATCCTCATTTCAGTGCAAATGTTCTCTTTACGGATGAGGCTTCATTCCAATGTGATCAGATTGTAAATTTTCACAATCAACATGTGTGGGCTGACGAGAATCCGCACGCAATTGTGCAATCACGTCATCAACACAGATTTTCTGTGAACGTTTGGGCAGGCATTTTTGGTGATGTCTTGATTGGGCCCCATGTTCTTCCACCTACGCTCAATGGAGCACGTTATCATGATTTCATACGGGATACTCTACATGTGCTGCTAGAACATGTGCCTTTACAAGTACGACACAACATGTGGTTCATGCACGATGGAGCTCCTGCACATTTCTGTCGAAGTGTTCGTACGCTTCTCAACAACAGATTCGCTGACCGATGGATTGGTAGAGGTGGAACAATTCCATAGCCCCCATGCTCTCCTGACCTCAACCCACTTCACTTTCATTTATGGGGGCATTTGAAAGCTCTTGTCTACGCAACCCCGGTACCGAATGTAGAGACTCTTCGTGCTGGTATTGTGGACGGCTGTGTTACAATACGCCATTTTCCAGGGCTGCATCAGCGCATCAGGGATTCCATGCGACGGAGGGTGGATGCATGTATCCTCGCTAACGGAGGATATTTTAACATTTCCTGTAACAAAGTGTTTGAAGTCATGCTGGTACGTTCTGTTGCTGTGTGTTTCCATTGCATGATTAATGTGATTTGAAGAGAAGTAATAAAATGAGCTCTAACATGGAAAGTAAGCGTTTCCGGACACATATCCACATAACATTTTTCTTTCTTTGTGTTTGAGGAATTTTCCTGAAAATTTGGCCGCACCTTTTTGTAACACCATATATTTTGTCGCAACCAGTTTCAACGCTTCAGTGCGTCATCTTCAGGCCTGTACGATTTTATTCAGGTGTGGAGAATCGTAATGTCCTTTGAGGTGTTGCCCGCAATACGAGGTCTCATGCAAAAGTTGGTACCTGTCGATGGCACCACAAGGAAGGACAGTTGTTGACAGAGACCTGAACGAATCGGAGACGTCGGCCTACACGCTCCCATGGGTTTCCTTACATCGCTCCAGCCGGAGACCTACGTCCGACCTCAGTGCCGCTCAGCCCAGTCCCTGCTAAATATGTGCTACTGCTAAAGACTGAATATCATTCCTCAGTCTATGAATGCTGTAATTTGTGACTGCAATTATCTATCACCTTATTTATGTCGTTTCATTGTAAGCTAGCCATTTTTCTTACTGTTTCTGTGGAATAAAGAAAGCGATAAAAAAAGTCCCTGTCTAATCAGCGAACAGTTGTAATCATCGCTCACTGCGACAGTATCGTCTTAGCACAGATCCGGCTGTATGTCAATAGAACAGTTATGCAGCCTTATGTCAACGCATAGACATAATACTCTGATGGACCTATCATCGTACAAAGAACGAAGTGCTAAATGTTATGAGTGTCAGTGGCAGTATCAAATACTTGGTATCGATGAGGGCAAAAATTGCTTCCAAAGTTCAGTATTTGCCGCGCTTAAGTTTTAATAGATGACTGATAATTAATTTCTATGTGTGGATGTTCTAATATTTACTCGATCTCTTAACGGAACTACACCACAATGTCGCCGATAACGGCCCTTCAGTGTTTTATCGCCCATCACACAATGGCGACCCTGAAGAGCTCATGTTTCGTCAATGAAAATCTACTTAACAGCTTACAACTTTAAACGTATGATAAGCATTGCTTTTTTTCCCGCTGACGGTAGGATCTGATCTGTAGCGTGTGTTTATCATCAAACTATTCCCCGACTCTTGTTCGGAAGATATTCTTTATGAAGAGCTCATTCGTAAGCTCGATGAGCATTATGAGGCTCAGATCCATATAGCTGCAGCGAGATATAAATTCTTTCGTATTAAGGGCCCTGACAGTCACTAAAAATGTGGAAATCTGCAGTTCAAAGGCTAGAAAGACGTTGCAGGTTATTGTGACCTCAGCTTAGTGGTGTAATGTTACATGACGCAATCACCTAAAATTTAATAGACGCATGCATCTGAATTCCCATGTTAAAATTGCCAGAGACACATCTGACAACACTTTCGTCCCTTGCAGAGTCCGGAAATATTGTGAACACAACTGAAGTTGATTTTGAGCCTCCATCTACACTGTTTGTTGTTGTTGTTGTGGTCTTCAGTCCTGAGACTGGTTTGATGCAGCTCACCATGCTACTCTATCCTGTGCAAGCTTTTTCATCTCCCAGTACCTACTGCAACCTACATCCTTCTGAATCTGCTTAGTGTATTGATCTCTTGGTCTCCCCCTACGATTTTTACCATCCACGCTGCCCTCCAATACTAAATTGGTGATCCCTTGATGCCTCAGAACATGTCCTACCAACCGATCCCTTCTTCTGGTCACGTTGTGCCACAAACCTCTCTTCTCCCCAATCCTATTCAATACTTCCTCATTAGTTATGTGATCTACCCATCTAATCTTCAGCATTCTTCTGTAGCACCACATTTCGAAAGCTTCTATTCTCTTCTTGTCCAAACTATTTATCGTCCATGTTTCACTTCCATACATGGCTACACTCCATACGAATACTTTCAGAAATGACTTCCTGACACTTAAATCAATACTGGATGTTAACAAATTTCTCTTCTTCAGAAACGCTTTCCTTGCCATTGCCAGCCTACATTTTATATCCTCTCTACTTCGACCATCATCAGTTATTTTGCTCCCCAAATAGCAAAACTCCTTTACTACTTTAAGTGCCTCATTTCCTAATCTAATTCCCTCAGCATCACCCGACTTAATTAGACTACATTCCATTATCCTTGTTTTGCTTTTGTTGATGTTCATCTTATATCCTCCTTTCAAGACACTGTCCATTCCATTCAACTGCTCTTCCAAGTCCTTTGCTGTCTCTGACAGAATTACAATGTCATCGGCGAACCTCAAAGTTTTTATTTCTTCTCCATGAATTTTAATACCTACTCCGAATTTCTCTTTTGTTTCCTTTACTGCTTGCTCAATATACAGATTGAACAACATCGGGGACAGGCTACAACCCTGTCTTACTCCCTTCCCAACCACTGCTTCCCTTTCATGTCCCTCGACTCTTATAACTGCCATCTGGTTTCTGTACAAATTGTAAATAGCCTTTCGCTCCCTGTATTTTACCCCGGCCACCTTTAGAATTTGAAAGAGAGTATTCCAGTCAACATTGTCAAAAGCTTTCTCTAAGTCTACAAATGCTAGAAACGTAGGTTTGCCTTTCCTTAATCTTTCTTCTAAGATAAGTCGTAAGGTCAGTATTGCCTCACGTGTTCCAGTGTTTCTACGGAATCCAAACTGATCTTCCCCGAGGTTGGCTTCTACTAGTTTTTCCATTCGTCTGTAAAGAATTCGTGTTAGTATTTTGCAGCTGTGACTTATTAAGCTGATAGTTAGGTAATTTTCACATCTGTCAACACCTGCTTTCTTTGGGATTGGAATTATTATATTCTTCTTGAAGTCGGAGGGTATTTCACCTGTTTCATACACCTTGCTCACCAGATGGTAGAGTTTTGTCAGGACTGGCTCTCCCAAGGCCGTCAGTAGTTCCAATGGAATATTGTCTACTCCGGGGGCCTTGTTTCGACTCAGGTCTTTCAGTGCTCTGTCAAACTCTTCACGCAGTATCGTATCTCCCATTTCATCATCATCTACATCCTCTTCCATTTCCATAATATTGTCCTCAAGTACATCGCCCTTGTATAGATCCTCTATATACTCCTTCCACCTTTCTGCTTTCCCTTCTTTGCTTAGAACTGGGTTTCCATCTGAGCTCTTGATATTCATACAAGTCGTTCTCTTATCTCCAAAGGTCTCTTTAATTTTCCTGTAGGCGGTATCTATCTTACCTCTAGTGAGATAGGCCTCTACATCCTTACATTTGTCCTCTAGCCATCCCTGCTTAGCCATTTTGCACTTCCTGTCGATCTCATTTTTGAGACGTTTGTATTCCTTTTTGCCTGTTTCACTTACTGCATTTTTATATTTTCTCCTTTCATCATTTAAATTCAATATTTCTTCTGTTACCCAAGGATTTCTACTAGCCCTCGTCTTTTTACCTACTTGATCCTCTGCTGCCTTCACTACTTCATCCCTCAAAGCTACCCATTCTTCTTCTACTGTATTTATTTCCCCCATTCCTGTCAATTGCTCCCTTATGCTCTCCCTGAATCTCTGTACAACCTCTGGTTCTTTTAGTTTATCCAGGTCCCATCTCCTTAAATTCCCACCTTTTTGCAGTTTCTTCAGTTTTAATCTACAGGTCATAACCAATAGATTGTGGTCAGAGTCCACATCTGCCCCTGGAAATGTCTTACAATTTAAAACCTGGTTCCTAAATCTCTGTCTTACCATTATATAATCTTTCTGATACCTTTTAGTATCTCCAGGGTTCTTCCATGTATACAACCTTCTTTCATGATTCTTAAACCAAGTGTTAGTTATGATTAAGTTGTGCTCTGTGCAAAATTCTACCAGGCGGCTTCCTCTTTCATTTCTGTCCCCCAATCCATATTCACCTACTATGTTTCCTTCTCTCCCTTTTCCTACACTCGAATTCCAGTCACCCATGACTATTAAATTTTCGTCTCCCTTCACAATCTGAATAATTTCTTTTATTTCATCATACATTTCTTCATTTTCTTCGTCATCTGCAGAGCTAGTCGGCATATAAACTTGTACTACTGTAGTAGGTGTGGGCTTCGTATCTATCTTGGCCACAATAATGCGTTCACTATGCTGTTTGTAGTAGCTTACCCGCATTCCTATTTTCCTATTCATTATTATACCTACTCCTGCATTACCCCTATTTGATTTTGTGTTTATAACCCTGTAGTCACCTGACCAGAAGTCTTGTTCCTCCTGCCACCGAACTTCACTAATTCCCACTATATCTAACTTCAACCAATCCATTTCCCTTTTTAAATTTTCTAACCTACCTGCCCGATTAAGGGATCTAACATTCCACGCTCCGATCCGTAGAACGCCAGTTTTCTTTCTCCTGATAACGACATCCTCTTGAGTAGCCCCCGCCCGGAGATCCGAATGGGGGACTATTTTACCTCCGGAATATTTTACCAAGAGGACGCCACCATCATGTAATCATACAGTAAAGCTGCATGCCCTCGGGAAAAATTACGGCTGTAGTTTCCCCTTGCTTTCAGCCGTTCGCAGTACCAGCACAGCAAGGCCGTTTTGGTTATTGTTACAAGGCCAGATCAGTCAATCATCCAGACTGTTGCCCTTGCAACTACTGAAAAGGCTGCTGCCCCTCTTCAGGAACCACACGTTTGTCTGGCCTCTCAACAGATACCCCTCCGTTGTGGTTGCACCTACGGTACGGCTATCTGTATCGCTGAGGCACGCAAGCCTCCCCACCAACGGCAAGGTCCATGGTTCATGGGGGGGCCATCTACACTATGTGATGAAAAGTTTCCAGACACCTGGCTGAAACTGACTTACAAGTTCGTGGCACACTCCATTGGTTATACTGGAATTCAATATGGTGTTGGCCCACCCTTAGTCTTGTTGACAGCTTCCACTCTCCCAGGCATACGTTCAATCAGATGGTGGAAGGTTTCTTGGGGAATGGCAGCCCATTCTTCACGGAGTGCTGCACTGAGCAGAGGTATCGATGTCGGTGGGGCCTAACACGAAGTAGGCGTTCCAAAACAACCCAGAGGTGTTCTATAACCTTCAGGTCAGGACTCTGTGCAGGCCAGGCCAGTCCATTACAGGGATCTTATAGGTGTGTAACCACTCCGCCATAGGCCGTGAATTATCAACAGGTGCTCGACCATGTTGAAAGATGCAATCGCCATCCGCGAATGGCTCTTCAATAGTGGGAAGCAAGAAGGTGCCTAAAACATAAATGTAGGCTTATTCAGTGATAGTGCCCCGCAAAACAACAAGGTGTGCAGGCCTCCTCCATGAAAAACATGACAAAACCGTAACACCACCTGCCTCCGAAGTTTTCTGTTGGCATTACTCCCGCTGGCAGATGACGTTCACCGGGCATTCACCATACCCATACCCTGCCATCGGATCGCCACATTGTGTACCGTGATTCGTCACTCCACACAACGTTTATCCACTGTTCAATCGTCCACTGTTTACACTCCTTCACGAAGCGAGGCGTCGTCTGGCATTTAGCGGAGTGATGTGTGCCTTGAGCAGCCGCTCGACGACGAAATCCAAGTTTTCTCACCTCCCGCCTAACTGTCATAGTACTTGCAGTCGATCCTGAAGAAGTTTAGAATTCCTATGTCATGGTCTAGATAGATGTCTGCCTATTACACATTGCGACCCTCTTCAATTGTCGGCGGTCTCTGTCAGTCAACAGACGAGGTCGGCCTGTACGCTTTTGTGCTATCGTGTCTCTTCACATTTCCACTTCACTATGACATCGGAAACAGTGGACCCAGGGATGTTTCGGAGAGTCGAAATCTGGCGTACAGAGGTACCACACAAATGACACCCAATCACGTGACCACTTTAGAAGTCCGTGAGTTCCGCGGAGCGCCCGATGCTGCCCTCTCACGATGTCTAATGGCTACTGAGGTCGCTGATTTGGAGTACTTGGCAGTAGGCGGCAGCACAATGCACCTAATATGAAACGTATGTTTCTGGAGGTGTTAGGATACTTTTGATCACGTAGTGTATTTTTCTTGTTCATAGCGCATAAGGTACTCACTCTAAAGTGAATGTAAAAGTGAATAAAAATAGGGTATAGATTAACAGTAAAAGTAAAGGTAAACCTTTTTCTTCTCTGCTGTACATATTGTATTTCAGAATAACGAGAGGTAGTCTTGTCCACAGTGCTTTTCTAGGCATGGAACGCAAACTTATCCTTGTCGTAATTCAACGTATTTCGTGCGTGGTAAGAAAGTTCATCTACAGACCCTACGTTTCCAGCGAGCGGTGCATTCACAGCTCCGGTCTAACACGTGGCTACAGCATAGCTCTCAGCAAGTACATAAAGCAAATAGGCAAAACAATGTGAACTTCTGTACTTACATTGGAATGGTTTACTAATAAGAAGTTGGACCCCCAGTTTGCCCGTAATACAGCTGAGATTCTTCTCGGAATACTAGCATATAATAATTGTGTAGTCTCCAGTGGAATGTTTGGAATGTTATGCCACTCTTGGATCAGAACCGCTTCTAAATCCTGTAGTGACGAGAGTGGCGGAAATGTGCTCCGCAGTCTGCGCTCGAATACCGCCAACAAGGATTCCATAATGTTCGAGTCCGGAGACTATGCTAGTCAGGGAAGACGCTGCAGTTGAAAATGGTTCAAATGGCTCTAAGCAATATGGGACTTAACATATCAGGCCATCAGTCCCCTATACGTATAACTACTTAAACCTAACTAACCTTAGGACATCAGACACATCCATGCCCAAGGCAGGATTCGAACCTGCCACCGTAGCTGCAGCGCGGTTCCGGACTGAAGTGCCTAGAACCACTCGGCCACAGCGGTCGGCCGTTGCAATTCAGTTGCATGCTCCTCATACCACGATTGTATTCTTCTTGCCATGTGAATAGGTGCATTATCGTCCTGAAATATGGCATCATTGTTGGGGAACAACATTTCAATCATGGGGTGCACCTGATCACCTAAAATGTTCATATAATAGTTGGCTGCAACACGACCTTTGAGAGTAATGATGTGACCAGCAGAATACCATGATATGGCTGCCCACACCATCACACTTCCACCTCCGTGCTTAACCACTGGAATCTAGCAATCAGGATTGTAAGCTTATTTAGCGTTCTCCATACGTTAACCCGGTCCCATGTTGGAAATAACGAAAACGTTGACTCGTCGGACCATATGAGGCGTTTCCTCTGATCAGCCGTCCAGGATTTATGCTCCTGACACCATGGTTTACTCTTCTTTGCGAAGATTGTCTCATGGTTTCGGTATAGCAGCTCGTCCATGAATATTCGCTTTTTGGAGTTCTCGGCTCGCAGTGACGATAGATAGCAATTGAGCTCTACAGTCATTTTACCTGCCTTAGTTTTGAGTTGTTTTGACATAATTCGTGTTAGCGTACGACGACCTCGGTCATTTAGTTTTGATTTGCGCCTACCATTACGTTTATACGATGATGTTTTTCCATGTTTTGTGCAGGCTGTTATGACTGTTGAAACAGTTGCTCTTGAAACGTTCAATAAATTGGCTGATGCTCCAGCTAATCGAGCCCTCACAATCTGCTCTCTTCGGAACTTTGATAGGTCTTTCATTGCACGCCGACCTCGGACGCTGAATGCAAATACGACAGCCCAGCGCGACACCTATCTTACCTGCGTTGTTGACCGTCAGACACTACCATCCCATTACCACTACTGTTCACATTATTTTGCCTATCCCCTGTTTTGTCGCGTCCAGGCTTCTCAGAAGACTTCTGATATAGATCATAGACAGCAGAATAAACTTTTGACAAGTTATGAGTGGTTCAAAAAACTTGCAACTAGACACAGGTCCTTCTGTTTCCTTTATAAATAAAGACAACTACAATATCCTCGGTAACCATCGACTACGAAAGCTGTGTCTTGTTTCATTAATGAAAAGCCGTTACAGTTACTTCTTTAGAACAACTGGGCCATTATTAGGTGTATCTGAAACTAGCAAATGTTAATAAATAATATGATCGGTATATAGTCTCCTTTTTGTAATAGAAAGTGACAGGAAATACTTGTACATATACAGAACAAGAGCAGAAATAATATACAGCTTACGTTATTCTGAGAAGAAGCAACGTCCAATTCTTAAAACAGTAAAACAGTAAAAGTCAAGTAGGTTTAAAAAGTTTTCTGCCGAATGACGTCAGGAGAAAAATGGGCTGGTCTTTTCACAAAATTATACAATTTTAAAAACTGTTAACACGCTTTATCTTGAAAGAATTACAGTATCACGTTTTGCAAGTAAAAGATGAAACAAATTATTTGGAATTAATAAACGCGTAACCTAGTACTAATAATCCAGGTGTCCAAACCGAGCGAAAGACTACGACCTCTACGAGTAAAATTTGAACCAATTTGATCTGTTGAGGGCCCTAGCAAAGCTATTATGTATTGTCCACGACTTACAAAGTATGTTTAGAAACAACTACCTACAGTTGCGGATTTGTGGAATAACTCTAAGGGAAGTGTAAACAACTGGGCAGCAGGTATCGAAGAAGTTTCTGTTCCTTAAAGTGCTCGTTAAGTGTCTTTTCCTTTACCTTTTTCAAGCGGGGTAAATATCTTTCATTTCATAAATGCTCATAAAGTAGCCATGTTTTCATATGAAAGATTACAAGGTACCTTGTGACTATCATGTATAAGGTGGGTGTCGAAAGTGGATTGGCTACCTATGCTTTTTTCTTTTTTTATTCTATTTGTTACTTATATACCGTTTTGAAATTTCTTCTGGTTTGCTCGATGTAGCTCGGCTTACAGTCAGGACTGTGAATTCTGTATACCCCACAGCTTTGGTGTGTGTCCTGTGTAGTTTCAATGGCTGTAAAAGGCGTGAAAGTAACGGCTGAGAAGTGTAAGCGATTTGTACATTATATTCCTCAAAAGGATTACGTTTTATGAGGCCTGGCCGTTGAAAGCAAAGCAGTTTTCTTTTTTATATAGTACCACGTTTTGTGTCCGTTGATTCTTTCCAGAATTCGTCAATAAATTTCGTTAACGACCACGCTAGGATAGCCGTAATTCCGAGCCGTATTTCGCAGCCACGCAAGTTTCTTTTCAACTGCCTTGGCTTAAAGCGACAGTTAAAGAAGTCTGTTTATCCCTGAACGAGTAAAGACCTTCTTATACTGAGCAGGATGGTGCTATGCTGCTGGCATACTGAGGTCGAAAGATGTAGGTTTATGATAAATGTCGAAAACATGTCTGTGTTCAATCATGGTGATAGAAATATCTGCGAATTAAATATTGTTATCTTGCTGGTGCTTGACGGCAAAATAAATTTTGCCATGCATTAGACTGAATACATTTGAGAACTGGTCAAATTCTTGTTGTGAAGTCAAGTGGATTTAGAGTGACGTCACTGGGCGCAACATTTTCTTTAAAAATATTCTTGAATTTTACTGTTTACGTCTTTTAGCGTTGTTCCTTTACAGCATAAAGTAAACTGTAATTTATTTCCCCACTTGTACTGGACATATATAACCATTGTGTCTCATCTCAACCAAAAATATTTATACGCCTTCCATATTATGTATCAGCATGGCAGTTTCAGATGCACTTGATAACGACTAAATACAAACGTCGATATTGGTTTTCTCAAATTAATGAAGTTCTAAAAAAGCAACTGTAACAGCTTTACGTTAGTTCAACGTCTGTTGTGCAATCAGAATCGAGACATGGAGAAACTAATAACCGGACTGCCCATCCAGGCAAAATGAGCTGTGTTCACCTTCAAGAAGCTACTGATCAGACTCTTTTTCATTATTTCCCAATTTTGTATCACTACCACTAGAACTGTAGCACTGTTGTAAGTCAGTGGTCGACTCAGCTGTTCCAACTACGCTCCATAGCCTCATGCTCTGCTCACCACTCGATACTCACTGTTACCTCTACCAGCCAACATTGTGGGTACATGGTAGACAGTATGTGGGAACACAGAACGCCGCAAACACCTTTGACCTTTTGCGGTCCTGTTAGACATTTAATAAAATCTGACAACGAGTACAAAAGTTTATGACGCTAATAACTGTTCACCTAAGTCGTTTGTGGCTCTGTTACCTTGAAGCCCAGGCGCGACACGGCCGCGGTTGCTGGGCTGCACTGGGCCGGAGGCAGCTTAGGTCAGGCTGGAGAAGCGCCGGCGCCGCTCTCGAAATCCTAATCATTCCGCTCCGCTGGTCGCCAACACTCGGCGCAGCATTAAAATCCAGCCGAACACAAAAACCCAATTTCCTCTTCGGCGGTCCTCTATAAATGAGCTATCGATCTGCGCAATGAACGGCGGATTTTGGGTCTGCGCGTGTGTGTGTCCATGTCCGTGTGTGTGTGTGTGTGTGTGTGTGTGTGTGTGTGTGTGTGTGTGTTTGCGTGTGTGAATGTGTGAGTGAGTGTGGGAAAGCGTGGGCCGGCCACTGCGTGACGCTTATCCCGCGCCGCCAGCCAGCTAATGCCGTTATGCAAGGGCGGCTGGCAGTGGGACCGCTCGCTGTGCGTGACGACTGCGTCCTGACTGCGAGTGGGTTCCACCGGCCACCCGCGCCCGTCTCCCACAGGTAATTGGAAGCTCCGAGACTCACACACTACCCTAAAGCCGGAAATATCTCCCGTCCTGAGGGACGCGGTCCACCCGACGAACTCAGCCTGAAAACAATAAAGCTCTGTTTGCATCCGTACTGCTCCTTGAGCTTCTCCTTTGTAGTGTTTGTTCGCAGAACGTCATCTATTGGCTACCGTTGCTGCCTCTGGATCACGGGGTTCGATTCCCGGGAGTGTTGAGGATTTTCTCTGCCCGGGCACTGGGTGTTTGTGTTGCCCTCATCATCTCATCATCACCATCATTCGTGGTAGTAGCTAGATTGGACTGCGTAAAACATTGGAGTGTGAGAAGATTGGGACTTTGTACGGGAGCTGATGACCACGCAATTGAGCGCCCCACAAACCAACCATCATCATCATTTGTAGTGTTTGTCAGGTGATTCTGCCAGATGAGTACAAACTGCAGTAAACGATCCCCGACAGTATAAGGAACAAAACACGTGAAGTGGAGAAATGGTTGGAAAAGCCTAGGAGGTGCACCCAGCTGAAAGTGCGGCTAGAAGATCTTTGGCAGTACAGGTTTCAACGCCTGAAAGAACTCACGAAAAAATTTCATATGTAGTAGTGTTTCGGTGGTATGCTGCAAGCGAACAACTAGCATTTGTTGCGCCTCAATGCGTGAGCGACAATTGTATGCAATCGCCTGTTTGGATCGGCCATTCTTCCACAACGCCTCGCAGTGGAAACATACTTGCACTTCCTCTGAGTGACCCTGTCTCCCATGTTGAGTCTTTGGTGGTACCAAGGATAGTGTGGCTACCATATGATTGTGATCCATCTCACTTCCACCTTTTCGTGAAGAGGCTTCTCGACTGCATCTACCCTGCACTGAGGCAGTACGCAAAGTAATCGTGAGAAATCCTGCTGAAGCATTAGTAACTATGGAGTAAGCGTAGATATGATTAAACCGAGCAATACCGCAGCATTTTCCATTAACCGCAGTATCAAGGCGGGGGGATACTTTATGCCAACCCACGAAAATTTAAGAAAACATATACTCTAGTTGTTATTAAAAACCATTCAAAAGCCAAGATTTCTCAACATATTTTTTATTCGAGACAACCGGCTTCAACAGTTTTACCTGTCGCTTCAGTTCTTAGACCTTTTTCTTAGTAAAAGATGTTCATTTTACGCTAAACATGTTTTAGTATAAAAAAATGTTTGACAACTCAAGATGACAGCTACGACTGTTGAAACCGGTTGTCTTGAATAAAAAGTATTTTACAGTATATTGTCTTTTGAATGGCTTTTAAAAATTAAAACAGTAGCCCTTCAGTACTCTCATAACGGGAAAATTCAGTCGTTAATTGGTGCTGAATTATCCAAACAACACACTTTCTAAGGAATTTGTGATATGAAACTTCCTGCCAAATTAAAACTGTGTGTCGGACCGAGACTCGACCTCTGGATTTTTGCCTTTCGCGGGCAAGTGTTCTGCTAACTGAGCTACACTAGCAAGACTCTCTCCTCTTCCTCAAAGCTTTAATTCCAGCAGTACCTCGTCTCCTACTTTCCAAACTTCACAGAAGCTCTCCTGCGAAACTTGCAGAACTGGCACTCCTGGAAGAAAGGATTTCTAATTACTGATATGTTGATAGTGTCCAGAAACTAAAAATACGTTTTTCCGAACTCCCAACAATATCAGTGCACAGTCAATAACATGTTCTACCGACTTCATGACCAGTTAAAAAAATGCAAAGTTCGGTTATTGTTGCTGACTTTTACTCGTAACATGGTCTTTAAAGCGGTACTGATAAGTCAGTAATTCCTGAATCTCGATATACATAATATGGCATTCATTCGAGAAAGTGATATACGCCATGGAGACTTAAATTTTAGACTAATTTTAACCCAACAATTTGAAACATATATGCATTGTGGAAGTAGAGAGGATACAAAATGTAGACTGGCTATGGGAAGGAAAGCGTTTCTGAAGAAGAGATATTTATTAACATCGGATATAGATTTAAGTGTTCAGAAGTCCTTTCTTTGCATGGAGTGTAGTAGTAGCTATGTATGGAACATAAACATGGACGATAAATAGTTTAGACAAGAAGAGAATAGAAGCTTTCGAAACGTGGTGCTACAGAAGAACGCTGAATATTAGATGGGTACATCACGTAACTAATGAGGAGGTACTGAATAAAATTGGGAAGAAAAGTTGTGGCACAACTTGACTAGAAGAAAGGATCGGTTGACAGGACACGCTCTGAGGCATCATGAGAGTACTAATTTGGTATTGGAGGGCAGCGTTGAGGGTAAAAGTCTACCTCTACATCTACATCTACATACATACTCCGCAAGCCGCCTGACGGTGTGTACCTCTATCGGTTCTCCCTTCTATTCCAGTCTCATATTGTTCGTGGAAAGGAGGATCATCAGTATGCTTCTGTGTGGGCTCTAATCTCTCTGATTTTATCCTCATGGTCTCTTCGCGTGATATACGTAGGAGGGAGCAGTATACTGCTTGACTCCTCGGTGAAGATATGTTCTCGAAACTTTAACAAAAGCCCGTACCGAGCTACTGAGCGTCTCTCCTGCAGAGTCCTCCACTGGAGTTTATCTATCATCTCCGTAACGCTTTCGCGATTACTAAATGACCCTGTAACGAAGCGCGCTGCTCTCCGTTGGATCTTCTCTATCTCTTCTATCAACCCTATATGGTACGGATCCCACACTGCTGAGCAGTATTCAAGCAGTGGGCGAACAAGAGTACTGGAACGTGCTTCCTTTCTTTTCGGATCGCATTTCCTTAGGATTCTTCCAATGAATCTCAGTCTGGCATCTGCTTTACCAACGATCAACTTTATATGATCATTCCATTTTAAATCACTCCTAATGCATACTCCCAGATAATTTATGGAATTAACTGCTTCCAGTTGCTGACCTGGTATTGTGTAGCTAAATGATAAGGGATCTATCTTTCTATGTATTCGCAGCACATTACACTTGTCTACATTGAGATTCAATTGCAATTCCCTGCACCATGCGTCAATTCGCTGCAGATCCTCCTGCATTTTAGTACAATTTTCCATTGCTACTACCTCTCGATACACGTAGGGGGAACCCAGACATGTATACAGTAAGCAGATTGAGATGGATGTAAGTTGCTGTAGTTACTCGGAGATGAACAGGCTTGCACAGGGTAGAGTAGCATGGAGAACTGCATCAAACCATTCTCTGGACTGAAGATCACAACAACAACATGCAGTCTCGTAGAATATTTCTTTAAAAACATTACGCTTTTTTTCAAAATATTAAAGTATAGAGTAGCTGACTAAATTATATTTTTTATTTCAAAAACCCCCCTGACATTGCGAGAGCTAAAACCGTTGTAGCTATTGATACTCCACTTACCACAGACGTCTTCACTCTCTCTCTCTCTCTCTCTCTCTCTCTCTCTCTCTCTCTCTCTCTCTCTCTCTTACGACTGGCAGGTGGCGTGTTCAGTAGAAGCATAACGTAATTCGACCAGTAACCAAGAATCATCAACAAGTGGCCACGAAACTACACGACGATCACCGAATTACACTGTATTCCAGCACATTGTTCATAATCAACTAATGGAATACTTACAACTTTCGTGATCCTTATCAATCAGCCACTCATAAAAGCCACAGTACAAAAAACACATTAACCAAAGACACAGACGACATCAAAGAAACCCCAGAGAAGCGTGAAGCGACCTTCTTAATACGATGTGACATCAGTAAGACTTTTACTACTATCTATTCTGAAAAAAAAATCGCAGAAAGTCTTTCTCTGTTTCGGGAAACTGAAATATTTATTAATTACTATCATTATTTAGTCGTACTTTATCCCTAAGAATACCAACGCATTTTCGTGAAGTGTACTACCAGGAGGGGTGGTGGTGGGGGGTGGGGGTGGGGGGTAATTTGTGCCCACTTTAAAGAAACAACAAAAATCATTGACCTATATTAGTGAAGTACTTAATATGACGGAAATGGAATTTTATATTTTATTGACGCCATTCGGCTGTATTCCAAAGTTTCTTCGGTTAAGTATGTAACCCAGAGAAGACGTTATTATAAACGTTGGAACCACGATCAAGCGATTTAAATAAACAATTTAAATAAACATTCCATTTAGCAATTTATTGGCTGTTTATGATTCTTCAGGAACTTTAACAACATACTTTTTAAAGAGGTAGTGACATGTTTGTTAATAGGCTCCGGAACAAGAAAATATCTTTCCCCACCGACTTAGCAATACCAAAAATCTTTCAATAAAGTGTCCTAAAAATAAATATATAAATAAAAGGTGCATGATTTGTTATTCGTCGTTATTTTTCTCACAGAATACCTTTTAAAGAGATACTGATGTTAAAATAAGGTCAAGAAACTGAAAATATTGAATATGACACTCGTCGGAGGAAGTGGCTCCTACTACCAAATCTTAGATTTTTGGATGAATTTCAAATGAAAAATTAAAGCATTTATGAAGTCTGGCTCGAGAAGACATTAAAAGCAACAAATATTTATTTTCAAAATCTTATAACATATGGTAACTGACTCTCTTACAATATTTTGAAAAGTTGGACATAAAGTACCGCCCTTGTTATCGGGAGAATTAATATGGATGTCTCGATAGGCGTAAAGTAGAATCTGAAGGCCCTAATATTTCCAGGTGAAGTAAATGCATAAAGAAGTGGCTTGAAAGAAATTCCAAGACGGTTTCTTTGAAAGGGACATACACATAATATATTTATTGATTGTACGGCGTGTCCACTGTTACTGTTACCGGAATTTTCTGAATACCGGTCGTGCCCGAGTGCGCCACATGATTACAGTTATCTCGAACTTCCACAAAATGGCAGGCAGCGATACGAAATCTGATCGCTATCATATTGCGACGTGTTAGCGGCAAACATGAGTTCAGACTGTGCATCGTGTTACATCGATTGTACCAGTGCTTGCACCATAGCCTCTGCACACGCGCATGCGTTTAGGTAAGACGTGTGGAATCCTACACTCGGTTACCAAAGTGGTCAGTGCCTTGTGCTTATTTTAAAAGCTAGGTTGCCTTTACAAATCGCTATTTAAGAGGGCATGTAACCGAAAATGTAAACATTTATTTAAAAATCATTACAGCCACAGTTATTAACGTACAGATCTAAAATTTTACATCTGTAAATAAAAATAGCAGTATTTTAACGAAAAAATATAATAACAGAAGCAGGTTAATAATTTTCAGAAATTATAATTTTTAATTTTTTATTGTTTTTTTTTGTATAAATCCATAATTCAAATTCCAGTGATGGAATGAATTTGAAAATGTAGTATTGTCCGAAGAAGGTTATAAGATAGGTACAATCGCTAATTTGTAGTACAAATTTTATTACTGAGTGAGTTTTGAATTTTAAACATCAAAAATAATTTTTTTCTATATAAAACCCTATAATAATCAGGATGTAGTCGTAGGAGCTCATATTTTTTAGTTCCAATGAGACAGCAACATGTTTGGTACAGCTCCAGCAAGTTTCATAGCATTATCGCGCATGCTTTTTGAGAAAAAGTTTCTAATGATGCAAAAAATGTAAAACCGAGAGGAAGCTGCTCAAAGATTTTCTTTTCAAAATTCTACATGTAATAAACCTGCCTCAGTTTTAAAACCCTCCATGCTGTTACTTGTCACCCTCCAGATTTCTCTTCTCTCCCGTTCGAATCTGCCTGATCTGAATTTATAAGTAAGACACTGCTCTGTCAGGTTTCCCCTCTCGGATAGATGGATTAAAATGCTTTTGTTGTAAACACCCCTGGGTCTATACCAACTATGTTCAGTACTTCAATTCTGCCATTATGTTTGCTATTAAAACATGAAACTGCACAATGGATACTTAATTTGAAAACTTCCAGTCCACAGAACATCCTTTCTGAGTTTCTAATCCAGATTAAATTATTGAAGTTTTCATTTACATTCTGTACCTTACCATGAAGATACTTCCTAAGTAAATCAAATATCAGCCAGAGATATCGAAAGAAAATGGCCTTCACACTTAGAAAAATTTCGCTGAAGTAAGTAGTTTCCTAAGTGTCGGAAAACGTGGGCGTGGCTCCCAGTTCACAGTTAAACAGTTTATTTTAAAGGCATTTCTAATGCTGCTACACCGATAAAATTCATAACAATATTGATTAAAATCTGTACATTAATACAATTAATTTTTAAAAAGCGGGTTTTTGGCCCCTAATCTACAACACCTCCCCCCCCCTTAATGTTAATACTATTCTCTCTATAAAATTAAACTTACTTTCCACTGCGAAGGTCGTAGTGTTTGAGCTGTATGTCCTTGGACATGATGGCGAAGCACTTGTAGTGGATGGCGCGTGAATGACGCAAGGGTTGGTGTCCTCTAAGACGCCGACGGAGCGGCCCTCGTTGGCCTTCTGCAGCGCCATGACAGCAGAGCTTTGGCAGCGCGGGTGGTCCTGAAGTCCTGGCCATCTCGTACACTGGCCGCTGGAAGGACAGCTTGCGAATTAGTAGCTGTGTGCTTTTCCGTTGGCGAAGGGCGACGATATTAGTCTGCAATTCTATGAATCCGATCTTTTGCAGTTTTTGTCAACTGGAATGACCTGCGTCCTCTTCCAAGCCAGAAGAGATTATCGACAAATATGAGATACGAATGAAGCTAATACCATAGCGTGCCAAATGTAAAATCTAACTGGAATTCCGTCAACGCATGGTTCCCTAACCTTTCGTTTGTGAGCATGCATTAGGTATACGTCAGTGCGGCAGTATTCGTGTGTATAAATACATCTGTAAATGCAAAATTTGATATTTCTGCTTTACGTCTACCGTGTTGAATTTTAACAGCAGGTGGAAGCACTACGGATTGAAGGTTTCATTCAGCTAATTGATTTCTATGGTTTAGTGACATACGTTATGCCGAAATAAAATTTGGCCCTTAATACGGATGCGAACGTTTCCACTAACATTTTCCCTGTAATTTGTCTTGTCGTTAAAGTTTAGTTTCTGTTTTCACAAAATTCTCCCAGTGGTACCATTAAACCAACATGGATATCTGCCGTCATTTATTACTTTACTCGGTACATATAAATCCTTTTGGTTTATCACAGCCTTCCAGTATCTGCAACACGGATACATCGCAGTTTGGTTAGTAGTGTGGTCGCACCCCATTAAGTGTAGCGGTAAATAGTGGTCAAGAGCGCATGGCATATTCAGTAGCCATATGGATGCCGAAACTGCAGCAAGAAGATGGGGCCCCAACTTTTGAATAACAAGGCCTAAATATTTAAACTCGAGGCCACTAAGTGGCAAATGCCT
Source organism: Schistocerca serialis cubense (assembly GCF_023864345.2). Classification (NCBI taxonomy): domain Eukaryota; kingdom Metazoa; phylum Arthropoda; class Insecta; order Orthoptera; family Acrididae; genus Schistocerca; species Schistocerca serialis. Next base: position 645,216,206 of record NC_064638.1, on the reverse strand, counting down.
TCATTCTGCCAGTGGCTCTCCGCCTAAATTTATCCTTCAAATGATGTCACGTCCCTAATGACCTCCCTGTAAACTGGGCATTAATCTCTGATTTCATTAAGTAAGCTTGCCATCTTTGCTCATCTCTCGGCACCAGCAGCCGTCATAAGTTTACAATTTAATACTAAGTAGAGATGACGCACACTGATCGAGGTGCGCAATGCTATCACACTGATTCGTATTGCGAGTGACGGCATTTCAAATCTGCGTCCAGCCGTCCACATTTAAGATTTTCCTCTTTTGCCTGATTCCACAAAGTCGAATGAATGGGCTGTTTCCTTCCCCACCCTTCTCTCATCCACTGTTGTGCTGCGTCTGTAACGACTCTTCTCTTTTTTTAAGGTGATGCAGATGAATCACATCGACTTTGTGTTCCTTATGATAGCTTCCGCCAAAATTGCCGAGGTAATTAGACAAAGAATTTTATTTTTTGGTGTATGCTGTAATTATCATGGTTTGACATTGGCAGACACAGCATATGAGATGTACGCCAAGAAGGTAAATAAACATCTACAAATCATTGACGAAAATCTATCTGAAGAATAATATGGTTTCAGAAAAGGAAGATCCTGTACCGATAAAAAAAAGTGAGTTCAATAGGGAAAAACACATCGATTTTACAAACAAAAGCCTTCGACAACGAAGACAGGGAAACCTTATGGAACATATTAAACAGGATCGGATATCCTCAGAAATTGTAAAACATAAACTTTCACTGTCACAAAAGTCACAAGTAATAAAGTTTCGGACTATTATGCCGTGGTCAAATGAATTTGACCCTTAAAGCCAACGTTTCTTCCCCATTTGCGGAGGATATTTCAAGGTGGACCGCAGATTCCTCGAATGGCCGAGTCACACCCTGGTTCGCTACTGACTGCAGAAAAATTCCGCTTACCCGTTGTTCCACACAGTGGCGGACATCACACTTTTTGAATACCCGAGCGCAACAGGCCGTTGTCGACTGCCGTCGTTCGATGTTGCTATCACCATTTAGCGATACCTGGCACACGTTTTCTTCAGCACAGGAATTCAGATTTTATTCAGTTTCACACCCTTGTTCTTCCGATTAAAATTCCAATCTCTGTAGCCTCTCTCAATAGCCTTCCAAAGTATCCGCTTGTAGCTACTAGTACTTGAGTCCTACCAAAATGAATGTGATGGTGTCGTGCTAGCAAAGAATGTTCCGCAACAGCTGATCTTTCAATCTGCCCTCTTCTGCAGTCGCCCTTGTACCCTCCTAATGGCTCTTTTTAGCATTTTATTTGTAGTACCTACATATACATCCCCGCAACTACACGGAACCCTATAAAATACTGGATTTTCCAGTATTTGGCGAACATCTTTGGCTAATTTTATGTGAACTTGTACCTTGCGAGTGGGTTAGTAGACTACCGTGATGTTTTGTTTTTTCAAGATTTTTCCTATGCGGTCAGTTACGTCCTTAATGAAAGTAAGGAAAACTTTCGATCTCACAGTTGCTTGTGGATCGCTATAGTTTCCTCGCGCTTGTCTTAACGCTCTTTTTTATCTCGGCAGACGAATAACCATTCTTGAGCAACGCATTGGCGAGATATTTTAATCTTATGTCAAGCAGCTCTGGCTCGCAAATGTTCCTTTCTCTATCTGCCTATGTTTTCGGGATTCTTCGCATTTGTTGTGGATGGTGGCTCGAACTCCGGTGTAGGTAAATGTCATTGTGCTTGGGTTTCCGGTAAACGAACCGATCGGCCCTAATACGACCATATATCAAGAATTCGGCATATATTATCAGTAAAATAAGCAGTATAGTGGTCCAGCCAGAGGATATATTAGTTAGTTTTGATGTGGTATCGCTATTTAGTATGGTTCCTCTCACTGAGGTGTTGCAACCGCTGATCGAATTTTTCCTCCTGATTCTGCGGAACTTGGTTCAAATGGCTGTGAGCACTATGGGACTATGGAGCACATCTGTGGTCATCAGTCCCCTTGAACTCAGAACTACTTAAACCGAACTAACCTAAGGACATCACACACATCCATGCCCCAGGCAGGATTCGAACCTGCGGCCGTAGCGGCCACGCGGTTCCAGACTGAAGCGCCTAGAACCGCACGGTGACACCGGCGGGCTCTGTGGAACTGTTTAAATACTGTCTCACAATAAGAGGGAACGTTGATTTCTATGAATAGATGGATGTCGTGGCTATGGGGAGCCTCTTAAGCTGTGTCATAGCAAGGGAAAATTCAAGGAGTAGGTACTGGAAACTGCTAACTAGAAACTGAGTATTTGTTTCCGGTACGTGAGTGATATTTTTTTTTTATGGGGCCGTGGTAGAATGGAACTACGTCGTTTCCACAAATATATCAACGGGATTAATCCGAAGATTCAGTTTACCATGCAGGAGGAAGAGGCAGGCGGAAGATTAAATTTTCTTTACGTGCAATAAAAAGATGGTAGCTTAGGCCACTCCGTTTTTTTAAATATTTTTATTTACAAAACCATAATAATTATACAAAATTAACCCACTTCCTTATCTCATCAGTGGGTTATAGTAACTATACAACTAATACTTAAATTGCAGCTAGTTAAAACTTTCGAGTCAGCTACAGTTAGTTTTTCATACAATGGGCATTCATTTCTGATATCTACGGCTTATATCTATTTCTTATAACTAATTCCTATCGTCTGCAGCGTCACATGTGTGCCAGTGAGAGATATAAACCTACTTTTGATAGCCTTGCTCCTCGAGCTAAACCCGAAGAGCGTGCCCCTGGCACTGGGCAGGCCACGGTGTTGATTCGCTGCAGTTCCCCAGCATAGTTTACCTAAAATCTAAGTCCTACAAACTAACTTATCCTACGTCATCTCCGGTGCATGTCCTTATCGATAGCATTGACCCCCACTCCCCCTAATCCAGCACGTGGTGGATTCCAACTATGATGGAAAGTCGGCCAGTCCACACACAGGTAGTATGGGAATAGGGCTCTGGACGCAATCAGTGTTGGTTGTCTTTGTTATTTAGTTCATGTCACTCAGGTATTCTGTTAAAACTTTCTGTGATACCTCGTTGGCCAATGTGTTTCACATTTAGAAAGTGTCCTCACGTCTAAGCAGTTGATATGTGTCGTGGTTTGGAAGTATGTCTCGAAGTGTAGTCGCAACATCATTGAAGAGGGGGCACTCGTAAACTACACGGTCGGGCGTATCCTCTGACACGCCACAGTCACACGCTGGTGTTGCCCTCTTCGCAAATTGACGTAAGTAAATCTACATCGATATCTACATTTGTACTCCGCAAGCCAGCCAAAGGTGTGTGGCGGAGGGCACTTTACGTGCCACTGTCATTACCTCCCTTTCCTGTTCCAGTCGCGTATGGTTCGCGGGGGGAACGACTGTCTGAAAGCCTCCGTGCGCGCTCGAATCTCTTTACATTCGTGATCTCCTCGGGAGGTATAAGTAGGGGGAAGCAACAAATTCGATACCTCATCCAGAAACGCACCCTCTCGAAACCTGGCGAGGAAGCTACACAGCGATGCAGAGCGGCTCTCTTGCAGAGTCTGCCACTTGAGTTTGCTAAACATCTCGGTAACGCTATCACCGTTACCCAATAACACTGTGACGAAACGAGCCGCTCTTCTTTGGATCTTCTCTATCTCCTCCGTCAACCCGATCTGGTACGGATGCCACACTGATAAGCAATACTCAAGTATAGGTCGAACGAGTGTTTTATAAGCCACCTCCTTTGTTGATGGACTACATTTTCTAAGGACTCTCCCAATGAATCTCAATCTGGTACCCGCCTTACCAACAATTAATTTTATATGATGATTCCACTTCAAATCGTTCCGCAGGCATACTCCCAGATATTTTACAGAAGTAACTGCTACCAGTGTTTGTTCCGCTATCAAATAATCATACAATAAAGGATCCTTCTTTCTACGTATTCGCAATACATTACATTTGTCTATGTTAAGTATATCAGGTAGAGTCGATGGCCAGTGACAAAATGAATCAGTCCTCGTGTAGGCTCAAAATATTTCATGTCCAAGAGCTCCCTCACATTTGGTATGAACTGGAAAGTTCTACGTCCAGCTTCTTCTATCTCCCAAGATTCCTGCCGAAGTTCCTCCCCTCTTTTCCTTATTTCCATTTTATCCCCCACCCTTACTCCCATGATGTCTACAATCTTCTCATAATTTCCCTTTTTTGCCCAGTACTAAGCCGCTTGTTCCCTTAATTTGATGTCCAGAGGGCAGAGCCCCATTATGACTAATAGGGCCCCCCATGGAGATGTTCTGTAGGCCCCTACAGATCTCAATATCATGCTTCACTGGACCCTTCTCACTGTCATGGCGGGCACAACCCTCGTGAACCTGTGCGCCCAGACCCGCTACTGAAGTTAGGATGCTGTAATGGTAAAGTTTAATAAGGTGTGGTGGGAGATGGAATCTTTTGTGACCTATTGAGATGAGGTTGTTTAATATCTGGAGAGCTCTCTGGGTTACGGTGTCAATGTGTTTCCCGAAGCTCCACCTCTCATCAATGATGACTCCTAGGAAGCATGTCTCACGCCGCTGGAGAACTGGTGAGCCGTTAATCATGACAGTGGGATTTCTGATTAGATGTCCTTTTAACAAAAGGTACTTTGATTTGCTGGGTGAGATTGTCATTTTGGTCATGTGGCACCACTGTTGGAGTTCCTCTATGGGCCTCTCAATTTTCGATTCTATGTCCTCCCGTCTACGGCCGCCGACCGACAGGAGGAGGTCATCCGCTTAGGCTATCACCTCCAGCACTTCTTCACTTTGTTGTAAACTGTCTAGTAATGGCTCCATGTGGATGTCCCAGAAGAGGGGTCCTAAAACGTATCCTTGGGGGTATCCTTTAGTGATTGCTTTTCCAACTCTCTCGCTAGGAGATGGTAGCCAGACCTCCCGATCCTTACAATAGCTCCTCAGGCAACCGTATAGCGGCCCTGGACAATCTTTCTCCCGCAAGCAGGAGAAGAGCGAAGGCGACCACAGGTTGTCGAAGGCGCCACTGATATCCACCATGATGCCAACCACGTATTTGTGCGGGGTCGAGTCGCAGACCTCTGCCGCCAGGGCCATTGCATCAGATGCCGACCGCCCCGGCCTGAAGCCGAACTGCCTACTGCTCATCCCGCACAACACTCGGTGTGCCGCCAATCTGTCAGCTAGCAACAGATTTAACAAGCAAATCGGCCTGTATGACTTCACTTCTGCAGGGTCCATGTCAGGTCCTTTCCTTATTATAACTGAACTTGCTGTTTTCCATTTCCTCGGAAACTTCCTTTGCCTGAGGTATTCGTTGTAAAGATGAGTAAGTGGCGCAGTCAGTCTCCGGCCAAGACTCCGTCATCCTGTCCCCGTGCCTGCCTGTCGATAACTCCATAGGAGAGCGGATTTTCTCTCTTACCAGATTATAGGCATCCCCCATGGGTCCATGACTAGCTGGTTTAGCACGTAGTTTTCCCAACTTCGTGTCCTCACCTCTCGCAGTTCTTTTTGGAACCTCTGCTTTGCCTCTCTATATTGCAACTGCCACCTTTGTCGTTCCTGCCAGAAGACACTGCGCTAGTAGTGCCTCCTCAGCCTTCTGACAGATTGACGCAGTTCTCCTAGTTCGGCCGACCATGGTGACGGAGAGGCCGCCATGGCCTTCCTCCTAGTTGGTACAGCAGCCCTCACCGCTCTGGTTACTGCACTCACCAGTTCCTCCGCTCTCTCGTCCACGTCTATGTCCTGATGCATGTCACCTTCCGGTAATGGAGGAATGTCGCACTCCCTTGCTAGTCGTTCCCAGTCAGTTCTTTTGTAATTTAATTGTACCTCTCACCCCATGGCCCAGCGGCACTCTCTTTCGGCTAAGGTGACAGTTATTAAATTGTGGTCGCTTTTGTTGGCGTTTCCTATGACTCTCCAGTGCTGAATGATATTAGCTGTGTTTGGTGTTACGAGAGTAACGTCTATATTTGTTCCTTGTCCTCCTGCAGCGTAGGTAGGAGCATTGCCAGGCCTGTTGGCCACCACAAGTTGCGATGCCGTAATAAACTCGTCTACTTTTTCACCGTTTGCATCTCTCATCTCTTGTGCCACTGTACCACAGGGGGGGACTTAACGTTGATGTCAGCTGTTATAACAACCTTTCTTCCCTGTAACGCTGTGGTTACTCTCGTTAAATGATCTACATGCTGTTCTATATTGTCTCCGTATTGAAAATACATGTTTATGAGAGTGATAATTCCCACTGGGGATCGCAGCTAAATGACGTTACAGTGGCTAGTTGTGAACTGCGAAAGTGTAGTGACCCTCAAAAGTTTGTTCGTAATTATGATTGCCGCTCTCGGGTCATCCCCTCTGCTGACTATTTGCCAGGTAGCGGCGGCAAATGTAATTTTCCCGGATTGGGAGTAGGGGTCCTGTAGACAGAGTACATCTAGTCTCCTCTCCTCCACCTCTCTTCGGAGCTCCTGTATCACAAGTCGACTGTTATGAGCATTAAGTTGTCCAATATTTATTTTTGCCATTAAGAAAAGTACGTATGTATTCGGTCATTCGGCCAAGTCTTGCTCCAGTCGAACGCAATTCGTCCATGTGCTAGTACTGATTGTTGGTAAATGTCGTCAAGATCAAATTTCTCAACTCGTCTTTCAAATACTTTCTTTAGCAGGTCTCGCAAGGCTCCGAAGTAAGTGGGGAGATTCACTGATTTTAGTCGAATTCTGTCAACAGCCTCCATAACCGAGAAGGTTACCTTCCTACCCTCTTCATGTCCTACACGGACCACATGTCGTAAGGCAGTGGTCAGGGTAGTCGGCTGCTCTAATCTCGATAGTTGTATGGTGTACTCTAGGTTGGGGTACACCCTTACCGGATGGACAGGTGGTAGTCTGACTATTGGTGTGCCTTGTATGGTTAAATTTGTGCTTGAACTTGTCACTATATTTGCCTGAATTGGTTGTTGTTTATTTGTTTGTTCGTCTTTAGAAACTGCCACAGCCACAGGATGCCCTTGCCATTGTTGGTGTAAATGGTTAGGTTAGGTTAGTGTTGTTTAACGTCCCGTCGACAACGAGGTCATTAGAGACGGAGCGCAAGCTCGGGTTAGGGAAGGATGGGGAAGGAAATCGGCCGTGCCCTTTCAAAGGAACCATCCCGGCATTTGCCTGAAACGATTTAGGGAAATCACGGAAAACCTAGATCAGGATGGCTGGAGACTGGTGTAAATGGTTCAAATGGCTATGAGCACTATGGGACATAAATTCTGAGGTCATCAGTCTCCTAGGACTAAGGACATCACACACATCCATGCCCGAGTCAGGTTTCGAACCTGCGACCGTAGCGGTCTCGCGGTTCCGGACTGAAGCGCCTAGAACCACTTGGCCACCGCGGCTGGCTATGAAATTAAACTTAAATACTAACCTACAATATTTTTCCTTTCTTCTGTGGGTGCAATCCAGGACCCAACTGTCTCTACATTAATCACCATTGTTCTTCTCGGCATGTCTTTGCCGGTTGCCTCCTCAATCTATAGTTTTCTTTTTCCAACTCCTCTACTCTACCTTCAAGTTTTGCGTGGGCAATGGCCCATGCTGCCAATTCGTTTTTCATTATAGCAAGTCCAGGTTGACTAATTTTTCCATTCTTGACGTGTTGCTCCATGAGCAACGTGATTCTCGAATGTCTCTGTAGTATCTAACATTCTGCGTGGTGTCTGTTTGCTCTATATCGTGTCTCCCTACCACTTTCGCGCATGACGCTCTGAGCGTGTTTTTTAGGGAATTGATTACTTTGAACCTGGGACCTGTTGCTGGTAAGGAGACGCCAGACCACACATGACATGTAGAATTCAGTGAGACTAGCGATGATATAACCAAATACTTAATGATTTCAGCGTCAGCTCCACTGCACTCCCTGTAAAAGAATCTTAATACTAACTAAATTTAGTGGAAGGGGTTCAAGGCTTTCCTATTTTTAATTAGCTGGTAAAATAACGTCGAAAAAGCAGTTAAATTTACCATTGGAAATTTTATTCTACTCACAAAACATTGTTTATAAATTGCACTATTGATAAAAGGAAATGTTTTAATACAGGATGGTAAAAAACAGCTGCGTTCAACAAAAATGTGAACGAATATTCCCTGAGTGGGTTTCCAAGTTCTACAATGGATCGAAGGATGACCTATGCCATATCACATCTATAATCTAGGTTTAAATTAAGTTTTACAAGAGAGAAAACTATCAAAATGACCCTCAATTATCTTTAATTACTTATCTAACTTGTCGTGAATCGCAGTGGCTGATGTGGCTTCTCAATAACTATGTAACAGAAAAATCATCGAGTTTCAGATTTTTACTTCAAGTGGCAAATGTGAATACCATGAGATTTAATTGACGATCGACACTAGTATTACGTAAAAAGGGGATGTAACAGATGAGACTTCTGCAGTTCTGAGTGAAGCCTTATGCGCTCAAAAATGCGGCATCGCGTGCGTTCATTACCTTATCGGTGTTCGTCAGCGGGCGGCGGCCTGCGCAGCTCCGCTCACCTCGCTGTCTCAGATGCAACTCTCTCCTAACTTCTCCTTACTAAAATGTACCGAAGTTGGTTTAAAAAAAACTATCTGGCTGTATTTCCATCTGACAAATCAGGGTCTCATTGGTAACCTTAAGCTCCTCCAACAAAAATTCTTTCCATCCAATGAGAAACGTTATACTTGTCGTGGTGGGGCAATGTTTTTTAAAGTTTGCAACGTAACAGAGACGCGAAAAAGTCCCATGCTAAAACTTGCAGCTGGTGTGGTCCTTTCAGCGTTATCGTAAGATCTATACTATTCTTCTGGAGGGTTCTATCTTTTAACGTGGGCTGGGGGATGGTCCTGACGTAACAGAGACGCGAAAAAACTCACGCTAAAACTTGCAGGTGGTGTGGCCCTTTCTGTGTTATCGTAAGATCTGTACTGTTCTTCTGGAGGGCTCTAGCTTTTAACATGGGCTGGGGGTGGTCCTAACGTTACAGAGACGCGAAAAAGTCTCACGCTAAAACTTGCAGGTGGAGTGGTCCTAGCGGTTAGCTGGCGACGTGGGTGTACATCCGTCCCTTATCGTAGGGCCTTCCACCTTAACACGATTCTGCTCTCGGTTTCTGTTCTCGTTTCTCCCCTCGGAACTGCGTCTGTCTCATGGTGGGAAGGTATGACATGCATTTAGGCATTGTTGTGTTAGTCTTTGGTATTCCATTTGCTCACTCGTTACTCGTATTACTTTGGTTAATTTAATGTCACGATTTATTCGGAGCTATGTGACATACTACTGGATTTGCTTATCATGTCAGGGTTTGCATGAAGGTGTTGGATTTGCCTGACACCTTACATATCACCACCCTTCGAAGTTAATTTTTGCACTGAATTTAGGCAATGATTGAAGCGTTGTCTAAGTCAGTCAAAAATTATTTCTTTATCTAGAATTTGTTGCCTACTGTTCAGACATGTTATTCCCGTTCTATGCTAGTTTGTTTTACTAAATTATATTTTTATATTCTTCCACATTATTCTCAAAAATGACAAGAGAAGAATATTTTTATGCTATTATTAATTTATTAATTATTTTCTTTCTCTATTTAAGTGTGAAGTTTGTTTTTTAAGAAGTTTGTTATCGAAGGTGAGGAGTCTTTCACATCGATTTTCTTAGAAATATTGTTTTTCTAAATGTAGTAATCAAGTAAAATCTATTCCTAATGCATTTTCTAAATATCATGTACAAGTAAAATGTTTTTGTTTCTAGACACTCATTTCAACATTGTTACACTAACAAATAAGAATTATTTCCAAGAATTGCTTTGACAAAGAAATATACATACACAAGTATTGAGATATTATCCTAACAAATGGTACAAATGTTAAAAAAAGGGAAAACATCCTACAAGATAATTTTTTATTCTTTGTTTTTATAAGGAGAAAGTAAGTAAAATATAGTTATTCTTTTATTTTTATGAGGAGAAAATAAGTGGCATATAGTTTTAGTGTTTATTATGCCTTACTTTTGTTCTTTATATACTGCCCATTTCAGAACTAATGACTTATTTTTATCAATAGTCTATTTTTTACTTAAGTCCATAGTCAATGACTGTTATTTTGTAGTTTATTAGCTGTCTGGTGTGCTTAACTTATTTAGGTTTTTTCATGTTTATTTTGCACAAATCCTACATCACATAATTTGATTTCACACATTCACACAATCCTATGAATGTTTAAGCATGAGGTTGGCGAACTTTTTTTTTTATTTTTTTATTTTTTTTTTTTTTGCACGAAGGTGATGGACTTGAGCGAGATGGATGTGGGCTAGTATTTGATGTACAGCTTCGTTTGTTGTTCCTCATTGGCTTTGCAAGTGTGTGTTGCTGTTGTGGAAGTCCCATAATGGAATGGAGCTGTGAGTGCAGAATCTCGTGGTTTACTGGCTTTGTATGCATGAAAGTCATTGTTATGTGTCGCTGAAAGTGGTCGATTTTCGTTGTAATACTTCGCAGACGACTAGTTTACAATAGGATAGGGATTTGGGAAGGTATGTCGTCTATTTTTTACCCATCTTCTTTCTTGATCTCAATCTTGCGAATCTTCAACTTCTGTTCTTCCTGCTTTTTGTCTGCTTCTTACATGCTTCTTGGTTCTTCTCTGGGCATGATACAGAGATATTTTTTGATAACTAGTCGCTTTGAAGTTCTCCTCTTAGTAACAGTTTGATAAATTGTTTGGGCATGTCATTTTTACTTTATGGAAGTTTTCTTCAGTTTCGTGCATCAGCGTGCTGTTAATAGCAGTAGTGTGACTTTCACACATATTTCTTTTCCAGTGGTGGCTTGCCCAAACGGTCTTCTCGGTGGGCCGTTTTTTGCTCGCTCCATTCATTCGGGGCGCTCCGGGGTTTGCGAGTGGTGAAAGTCTAGTGTTTGCTTGTCTGTCCCTGCACTGGTCCCTTCTGCTTCTGGCGTTCAGTGCCCTGTCGTGCCTCTGCAGGGTTCCATCTTCTGTCCCAGCAGGGTTCCGCTTAGCGGGCAGATTTATTGCCCACTCTACGAGGGCCCTCTGTTGGTCTCACTGTCCTTTCCCTTCTCTCAATGCTTCTACCTTGTAGGAATTGTGCCTTGCTAACTACGTCCTTTTCTTTCTTGATGCTTCTCGCGTGTTTTTACAATGGTTCTTACAAAAAGTTTTACTTATATTCACCTAACATATGTCTATTACCTGCATTGTTTTACGCCTTCTTAAAATCTTTACAAATTTCGGCGCCCTTTCCATGTTACAATTCTAAGATATCTTGAGTCTTAACTTATACAAGAAACCTCAAATTTGCTTTTTTATTTTTTGTGTAGTGTCGTGGTGTATAGCATTTTAGTATTTCATGCTGTTAGACTATCTACGCTTTATCCCTTCACCTTAATCTATGGTACTATTAGTGTTATTTTTGTTTTTATTGAAACTACTTTCTTTTTCCCACCTTCCTCTCTCTTCATTCTTCTTTCTCCTAACGATCTTATCTACAAAATAATCTTGAAATATTGTGTTGATTATTTACCAGTAATAAAATTAATCTTCAAACTTGTACTGAAAGTGTTGAATGCTTCCAGTCTTAGGTAAAAGTACCTCTGCATTATCTCGTAAAATACCCTCTAATTCTCTTTTATTGTGTTCCGAAATACACTCCTGGAAATGGAAAAAAGAACACATTGACACCGGTGTGTCAGACCCACCAAACTTGCTCCAGACACTGCGAGAGGGCTGTACAAGCAATGATCACACGCACGGCACAGCGGACACACCAGGAACCGTGGTGTTGGCCGTCGAATGGCGCTAGCTGCGCAGCATTCGTGCACCGCCGCCGTCAGTGTCAGCCAGTTTGCCGTGGCATACGGAGCTCCATCGCAGTCTTTAACACTGGTAGCATGCCGCGACAGCGTGGACGTGAATCGTATGTGCAGTTGACGGACTTTGAGCGAGGGCGTATAGTGGGCATGCGGGAGGCCGGGTGGACGTACCGCCGAATTACTCAACACGTGGGGCGTGAGGTCTCCACAGTACATCGATGTTGTCGCCAGTGGTCGGCGGAAGGTGCACGTGCACGTCGACCTGGGACCGGACCGCAGCGACGCACGGATGCACGCCAAGACCGGAGGATCCTACGCAGTGCCGTAGAGGACCGCACCGCCACTTCCGAGCAAATTAGGGACACTGTTGCTCCTGGGGTATCGGCGAGGACCATTCACAACCGTCTCCATGAAGCTGGGCTACGGTCCCGCACACCGTTAGGCCGTCTTCCGCTCACGCCCCAACATCGTGCAGCCCGCCTCCAGTGGTGTCGCGACAGGCGTGAATGGAGGGACGAATGGAGACGTGTCGTCTTCAGCGATGAGAGTCACTTCTGCCTTGGTGCCAATGATGGTCGTATGCGTGTTTGGCACCGTGCAGGTGAGCGCCACAATCAGGACTGCATACGACCGAGGCACACAGGGCAAACACCCGGCATCATGGTGTGGGGAGCGATCTCCTACACTGGCCGTACACCACTGGTGATCGTCGAGGGGACACTGAATAGTGCACAGTACATCCAAACCGTCATCGAACCCATCGTTCTACCATTCCTAGACCGGCAAGGGAACTTGCTGTTCCAACAGGACAATGTACGTCCGCATGTATCCTGTGCCACCCAACGTGCTCTAGAAGGTGTAAGTCAACTACCCTGGCCAGCAAGATCCCCGGATCTGTCCCCCATTGAGCATGTTTGGGACTGGATGAAGCGTCGTCTCACGCGGTCTGCACGTCCAGCACGAACGCTGGTCCAACTGAGGCGCCAGGTGGAAATGGCATGGCAAGCCGTTCCACAGGACTACATCCAGCATCTCCACGATCGTCTCCATGGGAGAACAGCAGCCTGCATTGCTGCGAAAGGTGGATATACACTGTACTAGTGCCGACATTGTGCATGCTCTGTTGCCTTTGTCTATGTGCCTGTGGTTCTGTCAGTGTGATCATGTGATGTATCTGACCCCAGGAATGTGTCAATAAAGTTTCCCCTTCCTGGGACAATGAATTCACGGTGTTCTTATTTCAGTTTTCAGGAGTGTACCTTGAACTTCTTGCAATTTTTCGTCGATTTCTTTATGGACTACTAACATGAGTTGAGGCGATTCCCCCTTTTGTGCATACCATTCTAATTCTTCATCCTCTTTATCTCGCGTCATTCTTAATTGTTTGTTTATAACTGGTATTTCTGATAATTTTAGCTTTTGCTCAAAGAGAAGTGTGACATTCCCGAATGTTACGCTACCTTTCCCCATATCTATTATCGCTCATCTCTCATTTAAAAAAACTGCACCTATAATCAAATCTACAGTTAGTTTAGGTAGTTGGCTTCGATCTTTTGACCTTGACACGAGAGAGTTAACCTTGTTTGTCTCGTAACTTCCGCAGCATTGTTTCTAATAGGACATCTTACTTTAATCTTACGTGTTTTCAGAACTGGCAATTCCTCATTGGCATTACACTGCATGAATAAATTTTCTGAGATCGCAGTCAGTTCACTTCCGCTATCAATTACAATATTGACTGGGATATGCTTTACCATGGCCTTCACAATTGGTTGAATTTGAAAGGGTGGGTTCAGTTCTTCTTCTTCTTGCATCAACGAATCCTCCACTGAATCATACATGAGTCCTTTTAGGAATTTCCCTTGTGAATTCGAACTTTCTGTATGATAAGCTTCGAATGCTACTTCTTTCTCTTTTATTTCCTCTTCTCTATTTCTTCCTTCATTTACGGTTTCTTCAACATCCTCTACCTTTTCCTCATCCTTTTCTATCTTCTTCTTCGTCGTCGCTACTTCCACATAATCGCATGTAAATGCTCTAACTATCGCTTCGTAACTTCCTTCGTTATATACGTTGGGTTGTGTGCCCACTCGTAACTTATTTTCAACTTCTGTCGACTGCCCATTATCCTCATTGAATTCGCTTTCCCTGATTTCCATCTCAAATAGCTGTGCAATACTCATTACTTCGTCCTTTCCTCCTACATTCATTGTGCAGGCCTCTGGTAATTCATCTTCCTCCTCAGTATTCTCCCAATTAATTTCGTCCCAACACGATATTGTTATTTTCTTGTCTTCGTTTTCATCTGGTCCCTGCGGATTTCTCTCTTCCTTCTTCTCTTCTCTTGATAAGATTCTTACTTCTCTGTTCAAGGTGCTGCAATTGTCCTGGGTCGGTGCGTCACTCTCTTTGGCATGGGCGCTTAGCTGTCAATTCGAGCGTTTATCGGGGTTTGGGTGGTCTTACCTCCAGCTCTTCTATCTGTATTCTCTTTTCTTGTTCAGCTTGTTGATAGTGGTTTCTTTGTTGAGAATTTGTAGGTCTATTCTCCAGTACCTGTTCCGCTTGCCGTTATTCTCTCTGTAATAGTTGTTGCCTTTCCTGGGTGAATTATAGTTATTGCCATATTCTCTTCTAAAACCATAACTGGTTCTTTGTTAAAATCTATTGTCGTTTCTTGGTGCGAAGTTATCACATGGTTCGTAATTATTGTTTCTTCGTACTGTGTCTTGTGGATTCCACTGCTTTTTGCTTTCGTTTTCACGTGCGCTTCGTCTTTTTCTTGCGTCATCTTCCGAAAATATGAACTCTAGTTCCCTTTTTTCAACAAATACACAATTTCACGCACTGTACCTGCTGCTTGTCTAGTAATTTCGTTTATCTGTTTGTCTAGTTTCTTGACTTCTCCCTGGGTGTTGTTACGTAATGTTTTGATCTCGTCCTGAGTGTCATTACGCAATGTTTCTACGTCCATTTGTAACTTGTCAATGTCTGTTCTTAACTGAGTGTAACCTGTTATTAAGTTTCCTATCACTTCTCGAGATTCTTTTGCCTCGTCTTCAATATGACTTAGGTGTAACTGAATTTTGTTGTTTTGTTCTTTAATCGCATGCATTTGTCTCGTGGTTTCTGAATTTTGTTTCGTCATTTCTGCATTCTGAATTTTAATTTGGTTCGCAATTTCTTTATTTTGTCTTGTCATGGTTTCCGTCATTAATTGTAATAATTGTGCCAGATTGGTGGGTCCTATTGCGTTTTCTTCCGACGTCCTACGCTCTGTGTTTTCGCCCAAGTGTTGGTTTGCAACCGATTGCATTGAACTGTGCGGTGACACGTTTCTGCTCGAATTCCTTGTACTCTGTGGTGAGGGAGTTCTGATTACTCGTACTATTGGTTCTACGTATTCAAGACGCAAGTTAGAATCCTCATCGACTGTCTCTCTACTTTCCTGCTCCTCTGTCGTATGCTGACTTACGTTTTCTATTCCTTGACGTATATTATCCTCGTTATGGTGCGTTATATGTCCTATTTCTCGCGATACTGCATCGTCTGTTGAACTGTCCTCTATTCTCTGTCCATTTTCATGCTGGGTCTCTACCTCAATTCGGTCAAGGCCTCGATCTGTCATTGCTAATCTTTCCGAATCCCTTATTTTCTGTTTTAAAAGCAATTCACGCCCTCTACTTCGAGTCAACATGCGCTCATACGATCTCACGCGTTTCATAAACTTTTTGTTCACACGACTTGACAAAGCATTCAATTACTTGTTGGGTCAGAACCAACTCGTCAACGATATATCCGTCACATGTGCGCTTGCATTGGAGAGAAAACTTAATTCTAACAATATTAAAATTCATAACTTAGTTATGCTATTGTCTCTACCACACTCACTTTCTATTGAATACTTTTACTATCTATCGCTGGAGCTAGTGTTTTCGACTATGTATAACTATAGAAAAAAACATTTTTTTTACTACAAAAATTCTTCAACAGGATATTTTTCTGACCTAATTACGCATGTGGTCGACCTTCAATCATGGTATTTTACCATCCTGGCAGGGTCAGCATTTTCTGACATTCTGCGTGGTGTCTGTTTGTTCTATATCGTGTCTCCCTACCACTTTCGCGCAACGACGCTCTGAGCGTGTTTTTTAGGGAATTGACTAGTTTGAACCTGGGACCTGTTGCTGGTAAGGAGACGCCAGACCACACATGACATGTAGAATTCAGAAGAGTTCAGTGAGACTAGCGATGATATAACCAAATACTTAATGATTTCAGCGTCAGCTCCACTGCACTCCTTGTAAAAGAATCTTAATACTAACTAAATTTAGTGGAAGGGGTTCAAGGCTTTCCTATTTTTAATTAGCTGGTAAAATAACGTCGAAAAAGCAGTTAAGTTTACCATTGGAAATTTTATTCTACTCACAAAACATTGTTTATAAATTCCATTATTGGTAAAAGGAAATGTTTTAATACAGGATGGTAAAAACCAACTGCGTTCAACAAAAATGTGAACGAATATTCCCTGAGTGGGTTTCCAAGTTCTACAATGGATCGAAGGATGACCTATGCCATATCACATCTATAATATAGGTTTAAATTAAGTCTCACAAGAGAGAAAACTATCAAAATGGTCTACAGTGACACTCAATTATCTTTAATTACTTATCTAACTTGTCATAAATTACAGTGGCTGATGTGGCTTCAAGCAAAACGAGCATAATAAAATGTAGTCGAATGCTGAGGGAATTAAATTAGGTAATGAGACACTTAAAAAAATTGATGACTATTGCAATTTGGGAAGCAAAATAAGTTGATGGTCGAAGTAGGGAGGATATGAAATACAGACTGGCAATGGAAAGAAAAGCATCTCTGAAAAAGAGAAATTTCTTATCATTGAGTATAGATTTAAGTGTCAGGAGGTCCAGTCTGGCCTGCCGGAGTGGACGAGCGGTTCTAGGCGCTTATGTCAGGACCGCTACGGTCGCAGGTTCGAATCCTGCCTCGGGCGTGGATGTGTGTGATGTCCTTAGGTTAGTTACGTTTAAGTAGTTCTAAGTTCTAGGGGACTGATGACCTCAGATGTTAAGTCCCATAGTGCTCAATGCCATTTGAACGATTTGAAATTTCCACTCTCCGATTCGTAGAACGCGTTTTGTTTCTCCTGATAACGACGTACCGGCCCGGAGATCCGAATGGGGGACTATTTTACGTCCAGAATATTTCACCCAAGAGGATGTCATCATCATTTAACCATACAACAGAGTTGTATGCCCTCGGGAGTAATTACGACTGTAGTTTCCCCTTACTTTAAGCCATGTTACAAGGCCATATCAGATAATCATCCGGACTGTTACCCCTCTGCAGCCACTGAAAATGCTGCACACCCTCTTGAGGAACCACAAGTTTGTCTTAAGAATAAAGACAGACTGCTCATATCAGAATACATACCGATATATAGAAGGGGTTCGACAAGTGTGCAGGTTACAATACACACTGCTTAAATTGTACAACGACAATATGACTAAAACATGGAAACGACAAAATGATCCCCGCTTGAGGGTATACATGACATATTTCTGATACGATGCTTTTTGCAGACGACGTTACAGTTGTACAGGCCAGCGAGATTTGGCTACAAAGTCCCACTAAAGCGGAAGCAAATTTCTAAAGGAATTAATATTAAAATATCCATTCCTAAACAAAAGTGATGGCTTTCAAAGCTACAACCACTGAGGACTAAGAACATGATAGGAAAGAAAACCACTAAAAAAGTTTGTCATTTCAGTTATATGGGAAATATTATTAGCTACCAGAATGATTCGACATTGACATAAGTCTGCAGAAATATCAAATGATACGCGGAGCAGTAATTGGGTGAGTGAGAAAAAAACTGAGAAAATACCCCAAAACGAAGCGATGCATAGTAACTGTCAGCCCCATACTGCTATTTGGAATTGAAACTTGGGCAACTATTAAAAGGCAACGGAGTAGAATCCAAGCTCAGAGATGAAATTTCTAAGAGGGATTAAGAGCTGTAGACGATTAGACAGACTAAGGAACAAAGACATAAGAACAGGACTTGGGATATATGCTATAAATTAGAATATCAAGTCTAATCGACAAAAGTGGCTAGAACACCTACAAATAATTTCACATGCAAGGCAACCAAAAAAAACTCTTAATTTTCAGACGTTAAGGTACAAAATACGTATGAAGCACAAGAAAGCGATGGCTGGATACTTAAAAGACGTAACAGGGCTTTCGCTTAGACTATGACAACAGAAAAAGAAGAACTTTAGACTCACTTCTTTATATCACGACCTGTTGTAGTTTTTGTAAATTTGTCATTACGTATGTTAATCTTGGTCCGTCGATTATGCCAACGAAACATTGTTACTCAAAAGCACAAACATTCTTCACTTACGTCATCTGTGTATCTAGTTCATCGAGTAAAATTTGAGCTCTCTTATTACATGCTTCTGCGACGGAAGGGAGGAAGGTAGGAGGAAATGTTAAGTTTAACCTTTCATAGAAGACGAGACCTTTAGAGACGGACCAAATACTCTAGTTTGGGATAAATCTGAAAGAAAATTGTCCGAATGCCTTTCTAAGGAACCATCACTGCGTATCCCTTAAGTGATTTCGCGAAAGCGCGAAAAACTTTGGTGTGTGGGATTTGAAACGCCGTCTTTTCGAAAGCGAGTGCTGTGTGTTATGGCTGCTCCAGCTCTCTTGGTAAATAATTTGCTGTATGACAGCAAACATACGCTTTTCTCTGAAGACCTTTTTTCCAAATTGCCTCCTCTACAACAATCGAAAATTTTCAGGCCACACAAATTTTAAAAATTCTACTTATTTTTCGTTCCTCAAGCCTGGTTTTGCCATCTGTCTCGAATTTTATGTTGGTTCCGACATAGTTGAAAGAAAATTTTGTGTCCATTGTAAGTCATAACAGTTGATTGTCATGAAAGTGCAGCTACTCACAGAGATCTAGTGTAGGCTGGAGTTATTGTATTGCAACGAAGCCTGATACATGTTCCAATAGGTTAATGCGGAACCGAATTGCGCTGGAAAACTTTAGTTCGGATATTGAGCACCAAGCCCAAATCTGTCACTGTGTCCGCAAGCAAACTTATACAAAAGTTCTCATATGTAATGGATTACAACGCAACATGGCCAGAAAAGGTCAAATTTGTGAGAAAGGCGTAATGTTGCTTTTAATATTAACCACGACTTACATAATTTGTTCAATATGAGCGCTGGAGACTCGACGAGCCGCTACACAGCGCCAGATTTGCAACTGGTTGCTAACACTAGAATTAATTTTTTCCTGCATAAATCGGTTTCTCATAAACACATTAACATATCTACCAATTTTCGCTGTCATAAGATAATTGTAGTTCAAACTGGACTTCTGTGAGCTGCTGTACTTTAATTGTAGCCGCGCGCGATTAGCCGAGCGGTCTCGGGCGCTGCAGTCATGGATTGTGCGGCTGGTCCCGGCGGAGGTTCGAGTCCTTCCTCGGGCATGTTTGTGTGTGTTTGTCCTTAGGATAATTTAGGTTAAGTAGTGTGTAAGCTTAGGGACTAATGACCTTAGCAGTTAAGTCCCATAAGATTTTACACACACACTGTAATTGTAACGACCCGGTAGATAAAGCTCTTTGAGTTTTGGAATTATTTCCTTTTCGAACAAAATCACTGATTTTCCGTGTATTTTCATTTAATAATTTTTTTTCTGTGTATTGTCTATTTACATTGTCACTTGCAGTATTTACATTATTGAATTTAAGGTAAAAGTATTATGTCATGGGCAAAAAATAGAAGAGAAGTGGCAAGCTGCACAAGAAGTGACAGTAACTCGCTATTTCCTGGGAACAAAATTGAGACGGACTGAAAAGAAATTAAAATTACAAAAAAGTAAATAAATACGCTTTGTTATAGAATGTCTTATCGCGATACCCATCAGTGACTCCTAATTCACTTAGTAGCTCATTCACATGATCAAACTGTTCCTGCTGAAGGCTTATACGGAGTAACTGCACATCAATTGCAAACAGACCGTGTTTCGCCTCGTTTTGATTTTGCGGATTCACGCAAAGCAAGTAACTCAGAATGCTTTTGATTGTACAAGCTGACCCGGAGCTTACATGGATCCTTCTGTTTCGATAGGCTGCACGTAAATATGACAGTTTGCAAGCGGACACAGGAACGAGATGCGTCACTTGGGAAAGAACTCAAATTTTTCCATGCGATTTTTCCGCAGGAAGGAGGCCGCACCGAAAACAAAAGCAAGCATCTCGATGGGGAAACGTGTAGACAACGTTTCGAATCAACAAACACATTATTTGTCTGAGATGGAGATACGTCAGGCTGGAAGCAAGCTCTTCGTTTTAACAGAATCTTCCATAAACGTTCTAGTGTTTAAGTAACTGTTTCACATGGAATTATTGGAGTGACGATGGACTTTAGAAACACAAAGGACGCTAGTGCAGTCTTCGAAAGATGTTATATGCGGTTAGTCATGACAGACTTTATTGACGTCTCTGTTATGTGTAGTCTCAAGTGGTTTCAGTAACTGTCAGGGAATATTACACTGATGGTGACCAGCCAGCTACAGCCGATCACCTTCAAATGGCGTCGTCACGGCAGTAGCCATTGTCGCCTGCCAATCCCTCCCGTCTTGTAAAGGGAAAATCATCCAGAGAAAATTAGGATACAGATCTTCGAAGCAGTCTCTGTGAATCTGAAATTCCAATCAGTGTTTCAAATTCTATCGAAATTGAATTTTGCTTCCCACACCGGGCGACTCCATCGCTCACGAAATCGCGCTACGTGTTTCATCTCTTAGGCATTTGCCAGCCTGTTCATTGTATCCGAGGCCGGCTCAGCGGAAGGATATTTCATTCGCAAATTCAATTCCGCTGCACATTTTCGCCCCTGGCTTTGTCTACAGAGAAAATATTGTCGCTAGTATAATCGAATGGCAGATCGCCGTGATGAGTAACACAAAGCGAGGGTTTAGCGCCGGTTCGCGCCCGTTTCACTCGCCTGATCTGGTTTCGACGTGTACCGTTGTTCCCGTTAACGATGAAATATATATTTTGCGTTATATCTGTTTATGAATGTGGTTACTGTTGTGGCATAAGCGTTTTAAGTTCTTGTGATTCCCTAGGAAAAGCCTTTAGTATCTAATTTACGAGTACATTGCCCTGAATGTATTCTTACTTTGTATGTGTCTAAGCTATTAAAATTTTTTGAAGAAAACGATGTTTCGGAGCTAGGGTCCGATCCCCACGATACAAAAAGAAATTAGACTCGCCATTAATAGTGCAACACATTTGATTAAACCTTATTGTAAGAAACAGCTTGTTAAAATCAATCCACAGTCCTTAAAATAGTGTTTCCAGTTTATGGTACATAAAATTCATCGTCCGATACGTCCGATTGCGAACAGTATGAACAGTCTTATCATGAGTTAGCAAGGTTTCTTCACGATAAAATTCTGTCGTCAATAGTCAATACCTAATCAGTAGAATCGCAGATTTGCTGTGTGATCAGGATGCTAAATTATTTTCACTAGATATGACAAACCTATATACTAATATACTTGCCCCGACAACTATTGACATGATGTAACAACCTACATATTTTTAAACAGGTTTTCTCATCAACAAAGCACTAACCCACTTCTTTCTATAATAGTTATAGTAAAATACAACTATTTGGCCTTCAATGGCAAATTATTACCGCAGCCGGAAGGCATGGTAACGGGTAATCGACTCTGGAAGAAAAAATTTTCCATAATTTTTGAGCTACTGATCTGTGCATTTTGTCATATTCTTGGTACGTAGACGACATTTTGATCATATGTAGTGGTTCCCGTGAAGCTATTGAGCAATAGTTTCGAATTTTTGATAGTATTCAGCAAAAAATCAGCTTCACTTGTGAATTAGAAAATAACGATTCTCAGCTACATTACGTGGACTTTGATGTCGCCATAGACGACAACAGGCTTTTCTTCGATATGTTCCGAAAAGCCACTAATACAGACCAGACCGCGTGCCCGTTAGCTCAATGCATCCTCATTCTCATTAAAAAAAAAAAAAACATTTTTCCATTCAGCCACTCACCGTGCAGTTTCTGTACCTTTGGTAGCAGACAAGCTTAACGATGAGATTAATTTAATAGAAATTTTAGCAGTTAATAACAGTTATGATCCCTCATTAGTTGAACACGTCTTCAGGGTGAAAGCTGAATAAAACTGACTACCTTAGGCAGTTCCTGACAGTGAAGAGTGAAAAAAGCTTTTCGATACCATTTTTAGGCCCCATTTCTTATAGAATTCGTCGTCTTCTAGTGAAAAATACGGATGGAAAGTTGCCTGTTCTACTAATAATAACCTGCAGAAAAATGTTATTCACAATCGTAAGTCCACATCAGCTGCTATACAAAATTCAGTAGATTATACAAAATCACATGCAACACGTGTTCTGTTTATTATATTGGGCAAACTAGAAGGTCTGTCAACGTCAGGTACAAGGAACATTGGGAAGAAGAGGCATTAATGTACGTAATTCCACTTTTGCTGATCATTTGTTAATTTCCGGTCACAAACCAAAAAGTGTTGAGTAAATTTCCATTTTACTTAGAGAAAAGGAAGGTCACAGGCTCGACGCACAGGAAAAGCTGGAGATTTTCAAGCATCTACCTAAGAACGATGGCCTCGTCGTCAACGAACAGTTACGATCACGTAACAAAAATAGTTACAATGGCTTCAATCAACTTTTCGCAAAATTTTGATTCCTTTAATTTTTACCATGTTTTCTTTCCTCTGGTTCCGAACCATCTTTTCCTTCAACTAAAGTTTCCGTCAGGCAGAAGTTTTTGGACTGTGCAGCTGTTTGTGTAAATATTCTACAATATTCTGTTGTTTATGTAATTGTCATTTCTGTAAAGCCTAAAGCATGGCTTTCAGTTGTAATTCATTTACTCTCTACTTTGTACTTTCAGAATTCATTAAGCTCTCATCCTCTGAATTTTTGTGTTTATAACCAACTGATTTAAGTGTCAGGAAGTCATTTCTGAAAGTATCTGTATGGAGTGTAGCCATGTATGGAAGTGAAACATGGACGATAAATAGTTTGTACAAGAAGGGAATAGAAGCTTTTGAAATGTGGTGCTACAGAAGAATGCTGAAGATTAGATGGGTAGGTCACATAACTAATGAGGAGGCATTGAATAGGATTGGGGAGAAGAAAAACTTGTGGCACAACCTGACTGGAAGAAGGGATCGGTTGGTAGGACATGTTCTGAGGCATCAAGGGATGACCAATCTAGTATTGGAGAGCAGCGTGGTGGGTAAAAATCGTAGAGGGAGACCAAGAGATGAATACACTAAGCAGATTCAGAAGGATGTAGGTTGCAATAGTTACTAGGAGAAGAAGAAGCTTGCACAGGATAGAGTAGCATGGAGAGCTGCATCAAACCAGTCTTAGGACTGAAGACCACAACAACATAACTAACTGTTGTTGAATTCGATTATTTCTGTTGTAATGTCTCCAATTGTTATATGTCACGGTCCGCGTCCGGTGGGTGGCGCTAATTGTATCCAGTTTTCGAGGTAGCAATGTAAGCCACTGGGCCAATCAGGTTGATGTTGTTCACCACAAGGTATACGTACCAAATGGTGGAACATTTTTAATATCAGTTTTTGATTTGAGCAAGGTAAAATTTCATTCTAATGAAGACACTCTTAGAGGCGTCGAAACCTAGATCAATGTTGTTCGTGTTTAATAATATTAACAGTCCTGGGAAGGGCCGTGGCCGTAACCCACGATGGTTCAAAATGGTTCAAATGGCTCTGAGCACTATGGGAGTTAACGTCTTAGGTCATCAGTCCCCTAGAACTTAGAACTACTTAAACCTAACTAACCTATGGACATCACACACATCCATGCCCGAGGCAGGATTAGAACCTGCGACCGTAGCGGTCACGCGGTTCCAGACTGTAGCACCTAGAACCTCTCGGCCACCCCGGTCGGCATTCCTATGTGACAGTGGCCGACGTTGGACCGCATAGGAAGGTGGAGGAATGAATGCTCGTCGTCAAGTTTCCAGTCGACCATGTATGACCCTCAGAAGGGAAGATCGATTTACTTGTGCGCCGAGCATATGGCAACTTAACATCTCGCAAGGGCAAGTAATGGACTCCCTCCAACGAGCTTTGTCACTCAACACCATTGGTCAGGGACTAACAGCAAGCAGCCAGAGGAGTGTTGGCTATCGTAAACTTCAAAATACAAATGGCTGAGTTCGGAGGGGTGCAGGAAACGGGAAACCTGCGATGAATGACGTCGCAATGGGTTCAGCGATGAATCGTGGTCCTGCACTGCTTCTGAATAACGTTGTCAGCGAGGTCGGCGACTTGGAAAGATTTTTAAAATTACCATGTAGATGAGAACAAGTTACTTCAAAATTTAACCATGGCACGTATGGCCTATTATACATTTAGTGAAGAGAGTTAAGAAATTATTTACTCAAAAAATTATGATCAACCTAAGGAACAATTTACTAACATTTACTGCAGTGATTGGTATTAACAAAGTAACTCAGAGTACTGGCAACAACAAACCAGCTACAAAAGACTGACGTCTGCCTGAAGTAACTAGAAACACAATAATTAATTACAGCACATCATGTGTAGAATTAATCAACCTATTAATGAACATCAGCTAAGCAGTACAAATCGTTATCTTAAGTGCGTAAGGCCAATTATAGCCACACTTAAACTTGTGATTAATCAGAATTAATTACCATATCCACATAGTGTCATTGAAGGAATTCATGTACTTTCATTAACAGAATCAGTTTCAAAGTATTTAAACACACAGAACATCTGGCCACTCAGAAACTAGAAAGAATTTATGAAACTGTTCATTTAGAATTAGACACGTATCTCTCAGACACACTATCACTTCAGATAGAAACGTAACAGTAATTTTATTGGAACTCGCAGCAAAATAAATCCAGGGAAAATTTCATCCATGTGTATCTATAGTAACTGGCCAGCTTAACTCCGTCGTGTGATATAAGTACAATAACCAGGCGGCACCAGGGACCAGCAAAACTGTTCTCAATGGCGGTTAACATTGGCAGTAGCAATCTGCAAATGTACTGTATCAGCACTAAATGGTTCAAATGGCTCTGAGCACTATGGGACTCAACTGCTGTGGTCATAAGTCCCCTAGAACTTATAACTACGTAAACCTAACTAACCTAAGGACATCACACACATCCATGCCCGAGGCTGGATTCGAACCTGCGACCGTAGCGGTCGTGCGGTTCCAGACTGAAGCGCCTTTAACCGCGCGGCCACTCCGGCCGGCTGTGTCAGCACTCCAGACCCTAGTAAATGTTGATCGTCGCATCACATACAGCTCTCACAAGAACTTTGCGTACTAAGCAAGTTGAAATTAACACATTCGAGGACAGACTCAGTGGGAGTAGCAACGGCCGGCCAAGAAAATGAATCAAGAGCACTGAAACCAGTAGTCGATTCCGGGCTCAATTTACTGCACAAGCAAGGATCTTACCCTCTTGCTTCTTCGACGAAGCCAGCCGCAGCAGATCCCGGTACCAGGATACATGCACGAAGAGAAATACACCAACTGCTTCCCAGTAACGTGACTGCTTCCACGCCAGCGATATTTGCAAGAGCGCCGTCACCCGGGTAAATAGCTCCTCTTATATGTGCTCTTCCTGCTGCCTCGCACGGTGCCTGTACTGTCCGCCAGACTTTCCAAACGCCGTTACTGCCAGGCGTCCCAAAGCAAAATCCTCGCTACTTGCTAAGGCTTACCCCTCGCTCCCCGATCAGCCCGGTAGGTGGTGCCAAAGCGCGCTCTGCCGCACACCACCGGAAAGATGACCCATACCGGAGGCGGGAATATCGCTGGTCGAGATACACGGCTCAGTCACATACACTCTAAATCGAAGAAATTTCATTTCTTTTTTTTATTTAAATAATTAACAGCCTCAGTTGCACCGTTTGCCTAGAATTGTCCTAGGTTTCAGTATAGTATCCGTGGCTGCCGCATCGCGGTCGTGAAGTGGGGCCGAGGCAGTTCCAGATAAGTTTTATAGTCTGACGATAACTGATGGATTAGTAGTTTTAGCCTGACGATGTCCACTATGGAAAGTCGGTAGTTACTGTTATAGTTACTGTTATTCCGAAGAAGGTTGGGTATCCCGACTGAAACATTAGTAAATTCTAGGCAAACGGTGCAACTGAATCTGTTAATTGTTAAAGTTAAAATTAATACATGCCCAGCTGCTGACAGGGCCGCGAAATGTGGAAGATATTTAATTTTTATTTCGTATAACATCACACATTCGCTAAAATCGTGAAGTTTCATTTCGATTCGCCCTCCCCTTGTGGGTGCTTCGCCATTAAAATTGCTACACCAAGAAGAAATGCAGATGATAAACGGGTATTCATTGGACAAATATCTTATACTAGAACCAACTTGTGATTACATTTTCACGCAATTTGGGTGCAGAGATCCTGAGAAATCAGTACCCAGAACAACCACCTCTGGCCATAATAACGGCCTTGATACGCCTGGGCAATGAGTCAAACAGAGCTTGGATTGCGTGTACAGGTACAGCTGCCCATGCAGCTTCAACACGATACCACAGTTCATCAAGAGTAGTGACTGGCGTATTGTGACTAGCCAGTTGCTCGGCCACCATTGACCAGACGTTTTCAGTTGGTGAGAGATCTGGATAATATGCTGGCCAGGGCAGCGGTTGAACATTTTTTGTATCCAGAAAGGCCCGTACAGGACCTGCAACATGCGGTCGTGCATTATCCTGCTGAAATGTAGGGTTTCGCAGGGATCGAATGAACGGTAGAGCGAACGGTCTTAACCCATCTGAAATGTAACGTCCACTGTTCAAAGTGCCGTCAATGCGAACAAGAGGTGACCGAGACGTGTAACCAATGACACCGCATACCATCATACCGGGTGATACGCCAGTGTGGCGATGCCCAATACACGCTTCCAATGTGTGTTTACCGCGATGTCGCCAAACACCGATGCGACCATCATGATGCTGAAAGCAGAACCGGTATTCATCCGAAAAAATGACGTTTTGCCATTCGTGCACCCAGGTTCGTCATTGAGTACACCAACGCAGGCGCTCCTGTCTGTGATGCAGCGTCAAGGGTAACCGCAGCCATGGTCTCCGAGCTGATAGTCGATGCTACTGCTAACTTCGTCGAACTGTTCGTGCAGATGGTTGCTATATTGCAGACGTCTCCATCTGTAGCCTCAGGGATCGAGACGTGGCTGCACGATCCGTTACAGCCATGCGGATAAGATGCCTGTCATCTCGACTGCTAGTGATACGAGGCCGTTGGTATCCAGCACGGCGTTCCGTATTACCCCCCTGAACCCACCGATTCCATATTCTGCTAACAGTCATTGGATCTCGACCAACGCGAGCAGCAATGTCGCGATACGATAAACCGCAATCGCGATAGGCTACAATCCGGCCTTTATCAAAGTCGGAAACGTGATGGTACGCATTTCTCCTCCTTACACGAGATATCACAACAACGTTTCACCAGGCAACACTGGTCAACTGCTGTTTGTGTATGAGAAATCGGTTGGAAACTTTGCTCATGTCAGCACGTTGTAGGTGTCGCTACCTGCGCCAACTTTGTGTGAATGCTCAGAAAAGCTAATCCATTGCATATCACAGCATCTTCTTCCTGTCGGCTACATTTCGCGTCTGTAGCACGTCACCTTCGTGGTGTAGCAATTTTAATGGCTAGTAGTGTATTACACAGAGCTTGTGAACGGGTATCTCGAAAATGGCGAGAGCATCTACGGAAAGAGGTAGAACGACTTTGAATCTACCACTAACGCTTAATGGTTGGACGTCTACGACTCTTCATGGAAAGTGGGGTTCGGAGGCTTGTCTGTTCTTTAAATTGGGATAGATGGTGATCTGTGGTATCTCTACCAAAAGAGTACAACGTGGTGTTTCGGAGCACACCATTCATCGTACATTACTGAACATGTCGTTCCACAGCAGACAACCCCTACGTGTTCACATGGTGACCCAATGACATTGGCAGTTAAGATTGCAGCGGACACGGGACCACCGGGGTTCGATCGTCCGTCTATGGAAATGTGTCGGCCCTTGGGTAAATCATATTTTTGCTACACTAGGTCGATGGTCGTCTCCACAAAAGCCATCATTAATGTGAATGGCGGCTCTAAACGTGCAGGGCGTCACGGGCGCAGGTTGGTGGGAGTAGTGTTATGCCATTGGAGACATTCTCCTGCACTTGCATGGGATGTGCATCGAAGACATGCTGACATCTGCGAGCCACGTGCATCCCTTCGTGTTTGATGTCATCCCCAACGGCGGTGTCATGTTTTAGCAATATATCTGTCCGTGTCTCGGAGCCACAACCGTACTGCAATGGTTTGCGGGCTTTATAGTGAACACACGTTGATGTCTCGGTGACCAAATTTGCTTCATGTAAATCCTACGGAATCTATCCATGTCGCAGTCAGGCGCCATCACCGCGTACGCAAACCGGCAGCCCGTTATTTACGAGAATTACATGCCCTGTGCGTAGACATCTAATGCTACGTACGCCCACAAACCTACCAACAAACCGTCTGATCTCTGACACGCAGAATCAGTGATATTTCGCTCCATCAGTGTAGAAGGACATCGGTAGCCGCTCGCTGGCGGTTGAACGCGTTGCTTTTACGGCACGCCTGGGGTATTTTCAGTAGAGCAGTCTGTGCCATGCCCTTACTGGAGTGTCAGAATTCAGGTTAGTCTTGGAATTGTGCATGCGTATATACGTGTTTTGCGTGCAGGTCTCTGCAGGCTACGGCGCATGTTGTAAGCTTGTCTGTGGCACGGACGGTGTCGTAGTTACAGGAACTACACGGCAGAGCTGTGTAGTGGGTATATACAAACGTTTTGTGTGAGGTCGACTATATTAATTTCCGCTGCTATGAAATGTTTACGGAACTGATTTCGAGCAAAATCTTTTAACTGGATTGTTGATTTACTTAACGATTATCAATGATTACAACGAGCATTGTCTCACCGTTCTGTACGTATATCAGTAACAGACCACTGGACATATGGCAGGCATAAAGGTAATCCTGCATTATTCGCAGTGTATTATTCAACAGAGCTGCGGGTTCCATTAAGTGACACGGAGTTTCCTGTGTATTTTATTGCCACGTTTTAAATTTTTTTCGATTTTATAATGTAAATTATTTTCTGCTTTTAGTACCTTGATTGTTACTGAATGTTGCATATTTTGCAGAGTGAAATTCTTTTTGGCTTTCCTTTTCTTTCTAATAGTGTAAATTCTTTAAGGGATATTAATATTTTTTATTATTACTGCTTTTTCTCTTCTGGGTGGCACTGTCACTATGTCTGTTGCATTCAGCTTCTGTAGAGGAAGCGGTACCTTATCAATAACTTCTTGTTGTTATTTTGGCTACAGATGATCGATACAAAATTAGAAATTTTTCACTGACACTTTGTAAATTGATGTTTTATATGGTTAGTAAGTGTGTGGTCAAACGCTTATGGTTATTCACACCTGAAACCAGTCCTATCACTTCCACATCCGCCAGTGCACTGTGGTAGCACGGCATGATGGTGGGTGTCGTGAGCTGTGAGTGTTAGCTAGATAAGGTTTTGGATAATTTTTGTGTAACTGTTTTGGTGCCTTATCATGGCGAATACTACTCAGGCAAGTTAAGCATTGTTGGACTTGGCTAGCACGTTATCACTTGGATGGGTGATTGTCGGGTTATGATGAGCACTTTTGGCAACCGGGGTGCACTCAGACCCTGAGAGGCCAATTGAGGATCGATTTAACTGAGAAGTAGCGGCTCCAGTCCTGTAAACTGATAACGGTCGGGAGTGCTGTGAGCTGTGCACACGCCCCTCCATATCCACAAACAATAACGCCTACAGACTGAGAGTCACACGGCTGTCGGTCGATGCCGTTGAGCCTTCGAGGCCGGTTCGCAAGGAGGTCTTACTTTTCTTTGATATTTAGTGGTACACCTCAATCTAAGTTCTTTAATATTATCATCCTTTCTTAAACACTCCCAAGGCGGTACAGACTGTGCGCCTTATGGCAGCCTTTCACGTAGATTAACTGTCATGTGCGAGTTTCCTGCCACATTCCTTATCCTTGGAGGCTTTCGTTTGGTGGCAAGAATGATGTGTCGCTACTAGATGTTACACGTCCATGGTAGTTTGAAGATCCGCAGTTAATGGAGCTACGGCCGCATCTTTACTGCCTCGCGGCTTAGCCGCGCGGTGTAAGACGCCTTGCCACGGTTCGCGCGGCTCCCCCCGTCTGAGGTTCGAGTCGTCCCTGGGGCATGGATGTGTGTGTTGCCCTTATCGTCAAGTTAATTTAAGGTCATAGCAATCTATAAAAAGGATAGAAAATCGGATGCACATAATTACCGACCAATTTCACTGACATCGATTTGTTGTAGAATCATGCAACATATTTTGTGTTCAGACGTAATGACCTTTCTAGACTCTGAGAAGCTCATCTGCAGAAACCAGCACGATTTTAGGAAACAGCGGTCATGCGGGACACAGCTGGCCCTCTTTGTGCATGGTATACAACAGACTCTAGATACCGGATCCGAGTCTGATGCCATATTTCTAGACTTTAGAAAGACGTTCGACTCAGTTCCGCACTGTAGCTTGCTACAGAAAGTTCCCGCTTACTGTCTATCCAATGACATAAGCGGTTGGATAGAAAGTTTTCTAACAGACAGGGAGCAGTGTGTCGTCCTGAACGGGGTAAGTTCAACAGAAACAAGAGTAACTTCAGGTGTGCCCCAGAGCAGCATAATAGGTCCTCTCCTTTTTACGATTTACATACACGATTTGGTTGATGGTATTGACAGCGGCCTTAGACGGTTTGCCGATGATGCTGTAGTCTACAGGAAAGTTGTGAAAAATTAAATGAGGATTTTCAGAAAATAAATGCGTGGTGTAATGACTGGCAGTTATCTCTCAATATTAGTAAGTGTAATCTACTGCGTATAACAAGGCGAAAATCCCCATTAATGTATCAGTACAAAATAAATGATCAGTCTTTGGAAGCTGTAACACCATACAAGTATCAGGGTGTTACTATCCGAAATGATCTCAAATGGAATGGTCAGAATACACAAGTAACGGGTAAGGCGAACTCTAGATTGCGGTTTATTGGTAGAATCCTGAAGCGATGCACTCCTTCAACAAAGGAAATACGTTAGTTCGTCCAGTCTTAGAGTATTGTTCGTCTGTATGGGACCCTTACCAGTTGGGTCTGATTCAAGAGATTGAGAAGGTCCAAAGAAGAGTGGCAAGATTCGTGGCTAGTACATTTAGCCATCGCGAGAACGTTACAAATTTCATAGAAAGTTTGAAGTGGGACACACTAGCATATAGACGACGCGCTTAAGAGAAGGGGCTCCTCTCAAAATTCCGAAATCCACTCTTCACCGAGAGCATATATTATTACCACCAACTTTCAAATCGCGTAATGATCATCATTCAAAGATAATGGAAGTAGAGCTCGTACTGAGGCGTTCAGACTGTCGTTTTCCCCTCGCGTGATCCGCGAGTGGAACAGAGGGGGGAAATATGACTTTGACGCGAATTGTGCCCTCCGCCACACACCGCTTGGTGGCTAGCGGAGTATGTATGTAGATGTAGATGTAAGTTAGATTAAGTAGTGTGTAAGCCTAGGGATCGATGACCTCATGTGTCTGGTCCCATAAGAATGTACCACAAAATTTCCAAACACCGAGTTTGAACCAGTACTATAGCACGAGGCCGCTGCTAGCTGGAGCGGCGCTGCACCAGCACCTCTGTGAACTAAAGACAGATCGTCGAGTATCACAGGGAGAAGAAAATTGATCACCAGAAGGCTGAGTGCAACAGGTAGCATTCACAGATACACTAGAGTAGCCGTCGGCTCGCAGACAGCTGCGAAAAGTGTTGTTTGATGATGGACGCAAGTATGGAACATTTAACATGGTTTTAGTAAAGCAGTCTACGTTATGTGCTTACAAGGGCGTGAGAAGTAGCGTGAGACTTCAGCTTTGTGCGAGTGCCTGTTTCGTAAGAAGCTCTCTCCAGGTTCCGCCGCATGTTGTAAGTCTGACTGTGGCACGGATAGTGTCATATTTAGAGAAAATAGATGACAGAATGCTGAAGATTAGATGGGTAGATCACATAAGTAATGAGGAAGTATTGAATAGGATCGGCGAGAAGAGAAGTTTGTGGCACAACTTGACCAGAAGAAGGGATCGGTTGGTAGGGCATGTTCTGAGGCATCAAGGGATCACCAGTTTAGTACTGGAAGGCAGCGTGGAGGGTAAAAATCGTAGACCAAGAGACCAAGAGATGAATACACTAAGCAGTTTCAGAAGGATGTAGGTTGCAGTAGGTACTAGGAGATGAAGAAGCTTGCACAGGATAGGGTAGCATGGAGAGCTGCATCAAACCAGTCTCAGGACTGAAGACCACAACAACAACAGAACTGTGTAGTAAGCTTCACTGCACTAATGTACACTGCCATTAAATATGCGATTAAAGTTTTTAACATGGCTGTCAATCAGCGACTGTTGTATAATACAAAATTTAGAAAAACACAGCCCTCGATCGCGAACACAACGGACAAAATTAAAACAAAATGTTACAGTATAACGTACCAAAAAATACGAAAGCTGCTGTCATACCTGACAGCGTCAGAATGTCAGAATTAAAATAAAATGCAACAGAGGTGCAATAAACTAGGGGCAGCCATGTGTCCTCTGCTACAGTCAACACAAAGAGGGTCGAGAAGACGTTGAAGACGACCATCGCCTTGGACGCCCTAGCACATCGATTGCTGACGATAGTGTGGAAGAAGTAAAGACAATGATTCTGGAAAACTGCAATCACCATCAGAGATTATGTGGACATACCCTTCGGCTCATTCAAAGCAATTTTTCAGATGACTTGGCATGAAACATGTAGCAGAAAAGTTTGTTCCGAAATTGTTAAATTTCGTCCATAAACTTCGTCTCGTAGACATCTCTCAGGAATTGCAGAATGAAGTGGACAATGAAGCAGAACATCTAAAGTGGGTTATAACTAGTACCATCTATGGATCTTTTGTGTTGACTATAGCAGAGGACACATGGCGGCCCCTAGTGGCTTGCACGACTGTTGCATTTTAGTTTAATCCTGACTATCTGACGCTGTCAGGTATGACCGCAGCTTTCGTATTTTTTGGTACGTTATGCTGTAACATTTAGTTTTAATTTTTTCCGAAGAAGGTGTCCCCTGTGACACCGAAACCTAGGTTACAAATTAATTGTGTTCGCGACTGAGGGCTGTTTCTCAAGATTTTGAGTTACACATTTGATATCAAGCAGAGCCTTTTAGTTGCGTTGTAGATTTACAGGACTCTGATCAGTAAATTAAGTTGATTTTGTGTTATTGATTCATAAGTATCTGAGTAATAGACTGGTCTATATATGTCAATCATAGTGGTTACTCTGAATAATTCGCTGTATTTAATAAAAGAAAAAGGTTCAAATGGCTCTAAGCACTGTGGGACTTAACATCTGAGGTCATCAACCCCTAGACTTGAACTACATAAATCTAACTAAACTAAGGACATCACACACATGCCCGAGGCATGATTCGAACCTGCGACCGTAGCAGCAGCGCCGTTCCGGACTGAAGCGCCTAGAACTGCTCGGCTACAGCGGCTAGCAGTATTTAATTCATCTGGGCTATGGGCTCTATTACAGTGCCGCAGAGCATCCTCTGGATTCCACTGGAAAATTTTATTTGGCTGTCTGCTGTCATTTGCATTCACTGCAGTAGTGTAAATTCCTTTCTGCTTTGAATATTTTAATTGTTAACGAATATTGCATATTTTGTACAGTGGAATACTGTTTGGATTTATGTTCTTTTTTAATAACACGTAACGTGTATCCACAGGACATGTGGCCTGTATTTGAAGAAGTGTCATGATGATCTCTCCATTGGCAAAAGATTCCGGAATAGTCCCCCTTTCGGATCTCCGCGAAAGGACTGCCAAGGGGGAGGTTACCATGAGAAAAAGATTGAATAATCAACGAAAGGATAACGTTATACGAATCGGGGCGTGGAATGTCAGAAGCTTGAACGTGGTAGGGAAACTAGAAAATCTGAAAAGGGAAATGCAAAGGCTCAATCTAGATATAGGAGGGTGTGTTACTGTGAACAGTTCAGTGACCCGGTTGTTCTAATCAGAATCGATAGCAGACCAACACCGACAACGATAGTTCAGGTATACATGCCGACGTCGCAAGTTGAAGATGAACAGATAGAGAAACTGTATGAGGATATTGAAAGGGTAATGCAGTATGTAAAGGGGGACGAAAATCTAATAGTCATGGGCGACTGGAATGCAGTTGTAGGGGAAGGAGTAGAAGAAAAGGTTACAGGAGAATATGGCCTTGGGACAAGGAATGAAAGAGGAGAAAGATAAATTGAGTTCTGTAACAAGTTTCAGCTAGTAATAGCGAATACCCTATTCAAGAATCACAAGAGGAGGAGGTATACTTGGAAAAGGCCGGGAGATACGGGAAGATTTCAATTACATTACATCTTGGTCAGACAGAGATACCGAAATCAGATACTGGATTGTAAGGCGTGCCCAGGAGCAGATATAGACGCAGATCACAATATAGTAGTTATGAAGAGTAGGCTGAAGTTCAAGACATTAGTCAGGAAGAATCAATACGCAAAGAAGTGGAATACGGAAGTACTAAGGAATGACGAGATACGTTCGAAGTTCTCTAACGCAGCAATAAGGAATAGCGCAGTAGGCAGTACAGTTGAAGAGGAATGGACATCTCTAGAAAGGGCCATCACAGAAGTTGGGAACGAAAACATAGGTACAAAGAAGGTAGCTGCGAAGAAATCATGGGTAACAGAAGAAATACTTCAGTTGATTGATGAAAGGAGGAAGTAGAAAACATGTTCCGGGAAAATCAGGAATACAGAATTACAAGTAGCTGAGGAATGAAATAAATAGGAAGTGCACGGAAGCTAAGACGAAAAGGCTGCAGGAAAAATGTGAAGACATCGAAAAAGATATGATTGTCGGAAGGACAGACTCAGCATACAGGAAAGTCAAAACAACCTTTGGTGACATTAAAAGCAACGGTGGTAACATTGAGAGTGCAACGGGAATTCTACTGTTAAATGCAGAGGAGAGAGCACATAGGTGGAATGAATACATTGAAAGCCTCTATGAGGGTGAAGATTTGTCTGATGTGATAGAAGAAGAAACAGGAGTCGATTTAGAAGAGATAGGGGATCCGGTATTAGAATCGGAATTTAAAAGAGCTTTGGAGGACTTACGGTCAAATAAGGCAGAAGGGATAGATAACATTCCATCAGAATTTCTAAAATCATTGGGGGAAGTGGCAACAAAACGACTATTCACGTTGGTGTGTGGAATATATGAGTCTGGCGATATACCATCTGACTTTCGGAAAAGCTTCATCCACACAATTCCGAAGACGGCAAGAGCTGACAAGTGTTAGAATTATCGCACAATCAGCTTAACAGCTCATGCATCGAAGCTGCTTACAAGCATAATATACAGAAGAATGGAAAAGAAAATTGAGAATGCTCGAGTTGACGATCAGTTTGGCTTTAGGAAAAGTAGGGACGAGAGGGGCAATTCTGACGTTACTGCTAATAATGGAAGCAAGGCTAAAGAAAAATCAAGACACTTTCATAGGATTTGTAGACATGGAAAAAGCTTCCGACAATATAAAATGGTGCAAGCTGTTCGAGATTCTGAAAAAAGTAGTGGTAAGCTATAGGGTGAGACTGGTCACATGCAATATGTACAACAACCAAGAGGGAATAATAAGAGTGGACGATCAAGAACGAAGTGCTCGTATTATGAAGGGGGTAAGACAAGGCCGTAGCCTTTCGCCTCTATTCTTCAATCTGTACATCGAGGAAGCAATGATGGAAATAAAAGAAAGGTTCAGGAGCGGAATTAAAATTCAAGCTGAAAGGATATCAATGATACGATTCGCTGATGACATTGTTATCCTGAGTGAAAGTGAAGAAGAATTAAATGATCTGCTGAACGGAATGAACAGTCTAATGAGTACACAGTATGGTTTGAGAGTAAATCGGAGAAAGACGAAGGTAATGAGAAGTAGTAGAAATGAGAACAGCGAGAAACTTAACATCAGGATTGATGGTCACGAAGTCAATGAAGTTAAGGAATTTTGCTACCTAGGCAGTAAAATAACCAATGACGGACGGAGCAAGGAGGACATCAAAAGCATACTGGCTATGGCAAAAAAGGCATTTCTAGCCAAGAGAAGTCTACTAATATCAAATACCAGCCATAATTTGAGGAAGAAATTTCTGAGGATGTACGTCTGGAGTACTGCATTGTATGGTAGTGAAACATGGACTGTGAGAAAACCGGAACAGAAGAGTATCGAAACATTTGAGATGTGGTGCTATAGACGAATGTTGAAAATTAGGTGGACTGATAAGGTAAGGAATGAGGAGGTTCTACGCAGAATCGGAGAGGAAAGGAATATGTGGAAAACACTGATAAGGAGAAGGGACAGGATGATAGGACATCTGCTAAGACATGAGGGAATGACTTCCATGGTACTAGAGGGAGCTGTGGAGGGCAGAAACTGTAGAGGAAGACATAGATTGGAATACGTCAAACAAATAATAGAGGACGTAGGTTGCAAGTGCTACTCTGAGATGAAGAGGTTAGCACAGGAAAGGAATTCGTGGCGGGCCGCATCAAACCAGTCAGTAGACTGACGACCAAAAAAAAAATTCTCTTGCATTTGGCTTCTATTGAGCGAGCGTTGTGATGTCAATATATCGTTTTCGCTGTTTTGGATATCGAGGTGTCTGATTCAGAATCAAAAACATTTTAATGGAAATTTTGTAAACTGAGATATTGTGTGGTGGTAAATAAATGGCCAAATGCTTACGTTAAAAGACATTTGAAACCAGTCCTAACACTACCAACATTTCAATGGTAGGTTTTCGAATTTCAAATGGGTACTCACCACTATTGATTAAATATTATTTAATCAACGTTCATACATCAGAGTACTTCATCTCTGGTGCTTGAATTGTTCTTATCGTGCTCATGTACATTATAATCCAAAGACTACATATATTTTTGAGGAACATGTAAGGAAAAATAAATAAATAAAAGTAAAATAATAACACCCAGAATATCATTGCAACTTCCGCTAATAAATATCTATGTGGCAATGTGTTTGCCTAAAGAAGCTCCATGTTAATACTGAAACTCCGTATGAGGTGTTAAGATGAGACTCATATTAAAACTTTTATCCATTTTGGATGAGGATCACTGCAACTGTGCTGAAGAATGGTTTATTGAAATTACTGAAAACGGTCGCCTTTGGTTTTGTTCTTCAATCTTAATATCCCATTACCGGTTTCGAACCGCCTAGCGATTCATCATAGATCATACATATTTACTGACTATCTGCAGTAATTTGGGATCAAGTAGCTGTGGCAAGATGTATAAACGAAACATGTAAGCACTGACTCTGGCGATGATTATTCATTATGAGATCGATTTCGTTGGGTTACTTATATACTGTTTCACATAACTTTAGCTGTACTCCTTGGTTTACTTAAGTTTTGTAAAACATGAGGAACGTGCTACTTGTGGTTAAGTGTGTGAAGTGCAGTAAAACTAACGTCATTGGAAAACATTCATTTAGTTTTCTAGAACAATGTGTACACCAACAACCAAGCAAAGGTTACTAATAACTACAAGTTACGCAAGAAAAGTCGATCTCATAATGTGAGTAATTCTCGCCACACTTATTGCTTAAACGTTTAGTCTGAGCATTTTGCCACAGCTACACAACTCTCACACTGCTGCTGCAATCAATAAATATGTACCATCTGATGGTGGGTAGATAGGCGTTTCGAAACTCATAATGGGATAATAAAATTGAAGAGCAAAACAAAGGCCACACGGTGCAGTTACTTCAAGGGACTCACATTGACCACACATGATCGTTGGGTGTGCTATCTGGCCGCGAGTGGGCTGTCTAGGAATAGTTACCTACTCTTATAGCACGTGAGATGATTCCACACAATATTCAGAAACTGCAATCAGCTGATTTCAGTAAAATATAAACTTAATGGTTCTTTTGTGACAGCGCGTTTAATTATTGCTGATTTAATGTTCTTGTAAACACTCCACATCTGCTTTTACTGATAAAAACTATTCTCGGCCAAAGATGGTAATTTCGCGTCCCAGTTAGTTTCTGAACATATACACGGAACAGTAAAAAGCGGCTGTCCGTGATAAATGAGAGAGCAAATTACATTTTTATGGGTGATAATTTTGCCGGAACTGTAATGCAGCAACGCTCTGTAGCCGCTGCGGCACGTATTAGGTACTTCGCGTTGTCCAATTTAAGCGTGTTGCTTTACGGTTCTGTGAGTAAGGCTCTTCGAACGGGGACAAACGTGGAACATGGCAAAGTCACCCACTGTGTACAAAATCTGTCACCCTCCTGGTCCCGGAAGCACTAATTCTTATACGACAACATGGCACCACAAACAAGGGTTTCCGAATTTACTTGATATTTCTCTGTAATTAAACGAATTCCTTTCGAAGATTTGTCACAGAAAATCTCATACGTCTATTTAAATAGTATTTCTGAAACTTGCTGTTCAAAATAGTTGATTCCAGTGAAACTGGTTTTCCAACTTTTTTCGTAGAACAAGTTAATAGTTGGTGGAGGAGTGTAAATATTCAAGCATACATCAAAACGGATCAATAATTGGAACTGTATAACAGAATTTTGCGAACAGCAGGTGAATAAGACAGCCAACAAGTGGCAGTAAATGATGGTTTTCAGCTAACCTTAACATGATTTCAACGGATTTAAACCTGTCATCGTCAGGAGGAGAAGAAAAAAACTTCTCACTGACAATTAGTTAGTAAAGCTATCAACAACTCCACATGAAATTTTTGCTAATATGCAATTTATTTGTTGTCCTTCTGAAGAAGACAGATTTATATTCTTTGAAACCAAGGGTAAGGTTAATTGAAAACCACCATTTATTCCAACTGGTTGGCTGTCTTATACCTACCATTCTGTAACTGTTTCTGAAGTATAGCTATTAAAAATGTGAATCCTGATTATATTATGCTGCGTTACTTAAACATTACATTGGTGATATTTTCAGTGAACGAAATTACAAAATGATGCACGGAATTATTTTAAATCAGTGTTCATCAACTAACAGTTTAATATTTATTGATATTTTATCAGTTACAAAAATTAGGTTGACCTCCAAATGTCCCACGAACGGAGTCCAGTTTGTATGTAAAGCTCTACGAAAATACGTTTACTGGCTAAAATGTAAATCAACCCTCTGAAAGAAAACATTGCTGTGGTGCATATCTGGTACCGGGTGGTCATGTGATCCTCTTTTCTTGGACTTAAGGTAAGGCAGAAAGACGATATGGATGCGTCAGTCGATTCTATGGAATCAGCGGAATACGTTGGATCGCTGTGGAAACGTGATATTGCCAGGGGTTTACGCTGTTTTAATGCACTAATTATCGCACCGTAAATGAAATTGCCCGATTTGTTAGTCAATCAATGCGTTACCGTCCACAGTGTTTACAAGGAATGTCATGTAACCCAATATAAGAACAGTCACAGTACGACAGTCCCAGCTAAGAGGGCTAGAAACGACCAGTCACGTCTTGTCAATGACAATCGGCTTCAATCCGATTGGGAATCGCTGTTGTGTGCGAAAGCAGGCCCTTCTCAAACAGTTACCAGACGAAAATAGGAAAAGTCTAACTATACTACAGACAGCTGTAGTCTGGTATCTCGAGAAAGGCCATTTCTTAGAGTTTCGAATGTACCTCTGTTCGTATAACGGATGGCGTCGAGTATGCAGACAGCCCACTGACGCCTTTAACATGCAGTGTTTAGAGAGCGTTGGAGGCGGTTCTGTGATGTTATTACATGGATTGGGCGTGCTTATTCAGGCAACCGTTAATACCAGCCTCAATATTTATTTTAATATTCTCGGTAAGCTACTATTACTCTTCCTCCTACATCTTCATCATAAGTAGGTTGCGGACACCCTAAAAAAAAATGGTTCAAATGGCTCTGGGCACTATGGGACTTAACTTCTGAGGTCATCAGTCCCCTAGAACTTAGAACTACTCAAACCTGACTAACCTAAGGACATCACACACATCCATGCGCGAGGCAGCAT
Organism: Schistocerca serialis cubense; assembly: GCF_023864345.2. Taxonomy (NCBI): domain Eukaryota; kingdom Metazoa; phylum Arthropoda; class Insecta; order Orthoptera; family Acrididae; genus Schistocerca; species Schistocerca serialis. Next base: position 645,175,888 of record NC_064638.1, on the reverse strand, counting down.
TCGAACCTGCGACCGTAGTGGTCGCGCGGTTCCAGACTGTAGCGCCTAGAACCGCTCGGCCTCTCCAGCTGGCTGGACATTCTCATTTTCCAGTATGACAAATGGAGTTTCCTCAGGCATATGTTTCTGGTTTAACGACCACTCAAGTACCATATCGTACATTGTCTGACAAGATATTAATCTGATAATAATTGTCTGGGATTATTTAGGAAAGTGACTGAAGCGTAGCAGTTAACGTCCATGCAGTTTGGCAGCTCTGCGTGATCTGAGCAACAGAGCTCCAGTATTTTATCGTTTAAGTGGGTGAAATTTGTGGTCACTGTTCCGTGCAAAATTGTCATTATCATTGCTAGAAAGGGCTATACGTACTATTAGCTTGATGCCTTCTGCAGGTGACAAACATTTGGTCTAGTGCGCTTACAACACCATAAGAAGAAAGTTATTCACCAAGAAGCTCCAGAAGGAATACACTCTTAATTTCTATAACGCTGTCGGAATGACTACTAAATTTCTGGAATGTGGAAAGCAAGTCTTCCCTCAGTAGCGAAAATAGTTCGAGGCACTTCTGAAGTTCATGTTGAATCGGTGCACTCGACTGAACGGACACGGAAGTCGAAAATCCGTCATAAAAAACTGAATGAGGAACAACGGCCGGTTGAACTGTTGAGGAACAATATACCATCGGCTGTTATTTTTGAGAACATTACTTAGGTTACTAGTTTCAATGCCTAAGCAGCGTTTTGCCCTCTTGGCTAGCCGCGCGGTCTGAGGCGCTGTTTGCCGAGCGGGAAGGTGTGCCGGTACCTGGCACGAATCCGCCCGGCGGACTGATGTAAAGGTCTCGTGTGCCGACAAGCCTGTGGAATGGTTTAAAGGCGGTTTTCCATCTCCCCCGGGGAATGCGGGCTGGTTCCCCTAATTCCGCCTCAGTTCCACTGTGTCAGCATTACTGCGCAAACACCGTTTCCACGTACGCGTACAGCCTAATTATTCTACTACGCAAACATTTGGAGCTACAGTCGTTTGGTATGAGACGTTCCCGGGAGGTCCACTGGGGGCCGAACAGCGCAGTAACCCTGGGTTCGGTGTGGGGCCGCCATGGGGTGGGCGGACTGCTGGTGGGTGGACTGCTGTGTCCGATTGTGGGGTTGTGTACCACTGAGGGCTACATTGGAATAAAGCCTCTGTGTCGTTTCTAGGCGCCGGATTATAATATACAATACAATACAAGCAGCATTTTCCTCAGGCCCCAATACATCGAGCGTCAGCAGTATTCCAGTCGCACATGCACATAATACAGGAACCGCTGTAGTAGCTTGAGGCCGTAGCGGTCTATCGAACAGTGTGTACTCTCCACACATGTAACGGCAACTGTCGAGAAAGAGTAACAAGTGTGGACGGCCCACTCTGTAGCAAAGGCAGCACGCCAAATAAGCTCAGCTCCACACACATGGTGTGTGTGCGTTACAAGTTACGAAAACTTCTAGCGCCAATGGGCCGCTTGACTAAAACATACAGGAAGTAGAGGTACACGCAATCCATACACCTGAATACCTATGAGATGTAGCCCTCAATCGACACTGAAACATGGAATGCGTGGCTAAAAAATAAAAAAATAAAAAAAGTCCTAATTAAGCTGTACATTGCATTACACTGGACTGGTAATCTGAAGGCACAGTAAACATCAGTATATGTAATTTCAGTCTCTAGTTAGCTTGTACTGTAAGTTAATAAACTTCTGGAAACTAATCAGGATTCAAACTTGTTTCACCACAAGAAAAGCCGCTTAAAATAATGTTCAACAAAAATACTTCCTGTATCCCCAATGAGCAGGCAGAGGCAGTGCAATTGGAACAGGTTTCCCACAGAGCAAAACGCAAAGGCTCAGATTAACAAATGAAGCCTCCCCAGATTCAACGCAACTCCGCCTCTAAGATGAGATGCCCGTAAATGACCAGCGAATACAGCTCAGCAACCTGCAGCCGAGTTCACACCTTGTCTGGCACAAATCTTCAATGAAAGCGACGCGACGCGCCGCCGGACGACACAGGTAGACAGCACCGTTCCTCGCGGTGCACCACACCCCGAAAAACAGCCGTTATAATTACATCTACATAGCTCCTGTAATAATGTAGCGACTTGCTGCCTGACGCTGTGTGAATTTTGTCATCTCCGCTATATGTGCTGAAATATATAACGCATTTTTTGAATATTAATGAATTTTGTGTTACCATTACTTAAGTAGCACTATAGCACTTCAGTTGATCGACGAAAGAAGGAAATGCAAAAATGATCAGGGACATTCGGCAGTACAGAAATACAGGTCACATGGGAATGAATTAAATAGGAAGTGCCGGACGCCAAGGAAACGGCTACATGAAAATTGTGAAGAAATCGAAAAGTAAATTATTGTCAGAATGAATGACTCAGGATATAGAAAAATCAAAACAACCTTCGGAGAAACCAAAAGCGAGGGCAATAACATTAAGAGTGGAATGGGAATTCCACAAGTGTGAGAATTATATCACAGTCTGCGTAACAGCTCTTGTAGCAACGTTGTTGACAAGAATAAGGTCCTTAAGAATTCCACAGACGAGAGAGCGGATAGGTGGAAAGAGTAAACTGAGGGCCTCTACGAGGGGGACGTGATAGAAGAAGAATGGGAGTCGACAGGGGAGATATGGGGGATCCAGTATTAGAATCTGAATTTAGAAGAGTTTTAGAAGACTTTAGATTGAATCCGATAGGAAGTAAAGTTAACATTACCTAGGAACTTCTAAAATCATTGGGGGAAGTGGCAACATATCGACTATACACGTGGGTTTGTAGAATGTATGAGACTGTCTATATGCCGTCAGACGTTCGGAGAAACATAATCTATTCAACTGCCAATAATGAAAGAGCCGACAAGTGTGCGAATTATCGCACAGTCTGCGTAACAGCTCACGCACCAAAATTACTGACGAGAATAAGGTCCTTAAGAATGAAACAAAAACTGACGAAGCGTTATATGACGATCAGTTTGGCTTTAGCAAAGGCAAGGGAACTAGAGAGCTAGTTCTGACGTTGCGATTGATAATGGAAGCAAGACTGAAGAAAACCAAAGATATGTTCGTAGAGTTTGTCGACTGTATAATTGCCTGACAATGTAAAGTGGTACTAGATGTTCCGTAATCCTGAGAAAAATAGGGGTAAGCTGTATGGAAAGATGGGTAATAAGTCTATACAGTAGTACAAGATCCAAGAGGGAAGAATAAAACTGAAAGATCAAGAATAAAGTGCACGGATTAAAGACGGTGTAAGACAGGGATGTAGTCTTCCTTCTCTGCCGTTCAGTCTATACGCCGAAGAAGCAATCAGGGAAAAAAGGGTTCAAGAATGGGATTAAAATTCAAGGTGAAAGAATATCAGTGTTAACAATCTCTGAAGACATTGCTATGCTCAGTGGAACTGAAGAGGAATTACAATATCTGATGAATGGAATGAACATTTTTGACAGTACAGAATATGGATTGAGAGTAAATGAAAGAAAGACGAAACTGATGACAGAGAGCAGAAATGGGACCAGTGAAGTACTTAACACCATACCAGATGATTACAAAGCAAACTAAGTTAACATTCGATGGGCGGAGTAAGGAGGTCATAAAAAGGACACTAGCACTGGCGGATAAGGAATTCATGGCGAAGAGAAATCTGCTGATATCAAACATAGGTACTAATTTGAGGAAGAAGTTTCAGAGAATGTACGTTTGGAGCATATCATTGAGACATAAACTAGGGAAAACCGGAACGGAAGATAATAGAACCATTTAAGACGAAGAATATTGAAAATTAGGTGGACAGATTGTAACATCATTACCGATTGTAAGTGGTTTATACAGTGTAACTATGAAGTAGTTGTTCGTTACTGATTAAGTTCATTGAGCTGTGAAAGGAAAGTTGTTATGGGTAATATATTTAATATAAAAACCTAAAAGATGTTTAAAAATAATGAAATTTTGTAAATTATGCCTGTTTATAAAAGGGAATTTGTAATTTGAATGCTGGTTCGTACTTAGGGAAATTGTATGATGTAACGTAAAAGACGTATTTAACCCCCTTTTTTACGGAAGAGGCTTGGCGCGCGAAAAGGTGGAAGTGGTGGTCAGTCTGGGTGGCAAGAGAGAGAGGAAAGCACGCAGTCAGTGGCTAGACGTTGTAATGTTAACAACACGGGTGCCAAGTGAGGTATTTGGAAGCCAATTTATGTTGAAATTACCTCGGATGTGGTTTTGGCTGGCGTATGATGTTCTTGTTACCATGGAATGGCTCTGAAATGAAGGAAATACGCTGCCAAGAAGAATTTATAAAGAGCATTCAACTTCAAGATCATGGGACCACTTAGCCGCCACGTGCTTGCCACCACTATTGCACCTCTGCTCCACCAACTGCGCGAATTCAGATATGTATCACAGTATGGACCAGTATATTGATGTGAGTGTTCTTCAATAATAATTCCAGTGACATAAAACTATGTTTGGACCTTAAAAAGTGTCCTAATCAAAAACCAATGCTGGATCCTGTCCTCAACGTACATATAACCTAGCATCCTGTTTCTGAAAATATAATCGTGTGTTGTTGCACTAAAGTCGTGAAGTGCAGTGCTAAAATATTTAAATGTTATCAAAGTCACCTGCTTCACAGATAGTGAGAAAGGCACGTTTATTGGGTTATAATGAAAGGGTACCCGTGGTCTACATGCCGGCACGGTAGCTCAGCGTGTTCGGTCAGAGGGTTAGCAGCCCTCTGTAACAAAAAAAAAACTGAGTTAATCGATCAAAACGATTCGCTGATGACATTGTTATCCTGAGTGAAAGTGAAGAAGAATTAAATGATCTGCTGAACGGAATGAACAGTCTAATGAGTACACAGTATGGTTTGAGAGTAAATCGAAGAAAGACGAAGGTAATGAGAAGTAGTAGAAATGAGAACAGCGAGAAACTTAACATCAGGATTGATGGTTACGAAGTCATTGAAGTTACGGAATTCTGCTACCTAGGCAGTAAAATAACCAATGACGGACGGGAAAACCGGAACAGAAGAGAATCGAAGCTTTTGAGATGTGGTGCTATAGACGAATGTTGAAAATTAGGTGGACTGATAAGGTAAGGAATGAGGAGGTTCTACGCAGAATCGGAGAGGAAAGGAATATGTGGAAAACACTGATAAGGAGAAGGGACAGGATGATAGGTCATCTGCTAAGACATGAGGGAACGACTTCCATTTTACTAGAGGGAGCTGTAGAGGGCAAAAACTGTAGAAGAAGACATAGATTGGAATACGTCAAGCAAATAATAGAGGACGTAGGTTGCAAGTGCTACTCTGAGATGAAGAGGTTAGCACAGGAAAGGAATTCGTGGCGGGCCGCATCAAACCAGTCAGTAGACTGATGACCAAAAAGAAAAAAAAAAATGAAAAGTAAATTGTGTTGATTGGTATGAACTATTTTCTCAAAACTGATTTTGCTTAAAATTTGAATAACTTCTTTTAAAGCATTAAAACATACACAAATTCAAGTGGGGTTAGAAATCCACAATAGTGTAACGTAATTTGTCTCTGAAATAGTTACAGAATGTGCCAGTAGAGTAATTAACAGTTTATGGGCCTCCACTATATTCTTTTCTATTATGAGAAAGTTAAAGATTCTTTTGCTAAAGAAATCTGAAGTATTTCCATAAATGAGAGAGGGTAAAAAAAGTGTTTGTACAGTGTTACGAGGGTAATCCCGAAAGTGAGGTCTCCTATTTTTTGTAAGTACATAGACCTGTTTATTTGTACAACGGTTTACATCAGTTTGCAGCTTGAACATTTAGGTATTTTTCGACATAAATAAGATTTCTATCGATGCATTTTTGTAGACGCTGTGGTAGTTTTTGTATGGCCACGTCATACAAGCTCGTCGCCATGCTGTTCAGAATGTTATGAACCTATTCTTTCATCTCTTCGTCGGAGCTGAATCGCTTTCCGGCAAAATGTTCTCTTAAACTAGGGAACAGGTGACAGTCACTGGGCGCCACGTAAGGACTATAGGGTGGGTGGGTGATTATGTTCCACTGAAACTGTTAGAGGAGAGCAACGGTTTGCCGAGCGATGTGCGGGCGAGCTTTGTCATGGAGAGAGTGTACGCCCTTGCTGAACATTTCTCTTCTCCGGTTCTGAATTGCCCGTTTGAGTTTTTTCAGAGTCTCACATTACCTGTCAGCATTAATTGTGATCCCAGTGGGCATAACGTCGACAAATAATACCGCTTTCCGATCCCAAAAAACGGTTGTCATGACTTTACCGGCAGACTGTGTTTGTGTGAATTTCCACGGCTTTGGCGAAGAAGGATGCCGCATGTGGTCCTTAGTCAGCATGAGTGGCACCCGGGTGATCCGCCGATCTTCACACATGCTTTGCTCAACCTTCAACACTGTCTCTTCAGAAACTGACGGTCTCCCGCTCCTTTGTTCGTCGTGAATTTCGGTCGGACCAGCTGCTAACTCTCTACACCACTTACGAACATTTTTGACATCCATGCACGAGTCACCAAACACGTCCGTCAATTGTCGATGGATTTCAATCGCCGCAGTGCTCTTTGCGTTCAAAAACCGAATAACTGCGCGCAATTCGCACTTGGCGGTAATATCCAACGGGAGCTCCATTCTCAACGGCTGCCAATCCAAGACAGCGCCTCAGCGCGGCGTGCGCATGTTTCCACACAGCGCGTGGAGCACTCTTCATAGCAGTGTGACCAACCGCACACAAACAGAGTTCTGTACTTACAAAAAAGGATACTTTACTTTTGGGAATAACCTCGTATTTATCTGCGTTTGTGGTGTGTGTGTTAGTTAAACCAGGACTCTTGTCAAAATTCATTTAGTCTCGTGAGGTCTTGGACAACTTTTGGGTGCTGAATTGGGTAACTGTTTGGGTAGTGATTATTTTCACTATGAGAAAAGTGCTAATTATCTTTATGTGATTGTCAATTAATGCAAATGATGACTACGGCTTACCCCTGATCAGTTCGTCTGGTATTTGTGTGTGTTCATTGTGCTTTACCAAGAGAGAAAGAACGAAACCCCCTTTTGTTAAATTATATTTAAATTCTTTGAGATTAATGTTCTAATTTATTATACCTAATTAGGCTGGCTACCGTTTAATATTTCATTCACGAAAACTTCCACTACTTTCATTATTTCCTAAGGTAAAGTTTTTCAGCTTTCTATTAACTGTTGTAGTCACGACGTTCATGTTCAATGCCTCGTGTCCTTTAGGTTAACTCACGGTCAAACTTCAAAATTCCGCCCAGAGGGTAACGCTTATTGTACTTTAACGTCGTATTTGGCACAACGTACGTACAGTATAGGTGTTATAAGATGAGGTAAGGTATGAGGAGACTATTCGCAGGACAGATGCGGAAAGGAATACAGGTAAAATACTGACAAGAAGAAGGGACAGGATGAGAGGACATCTGTTCAGACATCAGGGAATAACTTCCGTGGTACTAGAGGGAATACTGGAGGGTAAAAACTGTAGAGAAAGAGAGAGATTGGAATACATCCACCTGATGATTGAGGACGTAGATTACGAGTGCTACTGTGAGATGACCAGGTTGGTACAGGAGAGGAATTCGTGGCTGGTTGCATCAAACCAGTCAGAAGAGTGGTGACTTAAGAAAACTGAATTTCTTCAACTATTGTTAGATGATGTTTTCTGTTTCTTGCAAACTGCATGCAGATGGATCTCCTAGGCTCTGTACGAAGATTACAAATCGCAGGATCGCATTATCTTCGAGCTGATTGCCGTTTCTCGAAAGAAGGTACCTTAAGAATTCTGTTGTGTATTATTAGCATCCAAATAGTTTACTTTGTAAGAGTTCTCGTTTAACCACGTTCGCTTTCACTCGTATATCTTCTAAGAACTTAGTTTTTTATTTAGTGCCACTGACAGGTATGGTGCAATTTGTGATAAATTTATTGAAGTGCAAAAGATAAAAAATTTATTCCTGTGATTTCTTTATTAATGATATTCAAACGTAATTATATTTAAGTGATACCTGAGATAAATACAGAACCTGAATCAAATGTGAAATACATATGTTACCGAAAACTATCACAGTATATTATTTATAATGTCCTTGTCTTCGATGAAATGAATATATAAAAGAGAACTTTCATCTTTCTTGAAGTGAAGCAACTACAAACAATTTATTAGGGAAACGTATCCAGTTATATTGACTAAAATATGGTTAGTGGCATGAAATATTAGAATAAAAACTGTTAATCTACCGTGAACGTTCATTCTACCATTCTACAATCAGTAATCAATGAAAGCAGCCGCGTGGCTTGCGTTTCAAAGCAAGCAGTAGCTCTAGGGAGCCACGTAAGTATAAAATTACCACATACAGAATTTTATAGCAATATCAAATCCAACATTAATTCTCTTTGGCAAAAAGACTAAAATTTGTCAGTGGTGTTAAAGGGCACTTCAATACATTCCATCGAAACCTTGGATACATATGAAAAACTACGGAAGGAGAAGCATCTCCATTTTAATGAGAATGAGGGTAAACCATTGGAATTCTCCAAGCCATTTGTATCGCCTCGGTCTTCGTAAGACACTTTATTGTGTCACTAGCTTCCAGTTAGTTTTACTTCAGTTCTGTATTGCCATTGTTCAATATGTTCCTTTGCCACTCATAATGTAATTTTAACGCTTTTCATTTAACTATCTATATAAAGTTTCTTTTTTTCATTTTGATTGTAAAGCACTAATTCAAATTGTGAACGGCCGGGATAGTTGGCCTCACTTTGATCTACCCTTCAAGAGACTGCAGTATTTTTGTCTTTCTGGTTTATCTGTTTGCTTCCCCCGTGCTCTGCGCTCGCTGGTGATACACCGTATCCTGTAGTCGTCCATCACGGCGCTCGGGGTGTCAGCACAAAGTTATAGTATCCCGTTCATTGCGTTTGTTTCATCATGCAGTCGTCCGTAGTACTGTCTGTGTCACTTTGCCATTGACTTAGGTTCTACCACAACTAGCCCGACCGCTGTTCTTTAAAATGTCATATGGAACTTCTTTTTTTGCTATTTCATGTGTATTACTGCATGTAAAAAATATTATTAGCTCCGGTCTCTTGTTTATTTTCAGTATAGCACCTGATGACGGGCACGTAAGAGTCCGATACCGGTCGTGTTTTAACTGCTGAAAGATAAAAAGAACCTTACAACTGAAGCGGTATTTTCAAACTGTGCCATAATGCTCAGCTGCGGATGTTCCTCCAGCGGACTGTTTGATCCTAAAGCAGTCAGATAGTTACATTTTGAGTGCTTAATACAAAATTATTACGACGTTAAACTACGCCACACGAGTCTAAATACTTTAATAACAAATGCGTTATTCCGTTATTCACATGAAACAATCTACAAAACACTTATAGCCACTCGCTGCTTAACACTTGTTTTTGTAAATGCTCCATAGCATTAACTCTACTGTCCTCAAAAATCAACTCGTACCAACAACGTGAATTTTTTTCTACGAAACCTCTTAATTTTTAAAATAGTTTGATAGTAGCCACAATCACACCAGGTCAAACATAACTGGAGCGATCGTATTCCTAAAAACCTCTGTTGCATCTATTACATGATGGCTGTAATATTTATTTTAAATATCTGGGAACTTTTGCAAAAGGTCTGACTTACCTGACTAGCCATTTCGGTTTCTCCGGAAAAGTACTTTCCAGAAACTAAGCTGTGAAGCCTATTCCGTTCATTAAAGGTCTCAGCTTCCGGATTTGCTCCTTCCGGCTGTAATATTGCCACGAGGATGTAAGTGATCGTTGTCGGCAGGCAAAAAATTTTATACTGCGGGATACAAATTTACCAGCTGTTGCTGAATGACCATGCGGCAAAACTGAAGAATCAGTTTAGAATACATTAAACATTGTGTACATTGTAACGTGTGAGGATATTATATTCTCACGCAGAAAAGAGCCGGCTGTACGAGCTGGAAATGAAACGACTTCCACAAAGTCATCTCGGCAAAGAGACAGCAATAATATTTACATTTACGATATATCCGGTTCACAGTCCTCCTCCTAGTATTGCGTTCTATCAGTACCTACGCAGTAACGACAGCATACCAATAAGAGCCTGCCGGCCGCTGTGGCCGAGCGGTTCAGTCCGGTACCGTGCTGCTGCTACGGTCGCACGTTCGAATCCTGCCACGGCCATGCATGTGTGTGATGTCCTTAGGTTAGTTAGGTTTAAGTAGTTCTAACTCTATGGGACTGATGACCTCAGATGTTAAGTCCCATAGTGCTGAGATCCATTCGAATAAGAGCCTGAGGAATTCTACATAGGCCACCGATTCTTAAAAGAAAAAAAAAGGAGAAAATATCCTTTTACATGCAAAAGTATTATTAGCTCTCGACAGATTTCAGCTACCGACTCATACCATAAGACTCGAGATTAAACTACATCATAAGTATCGAAAACGATTTCCTTAAAAAATACGAAAATTACGCTGTTTAACAGCCCAGAAGATTTCACTTGTAAATAGTGCAGTTGCTTCTCTGCGGTTGTAGTTTAGATGGCATTGTCATGTAGTTACGGTATACGCACAACATACGAGAATTAAGTCGCCCTTGAAGATAGCAAGAAACTAACGAGACGTGAACTAACGAGATGTAACTGTCGCACTAAGTGTGTCAGCTCGAGAGTGGCTGAAATGCCAGGGAGCTCGTTAGTTAATTAGCCCTGACGCTCGGCAGATGGATGGACGGATGCCTCTTGCATTACGTAGCGCTGCTATTCGCTTAACAGGTGGCGACAGCGCTAACGGTAACGACAGAATTAGCAGTGTTGTGTCGGTACACACTGTTGTGTAGTCATTTATTTTCGCTGCTTATCCAACCAGAAGACTGCTACTTCGTTGGTGTAATGGGACAGCAAGTGTCTGGTTTAACGTCTGCCCATAATTCAACTATGAGATAATATTCTTAGAGCACGTATAAACTGTTGATCTGGTTGCGCAAATTTCGATCTCAAATCCATTACTCTTTCACATATACGAGGGCGGTTCAGAAAGTAACCTCCGATTGGTCACAGTGCGCGTTGTGGGGACGTAGCGACGCCATCTGTGCGTTCACGCACTCAACAGGTCAGTCGGCATCAAGCCGTGGTCGAGTGAACGTCGTACCTGCGCTAGTTTAGTTTTTGTGGCAGTTTGAAATGTGTGCTGCAATAGAAAACCCCGCCAAATGTGAAGTGCGTGCTGTCATAAGGTTTTTTACAGCCAGAGGATATTCTGCAGCAACTATTCATCGTGAGCTTTGTGCCGTGTACGGACCAAGAGTTATGAGTGAAGGAGTTGTCCGTGAATGGGTACGTTTATTTAAAAGTGAACGAAAAAACGTTCATGATGAAGGGAGGAGTGGTAGACCATCATTGGTGACTGACGAACTCGTTCAGACAGTTGATGCAAAAGTTCGTGAAAATCGACGTTTCTCAATGTCGGAGTTGTCTACTGGTTTTCCACAGATTTCTAAGACTCTCTTGTACGAGATAGTGACAGCAAGATTGGGTTACCGTAAGTTCTGTGCACGATGGGTGCCCAAAATTCTTACCGACCACTACAAAACTCAAAGAATGGCCTCTGCATTAGACTTTCTGTCACGTTATGAGGACGAAGGAGAACCATTGTTAAACAGAATCGTGACCGGTGACGAAACCTGGATTAAGTACGTGAACCCTGAGACAAAAGAACAATCAAAGATGTGGGCACATTCAAATTCGCCTACCAAACCAAGAAATGCCTCGCAAGATTTTTCTGCCAGAAAACTGATGGCAACGGTGTTTTGGGATGCCAAAGGGGTGTTGTTGGTTGAATTCATGGAACGTGGTACGACCATTAATCAAGACGTGTACTGTGAAACAATAAAAAAGTTACGACGGGCTATACAGAACAAACGCCGTGGTATCCTGACTTCCGGTATCGTTTTTTTGCACGATAACGCCCGTCCTCACTCTGCTCGCAGAACAACGGCCCTTCTTGAGTCCTTCAAGTGGGACGTTATCAACCATCCACCTTACAGCCCAGACCTGGCGCCAAGTGATTATCACCTCTTCATGCATTTGAAGAAATGGCTCGGGTCACAGCGGTTTGATGACGACGAAGAGCTCAAAGATGCGGTCACAGGCTGGCTCCAGGCACAAGCGGGTGATTTTTATGCAGAAGGAATTTCAAAGCTTGTGAAGAGATATGATAAGTGCCTCAATCGCTATGGAGACTATGTAGAAAAATAGTGCAAAGATGTAGTTGTAAGATGTATATATTAAAATATTTTTATTTAACTTGGTGTAAGTTTTTAAATCAACCGGAGGTTACTTTCTGAAAGGCCCTCGTACATAAAAAAATCTTCCATTTAACACACACGAAGTGGTACTTAATAATGTTTCCGTTTACTTTCATCGCTAATTAAAATGGTACGGTCAGTAAGGCACAAGATCGGTATTGCGATTTAATTTGATTAAAAACCTTTTACATTGGGATTGCGGCTGTGGATCACTGCATGTGTATGCTCAGATGGTCCTTCAACAAACGCACATCACGCTCCCCTCGTATTGTCGCCTAGACTCGGGAATAATCGGCACTACAACTCGTTCTCCCAGTTAAACAACTGTACTGGAAACGGTAAACGTTGTCGTTAGAAATATGTTTAAATATTCAATTACTTGTCTCCTTTTTTTACTTACAAAATGTCTTCTGAATACAGTTACGCATAATAGCAGGAAAAATGCTAGTGAGATGTAAATACAGGTTTCCGTCAATCAATAGACTCAAAGGACAATAATTAACTTAATATTGCTACTCAGGAACGATGGTGATAAATGCAGAGAGAGATGGGTCCTGGATTGAACACGTAGAAGAAAGGAAAAATATTGTTCGTTAATATTTAAGTTTAGTTTCATATAAAGTCGTCATGTAGGTAATAACTAAACTTTGGCAAGAACATCAGGAAAATGTAATTGGAACTACGCACCTTCCCAAAATCTTCTAAGATAAGTTTCAGAATGAATGATATGGCTAGGGTGTCCAAAGGACTCTTTTGTTTCTATTACATGTGCAGGTCACTGTCCTACCCGTTATGTCACAAGGTCGGCGCTCTTATCTGAAACACCTTTATGCCACACCCCACGGGCCATTAAAAAGAAACATTTAGTACTTAACCTGCAGTTAAAACTAAACAGCTAGCTAGTATGTAGCCACCACGTTCAAAAGTGAGCGAACGGTCTGAATTTTGCTCTATGTTCAAAATAAACAGAATGATCTCTGTTATTTATCAAAATACTGAAAGTAATGACTCACAGTATTTTCACGTAAAATTACATCAGCTACGATATGTTAAACTTGAGCATAGTTCGATTATTGTACCGCACTTCTCGCAAAGCTCAGTGCACCTTTAAATTTAAATATTTCCTCATCTACACTACTGGCCATTAAAATTGTTACATCACGAAGGTGACGTGCTACAGACGCGAAATTTAGCCGACAGGAAGAAGATGCTGTGATATGCAAATGATTAGCTTTTCAGAGCATTCACACAAGGTTGGCGCCGGTGGCGACACCTACAACGTGCTGACATGAGGTAATTTTCCAACCGATTTCTCATACACAAACAGCAGTTCACCAGTGTTGCCTGGTAAAACGTTGTTGTGATATCTCGTGTAAGGAGGAGAAATGCGTACCATCACGTTTCCGACTTTGATAAAGGTCGGATTGTAGCCTATCGCGATTTCTGTTTATCTTATTGCGACATTGCTGCTCGCGTCGGTCGAGATCCAGTGACTGTTAGCAGAATATGGAATCGGTGGGTTCAGGAGGGTAATACGTAACGCCGTGCTGGATCCCATCGGCCTCGTATCACTATCAGTAGAGATGACAGGCATCTTATCCGCATGGCTGTAACGGATCGTTCAGCCACGTCTCGATCCCTGAGTCAACAGATGGGAACGTTTGCAAGACAACATCCATCTGCACGAACAGTTCGATGACGTTTGCAAAATGGTTCGAATGGCTCTGAGCACTATGGGACTCAACTTCTGAGGTCATTAGTCCCCTAGAACTTAGAACTAGTTAAGCCTAAATAACCTAAGGACATCACACACATCCATGCCCAAGGCAATATTCGAACCTGCGACCGTAGCGGTCTCGCGGTTCCAGACTGCAGCACCTAGAACCGCACGGCCACTTCGGCCGGCCGACGTTTACAGCAACATGGACTATCAGCTCGCAGACCATGGTTGCGCTTACCCTTGACGCTACATCACAGACAGAAGTGCTTGCGATGGTGTACTCAACGACGAACCTGGGTGCACGAATGGCAAAACGTCATTTTTTCGGATGAATCCAGGTCCTGTGTACAGCATCAATATGGTCGCATCGGTGTTTGGCGACATCGCCGCGAACGCACATTGGAAGTGTGTATTCGGCATCGCCATACTGGCGTATCACCCGGCGTGATGGTATTGGGAGCCATTGGTTACATGTCTCGGTCAGCTCTTGTTCGCATTGACGGAACTTTGAAGAATGGACTGGCCTCGTTAATTTTTGTCCAGGGAACATTCACATGGAAAGGCACAAACTGGCTTTGTTTAAAATAATAAGCACTGAGCAACTCATACATCTGAAAAAACGACGACGTTGCTGGGTCCGTTAACGGAGCAGGTTCTTAAAGCAACTGGAACATTTTGGGGTCGACCAAGGGTAGGAAAAGCTTTCTGCAAAATCACGTCTGATATTCTGAGAAATGCTGCTACAGACGCCACATGTACGAGTCTTCCTTCGCCTCTTGAAATGGTGCAAAAGCTGGGGGCTCGGTTGTGTGTGACGAGAGAGTTTGCGGAAGGAGTGTAACGGAGCAAGTGTGTCTGCTGTTACTGTTATTGTAGTACTGTTCAAAACATATAAGATTTTTATTCATAAAATCAATCTCTGTTCAGACACAATTGTTTGACACTAGGCACTTTCAGTGTAGTCCCCTTCAACTTCTACACGTCTCTATCAACGCCGCTGCCATTGCTGGATGCGTTGCTATAAAGCCTCTTTTCGTATGGTGTGCAACTGCTCCTATGAATTTTCCACAATGTCGTCCTTGTTCTGAAATGTGGTACCTATCACAGTCTTTTTCAGTTTAGAGAAAAGCGAAAAGTTACTAGGTGTTAGGTCAGACAACAAGGAGCTCATACGTTATCGTATTGAAGGTACCAACTACTCGCTGCCAAGCCTTTTGCTTCTCACTGTTTCACCAAGACGATTCAGAACCTCTTGGTAGTACTAAGCAGAACAGTATTGACATCAGTACCCTCTGTGGTGTGCTCTTGATGGACCACGCCACTGGAATAAAAAAAATAAAATAAATAAAAAAACTTTCAGCATGACTTTCACATTGCTGCAGAACTGCCTCGCTTTTTCAGATCTTGGTGATGATGGATACTTCCATTAAGACGACTGAAACTTTGTTCGAGTTGGTATCCAATAGTGACTGTGCTAAGAAGTTAGGAATTATTGCTCACTGAATCCAGCATGGCATGTCTGATCACCGAACGAAGTTCCTTCTGCTTCGTTGTAATTTCGGCACTAAATTTGCTGACACCCTCCTGAGGTTCAAATGTTCTTTTAAAATGGAATGAATGGATGCAATATTAAACTCGTCTGCAAGTTCTCAGATTGTCATTCGTCTATCCAGCATTACCAGGGTCCTTGCATGATCAATAACAACTACATCTGCGGATGCTGAAGCCTGAAGTCTTGTCTGAAGGTGCTTCACTCTTCACTGATGGGCGACCATCTTTGAAGCGGTTGTACCATTCCTTTACTGCGGGGCACTCATTACTTCGTCACGAAACATTAGTCGAGTTTTCTGCCGTTATGTACACAGGAGTGGCACCACCAGCAGTCGACCAATGGTGGAAACGCCCAGAAGATGACCCCTACGTCGGGTTGATACCGGTTGGCGGTATAATAATAATAAATGCGATTAAGACTATTTTTGAATAATTGATCACCAGTACATAGGTTCTGCCTGGCTTTGATTTAACTCTGGTTGTTCCTTCGACTTTCCACTTCATAATCACTTACTTGGAAAAGGAAGATTTGGTAAAGGAAGATTTCAGTTAGAGTACATTATAGTCAGACAGAGATTCCGAAATCAGATACCGGATTGAAAGGCGTACCCAGGAGCAGATATAGATTCAGATCACAATGTAGTAGTGATGAAAAGTAGGCTCAAGTTTAATGTCAGGAAGAGCCAATACGCAAAGAAGTGGGACACAGAAGTACTGAGGAATGACAAAATACGCTTCAAGATCTCTAAGGCCATAGATACAGAAATCTGAAATAGCTCAGTAGGCAGTAGGGTTGAAGAGGAATGAACAATCGGAAAGAAAAACATAAGTACAAAAAATGTTGAAATGTGTGTGAATTCCTATGGGACAAACTTGCTGAAATCATCAGTCCCTAGACTTACACACTACTTAAACTAACTTATGCTAAGAACAGCACACACACCCATGCCCAAGGGAGGACACGAACATCCGGCGGGAGGGGCCACGCAATCTGCGGCCACTACACGCGGCAACATAGGTGCAAAGAAGCTAACGGCGAAGGAACCGTGGGTAACAGAAGAATTACTTCAGTGGATTGATGAAAGAACGAAGTACAAAACTGTACATTAAAATTCAGGAATATGGAAATACAAGTCCCTGGGGTATGAAATAAATAAGAAGTGCACGGGAGCAAAGGCGCAATGGCTGCATAAAAAATGTGAGAAATCGAAAAAGAAATGATTGTCGGAAGGAGTCACTCAGCGTATAGCAAGTCAAAATAATTTTCTGTGAAATTAAAAGCAAGATTGGTAACATTAGGAGTGCTACGGAAATTCCATTCTTAAATGCAGAGGAGAGAGCGGATAGGTGAAAAGAGTAAACTGAAGGCTTCTATGAGGGAGAAGACTTGATGATGTGACAGGAGAACAAACAGCATTTAGAAGAGTACAGGATCCAGTATTCGAATCAGAATTTAATAGTTTTGGAGGACTTACGATTAAATAAGGCAAAATGAATGGATAACATAAAAAATGTGAGAAATCGAAAAAGAAATGATTGTCGGAAGGAGTCACTCAGCGTATAGCAAGTCAAAATAATTTTCTGTGAAATTAAAAGCAAGATTGGTAACATTAGGAGTGCTACGGAAATTCCATTCTTAAATGCAGAGGAGAGAGCGGATAGGTGAAAAGAGTAAACTGAAGGCTTCTATGAGGGAGAAGACTTGATGATGTGACAGGAGAACAAACAGCATTTAGAAGAGTACAGGATCCAGTATTCGAATCAGAATTTAATAGTTTTGGAGGACTTACGATTAAATAAGGCAAAATGAATGGATAACATTCCATCAGAATTTCTAAAATCTTTGGGTGAAGTGGCAACATTTCGGTGTGTAGAACGCAGTTCTGCAGCAATGTGAAAGTCATGCTGACCGTTTTTTTTGTTTTTTGTTTTTTTTTGTTTTTTAAATCCAGTGGCGTTGTCCGTTACGAGCACGCCCCAGAAGTCACTAATGTAAAGACTGTACTGCTTAGTACTACCAAGAGGTTCTCCGTTGTCTTGGTGGCGACATTCCATCTGACTTTCGGAGAAATGTCATCCACAGAATTCCGAAGACTGCAAGAACTAACAAGTGCGAGAATTATCGCTCAATCAGCTTTGCAGCTCATGCATCCAAGTTGCTGACAAGAATAATACACTGAAGAAATGAAAAGAATATTGAGGATGTTTTAAATGACGAAGAGTTTGGCTTTAGGAAAGTTAAAGACACCAGAGAGGCTATTCTGACGTTCTGGCTGAAAACGGAAGCAAGACTAAAAAAAATCAAGTCACTTTCATAGGATCTGTCGACTTGGAAAAAGCGTTCGACATTGCAGAATGGAGCGAAATGTTCGGAATTCAGAGAAAAATAGGGGTAAGCTATAGGGAGAGATGTGTAATATACGGGCTGACAATTATTGAGCTACATCAAGAATTACGTAAATTAGTTAAAAGTAGCGCGTGTACACACTTAATTCAACATGAAACGTCACTACAGACCCTCGGATTTAGGTTATGACATGATCGATATGCCTGCCATCATTGGCAGATGCAGACGAAAAGCGAAATTCTTCATGACCTGCTGAAGTCTCGGATTATCGATGCTGTCTATGACCTCATGAATGGCTTTCTTCAGCTCAGTAATTGTTTTGGGGATTTTGCTGTACACCTTGTTTTTAATGTTGCCCCATAAAATGGAGCCGCATGCATTCAGATCCGGAGAATATGGCGGCCAATGGAGGTCATTACCAGTGGCCTCTGGGTACCCCAGAGCCAGAATGTGGTCCCCAAAGTGCTCCTCCATGACATTAAATTCTCTCCGGCATCAATGGGGTCGAACTCCATCTTGAATAAACCACATCTTACCGAAATCCGGGTCCCTTTGGGTAAATGGTGTGATATCATCTTCCAAAACCTTCACGTACCGTTCGGTAGCTCCCGTGCCATCAGGGAATTTCGCATCCATTATTCTGTGACTGGACATTACACATCACACACTCGCCCGTTGAGGGTGAAGAGACTTCTCTATCGCGAAATGCGTATTCTCAGTCTTCTAAATGCCCCGATTTTGCGTGCTGACGAACCCATCCAAATGGAAGTGGGCTTCGTCGCTAAACTAAACCGTAAATTCAGATACTAATTAGCATCAAGCCTAGGGCAAATCGTGCCGTTTGAACGTGCTAACGCAAACCATTCAGAAGTTATGACGACTTTATTTCATATAGTCCAATAATATTCACTCTGTGCAAAAGTACAAGAGCTAAAAGGGAATAATAAGAATGGACAATCAAGAATGAAGTGCTTTGATTCAATGTTACGATTCGGTAATGACATTGCTAACGAGTGAAAGTGGAGTAGAATTATATGATCTGTTGAATGGAATGATCAGTCTAATGAGTACAAAATATGGACTGAGAGTAAATCGAAGAAAGACGAAAGTAATGAGAAGTAGCAGAAACCAGAACAGCGAGAAACTTACATCAGTGTTTATGGTCACAAAGTAGATGTAGTTAAGGAATTCTACTACTTAGGCACTAAGATAACCAATGATGGTCGGAGCAAGGAGCACATCAAAAGCAAGCTAGCACTGACAAAAAGGGCAAACCTGGCCAAGAAAAGTCTACTAGTATCAAACATAGGCTTTAATCCGAGAAAGAAATTTCTGAGAATTTGCGTTGGGAGCACAACATTGTATGGTAGCGTAACATGAACTGTGGCAAAACCGGAACGGAAGAAATTCGAAGCATTTGAGATGTGACGATTGTTGAAAATTAGACGGACTGATAAGGTACGAAATGAAGAGGTTTTGCGCAGAGTCGGAGAGGAAAGGAATATGTGGAAAACTCCGTCCAGGAGAAGAGACAGGATGTTAGGACGTTAAGATATGAGGGAATGCCTTCCATGGTTAGAGGTAGCTGTAGAGAGCAAAAAGTGTACATCAAGACAGAGATTGGAACACATGCAGGAGATAATTCGGGACATAGGTTTGTAATTTTTCCTCCTATCTATGTAACTACACTCCTGGAAATTGAAATAAGAACACCGTGAATTCATTGTCCCAGGAAGGGGAAACTTTATTGACACATTCCTGGGGTCAGATACATCACATGATCACACTGACAGAACCACAGGCACATAGACACAGGCAACAGAGCATGCACAATGTCGGC
The DNA here is from genome assembly GCF_023864345.2 of Schistocerca serialis cubense. Classification (NCBI taxonomy): domain Eukaryota; kingdom Metazoa; phylum Arthropoda; class Insecta; order Orthoptera; family Acrididae; genus Schistocerca; species Schistocerca serialis. Next base: position 645,156,053 of record NC_064638.1, on the reverse strand, counting down.
ACTAGTACAGTGTATATCCACCTTTCGCAGCAATGCAGGCTGCTATTCTCCCATGGAGACGATCGTAGAGATGCTGGATGTAGTCCTGTGGAACGGCTTGCCATGCCATTTCCACCTGGCGCCTCAGTTGGACCAGCGTTCGTGCTGGACGTGCAGACCGCGTGAGACGACGCTTCATCCAGTCCCAAACATGCTCAATGGGGGACAGATCCGGAGATCTTGCTGGCCAGGGTAGTTGACTTACACCTTCTAGAGCACGTTGGGTGGCACGGGATACATGCGGACGTGCATTGTCCTGTTGGAACAGCAAGTTCCCTTGCCGATCTGGGAATAGTAGAACGATGGGTTCGATGACGGTTTGGATGTACCGTGCACTATTCAGTGCCCCTCGACGATCACCAGTGGTGTACGGCCAGTGTAGGAGATCGCTCCCCACACCATGATGCCGGGTGTTGGCCCTATGTGCCTCGGTCGTATGCAGTCCTGATTGTGGCGCTCACCTGCACGGCGCCAAACACGCATACGACCATCATTGGCACCAAGGCAGAAGCGACTCTCATCGCAGAGGACGACACGTCTCCATTCGTCCCTCCATTCACGCCTGTCGCGACACCACTGGAGGCGGGCTGCACGATGTTGGGGCGTGAGCGGAAGACGGCCTAACGGTGTGCGGGACTGTAGCCCAGCTTCATGGAGACGGTTGCGAATGGTCCTCGCCGATACCCCAGGAGCAACAGTGTCCCTAATTTGCTGGGAAGTGGCGGTGCGGTCCCCTACGGCACCTTCCGCCGACCACTGGCGACAACATCGATGTACTGTGGAGACCTCACGCCCCACGTGTTGAGCAATTCGGCGGTACGTCCACCCGGCCTCCCGCATGCCCACTATACGCCCTCGCTCGAAGGCCGTCAACTGCACATACGGTTCACGTCCACGCTGTCGCGGCATGCTACCAGTGTTAAAGACTGCGATGGAGCTCCGTATGCCACGGCAAACTGGCTGACATGACGGCGGCGGTGCACAACACCGCGGTTCCTGGTGTGTCCGCTGTGCCGTGCATGTGATCATTGCTTATACAGCCCTCTCGCAGTGTCCGGAGCAAGTATGGTGGGTCTGACACACCGGTGTCAATGTGTTCTTTTTTCCATTTCCAGGAGTGTATGTAGTTATGTAGTTCTAATTCGTTTGAGCAATCAATCATTCGTAAAAGGAAACACAGTCATAACTCAGTGACTCAAAATGACTCAGAAATTTTACTTGTTAGAAAGAAATCAGGCGATGATTCTTCCTCTCTGCAGGCTCGTGCTTTGCGGCAGTCTGCTAATCTGTACAAATAAAATGCCTCGTATTTTTGAGAGCGTTGTGTAATCAATCGGGAAACCTCAGATCAAGCGGATACTTAGCTTTGATGAAGTTTAAGCTTCCGAAGAAGTAATGGAGCTCTTGGATTATTAAATGCAGGTTCGTATCCAGTCTTTCGGAAGTTCCCTTCTGATTAACAACTACGCAATATATCGATGAATATCATTAATTGTCAAATGTCAAATAATGTAAATTGTTACTCACCTTTTGTATGAAGGAGGAATATATATATATATTTCCCTTTTAGTCTTACAATTTCGAATCAGTTATCTTTTGTCATACATCTCAATATTCAGATCACAGTTCTTGAAACAATGCTCAGGCTAATCGGCACAAAGACAATCTCGGAAGCTTTTTTCTAACAACCACCAGAGAGAGTACTACAAAGAATAATTATGCGCTCATGGCGTAGCTATTGTATGAAACTACTTTGCGCATGGAGTCTGAGAGTATGATGATAGAAAATTAGTAAACGTCATTCAAGTGTAGAATTGTATCAGAATAATTCATCGAATATAAAGAGATATTACAGGTTGCAAATGTTACTCTGAGATGAAGAAGTTGGCTCAGGAAGAGGAGGGGAATTCGTAGCAGGCCACATGAAACCAGGAGGAACCTCTACTGTTGGACCACGGCCTCTTATCCTGGAAATTCAAATTAATGAAGACGCTGGCTGTGAAAGCTTACACGTTATGATGTCCCTGATTCGTTCGTTACTCAGATGACATTCAATGAATAGCCCATTTTTGAAGTCACTTTGCTCGTGTAACATATTCTGTAGTTGCTTCCATATTGACGACACAAATCTCTCCCGCAATCTGTTATACTGATCCCCGTCTCTTGTGACATTAACTGGTCAATTCCTCATTACCTAGAGGTGTCTCGATACGTTTGATCAGAAAAGCACGGACTGTGCAGTCAAACTGTCCTCCTACCTGCCTGATTTTTTTTCAGTTGTAGTTGGAGAAAAAGACAGCCCCTAAGTAATCAGTACTCTGAAGGATACCGGCTTGGCATATGTGTGTGACAAGCTAGGGCTGATGGTCTAATGGCTGCATATCTAAAAAGGGATACATAAATTGATAAAACCAGTTTTTAACTTTGAGAGAAAAAGAACTTATTTACGGTACAAATTACCTGTTGAGATTAGACTGTTAATTGTTTTTGTTGTGGCCTTCAGCCCACAGAATAATGTGATGCAGCTCTCTATGCTACTCTATCCTGTGCTAGCCTCTTCACCTCCAAATAGCAAGTACAAACTACATCCTCCCGAATCTGCTTACTGTATTCATCTCTTGGTCTTCCTCTATTATTGTTACCCCCACACTTCCCTCCAGTACTAAACTGGTGATCTACTGATGTCTCAGAATGCGTCTTATCAACCGATTTCTTCTTTCGGAAAAGTTCTTCGACAAATTTCTTGTCTCCCCAACTCTGTTCAGTATCTCCTCATTGGCTACGCGATCCACCCATCTAACCTTCAGTATTCTTCCGTAGCCCCACGTTTCAAAAGCTTCTATTTTCTTCTTGTCTGCCTGTTTAGCGTCCATGCTTCATGTTCACGTGTGGATACATTACAAACAAGTACCCACTTAAAAGAATTCCTAACACTTAATTCTACATTCGATATTACAAATTTCTCTGCTTCAGAAACGCTTTTCTTCTCTCGCCAGTCTAAATTTTACATCCACTCTACTTCGGCCATCTTCACTTATTTTGCAGCCCAAATAGAAAAACTAATCTTCTCCTTTTCTATTCTTATTCCCTCCGCATCAACAGAGTGAATTGTCTATATTCCATTGTCCTCGTTCTGCTTTTGTTGATATTCATTTTATATCCTCCTTTCCATTCCGTTCTACTGCTCTTCCAAGTCCTTTGCTGTCTCTGACAGAATCACAATGATATCGGCAAACTTCAAAGTTTTAATATTTTCTCCCTCTACTTTAATTCCTACTTCAAATTTGCTATGGTTTCCTTTACTGCTTGCTCACTTTAATTCTTAATCCAAATTTTTCTATCTTTCCCTTTACTGCATGTTTACTGTACAGACTGCCCAACATCGGTGATAGGCTACAACCCTATCTCACTCCCGTCTCAACCAGTGCTTCCTTTTCGTACTCCTCGCCTCTTACACCTACCGTATGGTGTCTTTAAGAGTTATAAATAGTCTTTCGACCCCCGTATTTTACCGCTGCTACTCTCATAATTTCAAACAGTGTATTCCAGTCAACATTGTCAAAAGCTTTCTGTAAGTCCAGATAGGTTTGCCTTTCCTTAGCCTATCTTATAAGGTAAGTCGTAGGGTCAGTATCGCCTCGGGTGCTCCTACATTTATCTTTCATCGAGGTCCACTTCTACCAGTTAATTACATAATCTAATTATTATTTATTTTTCTAGAAAAATTCATTATTAGTAAAGAGAAAAAATAAAGTGGTTCAAACCATTTTATGAGCAGATTCCACTCAAATAGCTATTTTCGTCCTCACCAATGGCTGTGCACTGTTTGTGGGCCCATTTCGCTTATCCTGAGCACTTGAGCACACTCTCAATGATGGAAACCAGCAATCTACCCTTTCCAGCCATTCTCGTCTCCTTATTGAAATTATGCCCAAGATTTTGCTCTCGGATAGTTCAAATTCTACGCGTCTTTTATCCTCACCTATCATGCCGAAATGTCTTCCCCTCAGCAGCAGGAAATCTTTGTCAGTTTTCTTTTCTTGTTTTGAGGTATATATGAATGAAAACTTACAGAAACACTCTTGTTGTTAGTAGTTGTATAGCTATGTTAGTTCTGCCATATCTTGGACTTCATATAGATTAAAAAACGAGATATACTATATTTTCGGGTACCCACTTTCGGCTACTTTTCAAGTCATATGCATCCGGCTACTCCCTACCCATTTGCATAGGTAGGAAATGCTACCCACTTTCTAAATCAGTCCAGCACTATAATCATCTCATGCTAGAGTATTAACTCTGTCTTGCAGTACAAAACATTTTTCATGTTCTGCTGATAGTACTAAATATGTGATGTATAAAACTTCTGGAAAATAATCCATTCAAAGACGATACTTCCACGGCGTGACAACAAAATTTAGCATCATCAGCAGAAGATGACAAACTTTCTACCCTGAAAGATAAGATTAATACCAATGTAAAATTTGATTATAGAAGTAGGTAATTTAAAGCATAGCAACACTCGTTTCTTACCTACATGTATGGCTGTTACCACTATACTTCTGTATTGGCTGTTAACAGCGGCTAACATATTTTTCTGATAGATTAAGCTAATACCCTAGCATATGGATACCCTAGCATATGGTTACTGCAATGTTTGACTGATTTCCGTATCAGTTTTAGAGACGACTCTTCCTTAGAAATCAGACATCGGAAAAATACTGTTTATTTTGAAAATTCTGGCACACAGGTTCACTTTAAGATGTAAGTCAGATCAGCAGCAATGATCATGTGTGTTTTACATTGATGCATGCGTGCCATCCTACGCTACGTCGGGGGGTCAAGTTCATTAGATGTCAGCATGAAAAGACTTGGAGGAACAAGAAAAATATTTCCTAAGTGATTTTAGTTTTGCTGATAGCTTCCTGCATGTCTTGTGCACTCAGCAAGTTTCATAAAACAATTTAGATGTGGAAAAATTTAATTCGAGGCTCCACTGTGCCCTACACCAATGACGATACAGAAATCAAACTCCACGTATGCAAGTGCTGCTTTACGTAAACGTTTGATAAATACTTATGAAAATGACTCAGAAGAAATTGAACCATGCATATACTTTCGAGCACAAACCATATGGATGAACTGTAATTTTAATGGCCTGTTAAGTACTTTTAGATGTGGAAATACTGCAAGTTATACACTTTACGTATCTTTTCGGATACATATTCTGAATATGGTGCACAAGAGAATTCTCAGCATTTGGGTACTTTTGAGCATAACAGGTTGACTGTTCTGAAGCCACAGTGTGATTGGGTACTTCATTACAACATCTAGCAGTTTTTAAATCCTGTGAGCACTGTCTTTGATTTTAAAATTTCAGGTCCATCAAGATCTTGCGTTTTTAGATTTCCCTCAACTCATCGTCTTTGATTTATAAATTTCCTTCCTTCTGAAACTTCCCCTTTGAACAATTTTACATGACTGTTCTTAACCTGACACACAATATTTTTTAGCGCAACGCAATCTGACTTTCAAAATTCCCTACAAAAGAATGGCCCTGACTAACATTAAACTATACCTTTCACAAATCACTTACCTCACAAAAATCTTCGCTGCTCAAGCTACTGCAATACAGCGAGCGCCACTACTGCCAGCTAAATAAAAGATTCAAACTATGGAAGGCACTAACTACTGATAGGGATAGTTAGCAAATGAAAGATATTAATAGAGAACAAACAATGTATTTACCTTAATATCATCACAAGTCATAATATATATATCAGTTCATGACAAATTACAAACCTCCGCCATCTCTCTCCCCACATCCACCACTGCTGGCGGCTCACCTCCAACTGCGCAACGCTACGCGCTGTTCACATCCAGCTGCCGCTGCCCAACACTACAATGGCGAGAATTACAACAATGCAAAGCAGCCACAGACTGCACACAGCACAGCCAGTGATTTTCATATTGAGCGCTACGTAACGTTGCCAATAAGAAAACATAAACAGCCTACTTACATAGAGAAAACATAAACAGCCTACTTACATAGCCCCCATGCTCCCCACAAAAAATTTTACAAATTTTTTTTTTGGGCAGTGGCCAATAATGATTTGATAAAATTTTTCATAATTACAATAACAAAGAAATCAAGTGCACACACTTATTGATACAATGTTGGTCAAAAGCTAAAATTTTCTCACAGTCCATAAAGATAGTCCTGATCATTCATCATAACAGTAATTACAGGTTTTTTTTCACAAAGTCTCATTAGTAAAAGAAATTGCACACAGAAGTAGTGGATTTCCATGCAGTCTTGAAGAAGTAGTGTTGTCCTTCCAACGGAAAGACAGTGCTGACTCTTGACATGCATACAGGTAATGGGCCACAACAGAGCAAACCCACAGCAGAGTCATTCGAAGTTTGGAAGAATATTGGTAGGTAGGTCATCACAGAGCAGACCCACCGTAGTCCTGGTGGAGATTACGATATTGGTGGGCCACCAGAGTTGCAGACCCACTGCAGTCCTTGTAGAGATAATGGTATTGGTGAGTCATCAAAGGTGTAGACCCACTGTAGTCCTTGTAGAAATGGCCAGCAGCCATCTGTTGCGACTGTGCAGGTGCACAATCACCATCGAAGAGTCTTGCGGATAATATAGCAAGTCCATAAACCACCATTTGTGCACTCACAAAGTTAGTTTCTAATTGTCCTTAGAACCAGCAATGCTGTTATCCAGTCCCTTGCTGAATGATTAACACACATGCAAACACTAACAGTCCCAACTTCTCACATATTGTCCAAATACTATGACCAACAGAAACGTGTGCAGTGAAATGTAACTTACAAGTTAATAATAAGATGAACTGGTGTCAATTACAATTTTATAAATTTACAACATGAAAATACAATTACAAAGGTACAAATTCATCATTAAAAACATAACAATACAGATAACATTTGTAGTAAAACAGGCGCTACAAAAGAATAGAAATAGACAAATACGTCAGCTATGTAAGTAGGCTGTTTATGTTTTCTCTATGTAAGTAGGCTGTTTATGTTTTCTTATTGGCAACGTTACGTAGCGCTCAATATGAAAATCACTGGCTGTGCTGTGTGCAGTCTGTGGCTGCTTTGCATTGTTGTAATTCTCGCCATTGTAGTGTTGGGCAGCGGCAGCTGGATGTGAACAGCGCGTAGCGTTGCGCAGTTGGAGGTGAGCCGCCAGCAGTGGTGGATGTGGGGAGAGAGATGGCGGAGGTTTGTAATTTGTCATGAACTGATATATATATATTATGACTTGTGATGATATTAAGGTAAATACATTGTTTGTTCTCTATTAATATCTTTCATTTGCTAACTATTCCTATCAGTAGTTAGTGCCTTCCATAGTTTGAATCTTTTATTTAGCTGGCAGTAGTGGCGCTCGCTGTATTGCAGTAGCTTGAGCAGCGAAGGTTTTTGTGAGGTAAGTGATTTGTGAAAGGTATAGTTTAATGTTAGTCAGGGCCATTCTTTTGTAGGGAATTTTGAAAGTCAGATTGCGTTGCGCTAAAAAATTTTGTGTGTCAGGTTAAGGACAGTCATGTAAAATTGTTCAAAGGGGAAGTTTCATAAGTATGAAGTTACCCAACTGTGTATTGCGTAAACATGTGTCACTGATGTAGTAAAAGAATGTTTATCTCTCAGTTAAATGATCAGATAGCTGTGTAATTTGTGTGTTAGAGAAATATGGTACCGATGTGTAAAGTTGTATAAGCAAATACCATATTAGCTAGGGTTCCTTGTGGTTGCCACACACATGGTACACAAAGTAAGCGTGTACCCCCCTGAGGATTAATGTAATTATACTCTCAGGTGTTACAGATTACACCAATGGAATGAAATATATCACGGAAAACTTTCTTTGTAATTCAAAAATCTTTAAAAATAAATGTTCTAAGTATAAAATTGATCACTGAAATGCGTGTCCTGTAGCGCTAAATGTGCATCTTGTTGTAAGATAATCTCTGTGGAAGTGTCGTAGTTATTTTCCTCCGAAAGCTAAGTTCTGCAGAAGCCAATGTACTTACCTCATGATAAACGAAAGTGAAATGCTTTGCGTATAGATATCGTAGTTATTATGCTTATTGGCGTGATGAAGAAAGTACTGTACAGTAACGTAATGTTGTGCCACGAAAAAGGCTGTCTCATTGTTGCTATACCACAAAAGTTACTACTAAAACATGTTTTTCTTTCCAGAGGAATTCAGAAAACTGTGCAGATATAAAACAGATACACCGCAAAAGCAACATTGTAAATTGTCACTCATTAGTAGCGTCGTGATAAAAATCGTGTAGCTGTCACATAAACTAACCTCTGTGTCATCTGGTATCTCTCAGAAAGCACTTTAAATTCAGAATGTATTTTCAAATAAACCAAAATGTTGCATTAAAATCTCATTAGCAGTACTGGTAAATGTTCTAAGTATGTGAGCCTTATAGTCGTTACGTAATCGTGCAACAAACAAGCAAGAATGTACACACACAATAACACTGTGACGTCTGTTTACTATAACAATGCATTCGTCATTTCTGTTTAAATAAGTTCTCTTGGTTCTTGATTGGATATTTAACTTCAAACATTGTTGTATGTTAACAGATTCTAAGTCTGACAAAGCATATTAGCAATGTGAAGCGAAAAATTTTATGACAAAGACTAAGTTAAAAAGCAGATTATCTTTCAATAAACGGTTTTACTTGTGAAATGTGGTGTAAACCTTTACTCTTCCTAGTACGCAGACTTTCAACTGCAAAGCAATTGTCATGTTTTACACGTCGGTAAGGAATGCTAAATCTTTTCTCAAGGTTCGCGTCTTTGTTATTTTTCTCTGAGCCAGCCGGCGCACGCGGCTGCCTGCGGTGCGAGTCATTGTCTGTCTCTTTGTTGGCGCGCGTCGTTATTGGGATTAGGAGACCTAACTTCTACAAAGTCGCCTTGCCGAGAGGGCCCAGCCGTGTTAGAATCCCGCCAGTTCTGATGAAATTGACGTCTGTCGTTATGATCATATCGTCTGTCGTCATGTCGGTAGATTCCGTAGTTTCTTCCTTGTCCGTCACGTGGTGGAGAATTTCTCCCTGAATCGTAACTGTGCGCCGAACTGTTGCGTCTGAAGTTATTCTGCCTCCCTTGATAATAATTGTTTTGGTTCCCATATTGTCTGTTTCTCTGATTGTCTCTGTAATAGTCATTACTACGGAAATGCGATCTTTCTCTGTAACTATTATTACTCTGCCAGCGGTTGTCATATGGATGGTGTCTGTTTTGGTCACGATTTGCGTTGTAAGAATAGCCTTTTCGTGTCCAGTTATTGTTTCTGTCATCACGGAATTGTGACGTATGTGACCTGTAATTGTTGTGCTCCTGCTTTCCGCGATTGTCTGTGTCAATTTCAAGTTCTTGTAACAATCCCTGAAAAGCCTCAATGTCTTCTTTGCAACGTCCTGCTAGAATAATATGTCGTAAATGTTCAGGCAATTTGAGTAAGCAAATGCGGATGAGTTCTGAGGGGCTGTATGGGTTTGACAGGTACTGATTCTTGTGCAACATGTCTTCAAAATATTTCACAAGACTGGAGAATTCAGATTGTTCGAAATGTTTCATCATTATGATGCCATGTTTTACACGGTCTTGTGTAGCTTGAGACCAATATGCTGAGAGGAAGGCATGGTAAAATTCTCCTTCACTGTGGCAATCGTGAATGACCGATCGCATTCTTACAGCTGGTTCATTCTCTAAGTAGCCACACATAAATTCTAATCTGTGCTCCAATGACCAGTTGGGAGGAAAACAATGAGAAAATTGATGGAGCCATGCTTGTGGATGAATGTCGTTGCCAGAATTCTTAAATGTTTTGATTTACGTGTAGTAATGAACAGCTTATAGTCAAAATCGTCATGTCGGCGAGTCGCATATCGGTCATTGTTAGGTCGTGTCGGCCGTTCCATCTCAAAATTCGGTGCACATTGCCAATTTGTTTCATAATTTCCGAAATGCCCTGTGTTATTATTTTGCGGCTTTTCCGTGTTTCTAAGTCCCTCTTCCCGTGTTGGAGCGCGAGTGTCCTCTGAAATACGTAATTCTTGTATTACCTGTGTCAGCTGATCTTGTACTTCCCGGATTTCTCTTTGGTGTTGTGTATTAATTTGATTCTGATTTTGTTAGAATTTCCTTATTTGTGCATACTCTTCTGTGTCAGTGAAGGCTACGGGTCTTGTGTCATTCAGATCATCATCTACATTTGTAGATAAGTTAGTGACCTGATCCGAAAGTTCGGCTACTTTCTCCGATAGTGAACACATTTCCTCAGTGTGTTTTTCTGAACCAAGTTTCAGAGTGTCCATTTGTGCTGAAATCGAATCTACTGTGTCCTTTAAGTTTTCCTGAGTTTTTGCAAGTTGCGTAACCGAATCGGTAGATGCAACTGAGTCAATTTTAGCCCACAAGGTCTCATGATTTTCATGAACAATGGTTTGCAGTTCTTTTATGGCTGCTTCGTGATTCTGTAGTGCATTTTCATGCCGCGAAAAAATAGGTTGAAAATGCTCACAAATTTGTGTTTTTACGTCATTACAGACTTTTTGAAATTTGGATTCAATGTTATGTAACTCAGTAGTTAAATCTTCACGTGTTTGTTCAAGTGTGGTGTCTAACTTTTGAAGATTTTGTTCCATTGTGTCTAACTTCTTAAGATTTTGTTCCACTGTGTCTAACTTTTTAAGATTTTGTTCCACTGTATCTAACTTTCGAAGATTTTGTTCCATTGTGTCTAACTTTTGAAGCTTTTGCTGTGTTTGTCCCATTTGCTGTATTAATTGTAATAACAATGCACTGGTGTCTGGAACATGTTCCACAGTGCTTTTCGGCAGTGAATTTGCACCGGGAACATTCACATTTTGACAAGCAGAAAATGTGTCTTGCCTTATTTGAGAAAACGGTGAGGATCCAAAACCTGAATCTACAGTATTTGCGAGATTGTTTCCTGTCATTTCGGATTCCTGAGGCGAGCTGTTGCCGACCGATCGATCGATAATGCTTCCCTGTTCTCTACATGTTTCCCATTATTTGACGCCCGCTCCATTTCCCTATGCACAGTTACCAAATTACTACTTTGAATATTTGTTAATTCATTACATGGTGGCGTTAACACACTGCTTTCGTCTTCACTGTCATTTCTCAGTTTACTTTGGAGCCTAGTATTACGTTTTTCACACGCCATTATTGTCACAGTATTTCACACGACAACACAGAAAAACACAATTTGAAGATCAAAAATAAGAGAACACATTAACATAGCACTGAAAATAATATCTAGTTAATTACCAGCGCAGCTGCGAAATACTTGGTGCAAATCTACATGCATGCCACAACTGTTTTACAGTACAACAATGAAAGACTGCAACTACAAAGGAGATTCTCTCTACAATTACGCGCTAGCAATAAACAAAAGCTACACTAAATACACAAGCTACAAGAAAAAATCAGAAGATTCCAGTGAGGTATCCTAGGCTAAGGGTCGACATATGAAACTTCCCCTTTGAACAATTTTACATGACTGTCCTTAACCTGACACACAATATTTTTTAGCGCAACGCAATCTGACTTTCAAAATTCCCTACAAAAGAATGGCCCTGACTAACATTAAACTATACCTTTCACAAATCACTTACCTCACAAAAATCTTCGCTGCTCAAGCTACTGCAATACAGCGAGCGCCACTACTGCCAGCTAAATAAAAGATTCAAACTATGGAAGGCACTAACTACTGATAGGGATAGTTAGCAAATGAAAGATATTAATAGAGAACAAACAATGTATTTACCTTAATATCATCACAAGTCATAATATATATATCAGTTCATGACAAATTACAAACCTCCGCCATCTCTCTCCCCACATCCACCACCGCTGGCGGCTCACCTCCAACTGCGCAACGCTACGCGCTGTTCACATCCAGCTGCCGCTGCCCAACACTACAATGGCGAGAATTACAACAATGCAAAGCAGCCACAGACTGCACACAGCACAGCCAGTGATTTTCATATTGAGCGCTACGTAACGTTGCCAATAAGAAAACATAAACAGCCTACTTACACATCCACCATCTTGACTGCGTGATACATTCACGGTCATTATTGATCCTGGCATGTAGACAGTTTGCAATGTGTGTCCCAGTTGGTGATGACTAATCCGCAGTGAGCAGATCAAAGTCAGCACAAACATATTGCTCTCAGTTGCGAGTCACACCTTTATGCACTTTGCTTTCGTCTGCAGAGCCGTTCTACTTCGAAAATAGTTAGGCCTTCACTTCCCTTTATACCTGCCCTTTCCCTGCCTTGCACAGCCAATTCGTTTCACCCCATCAGATAATATTTCTTGACTGCTAGAGGATGATAGATCTAAATGGAATACATACTATTTCATCACTCGCTATACAGGAAATCCTACACCAGCTGTTCGGTATCACTGAGCGAGGTACTGCAATGGATAAACATTGGACTCTAATGTAGGCGCCCCGGTGGTCCCGGTCGCCTATGGTGGACTGGATGGCCGTGCGGTAACCTCTCCAGTTGTCAGGATTCTAGGAAATGACTGTGGACGCGTCAGAAACGCCAAAGAAACATTATTAATTCATAACATCTTTATTCCTGTCAAGTACAATGGGGCCCGCATAACACAGTCTGGCTGAGCTTGGTGATATCAACGACCATCCTCGAGTCCTCGCTGACTCGTAGCAATGACACCAGCTCCAGGCCCACAGTCTTGCTAGCGCAGCGCCGCGTGCTGTGATGTAGCGGAGGAATGTCCTCACTTCGTACTTCGGCCACTCGTGGCTGGTGGCGTCCGGCTGGCCGGCCGGCTCGGCGGCGGACAGCAAGCCACTGTGCGTGGAGTTACAGTCCCGGCGCTGTCGGCACAAGAGGCGTTCTTATAGTGCGGAGTGTACTCTATCCCTCCCCATCTTCTTCCCTGCTCCTCCTGGTGGCTCGTCCGCTGTGGACGGGCGGAACAGGCTGCAGTCCCCTAACGTCGTCGGCTCACCCGGTTCTGACGGCGGATGCAGAGGGCCTAGGCCCCGCACGATCCCGACGACGGCTCACTGATGTGGTAAGCATTGGCGGCGAGCGAGTCTGCCGCGATGTCTGCTAATCCGGGTTTGATGATTGACAGCGGCAGCAGAGAGGACCAGAGCTGGTGCTGTCCCCTCACGTCTGCTGGATGGGCAACTCCTTATTAAAGATTAACATGCCCATCACCTAGCTGAGCGCTACGCAGAGACCCAGTACACATCTAACTGCAAGTCTAACTGCGAGTGCCTTGTTGCTATCAAAGCTGGCGTATTTAAAGGAAGCACGAGCGACGTCCTGACGTCATGCTGGTTTGTAATGAACGTATTCGTTCCACTTATACTGCTGATTCATCTGTCGTACTCGCCCCTTAGGTGTTCTTGCAACAGAGTTACGTGTTGTTACGGCAGACTTACGCGAAGTTGTGAAATGCAGTACAGCTGACGCTACATCTCTATCTTTCACTCTACGATAGTCTCCGTCTAACACAAACCCGCGTGCTAAACAATTCTCTCTCGCCTGTTGTGTGTAACCAGGCCATTGCCCCTGCGTGATGACACATTCCGATATACACTCCTGGAAATGGAAAAAAGAACACATTGACACCGCTGTGTCACACCCACCATACTTGCTCCGGACATTGCGAGAGGGCTGTACAAGCAATGATCACACGCACGGCACAGCGGACACACCAGGAACCGCGGTGTTGACCGTCGAATGGCGCTAGCTGCGCAGCATTTGTGCACCGCCGCCGTCAGTGTCAGCCAGTTTGCCGTGGCATACGGAGCTCCATCGCAGTCTTTAACACTGGTAGCATGCCGCGACAGCGTGGACGTGAACCGTATGTGCAGTTGACGGACTTTGAGCGAGGGCGTATAGTGGGCATGCGGGAGGCCGGGTGGACGTACCGCCGAATTGCTCAACACGTGGGGCGTGAGGTCTCCACAGTACATCGATGTTGTCGCCAGTGGTCGGCGGAAGGTGCCCGTCGACCTGGGACCGGACCGCAGCGACGCACGGATGCACGCCAAGACCGTAGGATCCTACGCAGTGCCGTAGGGGACCGCACCGCCACTTCCCAGCAAATTAGGGACACTGTTGATCCTGGGGTATCGGCGAGGACCATTCGCAACCGTCTCCATGAAGCTGGGCTACGGTCCCGAACAGCGTTAGGCCGTCTTCCGCTCACGCCCCAACATCGTGCAGCCCGCCTCCAGTGGTGTCGCGACAGGCGTGAATGGAGAGACGAATGGAGACGTGTCGTCTTCAGCGATGAGAGTCGCTTCTGCCTTGGTGCCAATGATGGTCGTATGCGTGTTTGGCGCCGTGCAGGTGAGCGCCACAATCAGGACTGCATACGACCGAGGCTCACAGGGCCAACACCCGGCATCATGGTGTGGGGAGCGATCTCCTACACTGGCCGTACACCACTGGTGATCGTCGAGGGGACACTGAATAGTGCACGGTACATCCAAACCGTCATCGAACCCATCGTTCTACCATTCCTAGACCGGCAAGGGAACTTGCTGTTCCAACAGGACAATGCACGTCCGCATGTATCCCGTGCCACCCAACGTGCTCTAGAAGGTGTAAGTCAACTACCCTGGCCAGCAAGATCTCCGGATCTGTCCCCCATTGAGCATGTTTGGGACTGGATGAAGCGTCGTCTCACGCGGTCTGCACGTCCAGCACGAACGCTGGTCCAACTGAGGCGCCAGGTGGAAATGGCATGGCAAGCCGTTCCACAGGACTACATCCAGCATCTCTACGATCGTCCCCATGGGAGAATAGCAGCCTGCATTGCTGCGAAAGGTGGATATACACTGTACTAGTGCCGTCATTGTGCATGCTCTGTTGCCTGTGTCTATGTGCCTGTGGTTCTGTCAGTGTGATCATGTGATGTATCTGACCCCAGGAATGTGTCAATAAAGTTTCCCCTTGCTGGGACAATGAATTCACGGTGTTCTTATTTCAATTTCCAGGAGTGTATGTGCCATTCTCCTACCTCTTGGCTAAGGTACTGCCTCTGGCACCCGGCATAGGCAACGAAACTTTGACAATATTCCACGTTTACAACTCTTTACTATTCCGCTACACTACACTAATTCAGGAGGACGGCGGTTCAAACTCCCCATCCGGCAATCTGTATTTAGATTTTCTGTGAGTGTCCCTAATCCTCTTGAAGGTCACGGTCGTTTTATGTACAGATGCCTCCCCAGTCCGAGTTTGTGCATGTAACTCATGATATCGTTGTCGACGGAACGTTAGCCAGACTGCACTCAACCTTTCTTCATGTTGGCTATCAACGCACCAGTCCAAGCGACATTTTCCTATGCTTCCTCACCCGACAGCCATGATCAAATGCATTCTGGCCATCCTAATCTCGACTGTCATGCCGGCGGTCAGCAAAAATTATATCGGTATATCAGTTCCATAGCGCTTCGAACTACTCTTTTCATCATATTCACAACGACATACCTCCCATAAACTACTCGAGAGAATATTACTGACTAGATTAACTCCACTGATCGAAGCCAACCTTCCTACACACCAAGTGGGTTTTACATCAGACTTTTGGGATAAAGTGCTATAACTCACAACCAATATTGAGAAATGCTTCCATTACTGGATGGATACCGGCCTAGTTCTCATAGACCTTACATCAGCTGACGATACGGTTATGGATTGAGACTAACTAGGACCATCAAATGCAAACTTACACTTTACTCAAAAACATCTTAACAGACAGGAAAATCAGTGTTTCACGTCTTGACAGGAAGAAAATGGTTCTGAATAATACTTGTCACAGCGTTCGGCACTTGCACCTATTCTTTTCAGTCAATATATTGCCAACATGTCAGACACAAAAAGCATAAATCCGCGTACGCGGAGGACCTGCCCATCGCACATCAAAGAAAAAATTTTAACGATCTTGACAAAATACTGAATGCAGACCTGGAAGTACTGAGCACCTGCTACTCCCTACTCCAAGTCGCACTTACATCCAAACTAAAAAATAAAATAAAAATAAAACATGGATCAGCACCGCATTGCACATTAATAATAGCGCCACAAATGAAAAACTACAACTATCAATGGCTAACGGATCAGGCATGAGAATAAACCTAAATACTTGAGAATTAGATCGCACTCTCACGTACAGTTCATTTCTAGAAGATACAAAACAGAAGCTAAAATCCCATAACGCTATCCGGCAGAAACTATGTGGAACGACGTGGGGTTGTGGAGCGGGCACACTGAGGACTTTAGCACTAGCTCGTCTCTACAGCGTGGCTGAACAGTGTTCACCAGTCTGAGGAATGCACACGTAGCGAAAGTGGACGTCCAAATGAAGGAGACAACGCGGACAATCACTGGAATACTCAGGGCCACCACGTGTGCCTGACTCCCCGTCCTAGCCAACACAGAGCCCCTGAAACTAGGCGATCCAGTCAGCCATAAGATCATACAGAAAAATCCTAGACAACCCAGAATTACTTATACACCAATCTGTGAACTCAATTGTAGAAAACCGGCGAAGAACTGCAAGGCTTCGACTCGAAGACAGCTTGGAAAGGACTATGGGCTGTAAGTTAACGTAAGAACCGAAACTTCGTATGCGACCCCTAGAAGAAGGTCGATGGAATCAACTTCTCGAGTAAATTGTAGCCAACTTTGAACGAGTATTGGTAAATGTAACTAACAAATAACAAATGGTGCCTATCGGACAGTCCTGAATGTGAGTGCAGTGAAATCCAAGCAATGGACCATTTATTTGTGCGTGAAGTGCATGGCTGTGAATGTGATCTGAAGGGTACACACATAATCTCCGACTCACCTACTGAGTGGATCAAGAACGTTTGTAATATTATGCGGTATGATAAGGACATACGTGAAGAATATTGTAACTCAGTATCGAGGTACCAGAATATTCTTGTTAATACATTATGTGATAAATGCCTTTGTAAGTGCACAACAAATAAACAATGAGCAACAGCCGTTGTAATTGCTCTTGAGTCAACACAATTAATTTCCTGCCATTTCACTACCATGCATCCGGTGTGTGAAACAACATGTCATTTTGGACAGAGAGCTAAGTCACATGACTTCATCATAGGTTTCTTTCTCCGGCAGGCAACATTCCCTCGGCACCGCAGATGCGGGTGGCGTAGTTTCTGGCTGGGTGTGACCGCATGGCGTGTTGGGAAAGACTTTGTAACTCTGCCGCCAACCGCCGCATTACGCATGTAAATAGGGAACATTACATTATGCAACAGCGCCCTCTTAGCGGCACGGCTTCCGACCAAATGAATTAATGATCCCGTCGCTATGTTGAAGTATCGCACTGCACACAACCAAACAGCCTTCTGCCGCTATTAAAGGCATACTCTAAGTGCCATATCGATGGCATACTGGAAGCCGTTATCGTCTTGGACGGTCGAAGGGATATTCTGGAACAGTGACGTTAGCCGTAAATAAAAAAAAAGCTTTACCAGAACGTCATTATAACAATTTACGCTCTTAAGGGAAACACCGCCTTAACACGAAAGTTTAACTTCAGGCCTACGATTCCTTTCACAGACTCGACAAACACAAACAGAGCATTCTGTTTTATTATTATAGCTGTCACAGTAACCTCCAATATAAAGAGCTCAGTGCTTTTTCACTGAATGTAATTAACAAAACCAAAGCAGTGATGCCACGTAAGAAATAGTCCACTTACAAGCAATTTTTGGAGCTGAATTGTTAATTCCATGTATTCTTTGGCTTAAAGAGCACAACATTGCAGCTATTAAAAGGGGATTGAGTTGTAAGGTGGATGACTAACAATTACATAAAAATTATCATTTTAATGAACCCTGTTTATCAAAATCGCTATACTAAATTGTAAACAGTCAACAATGTAAAATGTACTGAGCCGCTGTTAACTAGCGTCTTGAAAACGAAAGTGTGAAATCAATCGCAATATGTTATAAATATACTGAGAAGATACAAAATGATTAAGACATTTTCCATGGCCTCGTTCTACGTAAAACGGAAGTTCTAATAGGAACCATTAGTTTACCTTTAGACTTTCATATGACTTTAACGAGGTGTATTTTTTTTTGTATTCATCATGAACTCCAAAGTATCTTTTTGCTGTGGTTGGCAGGAGAGCCAACACCGTGTTACTAGAGGAAGCCGAAAGGCACGCGTTTTAGCTCACGCAGGCTGGCGTGAGGTCTGGAACAGGACAAGGAAATTAGAATTTAGAAAAAACGGATGTAGCTGGTGGAATACTTAACTTTAATCCATTAAGGGTGAACGTCACTCTTGACGGTACATGATTCACAGTATCAATAGTAACTGGTAATGGCGCCTTGCTAGGTCGTAGCAAATGACGTAGCTGAAGGCTATGCTAACTATCGTCTCGGCAAATGAGAGCGTATTTTGTCAGTGAACCATCGCTAGCAAAGTCGGTTGTACAATTGGGGCGAGTGCTAGGAAGTCTCTCTAGACCTGCCGTGTGGCGGCGCTCGGTCTGCAATCACTGATAGTGGCGACACGCGGGTCCGACAAATACTAACGGACCGCGGCCGATTTAAAGGCTACCACCTAGCAAGTGTGGTGTCTGGCGGTGACACCACACTTTTCTTTTCCAACGGAACACCAACACCAAAACGTATTATGTGTGCAAAAAATGATTCCATCTCACTACATTTATGTCTCCATCAGTCGGACCTTCGTAATCTAACTGCAAAGATGAAAACTGTTAATGAGCAGTGTCATTTAGCACTAAGATTTTGTCAACATGGAACACGACATTCGTCTTCACACATTGTTTAATTTCCATCCAAAGTGTAAGACATGATAGAGTAACCTTAGCCTTCTTTCCCTCGTTCCCCTTTTGCAGACTAAGATTCTGGAATTCAGTAGATCATGTAATGTGTTTAGGCAACTGTAGGCCTTCAGACCGTGAAAAAAGCGATTTAACAGTCAATGACGCCTAGGCGAGGCACCAAAAGCACCATTACTGTACTGGAGGCACCTAAGCTATTGGTGGTCTGAAGAGTCAAGGCTACTCCACAGTCGTCATATACATTAGCACCTCATAGGACAAACTGTCAATATTAATGAAACTCTCCAACAGCCTGGTAGGTTAGATGTTACTTTATTTTGAAGCTTCCAGTTTCGGCATTCCACTATGTCATCTTCAGGCCCGTTATGAATCTCGCCAAATAAACAATAATGTCATATAGTGCCACAACCTCTTGGAGGTCGTGAATTCAATCGTTTCACTAATGCTTCATTCGAAGACTTGACAGGAACTGAGCACACCTGCTTCGAATGAAGCACTACGACATCCAGGGAATTAGGGCACTACACGACATTATCGTTTATTTGGAGAGATTCATATGGTGCCTGAAGATGGCATAGTCGAATGCCAAGACTAGTAGCCTTCAAAATAAAATAAAATAACATTTTAGTTACATAACTGTTGGAGAGTTCCATTGACTTTGACAGTTACTTGACCACCCGATGTCCCGTGTCCATAATGGATCAACAGAGAGATAGGACAAACTTCCATAGATTCATGGAGATGTACCGTCAGAGCAAGCAGTATTCTAAGGTGCTTTCAGAAGGAATATTATTGCAGATTTTCAAAAATCTTGCCGTAACAGCCAAGTTTCCTTCCTTGAGCCAATTACTTCATGTCGGAGTACTATCTACGTCCGATAGCCTCATTATTTGTAGTACACATTTTAATATCTGTATGTCCTTTAAGTGTATGCCCTATACTGTTCCCTCTAGCTCTAAGGAAACTTATTCACTGTTGTTTAAAACATACCCTATCAGACTACTCCTCCTTTTTATGTAGTGTTTTCGCGATATTTCTTTCCTAGCTGACTGTGCGGAAAATATCCTCATTTACTCTAGCAGTTAGCTTATCTTGAGATTCATTGTGGAACACTGCAAGTAAACCGCTTCAGATCTCCCCTCTTCTCGTTTTCCCAAAGTCCGCACACAACAGTGCTCCAGATGAACCTTATGAGAAATTTCTTTTAAAATTATGCCCTATGCCTGCCAAAGTTCTGTGCAGCTGCAACTCTAGAACTGGATCCCCTACGTCCTCCAAATCGACACCTGTGTCAATGGCTATTATTTTATCACATGAACTAATACAACACTCGTTGCCCAACTGTCGATAGTCAACGCCATTGGGAGACTTTCCACAGGCTGACTGTGGTCTGAGTGCGCGCGCGCACGATATGAAAACGACTTCTTAAGCCGTGCGCAAGAGCGGAGCCGTCGTCTGGGTTACAGCAGAAGCCTGCTGAGAGAAGGAGGGCTTGACTGATGTGTGCCGGACACTGGAGCCTCCTGGAGCAGGACAGCGAGTGTTCGAGCTGTCGGCCGAGAAGGAAGGAGCTGTTGCAGTCGTAGACGGGGAAGTGCTCCGTAGTATACAGGGATCGACGCCCGCACGAAGGAAGCCGTGGGCCTGGGGATGGTGGCCGCGCCAGCCGGAGCACCGTGGGCTTAATGGCTTTCTGCTGATCCATAACAGGTAAGCACCAGGTAGGTTCCCTGGTTTCTATGAAGACAGTTTTGTTACGGCCTATGTAGTTGCATTTCCAAGAGAGACTAGTTCAAGTGCCGTCTTGAGGACTGCACGGTCTATCTTAATGTTATTAAAATTAAAATTTGCCTAAACAAAGTAGGAATTCAGTTAGCATTTAAGAGGAACCGACTGAATGACTGATTAGCAGTTTCACGATTGTGCGACCGGTCATTATGGCCGTCAGTTATCTCGGTACTAAAATGTGCATTTCTGTTTTCCAAACTGATACCACTTATGAAACTTCCTGGCAGATTAAAACTGTGTGCCGGACCGAGACTCGAACTCGGGACCTTTGCAGGTTCGCAAGAGAGCTTCTGTAAAGTTTGGAAGGTAGGAGACGAGATACTGGCAGAAGTAAAGCTGTGAGGAAGGGGCGTGAGTCGTGCTTGGGTAGCACAGTTGGTAGAGCACTTGCCCGCGAAAGGCAAAGGTCCCGAGTTCGAGTCTCGGTCTTGCAAACAGTTTTAATCTGCCAGAAAGTTTCATATCAGCGCATACTCCGCTGCAGAGTGAAAATCTCATTCTGTTACCACTTAAATTTACTATGGTTGTGGTTTTGTCTGTTATAGAGGATAACTTGTGCGTGTCTGTGTTGTAAGGTGCCACCGCACAGGGCGTGGCTCACTGGCGTATTTTCCTGTGCATGTGACTTCAGTCTGGAACGCACCCACCACGAGCAAGGGGTTTCTCTCCGTTCCCGTTAGCAGCTGATAAAGTACCGTGGTAACTACTCGTCCTGTATTTGAGTGAAGGTATTTAGGTGTAGCCAGTTCATGCAAGTTAAGACGCTGCATTTTTGACAGCGACCTGGATAAACTGTCAATTGTCTTTTAACTCAGTCGGTCAGTTACTGAAATCAGAGTGCTAAAATTTTCTCTGTAATTGTCTATAAAGTGCTTAAGTTTTGATTAATACTTTCAAAGATCGACAGTCATTAGTGTTTAGTTTTTTTTTTTTTTTTAATTCATTCGTTCTTTGGTCTTAAAATGTTTGTTGGTGACAAAGGTTTAGAAGTTAATTTTTTCTACCTACACTAAAAATTTTAGGGCCGGCCGCGGTGGCATAGCGGTTCTAGGCGCTTCAGTCCGGAAGCGCGTGACTGCTACGGTCGCAGGTTCGCGTCCTGCCACGGGCATGGATGTGTGTGATGTCCTTAGGTTAGTTAGGTTTAAGTAGTTCTACGTTCTAGGGGACTGATGATCTCAGATGTTAAGTCCCATAGCAATTAGAGCCATTTGAACCATTTTAAAAACTTTGCTAGTATCAGCTGTGCAAAGGTTTCTGAGGAATTTTACTAGTTTATTAAGCCAAGATTTATAACTGTAGTTGTGCATTTGTTTGAAAGACTTCGTCAAATTAACTCTTGGTTTGTGTTGTTCTAGTACCAAATAACAAAGTACACAAGTATATTCTGGGTCATCTAATAAATGATTATAAATCAAAATCTTAAACAAAAGGCCCAGTAGCTTGTCACTCAAGAATCCCTGTATCCAAGTCATCCTGCTCAACTGCATTGATCACATTGTACAAACTATTTCGTAAAAGCTTCTTTCAAGCCTTCGCATTCTCCTGTGCGTTGACAGTGTAACGCTTTTTGCATTATTATCGCCCACGCCTTTGTTTTTACATTATACGGAAGTTACATCCATTTTTCTGTATCGTCAGGCAGTCAATGCGATTATCATTTTCCTTTCAATATCTTCAGATTATGCTTCAGTTACTTTGCACAACCTATTCATTTTGACTGACTTACACTGTTATATTACTTTAATTCCCTGAACGTCTTATAATTTCCTTCTTCTTTCTGTCAGTTTAAGTATTTGGCCTGTTATCCTCAGCGTAATACACTACTCACCATTAAAATTTCTACACCAAGAAGAAATGCAGATGACAAATACATTATACTAGAAGTGTCATGTGATTACATTTTCACGCAATTTGGGTGCATAGATCCTGAGAAATCGGTTCCCAGAACAACCACCTCTGGCCGTAATAACTGCATTGATACGCCTGGGCATTGAGTAAAACAGAGCTTCGATGGCGTTTACAGGTACAGCTGCCCATGCAGCTTCAACACGATACCACAGTTCATCAAGAGTAGTGATTGGCGTATTGTGACGAGCTAGTTGCTCGGCCACCATTGACCAGTCGTTTTCGATTGGTGAGAGATATGGAGAATGTGCTGGCCAGGGCAGCAGTCGAACATATTCTGTATCCAGAAAGGCCCGTACAGGATCTGCAACATGAAGTCGTGCATTATCCTGCTGAAATGTAGGGTTTCGCAGGGATCGAATGAAGGGTAGAGCCACGGGTCGTAACACATCTGAAATATAACGTCCACTGTTCAGCGCGCCGTCAATGCGAACAAGAGGTGACTGAGACGTGTAACCAATGACACCCCATACCATTACACCGGGTGATACGCCAGTATGGCGATGACGAATACACGCTTCCAGTGTGAGTTTACCGCGATGTCGCCAAACACGGATGCGACCATCATGATGCTGAAAACAGAACCGGGATTCATCCGGAAAAATGACGTTTTGTCATTCGTGCACCCAGGTTCGTCGTTGAGTACACCATCGCAGGCCCTCCTGTCTCTGATGCAGCGGCAAGGGTAACCGCAGCCATGGTGTCCGAGCTGATAGTCCATGTTGCGGCAAACGTCGTCGAACTGTTCGTGCAACTGTTGTTGTCTTGCAAACGTCCCCATTTGCTGACTCAGGGATCGAGACATGGCTGCATGATCCGTTACAGCCATGCTAATAAGATGATTGTCATCTCGACTGCTAGTGATACGAGGTCGTTGGGATCCAACACGGCGTTTCGTTTTACCCTCCTGAACCCACCGATTCCATGTTCTGTTAACAGTCTCTGGATCTCGACCAACGCGAGCAGCAATGCCGCGATACGATTTCACCAGGCAACGCCGGTCAATTGCTGTTTTTGTATGAGAAATCGGTTGGAAACTTTCCTCATGTCAGCACGTTGTAGGTGTCCCCACCGGCTCCAGCCTTGTGTGAATGCTCTGAAAAGCTAATAATTTGCAAATCACAGCATCTTCTTGCTATCGGTTAAATTTCGCGTCTGTAGCACGTCATCTTCGTGTTGTACCAATTTTAATGGCAAGTAGTGTAGTAGTTACCATCATTATGCTAGTGTTTATCTATCTACCTCCAGTGACTACTCTTGATAAACGCACCCATTCTCCTCAGAGAATCACCTACTCCATTATCTGTTACTGTGTAAGCCTCACAATGCTGTTTGTATACAGACTTTTTCAAAGTATACCTTATCGTATTATGATTTTTGAACTGTGTATTTGCTATTACAAGCTGAAATACACCACCGGACACAAGGTGACTTCCTCTTGTCTCGTTCCTATAGCCGATCCCATTTCCCCACGACCATCTTACATTCATTACAAACAGTCCTACCGGAGGAACAACCGCAACGGGTATTTGTAGAGACTGAAAATACCGCTTCAGTTGTAAGGTTTTTTGTTTTTCAATGGTTAGGTTTCGAACGCTTGGCATATTTTTTGATTTAATTAAGTCATTTGATTGTGTTAATCACAAAATATTGCTCCAGAATGTATACCATTACGGAATATGGGGAGTAGTTAAAATTGGTTCACCTCTTACTTTAGCAACAGGCAGCAAAAGGTCATTACTCACAGAGTTGACAATGGTTGTGATGTGGGGTCTGAGTGGGGTACTGTCAAGTGTGGGGTGCCCCGAGGATGAGTGTCGGGGCCACTCCTGTTCCTTGCTTATGCAAATGATATGCCCTCTAGTACTAAGGGTAACTCTAAAATATTTCTGTTTGCTGATGACACTAGCTTGGTAGTAAAGGATGTTGTATGCAACATTGACTCGGTTTCAAATAATGCAGTACATGACCTAATTTCATGGCTTGTAGAAAACAAACTAACGCTAAATCACAGTAAGACTCAGATTTTACAGTTTATAACACAATTCAGATAGATAGTAAGCAGTCGTGGAAAGCCCACGTTCAGGATCTTGTTGAAAGACTTAATACTGCCATTTTTACTATTCGAACGGTACCAGAAGTGAATGATGGTTCGACACGAAAATTAGTCTACTTTGCTTATTTTCATTCACTTATATCGTATGGTTTTATATTTTGGGGTATCTCTTCCCATTCTAAAAGGATATCGTTGGCTCAGAAACGGACGGTTCGGGCAGAAAGTGGTGTAACTTCACGAACCTCTTGTCGACCCCTGTTTACGAGGCTGGGTATTTTGACATTGGCCTCTCAATATATATATATATATTCCTTACTGTCATTTCTTGTTAACAATAGTAGTTTATTCCCAAGAATACGTAGCTGTCACTCGATTAATACTCGGCAGAAATCAAACCTGCATTTGGATCGGACTTCCTTAACTCTTGTGCAGAAAGGTGTGCCGTGTACTGCTGCATCCATTTTCAATAAGCTATCATTCGAATTCAAAAATCTTAGCAGTAATCCACCTGGTTTCAAATCGAATCTGAAGAGTTTCCTCATCGGTCACTCCTTCTATTCTGTAGAGGACTTCCTTGAAAAATTAAGCTGATTTTTATTATATTGTTGATTGCGTTTACTACAACTTATGGACTGACTTTTCGGGTTCATAAACATTTATTTTTATCTGTTATTACTTTTATGTCGTAATTTCATGTACTGACACGTTTCATGATATTGGAGATTTGCTCCTCAGTTTGGTCCTACGGAACTTGACGTGTAAGTAAATAAATACCGGTTTCGGGCAGTTACACGCTCATCATCAAGTGTGATACTTAAAGTAAACAAGAGACTGAAGCTAATAATGATTTCTACACACAACAGTACACACGAGAAAATACAAAAGACGTAACACATAATGTTTGTAGAAAACGGAGGTCGGACTAGGTGCTTTAAAATGTTGAAATGTCACAGCGACACCAGAAATACAACGGATGACTGCCTGGGTGAAGAAGTACAGAGTGAACACCAGGACTCCTACATTTTGTTCCGTGACCTCAAGCGCCGCGATGGAGCGCGGTGTACCAACAGCGAGCGCAGAGCATGGAGTAGGTACACGTAGGAGGAAGCAAACTGGTAAGCCAGACTGACAAAAGTACTGGTATCTGCCGAGGTGAATAACGACGCTAGACCAACTACCTCGACCATCCGGAATTTCAGTTGCTGATGTACATGCAAAGGTAGAAAGTACTGCAAAACAGTAGCATGAAAGCGTTAAGAGTATATTATGAGTACATTATGAGTGGAAAAGGGAAATACTGAACAGGACCAGTACATAACTGTGATAAAACTCTTTAACTGGAAGCCGGTGGCTTAAAGCAGACGCATAAACAATAAAACACAATTAATTATTTTTCTTTCCATGGGTGGTAAGCAAATATAAATATAGTGGGGACGCATATGGTGAGGTGGAATAACGTGCCATAGTCATGAGTTAAAATAACATAGACATGGGCCACTCCTATTAAAAAAAAAAACATCTTGCTACTGAACAAGGTTTATTAGTAGGAGTGGCCCCTGTGTACGATCTTTTTTTTAGCTTATGACTCTGGCACGTTATTCCACGTCGCCATATGCGACCCCACTAAATTTAAATTAGCTTGCCACTCATGGGCAAGAATAAATGAGAACAAGGGGCGTGCGATAGAGTTGCGTTACCGCTTTCGTCACAATTGGGTTGGGTTGTTGTGGGTGAGGTGATCAGACAGCGAGGTCATCGGTGTCATCGGAGTAGGGAAGGACGGGGAAGGAAGTCGGCAGTGCCCTTTCAAACGAATCATCCCGGCATTTGCCTGGAGTGATTTAGGGAAATCACGGAAAATCTAACTCAGGATGTACGGACGCAGGATTGAACCGTTGTCCTCCAGAATGCGATTCCAGTGTGCTAACCACTGCGCCACCTCGCTCGGTCAGCACAGTAATGGTGCGCCGTATAGTATAGAAAGCTCACAAATGTTGCACACAGTTTGCACCAGATGTTCTTTGATCGTTCTCCGTATTGTCCTGATCGGTCAACCAATGTTTTACAACCGTTTCCATAGACGAAAAGGTATTTAGTGGCACAGCAGTCAGAAAATAACGAGTTTAAGGAGAGTAGCAAAAAGCATGGGTTTGGTCTTAGGTGGTAAATTTAACAATTAGGGCACTCAATAATTCGTTTCTTGAAATGGTTCAAATGGCTCTGAGAACTATGGGACTTAACTGCTGTGGTCATCAGTCCCCTAGAATTTAGAACTACTTAAACCTAACTAACCTAAGGACATCACACACGTCCGAGGCAGGTTTCGAACCTGCGACCGTAACGGTCGCGCGGTTCCAGACTGTAGCGCCTAGAACCACTCGACCACTCCGGCCAGCGTTTCTTGAAATGACAAGTCTCTTAGTGTAGGGGGCAATTACATAGACTGGCTGACAAAGAAAAGTGAGGTACCCTGAAGAAACGTACACACCTTCGGCGTGTATGGAAATGAGTAAAGTTTGTAATTCTCTATGACAGGTACAATGGCCATCAGTGTCCATTAGTGTTGTTCATTTGTAGTGTTATTACCGTTCCTAACATGATACATAAGGGACCTGAACTGAGTCATATTGACATGAATTGAGTCATATTTTGCGTGATCATGCAGCGTACTCGTTAAAAACTGCGTTATCAGCTACTACGATGAAGATGATGATGATGATGTTGGTTTGTGGGCCGCTCAACATCGTAGTCATCAGTGCCAGCACAAGTTCCAAATCTTTCCATTTCACGTCTCGGCACTTCCATAATGATGACAAGATGATGAGGACAGCACAAACACCCAGTCCCCGGACGGAGAAAATCCCTGACACGACCAGGAATCGAACGCGGGACCCCGTAATCCAGAGGCATTATCAGCTAATAACAGTGTTTGAGAAATTCTTCATTGTGGATCTCCGTAGAATCGTCCAATACCCAAATTTGTGGGGTATTCGGATGTGACAGTGGCCCGGTGA
Source organism: Schistocerca serialis cubense (assembly GCF_023864345.2). Classification (NCBI taxonomy): domain Eukaryota; kingdom Metazoa; phylum Arthropoda; class Insecta; order Orthoptera; family Acrididae; genus Schistocerca; species Schistocerca serialis. The sequence continues at coordinate 645,128,303 of NC_064638.1, read as the reverse complement.
TGGCTGCATGGTATTATGATACCACCAAAGGAATGATCACCGCATTGTGCTATAAGCCATTCGTTACCTCTTCACATCTGCACCTGTTACAGTCTGTCATACAACCACACTGAACAGAGACAAACAGCAGCCGGAATAGAGAATTACCATTCCACGCATAGTCTGCCATTACCACCACAACAAAACTGTTCTCTTTGGAGTGGTGCCGTGACTGAGAAGGACTGACTGCCGATGAATGGTGTCACATTGCATTCAGCGATGAATCCTAGTACTATGTTTATATCAACGCCATCAACAATCTGTAGAGCTGCGTGATGATGCGTGGCGGAAAGTACTTCTGCTTGCCCTAACTGCTTCCCCCATCCCTGTTCCATTCGTGAATGGCGCATGGCGCTTGGAAAGATTGATTACGTGTAAGCCTATGGATTTTTTTTTGAGTCATCAGTTTTCTGACTGGGTTGATGCGGCTCGCAACGAATTCCTCTCCTGTGCCAATCTCTTCGGCTCAGAGCAGCAGTTGCTCATTTCTAACGTCCTATCATCCCGTCGTTTCTGATTCTCCGTGTTTCCCACGTATCGCATCCCTCTCCGATTCTGCGCAGAACCTCCTCATTCCTTACCTCACCAGTCCACCCAATTTTTAACATTCGTCTGTGGCACCACATCCTAAATTCTTCGATTCTCTTCTGTTCCGGTTTTCCTACAGTCCGTGTTTCCCAACAACACAATGTTGTGCTCCAAGCGTACACTGTCAAAAAATTTTCTTCAAATTAACGCCTATGTTTGATACTAGTCGACTTCTCTTGGCAAGCAAAGTCTTTTTTGCCAACGCTAGTCTGCTTTTGATGCCCTCTTTTCTCTCTCCATCGTTGGTTATTTTGCTGCCTACTTAGCAGAAATTGTGTAGTTTCTTTAAATGGCATACACGTGCAAATAAGTATTCGCGCCGTCTCAGTACGGCAAAGATGTCGCAGGAATGTATGTTTATACTCTCCGCTGACAGGAAATTGAAGAATAAAAATATCAATTGTCTCGGTCTTCTGAGCTGGTACGAGAAAGACGTATGTAATCGAGTTGTCTCAGTATTGTGTTACGCAAATGTTCTAATACGCGGCAATCGCAACTTTTTCATTCTACTACCGAGCTACGTCCTGCTTTCCTTCTCCCGATACGAAGAGGACTTGCATTTTAAAAGTCAGCTATTGTAGGTCGTTGGGAGAAAAGGTAAATTACCAAGCCGCACACTAAAGCACTTGATTAATATTTATTTGATGTTTTAGAACACATCTATGGCTGCGGGTGTTTCTGGGGAGACAAATATTGGTACGCCTTCCTTACAATTCCTGCATATATCTCTCTCCCCAACCAATATATCTAGCGACCTATGAAGGACGTCGCCATCGGGAGAGTTAGCACGGTTGTAATAATTTAAAATAATTGTATAATTTTGTAAATTTTCTATTATACTCATTGCTGTCTATCTTTGTTTTGTGAATGGGATACTACGTTATCGCAAAGCGGAATGAAATGACGTGACGTGCAAAAGATTAAACACAATCAATTGGAGAATTAATTCAGGAAGGAGCGAGAACGCCAACGAAAATGTAAGAAAATTCGCAATCCATTACGTGAATGACTGCACTTAGTAGCGTCTCTGATAATAGTGATCGTAATACTTTTCCTAATCCAACTCCCAAATTGAAGTATTCTCATAAAACACCTAGGCATCTGGACAGACAATTAACTTAAAAGAGGTAAATGTGTGCATACAATCGAATTACACCAACAATGTATTTTGATACATGTTAAGCGAGGCACCACTGAATACGTTTCGTAGTGGTACCTTCACTGTTACAAACAGAACATTTCATTTTTTGAAGTGTTCCTTTATACTGTCACTTTACAAAATTATCAGAAAAAGAGTACATACATTAGGCAGATTGTTACCAGTTCCGTATAGCCAGGCACAACATGTCGCTGAAATGGACGTGGCAACAAATGAAAATGTAAGTCGAAATGTCGATCGACCAATTACATTTTTCATTTAACATGGACACAGATGACAGCAGCATTATCATTTTAAAAGGTACAATGATGACAGTAGATGCGGCAGGGCCACAATTTTCCCCAGGGAGTCTTATTCCAGTGGTGAAAATGTAACGCACGACAAAAAGCATGGATTCGTAAATCACTCTTTGCCTGTCACACTCACGCGTAATGTTAACGTGTGTGGACAGGGTGCACCGCTCACACCGGACACCCTGATCGCGGTGAAAATGTTACAATAGATATTTAAAAAAAGCTTCAATGATTTTTCAAAACAACAAAACGAAAATTTAAAGAGTTATCAAAACAACAGACAGATACACAAAGGGAATTACTTCAACAAAAAAGCAAACTCCTGATGCTTTCAAAAGCGACATAGCACAACAGTTCAATGACGTGCAAAAGATTTGCATGCTGATCTTTCAAATAAATTGTCGGATAAACTTATAAGTATGGGGAAAGAACTAAAAAAACAATATCTCAGTGAGTTTTCACAAGGTATAGACAATTTAAGCCAAAAAGTGTCGTAAGTACGCAAGCCACAAGAACATTTCGCGGAAAAGATGAGGCCCAGAAAAAAAAATGGAGTAGCAGCAATCACAATTGTGCCAGAATATAAACACACTCGTAGGTACGGTTGACGGGTTACAAACAGGGTACAAATGTCTACCTGAGCAGGTGCAAGAACTATCGTTGGAACTAAGTAGCATAAGTTTAAATACTCACATCACGAGAAAGGAGCAAGAAAGGATAGATACACTCGACTCGCATTCGGGAGGACGACGGTACAATCCCGCTTCCGGCCATCCTGATTTAGGTTTTCCGTGATTTCCCTAAATTCCTCCAGGCCAATGCCGGGATGGTTCCTTTGAAAAGGCACGGCCGACTTCCTTCCTCATCCTTCCCTAATCCGATGAGACCGATGACCTCGCTGTCTGGTCTCCTCTCCCAAACAACCCAGCTCAATCCAATCAATCCAAAGGACAATTAAAGACATTAGGGAAACAAAGGATAGGGCTGATGCTGGTATCCTAGACCAAGGAAGTACCCTTGTGCAGAAGGTAGTCTAGAAACACAAAGATTATGTAGATGTAATAGAGGAAGCAATGAAGGTACAGGAGGCAGAGATCTAGATCATAGATTGAAAGCAGTGGAGGACAAATCGCGGACTAACATCGTTAGTAACAATGAAAAGGAACATTCCATCCCAAGCTACCAGGTGTCAACAGATAGGATGGATAATCCGAACATCTATCCGCATTTGAATCCTAGCCTGTCAAGTGAAATAGATCGCAACTATAACATGCAGCAAGCGCTGCCGACTTCTGTCCCTGTCGCTCAGAGGTTCTCGAAATACGATCCGATACATCAAAACAATGCCATGCCGGCAACGTACAATGCTGCATGCCTTTTTACTTTGCTCGCGGATAAAGGCTTATTTCGAAACGGGTACTTTCCGATTTTTTCTTCCGAAGGTAGGCAAACAAATACAATCGTGCTCGTAAGAGCCTTTCGGAACGTTTTCCCAAGGAATTGGACCGAACTCGCTAGGCGATGTCTGGTCCATCGCTGTACAAGAGGGATTGAGACGCAAAGTGTTTAATCCCTCGCCATTCAACTGTAAGCACGGAGGGCTCAGAAGATACCTCAAGAAGTATCTAAATAAAATCCATTGCTGGACAAACCAGATATCACACGCAGATGTTCCAAAAATCTCGAAAAGTCGACTTCCGGCTACTACACGTGAGAATCACCACTCCTGAGCACGATATAGAGAACTTTCTCACAGTTTTCAATTACATTGATATCATGTACGAAGCGAGACCTGCGCAACCATAACGTGATAGTGCGCAGGCAGATCCCACAAGAACTAACGCACAACACGAAGGGAATGGCAATAACAACTAACACTTGGCAGCCATATCCCCCTTGCAACGATACCAATGGGAACCAATTTGGTAACTGGAAGGGTCATGAGGATGTAAAAATTACCAACGACAGACTGTTAGTCAGACAGGATTTAATGGCCAGAGAGGTTATGGTCAGCAAGCGTACAATACGCCGCCGACCAGGGCAATAACCCGAACAGCCACTGGCAACTGGACGACAAAATGACCCTCCGCCGCCTAATTATAATCTGTACAATCGAAGTTATGTTTCGAATAGCGGCCAAGGACAACGAAATTTCGAATCGAGATCTACAAAAGGTACTAACTGACAAAACCAGGCAAAAAGAGTGCACATATTTGAGGTTATCCCTAAAGAGGAGATCAGTGCTCACGGTAATTCGGAAAGCTCGAAGCGGTTTCGGTTTGCACCGGTTCGATGACCAGTAATAGATGTGGGGGCGCAGAACTAGTCACAAACTGTTTTCATAGATACGACAACTGTGGTGGTGACAAAATGGACTTTCTCAGGAACATACACTCCTGGAAATTGAAATAAGAACACCGTGAATTCATTGTCCCAGGAAGGGGAAACTTTATTGACACATTCCTGGGGTCAGATACATCACATGATCACACTGACAGAACCACAGGCAAATAGACACAGGCAACAGAGCATGCACAATGTCGGCACTAGTACAGTGTATATCCACCTTTCGCAGCAATGCAGGCTGCTATTCTCCCATGGAGACGATCGTAGAGATGCTGGATGTAGTCCTGTGGAACGGCTTGCCATTCCATTTCCACCTGGCGCCTCAGTTGGACCAGCGTTCGTGCTGGACGTGCAGACCGCGTAAGACGACGCTTCATCCAGTCCCAAACGTGCTCAATGGGGGACAGATCCGGAGATCTTGCTGGCCAGGGTAGTTGACTTACACCTTCTAGAGCACGTTGGGTGGCACGGGATACATGCGGACGTGCATTGTCCTGTTGGAACAGCAAGTTCCCTTGCCGGTCTAGGAATGGTAGAACGATGGGTTCGATGACGGTTTGGATGTACCATGTACTATTCAGTGTCCCCTCGACGATCACCAGTGGTGTACCGCCAGTGTAGGAGATCGCTCCCCACACCATGATGCCGGGTGTTGGCCCTGTATGCCTCGATCGTATGCAGTCCTGATTGTGGCGCTCACCTGCACGGCGCCAAACACGCATACGACCATCATTGGCACCAAGGCAGAAGCGACTCTCATCGCTGAAGACGACACGTCTCCATTCGTCCCTCCATTCACGCCTATCGCGACACCACTGGAGGCGGGCTGCACGATGTTGGGGCGTGAGCGGAAGACGGCCTAACGGTGTGCGGGACCGTAGCCCAGCTTCATGGAGACGGTTGCAAATGGTCCTCGCCGATACCCCAGGAGCAACAGTGTCCCTAATTTGCTGGGAAGTGGCGGTGCGGTCCCCTACGGCACTGCGTAGGATCCTACGGTCTTGGCGTGCATCCGTGCGTCGCTGCGGTCCGGTCCCAGGTCGACGGGCACGTGCACCTTCCGCCGACCACTGGCGACAACATCGATGTACTGTGGAGACCTCACGCCCCACGTGTTGAGCAATTCGGCGGTACGTCCACCCGGCCTCCCGCATGCCCACTATACGCCCTCGCTCAAAGTCCGTCAACTGCACAGACGGTTCACGTCCACGCTGTCGCGGCATGCTACCAGTGTTAAAGACTGCGATGGAGCTCCGTATGCCACGGCAAACTGGCTGACACTGACGGCGGCGGTGCACAAATGCTGCGCAGCTAGCGCCATTCGACGGCCAACACCGCAGTTCCTGGTGTGTCCGCTGTGCCGTGCGTGTGATCATTGCTTGTAGAGCCCTCTCGCAGTGTCCGGAGCAAGTATGGTGGGTCTGACACACCGGTGTCAATGTGTTCTTTTTTCCATTTCCAGGAGTGTATTACCAACTGTGTAGATGAAAATGAGGAATTAATCAATGCACAAATACTTGGTATAAGGTTGCACATAGTACTGGGCACTAGAATTACCATGAATATAATTTTACAAGGTCTGTTTGAACAATTAAAAAAAGAGGATAAATACCGACGCTTCCAGCCCAAAATTGTAAAATCCAAACAGCTGTAGTAGGTAAGGATAAAGGCGTAAAATTGCAGTCGCGCACGCATGTTCAAATTTATAGCTTATCTTTACAATGCATTTTTATTGTGGTTGAAAGACTAAACGTAGACTAGCTTATCGGCATGGTCACCTTTAGGAAATACCAAACACAAGTTGCCATTGATATGGGGAAGTGTCATTTCGTTGTGAACGACCAACGATATTCAGTAGACCTAGTCAAGTCAAAAAAGTTGAAAAAACAGTAACGACTTACTAAAATGTATTGTTTCAACAACAACACCTAGAGCAGAGCCAGTGGCGAGTTTGTTTACCAGACGATCACGTTAACGACTTTATATTACACACTCACAATGTGTAGGAACACTATAGCGTCTGCAAATGCCTTAGTAAGACAAGCATTTATTGACACTATCCAAATTCGAGACGAAAAGTTAACGGAGAAATTGTTGTGTATCAGAAGGATAAGCTTACAAATAAGTCAAAACTAATTGAACTATACCCGATATTGCCCAAAAGACCCTTAGAGATAGTTTCATTGGACGCGGCTGGACCGTGTCCGCAGAGCTCAGCCGCGCGGGGTAGCCGTGCGGTCTTGGGCGCCTTGTCACGGTTCGCGCGGCTCCCCCCGAGTAGCTCAGAAAAGAGTGCCTTCGCCGTGCGCAAGAATTCATAGAATCTGGCGCTATACTATTTAAACCCACTGTAAGTATGCGATTGAGACGCAGTGCATGTAAGCAGCTAAGTGAGGCGAGGACAGAACCGCGCACGCGCAGTAGCTAAAGACTGACAACCTCCGCGCGTGCAACAGAACAGTGCCGACAGATCACCGCCAGACGACGATCGTAGCTTAGCAAAGATAAGCCAAGCAATCTACAGTTGTGGAAACCTTATAACAGGAGTTGACCAATAATAAAATAAAACGTCTACACTGCAGAACTAAACTCTGATTAAGGAATTAGGAAGAACTAAGCTAAGGAATATATATAGGGTGAGTCACTAACTACTGCCACCTAAAATGACTCCGGAAGTATGATAGTAGCTGAAACGTTTGTGGGACAAATGTTGCATGGGACAACGGGGGCCATAATATGACGTTGATTTTTTGTTGCTGGGTGGGGTCGCGTCAAAGATATCAAGGTCAGCTTTTTCTTTTCTGATGGAATGCTACACTTTGGTACTTGTTTTCTGATAGCGGCTATAGAGACGAATCCAGTGATGTGTAACTGTAAGATTTTTGAAGGTCAACGACGATCAAAAAAGTTGCATGAACGTCCATTTAAAGAAGGTGTTCGAAGTGATGACCATTGTTATCAAGGCAGTGCTGCTATCTTCTTATCATTGATTGAGTGGTATTCCTTATCGCTTTGGCACTTATCGAAGCACATGCTCAGACAATTTTTCTCTCAAATATCGTGCAAATAGTAAATAATCACCGAATATGGCACGTAAGATGCCATGCACATGTACACACCATTCGACAGTTTCACAATACAACACTAATAGAACGGTAAGACTAGTATCGTCGAGTCAAGTGAATGTGAATGATGTATTCCTTCGAAAAACAAGTCGATATGTTTCTCGTTCACGGAGAATGCCAACGAAATTCAATGAGACCTAGAGACTTCCACAACGTACTCACCCTACACGTCGTACATTTAAATATGCGTATGATAAACTGAGATCAACTGAATCCTTAACGCATCGGAAACATATCTGGCAAAGGAAAGTTACTAATGAGGAAACTAAAGTTGTTACTCTTGCCATTGTGGTTAAAGATACTTGTGTTAGTTCAGTGTTGTTCGTGTTCTGCATCGCGATAAATATCATCCTTATCATATCAGTCTCCACCAAGAGTTAACTGGTACGGATTGTATGCGTCGCACTGAATTCTGCCGATGAGCTCAACTTCAGATTCAGGGGGATGACACATTTATTAATTTGATTTTATTTACTGACGAGGCTACATTCACGAACCATGGAAATGTGAATTTGCATAACATGCATTACTGGGCAGCTGAAAATCAACGTTGGCTGCGGCAAGTTGCACACCAGAACTCGTGGTCAGTGAATGTATGGTGTGGGATTGTGGAGGACAGAATTATAGGGCTCCAATTTCATCGGAGGAAATCTTAACGGTAGGAAGTACACCACATTCCTACAAGAAACATTAGGTCTGTGATTGGAAGAAATACCTTGAGGAACAAGGAACAGAATGTGGTATCAACACAACCGGGATCCGGCACATTTTTCGTTGATGGCTAGAAATGAATAGCAGAGACAATTCCCAGATGGTTGGATTGGACGTGGGGGAGATGTGTCGTGGCCGGCTCGTTCACCAGGCTTGACGCCACTGGATTTTTTCTTGTGGGGGTGTAACCTCCCCCTCACTTATCGACCTTAATGACAGTGAAAAATTAAACCGCGTGTACCTAATGGAAATTTGGGAAAAGCAATCGTCAACGCAGTTAATCTGTCGGTAAAGAGGGAGGAAAGGGTTACATCTAAATGAAAGGAAAAATGCAAATGAAACTGGTGGAAATTAATTTTGAAAAGGGGTAAAGTTAATAAAGTAAATGTGCGGCCGTTACGTTAACAATTAACTAGCGGCAATTAGATATTTGAGATTTGGGGACATTATGGTCGCCAGTCCTATGGACAATTACTACAGTAACTGAAAAAGAAAGGTTATTACACATATAATTAGCACTAGAAGCGTGGCAACTGAAGGTTGACACGTGTAGTATGAATACTGAAAGTTTGTCAGAAGTAATAAATTTCGCTACACTCTGACTTAATTTAGCAAAAGAATTAATAAAACCGGAAAATTGAAAGTTAATTTAGTGACTGAAATTAATAGTGAGCTTTGTTTCTGAAGCACATCGAAATTCAGTAAGATACGGTTAGTCTTGGGCTACCTCAACAATCATTTCAAAAGCTACTTGAATCTACGCAATTTAGAAATAAGAGATTTAACTTTGAACTTGAATTAAATGACTCTGAACAATTAACAATAGTAAAATTTAGTACGTACCAAGCTGAGCTGCAGTCACAGATAAGCTAAAATACGGTAACAAAACTCGCACTCTTAATTTGTGCTTGTGTAATCTAAATATTGTAGCCAGCTATGAATACATTAACAGAACTTTGAAATTAAAGCAGTGAAATCGAATGATATTACTTTAATGTTGGCGTTTGAATTTCAACGACACTCGGGTTCATTTCGGAAAAGGAAGGGACCCTGCTTGGTAATGCAATTGGGACAATGAGCAACAAAGGTTCATGCTACGTTGCTGTAATTTAGTGAGAAAAATTTAACTGTTTGAAAAGCTGAGGTCTGCCATACAGTTCTATAACTTTACGTGCTACCAGTCTTCCTTGGTGGTTGATTGAAGGTTTGAAGTCGTCGATCGAGGAGGTGGCAACAGTCACTCATTGTCGGCCGTCACTGTTGCAGAAGCTGGATGTTGGCGCGCCTTCTTCTCGACACGGTCTCCAGCCGAAACGGGCTCTTGATGTGTGCCAGCTAACGCTTCCCGTCCGCGTCACCGTGTTAGAAACTATCATAGCAAGTCTAGCGCAATTACATGCTTCCAAACCCCGAAAGCGCGGCAACTCGCGGGAGCGTCACACAACACATCTGCTCCACTGCCCTCCTCCAGCCAGACTCCCACTGCTCTGCCCGCGCTCCACGAGGCAGAGTTAACACTACCAAAGATCCTAAACACTGGTTCTCCACACGACCTATCGATGTCATCGTTCGATAGCATAGTTTTCCCTAGGCCAGACCCAGCGTAAAAATACAAATAATATTCACAAAACAAACCAATTATACATCGACATAAATGCATATATATACAAATAGTAAAACAATTGCAATATACAAAGACACAGAAATGTCATATATTCAGGTAACAAAATAAGGAAAAAAATTATAGTACAATAGATGGAAATAGGAGGATATCCATTCTCGGCGTTACAGGGGTTCGTAAAAGACATTGTTTACAAAGACGTTTCAACTACACCTGAAGATATGCGAGAGAGAATCGTCAGAGCATGTGCTTCGATGTCGATGTCGATAACGAATACCACTAATCCACCATAAGAAGATTGCAGCACTGCACTGATACCAATAGTCATAACTTCGAACACCTACTGTAAATGGACGTCCCTGCCACTTTTGCGACCTTCGTTGACTTTAAAAGACCTTACCGTTACACATGAGTGGATTCGTCTCGATAGCCGCTATCAGAAAATAGGTACCAAACTATACCACCTTATCTCAAGCGACTCCACCTAGTGACAAGAAACCAACGTCATTATATGGCCCCCGTTGTACCATGCAACGTTTGTCCCAGAAACTTTTCAGCTCCTATCATACTTCATAGTTAGTGACAAAGTAATCACTATCTAAAGAAAATAGCTACACACTATGAAACTATGTACAAGTTATTTACATTTATACAAGTGGCTATTTACACGCTACACGAAACGGTATATCTACATGAAGACTGAAGGAATATAAATTAAGTCTTGAATACTTGAACATTCTAAGAGAGACGCGATGGTGTACGCCTAAGACATCACTTTTCTTTGTGTGAGTGTGATGGTGTGAATGCGTGTATGAAAAAGCTACAGTATGTCAGATGTATAAAAAGAAAGAACTTAGGCCTTATGCTACCGAATAAAAAGGGGTCAGACCAATCAGTACAAGTCGTTGTGACTGAGAACAGTACCAAGCAAGTGTTACTGCAGTACATTTGCACCCAAACACATGTTGACTGCCTGCCGCTGTGGCCAAGCGCCTCTAGGCGCCTGAGTTTGGAACCACTCAACCGCTACGGTCGCAAGTTCGAATCCTGCCTCGGGCATGGATGTGTGTGATGTCCTTAAGTTAGTTAGGTTTAAGCAGTTCTAAGTTCTAGGCAACTGATGACCTCAGATGATAAGTCCCATAGTGCTCAGAACCATTTGAACCACAAGTCGTCTCAACATTGTTTTACACTTGTTCATTGGAGAGCTCTCGTAGAGACATATTCATACACAATAGAATACATAGGAATGACGTCCTGTACTAAAATGAAATATAAGTACCGACATTGAAGTACACTGTTTACATTCGATGATGATTCTTGTATAATACAGTACTGTACTATCAGCAGTAGCTAGTAAACACGAAGTAAGTGAATTGACGTGAGTAGATGATCACAAAATAAAGCTTTCAGTAGTTCTCTCGTGATGAACGAAGAATTGCCGTAGTAGAGTAAAAACTGAATGCTTCTTTCTGCCCATAACATTTCCTGTTGACCAATAGACACATCCTCGTAAACTTGTCAGAGGCGTAGCTAAGAGTAGTTACGCAGGCGTATCGCGATTTTATGTTATGGAGCCTTTCTTCCGCCGCATCAGTCACGATGGACACTCGCGTAAGGTGCAATGTTTGAACACAAAACTTATGCACATCGTGTCATTATGTTATATGAAAATATTTTGTCAGCACTGCAAAATGAGACTGAAAATACAACCCGTTAATTGTTAAAGTAAGATGACACTATGAACACAGACAGCTCACAAATGAACATTCAAAACGATAACGCCCGAGAGAAAAATGTGATAAAAATGATACTGTAAAAACTAAAATACGTTATCTCACATAAAATCTCTAGTAATGTACGTAGTATTAACTGTCGTGTATGTATAATTTCTGTACAGTGTGTATGTTAAGTTTTCTATAATATGTATGTAAAGAAAGGTAAATGCAATACGAAAATCTATATGTACGGAGTAAGAAATGCGCGAACCCGGCGTGTCAATATATTTTAAAATGTAAATACTCAGGTTATCATAACAATGATGAAATGTAAAAATTGTGTTATGACGCAATTCCAGAACTGCAAATGTGAAATAATAACTGTAAATGTGCTACGAACATTTTGTGAGAGTTTGAAACCTGTTAATTCCGTGTGTTCTCATGGAAAGCGTTTGCCAGTCATGAGCAGTAACGACTGTTCATATCCTTTGTAGACTCGTGTATCAACAAGGCCTTCTACCACAGAGAAGGAATGGAAACGAATAAAAAAATGGTTCAAATGGCTCTGATCACTATGGGACTCAACAGCTGTGGTCATTAGTCCCCTAGAACTTAGAACTACTTAAACCTAACTAACCTAAGGACATCACACACACCCATCCCCGAGGCAGGATTCGAACCTGCGACCGTAGCAGCAGCGCGGCTCCGTACTGGAGCGCCTAGAACCGCACGGCCACCGCGGCCGGCGAAACGAATAAAAGCACGGGAGACTTACCTTGAAAACTTTCAAGTGTCTTCTGGATGTTGATAGCATGAGCCTGGTTCAATCACTGAAACACGTGTATTACGACAGGAACAAATGCCTGGGCCGTCAACGATGAACCTTCTCGCCACACCATCGACGGTTGTTCCACTATGCACAACCCTCAGCCCTCCACGTTGCAGCAGTAGGAGGAACACTTTTGTAGAATTTGGGTAAACAAGTGAAATTGTAGCACATTTATGTGCAGCTCAACTTAACTGCCGCGTTAACAAACTCAAGTGCACTTGCAGCTTGCCTCATGTGAGGTGCGCGCACTGGCCAATGCCGCGCTAGGAGACGTTAAATCTCCGAATTCAAATGTAACTGTTGACGAAACCTTTACTAAATTTTTCTAAATAGTAGAAGTAATAATTTGTAAAATGTAAATTAAACAAATATATATACAAAACGACACGTTCCGACAGTAATCATGCCAATCTCGCACACGAATTAAGTTGTCAGTACCTTGACAGGCCAATAGTTTTAAGGATGCAAACAGTGGAATGCATCACCACTACATATTGACGTCCAGTGATATGGATCAAGCCAGTATACAGTGAGAGCGGGCCGAGACACTAGTGTAGGTTCTTTAAATGGCCTACACGTATAAATAAATATTCGCGTCATCTCCGTACGGCAAAGATATCGTAGGCATGCATGATTATATCTCCGCTGACAGAAAATTTACGAACGAAAACAGCAATTATTTTATGTACCATTTGTCTTTTTTCACCGATCTCGCTGTCGGTTGTTCTTCTGAGCTGGTGCTAGAAAGACGTGTGTAATCGAGTTCTAATGTACGGGAATCGCAAGCTTTTCATTCTGCTACCGAGCTACGCCCTAATTTCCTTCTACCGATGCGACGAGGACTTACATTTTACAATTCATCTCTTCGGAGAGGAAGTCAACTCGAAGAAAGAATAGTCGCCGATGCCACGCCGTCTTCGTTACACGTCGAAGGGGAGAAAAGGTAAATTACCAAGTCGTACACTGACACATTAATTCAACAGATCATGGCATTCTCTTCACTTTCACTCAAGATAGTAATGTCATCAGCGAATTGTGTCATTGATATCCTTCCATATCCATTCAACCTGAATGCCAGTCCCACTCCTGAATCTTTCTTTTATTTCCGTCATTGCTTCTTCGATGTAGAGACTGAACAGTACATCCATTTTAATACGAGCATTTTGTTCTTAGTTGTACACTCAAATTATTATCTCTTGGCTTCTGTACATATTGTATATTACCTGTCTCTCCCTATAGCTTACCCCTATTTTTCTCCTAATTTCGAACATCTTGCACAATTTTACATTGCCGAATGCTTTTTCCAGGTCGACAAATCCTAAGAACGTGTCTTGATTCTTCTTTTATCTTGCTCCATTATCAGCCGCTACGCCAGAATTGCCTCTCTGGTGCCTTTACCTTTCCTAAAGCCAAACGATCGTGATTCAACACATTCACAATTTTCCTTTCCATTCTTCTGTATGTTATTCTTGGCAGCAACTTGGATACATGGGCTGTTAAGCTCACTGTGCGATAATTCTCGCAATTGTCAGCTCTTGCAGTCTTCGCAATTGTGTGGATAATATTTTTTCCGATAAACAGATGGCATCACTCATACATTCTACACACCAGCATAAATAGTCATTTTGGTACCACTTTCCTCAATGATTTTAGAAATTCCGATGGAATGGGATCCATCCCATCTGTCTTATTTGATCTTAAGTCCTCCAAAGCTCTTTTATATTCTGATTCTAAAACTGGATCCCCTACCACTTCCCAATCGGCTCCTGGTTCTTTTTCTGTCGCATCACACAAATCTTCAACCTCATAAGGGCCTTCAATGTACTCTTTCCATCTACCCACTCACTCCTATGCATTTAACAGTGGAATTCCCGTTGCACTCTTAATCTTACTATCCGTGCATTTATTTTCGCCGCAGGTTGCTATGCCTTCCCTCTATTCTGATTCAGCTCTTGCAATATCATTTCTTTTCGACTTCTTCACATTTTTCATGCAGCCATTTCGTCTTAGCTTCACTGCACTTCCTATTAATTTTATTCATCAGCGACTTGTATTTCTGTATTCGTGAATATCCCTGAACATTTTTGTACTTCCTTCTTTCATCGATCAGCTGCACTATTTCTTCTGCTATCCATGGTTTCTTCGCAGTTATCTTCTTGTACCTGTGTTTTCCTTCCAAAATTCTGTGATTGTCTTTTTTAGAGTTATCCATTCCGCTACTGCCTATTGAGCTATTTCGTATTGCTGTCTCTTTTGCCTTAGAGAACTTCAAGTGTATCTCCCATTCATTAGTACTTCCGTATCCCACTTCTTTGTGTGTTGATTCTTCCTGACTAGTCTCTTAAGCTACAGCCTTCTCTTATCATAACTACATTGTGATCTGAGTCTACATCTGCTCCTGGGTACGCCTTACAATCCAGTATCTGATTTCGGGATCTAGTCTGACTATGATGTAATCTAAACGAAATATTCCCATATCATCCGGCCATTTCCAAGTATACCTCCTCCTCTAGTGATTCTTGAACAGAGTATTCCCTGATATTAGGTGAAATTTATTACACAACTCAATTAGTCTCTCCACTCTCTCATTCCATGTCGCAAGCCCATATTCTGCTATAATCTTTTATTCTGCTCCTTTCCCTGAAACTGTATCCCAAGCCTCCATTGCGATTAGAGTTTCAATCTGTGTTGGTCCATCATGGACAGGGGGCATTGCTCGTCAAGTATTTGTCGATATCAATGGAACTCACCAACAGCCGTGTAACTATGATGTTATTTAATTTTATTATGAAGGCTACCAGTTTCAGCATTTCATTGTGCCATCTTCAGGCTCCATACGCCTCTATCCAAATAAACAAACATGTAGTATAGAGCCTGTAAAGGAATTATATAAATTTTTTTATGAATATATAGACACTAGTTCAACTACCAGAGATTAATGCGTAAAGCATTTGCTGAACAAAAGAAGCTTTATTCTCTTCGTTTATTAGTTTTAGAATAAGTTACCTTTCGCTGTTATCCTTTCCTAGTGTTAAGATGTGTTGCGCCATTTCTTACTGATAAAATTGCGTTAAAAAATGGAAGTGATTTTGAAGCAGAGCGATTTCGTATTTTGTGATACCATGGGTCCCAGCTCCTGAAATATTGGAAAATTATTACAATTATTTTAATGTTATCCAGAGAATTTAGATGGAGGCGACGATATTCACGGCGACGCTGCTCAACAATAGAGGTACGATTATGTGTTCATCTTCTTCTTTCGTGGCCACTACCGTCAATTTCAATATATTTGCCACGACATTCAGAACCTGCAGTCTTTCTTTTCAATTAATTTCGAAGTCCATGCATTTACGTTCTAAAATGAATAAATGCATTTAGCTGTAATTCTTTTTGTACAGGCCACGGGGGGTGATTGCACTCAAAATGTACGTCTCTCTATCCCGTTCATATGTTCTCATTCATCTGAGTTTGTACAAGAGTAACAATATTTCAGACTCACAGTATTAACGCTTTTTTCTTTTGACCACTCATTCGCGAATCTACGTGTCCTCTTATTTGATGTAGTCAGTCGGCAGTATTCTTTAACATTATTGGTAATATTCAATGGCTTAGTTTCCACAATTGGTCTTTGCCTGTGTCGGAATAGCGCTTCACGCGAAATGTTTATTACCCGACCTCCACAATAACTTTTATTTCAAAATTTCGACGACCGACTGAATAATGATTTTTCTAACAATAACAGTAGCAAAATATAATCATATAAGAGGACGCGTTACAAGCCATAAATCTCTATAGCTTCATTCAAAGACGTGACTGCAATTTGTTATCACATCTTCGAATGAATCGGCAGTGCAACGACTGAATTTACGATAACCAGAGATTTATGGCTCTATACGACATGTTCGTCTATTTGGATATAGACGTCTGAGGCCTGAAAAGGGCATAATGAAATGACGAAACTGGTAGCCTTCACAATAACAGAATAACTTAAGTTACACGGCTGTCGATGCATTTTACTGACATTGACTATTAGATTTTCATGTCGCTTTACGTACTGCATTATCCTTCCAGTATTCTCATACACTTACTGTCTATTCACCTTCAGCATGCGACGTCGGTATATATACCTGAAATATCGTTGTCGATGTTGGTTTGCTCTCGGTTCTGATAAGAACAACCTTATCACTAAACAGTTCACAGTAACTCTCTCTGTGTCCTGCGTTCGTATTTATGACGAATTCTACTCCCGTTCTACCATTTGCTTCTGCTGTTGATATTACCCTATACTCATGTAACCACGAATTCTTCTCTTCTTTGTATTTCACTTCACGGACCCCTACTATATCTAGATTGAGCATTTCCATTTCAGGTTTTCTAGCTTCCCTACTGCGTTCAAGCTTCTGAAACCCCACGCCCCGAGTCGCAGACTGTTATCTTTCCATTGGTTATTCTACATTTTTCTCAACATCACCTCTCCTTTGGCAGTCTTCTTCTGGAGATCCGAATGGAGTACTATTCCGATATCTTTGGCCAATGGAGACATCATCGTGACACTTTTTCAATTACAGATTATATGATCTGTGGATATGTGTTATGTGTCTTTAATGTAGTGGTTTCCGTTGCCTTCTGCATCCTCGTGCCGTAGATCATTGCTGATTCTTCCGCGTTTAGAGGCAGTTTCCCACCCCACAGACAACAGAGTGCCCTGAACCTTTGTCAGCTATTCCCCCCTCTTTGATAAGATCGTTGGCAGAATGAGGGTAACTTCTTATGCCTGAAGTCTTCGGCCGCCGATGCCGGTTATTAAACAGAATTGAAGGGTGGCGGGTTTCGAACCCGGTACCGAGGACGCTACTCCTACATCACGGGTGCTGTATTGGATGCAGTTGCTCACTCTACCCCTGATGACAATCGCTGGCGGGTGTGTCGACGACCTGGGGAGAAGTCTCGTTCTTCCAGTGTTTAGGAAAGGAGGGGCGCAGAAATATTACTCCTGACGTCATAGTGTGGTGATCAATCGGGTATGACTTCAGGCCAAGGCTAGTAGTGACTGAGAGAATCGATCAGCACGTTGATAAGTCACGGACATTCTGTGTCTTCCTCTGTTACTTCTCATACTACAATGTCATGGTGCCATTTTTTAACAAGAAAGTGTTCCTCCACACGTTCACTTTTCTCTAGGAAACGCTTCTCATGTTGAGATATGCCCTGACATGTTCACAGTAGAACATTTGTGGGATCAGTTCGAACGTTAACTCTGTCGCATTGTCGGAACTGGTTTTCGTCAGGGGGGGGGGGGAAAGGCTTTATGACACCTTTCTCAACCGAATTAACTCGTGTAATCAGGGCAGGCCACGTGTCATTCCAGTGAGTGGAGTCGTTGTGTCAACTTACATGTGAATTGAACTCATCTTGATCCTGTAATCATTTAAATTATTTCTCCTATCCGCCCTTGAAGTTCCATTCCATTCCCCCCCACCCTTTTGTCGGCCAGTGTAGGAAAATACCAAGACTCCTTCCTATGTAATGACGTTTTCTTTACTAAATTAACAGAATTTACAAACTGAATCGCCTCCGTATTAGAAATAAATCATTAACTACATTGTGACCACCCATACTCTTAAGTCAGGGGAAGCCTCCGTGAAGCCACTTACAAGATTCTATAAGGGGGGTTGGAGAGGAAGGACGTGAACATCAACAAGTGTTTCCTCATTTTACTGGTCTGTTCTAGAGCTTTCGAATGGCGTTAAATCAGAGTATGTATCCATTAAAAACAGTACGTACAAATTTCAGCCTCAGTTGATTTCGATCTCGTTGTACTTCTGCATACTATCATATGCCGAAAACCCACATTTTGTTATCTTGAAGCGTTCATGAAGAGGAATTTATGCCTTACCCTACTCAAACCATCTATTTGTATCCTCCTCTTCTACATTCCATGTCACGAGGAATAGCGGCCCATTTACTGTACAAGATGGTTACCAACGCTCTAATGTGATGGTGGACATAAAGTACTGAAGCAATTATCCGGAAATTAAAACTCCAGAGAGGAAGTGCAGACAATTAACGCATTTCCCTAGAAAGGGAAAAAATAGTGGCGTAGGGAAACTTGGGCCGTTGGTTGTGCAGCCTTAATTAAGCCTTAGTGCTATTAGGATGTGCACCACAGAGTCTGAGTGGAGTCACAACGACCACTCGCTGCTACTCGTAATGCAGCGTGGCTAGTGCCTGCCGCATCTGCACCATAACGCAACCGGACATTGCAAAAGGCTTGCTCCTTTTCTTCGTTTACCGAGTAACGCAAACCACGATTGCTGAAAGTGCAGAGGGAGTCTTATCTGATTACAGAATTAAATTTCTTCCTATTACCGGTAACTAATTATTATAGATTTGTCTTCACAATATGTTCGCATTAAGTATGCACCGCTAACAACATGCGGCGGTTGGAAGCAATAAGAAAGTTTCCTGTATTTCAGAATTGTAAAATGAGTTCTAAAACTAGTGCTACGTATTTTTGAATCAATATAGTTTTCCCAAGTTTAACCATTAAGACATGAAGACTTAATTCTGCCATTAACAGAGAAAATTCTTCTTTATCGATTTTTAGTGAAAGCAACAAATTACTTTGTGGAATAATGATTTTCCATTTAGAAAACTGTCAAAAGACAACAGATGAGTGCCCACTTACAAGATGAGAGCGAGCAAGTAAACAAAAAAGAAAAAAGTCTCGGAGTCCATCCCAGTGCTACATACAGAGGGTCACACAGAAGAGAAACGTTTGATTCCAAACAAAAATCATCCCATAAATAAACTGTAGCTTGTAGCAAGTGACACATTGAAAACGTGATAATAGGAGTGACTTTGGTGCCTTTGCTAATAATACGAAAATCGTTCGTCTCACACATCGTTCAACACTGGAACACGAAAGGGAGAAGACAAAATACCCCACACCACACACGATAATGTGGCTTTGGGAATATTGCTTTATTTTATTTTATTCTACACGTCCATTTCCATAGGACCAAATTGAGGAGCAAATCACCATGGTCATGGAATATGTCAGAACAAGAAAATACAAAATAAAAGTAATAACATACAAATGTTTATGAACCCGAAAAAACACAAGCCATACGTTTATCTAAACGTAATCAACAATACAACACAGGAACCAGCTTAATTTTTCAAGAAAATCCTCGACAGAATAGAAGGCGTGATCCATGAGGAAACTCTTCAGTTTCGATTTGAACGCACGTGGATTCCCGCTAAGATTTTTGAATTGTTACAGTAGCTTATTGAAAACTGATGCAGCAGTATACTACACATCTTATGCACAAGAGTGAAGGAAGGGCGATCCATATGTAAATTGGACTACTGGCTAGTATTAAATGAGTGAAAGCTGCTAATTCTTGGGAATAAAGTGATACTATTAACAAGAAATGACAGTAAAGAATATATATATTGAGAGGCCATCGTCAGAATACCAAGACTATTGAACAGTGCTTGACAAGAGGTTCACGAAATTACACCACTTATTGCTCGAACCACCTATTTCTGAGCCAAAAGTATTCTTGAGAATGGGAATAGTATCCCATTAATATAATACCATACGTAATAAGAAAGTGAAAATAAAAAAGGTAGACTAGATTTCGTGTCAAAATATCACTTTCTTTAGACACCGATTGAATAGTAAAAATGGCAGCGTTAAGTATCTCACTCAGATCCTGAATGTGGACTTTTCACTACAGTCTACTACCTATCCGAACACCTATAAATTTTAACTGCTCAGTTTCAATGATCGTATGCCCATTCTGAGAAACTGAAACATCATGGCCGGCCGAGGTGGCCGAGCGGTTCTAGGCGCTACAGTCTGGAAGCACGCGACCGCTACGGTCGCAGGTTCGAATTCTGCCTCCGGCATGGATGTTTGTGATGTCCTTAGGTTAGTTAGGTTTAAGTAGTTCTAAGTTCTAGGGGACTGATTACCTCAGCAGTTAAGTCCCATAGTGCTCAGAGCCATTTGAACCATTTTTGAAACGTCATGTTTTGTTGAATTGTGTATTAGAAACTATAAAAACGTAGGTATGTGTACAAATGCAGGTGAATATGCAGAAAAGTATCAAGAAACACAATATTAGTGCTGTTGCCCCTAGATTTAGTCATCGAATGAACACATAGAATGCCACAATGACACTGTAATGTGAGAGCAACAAGGATCCATATCACGTACACAATTGCAGCAATACAACGTGACAGGTTCCCTGATTAAGGGTCTATGTGGTAGAAACTCAAACTGGGTTAATTTTGTAGAACTTAATGATGAGTGACACATTCAGAAAAATCTTATTAAATTATACATTTTGTTAAAAATGCCAAGTCGCAACTTTGTTCGTTGGCCACAATATTGAATTATAGGTATCTCTTTAAATGATTACGTAAGTAACTTCATAGGTCAGACGAGGGCATACCACCCCCATTATGATCATTACACGTGCAATACTGAGGTTTCAAAAAAAACTTCGAGTTGAAATAAGCTTTACCTCTATTTAAAAATCGTATGCAGGTGGTAGGATGGTATAATTATTTAAGAGATGAAATATTGAGTGATCTGTGGCTTACAATGAACACAGAAATCTATGGGGCTACAATGGAGAGGCTGGGAAATGTGAACCAGGGAATTAAGTAAAGCAACATACTCAGTCATTCTTTTTCTTCTCGCATTGGTCTTTTGACTTGTTTGGTGTGCCCCGTCATGAGTTCTTCTCCTATGCCAATTTTTCAGTTCTGAGGTGCAATTGCAACGTAGGCCCTCTGTCATTTGCTGGATGTATTCCAAATTTTGTCTTCCTCTACAGCTTGTACGATATACAGCTCCATCAAGGAGCATAGAAGTCATTTCCTGATGTCTTAACAGATGTCCTATCAGCCTGCCCTTCTACTCCTCAGTGTTTCCCATATGTTTCATTCCTTACCGATTCTGCAGGGAACCTCCGCATTCCGTTTCTCGCCGGTCCACCTAATTTTCAGTATTCTTCTATAGGACCACGGCTCAAAGCCTTAGATTTTCTCTTGTTCCAGTTTTCCCACGTTTCACTACAATGCAACGTACATTCTCAGAAATTTCTGCCTCACATTAAAACCTACGTTTGATACTAGCAGACTTCTCTTGGCAGGAATGCCCTTTTTGTCAGTTCTAGTCTGCGTTTAATGTCCTCCTTACTCCGTCCGTCATGGCTTATTTTACAGCCTTAACTGCATCTACACCCTTTAACCACGGATCTTGCCGTTAGTGGGGAGTCTTGCGTGCCTCAGCGATACAGGTAGCCGTACCGTAGATGCAAACACAATGGAGGAGTAGCTGTTGAGAGGCCAGAGACTCGTGTTGTCCCTGAAGAAGGGCAGCAGCCTTTATAGTTATTTCAAGGGCAACAGTCTGGACGATTGACTTATCATTTTAGTAGTTGCAGGGGCAACAGTCTGGATGATTGACTGATCTGGCCTTGTAACATCAACCAAAACAGCCTTACTGTGCTGGTACTGCGAACGGCTGAATGCAAGGGGAAACTACAGCCGTAATTTTTCCCGTGGGCTGGCATCTCTACTGTATGCTTAAATGATGATGGCATCCTCTTGGGTAAAATATTCCACAGGTCTATTCGGATCTCCGGGCGGGGACTACTCAATAAGACGTCGTTATCAGGGGAAACAATACTGGTGTTCTTCGGATAGCAGCGTGAAATGTCTGATCTCTTAATCAGGCAGGAACTTTAGAAAATATAAAAATGGAAATGAATAGAAGTTTACGCAGAGCATAACTTAATCATAACTAAAATATTGTGGATATGGAAGAGCACGTAGATGAAGATGAGACTGCGCTTAGTCTAAACAAGGCTCCGGGAGTAGACTATATCCCGTTAGTGCTACTGATAGCCTGGGGAGATCCGGCCATGGCAGAACTCTTTCATTTGGTGAGCAAGATGTATGAGACGGGTGAAATACCAGAAGACTTTAGAAAGAATATAATAACTGAGTTCCAAATGAAGCACGTGCTGACGGGTATGAATGTTACCGAAATCTCAGTTTAATAAGTCACGGGTGCAAAACACTAACACCAATCCTTTACAGAAGAATAGAAAAGCTGGTAGAAGCAGACCTCGGAGATCAGTTTGGATTCTAGAGAAATGAAGGAACACTCGAGGAAATGATCTTTCTTTTTGGTCTTCCAGTCATACTGTTCCCTGTTGGTTCTTGAGCCCATTGTATATTGCGTGGCTCACCCTGTAACTTTCCCCTATTTTTGCTATAATTTGGAACATCTTGCGCTATTTAACACTGTCGAAAGCATTTTCTAGGTTGACAAATCCTAAGAACGTGTCTTCATTTTTCTTCAGTGTCCCTTCCATTATCAACTGCAAAGTCAGAACTACCTCTCTGGAGACTTTTCCTTTCGAGACTTTACCTTTCCTAAAGCCAAACTGATAGTCGTCATCTAACAAATTCTCAATTCTCTTTTCCATTATTTTGTATATATTCTTGCCCTCTTCTTGGATGCATGAGTTGTTAAGCTGATTGTGCGATTATTCTCGCACTTGTCGGCTTTTGCTATCTACAGAATTGTGTGGATGATGATTTTTCCGAAAGCCTGACGGTATGTAGCCAGTCTTATACATTCTACACACTAACGTGACTCGTTCGCACTTCCCCCAATGATTTTTAGAAATTCTGATGGAATTTTTCTATGCTTCCTGCCTTATTTGATCTTAAGTCGTCCAAAGCACTTTTGCATTCGGTTTCTAATATTAGATCCTCTCTCTCTTTCGTCTCCTGTTTCCTCTTCTGTTTCGTCATCAGACAAGTCTTCCTCGTCACAGAGGCATTTAATGAACCCTTTCCACCTGTCCGCTCTCTCCTCTACAGTAAAATTCCGGTTGCACTCTTAATGTTACCGTACCTGGTTTTAACCGAAGGTTGTTTTGACTGTCCTGCATGCTGAGTTAGTCCTTCCCAAAATCATTTCTTTTTCGATTCCTTCACATTTTTCATGTAGCCACTTCGCCTTAGCTTCCCTGCACTTCCTGTTTCTTTCCTGACTTTCATTTATGTATTCCTGAATTTTTCTGAAGATTTTGTACTTCCTTCTGTCGTTGTGCAACTGAAGTATTTCTTTTGTTAGCCGAGATTTCTTCACGGTTACCTTCTTTACACCTACGTTTTACAGTTACAGTATCTATAGCCTCAAAAAATTTCAGGCTTATATATTTATTTCTTATTATTTTCGTATCCCACTTCTTTGAGCATTGATTCTTCTCGACTACTCTCTTAAACTTCAGCCTAATCTTCATCATTACTAAATTGTGATTCGAGTCGGTATCTGACCCTGGCTACGCCTTATAGTCGAAAGACTTAATCCACGATGTTACCTAGCTGAATTCTTCTAATACCTCCCGACCTATTCCAAGTGATTCTTGAATAGGGCTTTCGCTATTACTACCTGAATTGTATTGCAGAGCTGAGTCTTAATCTTCTCTCATTTTTGCTGCTAATCCTGTACTCTCCCGAAGCCCTTTCTTCTACTCCCTCTCTTTTGAAGGAAAGGGCGCAGAAGAATGGTTTTAAGTTTTCAACCGACAAGTCTGAGTGCGTTCTTTTTACTCATTCTCATTCCATTTTAAACTTCCCTGTGTTGAGGATGAGGAATACTGTTCTTAATTTTGAAGCCACGCCGATGCTTCTAGGTCTCGTATTTTGCTACAATATTACATAGTTGTCACATCTTAAGGACACGAAAAAACGGTCCCTTAAGGCTCCAAGTATTTTAAAATGTCTTACCTCAGTACATGGGGAGTAGACGGGACTTGTCTGCTCCAGTTTTATAGTGCATTTGTGCGATCTCGGCAAGATTATGGGCGTACGGCGTATGTGGCTGAGAGACTCTCTTATTTAAAGATGTTGGACGTGGTGCACCATGAAAGCATTCGGTTGGCCACTAAGGCGTTCTCAACAAGACCCAAACCAACCCTCTGTGCAGAGGCCTGTGAACCACCACTTCACATCAGGCAATGGCTACTTACAGTACGGTAGACATACCATACCGTTTCTCGGCGTCCAATAGTAACCGGCGCAGGCAACAAGGCTCCATGAAATTCGCGCCCGGTATTCCCTTTCAGAGCTGGGCGTGGCCGGTATGAATGTCTTACATCGCGTTTGGAGCAGATTTCCACCTTGGCTCCTCCAGCAGACGTGGCATATTTTAGGCTTGACCAATTTTAAGAAAGATCGTGCATCAGATCATACATTTCAATCTCTGTTTTTTTTTGTTTTTTTTTTTTTTTTGTTTTGTTTAGATATGCACGCGCTTTCATCGCAGTGTGCACTGACGGCCCCAAAGAAGGGAATTCCCTCTGCTGGTTTGTAATGTTCTGTAAGCACGTAGGCATTCGCTTTCGTGGTAAGTATATCGTTGTCTCAGTGGAGCTCCACGCTATCCTGAAGGTAATGGAACAGATGCGACGTACTCAGGGCAAAAGGTTTATTATCTACTCCGATTCCCTGAGTGCCTTACAATTGTAACAGAACCCGTACCCAGCTGAGAAGTTGGGCCAGCTGATGTATGATCAACTGTACTTGCTCGAACGGGAGAGAAAGCGGGCGTCATTCTGCTGGGTACCAGGACATGCAGAAATACAGGGAAATGAATAGGCCAATTGGGCTGCCAAGGAGGCCTGCACGGGATGTGATATGGCATCGTGTCCTATTCCCCTGCAGGCTGTCGTTTCTCCACTACAAAGGAAGTTCATGTAGTTGTAGGATGACGAATGACTGGCGGTATCAGACAGTAAGCTGCGGTTAGCGACGTCAACGATCCGGCCACGGTGTTCCTCCTGCCAGTTGCTCAGGCGGGATGAAGTGACCCTCACACTTCTTCGAATTTGGCATTGCCTTCTAATGCATGGCTTCTTACTATGTGGAGAGGATCCCCCGTTTTATTATGCTTGTGGCGTGCCAATCTCAGTACGTCATATTTTAACAGATTGCATTTTATACCATGATGATAGAGCTGAAGAAACTATCGATGTGGATCTGCCCTCTACTTTAGCTGGTGATGAGACGAGTGTGACTAAACTTTTAAGGCTTTATGATGTGTCGGAAATCCGGCCTAATCCTTTAGGCTGAACGTTTTAGTGTGTTGCAGAATGGCTGGCACCTTCTTTTATATTCCTGCGGTCAGCCAACAACAACCATTTGCTATATTGTTTTAGCTTCTTCTACCGCTTTCTTCCTGTTAATGTTTTAATATTGGCATGTGTGTGTGGGCGTATGGCATCGTTGGCCGGGAGGCCCCTATTCGGGGAAGTTCGACTGCCAAGTGCAAGTCTTATTTCATTCGACGCCATGTTGGGCGACTGGCACGCCGATGATGAGGATAAAATGATGATGAGGACAACACAACACCCAGTCCTCAAGCGGAGAAAATCTACAAACCGGCAGGGAATCGAAACCGGACCCACTTGCTTGGAAGGCGAGAAAGCCTGCAGATGTCGGCGGGGCGACAGTGACACGGGAGGGAGAGTTGGGAGTAGTTACAGCCGAAAACGGCGCAGAAGTGGGGTGGACAGGGAGGTAAGGAAGGACAGGAATTCAGATGGAGGAGGAGCTCCAAGTGATGGTGGTTGGAGCAGCGGAGGGGGAAGAAAAATGATAGAGGTGGTGAGGTGGGACATGGTGGCAGACTGCGAGAGTGGGGCGAAGACAGCGACGGAGGTGACAGTGGCGGTGGCGGAGCCAGCAGCGCGAGGGGACAGCAGCCGCTCCGGCAGGTGATGAAAGCGGGCCGGTGAATCTCTCCGGACAGCGGCTGAACGATGGTGGCAAGAAGGTGGCGGCCCACAATACCCTGGCGGCGGCGGCGGCGGCGAACAGGCAGGCAGGCGGACGGACGGACGGACGGACCGACAGACAGACAGACAGACAGCGACAGCAACAAGCTTTGAAGACGGAGATTCCACCCTGAGGGTAGCCAAGGCTTTGCAATCTGTCGTTTTCGATGGAGGGGATCCAACCCTCTAGATGGAGCATTTATTGCATTAATATGGTATTTACAGGTAATCACGCTGTAACAGCATGCGTTCTCAAATGGTTGAAATGGCTCTGAGCACTATGCGACTTAACTTCTGAGGTCATCAGTCGCCTAGAACTTAGAACTAATTAAACCTAACTAACCTAAGGACATCACACACATCCATGCCCGAGGCAGGATTCGAACCTGCGACCGTAGCGGTCACGCGGTTCCAGACTGAAGCCATGCGTTCTCAGAAATGATAAGTTCACGAAGGTACATGTATCACATTGGAACAACCGACATAAAATGTTCAAACGTACCTATGTTCTGTATATTAATTTTGAAAAACGTACCTGTTACCAACTGTTTTTCTAAAATTGTGAGCTATATGTTTGTGACTATTACAGCGCCATCTATCAAAAAGCGAAAAGAGTGGTCCAACTAAATCATTCATATTGCTTTACGTACTACACGAATATGTAATAAAAAATGAGTTCCTATTTTAAAAAAACTCAGTTGGTATCCGTTTGACCTATGGCAGCGCCATCTAGCGAGCCAACCATAGCGCCATCTGGTTTTCCCCTTGAAGCTAGACGAGTTTCGTTCTTTGTAGTTTTTTCGTTTGACGTTTATTTCATGAGATATTTGACCCAGTCACGATCAAT
Source organism: Schistocerca serialis cubense (assembly GCF_023864345.2). NCBI lineage: Eukaryota > Metazoa > Arthropoda > Insecta > Orthoptera > Acrididae > Schistocerca > Schistocerca serialis. The sequence continues at coordinate 645,101,153 of NC_064638.1, read as the reverse complement.
GGACCACCCTGCATATCAACGCCCGGTAGCAGCTGAAGGTATTAAAATATAGTTCTAATAATTTTCAGATTTCAACTCTGAGTCTGAGGGTATGTAGATAAGGGCCAAAGTTAATTTAATTTTTTTTAAAGCCCGCGAGGTCTTGGTGTTATACGCTGTTCCCAACATTAACACCACTACCACCCCCTCCACCTTGCCACCGCATTCCGGTCTCTTATGGCCATTAGATTTTCGTCTGCCTTTAAGTACTCGATTGCGTTGAATATCCTCATATACTTACTGTGTCTCTTCGTCGGCTTGCGACGTCGCCATGTGCACTTGAACTATCGTTGTCAATGTTGGTTTGCCTTCGATTTGATAACCTCTCTGGAACTGTGATGTGCGCAATAACTTGATCTCCGCCGTGCCTTCCTATTCATAACAAATCCTACTCGCATTATATCTTTTTCTGCTGCTGTTGATACTGCGCTCTACTCATTCTCTTACTTCCATTTCATTTCACTTGTCCCCACTGTACCTAGATTGAGTTTCTGCGTTTCATTTTCAGATTTTATAATTTGTCTGCACGTTCAAGTTTCTGGCATTCCACGCCCCGACTAGTAGAATGTTATCCATTCGTTGGTTCTGTAATATTTTTCTCATGGTGTTCTCCCCCTTAGAAGTCTTCCTGTAGATCTTAATAGGGGATTATTTCGGAATATTTTAACAAGGAGTGAAACTAATGACTTTTTTTTCAATTACAGGGCACATGCCCTGAGTATATACATTACGTGTCTTTAATACGGTTATTTCTGTTTCCTATTGCACCCTCATGCCGTTAATCATTGCTGATTCTCCCGCCGTTTAGGGGTCGTTTCCCTCGCGAAGGGCCAGAGCCTGTACCTCTGTGAACTCCTCCGCCGTCAACAGAGAGAAATCTTTAGACCTAAAAGTAACTTCGGGCACACCTCCTAAGGGGCATGTTAAAGGATCATTGATTAAAAATATACTAAGGGCAAATGACCTCTTGGTCAACAACTTTCGTGGACGGTCCTCGAGTACAGAGAAGTGACATCAGTGGGAAATTGTAGCGAAAGCGACCGGCTGATGTGGCCGAGCGGTTCTAGGCGCTTCAGTCTGGAACCGCGCGACCGCTACGATCGCAGGTTTGAATCCTGCCTCAGGTATGGGTGTGTGATGTCCTTAGGTTAGTTATGTTTAAGTAGTTCTAGAGGACTGATGACCCCAGATGTTAAGTCCTATAGTGTTCAGAGCCATTTGAACCATTTGTAGCGAAAGCAGGAAGAGTTGCAGGCGATCGATGCCTCGTGCGGGGATTAGCAGTTGACTGTCAGCATAAATGTTGACACGATTGCAGTACAATCACAGCAAGCAGTAATATCTCTTAAATATCTTGGAGTATGCGTCCTGAGTGATTTAAAGTGGAACGAAAACATAAAATTAATCGCTGGAAAGGCACATGCTAGGCTGAGGGAAGCCGTAGGAAATTCACTATACCCACAAAGGAGGTAGCGTACAAAACTCTCTTTCGACCAGTACTTGAATGTCGTTTGTCATAGTAGGATCCGTACTGCATAGGACCGAGAGAGGAAACAGTGAAGATTGAAAAGGATGAATGCCTGTAGTTACAGGTTCATTTAATAAGAACTAAAGCGTCACGGACATGCTCATCTAAGAATGAAATTTTCGCTCTTCAGCGAAGTGTGCGCTGATATGAAACTACCTGGCAGATTAAAACTGTGTGCCGGACCGAGACTCGAAATCCGAAGCTTTGTCTTTCGCAGGAGAACTTCTGTGAAGTTTGGAAGGTAGGAGACGAGGTACTGGCGGAATTAAAGCTATGAGGACGGGGCGTGAGTCGTGCTTGTGTAGCTCAGTTGGTAGAGCACTTGCCCGCGAAAGGCAAAGGTCCCGAGTTCGAGTCTCGGTCCGGCACACAGTTTTAATCTGCCAGGAAGTTTCATGCCCATCTAACTGCAGTGTCAAACGCTGCATGAGAGGCGTTCTGCATTATGAGTCGTGTACTGTTCCGAGGTCTTACGTTCCTAGGAGTGTCAACCAATGTATTTCTTCCTACCACGTAGGTCTTGGGAAAATGACCAGTTGATATAATTAGAGTTCAAGAGGAGTCTTACCGACAATTGTTATTCCTGCGATCTATTAGCGACTTGGACAAGAAAGGGACATGTGACACTGCTAATTCTCCTGCATACTTTGTAAATTGGCTTTCGGAGAACAAATGTAGATAAAGTACATGCACACTCTTTGACATAAAACTCGACCGGCGGCCGGCCGCTGCAGAGCCTAAGTCCGCGCCGATCGCGACATGGGACAAATAAACTAACCAAGTCGCTAATTCTCTAAGTCCGGCTATCTGCACAATCTGGCAACACTGTAGACTGCGACACTTCCTTGAGGAAGTCTTCTCCCATGTTAGACAAAAGGTACACTAGGTACGCCCGTGGTCTAGCGGTAGCGTCCGTTGTGTCTGTCTACAGTGTCTGTACGTCGAGACCAGATGGCGCAAAAAACATTTATAGCCTCTTCTCTCTGAGTGCTTAAGACGTGAATGTAATGATAGCGCAGATTCAGTCTATTTCACTTTCTGACACACCGATAACAAAATTTTATAGGTAACAATTTTGCGGCACATTTCTTGCAGACTGTCGTCCTCTGGTCGCCGTATGCGACACAGCTCCGGGATCCATTTGCTGGCTACCGGCAGCGGCCGTGGCGAGAGCACCGGAATTGCGCTCCCCCGTTCTGTATCGAAAGCGCCTGCCACCGCTCATCGCTTCTGATAATTTAAAAATCTTTATTATTATATGTTGCTCCACAGAAATTTTCCACGATTTTCATTCTCGCTCGAAAGCAACGGAGACAGACGCCCTGATTAGTAGGTGGGTACTGTAGTACATTAATGGCCCAAAATTAATTTTATAGACTGGGACGAAATCAAACCACCTCACTACATTCGATGAATTTATAAATGCTTCCTACCTCGATTCTTTTCCTTTCAAAGTCAATTATTTGTGCAACTTTTGGCCAATATTCGGATGCTTTCGTCAAGCCAGAGTGAGTGTCAGTGGTGTAAAGTGTATTACAATTTTTTGTTTCATTCCTTATGGTAAGTCTATGCGATAAACTGTGTGAATACCTTGCAATGCATGCTCTGTAGCAATGCAGCAACAGTGAACCTTTGGAGTTCCATGTATGGATTCTAAAGGTATTTAACGTTGATCAGAAGTGACAGTTAAGGTCATCATATTTAAACCAGAAAAATTTATCATTTTTGAGGTTTCACAGAACGGAAAGGAATTGCTAACGCCGGTGTCATAAAACGTCTACAGTTAAAAGGCTATTGAAAAATTTAGAAGAGAAGAACTATATTACTCAACATGTTCACTTAATAAACAACCTCCTGACATGTTAGACCTATATGACCAACAAACGTCAAATTCGTATAGTTGACATTCGGTTTGAATCTTCTCAGAAACTATTTTACAGTGAAGCACCTTGGCATTTATAAAGCAGACATCCATGATATTAACGTAATTCGAAATTGCACGAAGATTTATATGTAAAGGCATTCTTGAGATTTCTTATAAGGAATTTTTACTAGCAGTTTGCAACTCCATTACATAAAATGGAAAATAAAAGTTATGTTCAGCGGCTTTCACCGAGAATGGAACTGCCGTCTGATATATCACTAACACGGCAACTCATAAGGGAACCACTGAGTTAACGACACGCTGGCGGCAGCAGGTAGACTATAGTCATTGCGATACTGCCTGAGCCCCAAAACGCAACATTAAACACACAAATAGGTGTTACTTATGTAAAGAAAGCCGTTCTTAGAGTCCAGAAATTAAATAAAAATAGGTGTTACTTATGTGAAGAAAGCCGTTCTTAGAGTCCAGAAATTAAATATACTTTCTAACAAGGGAACCTCCCCATCACACCCCCCCTCAAATTTAGTTATAAGTTGGCACAGTGGATAGGCCTTGAAAAACTGAACACAGATCAATCGAGAAAGCAGGAAGAAGTTGTGTTTAACTATGAAAAAAATAAGCAAAATGTACAAACTGAGTAGTCCATGCGCAAGATAGGCAACATGGTTAGCGTGAGCAGCTGCGGAACGAGACGTCCTTGGTTCAAGTCTTCCCTCGAGTGAAAAGTTCAATTTATTTAATTTAATTTATGATAATCATATCCACAAGAAAACCTATATCGGGCAAGGTAGAATAATCCTTTTATCCATTCGCCAAGTGTACAAGTTAGGTGGGTCGACAACATATTCCTGTCATGTGACGCACATGCCGTCACCAGTGTCGTATAGAATACATCAGACTTGTTTTCCTCTGGAGGAATCGGTTGACCTAAGACCTTGTGATCAAATGTTTTCGGTTCCCATTGGAGAGGCACGTCCTTTCGTCTACTAATAGCACGGTTTTGCGGTGCGGTCGAAAAACACAGACACTAAACTTATTACAGTGAACAGAGACGTCAATGAACGAACGGACAGATCATAACTTTGCGAAAATAAAGAAAGTAAAATTTTCACGCGAGAGAAGACTTGAAACAAGGACCTCTCGTTCCGCAGCTACCCACGCTAACCACGGGACCACAACTTTGCTGAGCTCAGAATCTCCTTGGTGTTGCATACCTTAGACATGGACTACTCAGTTTGTATGTTTTGCTTATTTTTTTTCATAGTTCCACACAACTTCTTCCTGTTTTCTCGATTGATCTGTGTCCAGTTTTTCAAGGCCTATCCACTGTGCCAACTTATAACTAAATCTGAGGGGGGTGCGATGGGGAGTTGCCCTTGTAAGTATCTCATCTTACAGTGGATTATCGTATGAGTCTTCGATGTGAAAAACTAATGCCAAGTGAATTTAACGAGGCAAGCCGGACTACACCCGGAAGCAAATGCACTACCACTGTGTTGACAAATACTTCCTCCGACGCTGCCAATTCTCAGCTCTCTTACGAGGCAGATCTTTAGCGAGATGCTTGTCGTGATTGTCCGATACGGTTCTTCAGAGGGCAGACGCGTGCGCACGTTTGGTTTATTTGCGGCGTTCTCCCCTGATAGTTTCTGACGTCGCCTTGTCGGCTATGTATACATCTGAGGCATTCAATTATCATTAATCCCGAATGATCCAAGTTTCAGTTTCTTGCGTGGAAGAAGGCTGTGACGCCGACATTATATCATTTCAACGTAGGGAAAGCAAAACGGATGATTCAGTGTTTCTCATTCAGCATAAAGCACGTGAGATAATTTTCCGTAACATTCATAATCATCTCAAAATACAAAGGAAGTAAAAATACATCGAAAGTTTATTCGAATTGAATATAATGTAAGATATCAAACGCATTGCACATCGATGTCGAATGTGTCCAGGTGCAATCTTTTGCAGCATACATATAGAATGTCATGATTACCGCGAGAATGAAGAAATATGTTCGTAGGGATGGAAGCAAGAAGAGATGCAATCAACAAATATTCGATTCCTTATGGCATTCATTTCATTTGAGATTTAAGAAGAGGTAAAGCGGGATATTACTTTCGTTAACATGAAAGATATTCCGCACGTATGGATAATGAAGAAGTCTGCGTCATCATACGTTTCCTCCTTGGAATCTGTATGCTCTATTATATACTAAGTAGCCTGATCGTTGTTCCCGTCATGTTACCCTCTTGTTTGGCCCCTTAAACGTTGAACAGATTCCAAATGCATGTCTCTGCATGAAAGTAGTTGTTCGAACCCTTCCTGCGTTGTTTTTTGTGTTTTTTTGCTTGGAATTCATGAAGCAGACCGCTGTGCCTCCCCCCCTCCCCCACCGAGGGTTAGGTCTCAAAACGAAACCGTTTTTTATCCACTGGCATGATTTATTCAGTCAGCATCAGCACAAGACTATCAAACAAACCCTTGCATTTACAGTTGCAACACTCTAACCAGCAGCTGACAGAAGCGTAATCCGCTGTCATGGTCCGAAATTAGCAGCTCTCTGCTACTGTGGCAAAGTCCGTACTACATTTTCGATATCGCAGCACCAGTTTATCTGGTAACACTGTGTTAAATCAACAGGAATAGTTGCAGAGTTTTGCCACCATATCTGTCCTCCCATTGTCAACTTTATGTATCTCACTTCACCTGTAGCGTTGATCACGAGCTGCCGAAGTAAATGAGTGTATTCTGCATGACAACATTCAGTATTCCCTTCTTTCATAGCACTCTTCATGTGCATCGATACCAAACAGGGATGTGAAAACTCTTGCGAGTGAGAGAATGACAATTATAATCGTAACAAGAACAAGCAAATAATGAATGAAGTTTATTGCAATGCAGAACGAGAATGGCTGTGAAAATATAAACCTATAAAAATAGGTTGATCGTTGAGTTGGCACAATGCAAATATCTTCTCAGCATTTTTCTACTGAATTTAGTTCTGGAAGTTTGCAGAGAAAAAGGAAAATTCGGTACTTCCCGCTAGTGTAATATAATGTTAACCAGCAACTACACTTTCCTTAGATCACGACTCAAGGAGGTCCCCCAGTAGCTACCAAGGCACTGCTGCATTCTGTTCCCTGACATTGTTCTGATGACCGTTCATGCAGATAGTTCCGATTATGAAACACAAAACGTATTGCAGGGTAGTTCCTAGGTTCGTAATATTAAATTTCTTCTGTAGATGGCACATGAACGTGACAACTATCCAGATTACTTGTCAATGTAAAAAGATAATGTTATGTGAATTGAGCATGGTCCCTCGGCACCAATACTGAAAGAGAGTGGATGGCCACAGGTATGCCAAACACCTTCAAAACGTCTGCCAAGCACCAAAAACAGCAGCAATATGAAGAAAGCATTGGACAGATCAGAAAGGCCTCTCAGCTGTCCACAGCCTGTTTCCGTCAGCCCTAGTGAAAGGAAGACTTATTCCATTACATTCCTGAAATCAGCTGTTTATCTCAACTGTAGGCGTTTACTCCGAGCGCGGGGCCGCGTAGACACGAGGCGTGAACAGGCGACGTCAGCGGCCACGGTCGCCTTCGGTAAATGCAACACATTGAATGAACGAGCACGTGTCAAGTCCGTAGAGAATATCTCGCTACAAAACAGATTTGTTTCTTCTATATATCTTTGTCAGTGGATAGATATAAAAAAGAATTGTATAGTGAAGGCTAGCAATCGTTTTGAATAAGCGAAGCAGATTAGCTTTACAACCATGCAACAAACAGTTCAACAGACTTCTGCACTGTATTTAACAACTTACACCCAACTTCATCATTACCAAAGCATAGGAGGACGGTATATTCTGAAAGAAGGCCTACCTGCGTGTTATAAGTGGCACCTTAAACTGTATTACCATTCACTCTCTATTCTGATCTCCGTCCCAGCACCATTCCCTTGTCAATGTAGGCTTTTGTGAACAGCTATTAGCAAAGTATTTTGGAATGTGGAATTCTCCGAATAATTTATAAACCTGTAGCTTAGATTACAGAGCCATTGCAGTTGTCGAATTTTTTCACAGTATGGAAATTATGTATTCGTAGTATCAGTCGAAAGTATTTAATTTCTGTGTTAATGGATGATCATTTCTTTACAGGACCATAGCCTGATTCATAATAGCAGAGCCGTCCAGAACTGGTTCCAAGGTCAGTAGAGAATAAAACTTCTTCCTTCCTTGCCAAAGTCTCCGGACCTCAACCGCATTGAAAATGTGTGGGCGGTGGTTACGGGGTTTGTTACCACCTGGGTCAAGGAATTCAGAAACTCTGTGGGAAAATATAGAGAATACATCGTGGGAGATAAACGATCTTCACAATCTCTCGAGGAATTGAGCCTTATCACTTTCCCGACGCCTTCGAGCAGTTATAGAAAACGAGGGAGGATGGGTAGGGTAGAGAAAGAAAAATAAAGGCCAAACCACTTGTGAGGTCCTAAAGTGTTTCGGAAACCTACTAAAGCTAAATGGTCCCTTTGTATTCTCATTAAATGTGTCACTGCGTGGTTGTTACACATAGTAACTAGTAATTAAATTCTTTACTCAAAGAAATAAACAAATGTATGCGCAACGGATAAATGTTTGATTTTGAAACGTTAACCTCAAATTTCGTACAGTGCTAATCACCCGCCTGTGTTTAAAGAAAATGCGTAAGTAACCGGAATTGTAACTAGGCCTGTATAATAACTGCTCCTCCGTTCTGTAAACTATTTCTTTTCTTTTCATTCTGTCTTACTTTCATCTCTCAAAACATACTAACAGTATTACCAGTAACATACAGGATAAAATTGCCTAACAGCTGATCTTGTAACAGCACACATAAAGATATTTCTTACTTCCTATGGTCTCTTACGAAGAGAACATCACCCACGAGAAGGAATGAAGGATAGCCCACAATGTTTGATTCATTACGTCACAGCAACAAACTATCACTCTTATTACCATTGGGCAAAGCAATGATGTGATGGTATTTCCACGCGGACCAGTACTAGAAAAATTCTATAAGTTCTTCAGTCACAGTCTGGTCCCAAAAACACCTCTCATTTATTGACGTGCCTCGACGTTAACTAACTCTCGCGTGGTTGGAAAGTTCGCGCGGTCGCGATTCCGAAATTTACGTTCCCCTCATATTCCTGCGCGGCACGTTATTGCAACTGAAAAAAAACTTCCACAAGTTACCTAGACTGATTTCCTAATTATACCTCTGCACCATTAAATAATACACCATCCAGAACCTCCAGTCCAAAAGATACTTAAATACACACACAGAACGCCGGCCGAAGTGGCCGTGCGGTTAAAGGCGCTGCAGTCTGGAACCGCGAGACCGCTACGGTCGCAGGTTCGAATCCTGCCTCGGGCATGGATGTTTGTGATGTCCTTAGGTTAGTTAGGTTAAACTAGTTCTAAGTTCTAGGGGACTAATGACCTCAGCAGTTGAGTCCCATAGTGCTCAGAGCCATTATAAAAAACCCACAGATCTTTTCACATTACTTACAGTTCTTGTATAGCGTGCATAGTATGGCTACACGAATTACTATTATGCTGTTTCCCCTTTATTCAATTCAGGAAAGTGATCTCACTGATTCCCACGTATCTTTCAAATCCCGTTGTTCTAAGGATCAGCTTCACACGTTAATTTCTACTGACGAATTTCACAAAAGGTGACTTCTTAATATTTCATATTAAATTAGCAACCTTGCCTTTATCCATGAATTTCAGAAACTCGTCAAATTACAAATTGAAACACACGCAAGCTAAAAATGACTTATTTGAAAACTAATTCTTTCAGGTCAAAATTAAGAGCATTACATTCTACCATGAATTTCTGTTAGCAGCTGCATCAATTAAAACCACGAGATAGTATTTTCCTGCATTTCCATATCAGATTTTGAAACAGACTAACCAAAATTATGAATTTAAATTGAGAATTACTAAAATGAATTATTGTTTAACCAACACATTCCTGCTTATAAACTATCGGTTCCTAGCACTCAGTCATACGCTCTTCATCATTTTCTTCATCAAACCTTTGTGGTGAGTGCCAGGTCTTTAGCTATAATAGTTCGTCACATGCATCCTATTTGTGTCGTACCTTCTTTACAATTGACTGCTAACACTTTACCGTTCACTGAATTACTCAAAGGAAATATCAAATTCTGTTAACTTTCAAGTTACTTTTCGCGGTCGCGACATAGTGTTCTCACATTCGCTTATCATCGAATGTAGTGAGGTAGTTTGATTTAGTCCCCAACCTATAAAATTAATTTCTGTCCATACAGATTTCAAGGAGGAGACGTATGATGACGCAAACTTCCTCACTGTCCATATGTGTGGCATATATTGCCGGTTAATGGAATACAGCACCCACCTACTAATCAACGCGTCTGTCTCCGTTGCTTTCGAGCGAGAATGGAAATCGTGGAAAATTTCTGTGGAGCAACATTTAATAATAAAGCGTTTTAAATTATCAGAAGCGATGAGCGGTGGCAGGCGCTTTCGATACAGAACGGGAGAGCGCAGCGCAGATGCTGTCGCCACGGCCGCTGCCGGTAGCCAGCAAATGGATCCCGGAGCTTTGCCGCATGCGGCGACCAGAGGACGACAGTCTGCAAGAAATATGCTGCAAAATTGTTATTTATAAAATTTTGTTACGGCGGGTCAGAAAGTGAAATAGATTGAATCTGCGCTACCATTACATTCACGTCTTCAGCATTCAGAGAGAAGAGGCTATAAATGTTTTTTGCGCCAGCTGGTCTCGACCCACAGACATTGTAGACAGATACAACGGACGCTACCGCTAGACCACGGGCCTACCTAGTCTACCTTTTGTCTAACGTGGGAGAAGACTTCCTCAAGGAAGTGTCGCAGTCTACAGTGTTGCCAGATTGTGCAGATAGCCGGACTTAGAGAATTAGCGAGTTGGTCAGATTATTTGTCCCATGTCGCGATAGGCGCGGACTTAGCCTATGCAGCGGCCGGCCGCCGGTCGAGTTTTATGTCAAAGAGTGTACATTCTGTTCCAAAAGGAGTCTGATGCCTCCAGCTTCACTCAACAAATTATACACTGAGATGACAAAAGTCATGGCATAGTGAAGTGCACATATGCAAATGGCTGTAGTTTCCAGTACACAAAGAATCAAAGAGCAGTGCATTGACGGGGCTGTCGTCTGGACTCAGGTGATTCATGTGAAAAAATGTCCGAATGATTACGTTCGCACGACGGGTATCAACAGACTGCTAGTTGGAGCTAGACGTATGGAACATTCCATTTCGGACATTGTTACGGAATTCAATATTCTGAGAACAACAGCGTGCAAAGAGAGTGCAAAGAATACCATATTTTAGGCATTACCTCCCACCACCGATAACGCAGTGGTCGGAGCTCTTCACTAAACTATCGAGACCAGCAGCGTTTGCGTAGAGTTATCAGTGTTACCAGATAAGCAACACTGCGTGAAATATCCGCAAATGTATCATGAACGTATCCGTTAGGACAGTGGGGCGAAATCTGGCGTTAATGGGCTATGGCAGCAGATGACCAATACGAGTAGCTTTGCTAACAGCACGACATCACCTTGCATAGTGACTTGTTGATAACTTGGGCCCATTATTTCGTGGAGTCTGAGCCGCGTTGGAAGCATACCATCAGCACTTACCCACTGAAATCGGGAATCAACTGACCAGGCCACTGTTTTGCAGTCGTCTACTGTCCAACTGATATGGTCACGACCCTAGGTGAGGGTCATGAGTATATCGTGTGTGTGTATTGTGTACTCAACCGGGGACTTAGAACGATGGAAATACTTCGTCCCGCCACAGCTCCCAGTGTTCACAACCCCACAACAGGCCACAGCAGTCCATCCACCTCTCCACCGTCTTACACCTCACCCACGGTTATTATGAGTTCAGCCCCAAGTTGAGCCCCCCCCCCCCAGGAACGTATCATACGAGACAAGTGTAACCCCAAGTGTTTGCGTTGAAGAATAATCACGGTGTAGGCGTACATGGAGTCAGTGTTTGAGCAGCAATCGCCTACATAGTGTAACTGAGGAAAGGGAAACCAGCTCGCATTCACCGAGGCAGATGGAAAGCCGCCGGGTCGATTCGCACCGGGGACCGGCACGACTTCCCGCTCGGGAAGCAGGCCGGTTCTTTTTGTTATTAGAGCGATTTGGTACTCTCATTAAACTTAGGTAGAGCATGGTCAGATCATCACGTAATGTAAGCTGTAAATGGGAGAACAAATTAGTTACGATAACAAAACAATAGCAAAAGGAGAAAGGAATTTCACGGTGAGGAAGGGGCTCCATAAAATGTCGGCCCCTAAATAGCTCATCGAAAGATAGAAGTCACGAATGTGTTTCAACTTATAATTTATGCGACTAACATCAGTAGGGTGTTCAAGACTAGCAGGACATACACAGTGAAATAAACAAGACGTGAATGTGCGAGTTTCTTAAGTTATCATCAAAACAGTACGTCGTACATATAGCATCTGCGTCTTTCATCGTATGTCAGCCAGCCCAACCCCCTCCAAAGGAGCGAGGCTTTGCAACCACTTCATACTGTAGGCGATAGATATGTATTTTCCATAAGAAACGACCAGACAGTTGCTGTAGTTTCTTCGCCATCATCGAAGGAAGTGGATAATCTTGGGCCACGTAATAGGCTTTCCATAAAACATATGTATCCAGTATTCGGACTTATTGGAGCAGAGTAAGAGAAAGCTTTTCATGTTCTAGTATCGCTACCTAAATTTTTTCCGTAACAAACTTCCAGTTGAGCGTCGCCATTTTGAGTGGACAACGATGATTGATGATACCGACAGACCTAGGCCGATCCACCACAGCAGCCCATGGAACAACTGCGTCATCAAAATCTGGGAAAGTAAGAAACCTGAATTTACCTTCATCAAGTAGTGCACCTGAACTCCGACAGATGCTCTGAGTCAGGCAGCAGTAGCCGACCGAGAGAGACGCAGCAAAAGGGAACTAACCCCTTTTGTGTCATTTACCAGTTCCCAACTAGGAGCGAATTTTATTGATCATCTGTGTGCTGTAATAGTTTAGTTTCTTGAGTTTCTGTGTGTAAATTTAATATCTAATAGCCACAGTTGTCGCATTTTCACTTGCTTCGGAAAGTAAACCGATTTTGTGACATATTAAAAGTTCCTAATCAGAGGCAAATTATTTAGTGTCACCTGAGTGCTTCGGTAGTTAGGTTTTCAGATATCTGTGTATTACTAGACACAGTTCGTGCGTTTCCGTCAGACTCTACAGTAGAGGCGCGCAGCACGTGCCTATAGTCCGTTTATATGCATAGTTTAGTTTCCCACAGTCTTCAGTATGGACAGGGACAGCGATTGTTGTGTGCCGATGTGAGCCGAGTTGGTGACACTTTGCTCTCAGCTTCAGGCTGTGATGGTTTCGGTTACACAGCTTGAGGCTGCAGTGGATGGGCGCCACTGTTGTTGGCCGGCCGTGGGGATACAACGGACGTCAAGCACGTCAGAGTCCTCCGATCGGTCCTCACCGGTGATCAACCCAGTTACTGCTCGCATTAAGGTTGACCCTTCACCTGTGGCCGAGTGGGACGTTGTCCAGGGCGAAGCAGGCGGCAAAAGACTTCTAAGGCGGCCGCACGTCAGGCCTCCCAGTTTGTCTGACAAACAGGTTCCAGGTGCTGTCTGTCGCTTACACTGTCGCTGAGCCAGATGCTGTCGCCTGTCCTGTTTCAGAAGAAACCACTCAGCCTGCAAGATCCGGGCAATCGAAGAGGGTGGGATTATTTGTAGTTGGGAGCTCCAACGTTAGGCGCGTTATGGGGCCCCTTAGGGGCTTGGCTTACAAGAAGGGTAATAAAATCCATGTACACTCCCTGTGCATACCGGGTGGAGTCATTCCAGATGCGGAAAGGGTCCTCCCGTATGCCATGAAGAGCACAGAGTACAGCTAACTACAGGTGGTGGCTCACGTCGGTAAAAATGATGTATGTCACTTTGGATCACAAGAGATTCTCTCTGGATTCTAGCGGCTAACAGAAGTGGTAAAGGCTGCCACTCTTGTTTGCAAGATGAAAGCAGAGCTAGCCATTTGCAACATAGTTGATAGGATCAATTGCGGACCTGTGGCACAGAGCCTAGTGGAGGGTTGAACCAGAGGCCCAGACGGTTCTGCGACCGTGTAGGCTGCAGTTTCCTCGACTTGTACCAAAGAGTGGTTGGGTATCGGGTTCCGCTGAATAGGTCAGGTGACCACTATACGCAGGAGGCGGCCATACGGGTAGCCGGGGCTGTGTGGCGTGGACTGTGCGGTTTTTTAGGTTAGAGGGTCTAGGGAAAACACAAGAAGGTCTTCAGTCACAAAGGGTACAGGCTGAACAGAGCAAGAACGTAGGTACAGGAACCATTGATATAACAGTTGTAAATTCTCGTAGCTCTGTTGGGAAAGTACCAGAGCTTCAAGCGCTAATAGAAAGCACTGATGCTCAAATCGTTATAGGCACTGAAAGCTGGCTAAAGCCGGATATGAGCTCAGCCGAAATTTTCGAAGAACCTAACGGTGTTCCGAAAGGGTAAGCTACACACGGTTGGCGTTGGCGTGTTTGTTGCTGTCAGAAGTAGTTTAACTTGTCGAGAAACTGAAATACTTATTGCCTGTGAGTTAGTATGGGCAGAGGTTATTGTTGGCAACCGGAATAAAATAATAATTGGATCTTTTTACCGATCACCCAATTCAGATGATACAGTTGCTGAAAGGTTCAAAGAAAAATTGAGTTTCATTTCAAACACGTACCCGACTCATACGATAATAGTCGGTGGTGACTTTAATTTACCCTCGATGTGTTGGTGAAAATACATGTTTAATTCCGGAGGTACTCATAAAATATCATCCGAAATTATGCTAAACGCATTCTCTGAAAATTATTTCGAGAAGTTAGTTCATGAGCCCACGCCAATAATAGACGGTTGTGAAAACACACTTGACCTCTTAGCAACAAATAATTCTGAGTTAATAACGGGCATCAAAACCGATTCAGGAATTAGTGAACACAGGGTTCTCGTAGCGAGATCGTATATTGCAATCCCAAAATCCTCGAAAAATAAGCAAAAGAATATACCTTTCCAAAAAAGCAGATAAAAATTCACTTGACACATTCTTGAGAGAAAATCTCCACTCATTCCAAATTCATAATATAAGTGTAGACTGGATGTGGCTTAAATTCAGAGAAATAGTAACAGCAGCAATTGAGAGATTTGTACCAAATAAATTAACAAACGACGGAGCCGATCCTCTTTGGTACAAAAAACGGGTTAAAACACTGTTGCAGAAACAACGAAACAAACACGCCAAATTTAAACAGACGGAAAATCCCAAAGATTGGCGATCTTTTACAGACTCTCGAAATTTAGAGCGGACTTCAGCGCGAGATGCCTATAACAGTTTCCACAACGAAACTTTGTCTAGAAACCTGGTAGAAAATCCAAAGAGATTCTGGTCGTATGTGAAGTATGTTAGAGGCAGGAAACAATGAATGCCTTCTCTGCGCGATAGCAATGGAGATACTATCGAAGACAGTGCTACCAAAGCAGAATTACTAAACACAGCCTTCCGCAATGCCTTCACGAAAGAAGACGAAGTAAATATACCAGAATGCTAATCCAGAACAGCTGTCGACATGAGTAACGTGGAAGTAAATATCCTCTGAGTAGTGAAGCAACTTAAATCACTTAATAAAAGCAACTATATACCAACTAGTATCCTTTCGGAGTATGCTGATGCATTAGCCCCATGCTTTACAATCGTATACAACCGTTCGCTCAACGAACGATCCGTACCCAAAGACTAGGACGTTGGTCAGGTCGCACCAATATTTAAGAAAGGTAGTAGGAGTAATCCTCTAAATTACAGGCCCATATCGTTAACGTTGATATGCAACAGGATTTTAGAACCTATATTGTGTTCGAACATTATGAAGTACCTCGAAGAAAACGGTCTATTGACACACAGTCAACATGAGTTTAAAAAACATCGTTGGTGTGAAACACAACTAGCTCCTTATTCACATGAAGGGATTTCAGAGCGATTCCATATTTCTGGATTTCCGGAAGGCTTGTAACACTGTACCACACAAGCGGCTCGTAGTGAAATTGCGTGCTTATGGAATATCGTCTCAGTTATGTAACTGGATTTGTGATCTCCTGTCAGAGAGGTCACAGTTCGTAGTAATTGACGGAAAGCCATCGAGTACAACAGAAGTGATTTCTGGTGTTTCCCAAGGTAGTGTTATAGGCACTTTGCTGTTCCTTATCTATATAAACGATTTTGGAAACAATCTGAGGAGCGGTCTTTCGTTGTGTACAGATGACGCTGTCATTTATCGACTAACAAAGACATAAGAAGATCAAAACAAACTGCAAAACTATTTGGAAAAGATATATGAATGTTGCGAAAAGTGGCACTGGACCCTAAATAACGAAAAGTTTGCGCTCATCCACATGAGAGCTAAATGAAACTCGTTAAATACGATAAATCAGTCTAATCTAAAATCCGAAAATTCAACTAAATACCTAGGTATTACAATTACGAACAACTGAAATTGGAAGGAAGACATAGAAAATGTTGTGGGGAAGGCTAAACAAAGACTGCGGTTCATTGGCATGACACATAGAAAATTTAACAGACCTACTAAGGAGACTGCCTACACTACGCTTGTCCCTCCTCTTTTAGAATATTGCAGCACGGTGTGGGATCCTTACCAGATAGGACAGACGGAATACATCGAAAAAGTACAAAATATGGGAGAGAGTGTCACAGAAATGATACAGGATTTGGGCTGGAAATCATTAAAAGAAAGGCGTTGTTCGTTGCGACGGAATCTTCATACAAAATTCCAGTCACCAACTTTCTCCTCCGAATGCGAAAATATTTTGTTGACACCGACCTACATAGGGAGGAACGATCACCACGATAAAATAAGGGAAATCAGAGCTCGTACGGCAAGATGTAGGAGTTTATTCTTTCCGCGCGTTAAAAATAGAGAATTGTGAAGGAGGTTCGATGAACCCTCTGCCAGGCACTTGAATGTGATTTACAGAGTATTCATATAGATGTAGATGTGTAGATGTAGAACCATCGATTACAGCCTCCACTCGAGGTATTTCCGCCGCACTGCGGAACAGAATCATCACATCATCCGCATATGCACGAACAGCTATAGTCCCTCCGGAAAGTGTCCAACCTTCCAGCTGGAATGCTAGCATCCAAAGTAGGGGCTCCAGAGACAACACAAAAAGTCATTGACAGGGGCCTTCCTTTTGGTACTCCTCGACCGCTATCGGGGGCGACAGTTGGCCAATAACCACTACAGAAGCTGAAATACCAATAAACAGTTATGAGAGCACTCACCATGTGTCAGCAATAAAGGCAACTGCCTCCAGAAACCGAAACAAGAGGTCGTGATTAACATGATCAAATGCCTTATCAAAGTCTAGGAAAGCAAGGGCACAAGGGACGTACGTCATAGCAGCAACCGAAACCACGTCGCGATACTCGGCTATAGGAGTGAGAATGGCACGGCCATATAAGCAGCTTTGATGTTTGTCAACAATCGTCCCATCAGAGCCGACATCCTACTATTAACTGCCCTCGCCACAGTCTTATAATAAAAGTTTAACAAAATAATTGGGCGAAAGCTATCAGGGGAAGCTGGTCCAGGGCGTTTCGGGATTAAAATAATTTTTCTCACTTTCAGCTTACTCTATCCTGTAACACTTCATTCAAAACAGTCGTAAAGATAGGACCCAACAGCTGCCAAAAGCGCACGTGAAATTTCTTGGGATGTCCATCCAGACCCGGAGATTTTTGAGAAGGCGATCTCACAATACGTTTGTAAACTTCCTCAGGCTGAAATGCAGCTAATAGCGCTTCATTACGTTCAGGTGTAACTGTCGTATCCAAGGTGCTAACTAGTGGGTCGTTAGGCGTTGCGTTGGACTCATCGATGTCGTAGATGTCTACATAGTATTGGTGTAAGACATGCACAATATCAGCTTGCTCCGATACGTTACGTCCATTATTTGTCTTGAGAGAATGAATACAAGCAAGTCGGGGACGGGTCTGATGCTGAAGCAAACGATATAAGGAAGTCAGTTTCCTACGTCACGAATGATCGTTGCTTGGACCACATTTTCAACCCTTCCACTTGTACTCTTTTCAAGCTCAATTAGTTTGCCTTTACAGGCCTAAGATCCGCTATTCACAGAGGGGCCTGATCCGCAGCATCATAAAGTTCACGCAGGATGTAATAGTAAAATTCGTTTCTCTTAAAGTCTCAAAGTTGGCCTGAGTCTCGGTTTTGCCAGCGGTGTCGGTAAGTCAAGGATGGAAGGATACTTCAATGTGAACAGTAGAGGTCGCTCCCACGCTGCTCGCATCACGTCATCAAGAGAGAGGTCAGCTAGGTGAGCAACGTTTAACATCCACAGAGAGCGAAACAATTTGGCTGGTTGCCGTTCTACATTGAGGGTTGTAGTCACAGCACAGTGATCCGTAAAGCAAGCTGGGATGACTTCAACATTAAGAATGCAATCGGGCAGGCAGTCTGATAATAAAACTCTATACAATCGGCTACTAGAATTCGCAGTCAGATGAGGAAATTTAACTAATGTCGGGTATTTACACACCTAGACGTCTTGCAGGCGCAAGGAGCGGACCAATCCACGTAATTCGCGACAGAAATTAAAATTTGGAGATTGATCTGCAGGACGCATACACAGTTAAAATCACCACCCAACAAAATACCCGGAAGACTCCTATGCAACAGATGAACAATATCCTCTTCATAAAAACGCGAACGATCCACTGCGCGACCAGTGCCAGAAGGAGCATATAAAAGACCCCAGGTAAGATTAAAATGTTGATAACCTATGCCCTTGCCAGAATCCAACATTTCCCCTCACCAATAGGAATGCCTTGGCGAAAGAATAAGGCAGTCCCCGTGGAATATTCGGGTGCTACTGTAACGGCCACACGGAAACAGGTAAGGAAAATGCATCTCCAGCAAGAAAGCTATATCCGCACATGAATCATAAATGAACTGACGCAGCGAAGCCAACCGTAATTCTGATTCCATACGTTTAACGTTCAAGGAAAGGAAAGTGTAGGCTTCAGCTATCCAGAGATGTACGGAACGTGCGAGTAGAATTAGGTAGATAGCTGAGAGCCAATGTTCAGTGCGGAATCCGTAGAGGAATCAGAAATTGAGGGACCACAGCCTCTGTCAGCGCAACGCTTTTTCTTCCATTTCTTACGTGCCACCGCACGGTCAGGTTGTATATGCTGTTTCTGTCGGCTACATGGGATGGTGACCTCTACAGACGGTGGTGTGGGAGAGGTCATAGGAA
This sequence comes from Schistocerca serialis cubense, assembly GCF_023864345.2. Classification (NCBI taxonomy): domain Eukaryota; kingdom Metazoa; phylum Arthropoda; class Insecta; order Orthoptera; family Acrididae; genus Schistocerca; species Schistocerca serialis. Next base: position 645,082,234 of record NC_064638.1, on the reverse strand, counting down.
CAGCTTCCTGGCCCTCAGAACTAGGTTCATGTTATGCAGTTCCAGTCATTATGTCCGAAGCAATCTGTGGAACTGCCAATGCAACAGGGATACTTGGTCCCTAAATTTATTATCGTTGAGAGATGCTGTAGTCGGCAAATACAGGAAACCGTCAGTGGTCAGTGGCTGAAGACGAAGGAGCAGGAAGACATTGCATCGTAGTAGACTGTAACGGAGAACACAAAGACGAAGTAGGGCACTCCGATCACTCCCCACACACAGGCGACTCAGAAGGAGCCACTTCGCGAGCAGGAGGGATGGTGGAGACAGGTTCTTCGCCACTCACCGTACCACGGACTGGAGGTATCGTAGCATCGAGAGGAGCAGGAGAAACAATCGAAGCGGAGGAGGTTGGGGCAGAAGGCACAACAAAATTCTCACCATCAACATCTCGAGTGCGACGTCGCTTGTTTGTCGCCGTTATAGGTTATATCCTGGGCTCTATAGGATTCCCAAACAGTCCTCTTTAATTGATGTAGGATTACATTCGTCGTGGCATACTATCCACAAGTTCATCAAAACCCTGTTGGTCCAGAGTGTCCCATTTTTCAATGGCGATATGGCGTCGGCTATCCCTCGGAGTGGTTGGTGGGTCACGTCGTCCGTTAATAGCCCTTTCCAGTCTGTCCCAGGCATGTTCGGTAGGGTTCATGTCTGGAGAGCATGCTGGCCACTCTAGTCGGGCGATGTCGTCATCCTGAAGAAAGTCATTCACAAAATATGTACGATGAGGGCGCGAATTGTCATCCATATGGACAAATGCCTCGCCAATATATTGACGATATGGTTGCACTATCAGTCGGAGGATGGCATTCACGTGTCGTGCAGCCTCTACGGCGCCTTCCATGACACCAGCGGCGTACGTCAGCCCCACATAATGCCACCCTAAAACAACAGGGAACCACCACTTTGCTGCACTCGATGGACGGTGTATCTAGGGCGTTCAGCCTGACCGTGTTGCATCCAAACACGTCTCCGACGATTGTCTGGTTGAAGGTATATGAGACATTCATCAAACACTCATCGGTAAAGGAAACGTGATTCTAATCCTGAGCGGTCCATTCAGCATGGACGTCGGGAGTGAAGTTGCGCATCATGCAGCCTATTGCGCACAGTTTGAGTCGTAACACGACGTCCTGTGGCTGCACGAAATGCATTATTCATCATGGTGGCGTTGGTGTCAGTGTTCCTCCGAGCCATAAACCGTAGGCAGCGGTCATCCACTGCAGTAGTAGCCCTTGGGCGGCCTGAACGAGGCATGTCATCGACAGTTCCAGTCTCTGTGTATCTCCTCCATTTCCGAAGAACATTGTTTTGGTTTACTGCGAGACGTCTGTACCCTTCCCTTGTTGAGAGCCCTTCCTTTCATAAGGTAACAATGCGTACGAAATCGAACACCGGTATTGACCGTCTAGCCATCATTGAACTACAGACAACAAGAGCCGTGTACCTGCTGGTGGATTGACTGGAACTGATCGGCTGTCGGACTCCCTCCGTCTAATAGGCGCTGCTCAAGCATGGTTGTTTACATCTTTGGCCGGGTTTAGTGACGTCTCTGAACAGTCAAAGGGACTGTGTCTGTGATACAACATCCACAGTCAACGTCCATCTTTAGGAGTTCTGGGAACCGGGGTGACGTCAGATCTTTTTCTGATTTCAGTGTCTGTCACACAGACATGAAAGTAAATTTAACATTGTAGCTCGATCACACGTGCCTTTGGACCATTTCAGTAGGATATGTGAAAGGAACATTAACTCATCAGATATTTGCAAACACATACTACATATTTTAGTTTTCCTAGTGTGGTTTAGGGGTGGCGTCTTTGATTCATAATCAAAGCTTCTTCGGCCCCGGGTTCGATCCCCGCCACTCCCTAAATCTTGATAAATAATCAGCATCGGCGGCCGAAGACTTCCGGCATAAGAAGTAAGCCTCATTATGCCAACGGCCTTGTCAAAAAGGGCGGAGGAGCGGATAGAGCGGTTCAGGGCACTCTCTTGTCCTATGGATGGGAAATTGCCCCTCAAGGCGGAAGAATCAGCAATGATCAACGACATGAGGATGCAGAAGGCAATGGAAACCACTGCATTAAAGACACGTAACGTGCATCCACAGGACATGTGGCCTGTAATTGAAGAAGTGTCATGATGATCTCTCCATTGGCAAAAGATTTCCGGAATAGTCCCCCATTCGGATCTCCGGGAAGGGACTGCCAAGGGGGAGGTTACCATGAGAAAAAGATTGAATAATCAACGAAAGGAAAACGTTCTACGAGTCGGGGCGTGGAATGTCAGAAGCTTGAACGTGGTAGGGAAACTAGAAAATCTGAAAAGGGAAATGCAAAGGCTCAATCTAGATATAGTAGGGGTCAGTGAAGCGAAGTGGAAGGAAGACAAGGACTTCTGGTCAGATGAGTATCGGGTAATATCAACAGCAGCAGAAAATAGTATAACAGGTGTAGGATTCGTTATGAATAGGAATGTAGGGCAGAGGGTGTGTTACTGTGAACAGTTCAGTGACCGGGTTGTTCTAATCAAAATCGACAGCAGACCAACACCGACAACGATAGTTCAGGTATACATGCCGACGTCGCTAGCTGCAGATGAACAGATTGAGAAAGAGTATAAGGATATTGAAAGGGTAATGCAGTATGTAAAGGGGGACGAAAATCTTATAGTCATGGGCGACTGGAAGGCAGTTGTAGGAGAAAGAGTGGAAGAAAAGGTTACAGGATAATATGGGCTTGGGATGAGGAATGAAAGAGTAGAAGGACTAATTGAGTTCTGTAACAAGTTTCAGCTACTACCCGTGATGCAGAACTCTGGCCGACGGCCTTCACGGACCATCTCGCGTACATCTGCACTGTCGCCTTGCCCCGACAACTCACAAGACGCAGCAGGGGCCCGTGGACGCTGAACGTCTCCCTCCTTCTCGAGGAAGCGTGTCGGCGAGCAGTCACTGACACGTGGCGTCGATGTATCAGGCGCCTGCCTATGTATGCTTCCACGTTGCTGTGGTGGCTGGGATGTGTCAAACCTGCCCTCCGAAAGACCTTGATGGCCTACGGGCGTGACAGATCGAACTGGCAAAGGGCAACATCGGAATTTTACTATACAGCGTTACGTGGGCTGACGACGCAACCGCCGTCTCCCGAACGTCAGATGTCCGTACAACGCATCAAAGCTCGTCTACTTCGCATCAGGACAGAGCAGCTAGACGGTGTCCGCATCCGTGCGCGAGTGCAAGACTGTATCCCCAACGAAACAGCGTCAGTTTATCACATTGTGCGCGAGCGGCGCCACCGCAAACGTCAGCTCATTACGGAGGTAAACACGGAGGACGGCGGGCGCGCAGTGACACAAACGGACATCGCGCACACGTTCGCCAGACACTATGGGACCTTGTACATGGAAGATCCGCGAAATGTACGTGATTATGTCGAGCTGTTGCACGATTTTCCCGCCCCTCGGGACGTGGCAGTGTGCTCCCTGCCGCCGTTGGATAAGCAGCTGAGCAGCAAGTCGTATACTCCTAGCTCACTCATTTGTTACATAGTTTAATTCTTAATTTCTTTGCGTGTTTTTGGTACTTGCATTGTTTAATTCATAAATTTCGAGCGTATTATAGTATTTGAGAGTTGTAGCATCGCGTTTTAGTACCTGAATAGTGTAAATTCGCGTAGTCGTTTGTCTACTGTTTTGTTTTGAACGGCCAGTGTCGGTTGGTCGCAGTCAGTGTGCTCCCTGCCGCCGTTGGATAAGCAGCTGAGCAGCAAGTCGTATACTCCTAGCTCACTCATTTGTTACATAGTTTAATTCTTAATTTCTTTGCGTGTTTTTGGTACTTGCATTGTTTAATTCATAAATTTCGAGCGTATTATAGTATTTGAGAGTTGTAGCATCGCGTTTTAGTACCTGAATAGTGTAAATTCGCGTAGTCGTTTGTCTACTGTTTTGTTTTGAACGGCCAGTGTCGGTTGGTCGCAGTCAGTGTGCTCCCTGCCGCCGTTGGATAAGCAGCTGAGCAGCAAGTCGTATACTCCTAGCTCACTCATTTGTTACATAGTTTAATTCTTAATTTCTTTGCGTGTTTTTGGTTCTTGCATTGTTTAATTCATAAATTTCGGGCGTATTATAGTATTTGAGAGTGTAGCATCGTGTTTTAGTACCTGAATAGTGTAATTTCGCTTAGTCTCCTTCCGCCGCCGAGCAGTGTCAGCAGTGCGCAAGTAGCAGCATTACTGCATTTACTAGGCAATCTTGTATTTTAATAACCGTTTAAATTTTGTCGATTTGTTTGCGCTCTCTGTAGATTAGTTCAGACGTTCTTAGCAAAACAGTTTTTAGCATGGATAGGGACTGCAACTGCTGTGTTCGGATGCAGGCTGAGTTGGCATCCCTTCGCTCCCAGCTTCAGGCAGTGTTGGCTTCGGTCACACAGCTTGAGGTTGTTGCCAATGGGCATCACTGTGGGGGTCGGGATGGGGGTTTGTCGGGGACGGCCAGCTCGTCCCACGCATCCCCTGATCGGACTACGACTGTGGTTGCCCGGGATACTGCCCGCATTGAGGCTGATCCCTCACCTGTGGTAGAGTGGGAGGTCGTTTCAAGGTGTGGCAGGGGGCGAAAGACATTCCGGAGGGCTGAACGGAAAGCCTCTCCAGTTTGTCTGACGAACCGGTTTCAGGCTCTGTCTCAGGCTGATACTGATCTTCGGCCTGACATGGCTGCTTGTCCTGTTCCAGAGGTTGCCCCTCAGTCTGCAAGATCCGGGCAGTCGCAGAGGGTGGGCTTACTGGTAGTTGGGAGCTCCAACGTCAGGCGCGTAATGGGGCCCCTTAGGGAAATGGCAGCAAGAGAGGGGAAGAAAACCAATGTGCACTCCGTGTGCATACCGGGGGGAGTCATTCCAGATGTGGAAATGGTCCTTCCGGATGCCATGAAGGGTACAGGGTGCACCCATCTGCAGGTGGTCGCTCATGTCGGCACCAATGATGTGTGTCGCTATGGATCGGAGGAAATCCTCTCTGGCTTCCGGCGGCTATCTGATTTGGTGAAGACTGCCAGTCTCGCTAGCGGGATGAAAGCAGAGCTCACCATCTGCAGCATCGTCGACAGGACTGACTGCGGACCTTTGGTACAGAGCCGAGTGGAGGGTCTGAATCAGAGGCTGAGACGGTTCTGCGACCGTGTGGGCTGCAGATTCCTCGACTTGCGCCATAGGGTGGTGGGGTTTCGGGTTCCGCTGGATAGGTCAGGAGTCCACTACACGCAACAAGCGGCTACACGGGTAGCAGGGGTTGTGTGGCGTGGGCTGGGCGGTTTTTTAGGTTAGATGGCCTTGGGCAAGTACAGAAAGGGCAACAGCCTCAACGGGTGCGGGGCAAAGTCAGGACATGCGGGGACCAAGCAGCAATCGGTATTGTAATTGTCAACTGTCGAAGCTGCGTTGGTAAAGTACCGGAACTTCAAGCGCTGATAGAAAGCACCGAAGCTGAAATCGTTATAGGTACAGAAAGCTGGCTTAAGCCAGAGATAAATTCTGCCGAAATTTTTACAAAGGTACAGACGGTGTTTAGAAAGGATAGATTGCATGTAACCGGTGGTGGAGTGTTCATCGCTGTTAGTAGTAGTTTATCCTGTAGTGAAGTAGAAGTGGATAGTTCCTGTGAATTATTATGGGTGGAGGTTACACTAAACAACCGAATTAGGTTAATAGTTGGCTCCTTTTACCGACCTCCCGACTCAGCAGCATTAGTGGCAGAACAACTGAGAGAAAATTTGGAATACATTTCACATAAATTTTCTCAGCATGTTATAGTCTTAGGTGGAGATTTCAATTTACCAGATATAGACTGGGACACTCAGATGTTTAGAACGGGTGGTAGGGACAGAGCATCGAGTGACATTATACTGAGTGCACTGTCCGAAAATTACCTCGAGCAATTAAACAGAGAACCGACTCGTGGAGATAACATATTGGACCTACTGATAACAAACAGACCCGAACTTTTCGAATCTGTATGTACAGAACAGGGAATCAGTGATCATAAGGCCGTTGCAGCATCCCTGAATATGGAAGTTAATAGGAATATAAAAAAAGGGAGGAAGGTTTATCTGTTTAGCAAGAGTAATAGAAGGAAGATTTCAGACTACCTAACAGATCAAAACGAAAATTTCTGTTCCGACACTGACAATGTTGAGTGTTTATGGAAAAAGTTCAAGGCAATCGTAAAATGCGTTTTAGACAGGTACGTGCCGAGTAAAACTGTGAGGGACGGGAAAAACCCACCGTGGTACAACAACAAAGTTAGGAAACTACTGCGAAAGCAAAGGGAGCTCCACTCCAAGTTTAAACGCAGCCAAAACCTCTCAGACAAACAGAAGCTAAACGATGTCAAAGTTAGCGTAAGGAGGGCTATGCGTGAAGCGTTCATTGAATTCGAAAGTAAAATTCTATGTACCGACTTGACAGAAAATCCTAGGAAGTTCTGGTCTTACGTTAAATCAGTAAGTGGCTCGAAACAGCATATCCAGACACTACGGGATGATGATGGCATTGAAACAGAGGATGACACGCGTAAAGCTGAAATACTAAACACCTTTTTCCAAAGCTGTTTCACAGAGGAAGACCGCACTGCAGTTCCTTCTCTAAATCCTCGCACAAACGAAAAAATGGCTGACATCGAAATAAGTGTCCAAGGAATATAAAAGCAACTGGAATCACTCAATAGAGGAAAGTCCACTGGACCTGACGGGATACCAATTCGATTCTACACAGAGTACGCGAAAGAACTTGCCCCCCTTCTAACAGCCGTGTACCGCAAGTCTCTAGAGGAACGGAGGGTTCCAAATGATTGGAAAAGAGCACAGATAGTCCCAGTCTTCAAGAAGGGTCGTCGAGCAGATGCGCAAAACTATAGACCTATATCTCTGACGTCGATCTCTTGTAGAATTTTAGAACATGTTTTTTGCTCGCGTATCATGTCATTTCTGGAAACCCAGAATCTACTATGTAGGAATCAACATGGATTCCGGAAACAGCGATCGTGTGAGACCCAACTCGCCTTATTTGTTCATGAGACCCAGAAAACATTAGATACAGGCTCCCAGGTAGATGCTATTTTTCTTGACTTCCGGAAGGCGTTCGATACAGTTCCGCACTGTCGCCTGATAAACAAAGTAAGAGCCTACGGAATATCAGACCAGCTGTGTGACTGGATTGAAGAGTTTTTAGCAAACAGAACACAGCATGTTGTTATCAATGGAGAGACGTCTACAGACGTTAAAGTAACCTCTGGCGTGCCACAGGGGAGTGTTATGGGACCATTGCTTTTCACAATATATATAAATGACCTAGTAGATAGTGTCGGAAGTTCCATGCGGCTTTTCGCGGATGATGCTGTAGTATACAGAGAAGTTGCTGCATTAGAAAATTGTAGCGAAATACAGGAAGATCTGCAGCGGATAGGCACTTGGTGCAGGGAGTGGCAACTGACCCTTAACATAGACAAATGTAATGTATTGCGAATACATAGAAAGAAGGATCCTTTATTGTATGATTATATGATAGCGGAACAAACACTGGCAGCAGTTACTTCTGTAAAATATCTGGGAGTATGCGTACGGAACGATTTGAAGTGGAATGATCATATAAAACTAATTGTTGGTAAGGCGGGTACCAGGTTGAGATTCATTGGGAGAGTGCTTAGAAAATGTAGTCCATCAACAAAGGCTTACAAAACACTCGTTCGACCTATACTTGAGTATTGCTCATCAGTGTGGGATCCGTACCAGGTCGGGTTGACGGAGGAGATAGAGAAGATCCAAAGAAGAGCGGCGCGTTTCGTCACTGGGTTATTTGGTAACCGTGATAGCGTTACGGAGATGTTTAATAAACTCAAGTGGCAGACTCTGCAAGAGAGGCGCTCTGCATCGCGGTGTAGCTTGCTCGCCAGGTTTCGAGAGGGTGCGTTTTTGGATGAGGTATCGAATATATTGCTTCCCCCTACTTATACTTCCCGAGGAGATCACGAATGTAAAATTAGAGAGATTAGAGCGCGCAAGGAGGCTTTCAGACAGTCGTTCTTCCCGCGAACCATACGCGACTGGAACAGGAAAGGGAGGTAATGACAGTGGCACGTAAAGTGCCCTCCGCCACACACCGTTGGGTGGCTTGCGGAGTATCAATGTAGATGTAGATGTAGATAGTCTTCTGTTGCCCATTACACCCGACGAGCTGACATCGGCCTTGGCACGTGGAGCACCGAACAAGTCGCCTGGACCGGACGGTTTACCCCTGGAATTCTACCGCACTTTTTACCACCTTATGGGTGACAAGTGGCTCCAAATGTTTCAAGACCTGATCCGCCCTGATTTCACTGTCCCCACAGAATTCACAGAAGGCATCTTGATCCCAGTTCCGAAACCGAATGGTGGTTGTAGGTGGCAGGATTTTCGCCTACTCACACTCCTCAACAACGACTACAAGATCCTCGCCCGTATCCTCCGCGCGCGTCTCCACGCCGTTATCGGGAAAGCCATCCACACCGATCAGACATGTTTAGGTGGTGTCAGCAACATCCATACGGCGTTAGAAGCATACCGCGACGTAATTGCTTTGACGGCGGCCTGCAAAATACGAGGCGCCCTTGTCGCCGTTGATTTTGACCACGCATTCGACCGCGTCGATCACGGCTTCTTACGCGCAGTTTTGCAACACATGGGCCTCTCTCCGGAGTCTGCACAGGTGGTCCTTCGACTGGTCCACGGAGCGCGCTCCCGCATGATGGTCAACGGTTATCAGTCTGGTCACATTGTTGTTGGACGGTCAGTGCGACAAGGGTGCCCCCTGTCGGGCATATTATTTGCTGCAGCGCTTGAACCAGCTTTACATGGTCTACGGCAGCGATTAACTGGTATCTCCTTGCGGAACGTGACCTTTTGTTGTGGTGCATTCGCCGATGACGTGGTGTTCCTGGCCAGATCAGAGGATGAAATGCATATGGCGCTACAGTGGCTACGCCAGTACGGGGCGGTCGCTGGGAGCGTCATCAACGTGAAGAAGACAAAATACATGGATGTAGGAGGGCGGGATTTCCCACACAACGGCGGTGCCCTTTGACAAGGTGCCCGTACTCAAGTGTTTAGGAGTGTAATTCTATAGCAATGTCCGCCGCACGGCGGCGGCTACGTACCGCCGGCTCCTACACCAGACACGTGCTCTGCTGCAGGACAACAAACTGCGTCGCTTGGATATGCTCCTCAGAACATGTTATGTCAACACCTATCTTGTCTCAAAACTGAACTATTTTGCGCATATCCTTCCCTTGACACCTACGATGGCCGACAGATTTCAAGCAGCATATGGACATTTCGTAAGCACCGGTCTCGTTTTTAAAGTCCGATACGCCACCCTGACACTGCCGCAGCGGGCGGGCGGTATCGGTTTAATTCACGTATATAACCGTGCGCGATCGCTTTATCTCAACACTATGCGTCGCACGTGGACCTCTGCCCACGCCACTCTGACGGGCACCCTGATGGCGGAAGTGGCACCACACTCTCTGCATCCCCGGTTTCTGTAAGACACATTTCACCGGCACTCACCCACATCAGAGACTTCTTTATTGACTTCAGCTACTTACGGTCAGAACTTCCGACGACACGGAAACCCAGCACAAAAGACTATTATCGCCTCTATCAGCAGCGTCAACCTGTAAATACGGTCACCCACAGACATCCTGAAGTTGCCTGGAACACGGTGTGGCGAGCGGTACACACGCCTTTTCTACCTACGACGGTGCGTTCATTGTGGTACGCGGTTGTGAATGGGAAGTTCGCTACTCGTCAGAGGTTACATTCCATACATCTGACGGACGACCCCTTGTGTCCGACATGCTCAGTCGCTGACTCGGATGCACACCGTCTGACGTGTGCCGCGACCAGCGAGTGCTGGCTACTGACGCAGCGCATGCTGGCATTGCTCTTGCGGCACCAATGATGTGTGTCGCTATGGATCGGAGGAAATCCTCTCTGGCTTCCGGCGGCTATCTGATTTGGTGAAGACTGCCAGTCTCGCTAGCGGGATGAAAGCAGAGCTCACCATCTGCAGCATCGTCGACAGGACTGACTGCGGACCTTTGGTACAGAGCCGAGTGGAGGGTCTGAATCAGAGGCTGAGACGGTTCTGCGACCGTGTGGGCTGCAGATTCCTCGACTTGCGCCATAGGGTGGAGGGGTTTCGGGTTTCGCTGGATAGGTCAGGAGTCCACTACACGCAACAAGGGGCTACACGGGTAGCAGGGGTTGTGTGTCGTGGGCTGGGCGGTTTTTTAGGTTAGATGGCCTTGGGCAAGTAAAGAAAGGGCAACAGCCTCAACGGGTGCGGGGAAAAGTCAGGACATGTGGGGACCAAGCAGCAATCGGTATTGTAATTGCCAACTGTCGAAGCTGCGTTGGTAAAGTACCAGAACTTCAAGCGCTGATAGAGAGCACCGAAGCTGAGATTGTTATAGGTACAGAAAGCTGGCTTAAGCCAGGGATAAATTCTGCCGAAATTTTTACAAAGGTACAGACGGTGTTTAGAAAGGATAGATTGCATGCAACCGGTGGTGGAGTGTTCGTCGCTGTTAGTAGTAGTTTATCCTGTAGTGAAGTAGAAGTGGATAGTTCCTGTGAATTATTATGGGTGGAGGTTACACTAAACAACCGAATTAGGTTAATAGTTGGCTCCTTTTACCGACCTCCCGACTCAGCAGCATTAGTGGCAGAACAACTGAGAGAAAATTTGGAATACATTTCACATAAATTTTCTCAGCATGTTATAGTCTTAGGTGGAGATTTCAATTTACCAGATATAGACTGGGACACTCAGATGTTTAGAACGGGTGGTAGGGACAGAGCATCGAGTGACATTATACTGAGTGCACTGTCCGAAAATTACCTCGAGCAATTAAACAGAGAACCGACTCGTGGAGATAACATATTGGACCTACTGATAACAAACAGACCCGAACTTTTCGAATCTGTATGTACAGAACAGGGAATCAGTGATCATAAGGCCGTTGCAGCATCCCTGAATATGGAAGTTAATAGGAATATAAAAAAAGGGAGGAAGGTTTATCTGTTTAGCAAGAGTAATAGGAGACAGATTTCAGACTACCTAACAGATCAAAACGAAAATTTCTGTTCCGACACTGACAATGTTGAGTGTTATGGAAAACGTTCAAGGCAATCGTAAAATGCGTTTTAGACAGGTACGTGCCGAGTAAAACTGTGAGGGACGGGAAAAACCCACCGTGGTACAACAACAAAGTTAGGAAACTACTGCGAAAGCAAAGAGAGCTCCACTCCAAGTTCAAACGCAGCCAAAACCTCTCAGACAAACAGAAGCTAAACGATGTCAAAGTTAGCGTAAGGAGGGCTATGCGTGAAGCATTCAGTGAATTCGAAAGTAAAATTCTATGTACCGACTTGACAGAAAATCCTAGGAAGTTCTGGTCCTACGTTAAATCAGTAAGTGGCTCGAAACAGCATATCCAGACACTACGGGATGATGATGGTACTGAAACAGAGAATGACACGCGTAAAGCTGAAATACTAAACACCTTTTTCCAAAGCTGTTTCACAGAGGAAGACCGCACTGCAGTTCCTTCTCTAAATCCTCGCGCAAACGAAAAAATGACTGACATCGAAATAAGTGTCCTAGGAATAGAAAAGCAACTGGGATCACTCAATAGAGGAAAGTCCACTGGACCTGACGGGATACCAATTCGATTCTACACAGAGTACGCGAAAGAACTTGCCCCCCTTCTAACAGCCGTGTACCGCAAGTCTCTAGAGGAACGGAGGGTTCCAAATGATTGGAAAAGAGCACAGATAGTCCCAGTCTTCAAGAAGGGTCGGCGAGCAGATGTGCAAAACTATAGACCTATATCTCTGACGTCGATCTGTTGTAGAACTTTAGAACATGTTTTTTGCTCGAGTATCATGTCGTTTTTGGAAACCCAGAATCTACTATGTAGGAATCAACATGGATTCCGGAAACAGCGATCGTGTGAGACCCAACTCGCTTTATTTGTTCATGAGACCCAGAAAACATTAGATACAGGCTCCCAGGTAGATGCTATTTTTCTTGACTTCCGGAAGGCGTTCGATACAGTTCCGCACTGTCGCCTGATAAACAAAGTAAGAGCCTACGGAATATCAGACCAGCTGTGTGACTGGATTGAAGAGTTTTTAGCAAACAGAACACAGCATGTTGTTATCAATGGAGAGACGTCTACAGACGTTAAAGTAACCTCTGACGTGCCACAGGGGAGTGATATGGGACCATTGCTTTTCACAATATATATAAATGACCTAGTAGATAGTGTCGGAAGTTCATGCGGCATTTCGCGGATGATGCTGTAGTATACAGAGAAGTTGCAGCATTAGAAAATTGTAGCGAAATGCAGGAAGATCTGCAGCGGATAGGCACTTGGTGCAGGGAGTGGCAACTGACCCTTAACATAGACAAATGTAATGTATTGCGAATACATAGAAAGAAGGATCCTTTATTGTATGATTACATGATAGCGGAACAAACACTGGCAGCAGTTACTTCTGTAAAATATCTGGGAGTATGCGTGCGGAACGATTTGAAGTGGAATGATCATATAAAATTAATTGTTGGTAAGGCGGGTACCAGGTTTAGATTCATTGGGAGAGTGCTTAGAAAATGTAGTCCATCAACAAAGGAGGTGGCTTACAAAACACTCGTTCGACCTATACTTGAGTGTTGCTCATCAGTGTGGGATCCGTACCAGATCGGTCTGACGGAGGAGATTGAGAAGATCCAAAGAAGAACCGCGCGTTTCGTCACAGGGTTATTTGGTAACCGTGATAGCGTTACGGAGATGTTTAATAAACTCAAGTGGCAGACTCTGCAAGAGAGGCGCTCTGCATCGCAGTGTAGCTTGCTCGCCAGGTTTCGAGAGGGTGCGTTTTGGATGAGGTATCGAATATATTGCTTCCCCCTACTTATACCTCCCGAGGAGATCACGAATGTAAAATTAGAGAGATTAGAGCGCGCACGGAGGCTTTCAGACAGTCGTTCTTCCCGCGAACCATACGCGACTGGAACAGGAAAGGGAGGTAATGACAGTGGCACGTAAAGTACCCTCCGCCACACACCGTTGGGTGGCTTGCGGAGTATAAATGTAGATGTAGATGTAGATGACGTATTGCGCCCCGACGTCGTATACTTTCCATCAACCAGAACGAACGCCGTTAACTGGCTAAAAGGCATGGCCGTTTACTACATATTTGTGATGCTCCCAAAGGCACACTCGACTTTTCGTCCCTATTGATGACGACACATGCAGCTTTCAGCCGCCACCCGAAGTACAGAACTCGTTTCGCAAATTATTTAGGTTCATTATTTGCGGATGCTCCTGCTCACTGGGGCGTTCCGGGTATGAGACGCTGAAAATGAAGAAGAATCCTGGAGCATATTGATCCTCTACGGACGGAATAGGGGGGAACCCCTCCCAACAGACGAGAAGACGACTCGGACGCTCGGCTACGGCAGTTGTAGGATCTTTCTTTGTAATGAAACAAAAATAAATCTATAATCCAAAAAAATGTTATAAAAATTAAAGAAATAAATAAATAAAAAGAACAACATCGACAAACCCACTCCATCCCCTTCCTGATCCTTCGATCCTCGAACTCGAACACGTTGCTTGGGCGTGGCGGCGGGATGGCGAGGCTTCGGTTGTCAACCCCTGCCCTACCCGTCGTCCTGCTCCTGCAGCGGTTCATTAGTAAAAAAAAAAAAAAAAAATACCCTGTTCAAGAATCACAAGAGGAGGAGGTATACTTGGAAAAGGCCGGGAGATACGGGATGATTTCAGTTAGATTACATCATGGTCAGACACAGATTCCGAAATCAGACACTGGATTGTAAGGCGTACCCAGGAGCAGATATAGACTCAGATCACAATATAGTAGTGATGAAGAGTACGCTGAAGTTCAAGACATTAGTCAGGAAGAATCAATACGCAAAGAAGTGGGATACGGAAGTACTAAGGAATGACGAGATACGTTTGAAGTTCTCCAACGCTATAGATACAGCAATAAGGAATAGCGCAGTAGGCAGTACAGTTGAAGAGGAATGGACATCTCCAAAAAGGGCCATCACAGAAGTTGGGAAGGAAAACATAGGTACAAAGAAGGTAGCTGCGAAGAAACCATGGGTAACAGAAGAAATACTTCAGTTGATTGGTGAATGGAGAAGTACAAACATGTACCGGGAAAATCGGGAATACAGAAATACAAGTCGTTGAGGAATGAAATAAATCGGAAGTGCAGGGAAGCTGAGACGAAATGGCTGCAGGAAAAATGTGAAGACATCGAAAAAGGTATGATGGTCGGAAGGACAGACTCAGCATACAGGAAAGTCAAAACAATCTTTGGTGACATTAAAAGCAACGGTGGTAACATTAAGAGTGCAACGGGAATTCCACTGTTAAATTCAGAGGAGAGAGCAGAAAGGTGGAAAGAATACACTGAAAGCCTCTATGAGGGTGAAGATTTGTCTGATGTGATAGAAGAAGAAACAGGAGTCGATTTAGAAGAGATAGGGGATCCAGTATTAGAATCGGATTTATAAGAGCTTTGGAGGACTTACGGTCAAATAAGGCAGAAGGGATAGATAACATTCCATCAGAATTTCTAAAATCATTGTGGAAAGTGGCAACAAAACGACTATACACGTCTGGCGACATACCATCTGACTTTCGGAAAAGCATCATCCACACAATTCCGAAGACGGCAAGAGCTGACAAGTGCGAGAATTATCGCACAATCAGCTTAACAGCTCATGCATCGAAGCTGCTTACAAGAATAATATACAGAAGAATGGAAAAGAAAATTGAGAATGCGCTAGGTGACGATCAGTTTGGCTTTAGGAAAAGTAAAGCGGACGAGAGAGGCAATTCTGACGTTACGGCTAGTAATGGAAGCAAGGCTAAAGAAAAATCAAGACACTTTAACAGGATTTGTCGACCTGGAAAAGGCGTTCGGCAATATAAAATGGTGCAAGCTGTTCGAGATTCTGAAAAAAGTAGGGGTAAGCTACAGGGAGAGACGGGTCATATACAATGTGTACAACAACCAAGAGGGAATAATAAGAGTGGACCATCAAGAACGAAGTGCTCGTATTAAGAAGGGTGTAATACAAGGCTGTAGCCTTTCGCCCCTACTCTTCAATCTGTACATCGAGGAAGCAATGATGGAAATAAAAGAAAGGTTCAGGAGTGGAATAAAAATACAAGGTGAAAGGATATCAATGATACGATTCGCTGATGACATTGCTATCCTGAGTGAAAGTGAAGATGACTTAAATGATCTGCTGAACGGAATGAACAGTCTAATGAGTACACAGTATGGTTTGAGAGTAAATCGGAGAAAGACGAAGGTAATGAGAAGTAGTAGAAATGAGAACAGCGAGAAACTTAACATCAGGATTGATGGTCACGAAGTCAATGAAGTTAAGGAATTCTGCTACCTAGGCAGTAAAATAACCAATGACGGACGGAGCAAGGAGGACATCAAAAGCAGACTCGCTATGGCAAAAAAGGCATTTCTGGCCAAGAGAAGTCTACTAATATCAAATACCGGCCTTAATATGAGGAAGAAATTTCTGAGGATGTACGTCTGGAGTACAGCATTGTATGGTAGTGAAACATGGACTGTGGGAAAACCGGAACAGAAGAGAATAGAAGCATTTGAGATGTGGTGCTATAGACGAATGTTGAAAATTAGGTGGAATGATAAGGTAAGGAATGAGTAGGTTCTACGCAGAATCGGAGGGGAAAGGAATATGTGGAAAACACTGATGAGGAGAAGGGACGGGATGATAGGACATCTGCTAAGAGATGGGGGAATGACTTCCATGGTACTAGAAGGAGCTGTAGAGGGCGAAAACTGTAGAGGAAGACAGAGATTGGAATACGTCAAGCAAATAAATGAGGACGTAGGTTGCAAGTGCTACTCTGAGATGAAGAGGTTAGCACAGGAAAGGAATTCGTGGCGGGCCGCATCAAACCTGTCAGTAGACTGATGACCAAAAAAAAAAAAAAAAAAAAAAATAGTGTGGTACACAGGCTAAAGGATCTATCAGGTATGGATTTTTTGTACACGAATAGGGCATCCACTGTAATATAATATCATTGCTGGCGATCATTTCCTTGTAGGAGAGAGTTATGGTCAGTTGTAACATCCACAGTTTCTCAGATAAGACAATGTGCCACAAATAGTATATCGAACGAATACCTTTGGAAATCGATAAGTGTGTTTGTAAACCAAGTATTGTGTTTTGAGAAGTGGATTTATGCATTACAATGCAGAATCTGCGAGTGCTGAAGGAAGTCCTGTAACAATACCTAACAACTGTTTCACAAAACTATATTCTCTTCCTGTTTTGTTATATTTATTTTTAAACTGTAAATAATATTACTCGATTGTGATGAAAATTAATGGTGTGATTTTTGCAACATATTTTCTCAAAGACTTCGTCTTGATTTTCTGATTTCCGCTTCGAACCAGCCATCGTGGTGTAATAGATCTGAAAATGTAAAAATATTTGTAAGCCTTGGGACAAGCTGGTACATGCTATTTATAACGTAAACACAACCGTTAGCGGTGCGTATTTCATGTACCATGTTATCTGGCTGTGAATGGCTAATAAAAAACTGGTCATCTCTATTTGTTCCAAAGACATTTATTGCTTGTAGGTTAACGAGTCAGCATTTACACACAAAGCTCACCATCAAAACAGGCCCTTAATTACCAGGGGTTGCTTTTAAAATTAACGTAAAAACACAAAAGTATGATCTCTTTCATACATATTACTGCAGCATTGCGCCATCCTTCATGACATGTTTCCTAGAGAATCTCTAAGGAAAATGACTTCCTTCTTTTTTCCCCTGACGGTACTTCATTCTACTGAACATCATACAACGTTTCTGGAATCATTTCTGACATACTACGCATGTTTGTGACGATTTTAAGATATTTAAAAAATAAATGTGTGAAATGTATATGGGACTTAACTGCTAAGGTCATCAGTCCCTAAGCATACACACTACTTAACCTAAATTATCCTAAGGACAAACATATACACCCATTCCCGAGGGAGGACTCGAACCTCCGCTGGGAGCAGCCGCACAGTCCATGACTGCAGCGCCTGAGACCGCTCGCCTAATCCCGCGCGGGTAAGATATTTAAATCCAGTAACAAATGTAGTGAGTTTCTGTTTTTGCAAAAGAATGATATTGCAATATAGCTCCTGCATGTCGTCGATATCAAATAAGTTTAAGAAATGGGTATTCGATATCATTCGTTTCTTTTTAACGCAGAAAAGTTTCCGTCAGCTGTTACCCAGAAATAACTATTAATCAGTATCATCCACGGCAGCGAGTTCTATACATTTCTAGAGCCCACCTATGAGTTATAACCAAGTGAAACTTTTGTAATAATTCTTAACAGAATACAGCTGCACTTTTATAGCTATGTTATTATTCAACACTGCTTTCGTTTTCCGATTTCGGTAACGTAACCAGTCCGTCAGAACGTGGTATACTGATAAATTCCCTTAACCACTTGTGTGGAAATACAAAATACAGTCCCAGTCAATTGCGCTTCAAACGCTAAAGGTCACATCAGTTCATAAACTTGCCTTTTCAACGATTATTTAGACGGTATTGTGGGTAGTAGAATCTACTGATTCTTTTGCTGTCAAATTTAAATTTGGGACTTACTCAGTAACTGTTCTTTACTCGATGTATTTTTCATAAACATTCATTGCCTATTAGTGCATGTAATTATTTTTCTTATCAATATGCTATACAGTGTTATTTTGTTGTGGAAAATCAAATTCCCTCACAAAGTGCTTTTTAATTCAGGTTCCAAGTAATTTTGAAAACTGTAGTGTACAAAGCAGTATTTCAGCTGCCGTTTTGTATCAGCTGACGTGAATGTTGGCGGGTCTTGAGTGAAAGAATGTTAAAGAATGTCATTTTCAGTATACTCTTGTACCGTAATACCGTTATGTAGTGAGTGAAACTTATTTCTTCTCTCATAATGGAACATAATTCAACCTTCACAGTACCTGAACTATGGGCAAGATATTAGAAACTGAAATAATACGATACAAAGAGAAGAGCGATATAGCCTTGTTGATCGGCATGTAGCTCGTAATGTACGCTATAGAGAGAAAGCCAAAAAAAGAAGGAACACTTTACTTCCTTTGATGCTGTTTCAGGGGTAATGAAGCAAATTTATAGATATTTTGCAGCTTCATAGTCGTTGAAAATATGTGTGACAGGAAAACATTCAATGAGTATTCCAGCAATGTTATTTGGTCACTACTTTCAGAAACTGACTTGAAGGATGCCAGACGCTCATTCTTTCAGTAACTGATCTAAATCATTATGGTTAATGACGTAATAACTGGTGTCTGGGAAACGTCAACAGTATTTGAAGAGTCGGAGAGTTAGCTAATTGCTGATTTACGTTTGGGAAGGTAATAATTATTAGAGTAGTGATGCATTTTTGCAGTTGCTAGCTATTATTTTTTCTATCAATTCCTACGTGAGAACTACATTTTTGTGATAACACTAGTCCACAACCATTTTGCATCCGGGATGTGATGCATCAGCTAGTATGTATTTTGGTGTGTTGAATTCGAATATACCTTTTAAAATGTTCTAGCGTGTTCCATTTTTGAGTTTTTAAAGATTTTTTAGTCTTCGTATTCAGTATTTCGATTTTTGCTGCTCTTCTGTTTTGATGTTTAATCAAAAACAAGCGATTTTCAGAGGAGAGCTAGAAGATCTTCAGATCGTCAGTAAATGGTTGGTTTGGTAATCCAGTGATGTGAAAGAGATCCTCAGTGAGTGTTTCCTGCGAAAGGTAGTGCAAACTTTTTGTGTCCAAAACTTTTTGTTGTTGCTGTCTAAACACCCTTAACAACTTTTGTTATGTGTGTGAAAAAATCACTCCCAAAGCCCAAAGAAAGCCAATCATCGATTTGGTTAAGAAGGCACATAAATTGTATTTTGACTGACCTGATAAAAAATTTTCACCTCATATTGCCTGCATAACCTGTACTACAGCCTTAACCGAGTGGTTGAAAGGAAAACGCTGAGCCATGCCCTTCGCTGTTCCGATGGTGTGGTGTGAGTTTAATGACCATTATTCAGACTGTTACTTCCGTCTTACAAATATTTAGGGACGTTCAAGCTAAACAAAACATGAAATAATGTATCCAAATGTATCTTTAGTGTATTTACCTGTGCCCCATGATGAAGGGTTGCCTGTTACTATCTGTAACCTGAAAGCCACGGAACCAGACACCATGTCAAGTGAATCAGAAAGTATTAAACTTACAGAAGAGTATTGCCTTCAGTATAATGACACTTCGCCTGAGCTTTTTAATCAAAAGGAATTGAACGATTTGGTTCGTGATCTAAATCTTTCGAAAGAGCAAGCTAAACTCTTGGGGTCGAGACTGCAACAACGGATCTTTCTACCTCCAGGAACAAAAATTTCCTGTTTCAGATCAAGAGGTGCTTCTTTCGCTCAATATTTCGATATGCAGAATTCAGTGTGCGTATGTAGAAATGTCAGTGGTCTGATGATGCAGCTAGGTGTACAACGTAATCCACAGGATTGGCGACTGTTTACTGACTCCAATAAAACCAGCTTGAAAGCAGTGCTACTGCGAAATGGCAATGCAGTTCCATCGGTACTTTTGGCTTACGCAGTAGACATGAAAGAAACTTATGCTGCTAGAGGCAATGAAATATAAGGTCCACGAATGGCAGCTTTTCTGTGATTTAAGAGTTGTTGCACTCCTTACAGATTTACAGGTTGTATTCATGAAATACTACTGCTTTTATGCCTTTGAGATAGCCGTGACACCAAGTCAAGGACTGGCGTCTAAGGAAGTCCTATGTTCCTCAAAACGTAAATGTGAACAAAACCTGTTGGCTGAGCCCAATAAAATAATTTTGCCCCCTTTCATATGAAGCAGGGCCTTATCAAGAACACTGTAAAAGCTCTGGATAAATAATGTGAGGCCTTCAATCACTTAAAAGAATAGTTTCCCAAATTAAGTGCGGCAAAGCTGAGAGTGGGTATACTTGTTGTACCACAAATAAGAAAATTACTGGAAGATCGAACCTTTGATACCAAATTCACAGATACCCAATTAGCTAATTGGTCTTCTTTTAAAGCAATTGTGAAGGGCTTTTTGGATTAGAGAAAAGATAAAATCTATGTTACCATTGTGAATGATAAGTTGGTCAACTATAAGAACATAGGGTGTAGAATGTCACTTAAAATTCACTTTTTACGCTCTCCCCTTTACTTCTTCCCAGAAAATTTTGGAGCAGTAAGCGATGAGCATGGTGAACGCTTTCACCAAAACATTCTTACCACAGAACACCGTTACCAAGGACACTGAAACCCTTCGATGATGGGTGACTGCTGCTAGGTCTTGTTACGGACAGTAATGAAATGGCAAACAAAGAAGAGCTCCGTCGTCGCATTTTTTAAAAAGCAAAGACGATTGAAGGTGAAAATATCTTCTGAACCAATTTGGACCTTTTATGGGCATCATGCCCTGATATACATACAAAATAGTATTGATTTGAAACGTTCCGAATGTCCATTTTTGTTGGAATTAATAGTGTCAAATTTCGCTAAAGGAGCAATAAAGTTACTGGTTCTTCTGCCGATGTAATGTTGCCATTCCACAAATACATACACTTTGTTAAATTCAATGATAATTTTGTATTCCAATAAGGATAACGGAAAAATAATGTTAAGACGAAACTATTTGTATACTTAACCTGGATTTTGGAAAATACAAATAGTAATACGAGTCAAAGGGCTCTGTAAGATTCCAGATAACTTAGGGTGTTTAAAAGAAGAGGACGAAATGAAGAATAGAGTTTAACAATGCTTAAACAGTTGTTTCATTAGTGATGGGGTGAAGAAAACAGACATATAAGTAGCAAACTGGTGCAGGCGAAAAGTTGTAAACTTATGTCAGATGTTGACAGATAATATGAAATTGAGTGTCCGGAAGACAGTATTTTATGCAAGTAAAAGATAAATTGATGAAAAGCAAGGATAGGAAGAAATGAAAAGAATTTCCATGGTGTTGCAAAGGAGGGTTATTATCAAGTGCAAAACGACGTACAGTGTAAGCGGATACGGGGCTCAATAGACGAGATAAGTAATCTAAGAATGACCATTACACTAGTCGGATCAGACAGGCTACATACACTAATATCTTGAGGTATGGTTAACGTTGCACTTCAAGGAACTATAGTGATTAAAATCGTACGTTGTAAGTGGACAGATTGTAAATGGAAGGCATGTCGATGTCGCTAAGGTAAGCAGGTGTGCAAATATTAGAGGGCTTGTAACAAGTTTCCAATTTATTTCCTTTATTTATTGTTACACATCGTCAATCACTTTCATTACCAACACCGATTAAAAATTTTACGTCATAATTTTTTTCTGTGAATGTAGGGTTTCAAGTAATTTTTTTTTTTTTCATTTCGTGAATGATTATACAATTTCCTTCAGTCAGATGGCTGTTCGGGCATACATGCAACTCTACTCTTGTTTCTCTCCTGTTCAACTTATATTGATGTATTGGTGCAACTTACACAATAACCATACATGTGACTTTTTCCACTAGACGAAAAAAAGCAACACATAAAGTACACAAAATACACTTTTTTATTTTGGAACTAGTACCAGACCTAGATTTTTAAATTTATTGCTTACGACCCTTGAATACAAACACAAAAATATGGCATACAATACAAGAAACTTATTACTCAAATGTGTAGCATAAAAAACAGCAAACACATAAAGTACACGGAATACAATAGGTATTTTGTTGTTATAGGACGAATATTAGGTTACAAATCTCACAAACTAACTACTTAAGACACTTGAATAGAAACATATAAACGTAAAAGAAATTTACGACTCTTAAGTAGGATCATAAAAAATAATCATCAACATCAGAAATATAAAAAGACATAAAGCTTAAAACTAGGGAGAAACTTGACCCTCACGATTTTTACAGAATACATGTATATGTGTGTGGTTGAACTCTTGAAGACTGACTCCCATCTTGCTGTTCACAACAACGAGACGAGACCTGTAGCAGCAAATACACTCCTGGAAATTGAAATAAGAACACCGTGAATTCATTGTCCCAGGAAGGGGAAACTTTATTGACACATTCCTGGGGTCAGATACATCACATGATCACACTGACAGAACCACAGGCACATAGACACAGGCAACAGAGCATGCACAATGTCGGCACTAGTACAGTGTATATCCACCTTTCGCAGCAATGCAGGCTGCTATTCTCCCATGGAGACGATCGTAGAGATGCTGGATGTAGTCCTGTGGAACGGATTGCCATGCCATTTCCACCTGGCGCCTCAGTTGGACCAGCGTTCGTGCTGGACGTGCAGACCGCGTGAGACGACGCTTCATCCAGTCCCAAACATGCTCAATGGGGGACAGATCCGGAGATCTTGCTGGCCAGGGTAGTTGACTTACACCTTCTAGAGCACGTTGGGTGGCACGGGATACATGCGGACGTGCATTGTCCTGTTGGAACAGCAAGTTTCCTTGCCGGTCTAGGAATGGTAGAACGATGGGTTCGATGACGGTTTGGATGTACCGTGCACTATTCAGTGTCCCCTCGACGATCACCAGTGGTGTACGGCCAGTGTAGGAGATCGCTCCCCACACCATGATGCCGGGTGTTGGCCCTGTGTGCCTCGGTCGTATGCAGTCCTGATTGTGGCGCTCACCTGCACGGCGCCAAACACGCATACGACCATCATTGGCACCAAGGCAGAAGCGACTCTCATCGCTGAAGACGACACGTCTCCATTCGTCCCTCCATTCACGCCTGTCGCAACACCACTGGAGGCGGGCTGCACGATGATGGGGCGTGAGCGGAAGACGGCCTAACGGTGTGCGGGACCGTAGCCCAGCTTCATGGAGACGGTTGCGAATGGTCCTCGCCGATACCCCAGGAGCAACAGTGTCCCAAATTTGCTGGGAAGTGGCGGTGCGGTCCCCTACGGCACTGCGTAGGATCCTACGGTCTTGGCGTGCATCCGTGCGTCGCTGCGGTCCGGTGCCAGGTCGACGGGCACGTGCACCTTCCGCCGACCACTGGCGACAACATCGATGTACTGTGGAGACCTCACGCCCCACGTGTTGAGCAATTCGGCGGTACGTCCACCCGGCCTCCCGCATGCCCACTATACGCCCTCGCTCAAAGTCCGTCAACTGCACATACGGTTCACGTCCACGCTGTCGCGGCATGCTACCAGTGTTAAAGACTGCGATGGAGCTCCGTATGCCACGGCAAACTGGCTGACACTGACGGCGGCGGTGCACAAATGCTGCGCAGCTAGCGCCATTCGACGGCCAACACCGCGGTTCCTGGTGTGTCCGCTGTGCCGTGCGTGTGATCATTGCTTGTACAGCCCTCTCGCAGTGTCCGGAGCAAGTATGGTGGGTCTGACACACCGGTGTCAGTGTGTTCTTTTTTCCATTTCCAGGAGTGTATATCGGCTCCAGTGGTTGTTGTTTCCAGTTCTTTACAAAACGGGTGTTGCTCAGTTATTTCTGTTCCGCATACAACTCAAACAAAAGGTAATAATTGACCATTTTCGGGAAATGTCAATGCTTTCAACTAACTGTAGTGCAAACAGCGTATTTGTTAGGTTTTCTACAACATTGGTTTGAAAATCAACTGACATGTTCATAGTGCGCCGATAAACTGTATCATTTGAGAGGTATTTCTGAAATCTGTTCAACTGCCTCCAGTCCCAACATAAGAGCAACAACTAATTTATATGCCATATAAATATTTTCTTCGCCATTGAAATGAAATGAAATGATCGTATGGGAATTGTTAAGCGACTTCTGCATGTCGGAAATTATCTCAGAAATATTGAATGATGCCAAACGGGCTTTATCTGGGAGTTTTTTCGTTTTTCATCATGATAGAAGATGCTAGAGTGGAACTATACAGACGGTGAAAATCACCTCATGACGTCTGAGAGACACAGTGTGGTTTCGTTCCAGAAGCCTTTTCAGTTTGTTGATTACCATAAACTTATTCCACAACACTCAACACTATGCCAAAGACTAAACATTTCGGTGTAGGCTTGGCCTCAACTCCTGTCAGTACAAATCAGAAATTTAATTATTGTTCTTTATAGTGGCTGTAATGTTGAATCTTTCTTGATCCTTGATTTATATTTTTGTTGTTAACAGATGACAAAGACGACGCAATTTGCGGTCTCTTTCAAAAATGGTTCAAATGGCTCTGAGCACTATGGGACTTAACTTCTGAGGTCATCAGTCCCCTAGAACTTAGAACTACTTAAACCTAACTAACCTAAGGACATCACACACATCCATGCCCTAGGCAGGATTCGAACCTGCGACCGTAGCGGTCGCGCGGTTCCAGACTGTAGCGTCTAGAACCGCTCAGCCACCCCGGCCGGCCGTTCTCTTTCAAATTTTGGTATGTTCGTCTCCACTTTTCCCATATCTAGAAACCAGTATAAAGGATCAAAGCACGCAACCTGCAGCAAAAAGTGAGAATTTTTTGGTGAAAATTATTCATGCAGTGAGTTAGGCTAGTTTTAGAGTTCTATGCAAAAATGTATATACCTATTCTGATACGATACTTCTTTAGTGGCATATAATTATGTATAATTATGGGTAATTTCTGGCAAATAAGGCTATTCCAGGAAACGATTTGGTGATACATTTTTCATGTTCTAGACGTTATACCTGCAAGGAATGGGAAGACATTGAGTATCACTGTTGTGGACGAGTGCATCCAACTGGCAGAACAGCTTGAGCTGGGCTCGCTGCCCATCACTTGCAAAGTACACGTAGCAGAAGCACATGCTCTGAAGTTTCCACACTCGGTATCAAGTCCGGTTGCAACTAGAGACCGGCAGCATGGCACGAGGAAGTGGCAGCAGCAACATCAGCAATGGCCAGTGCTGTCCGTGGTGGCGCGGCAGCATGCGCGATTGACGTATCCGCCTCGAAGCCACAGATGATAAAAAAATGGTTCAAATGGCTCTGAGCACTATGGGACTTAACTTCTGAGGTCATCAGTCCCCTAGAACTTAGAACTAATTAAACCTAACTAACCTAAGGACATCACACACATCCATGCCCGAGGCAGGATTCGAACCTGCGACCGTAGCGGTCGCGCTGTTCCAGACTGTAGCGCCTAGAACCGCTCGGCCACTCTGGCTGGCCGCAGATGATACCGGTAACTAATGATGGGGCGCCACTGAATGGGTGGGGACCCACTGAAATATGCAGTGCATTTAATTAGTTATGTGATGAATCTATATGAAAGAAAGACACAGATTGGTGAATAACTACCAACTTTTTTCCATTTTCCTTTTGAAATATTCTTTCATACGTTTAATTGTTGATGTTGTCCTATTTCAGCATAAAAGTCTTTGATGAATTGTGATGGTTCCCTATCTCATAATGTAATGGATAATATTTACAAAATGCATCGCTCTGGAAGAAATGCTTGCTAAGAGTGTTATAATAAGTTTTAGTGTTGCAATTTTTAGTATCTAAATGCAGTTTACTGTAATGACTGTAAGTTACCTCTTATGGAGCAGGTATTTGCTGTAAGGACGCCGACCATTTTTATCACCTTCTATAGACAGCAGAAACGGTGACAGGTCATTTTTCCACCTTCCATGGACATCTCTTTGACATGAAAATTTGAGTGACGTGTCACACGCCATTCTTTGGGCGTAATAAAAGTAATATGTAAATCAAGTTACAATGGAACTACACTTGGCTGATCGGAATACAGTACCAAGTAATCCCTTTTCCCATCTGGATGTACATTCCAGTAGCAAAGCACACCTGCAGTGGAGAAAACGCGATGAGCCTAGATGCAAGACCCAGCGAGGTGGCGCAGTGGTTAGCACACTGGACTCGCATTCGGGAGGACGACGGTTCAATCCCGTCTCCGGCCATCCTGATTTAGGTTTTCCGTGATTTCCCTAAATCGTTTCAGGCAAATGCCGGGATGGTTCCTTTGAAAGGGCACGGCCGATTTCCTTCCCAATCCTTCCCTAACCCGAGCTTGCGATCCGTCTCTAATGACCTCGTTGTCGACGGGACGTTAAACACTACCCACCATCACCTAGATGCAACATATTTCTTCAAAAGCCACTTTGCAAACCCTTATCGAAGGATAGTGTAGCGTATTGACATATTCAGTCAGAAGATAAGCCAGAGCTGAGGTGAATTGCAACAGGGCCAGCCGCAGGCAGGGAAGAGTGTTACGCGTTCCAAAGCAAAACACTGCCAAGAAGCATTGCGAAGCAGATTCTGCTGGGCACTGTATAGCAACAGCCGACGCTGTAATACGCTAGCGGACGGATGGAAGACTTGCTCATGCCGGCCGGAGTGGCCGAGTGGTTTTAGGCGCTTCAGTCTGGAACCGCGCGACCGCTACGGTCGTAGGTTCGAATCCTGCCTCTGACATGGATGTGTGATGTCCGTAGGTTACTTAGGTTTAAGTAGTTCTAGGTCTAGGGGACTGATGACCTCAGACGTTAAGTCCTATAGTGCTCAGAGACATTTGAAGCATTTTGTTGTCTCTTAGATGTGCGCAGCATGACTCTGAAGGTCACACAACGCCATATACGAAAGCAGTTAAAATATTATACATGTAATCGCTGGGGACTTGTGGTTAGGCAGGGTCGGGTGTCGAGATTGCTTATGATGTCAAAATTAGGTTAATGTATTTTGTTATCTTGCCTTGTGAATTTTAATTCTGAAAATGAGTGATTTCAAGGATAAAGCTTCGACAGAACCAGACACACCAACCGAAAGCAGTACGCATATTATTAGAAACGGTAGCACAATTAACAACGGATAATACAGATCTCCGTGGACTGGCAGAATTGCGATCTTAAGAACGGGGTACAGATTCGTCAATCAAAAGTTTAATTGCTCCTTTTTCTGGTGAGGCAACCGCGAATATTCAGGCCTTCGTGGAAGACGTTGGAAGTCTGGCTCAATCGGAAGATTGGTCTGATAAGCAATTATTGAGTGTTGCAGCCTGTGCAATGAATACAGAAGCTCGTAAGTGAGCCACAACCTTCGAAGAATTTAAAGAAGTGCCAGACACTATAGGGGTAATAGCTAAGAAAAGTACAGATGCTGTGGAACAATTTGGAGATGGGATAAGGAAAGTTAATTAATGCATATATCAATTAGGACAGGATGCGGCAGTTAATGAAATCATTTTTCAAGAAGCTGAGCAGAGGGCACTTGGTGCAGTTTTTAAGAGGGTCGCATGTGGAAATGTAAAAACGTGTCCGACGGAATTGCAAAGAGCAGAGGGGTTAACTATAAAGTGTGAGCAAATCGATTTATCGACTGGACTGTAGGGTAGACAGACAGTGTTTGAGGCTAATATAAAATGTTTCAGGTGTGTTGAACGGAGCACGTAAGGAGGCAGTATCACCAGCCGCAGGGTGGTGTGAGTGACGTAAGAGAAAATAATGGTATTTGAAGTAGAGGACTGATGAGGAATAAGGTGTTAAATATCAACGGGAATCCCAGGTCCACCTAAGGTCCTTCCCAGTAGGATTGGATACTACAAAATCGTATGCAGAGGCGGACGGTGCAACGACAGGAGGCCTACCACGGTAGAGACGGCGTGGGGTGGAGCATAAAGGTATCACATCATGACGATCGGTGGACATAGACTTTTGGCTGGATACGGTCCAAAAAATAAACAATGTGTAAAAATGTTGGCACACGCGATATTGGGATTAGGTTTCTTATATTAGCACTGCGCCATGATAGAAATTTGACAAAATAGAGTGGAAACTGATGGAAAACTGTTTTAGTTAGGTGAAGTCATTGCCAGTGAGGCGATGTCGTGAGGGGAGTCTGTCAGGAAAGACGAACCGATAAAACTGCGAACGGCCATGCCAAAACTTGATTCGCATGATTGCGTACTGAAGGGTACTGGAAATCGCTTTGGGAGGAAGGAATTTTCTGCGTAGTAGTAAGTTAGAAGACAACGGAGTATTATATCAAGCAGTCTGCTTAGTTAAAACAGGTACTTTGTGCGTTCAAGACATAAAGGATGGACAGAAGGTTTTTATAGATAGTTCTTCCTCCAGCTTATCTGGAGGAAGAAGAACGGGACACTAGGGTATAAGCCGCAGACGGTCGCCGGACGCCCTTGAAAGTGCATTACAAGAAAAAGTGAAGCAACATGACGGAAGCAATAGGGGGCGGATTGGAAAGTTACTTTTAGAATTTAAAGGTTTATTTTTACCAAAAAGGCCATTGCCATCTCAGTATCTCAAATAGCAGCGCTGCATACCAATAGGAAACGAATCATCGCCATACCACAAACCACACAGAATACCTCGACATATTAAGCCAATTTTGGAGGAATTTATCGGTCAACAGCTGAAAGGTGGAATAAATGAAGTAAATAATAGCCCATGAAGGGGAGGGGGGCAGGAATAGACGTTATCCCAAAAAAATCAATGGATAGAACACAAAAATATAGGTTTCCTACTGATTATAGATCATAAATGCAATAGCCATAACGGACACCTATCCTTTGCCAAACATCACAAAAACATTGGATCATGTATGGCAACACAAATACACTGCAGGCCATTAAAATTGCTACACCAAGAAGAAATGCAGATGATAAACGGGTATTCATTGGACAAATGTATTATACTATAATGGACATGTGATTACATTTACACGCAATTTGGGTGCATAGATCCTGAGAAATCAGTACCCAGAACAATCTCCTCTGGCAGTAATAACGGCCTTGATACACCTGGGCATTGAGTCAAACAGAGCTTGGATGGCGTGTACAAGTACAGCTGCGCATACAGCTTCAACACGATACCAGTTCATGAAGAGTAGTGACTGGCTTATTGTTACGAGCCAGTTGCTCGGCCACCATTGACCAGACGTTTCCAATTGGTGAGATATCGGGAGAATGTGTTGGCCAGAGCAGCAGTCGAACGTTTTCTGTATCCATAAAGGCCCGTACAGGACCTGCAACATGCAGTCGTGCATTATCTTGCTGAAATGTAGGGTTTCGAAGAGATCGAATGAAGGGTAGTGCCACGTGTCGTAACAAATCTGAAATGTAACGTCCACTGTTCAAAGTGCCTTCAATGCCAAGAGGTGACCGAGATGTGTAGCCAATGGCACCCTATACCATCACGCTGGGTGATACGCCAGTATGGCGATGACGAATACACGCTTCCAATGCGTTCACCGCGATGTCGCCAAGCACTGGTGTGACCATCATGATGCTGTAAAAAGAAGCTGGATTCATTAGAAAAAATGACGTTTTGCCATTCGTGCACACAGGTTCGTCGTTGAGTACCCCATCGCAGGCGATCCTGTCTGTGATGCAGCGTCAAGGATAACCGCAGGCATGGTCTCCGAGCTGATAGTGCATGCTGCGGCAAACGTAGTCGAACTCTTCGTGCAGATGGTTGTTGTCTTGCAAACGTCCCCATCTGTTGACTCAGGGATTGAGACGTGGCTGCACTATCCGTTACAGCCATGCGGATAAGGTACCTGTCATCTCGACTGCTACTGATACGAGACCGTTGGGACCCAGCATGGCGTTCCATATTACCCTCCTGAACCCACCGAGTCCATATTCTGCTAACAGTCATTGGATCTCGACCAACGCGAGCCGCAATGCCGCGATACGATAAACCGCAATCGCGACAGGCTACAATCCGACCTTTATAAAAGTCGGAAACGTGATGGTACGCATTTCGTCTCCTTACATGAGGCATCACAACAACGCTTCAGCAGGTAACGCCGGTCAACTGTTGTTTGTGTATGAGAAATCGGTTGGAAAATTTCCTCACGTCGGCACGTTGTACGTGTCGCCATCGGCGCCAACCTTGTGTGAATGCTCTGAAAAGCTAATCATTTGCATATCACAGCACCTTCTTCCTGTCGGTTCAATTTTGCGTCTGTAGCACGTCATCTTCGTGGTGTAGCAATTTTTGTGGCCAGTAGTGTATTTTTAACAATAGATTTTAAGAGTGGTTAACACGAGATAGAGGTTGCACCAGATAGTCGACACAAAAAGCGTCTTTGGCACCCTTGGTACACTGCCAATTCAGAAGAATGGCATTTGGATTTAAAAAAAATGCAACTGTAACGTCTCAGAGATTGTTGGACAGAGTACTCAGACGTTTAAGACCACGGCAGTGGTTAGCGTATCTCTAGGACATAATAATCTATTGGAGTAACATGGAAACGCCTACGCGGCGATTGAGGAAAGCATTCCTAAAGTTAAAAGCAGCTAAGTTTACACTGGATAGAGAAAAATGTAATTTTGTGATGGAAGAGGTAGATCCCTAAGTCGTAAAGATAGAATTAAGACAAACGCAAGATTAATTAGAGCGGTGTGTGAATTTACTGTACCAGAATCTGTGAATGAGTTGCAATTGTTCTTGGTACTCGTGAACTATTACTGCTGGTTCGTAAAAGAATTTTCGGGTATTGCCACACAGTAGACGCAATTGTTGAAAAAGAGTAGCGTATTTATGTAGTCAGAAGAGTGCCAGCGCGCTTTTAAGGAGCTAAGAGCAGCTTTAACGTCGAATCCGTAATGGTATTTCTGGATTTTAGTAGAGAGTTTGTTTTATCATTCAATGCTCAAACCATGGGCTTGGCTGTGTGCTGTGAAAAGAGGTGGAAGGTGTAGAGTGTCCGATAGCTTATGCATGAAGGCAACTAATTTCCGAGGAGGAAATTATTCCACAATGGAGGAAGAGATGTTAAGCCTTATTTTTGGAATCACGCGTTTCAAATGTTACCTGTACAATAAGGCGTTTACAGTAATAACAGGTCAAGCAACATTGAATTGGTTGTTGGATTCAAAGGATCCTTCCAGTATGTTGATACGATGGATTGTAAGACTAAGAGAATTTGATTTTGAAGTTAAACGTAAACCTAGGAAGAAGCTTGGAAATGCGCATGGATTAAGTAGAAGAGTAGCAGTGTTACAAACTGCGGGTAGTGAGCATAAGGAATGGCAAGCCGCACAAAGATGGGATTACCAACATAAGCAGTATTTTTAACAGTCACAGTTCTCTATGCAGAGGAACCAAGTTGTGACTGCGGATAGTGATACCAACGAAGCTAAGGAATAGTGTGCTACAAGCAGCTCATGATTACACATTAGCGGGTCATGGAGTTTTCAGATTTACCAACAGAAGAGGACTGGAAAGGTGTTGGTGGAGGACTAGGCAGAAAGGCGTAAATTGCATTCTCTGCGCACGGAGAGCGGATTTGTGTTGAACGAGAGTACTATTAGAGAGCATTAGCCCCAGTAGAATTATTGGGGATTGATGTTTTACATCCATCCAATAGAACACCTGTTGGGAATAGGTATTTACTCATGATCACAGATCATTTTTAATTATACATGGAAATGGTCGCAATTAATATTGGCACTTGTGAATAATTGGATATTGAAGTTTGGCCTGCCTGAAACAATGAAAAAAGAACAGGGAATGAACAGGCCTCATCAAGAAAGTGTGTAAGTTGTACACAGGCCAATGGAAGAATTTAAAGAATGCATAGGACAATCGAGATGGTGCTTGGATACTATATTGACTTACATCATACAAACTGTGATGTCTATTTGAAGTGCATCGTCTTCGCCTACTACTCAAAGCAGCATAATAATACAGGATTATCGCCATATGAAGTACCCCTTTTGTGATCGTAAAATGCCATCACCGTTCGATGTATTGAAAGTGAAGAAATTGAAGACTGGAGATCCTGTTAAGAAATTTGCCAGACTGATTAGGGAAATTTGGAACAGCGTACAGGGGGTCAATAGACATTGATTTTCAAGACGATTATTGTAGCGAAGAGTACGTCGAGACTTTGTTTTCAAGTGAGTTACTTTCCATTCGTTGGGTATTGAAACATAACTTGTACAACTACGTCTGAATTTCACTTGCCTCGTCTATAAGAACAATACACTGAGCAATTCATCTTGATGTAGTATATTTTAAAGGCACCTTTATCGAGCTATTGATGTAGGTTCAATATGTCATATTCCACTAAAAGTAGTTACATTACGTTCTTGTTCATTCATTAGTTGAATTTTATTCAAAGGGAAGGAAGGCACTGAAACCGAAGACATAATTTGCTATGTACGCAGAGATTAAAGTTATAGGTTAGAGGAAGCGTTCAAGTTCTAATGAAGTGTTAGTTCCATTATCAAGACCAACGTCAGACCTGTTCCCCTAGAGTCTATATATTTCCTAAAGCTAACCTATTACTCACGAAGTTTCAAAACCATTGTTAAGCGAAATGTCTACGAATATTCTAGAGCCTTTGATCTGTCTAGTAGAGACCGCGAAGCCGGGATTACACTAATTACCGTGGGCAGTGAGGCATCTGATTAGGTGTTCTCCTCCAGCTTCATTTACGAATGGAACGAGGAGAGACCCCGGTAAGTTGTGTAACGGGAGTAGCTTTTGCCATGCACTTCCGAGTAGTTTGCAGATTATGAACTCAGACATAGAGATTGAATGTCAATGTAGATATAGCTGTAGATACAGAAGCAGAGGAATCGTAATTAAGGCGCTAGTTCCTTAAGCACTTTACGAACTCGAATGGCAAAAAACACGTCGACAGTATAAAAGCACTTGAGCTTAACAAATACTTCTCCCATTGTGAGATACAAACATACTGTGTATTCAATTAATCGTTGGTTCGTAATATCCGCTCGCAAATCACTGATAACTGCTTCTTTTCTGTTTTCATTTAAAAGAATGGTGGCACCGTGTAGTTTCAGCGACAAACATACTGTACAAAAGCATTACGTCATCAAAACTTTTACTCCATTACGCGAGAAAGACCTTCGCTAGCCATTTCTTAGCATAATTACTAATCCAATACGTTCACAACCGTTAGGTTGCCTCAATGATCCTTACCTCTTGGGCTGTAGGAATTAATTCACTCGCCTTCTTGCTGTATCTCCATCCTACCATTATGACATTTTCGTTTCGCTTTCCGTTACTTTGTATCTCTGGTGAAATTATTTGTTGTAAGGAATATTATGTAAAATAAACTTTTTTTTTCTCAGACCAGCACTTGCAACCTAAGTCCTCATTTATTTTCTGCATATATTCCAATGTCTGTCTTCCTCCACATCTTTTGCCCTCTCAGCTCCTTCTTGTACCATGCAGGTCATTCCGTGTTGTCTTGACAGATGTCCTGTCATCCTGTCCCTTCTCCTTGTCAGTGTTTTCCACATATTCCCTCCTTCTCCGATTCTACGCGGAACCTCCTCACTCCTTACCTTATCAGTGCACTTAATTTTCGACATTCGTGTCTAGCGCCACATCTCAAGTGATTCGATTCTCTTCTGTTTCTGTTTTCAGACAGTCCATGTTTCACTGTCATACAATACTGCGCTCCAAACGTACGTAAGCAGAAATTTCCTTTTCAAATTAAAGCATGTGTTTGATACTAGTAGACTTCTCTTCGTCAGGAATGCCCTTTTTTCACGTTCTAGACTGCTTTTGATGTCCTCCTTCCTCCGTCTATCATTGCCTATTTTGTTGCCTAGGTAGTATGATTCCTTAACTTCATCTACTTCGTGATCATCAATCCAGATGCTAAGTTTATCGCTGTTCTCATTTCTGCTAATTCTCATTAATTTCGTATTTTGTCGATTTGCTCTCAATTCATGTTCCTTACTTATTAGACAGTTCATTTCACTCAGCAGCTCACGTAATTTTTCTTCACTTTCACTAAGCGTAGCAATGTCAGCAGCGAATCGTATCACCCTGAATTTTAATAACACTCCTGAACCTTCCTTTTATTTCCATTATTGTTTCTTCGATGTGCAGATTGAATAGTAGGGGTGAACGAGTACTTCACCCTTGTACATATTGTCTACTACCGTCTCTCCCTATAGCTTACCCATATTTTTCTCAGAATTGCGAACGTTTTGTACCATTTTACATTGTTAAACGCCTTTTTCAAGTGGACAAGTACTGCTTCCATTATCAATCGCAACGGCAGAATTGGCTCTCGGTACCTTTATCTTTCCTCAAGCCAAACTGATAGTCATCCAACACAGTCTCCATATTCTTTTCCATTCTTCTTGTCAGCAACTTTGTGCTTGAGCTGTTCAGTTGATTGTGCCATAGTTGTCGCACTTTGCAGCTCTTGCTGTCCTCGGAAACGTGCGCATGATATTTTTCCGAAAGTCAGATGGTATGTCGCCGTACACATACATTCTACACACCAACGTGAACAGCCGTTTGGTGACACTAACCCCCACGATTTTAGAAATTCTGATGGAATTTTGTCTATCCCTTCTGCTTTATTTGATTTTAAGACCCCCAAACTTCTTTTAAATTCTTTTCTAATATTAGAACTCCTATCTCCTCTAAATTGATAGGCCTACCTGTTTCTTCCTCTGTTACATCAGACAAGACTTTCCCCTCATGGAGGCCTTCAGTGTACTATTTCCCCATATCCGCTCTCTCCTCTGCATTTAATAGTGGAATTTCCGTTGCACTCTTAATGTTACCACCCTTGCTTTGTATTTGACCTAAGTTATTTTCATTTTCCTATATGCTGAGTTCATCATTTTTTTTTTTCGATTTTCCACACTTTTCATGTGGCCATTCCCTAAGATTGCTGGACTTCCCATTTCTTTCATTCCTCAGCGACTTTTATTTCTGTATTCTTGAATTACCTAGAGAAATTTTGTACTTGTTCCTTTCATAGAGCAACTGAAGTATATCTTTTGTTACCCGTGGTGCCTTCGCAGTTACCTTTTTTGTACCTATGCTTTTCTATCCAATTTCTGTGATTGTGATTGATGTCCTACTGAGCTATTCCTTATCACAGTATTTATTGCCTTAGAGAACTGTAAGCGTATCTCGTCATTGCTTAGTGCTTCCTTATCCCACTTCCTTACTTGTTGATTCTTCCTGAGTAATCTCTTAAATTTCAGCCTACTCTTCATCACTACTACTATGTGATGTGAGTCTATATCTGCTCCTGGGTACCCCCGACAATCCAGTATTTGAATTTGGAATCTCCGTCTAATCACGATGAAATCTGAGAGCTTCCCATATCACCCGGCCTCTTCCAAGTATACCTCCTCCTCTTGTGATTCTTGAACCGATTATTCGCTATTACTAGTTCAAATTTATTACGGAAATCAAGTAGCCTGTCTCTCCTTGTCCCAGCCCATATTCTCCTGTAGCCTTTGTTTCCACTCCTTCCCCTACATCTCCATTCCAGTCCCTTGTGTCTGTTAGATATTCATCTCCCTTTACGTACTGTATTAATCTTTGAGTATCCTCAAATACTCTGTCACATCGTCTTCAAATTGTGACGTCGGCATGTATACCTGAACTATCGTTATCGGTATTGGTTTGCCGTCGATTTTAACGAGAACAACCGTATCACTGGCTTATTCACAAAACACACTCTCTGCCATACCTAACCATTCATAACGAATCCTACTCCAGTAAAAACATTTGCTGCTGCTGTTGTTATTACCCTACACTCATCTCAACATAAATCCTTGTCTTTTTTCCATTTCATTTCAATGACCCCCACTGTATCAAGATGGAGCATAGACTCGTGGGATACCTGTAGCGTCTTTGATTGGCAATCCAAACGTTTTCGGTCCCGGATTCAGAACTCTTCACAACCTGAGTTTTTATTAATAACCAGCAATGGCGACCGAATATTTCCAGCATAAGCAACCACCATCATTCTGCCAACGGCCTTGTCAAAGAGGGAGTTGGAGCGGACAGAGGTTCAGGGTATTCTCTTGCCCTTGTAGTGGGAAACTACCCCGAAAGCCGGATGAATCAGCACTGATCAACGGTTTGAGGATGCAGAAGGCGATGGAAACCTCTGCATTAGACACATACAGGTTACATGTCCTGTAACTGAAAAAGTGTCATGATGATGTCTCCATTGCAAAACTTCTCGGAGTAGTCCCACATTCGGATCTCCGCGAGGGGACTCTCAAGGGGAAGGTGACCGTGAGAAAAAGACTGAATTACCAACGAAAGTATAACGTTCTATGAGTCGAGGCGTAGAATTTCATAAGCTTGACATGATAAGAAAGCCAGAAAATCTGAAAAGGAAACTGCAAATGGCTCAAGTACACACCAGAAATAAAAAAAATACGGAGTTAAAGAAACCTTAGAACCGAAATGCATTATAGGGCAAAAGTCACAAATATTTGAATTTTCATTACGTTTTTTTAAGTATTTGCGCGATGTCAGGTCTGATTTCGTACCAGAGATGAAACTTTGACGAAATATAGTTTGGTTCAATTGCCGGAAAGTCCGAGGCATGTGTAATTGCTGAAACTCTGTGACTTCACGTGTCTTTCTGTACGCGGATTCCTTTTTGAAAACGTGAATGTTGCAGTTCGGCGATCACGTGAAGAGGTTTTCAAAAAGGAATGTTAGAGAGTCCGCTTTCCTTGATCTTGATTTGAATCTCATAATGGGCTAACAGCACGGGAAGAGTAAAAATAAATTCAAACTCTTTATCTTTAATGTTGGTTTAAACATATTCTCAAGGCGGTGGAGTACAGACTGCGTTATCATTGACGGCGTTCCCGCATACTAGTGGTTGCCGTTCGATAAGTACCCATTCAACAAGACTTAGGTTGGAACACTAAATACGGAAGAGAAATTATTAACAATCAGAAAATAATTTCCCAGTCACTGTTTCTACACGGTAATGGTTCCACGAACATCTTTGGTCACCACAAACACCAAGCGAGGTGGCACGGTAGTTAGCACAATGGATCCTTATTCGGGAGCACGGTAGTTCTAACCCGCGTCCAGCCATCCAGATTTAGATTGTGCGTGACTTCCCTAAATCGCTTCAGGCAAGTGTCGGTATTATTCCTTCGAAAGAGCATGGTCACTCTCCTTCTCCATCCTTCCATAATCCGAGCTTGTGTTTCCTCTCTAATGACTTCGATGTGGACGAGACGTTTAACACTAATCTCCTGCTTCTCCTCACCACCACAAACTGATGTACTACTGCAGGAGAACGACTCTGCGTTATACTGTACTGTCATCCTACGATAGCTGATGACTGGAGATTTGAGGTTGTCGTGTAGCAGAATCCAGTCATCTTAGAAAATACGTTTGCAATTGTACGAGAAATAAACTGCTATTAATATATTATCAACTCCCTAACTAAATTTGTCATCTAACAGCTATCGTCGACAAGAAACAATAGCTGGTCAACATTACAACCAAGTGACTGAGCTTACGTAAGAACAACATTCCGGATGTTTATCTAAGTTACGTCTATACTGTCCCTAATAACATCGAACTTGGTCAATATTGAAAAACCACTTGAATCCTCGGAATTATTTAGGAAAGATTATAAAGAGACATGTTAAGAGTAACGTTGCTCACTGTTAAGTGTACATCTACGCTTCACCATCAACGTGTACATATCTCTGTAGAGCTATCATATTTATGTAAGCTTCTGAACATGTCTTAATCTTTTTCATTAATTCATTGAAACGAATCGGCATCGGGTACTTAAAATACACATGTGTATCCATACGTCTGTTAATACTCTATAGCCGAGCGGGGTAGCCGTGCGGTCTGGGGCGCCTTGTCACAGTTCGCGCGGTTGCCCCCGTCGGAAGATCGAGTCCTCCCTCGGGCATGGATGTGTGTTGTCCTTAGCGTAAGTTACTTTAAGTTAGATTAAATAGTATGTAAGCCTAGGGAGCGATGACTTCAGCAGTTTGGTCCAATAGCCCTTACAACAAACCTCAAATTCTTTCCTAATATTCTGTACATGCTCACTGAGCCGCTGCCAGCTTTTGAAAATAAGTTATCATCACTACCAACAGCCATTATTCTTTTGAACAGATTTAGCAAATATATTTTTGTAAGTTTAATAGAAATTATATGGGTTTATTCACGTGAAATTCTGGAGTGTCAGAAAACGATTGGGCGAAAACTATAACACATACA
The DNA here is from genome assembly GCF_023864345.2 of Schistocerca serialis cubense. NCBI lineage: Eukaryota > Metazoa > Arthropoda > Insecta > Orthoptera > Acrididae > Schistocerca > Schistocerca serialis. The sequence continues at coordinate 645,043,982 of NC_064638.1, read as the reverse complement.
GAAAAATGGCTTCAATATATCGAGCATCTCTTGATCATATTACGCGCCGTGGTGCAGTTGCGAAGTGCACCAATAAGGATTTTATACTGAAGCGAGGCATGCATTTTGTTTCTTGAATTTGCTAGAGATCGAAGAAACGAAACAGTTCATTGGTGGTTGTATACATTCCGTGATTCCGTTTGCATATGTGGTGTGAAGAATAAAGGTTACCTGGACCGTCAGCAGAGCAGGTGTAGCGTGTGTGGTAAACATCTCTCAGGGGGCCGAAGAAATAGACGATAGGTCATCCAACTACACTAATATGTTGTGCGCCATGCCCTCCTGAAAAATTTGTGAACAATATTTCTTTGTGGGGAAAACACATTCAATTGGTGTACCTTGACACGCTGAATTCATGGCTAATGCCACAATTGCAGCAAGACAGTTGCGACTTAAATTTGCGACAAGACTGTGCTCCATCACACTTTCTTCAGAAGTTTTTGTCGAACTGCTTCAGTGCTGGATTCGTCATACTTCCCGTATGACCTTGTTCAGTGGCCCCACCCTCCACAGTCAGCCACCTAACGTAACTTTATCTGAATTCTTCTTGTGGGGCCACGTCAATGATCTTTTGTTCCGGTCTGCACTGACATTTAACTTAAAAAAAAAAAAAAAAAAAACTTCAAGGGAGGATTATTAATGCAGTCGTTAATAACGGCCACGACGTACTGGTACGAGTATGACATGACTTTGACTATCATACTGACGCTTTCCGCGTCAAAACGTTGCTCGTATTAAGGATCTGTAGCGTGCGTCAAAGACTTAGATGTTCCATCCACGGATTTGTGTTAATTTTCTTTACGTCTTGCTGTTTTCATAAAATAGTTTTTTGAAGCCTCGGAAGTCCTTTTAAATAATCTCATACGCTCATGAAAAATGATAACTTAATCAGCAATATTGATAAAAAGTATACGGCACAACAAAATTTTAATGTATCAGTTCAGTTGGCAATTTGCAACTTGTACTTACATTTAAAAAAAGTTAAAACAGCTCTGACACGCTACTACATTCATGTGCAAAACTTAAGGGTAAAAGTAATTTTTGCATGATGGGTCACTGCTGATTCAGGCAAAACGTAAGCACTAATAATAATAGAATGAAGTTACATATTTATTTGCTTTAAACAGAGATACATTTTGTAACACAAAAAAAACTCAGCTATGACATACAAGAAAACAGCAAAGATGTAACAGGAAAATAACATTTCGGCAAACTGCATGAGGAAATTTGAATCAAAGATCAAGCAATGGCTTTATACAGTCGAAAAAGTTTTTATTTCTCAGCTGCAGCTATTCGTTGAGAATGAAGCCATCATGGCGAGAGAGATGTGTGAAAATCTCCAATTCCTCTAAAACATCTAACGTACGCCCCTTCTTTTCATTATGCAGAATATTGTTATCGCCTATGGCTTTAGGCACGTGTCCAGTAATTAAGAGATTATCGGCAAAGGATGAATTTAGGGGACAGGTGCCGTTTTTTCTCAAAAGATGTTCTTTATATCTGATGGTGAAAGCACGTCCAGTTTGCCCTACCTAAAAGGGGGAGCAGGTATCACAGATGATCTTATAAACGCCAGAACTTTCTGTAAAGGAGCAAGCGGATGGATTTCAAATTATGAATGAAGATTCTCTTCAGATTATTATTAGTATAGAAGGCAACATTGCAGTTGTATTTGTTGCGAAGGATGCGGTGAATCTGATAGGAAATGGGTCCTACGAAAGGAATAGAAAAACGTTTTTTTGGGGTGAATTTCAGTGCATGAGGTGTTGAGTGTGGTAGTTCTTGCAGTTTTCTTTTTTAGGATATCGCCCAGTATGTTAGGCGTATTTTCATTATTGACTGCTATGGTTTTAAGTAAATTAATCTCCTCATTAAACTTTTGTGTTGAAAGAGGTATGGAGGTGGCTCGGTGGACGGCAGAGGGAAAAAAGGCCATTTTTTGAGACAGTGGATGAAAAGAGGAAGCAGGCACGATTTGGTCATATACGTTTCTTTTCGAAAAATATTGAAAGTGATGTTATTGTCTTCTATTGTAAGCGTCAAGTCTAAATAACGTAATTGGCACAGGCGCGCATTTTAACCCCGAACCGTTCGACATATAGCTTTCAAATTAAAAGTTAAGTCATCTGTTTTGACTAATGGAATCGCTCTTGTCATCCATGTTGCTTATATGGTTTGCATGCGTTGCAGAAGGGCATTTGATAAGACATACTGTGTCCATCGCGGTAGTAAACACCGCTGTTTCTTTTGCAGAGATTAAAAGCTTCTGCAACTTAAGGTTTAAAGTCAAAAGAATTTATCAAGTTTGTACATTTTGTTAAAGAAAACTTTATGGTTAAATGCTTCGATTATCTGTAAAACACATTTTATATATTGTTAAATAAACAGGCAGAGTGAAAAGAAAGTTATATCGGTGGGTCTTCCCTTCTATGTTTTCCTTAGTTACTGTAAGTACCACGTATCAATTACTTCATTACTAGCAACTGCGTTCGTGGAACAGTTTGCAGACAGTATGCACATATGCCGCTGAATGTAAATGCAAGATTATATCATTGTACGACACGCAGTTCACGAGACACAACGTAACAAGAAAATGAGATGCATGAAAAGCTGTCGCATCGTGCAAGATGTTTAAATTTATTCTTCTTTGTTACTAACTCTATTCCCAATAAATTTTTACGGACAGTGTCCATATATGCCGCTGAATCTACTTACAATATCATGTACTCAGCATCGTTCAGGAGATATAACGTTGCAAATAGTGAGATGCGTGAAAAACTGCTGCGTAGTACACGACGTTCAAAATTTATTTCTTCATTGCTACTAACTCCATTCGGAACACATTTTGCGACCAGTGTCTATATATGCTGAATAATGTACGTACAAAATTATATTGTTGTACGGCACACGTTTCAGGAAATATGACGTCATAAACATCGAGCACAAGGCCAGATGCTGTGGACGCAGGGTTTCACCGCTAATACTGTTATAAACTACGGCTGAGAACCGTGGGTCCCCCGTATAGTTGACGACGAGTGTGGTAAATTATGTCCCCGAGCTTCCGACCAAGGTAACATTGAACCGATCACGCGACGTCAACTCGAAACGCGAACAACTCCACCGCTGTCCCTCAATATTCAGTAACACTTCTATTTGCTGGCTGTGAAAAAATCATGGGAGGGTACGCGTACGGCGCTTTGTAGCCCCATAACTCGACTCAGCTGCCGCATAGCGGAACGCCGACGTAAGCGTAGCCCAGATTGCGGCCACACTATCTTTGGATACAGACAGTGAACCGGCTCGCTGGGTCCACAACTAAAGGATAAGAAACATATGTGCTGCCATTCTTATTCGAAACTTCTATGTACTGTCATCGATCTTACGTACAAAGAATAAGCTATAAGACTAACTGAAGGTAAATCGGAGGGCGATTACGGTTTCCAATGGAGCTTTTGTGAATCAGGTGCGCAAACTTCATCAGTGGTAATATTATATAACAAACAGATATAGTTACTAAGATGTTAGAGATGTACCTGGTTATGTCTAAGAAATTAACGTGTGTAATTGAGTCTTTCCTTTCAAAAATTAAGTGGCAAGATTATTGCATAAGCCGGCCGCGGTGGCCGAGCGGTTCTAGGTGCTTCAGTCCGGAACCGCGCGTTCTCTACGGTCGCAGGTTCGAATCGTGCCTCGGGCATGAATGTCTGTGATGTCCTTAGTTTAGTTAGGTTTAAGTAGTTCTAAGTTCTAGGGGACTGACGACCTCAGATGTTAAGTCCCACAGTCCTCAGAGCAATTTGAATCATTTGATTATTGCACAAAAGATAGAGCCAAATGAAAAGTAAATTTTTTTCATAAATAAAAATATGGAATTTCAGTCTTCGATCGCTATTTTTTATTTTCAGTTACCTGTTTCTGGCTAGCTGCCCATCTTCAGATCCGTTAGACAAAGTTGAAAATATAATTAACAAGAGAGATACAGTTAGTTATTTAATGAACGATCGAGGAAATCCCATTAGGACAATCATGTCTAGTTTTGATAGTTTTTTTTTCACATTAAGTTTAAAGAATTTATTCAGTATGTAGCTCTGTAACGATTTGGCTCACTCACACTTACATGTGGACGTTTCACAGCAATGAATTTGATAAATTAATTATTTTTCCTCTGCTAGCTGCCTCAGCTGTAACCTAAGAAGAGTCAACAGCAGTCATTTCACAGCAGCCCACTGTGACGGCAACAGTCGTATCAGGTAAAAGTACTATAATGGTTATTTTACTGCACGAAATTGCACCATAAGACGCTAATGAATTAGCACTAGAGCCAACGAACGTTACATCGTTATAAGTAGGGTTACTAATTTTTAGTTCTAAATTCAATTTCGGCCATCGTATCATCTGTTATCTGAAACTGGCGTTATCTTCTGTGCTGACTGCATTTTACATCTATGAAGATATTCTACAAGTTCGCATTTATATCATTTTCGTGAGAGTTTGCGCAGCTCTCATTTATATCATATCCGTCAGAGTTTGCACAGCCCTTAACTCAATAGTTGATGTTTATATGATCTCCCCAGTGATCTCCATTGAATACGATTTTCCCCTATATGTGAATTTCCTGAAGAGCCGCTATCTATGGTCGTTTGCACACTTCAAACCAGAGATCATTCAGTTACTTCCCAGACTGTATGTATTTTTACTGACAGAACGTACCTAGTAGTCCCCTCCTAGCTTTCAACAATTTGTACGATTACGTCAATCTGTCATTTATTCACATAATATAAAATTCGTCAGTAAATATGTTTTGAAAGTTCAAAATGGTTCAAATGGCTCTGAGCAATATGGGACTTAGCTTCTGATGTCATCAGTCCCCTAGAACTTAGAAGTACTTAAACCTAACTAGCCTAAGGACATCATACACATCCATGCCCAAGGCAGGATTCGAACCTGCGACCATAGCGGTCGCGCGGTTCCAGACAGTACCGCCTAGAACCACTTGGCCACTCCGGCCGGCTGTTTTGAAAGTATCGATGTATTTTGAAAAATCTTTTACCGTAACGTGTACCACCCATGTTCTATGGGCTGGTTCATTCCTACGATGAAGCAAATAATGGAAGAAAGATATCGTCTCAGGATGATGCTAAAGTGAGATTCTTGTTTTAAATAAGCTATCCATTGGTGGTCCATTTCATGTCTAATTTCTGCTATATTTTCCACTTGTAGTCACATGTAGGTACTCTGTGTTACGACGAGAACAGGAACATTCGATGTGTTACAATGATCTTACACAAGGCTATTTGTATTCGAATGTTTGCCTACCTTCACCCTGATCCACTACCACAGGCATTGCCTGAGTGCCCTCTGGAATAGAAATTTATTTGTCGTGCTAATGCGGTAGTATCTATAGGAGTTGCTTTCATAACCACTGTCTCACAGGAAAGTTTCCCCCAGGCGAAGTCTTCTGATTACATGAATGCGTGACGTCCGTTCTTTTGGTCATGTCCGAATCAACACACGCCACACATTCATGTAATTTATTAGCCTAGCTGGGCAATGGATCCACATCCTTCAGTGCGGCTGCACGAATAAGATCGATCTCATGTGAGAATCTCGGAGGAGCGAACAAGGAGGAAATGACAGGGACTGCGGACAGGTGGTGCTCAATGGGAATGTGGATCGGCCGTGAGGCGTGCCGAGACAGTCAGAGCACTTGCAGTAACGGTGTGTCCCGGCTGGCGCAGTGGTTAACGCACCTGCCTAGTAAGCAGGAGATCCCGCGTTGGAATCCCAGTCCGGTACACACTTTCACTCGTCGCCGTTGACTCCGCATAATGTCCCTATGCAGCTGACAGAAGTGATCCCCTCCCTTTCCATTCCTTTGTCTCCATCTCCACTTTCAATTTTCATTTCAAGTCTGCAGAATCAGCTACTCATTGAGCTGTAATGTTAAAGTGCCTAGATCTACATCTACATCTACATCTACATGATTACTCTGCAATTCACAATTACGTGCTTGGCAGAGGGTTCATCGAACCACAAACATACTATCTCCCTACCATTCCACTCCCGAACAGAGCGCGGGAAAAACGAACAACTAAACCTTTCTGTTCGAGCTCTGATTCCTCTTATTATATTTTGATGATCATTCCTACCTATGTAGGTTGGGCTCAACAAAATATTTTCGCATTCGGAATAGAAAGTTGGTGACTGAAATTTCGTAAATAGATCTCGCTGCGACGAAAAACGTCTTTGCTTTAATGCTTTCCATCCCAACTGCCACACCTCTCCCCTATTATGTGATAATACAAAACGAGCTGCCCTTTTTTGCACCCTTTCGATGTCCTCCGTCAATCCCACCTGATAAGGATCCCACACCGTGCAGCAATATTCTACCAGAGGACGAACGAATGTAGTGTAAGCTGTCTCTTCAGTGGACTCGTTGCGTCTTCTAAGTGTCCTGCCAATGAAACGCAACCTTTGTCTCGCCTTCCCCACAATATTATCTATGTGGTCTTTCCAACTGAAGTTGTTCGTAATTTTAACGCCCAGGTACTTAGTTGAATTGACAGCCTTGAGAATTGTACGATTTATCGAGTAATAGAATTCCAACGGATTTCTTTTGGAACTCATGTGGATCACCTCAAACTTTTCGTTATTTAGCGTCAACTGCCACTGCCAACTGCCACCTGCCACACCATACAGCAATCTTTTCTAAATCGCGTTGCAACTGATACTGGTCTTCGGCTGACCTTACTAGACGGTAAATTACAGCATCATCTGCGAACAACCTAAGAGAACTGCTCAGATTGTCAGCCAGGTCATTTATGTAGATCAGGAACAGAAGAGGTCCCAGGACGCTTTCGTGGGGAACACCTGATATCACTTCAGTTTTACTCGATGATTTGCCGTCTATTACTACGAACTGCGACCTTCCTGACAGGAAATCACGAATCCAGTCGCACAACTGGTGATGGTGACGCAATGAAAGTTTCGTCATTGACAACACAGTGTTACCTATATCAGATGTGAAGTACGCAGATGAAGTGTGAGTGCAGCGTTATACAGTTACGCTTACTAGTAGGGAATCGATTTTTATCATGCCTTCCACCATTGATAAACGAATTACTAGATGATGATCGCTTGGGTGAAGGTTATAGCAAGAAAGTTTCATTCATAGGCCTCCGGTGGTACTAGTCAACAAAAAATGCTATGGTATGACACATATGTCAGTCCGGCTAGACTGGCTAACCGACAGGGTATTTCGGGTTACATCAAGAAAATAATTATGTAATTGTCATTTCCTTGCTTAACATACAGTTTTCTTTACCCCCGTCTATCGTGGGGTCCGATTTTTCAGAATTTTACAGTTTCAATGTTATTGTTTAATTTCACGGCCGGGTGCCTTTACTGATGCCATAATCGTCAAGTAACTAAAGCGAGAGATGCCGTCTACGATATGTGCTTGTGCATCATTTAAACATTGTGTGTAAATCGTAATATAATAGCCACTACTTGGAGATCATTCCGGCGTTTTCCTAAACGACCTAGGGAAACTTCCCCAAAACAATACAGCGGCTGGCCGGTGCTACCACTCCACGATCTGACACACGGATTCATCCGCGCCTTGCTTTACGCTTGTGAGGAGGTCTTGGTTAATATACGGGGAGGTCAGAAACAGTCTGAAAAGCTTTTCAAGCTGTTGCAGGATAGATTATGTTGAGAAATAGCTCTTAAGAAAAAAAAAAGGTTTTTTTTCGAGTTAATCGGTATTGAAGTAAGCCAATCAGGACAAGCGGCCTAGCATAGACAGTTAATATCTTTTGTTCTCACAGCGTATTATTCCAAGCATTGTGGAGAAGTGACTGCAAAAATTGTTGCCTGAAAAAAATAAGTATTTGCGTATAGGAAATTAAATTTGAAATATATTTTCTCCTTTCATGGAACCCCAGTCAAAATGGCGAACTTGGCCAAAAAAATCCGCAAAGGTACAAAAAACAGCTTTTCGTAAATAAGTAAAGAAATGCAGCTCCGGTCAAAAAATTTTAAAGGCGAACAATTTCTGGCTTAAACATACCTGTTGACTGCTGTTTTGTATCTTTTGCTTTCTTATGTTTAGAGACATCAGAAAAATCGTTAACAATCAGTTTCTCTGTAATTTGTTAACTTCCATGTTCCCATACTTCCTATAGTCTGCGGAAAACCAGTAAAGTACTTGCTCGAAGAATTAAAAAAACATTAATTATTATTCAAACCATATTCATTTTCTGAAAAACTAGGGGCGCACTCGTTAGCTGACTAGATCTTATTAGCATGCTACAGGGGTGTTTGCTACAAGATAGCAACCTGCAACCCTGCAACACCCTCGTATCCTGGAGATGGCGACACTTCCGGCATCTTCTACTCCAACAGACACAACCGCCTGCAAGCCAAACACCGAACCGCAATCATCTCGAAAGTTCGTAAATACTGAAGGAAGTAATTGTAGTAACAAATAGGACGGTTAAACCTCATACACAGACCATGTCGAATTAATCTCACGACACAAATACGGTTACGAAATGTTTACTGAAGCCCTAGCTCTTGAAATAGCCAAGTAAAGGGACCTTTTTTACTATCTAAATGTCTCCTTCAGTAAAACTATTTCCTCTCCCAAACTGCACTTTATGTATCACGCGTTTCCAAGGCGATGGTTCACTGTGTAATGTTAATAAATAAATATGTAAATAATTGAAATTCTGCACAATATCAACAACAATAACACGTCGACTTCTTGTCCACGGAATCTCTGGCAGCCACCCATGTCCACGCTGCTGTGATCGGGGACGGTATTTTGCAGCACGATATCACTTGCACTCAAGCAGGCCACACCGTAGGCAAGTGCCGTGACAGTGTGTGGGCCACTGAACAATTATGGAATGGCATTTCGGTCTCAGGTATCGAGCCAGTGATTCTTAGAATGTGTTGGACGAGGCATCAGATGCATCTGCCCCCATCAGTCAGAGTTTTCACTGGGAACCATTATCAGTGCTTAACTTATAATGTCTACCTAGCTTACAACAGTGGCTGTACACCAAATATCAATTGTAGTAGTAACGCCTGAACATTCTAGGTGAGTCTGCACTTCAACCTTTTATTAACCTTTTTTTGTACTGAGAGTGCCATGTAAGGGACTCGTCTTTTTGAGATATTTACTGAACTTGTGCTGCATTTTAACTGAATCTTCCGTCTGTCTTTGGTAGAACAACATTATAATAAATATAAAAACTTGTTTTCTTTTGTTCTACAGCAGTACTTTTATTTTGTTAACCGGTTTTCGGCTTACAAGGCTATCTTCAGACATTTACTGAGTATTGCCACCAAAGAAGTTAGTACGTTGTAAACAACGTTGAAAGAGAAATTAAACATCTAGATCAAAGCAGAAACATACAGTAAGTAACATGTTTGACAGTGTGGTGGTACTTGACAATGCTACTTCAAGGGGTATAAAAAATGAAGAGTGACACACAAACCAATTAAAAGAAAAAGAATTATCAATGTAACTACAGACTGTGTAAGGAACTATGTAGTTCCATCTCGTAACAGCGCACATATGCGTCATAGTAATGCATATCAATCCACCTGATGGAGGTTTGGACCTACTAAACGCATCGTGGAAATATGTAAATAGTGACGGGTATCAGTAACCTTCCTGGCTCATCTTATTTTAGTAACAGTCACGGTAAAGCCTAACCAAAATATTCACGTTTAAAACCATTGTAATAATTCATCTTATTCCCTGTTGACGTCAGAAGGGATAACTCTTAGCCTTAATGTGTTGTAAATGTTTTCGACGCATGTGTGTACCACTCAGCAGCAATATAAAACTTTTTACATTACTCTTCGGCGTGATCAAACGCCGGCAAGCCAAACAGCATTAACGTATGAGGTACAAACATCACTTCTTTAGTAGCCTTCTCATTTCAACGATATTTTTTGTCATACGTTTCTTTGGGCTTGTCTTATTGCACTACGGAGCTCTAAATTATCATTCACAGCTCTGTGTACTTTATTGCCCAATCCATTGTACTGATCACGAGACGTAAAATTTCCTTTTAAATACTCTCATTACGAGCGGCAGGTACTATCTGAGTGAAACATTACTGCCGCAGACACTAGATGCGTGGATCAGTATCGGCCAGAATTAACGACACAGATGAAATCACCAACCACGGCCGTCTTTTTCCGTTGCTGCCCTTGCATCATTCTTCTTCGTACACGGGAACTGTACATAAGGCAAACGCATCGTGTCAGAACACAGTTTGCTCCTAACTTGGCTGTGGTAATGGCTTTCCTGCACGCTCGAAAGCTGAGGAAGGTCGTAATTTTTGTCGTAAACTCGACAGAACCGGAAAACGTCCTCGACAGCTTTTATGATCTCCAGTACAATCCACGGCACTACTGATAAGAGAAAATAATCAGCAGCTAGTGCTGCCTGTTGGGGATTACGTTTATGAAACTCACAAAGAGTGAGGTGATCTCAGAACACCTGCTTAATGCTATTATCGATCACCACATTTTCAATTCGCTAGAAGAGAAGTGTAACGCTTAGATGGATGAGAACATGGCCGTGCGGTTCTAGGCGCTCCAGTCCGGAGCCGCGCTGCTGCTACGGTCGCAGGTTCGAATCCTGCCTCGGGCATGGGTGTGTGTGATGTCCTTAGGTTAGTTAGGTTTAAGTAGTTCTAGGGGACTAATGATCACAGCAGTTGAGTCCCATAGTGCTAAGAGCCATTTTTTTGGATGAGAACACCTGCGGAGTTGCACATTGCCTACTGCTTGGGAAACAATAGATCCTTGAGCAAATTATGTCATGCGTAATAAATGCAGTTGCTAAAAGTCATTTCTGATTTTGTAAGCAATATGTACGAATTTAAATTGAAAACGCATCACTCCGCCGTGTCATGTCAGAACACAGTTTGCTCCTAACTTGGCTGTGGTAATGGCTTTCCTGCACGCTCGAAAGCTCTATCATCAGTAGTCTCTAAGAATGTTCGTAGCTTCTGCCGAACCATAGATTCTGATTTCTGTATGAGAAAAATCGTAATGGGCATGGACGAGTTTCCTTGGAGATCATTGTGCTCCTGTTCAATGCAAGTCGAAGAAGATGGTAGTGAAATGCACGATCTAAAGGGCGAGAATACTTCGAGCTTATATGTACCCTTCTGAATCTGCAACTCCTCCATGAACAGTATCTGTCACGCAAAATCAGTCACCGAAAACACAGTCAAAGAATGTAAGTCGGGTTAAAAGTTACAAAGCTTAACTCGCCCAATAAAAAGATAGTGTGCGCATGTCATGCATATGGTCGACCACACAGCCACTCAACATCGTCCAAATACGAAAGGCATCGACAAAATACCGCGGACTAAAGATTATTCACGCCATACCGCTTCGACTCAAATACTTTCTGTGACGCCATATATAACTGAATCCAAGTTAGACCCTTAAATAATGACCACCTGTCAAATTTAGAACTGATTTCTCATACATAAAAGACACCATAAAACAGACAAGATTATGGAAGTAACTTTGCAATCTCTTATTCGAATAACCACATAGTATTGAACAATTAACATTGTTTACGACGCGTTCCTGCCATCTGTCTTACAACGCGATGAACTTTAAGTAAAATTACAAATACATGTGAAAAACTGTAGCAACTCATCCACTCAAAAATCAGGTAAAGATCTTTGATACTAGTGCTGCCTTCACATTACGTGTAACTGTGGAGGATGTATAGTTCTGATACATTTGCACGTAAACTTTTAATTAATTTAGCTGTAATTCTTCATATGCATGCTAAATTTGAAAAGTAATATGTTGTGGGGGTCACTGATGTTTCCAGCTTTCATTTTACAGCTTTTATGACCAACTTGCTCCTGTGGTTCAGATGTTATTAATTTTTATATTCTACCACAATTAAAACAATTTAAGTTCTGTTAATATTTAAGTTGCAGTAATCTGGTCTCGCCGCCACGGATTTTCTGGTGCACTTTGTTTTTCTGTAATACGTTTCTAGGGGCTATATCATGTATTTGCTTTCAAATATGTAATATTCATCTTTCATTTCGTTCATTTTAGCTCCCATAGTGCCGCCTGCACCCCTTTAGCGCATTTTGCAAACACTGGCCCGTGGGAAATCTTCCATCCTGTTCTCAGGCAACTGCAGTCTTCGCATACGTCACTCGGCCGTCCAGCCGCCTGAATTCCTCAAAAAATTCACCACTGCCTCTCGCGCCGCAAGCCGGGTTCTCCCACTGTCACGATGATTATTATGGACCATACTAACGTCGGATTTTCTTAAACAGAGCCACTGTTTCTCCTCTGAATGTCTCCTTAACGGCTGTCGATAGGACGAACATACATAAATTTTTTGTGACCATTGTTGATTGACTTCTCTTGCCCACAAAGATATGTTCTTCACAAATTATGTACATACAATCCCGTCCGACCCTAAATACCATTGTCGTATGGCACAGTCGCTTGCACCACAAACGTGTACTTATGCTCGCCTCACTCGCAATCCACAGTGATTACAGTGAAATGCTAATGAGAACTTGGCTGCGTGATGAGTTCTGCGCAAATACGGACAGAATATTTCGCAGTTTTGCCAGTATCAGTGGCGGCTCGTGGCGATTATTCTCGGGCGTTCGGTGAAAGATGGACTACAGTGTTCCAAATAATGTAAGAGACTAACAATGATTAATAAAATAATTGCTCCGCGGAAATACTCTTACCTTATGACTATATGAAAAATGCATTCTACTCTCCATAAGAGCCAGACGGACTGTCAGTGACGCACCTGTTGAAGTCTAAGAAGCTGCATAGGAAGTGCCGACCGCTGTGGCCGAGCGGTTCTAGGCGCTTCAGTCTGGAACCGCGTGACCACTACTGTCGCAGTTTCGAATCCTGCCTCGGGCATCGATGTGTGTGATGTCCTTAGCTTAATTAGGTTTAAGTAGTTCTAGGGGACTGATGACGTCAGATGTTAAGTCGCGTAGATCTCAGAGCCATTTGAACCATTTTGCATATGAAGTTCCTCTCAACGGAGAGCGCTGATAGTGTCATTAACCACTCTTGTCCCATAGTACTTTGCAGAAATTTATATCTACTCTCTTCAGGGTTCAGAAAAATCACTCCTTCAGAGACGGTATCGGTGGAACGGTAACAATCACTTTTAGGGCTTGCTCATGCAAGTATTTTCGAGCAGGAATTTCAGAACTGAAACAGCAGCTACTCGTGTTTACTGTCGCGAGCTCTGTTCTCAGCTTATTGCGTTCAAAGAAGGGATGTATTTCATAAGACATCTGCAGCAATGGTTGCGGCAGTTGACATGTGTACGAAACAAATTTATCGAAAGAAAATGAAGTTGCAGTGACGTAAAGCCCTGTGATGTCAAAGCGTCACACAACTTTGGCGATAACTGTATAGCACACTTATTTTGCAGCAGCCGCTTTTGGAATTTCGTTTGCCTGTCTGTCTCCTCTGTACGTGGGAATTCTGTCCAGTGATGCTACCTCGGGTTTCCTGTGTGGCTCTTTTTAAATGTTTTACCTCTTGTTGTACAGTAAGTAGGTCAGCGCTCTTTTTTGTAATTGGCTGTACAATATGACAGCATGTGATGTAATAAGACTGAACACAGACCACTAAAATTTAAATGCTTGGCGCTGTAATTTGTGTTTATTTATAGCAGTTTCTCGAGATGTGAGCTCAATTTACTCGAGGCATTCTACAAGTGACTCTATACTTCCGCACATAACTTGTACAGTTCATAGTTTGAAATTCGATCTCGTGTTAGGAACTTAAAGGACATCCTGTCCAGTATGTTAATTAGCACCGCTGTTCGTCGTAATTACTACGAAAAAAATGGGAATCTCACTAAGATCCGTGGCTTGATTTGCTGCTTCAATCAAAATCAGATTCAATTTATAGCATAACAGTTAACGAAAAAGTCATGTTTAAAAACATGATTCAAATGATTCTGTGCTTCTATATGACCACCACTCAAAACAGCTGCACCATCATAGCTCTGAAAAATAATTTTATCTGCACAATCCATAACAACCAGCAATGTTTCTTTAAGCATCCCCGCTAACGTTCCTGCATCATATTGTGACGGTACGTCACATAAATATTGACATTTCTATAGGTTGTAAACCGTAGTTAACGTATTTTATGAATATAATTAGTATAAAAGATACAGTTAATGTTCTTGAAACAACTGATATGCAGCGATAATTTAAGAGTAGCATCTTTATTTAAAACATGTCTATGAAAATAAAAATGGATCGAAAGAGTCGCGATTGTACGGCCGAGGAGGAAGGACGTATTTTATGGTATACACACTGTTTTGTTTCGCGATACGGGAGGCCATTGAGCGGCTACACATATTTTATGTAAGTTATTCTATATTCTGCTAAAATAAATAATTATTGTTATCAAAAAATGAATTTCCTTGCAATAGTTGTCACCTCAAATGCTCACAGTGGTTAATTATTTTTAATAATCATTTTCCCAGTAATTTGCGCTGCGGGAAGCTCATCTTCCGATGCAGCCTCTGGTCGGCCATTAAGCGCCGAAGTATTAATTTATTTTTCAGTGTTAACAGTAACTGTAAATGCGAGAGATTTCGTTGTAAGAACTTCTTTAAATTGCAACAGATAATCAATTTACGTTAAAGTTCATTTATTAAATTATACAGATTCCATGAGTTCAGTAAGTTTTATCTTGGTCGCTCCATGGCAACAATCTAAATCCTCTTGAGCCTTGCTTTGCAATCAATAAATAGAAATTAACAAAATTACATTCAATTCAGTTAACGGTAACTATATTTTAGTCATCACGTTCAAAATCTAAAGTTGGTACATGAACAACAGCGGCCCTTCAAGAACCTGTTTCATATTTACTTATGCACGTAAATAAAAGTGATAAGAATAAATAATTTTCCTGAGAGAAAGAATCATGCTCTAACAAAAGAAAAATTCATGCTGATAAATTAAAAATAAAAATATACATAAAATATATATGTAATTTTTTTGTACATAACGGAACAAATGACACCGAGGTAACAATATTCAAGAGAAGTGAGGAAGGCTAGAAACACTCCTACACGTTTAGCCTCAGAGAAAACATACACGATAATCACGCAAAATGTGAAATTGTTCAAACATCAGCTGTTCCATCCACAATGAATGACACAAAATTAGCAACAGCAATTTCCTTTCTTACTCGCTCATTATAAACCTTCAGTGTACAGGAAAGTAGCGTTCAAAAGTAATCGCTAATCGCAACATCAAGTTTAACAGCGTAATTTATAAGACCGGAGAGAATTTCTCGATTTGATGAATCTCTGCGCTAGTCGCATTCACGAAGTGCGACTTCAAAAGCACCACAAAATGTAATACATTCCACAATTTGAGTAAGTAATGTTTTTTTTTTTTTTTTGCAAATCTTATCATTGTCTTTTCACTGATAGCCTCTAAGCCCTGCCCAGTTGTAGTCCAATGTGTTTCTCTTGCTGAACACTCATATGTAAAGGGTTCACTCATGTTTGTTTACCTTCCGTGATAGATGTCCGAGATCATCAACGTGTCTTTACTTCCAAGTCGTTTAGCATGCAAAATTTCCTTTTGCAAGCAACAAAAAACAGAAAACTATATCTATTTGTGATATCACTACCACTTATCCAATATACTTTCCGGCAAATGTATGGTCTGAAAATTCTTACAGTTTCTTTCCCTCTATTTATATTTTTATGACTAACTTCATATCCGGTAACAGTCTCCAGAGATGCTTGTTATGGAGCATTGTGGAGCATATCTTAAAGAGACAGGGAACAGAAAATAGTTTCCCCAAGTCACTGCACAGACTTATCCACACATATAGACTTCACACTGTAGAAACTGAGAACTCACTTCTTCAATCTCAACTCGATATCGAGTCTTCCTGCGTGACAAACGGTGAAAGGTAACCACAGTTCTAGTAGCTCCACTGGAACAAATAAGAGAAAACTCATCTTTTTCGTTCCTCCTAGACTCATGTTCATTCTGAAGTTACAGAAAAATAAACGCTCGCAGGGAACAATAACACAACAGTGATTACAAGTTACAGAATAGTGTATATACGAATTATATCCAAACTTTGCTGTTTTTGTGTCATGTTGTTTGAACAACTGGGGAGCAAGAGGAAGAACCATGCCTTGGCTAGGCTGAATAGCGGAGTGGAAGTGGAGGTTCTGGCTGATACAACCGAAGCTTTGCTCAAGCGCTCAGGATAGGAGAAACTTCGTGTCCCCGCTCCTTTCTCCACCGCTCGCCAACGAACTCAGCGGCCGCAATGTGGTCTTCGGGTTTGTGTTACCGGACTTTGCGCGAGGGGTCGAGCCGAGGACGTAAGAATTAACGCCGGTTTGAAACATGGCTGTAGGCGTCGGTGATGAGGTTCATATACCCTGAAGAGCCAAAGAAACTGGTGTAGGCATACATATTCCAATACAGATATAGGTGAACAGTCAGAAGACGGCAACACCTTTACAAGAAGACAAATGTCTGGCGCAGTTGTTAGATCGCTTACTGCTGCTACAATGGCAGGTTATCAAGATTTAACTGAGTTTGAACGTTTTGTCATAGTTGGCGCACGAGCGGTGGGACACAACATCTCCGAGGTAGCGATGAAGTGGGGATTTTCCCGGGCGACCATTTCACGAGTATACCATGAATATCAGAAATCGAAAAAACATCAAATATCCGACATCGCTGAGGTCGGGAAAAGATCCTGCAAGAACGGGACCAACGACGACTGAGAATCGTTCAACGTGACAGCAGAGTAACCCTTCCACAAATTGCTGCAAATTTCAATGCTGGACCATCAACAAAATGTCAGCGCGCGAACCATTCAACGGAACACCATCGATATGGACTTTCTCACCCGAAGGTTAACTCGTGTACCCTTGACGACTGCACGACACAAAGCTTTACGCTACGCCTGGCCCCGGCAACCCCGAAATTGGACTGTTGATGGCTGGAAACATGTTGCCTGGTCGGACGTCTCCATTAAAATTGCATTGTGCGCATATAAGTGTACGGATGTGGCGGCAAGCTCATGAAACCATGGACCCTGCATGTCATCAGGGGGCTGTTGAAGCTGGTGGAGGCTCTGTAATGGTGTGGGGCGTGTGCATCTGGAGTGATATGGGACCCCTGATACGTCTAGATACGACTCTGACAGGTGGCACGTACGTAAGCATCCTGTCTGATCACCTGCATCCATTCATGTCCATTGTGCATTCAGACGGACTTGGGCAATTCTAGCAGGACAATGCGACACACCATAAATCCAGAATTGCTACAGGATGTCTCCAGGGACACTCTTCTGAGTTTAAACACTTCCACTGGCCACCAAATTCGCCAGACATAAACATTATTGAGCATATCTGGGATGCCTCGCAACGTGAAGTTCAGAAGAGATCTCCACCCCATTCGTACTCTTACGGATTTATGTACAGCCCTGCGGGATTCATTTCCTCCACAGCTCTATCGCTCATTAGTCGAGTTCATGCCACGTCGTGTTGCGGCACTTCTGTGTGCCCGCGGGGGCCCTACACGATATTAGGCAAGTGTAGCAGTTTCTTTGGAACTTCCGTGTATGTTACTAAACAATTACGTATCTCAGAGGCAAGAGAATGTGTGTATGCACTGTTAAAATGTGCTTAAACGCGATCTGGAGTTTCACTGTTCCTTCACGCCACTGGCGACTGTGCTCTCTGACCTCGTACCACACTTCACGTTCCAGACGTTCACACAGTTAGTGAATGACAACGCTGGACTGAACACCACTTCGTGCCAATATTTTGCTTTGTTACATGTTGCATTATCCTCTGCCACTGGCATTATGTGGTATGGAGTGCATGGGGTCCGCTCAACACTCCCAGCCGTTTTCGGTTTCCTACATCAATAACTGTGCCCCCGCCCCATTCGTACTGCTCAGAAAACTTCTCTAGTAATACTCAGATTTGGAAGGTGTCCATTGTAAAAAGCCTTCCTACATTTTTGCTGTTATGTGGCAACATTGATCTACTTCCATATATTCGTTGCTGCTTCGGCTACACGTATGGTGGCATCGTCAAGTGCTAAATATAATGCCACTATGGCCCCAGTATATTAGGACATCCTTTTACAGAAGAGATCTAATTATGGTCATTATAGATCGAAACCGGTAGCCAGATGACAATAATTTGTGACCATAGACCTCAAGTAAAGGAAATTTATTCTATATTAAATTCGGTATTCTATATTCAATCTGAGACTATGTCGCAGCTTGTAAAACAGTTGACCTGTATTGGAACATTGTTGTTACTTAGGCAATGATGTCAAATAACAGAGTGAGAGTCGTGGTTAACATCAATGTGGGAAAGATTTCGTTTCGTTCATGGGTTTGTTTTTGTTTCGTGATCGGGTTTAGCAAGCCGATTTCTCATTGATTATCAGATTTTGCATATTGTATGTTCACAAATTGAAGTTATTGAGGAAGTCTTTGCATGATTGTGCTGCAGTACGATGCACATCATGTAACATTATTCTGATTGTTCGATGCAGTATCCTTGTACTTTTAATGGTCAAATAATAGCCACGAACTTAAAAGAAAATCTAATGTCTTTATTTCCGTTTCGTTCCTTTCATCACTGTAATTAAATAAAGTACAGGTGCTCAAAATTTTTCAAGATGAGGTAATTACAGAAATATTCATTCGATCGATAGTTCTATTTCGAGCCACTTCTGCTAGGAACAATTTATGCAAATATTAAGCATATTATAACAATAGTAAATTACATTCAGATCACAGAAGGTAAGTTTGAGTCAACAGTTCCAGGACAACGGTTGTTTCATTGTGTCGCTTTTATGCTCAGCGAGAACGTTACATTACTAGGTCACCATAATCAACAGATCATTTCAGATGGCAATAGAATTCCCTTTGAATTAGTTATGTGTGTCTGTAGTGAACTGTTCCTGAGAATAGTCAAATCACTGAATAATATTATTCCCTTTGGGGTTTATTCACCTGTCAAGTCGGCATCTTCCGTCAGGTGAAATTCAAATGGAAACTTAATGTTCTCTACTACGTCACAGCCACATCCAACCTAACAGACACAGTGCAAGTAGAAACCGTGTCTTCTTTAACTCATTTACACTTCAAACCATAGTGAACACTAGAGGCTATGTAACCCAGCAATAGTTTAACTAAGATGAAACCAACGCTGAAAGTTCTTTGCGTCCACTGAGGTGCATGCTACACATCGTAATGAAGCTATTGGCTGGAGCGTTATTTGGTATACTGTTCCTTGACACTGCACACCATCTGACCAGCCACGTAGCGTGGATGAGAGCTGCGTGTGTTGATAAGTCATCAAACAGTTTGTTACATTCAAATTACGTGTACGTCAAGAACCACAGACACTCCGCTTGACAAAGGGCATCATTGAGGCACGCCGCAGACATATTATCGAGTGGAAGACGATTAAATGACATGAAAGGAATCATGATTTGTCATCTATCATCTCTTTCCGGCGAACGAAAGTAAAACATATTGACTGATCTCATCCATCCATTTGTTCACATACACAATCTTGCGGACGAAATTTACCTCCACCGAAGAAATGCATCAGTCAATCACTCCCGAGTTGTGTCGCAAAGATCTGAATAAATGTGGTAATGTCGAGTGGCCAAGTAACAGAGAGACTCTCAAATTCTTTACTAGCCGTCGAGTGCAATATTTCAACACATCATGATGGCGAAAGAGATTGCTACATACTACTAGCTATGTGACTACTTTTCAACTGCCATGAATATCCTCAGATCATACCAAATGACGGTATCAACTGGTGCTACTAGTACAGCTGGGATCTAAGTAAAACAGCCGTCAGTAGTCAAAAATAGATTATAAAATGTGGTATTCTATTGGGAGATGGTCAGAAACTAGCGGTACATTGTAGGCAAACAGACGGGCAGCTCTTACGTGCTCTGCTCGACCAATGCACAAATTATGGTTACGCAACCCCCGAAGACAACATTCAAGCCGCTGAGTTTGTAGGCAAGGAATAGAGAAAGGAGAGAGGTCAGGAACAGTCTCCCGTCCTGCACATTTGAGCAGTGCTTCGGGTTTATTTGCCAGACCCTCCACTTACCCTCCTGCTGTTTAGCTTGGCCAAGGTATGGATCCTCTTCCTCCCTAGCTGTTACGCTAGCGTGATACATGAATAGCAGATTTTGAATCTGATTTATGTTTACTGTATTCGGTAACTTATCTGTGGCGTCATTGTTCCCATGTAGCAGTTACATTTCTGATTAGGCAGTAACAACGCAAGTCTAGCAGAAACGAGAGGGAGGATATTTCTCCTATTTATTGCAGTCAGGTTACCAGGATCGTGACCAGCATTTACTGTTTGTCACGTAGGGGGACTCGATATACATTTTGAGTTTGAAGACAGCAGCTCTCATTGTTAACTGTGTGAAGTCAATATGTGTGATAAGTCAGTCCAGAGGCGTAGGGAAACTAACTTCTCTTCCGCACAGCTTTACGCTAAGCTCCAAAATAATCAGCTGGGAGACCAATGCCGTATATCAAGCTAATGAAGAAAACCAAAAATAAAAGGAATAAATTATTAGAATTTTCAGACCAGGCATTTGCAGGCAAGAATATTTGAGATGTATCTGTGAAATCACAAACGGATTGTACTTATTGTTTTCTGTGTGTGTTATTTTCAAAAGAGAATGCAGGGTGCTGAAAGACTTGGATACTAAGTCGCTTTATGACCTCATTCATTTATAACAGAAGATACACAAACATCAGTGGTCTATTTCATATATGAATGCATAACTAGAACGAAATCTTTAGAGAAACACGACAGTAGACAAAAACTGGAGGAGATTTACAGGGAGTCAACAGTCTGATTGGCAAAAATCTTTTTGTGCTTTCTAAAAGATTGTGAGTTTTAATGAATTTTGTGGTCGTTTTGAGGTGTCACTTCGTAGATATGATGAGCGCAATAATTCATTGACTCTAGAAATTTTTCACGATTATAAATTTCAGTGGTGAACACGGCGAAGTGCTTAGTGATGACCTTTCGAAGAATTCTGTTTTCAAAGGCAAGTCTAAACATATTCAACATGCTTTTACTTTGTTGCATGCTGGAGATTCTTCACGACCGAGTAAGAAATGAAATTACTTGCACTCATTTGATGTTGGTTATTGCGAATGAGACAACTGGTATTTCAGATGTCTTATAGTTTGTCGTGATCACCATAAATGTTTTGTCTGAGGTTTAAACCTTAAGAATGGTTCTGGACTTTCCTCGTAGACATGATGTAGGGACGTTATCAGAACGCTCATAGTAACTTTGCTGGAAATAATGGATAAATTAGACAAAGTTATTTCTAAGAGATGTGATAGTGCTGCTCTGAGGAGTGGTCGTCGTTCTGATGTGCTGACTCTTCTCTGTTGTTACGCCTATACGTTGAATACGATTTTAGTGAAAGTAACGAGTAACACTATCGCCGTTAGTACTTTTTTCTCTAATTTTATTGAGTCTCCCAGATTTTTTAATTAATTGAAAGAGACATACAAGTACCAAATTGTGTAACCAAATAATGTGCGAAAGTTGCAACCGTACAAGCTTACAGTTAGCTATTCAACTAAACATGGCAGTAACTTGGATCCTGTGCTAGTGAGTCACGACAGAATGGTGTTGGTGTGAGGTCGAAAACCATCTGGAACATTCTTCGAAAGTTGCTCACGGAAACAATGCGCAGTACCGGCACCGATAGGTATCAGCGAACGAAAAGGAAACGTAGCGGTCTCTTGGGGTTGTCTAATCTAGAGTGCATGCTAAATACTGCCCAAGAAATCAAAAATGTAGTCGTACACCAATAATTATAATAAAACTTGATACTCAAAGTTTATCCGCACAACTTACGGGAATGTTGGCGGGGGACATCTTCGACAAACGTCGATATTTTGACAGCGGCCGCCCTATAATTTTCAAGGCACATATTCCAAGATGCTACTCCAGGCGGGTGAAAAATGAATATGCGCAACGGAAAATAGTGAACGCGAAAATGAAGATTTGCCCCGGTCCGACTACCCACTGAAGCAGATCTTAGGATCTCTTAATGGTGATATTAGCTCGTCCTCCTCCTTGCTCTTTAACATATAAATTACAACATACGCATAAAGGAATGTTTAAGAGAACTAATAACTATAAAATGATAAATGCTGTTCCTGCTTATACATTTATTGCAGATTAAGTTCCCCTTTATATATTACAAATATTTGTGTGTCAATGTCCAATGGACATAAAGAGATAAAAAAGAATTTCCTAACTAATATGATTGATCAATTGCCCAAATATGCCCCTTTTTATGGCTACGCGATCTAATATAAATAACTCGAGATGGCTGACATCGTCTATGTACCAAACACTAGAAGACACTACTTTCAAAGTTGATCTACAGTGGTGTGCAACCTCAGTGTAAATAAAATTTACGTCATCACAATTGTTTAGCCCTATAGCCCTAATAAGCTGAAGCAATTAGCAGTATCACCGTATGTACTGCGTCCGGTATGTTGGAATGATGGTTCTCATACACGTCTGCGACGACGGAAGAACTCTAGCCACAAAATATATACTAAAAAACTCATTCAAACACTACGATGGCAGAAGACGGTTCTCTGACTAGTATAACCAAATACTGTCTACTCCTCTCTGTGTTCTACAGACGAGAAACGCGAACTCCCAGCCACGAGGACGGAGTTCAGACAACGTCTCAACGTGACTATAGGCAGAAGAACTGTTCTCAGTTACTGAGCGCAGCAATGACGACTCCCTACCTGGAGGCGAAGTCTAGAATCGTATAAGTTCTCAACAGTACAGTGCCTAACTGTTCCAATTATAAAATCGCCTGAGAGCAAAGAGCGCAAGTCCGTTTCTAGGAACAAAGCTGATACTGGCCGACCGTCAGATACGGGCGCCCAAAATAGAAGACCTCTTTCTCATCACTGCTGCCTCCCCAGCAAAGCTCGGCTCCCCTCCCTCGTAACTGCGAAAGGCGAATCATATTCTCGATACCACGGTATATTCTCCCTCTCTACACACTCATCCAAACACCGACCAACCATATTTTAGTCTTTTGTCGTCCAGTGTGTAAAGTTTGCGAAGAAATACCTATACAGATGATATGCTACAGGTCTCAGAGTAAAAATCCTCGGAAATGACACAGCCTGCGTAATCCTTGAGGTAACGCTTCCTCGTTCCTTTCTATGAGTCCAAGATTCTCAGAGTTTCCGAATTATTATCCAGTTTTCCTTGTGGCCCCACTGCAAAAACGGCCGGCCGACGCTATATTGTGCTTCAGTGCTCAGGTGCCCTGACCGACTGTCTTGGGTTACCCCCTGTGTTAAGCAGGACCAACACACCTGTGCGAAGTTACGCCTGCCGTTTCATTTCCACTGACATTCCAATCTCTGCCAGTATAGACAATCATCACCTTTCAGGCATTAAGCGTTAACAACTATTTTCAAGGCGTATGTGACAATGCCAGTCTTCTTTAAATACTCGTATATGCGATGTACAACCTATCAAATGATATCTAATTCCAGTTGTAAATCACTTCAAAGTATGTAGATGAGTGCTTTTAAGATACGAAATTATAGCCAGCTTACAATACCCCCGCCTAAGGAACAATTTTTTACTAGGGTGGGGTATTTCTTATAGTATTATCTTATCCAGTACAAAATAATAGAACCATAAACTATCTGTACAAGCGAATTAATAATGATACGAGGGCACAGGAACAACTGAATCGTGATATGTTCTTCTACATCATTCTGCATTCATTCACGGGCTTACTGCCATAAATCTATTTACTACATGTTTATTATTTAATGTTTCTAATCCTTATCCTTGGAACAATTTTTCGAGAGACGACAATTGAAATATACAATAACATGCAGAATAACCCATTTTATCAAAGATATTTAACTAACATAAAAATTGTTTTATGTTCTTTCATATATGGCAGTTCCCATCTTTCTTTAGACTTAAGGCCCATGCTCTCTGTCATTCATCCATCCTTAAGACATAGGTTGAGGAAAGAAATATTAAAGAATCCTAATCTTTTCAAGGTGGTTGCTCAATAAATTGCATGTGCTTCATTTAGCCATTAATATACGAAACATGCTGTTACGCCAACTATTTTAGAGGTTGTCTATTGGTCATTATTTCTGTGAAACATCTTGCATAATTTTACTTGGTCATACATATGCTCTTGGCTTGCATTCAAAAAAAGAAAAAAACCTTCATCTCACAAACTGATTGTCCAAGTCTAGTGTTTCCCTAACATACATACTCTTTAAACATATCAAGAATCTTATTTTCTAAAGCGTTATTTGACAAACTGCATTTATATTTACTGTGACCACTAACATTTGTAATAAGAGTTTGGATGGACCACCAATTTTAACTAATGTTCTAGTTCACAGTTTATAAAAATGTAATACATTAAAATGTTAAAACCCATAGCATCATAATCAAAGAAAATAACAAACAATAATTTTATATGACTAAATACACAAATATTTCCTTAAGACTACCCTGAAAAATAAGTACAAGTTGTTTGCAAAAAGATAAATGTATCGGGAACTGTTAGTTTGTGGGTATAACTGGCCTTTTTTTGTCAAGAGTCACACATTGATTTGGATTTCACATCACACTTTCATCTTCAGTTGTGTGCGGAAATGGAAGCTACAGTTTTTGTGAAGTTTAGGAAGAAAAGATTGGTTCCACAACTTGTTTGAGATCGGGCATAGTGGGCTTTGCAAGTCAATCTTTGGACCCTGAGTCCATTCCTGATCCCGTCAGGTTAAAAGTCTCTCACGGAGCTGATGATGCCAAAGGATCCTGGGAATATACAGCAAGGTAAGTGGGTGTATATTTTGAAATAGCCATGTTTCCGTAAAATTGGCACACAGTATGAGAGAGGTACAGTCAGGTACGATCTTTATAGGTCACTAAAATTCTTTTGTGTCAGCTAATAGAAGTGTAATGGTATCTAGTCTTCAGTTCTTTATGCTTCTTCTTTCTACTATGTTTGTGTTTCTGCACTTCTTTCTCTTGATATAAATATTGTATTTTGGATAAGGATATCGGTAATTGTGGACGGGTAGGTTATCTGTTTGGTGACATTATAGGTGGAACTTGAGTCGTTGTGTGCCACTCAGATTCCTCAGAAGTCAGTGCCAGGTGACTGACTGTTATTGATTATGATGTTTAGGAGTCTCTGTCAGGCGGAGAACAGCAGAAAGAAAAGCAAATAGAGTTCCCAGTTCCGTAAAGATATTAGCAGTTGCACTGTCGGATTAACGAATTGTATCATGTGTGTAATTTGTTTATCTCGTCTCCGTCGTGTAGTACAACAGTGGAGACATGTCATACTGGCCGTTAAACACCCATCTTGACCTGACCCAGAAGGGCTGCTGCGGATGGCCGTTTGCTACCTGCTCTGTCGTTGGTGGCCTCCCGAGGTGTCCGGGCAGTTGAAGTTGAATAGACCTGCTGTTTGTCCACGTCTGCGACATGGCTTTGGCCTACCAACGGTCTCCCTTCTTTCCGCTTTTTTCTGCAGCTGTGCAGTTAGCCTGCCATTCCATCAGCACGTCACATTGTTGCTTCCAGTGTGTCTCCAAAACCTTTTTTGTGAATTCTGTACCCACTAATACATTTACGGTTTACACAAATACTATACAATACATAACACAAAACCATTGACATGTTTTTTTTAAAAAAAAGGATGCACGCACCAGTGAGGTCATTCATCTTTACATTTATTATTGTTCTAGTTGTACAATCAGCCAAGATGCTCACTTATTTACTCTTATTATTTTGATCAAAATTTCATGTACAAAGTTAATGTTAATTATAAAACAACATATACCTGAACCTATGTAACTTAATTTTTAAATATCTGTCAGCACCTGTATACCTATGAAAAAATATAAATAACAGTAGAATTATGGTCATCACCAGATCCCAGTGTTAATAATCACAAATAATATTTGTTAAACTACTGGCCAGTAGGATGTTTATACTAGTCTGACTACAGCCCTATTCTAAGCACTACACTCTCATTGGGTATCACAAGATCGTCTGACCTGAAGTTACATTTTATTTTACTAGTGGTACATGCATATGTAAAGATTTTAATACATTATATAAAATCACTGCTCATCAACATGACTGCGATGACCTTAAGTATTACCCATGATGTCATGTGCTTTGAATGTACAGCATTTCTTACTTTCCTATATTTATTTTATCTGTCTATATCCCTTTATTACACTTCAACTTTATGTCGCTATAACACTCAAACAATCTTTCGGTGCGCTCATAAGGTATTCCACAGAACTTACCACCATGTACACAGTTATTCCGTGTCTTTGAACAGCATAAATACAACACTTCCATAATGGTGCACTCTTGTGTAGCCACGTGGAGCAGGCCACGTAGTGAACTCTCGTTTCTCTGACTGGAGACGAATAATACTTGCACGAGACACGTGTGTGTCACTGCAAATCACTACTAGCAAGTCACTCATTTTTGATCTCATTGCCGGCCGCTGGTGGCCGAGCGTTTCTAAGCGCTACAGTCAGGAACCGCGCGACCGCTACGGTCGCAGGTTCGAATCCTGCCTCGGGCATGGATGTGTGTGTTGTCCTTAGGTTAGTTAGGTTTAAGTAGTTCTAAGTTCTAGGGGACTTATGACCACAGCAGTTGAGTCCCATACTGCTCAGAGCCATTTGATCTCTTAGCTAAACATGGAATATAGACACTCATTTCATGAAGTAGTTGTAATTTTTTTTTCAAAATTCTGACATTCTCTGCCAATACGTTCCACATCAATTGGGCAACAAACTTCCCTATTCACTTTTTAAACATATTTTTTTTTTCATTTTTACTTTATTCCTTCATGGACAGAAAGCACATCTCCTAACACCTTTTAAACTGTGCATACAGCTTGCTGTGCACATAGTTATAGCCTACACAAAGAAACATACCCTAATTTTCTCACCCTTGGCATCCTACCCTTTTTATGCGCTGTAGAATCTCTTTTAACACGATAATAGCACAGAAAATGTTGATAAATCTACATATCCATTCAGTGCAATAAGTTAGCTCAATTGCTAATCATATACAACAAACTTTACTTTCACGATACAAGCTCACTTTAATTCTTCGTACTTACTCTATGTCATTTTGGCGTACTCTCCCAGAATTATGTCGACTAATTTTAGATTGACTTTTCCCCGATTCCTGTTGTTATTCATTCCATTCCATCCTTGGTCAGACTGTTGACGAGTTTCTCTATTGTTGCCCCATTATGTGCCATTACTTTGTGGCTCCCGTCTGCATTCATTTTGTGGCCTACTTTCTCTGCCATAGTTCTTCCACTGTACACTGTTCCCGCTGTGATATCTATGGTCCATGTTTTGGTGAGGCGGACGATTTACGTTGTTTTGCCAATTATGGTCTCTATTATTTCCTCCGTTGTTCTCACTTCTTTCGCTTTGTATGTCTCTCGGCCTACGTTTTTCTCGCGCTCTTAGGATACCCTTGGATCCTTGTACATCATCACCACATCGGCTTACAATGGTTTGCTGGTAGGAAATTGTCAACTTCATGTAACACAATCTTATGATCTCAGCCGGTGTGCATGGGTCGTACCAATTCTGGTTTTTCTTGGTCATGTTTCGGAATACTTCACCAGATTACGGAACCCTAAGCCCTCCAAGTTTATTACCATCATTATTTCCAGTTTGATCCTGTCCTGTGTCTCCTTGAACCAGTATTGGTTTAAAAATGTGCCATGAAACTCTTCGTATGACGTGCACGTTTTTGCAATGTTCCGCATGGCTCAAATGGTTCAAATGGCTGTGAGCACTATGCGACATAACTTCTGAGGTCATCAGCCGCCTATAACTTAGAACTAATTAAACCTAACTAACCTAAGGACATCACACACATCCATGCCCGAGGCAGGAACGAACCTGCGACCGTAGCGATCGCTCGGTTCCAGATTGTAGCGCCTAGAACCGCACGGCCACACCGGCCGGCGTTCCGCATGCATTCGGCCGATGTTCCCTCCATATGTGAACATACGAAGTCCAGCTTGTACATCAGGGGCCAGTGAAAAGGTAATGATACATGAAATTGTCCAATTAAACTTCTTGGGTGTAAAACATCACCTTTGTCTTTGTAATGCTAGAATTTTCGTACCGCAATAAAATGCTTAAAATCGAAAATTTCATTAGAATTTTTTCCCGCTCAGCCTACCACAGTCTCACTTGGCGCTAACGTTTCATGTCTACCGTTACCTTGGGCATCCTCTCTTCTATTTTCTGTTACGTTTTCATCACTGTAAAAATGTCCCACTGTGCGCATTATCGGGTGACAATTATGCGTATGAAATATCTCTTTGCTGTTCTCTGTATTCGTAATTTGCGTCCCAGTCGTGCCCTGTGTAGACGCAGAGGCCGTATCTCTAGCTATATTTCGTTGCTCTGCAGATACGCTTTCAGTCTGTTGTTGACGGGCAACTCTTACATTCGAACACATTCTAGTGTCGTCTGAGTTTGAATTGGCTATTTCGGTTTCCAAATCGCCTACTATTTCTTTTCCAAGATATGGCTTCTGAGTAGGTTGCGACCTGAATTCCTGAGATAATTGCTTAAGATCACTATGTATGTTTTGTTTAAATGTAATAGCTCCGCGGTCAATGCCTCACTTGGCGCTATTTCTGTCTTTTGCAGCTACATTGTTTCTACTTGTTTCAAGCGCCTCTGCAACTTCGTTAATGCACCTCTACCTATCTTTGTCGTATTTTCTGTCTTCTCTAAATTTTCAAGAGCAATCCGCTTTGGACCCCTCGCTAGTAATCGCGCATTGTTAGTGGTTCTTCTGACCTCCACAATCTCTTCTTATAGTTTTCTTCGGAGCGTCACTACCACATTTTTCACGTCTCAACACTAACGTTTTGAATTATACTTACCATTTCAGAGCGTACTTAATTATTTCCCCTTTTTATTTGACTTCCCAATTCAGAACTGACATTGTGAATTTTATTTCCCATTTCTGAACTGATATTCTGAATTTTACTTCCCATTTCACTTCCCATTGCTTTTATTTATGCAAGGATGTCAAACATACCTGTGTTATCTAAATCTTCTCCCCTGTTGTGACTATCTCTTCCTCAACACTGAGGTGATCTTCTTCTCTTTTCCATTTCTTGGTATTCAAGAAAGTCATCATCGCACGCCCCTGAGATGCTGCCTGCTGACCATGTCACTGACGGCGATCTACAACGATTCTTCGTTATTCTGCGTTCACTTGGACACCCTACATTACAGTCCCGTATCTTTACGATTGCTCCAGTGTGTTTCTGTTCCTCATTTTCGCTATCAGATCGTCCACCACGTACTTGACTGTGCCTATCATCCTCAAAACGTTCCCCTTTATCGATATTCCCCTCACCTGTGGCTTGCGCTGCTAACAAAGCTAACTCTCGCCCATAGGCTTTCTTGACAACCCCATGGATCTGCCATTTCTATATTGTTACAACTAGTGATCGTCTGTGCTACTAAACACGCTTTCACTCTAGTTATCGTGAACTGATCCTTGATAACACTTCCCTCATAAAAGTACACACAATTTACAATACCCACACATATTATGTAATAGGTACGTAGCAAAAAATTTCTACAAAAAACAAACTAAACTAGTGGCAAAGTCGTGAACGAGCAATGTCGTTACAATACAAACAAAATACAACTACAAATGACGTAACATAAATATCAATAAATTGCAGCCAGCAGGCTGAAGCGCAATGCCTCTAAAAAGAAATACGATAAAATACACAAATACTGTTTTTAATGTTATTGCGTGACTTCACCACAGCAAACTATACACGCAAGCTGGTGATCAGTATCAGTAACACAGAAACATTATAAATGGAAAAATAATTTTCAAAATTTCCGATTTTTCAAACCATTTTACGACTACTGTCAAAACACTCTAAGTAGGATCCTGGTAGGGTATGCCATTCCAAGATGCTACTCCAGTCGGGTGTAAAATGAATGTGTGCAACGGAAAATACTGAACACCAAAATGAAGGTTTGGCCTTGTCTGACTACCCACTGAAGCAGATCTTAGGGTCTCTTAATGGTGATGTGATCTCCTCCTCCTTGCTCTTTAACATATAAATCAGAACTACAATAATATACATGCTGTTTCAGCTTATACATTTCCTGAGAGGAAAGACAGCAAGTCCGTTTGTAGCGACAAAGCTAATACTGGACGACCGTCAGACACGGGCGCTCAAAGCGAAGGACCGCTATCTCTCCGCCGCTGCCTTCCCAGCAAAGCTCGGCTCCCCTCCCTCGTAACAGCAAAAGGCGAATCATATTCTCGAAACCACGGAATGTTCTCCCTCTCCACAGATTCTTCCAAACGACGACCAACCATGTTTTAGTCTTTCGTCGTCCAATGCGGGAAGTTTGCGAGGAAATACCTACACTCATACAGTGGTACCCTAGTGAGAGTAAGAATCCTCGGAAATAACCCAGCCTGCATGATTTCCAAAGTAACGCTACCTCGTTCCTCTCTGTGCGTCCAAGATTTTCAGAGATTACGAAGTATTATGCGATTATCCTTCTGGCCCCACTACAGAAACGGCCGGTTGACGCTATATTGTGCTTCAGTGCTCAGGTGTCCTGACCGACCGTTTTGGGTTGCTTCCTGTTTTAAGCAGGACTAGCACACCTGTGTGGGCTTTTCCACCCAGGTGTTCCAATCTCTGGTAGTATAGGTAACCATTCATTACACCGCTTTGATAATAAAGACAATCCAACACCTTTCATGCAATAATCATTTAAAACTATGGCAAGTATGTAGATTGCTTGTAAGGTGCGAAATTATAACGACCTCACAATATGAAACAAACCGCGTGCTGTGTTTCACCCCTGTATATCTAAGTCTTAAATGTCCTCGAACAGCACTCTCTAGTTACCTTTGTGCCCTGAAAATGGCAGGGAGTGCTCCCATCGAAAGATTGGCAATAGTCAAAGACGTCAGCCGGCTCCATTCTCGCCCGTTAGACACATATTTTATATACCGGGATGAGCTCGAGTTTCGTCCATACTTCACATCTGTGAACGTGACTGTAATTAGTGCACAGGAAATATGAATAATAACCTCTTCAGTCTCAAACATTTTTGTGTTTTATTAACCCTGCTGTTCTGCTCATTTTTACTATACAAATATACTGTTCGGGTCAATACGACCCTACATAATAAAATGCTGAAGAAATCTTCTGCTCACATGCATTTTTCTTATAGTTGTAAGCCATCGACGTTGTTGTTATGCTACAATACATTGTTAATGATCATAGCGACAATAATAAAAGCATTAATAATAATAATAATAATAATACACAGAATTTTACTAAAGAATATTTATTATTTTAGTACTATTGCACGGTATAATAGGAACAACAGACACCTCCACCAAAAAGTCATTTTCATCAACCATCTGTTCGTCTGCCCATATCACTTTCTTTCCTTCTTATTCTCTGCAGTTGGGACACAAGTACTTAACGTGTGTTTTGCATACATGTGTATCACACTTTCCACACAACATGTTTGTTTTACTGTCACTACTTGAATGAGAGAACTTACAGCGTGCACGTTTAATGCAGTTTCTTGTTGTTACTGATGTAGCAACACCTGCCACTCCTTCAGGGTCTTGGATACTCTTGACCATTGTCAATAAATCTTCTGTTCTTGGAAAATGCTTTCTTGATGTACTGTGCTCTGCAACCAGTGACTTTCAAAAGTTCCTCCAAAAATAATCTCTTTCTAGTAAATAACACTGTATTGTTATTTGTGACTCCTTGTTGACCATATTTTGTGGGAGCTCTGGTTTATTTTTACGTATCGTTCATAACATTGTCAGTTTCCTTTTCAGGAGCCGGTGTCCCAAATTGTATGACGTAAAAAAATTGTCACATGTTACATTCTGACATCACAATTCAGAGTTAAAATCAGCAACCTCATTCCATGATTTTTTCTGATGCTCTTCCACTCTAGTTTCCTCTATAAATTTGGGGTTTCAGTACAGATGAAGATTTCTTGTCACACAGAGTCCATACCTTAATCTCATATTTTACCCGTTTGCTTAGAGTGTACTGCTTGAATGAACAGCAGCCTCTAAATGCTTCAGCTGATCGTCGATGGTCACATTTTCCCTTGGATTATACAGTTTGGGACTGACTTCTAACCACTTCTCCCAGATACTGCGAATTGCGGCGAGTTTATCTGTACGTCGTCTTTCCTCTCTTATACAGTTTGGAACTGACTTCTAACCACTTCTCCCAGATACTGCGAATTGCGGCGAGTTTATCTGTACGTCGTCTTTCCTCTCTTGTGGATTTCTTATGCAATCGCAAAGCGCGCGTTACTTTACACAGTGTTTCGAGGGATATGGTTTCTCGAAATATGTTCAACCCAGTATCCGTATCACACAAACGTTTTGTAGCGACATATGCCATCAAGGAACAGGAGTCCTAAGTATGCGTGAGGAAGAGAATCATTAATGTTTGTCCATTGTTTACCATAAACTCGTTGCCCTACAGTATTTGATATATCTATTATTTCATTCTTAAGTGCTGTAGAAAATAACACTTCAGATTAATATTACACAGCCATGATCAAAACTTCAATTTAATTTTTTGCATCACTTATTGTGCTACTTGCATATCTGGTAACTCCCGGGGTACTTCTGATGACATTCTAAGCAGGTATTCGGCCTGTTTCTAAAAATGCGAACACAGAATGGGAGTAGCAACTACCAGCACAACACTGCTTTGAACAGGTTGAGGACGGTCGTCGATGTCATCAGGACACTCGCTTTCAGGTGCATTTCTGACATGATCTTCGAACTCGGAATGTGATCCTTCGTCTGTCGAGCTAATTACTAGTTCTTTCAACACAGCGTCAGGCAATTGTATAATCGCTTTGATGTCACAATTCAGTTTGATCACAAACGATACAGCCGGCCTGTGTGGCCGAGCGGTTCTAGGCGCTTCAGTCTGGAACCGAGTGACCGCTGCGGTCGCAGGTTCGAATCCTGCCTCGGGCATGGGTGTGTAATGTTCTTAGGTTAGTTAGGTTTCAGTAGTTCTAAGTTCTAGGGGTACTCATGACCTCAGATGTTAAGTCCCATAGTGCTCAGAGCCATTTGAACCATTTGAACATAAACTGAGCAGAAGCAATGGATATTTCAAACAGTAGACAAGTCGTAATGACAAGTCCATTGTTGTAAATGTATCGCCTTTGTTGACTTATTGAATGGTAAGTGTAAGTATGAGCAATGAAAACCATTGCTACTATAAAATATGAGACAAGAGTAATCATAATAATGTCGGGTCACACTGACTCAAATATCACGTATGTAACACTTAAGGTTTATGACCAGATAAGTGAAAAATATTTTAAAACTATTTAAACCACGTACTCCGCTTGCCTTTTCAAACAAAATCACCAAATTTCATAATGTTATTTTGATATTTAAAGAAACAAAATTTATAACCATGTCGCGTCAGAGCAGCGGGGTTAAATCGCACTTTGCTATTCAGACCCTGTGGGTCCATCAACAGGTGCGAACCGTTTGATAAATTATTTGTATATGCTCTGGAGTGCGGTGATGCGGAATTTACGTTCCTGTTAACAGAATGTTAGAGTTTCAATTTGGAAATTGTGAAATCAAACAATGGAAAACAAGATGGACAACAGTGGCCAATCAGCCACAAGATCCAAGAAGAACACTGTTTTATACATTGTCACGAATAATTTCGTATACGTAAGTCACTAAATTTACAATACATCTTTAAAATTACTCGAATAACAATGGCCGGCCAGTATGGCCACGCTGTTAAAGGCTCTTCAGTCTGGAACCGCGTGACCGCTACGTTCGCAGGTTCGAATCCTGCCTCGGGCATAGATGTGTGTGATGTCCTTAGGTTAGTTAGGTTTCAGTAGTTCTAAGTTCTAGGGGACTCATAACCTCAGATGTTAAGTCCCATAGTGCTCAGAGCCATTTGAACCATTTTTTCGAATAACAATGGACAGTGAGATCGGCTTTTAAATTTAACTTGAGTTTTGGCATTTTTATAATGAGGTACATTTCCGTTTGCTCTAAGAGGTCTCCGGTCCTACCATTGAGTTCATTGGTAACACTAGCAAATTATTTTTTATCTTGTTGATAATGTGTCTAGTCTCACGCATATGCTGTGCAATGACTGGCTTTTTCGAAGTGTTTAAGTCTGAAGACGTTCATGTTCTCCTGGGAAAGCGGTCTGAAGCGTTTGTCTGTTTTTCCAGTACAATAGGCAAGGCAACTCAGGTATGATAGTTTACATCTCCCACTGTTGTTGAATTATTTGCAATCTGTTTTTATGCTGTGGACCAATAACTGTCCTAATTTGTGCTCTGTCAACAATGCAGTTGTAAGTGTTTTTTAATTACTATTTTTTACACGTCTCGTTCCGTAGGACCAAATTGAGTACCAAATCTCCAGGGTCATGGAACGTATCAATACATGAAATTAAATCATAAAAGTAATATCAGATAAAATAAAATGTTCGTTAAATCAAAAAAAGATAAGCCATAGGTTCAGGTAAACGCTATCAACAATATAACACAGTAATCAGCTTAATTTTTCAAGGAAATCCTTGACAGAATGGAAGGAGTGACCCATAAGTCAACTCTTCAGTTTTAACTTGAAAACGCGTGGGTTACTGCTAAGATTTTTTAATTCTCGTGGTAATTTATTGAAAATGGATGCAGCGGTATACTGCACGACTTTCTGCACAAGAGTCAAGGATATGCGGCCCAAATGCAGACTGGATTTCTGCTTAGTAGTAACTGAGTGAAAGCTGATAATTCTTGAGACTAAGCGGACATTGCGAAGAAGAAAGGACAGTAAAGATTATACGCATTGAGAGGCCACTGTCAGAATACCTAGACTATTGAACAAGGATCGACAGGAGGTTCGCTAATTTACACCAGGTATTGCCCGAACCGCCCATTTCTGAGCCAAAAATATCCTTTAAGAGAGGGAAGAGTTGTCCCAAAATATAATATCATATGTCATTAGCGAATGAAAATAAGCAAAGTAGACTACTTTTCGTGTCGAAATTTCAGCTACATCAAATACCGTTGGAATAGTAAAAATGGCAGCATTAAGTATTGGAATCACATCCTGAACATGGCCTTCCATGAGACCTTACTACCTATGTGGAAACCAATAAATTTGAACAGTTCAGTTTCACTAATGATATTCTCATTCTGAAAAATTAAAACGTCGGGTTTTGTTGAATTGTGCATTAGAAACTGAGTCATACTGTGATTCAGCATTAGTTCATTTTCGGCACGTCATGAACTTTTGTCTTGTACTGCACCATTTGAAACAGTGCCAACGTTGCACACAACACTTTTTAGTACCAAGCTAGTGACATCAGCAAACAGAAATATTTTGGAATCACCTGTAATACTGGAGAGCTGTTCTCTTGCAAGACGACGGATTCACGCCATCCCATCGGCCTGATGAAGAAGGTATCGGGATTCATCAGACCATGCAATGCTCTGCCGTTGCGTCAACGTCCAATACCGGTGGTCACCTGCCCATTTCAGTCATAGCTGTCCACGTATTGGTCGTCGGGTGTAGAGGACTGTTCGGTTCACTGTGTGTTCAGACACACTTGTACTATCTCCAGGATGTTAGCAAATATTTTCTCTTCTCTTCTTTTTCGTCTTATTTTTGTGTATCTGCGTGTAAAAATTTATTGTCAACTCTGTTGGTATTAGTTGTTGTTGGCAATACATTATACTGTGTTTACATATGTCTTCAGGCAGTTCTTTCTAAGTAAAAAGCTCTCTGTAGCCAAGATCGTATAAATACTTATTTCCTCTCGAAAACCGGTTTACCAGGTTTGGCTGTGATTTTTTGGTCTTTTAAAGACCACAAATTGTCACCAAAGCCGTCGGAACTGGTTTTCGAAAGTAAATAAGTATCTATTTGAAGTTATAGAAAGTTTTTTTTACCAAGTAAAAAAGATCGCCCCTTTTCATTTTTCAACATGAGAGATTTCAGTCGTGTTTTTTTTTTCTAATTTTAGTGAGTGTACTCTCCGTGGAATGGCCCCAAATGCTGCCATTTATTGCGATTAGCGTGTGGTTGTATGGCCTGATAAGTTGTTTATAGTGTGTTTGTTTCCTGTATATGCTGGAGTTATGTTTTTTTTCTTTTTTCTGCATGTAGTTGACTCTCAGATCAAAGAAATTTACGCTTTATCGTAATGATCTACTGTTTATTCTATATTTTTGTGGAAAGAACTAAATAACGCAAGCTGTTTTTCAGTTTTCATTTCTGTGCAATCATATGATAGCAATGTGTCGTCAAAATACCTGTACTAACATACTATTTTACTTCTGAGTATAATGTTCAATTATTTTATAAATGGCTGAGGAAGTTCGTTACACTGCTTTCCACGCAAAGACAAGATGGTTTTCCTGTTGATAAAATTTCCCAATAATTAATGACTAATTATGTGACAATATTTGTTGCAAAATGCCAGTGACTGATGGGTACGTCTCAAGAAGTCCTTGTCTAACAGGAAGTACCATAGTCCATTATTCGCCTTAACTTCAAGTAGAGACGTGGTAAATCTCATATAGGTTTCTTAGCGCTCACTTCTATTGGACATTTTGTGGACTACAGATTTTAGGCCATTTAGGTAACTGGTACCTATTTTGGATCTCGTACCTACCGGCAACATTAGACCCCACTTACACTTCCGCTACGGTTGTGAGGTGTTTCTGAACACACTGTTCTGAGACAATCTGTTTTTATCGACGTATTAAACGTCCAGAGATCTGTGATACTATTCTAATGTTATACTAAAGGGGGTTAGTAACGTTTCATTGATAAATAAATACGTATTTATGCAATCAATGTTTTATTTGAGAGTTCAGGCTGCTGTTGATCCGATCATAATATTTAAATATTTACGCAATCTGTCGTATTTTCAGTCAATTTCCTCTCGTCATTTACTGTTTGCAGGCTGCATGACCAAAGTAAATTTATGCTTATATACCAATCAACCAGAAAATTATGACCACCTACCTAGTAGTTCATCCTTGGCACGGGTAACAGCGGCGACTCGTCGTAGCATGGAAGCAATGAGGCCTTGGTAGGTTGCTGGAGAGAGTTGACATCACATCAGCACTCAGTAGGCACGTACTTCCCGTAAACTCATGGTAGGAGAGTGATGAACTCTGACACTACGTTCAGTCACATCCCAGATGTGTTCGATCAGGTTCAGATCTGGGGAATTAGGGGGGCTAGTGCATCAATTGGAACTCGCTGCTGTGTTCCTTGAACCACTCTATCACACTACTGGCCCTGTAACATGGCGCATTATCTTGTTAAGAAATGCCACTGCTGTCGAGAAACATGATCGTCACGAAGGGGTTTCCGTGGACTGCAAGCAGTGTACTATACTTCTTGGCCGTCATGGTGCCTTTTACCCTCCACTTGATCCATGGATGCCCAAACAGTAATGGAGCCGCCCCCGTCTGCTTGTCTATGTCTCGCAATACACGTGTCAAGGAGCTGTTCTCCTGGAAGGCGACGGATTCGCGCCATCCCATCGGCATGACGATGAAGGTATCAGGATTCGTCAGACCATGTAGTGCTCTCCCACTACGCCAACGTCCAGTACCGATGGTCACGTGCCCATTTCAGTTGTAGTTGCCCACGCATTGGTCGTCGGCTATTTTTTTTTTAGTCATCAGTCTACTGACTGGTTTGATGCGGCCCGCCACGAATTCCTTTCCTGTACTAACCTCTTCATCTCAGAGTAGCACTTGCAACCTACGTCCTCAATTATTTGCTTGACGTATTCCAATCTCTGTCTTCCTCTACAGGTTTTGCCCTCTACAGCTCCCTCTAGTACCATCGAAGTCATTCCCTCATGTCTTAGCAGATGTCCTATCATCCTGTCCCTTCTCCTTATCAGTGTTTTCCACATATTCCTTTCCTCTCCGATTCTGCGTTGAACCTCCTCATTCCTTACCTTATCAGTCCACCTAATTTTCAACATTCGTCTATAGCACAACATCTCAAATACTTCGATTCTCTTCTGTTCTGGATTTCCCACAGTCCATGTTTCACTGCCATACAATGATGTACTCCAGACGTACATCCTCAGAAATTTCTTCCTCAAATTGAGGCCGGTATTTGATATTAGTAGACTTCTCTTGGCCAGAAATGCCTTTTTTTGCCATAGCGAGTCTGCTTTTGATGTCCTCCTTGCTCCGTCCGTCATTGGTTATTTTACTGCCTAGGTAGCAGAATTCCTTAACTTCATTGACTTCGTGACCATCAATCCTGATGTTAAGTTTCTCGCTGTTCTCATTTCTACTACTTCTCATTACCTTCGTCTTTCTCCGATTTACTCTCAAACCATACTGTGTACTCATTAGACTGTTCATTCCGTTCAGCAGATCATTTAATCCTTCTTCACTTTCACTCAGGATAGCAATGTCATCAGCGAATCGTATCATTGATATCCTTTCACCTTGTATCTTAATTCCACTCCGGAACCTTTCTTTTATTTCCATCATTGCTTCCTCGATGTACAGATTGAAGAGTAGGGGCGAAAGGCTACAGCCTTGTCTTACACCCTTCTTAATACGAGCACTTCGTTCTTGATCGTCCACTCTTATTATTCCCTCTTGGTTGTTGTACATATTGTATATGACCCGTCTCTCCCTATAGCTTACCGCTACTTTTTTCAGAATCTCGAACAGCTTGCACCATTTTATATTGCCGAACGCTTTTTCCAGGTCGACAAGGCCTATGAAAGTGTCTTGATTTTTCTTTAGCCTTGCTTCCATAATTAGCCGTAACGTCAGAATTGCCTCTCTCGTCCCTTTACTTTTCCTAAAGCCAAACTGATCGTCACCTAGCGCATTCTCAATTTTCTTTTCAATTCTTCTGTATATCATTCTTCTAAGCAGCTTCGATGCATGAGGTGTTAAGCAGATTGTGCGATAATTCTCGCACTTGTCAGCTCTTGCCGCCTTCAGAATTGTGTGGATGATGCTTTTCCGAAAATCAGATGGTATATCGCCAGACTCATATATTCTACACACCAACGTGAATAGTCGTTTTGTTGCCACTTCCCCCAATGATATAGAGGTTCTTATTTAGGAGTCTCCGGTGCAATGTGTCTTCAGATACACGTGTACTCTGCCCAGTATAAAAGTGTAAACTTAGTTCCGCCACAGTTCGCCGCCTGTCCTGTTTTACCGGTGTGTCCAGCCTGCAACGTCCAACATCTATACTGAGGGGTGGCCATCCAACTCCGCCGAGTCATGACGTGGAGTCACCGTGGTTTCGTCACTTGTTGAAGACACTTATCACAACACTCCTCAATCATGCCACAAGTCGTGCACTTTCAGAAATGCCGTCACAATTTTCCCTCGGTCAAACTCGGTTTCCCCATTCTACACCCGGACAGCACGCTCACTGATACTACATGCACCGTGCGTGTGTCTGGCTAGCAGTCATTCCTCGCCACGTGACGCTGCTATCGCCTGGACGTGTTTATATCGATAGTAGGTCGGTGGTCATAAGGTTCTGCCTGATCAGTGTACAGTCAAGAGACATTCACATTAGAGTAACGAGGTTTTGTGTTATGCAGAAGAACCTGAGTTGGGAGGGAGCAGATAACCAGTAACAATTTTATTCAGTTTCTTCTCGTAACAGCACTGCCGTAAAAGATTGCAGGTTCAAATCTCTTCTCACAAACACAATTTCAATCAGTCAGGAAGTTTGATAACAAAGCATAGGCCTCAGCAGTGTGTGTGTGTTCCATGGTCCTTTGAAATGCCTTTAGGGAATATGGATAATTAGCTATGTTACTCTCTCACCTCAGGAAGTTCTGTCACTCTGGGGAGTTACGGGGTTGCCATTAACGTAACAAGTCCGAGCAGCTACCAGCGTGAGTGGATGGGTATTCCCTGATGGCTACTGAGCTTCGTTAGCCAGGGCGACCGTGTAGTTAGACTGTGATCGGCCCTGCACACGTGGTACAGATGAGGCTTTTGCCGCCGCTGGCCATGTACAGCTCTGTACTAACAGCACCGCCATGCCGGCAATCGGATTTCCATTAGCGGATGCCTCTGCGTTTCGGGCCACAGTTTAATCTCCCTGTGTCGATAGCGTCGCAGAAGGCTGACGTAATATATCGCAGCAGTCGTTCCACAACGCTCTGCAGCGGTAATTGGTAAGCCGCAGATCGCCTGTCGTTTATGGACCACACTCGAAGCCAAGGACGACGTACATCTGTCGTAAATTCACTTGTTAATTAGAACTGGAAATGAAACAATACTAACAACGAACCAGCAAAGGCGTTGGTTGAGCTCCCATGCTTCTCCTTAAGTCAGAAGTCATTCAGAGAACAACGTTAGCACTTCATTGTAACACCATTGATATGTAGATGATCACGAGCACATCATTCCGTAAATTTTGTAAAGACTTTTTTCATCTGTTTTGTGTCGGAAATTGTTATATCCTATTCAGTCCCGAGATATAATATGTCGAAATCTGTAGGGTATTTGTTTTTTTTCCGAAGCTCCCGCTGCTGAACCTATTGTGGTGTGTAATACGTCACGATGTGGCAGACTGATTGCGAACTTCGGATTCTGCAACTGCACAGCATATCTGCTCGAAATAAAGATAAAGGATAAAGTCACATCATTTTCTAATTGCAAATGTCTTCACATGCTTTAATAACTCAGTTAATAAATAAGTATAAATTACTGTTAAAGTGGATTTACAAGTTTAAAAACTTTTGAGTATCGAACAAGATATCTTGGGACTCAGTGCCGACTTTGTTTACGTCAGTGGAAGTGCTGTATTTTTTTTTTGTTCGATTTCCAGTTTTGACTGGCATAGTCAGTAGAACTGATCGAAACGTCTGACTAAAGTCTGCGCAGGCCTTACCTTCGTATGATGTAAGCAGTGCAAAGCGTTCCTTTATTTCACTACTGACAGAAATGAACACATTCCACAAATAATATAACTAAATTAGGACAAGGAACACTATCTTATTACTGTTCCATGTGGTAATATTAAGAAAAGCAACAATATTTTGAACTTGTAATTTTGTTCAAGTATTTTGAGTTTTTTTCTTTCAGTGGTTGAAATTTTTGATACCACCAGTCATTGTTAAACAGCATTAACACGAAGCACTTAACAAAATAGTGGATCAAGGCTCAGGGCTCAGGGCTGAAAAGGACACTGATGTGTATGAGCTAACTGCACATTTGTCTTCGCCTATGATCTCAGATCTGGTGTTATTGAAATTCCATTAGACAAAGTTTGAAATGTTGAAACACATGTGATTGATACTGATCATTTGCGTACAATCACTAATAATGTGTGTTAGAGTACGTATAAATTTGAATAATGCATATCACTGAGGTTGAAATGTTTGAGTGCAAAGGAAATCAATGTCACCAACCTAAGGGTTAATCAGTGTGACCCACTAAAGGGTAGAGAGAATCGTGGCACAGAAATGAATTATTTTACTATTCCTTAATACACGTACTGGATGACGAATCTCATTGTATAGAAGCAACTCGCTCTCTGGTCTGCCATTCTGCAACTAATCACATCTGAATCACATATGATAGCACTGTGAATTAGACGTTTGCAATCTTGCTCATCGACTGCATAACAACAAGCTGAGAGAAAAATGACGCTATACTGTATTCAGTAATAAGTGTTCGTGCAATGGACTAGCTTTTTTGCTAACAACATGGCCTGTAAGATTTTAGACTGAAGAACCTCTGTATAAATCTTTTTTACGTAGACTGCGATAACATTTATGATTCTCCTGGAAAAATGGGTAACTAGTTATGAAACGGAGCGCCATTTTTAACATGACACAACGAACCGTGGGCAAAGATGGCACATGATGAACAAGTACAGTATATGGTTTTCAAGAAAGATTACCTAAATTAAAGGTGGGTAACATAGAAACATATTGTGAACCGACATTCTTAAAAAAAATATTCTTTCATTTAAAGAACAACATATATTCAGAAATGGTATGAATAACAGTAGAAACACTTCACACACACTCTACCCATATATACACTCCTGGAAATGGAAAAAAGAACACATTGACACCGGTGTGTCAGACCCACCATACTTGCTCCGGACACTGCGAGAGGGGTGTACAAGCAATGATCACACGCACGGCACAGCGGACACACCAGGAACCGCGGTGTTGGCCGTCGAATGGCGCTAGCTGCGCAGCATTTGTACACCGCCGCCGTCAGTGTCAGCCAGTTTGCCGTGGCATACGGAGCTCCATCGCAGTCTTTAACACTGGTAGCATGTCGCGACAGCGTGGACGTGAACCGTAGGTGCAGTTGACGGACTTTGAGCGAGGGCGTATAGTGGGCATGTGGGAGGCCGGGTGGACGTACCGCCGAATTGCTCAACACGTGGGGCGTGAGGTCTCCACAGTACATCGATGTTGTCGCCAGTGGTCGGCGGAAGGTGCACGTGCCCGTCGACCTGGGACCGGACCGCAGCGACGCACGGATGCGCGCCAAGACCGTAGGATCCTACGCAGTGCCGTAGGGGACCGCACCGCCACTTCCCAGCAAATTAGGGACACTGTTGCTCCTGGGGTATCGGCGAGGACCATTCGCAACCGTCTCCATGATGCTGGGCTACGGTCCCGCACACCGTTAGGCCGTCTTCCGCTCACGCCCCAACATCGTGCAGCCCGCCTCCAGTGGTGTCGCGACAGGCGTGAATGGAGGGACGAATG
The DNA here is from genome assembly GCF_023864345.2 of Schistocerca serialis cubense. Classification (NCBI taxonomy): domain Eukaryota; kingdom Metazoa; phylum Arthropoda; class Insecta; order Orthoptera; family Acrididae; genus Schistocerca; species Schistocerca serialis. The sequence goes on along the minus strand of NC_064638.1, from coordinate 645,000,894 downwards.
GAGACGTGTCGTCTTCAGCGATGAGAGTCGCTTCTGCCTTGGTGCCAATGATGGTCGTATGCGTGTTTGGCGCCGTGCAGGTGAGCGCCACAATCAGGACTGCATACGACCGAGGCTCACAGGGCCAACACCCGGCTTCATGGTGTGGGGAGCGATCTCTTACACTGGCCGTACACCACTGGTGATCGTCGAGGGGACACTGAATAGTGCACGGTACATCCAAACCGTCATCGAACCCATCGTTCTACCATTCCTAGACCGGCAAGGGAACTTGCTGTTCCAACAGGACAATGCACGTCCGCATGTATCCCGTGCCACCCAACGTGCTCTAGAAGGTGTAAGTCAACTACCCTGGCCAGCAAGATCACCGGATCTGTCCCCCATTGAGCATGTTTGGGACTGGATGAAGCGTCGTCTCACGCGGTCTGCACGTCCAGCACGAACGCTGGTCCAACTGAGGCGCCAGGTGGACATGGCATGGCAAGCCGTTCCACAGGACTACATCCAGCATCTCTACAATCGTCTCCATGGGAGAATAGCAGCCTGCATTGCTGCGAAAGGTGGATATACACTGTATTAATGCCGACATTGTGCATGCTCTGTTGCCTGTGTCTATGTGCCTGTGGTTCTGTCAGTGTGATCATGTGATGTATCTGACCCCAGGAATGTGTCAATAAAGTTTCCCCTTCCTGGGACAATGAATTCACGGTGTTCTTATTTCAATTTCCAGGAGTGTATGTGAGTGAAAACAAGATTCCACTTCCACACAGTTAAATTAAATGAAATACAAATACTGACTGAAACCAACAGAAATTCCTGAGCATTATGAGAGCACATTCCTTTTCTGTAAAAGTCACACAGATCTTAGTCTCATTAGCTACAACTGGTAAGACAAAAGGGCTCAGTGGTCAGCAATAGCCACGTAGTTCACATGATATCTAGCTTACAAAGACAAATTACACTGCAAAATGTTACGTGCTTACCACGTATTTCATCACAACAAATTCGCAATCATCTACGAATATACATAAATGATTTGCAGTAAAATATTGCAAGGCAAAGTATTAAAATAAGTAATAACAAAATCAGGACGGCAAGTAAAAGAATAAACACTAACAATCAATTTTATAAACCAATTAACAAAATATATGCCGTTAATCTGAGACAAGATTACTAATGGAAAAAGTAGTGAAAATTAATTCTGCTCTTTTGCTCAAACACAGCGTAGCATACCGAGTGAGTGTGTTAGATGACCAGGTCGTTTGTTCACGATATCCGGATAAAATTGTTCTACCTGCGGTGGCCCAGATTAACCTCTTCCCCAGTGTGATAGATTCCGCAAACTTCGTTAGTCTCTTTATCTTACTGTCATATAGTGATATCTTTGACCAATACGACAGACTAAATGTGCGACAGGAAACAGAAACTATTTGCGAGAAACAGAAAATTATCTCTCTGCCGATGATTCCAAATAGCCATGTGAGATGACACACAATTACGACAATAGTCACAAATGTTAATACAAATTCTAAAAATCTTTGATTATACGTGGTTATTGAGTCAATATTTCTCTGTAGGACCTTTCAATGTTTGTCGCCTCTACTCATGTAAACTGTCCCGTTAGTTGTGGATAGTTGTATTGACTGAAGTAATACAAGCTTTGAGGTACCCAGCGTTGTGACTATGCAAATAGATACCTAATCAGTTTCCCAATTCCTTCTCCTTCGGAGCCGTAGCTTTTTAGATAAGCGACCTGCTAATAATTGTTCTGCCAGTGACTGGTTTCTGGCATTTTGTTTCATCGTGATTGGTGGTTTCATCGTGATCGATATAAATAGTTTTCAATTCGTGTCACAGATTAACAGAAAGTCTTATCAGTACTCATCGATTTGTTGCCCTTCTTATCCCACATTCCTTTGTTTTATCTTCCTTCTTTTCTTCCTATCACCGTCACAACTGTTGTCGTTACTGGTGTTAGGTGACGAACTGTCGTCTCATGAAAAATTTGCTACCATGTTTCTCCATAGGACAGGTTGGGTAGGTTCTAGGCGCTCAGTCCGGAAACGCGCGACTGCTACGGTTGCAGGTTCGAATCCTGCCTCGGACATGGATGTGTGATGTCCTTAGGTTAGTTAGGTTTTAGTTCTAAGTTCTAGGGGACTGATGACCACAGATGTTAAGTCCCATAGTGATCAGAGCCATTTGAACCATTTTTGAACAGGTTGGGTAACAAGTGAAAACATCTTGATAGAAGTGAGATAAAGGTTATTTCTGCCGAGTTCAGGATGATACCGCACAGTGAGGGAGGTGGGTAAGAGAACTGACAAGATTTGCGGCTCAACTGGACATGGAATTTGCACTTTATGAGATAAATGTCTAGAAACAAATAATCTGGGATACTTATGGAGGGCATACTCATGGTAAATGTGAATTTCTTAGTGTTGGATAAGAGATCTTTACTTAACAGTAACCATATTTGCTAACAAATAAATGGACTGATTAACAATGAATCTATCGACAAATCAAACTTGATAGCAGAAAAACTATATAACAAACAGCCGAAGTTGGCGTGACCAACTAACCAACAAAGTACATTTGATGATAACTGTGAGGCTGACTTATTATAGTTTGACTACATTAATGTGGTTACTACATTTATTACGGACCTGTACTATACTTTGTAGCTCCCATTTCTACTGAAAATTCTATGCTACCTGCGAAGAGAACTTGAAGAACGATATATATTTCGATATAAGAGAGTCAATAAAGGCGTCATATTAACTAAACAACTATTAAAAATAACTGTTTACTGTTTCAGTAGTAGTTAGCTCCACAGCTGCTGAACTTTGTATAAAGTATTGTATGACGGTGTGAGAGGAATCTCAACAGCACAATTCTCAGTAAGTGCTCCACCAAAACATTTGAAATTGCGAAGACACAGATTGTCTCCATTGTAAACAATTAACTGTGATTTTGTTTTTAATATTTCGCATCCATACAGTTAAATGGTAGTACTCATAAAAATATATCTCTTCGGTGTTTGTATCATGTAAACTGATGGTGGAAGGAGGACAGAGGGAAGGAAATGAACTGATAATATCAGCTGTATCAGGAATTTATGCGGAATTGGCAGTGACGAGTGGAAATGATTCCAAACCGCGACTCGAATCGGAAATCTTCTGCCTCCTAGGCAGTTGCCTTAACCACTTTCTCTTTCAAAGGAACCTACATGGCAACCAAAGGGTGGGGTGGGGGTAAAGTGGACAGGGTTCGCAATTCGAGGCCTTGGAACCATGTCCCGTTCACGTACCACAGGAACGAAGCAAAGCGTAGGGAACTTGGAGTAGAGGTACTGTACAGTGAATATCAATGGTTTATTTATTTATCTGTCTCTTTTATTTTACTTTTTATTTATTTTTATTTATTTATTGATTTATTTTTAGTTGACATTAATACAACCGCGAAGAGTAGGAAACCGACGTCGCTAGAGCGCTAGAGGGAGGGCGCGGCAGACGTCTTTCATGTATAGAACCGGTATGTTCTCCGCTCATCGGAATGTCCTCCTCCGAAAACCTATGCGTCGACAGACTCAGTCAGACTAACGGCGCAAAGGTTTTCGGAGAAGAACATTTGATGACCAGAGAATATACCTGTTCTGAATGTGGAAGATGCGGGGACCCACTCTTCATGGCAGCAGCACCGTAGCACTGGGAAATTAGAGAGAAATTGTCTGTACTTGGGGTTGCGGACAACTGGATAATAGCGTTCATTAAGGAAGTGACAGAAAACCAAGGAAACTGTTCTCGCCATCAGGAAATAAATAGTGAACAGCGTGTCCACAAATCCACTTCACAGAGTTCGTCCTCGCTTGCGTTCGCACAGAGGATCAGTTGAGTACGTATCTGATGAGGAGTCGTGATTAGGGCCAGCATCTGCTGTACCAAGAAGCAGAAGCCTCGTACCGATCCGTACACCATGCGATGCTCGTCCGTGTCCAAAATATCACAGGCGACATACAATGGGGTGTCTACGAGGTGAATCCCGCGAAGGAGTGACCGGCATACTTGCCTGTCACAGACAGTAAGGCACCACGCAGGCTGGACGTCTGTGTCAAGAGAAGAAGTCCACAACGATCGCTAAACGGCAAACCAGTCGAAGTGGGGTGCTCCCCCTTAACCTGTACTGGTGAAGAAATCCGTAGGTCGCCTATGTGGATGTCAAGTGCATTGGCAGTATCGCAGTACGGAGGCAGTTCAGTTCGAGTATAAATTGACGGAAGTAAAAAAAGGGTGGCGGGATGTCGGAAAGCGGAATGGGTGCTGAGAGAGAGTGTAGTGCAAAGGTTTCCTTCCAGCAATAGCTGGTAAGGTACGTGGGACAACTTCGCCATGTGGGAGCCAACGAAAAGGGCTATCGCTCTGTCAGTCACATGATACAGGCCTAAGCCGCCCCAGCACCGCGGGAGGGTGATAGTCTCGTACCTTATCTTGAACAGCAAGCCATGGCAAGCCTATGAACCCAACGCTGTTAGCATGCGGAGGGCCATGAATGACGGAATAGGATGTGTCTGTGCCATTTGGGGGATACTTGACATGGGTTTAATGTATTCATATTTATCTGCATGAACTTTTCCTATATTCTTTTTCGCCTTCAGCTTCAATGAAGCTATTTTGGATGGTGATGTAAGGGGTCTGCGGATCCTTACATATAGAAAATGCAGTTTTGCCTCACACATGTCGAGGTGCGCTAGATATCGATAGTCGAGGACCGCGAGCGCCAGAGAGATACAGCAATTGTTAACAAGAGTAATGCAGGCGGTGTGCAGAGGCAGAAGTTGCTAAGAAAACAAGAAGTGGTGTAATGGCGGAAGGCCGACCGTAAAACTTATTGTCGTCTGAGAGTGTCCCCAGCGCCGCGAGTTGACTCTCAGTAATTTACCAATCCTTACAAAGGAGCTTATTTTGAAGTGTTTTGTTAAGTATCTACATCGTACCGTGATTACGCATTTCTCGTCAACTGTGCTGAACACCAACGATTGCAGTACAAATTAGGACCGCGGTGTGTTTTGTGCTAATTAATGCTATAGCACGTAAGGATATTAAACAGTGACATTTGATGAGCATAACCACCATTAAATTACGAGTAACTGCCTGACATTTGTGTAAAACCAAGAAAACAACAATTACAGTGGAACTCCTAAGTGATTATAATTACAACAGAGCCGTATTGACTGTGTTTATGTGTTATTCAGCAGCCGAAACACTGATACGAAACTACTCCCACAGCAGTAATAGTCGATCGGCTCGATATACTTAGGATATGGCCAGTATAAATCATTTGTGATGCTCGTACTCGGTGATTAATAACATCCGAACCATCGGGCGTGATTAAGACCTCTGTCGAGTTTCGCATCCTTTTCAAATATTGCAGCATTTGTGGCGTGCAGGCACACACGTAATGATGATACAACATGGCGATTGGCGGAAAATCTGATTAATAGTGATGCCAGTTTTCAACTGAAAAAGTCGTGGGAACCGACAGTATCTTTGATATCTTAGAAAGATAACTCTGTGGCTAATGATACATCTAAAGACAGCTAATTTTATTAATTTGGAACATGAATTTTGGCTCCACGACCCCGCTTTCCAACAGAGAGGGCACGCGTAGTGTCACCCACTACGCATACGCCTGCCCGCCATAGGCGGAGCGCGAAATTCGACTTGACTGCCTTTGCACAAGCGTCTCCGTACCTATTTTGGTGTAAGGTTAACGAAGTGAACCGCCCATCTCCAGTGCAAAACACCCACCTGGAGATGGATGAATATTTATCATCGAAATAATGTGGCAGGAACACGATTCACCCGGCTGTAATCCCGAAATTTCATGGAAAGCAAATGTGTGTCCTAGATCGGCTAAAAGGGGATGAAAATTCGTTAGTATTATATGAAAAACTTCACCTCTATCCTGAAAGTCTACTTCCAAATCCTCAAGAACCTGTTATAGGACTAGACTACAGGCCGCTACGTATCTCTGTCATCGCTACATATGATGAACAAGGCTAGACTGATCACAACGTGATCATTTTTCCGTCGCTCTATACTTGAATAAAACAGGAAGGAACCCTAATATGTGATACAGAGCCACGCACTTCACAGTGGTTTCGATGAGGACCTCAGTCTGTCAGCAGGTGGCAACGTTAATTTGTTGGCTCTTACGGCACGTGTCGCCACCACACTCAGCTGACATAAAAGTTTCCTGAATATGGTACCGCGTGATCAAGCACAAAAAAAGCTGTATTGGAGATACAAATTTTTCGGTCGCCATTGCAATAGCCGAAATGTTGGCTTCTCCAGTATAGTTTTTGTTTTTAGAATATTAAGCGATACCGTACTAAGGAAAATTTTATAGTAAGGCGTGGATTCTTTTCGGAATGTAAGATCGGGGAAGTACAGTTGCCAATTTTTCCTTGAGTCTGTTACGTTTAATGTAATTATCTTATTTAAATGGACCTAACACGTTACTTGGCAGGTATTGCATCATCAAAAAATAATTAAGTACTATTCAGATTACTAGCGGTGTGCTTAAGTTACAAATACATTCTTTGATCAAAAGCATCCTGACACCTGTTAGTCGATATTTACGTATATGGCGTGTGTCCACGGCTTGAACTTTGCTGGGGACACTTTTAATGAGGTATCTTAATATGTTTCGAGGAATGGCAGCCCATTCTTCCTCAAAAGTCGAAGCCAGAGATTCAGAAATGTTTCAAATGACTCTGAGCACAATGGGACTTAACATTTGAGGTCATCAGTCCCCTAGACTTAGAACTACTTAAACCTAACTAACCTAAGGACACACACACATCCATGCTCGAGGCAGGATTCGAACCTGAGACCGTAGCAGCAGCGCGGTTCCAGACTGAAGCGCCTAGATCCGCTCGGCCGCAACGAAACCAGAGAAGGTTTTGATTTTCGGCGCAGGAATCTCGAGCGAATTCGACGTCCTGACTGATCACAAAGGTGTTCTACTGGATTCAAGCCAGGACTTTGGGCAGGCCAGTCCATTTCAGGAAAGTTATTGTCCATAATTCATTGCCTCACGGACGCTAATTTGTGACAGGAGCATTATGCTGATGTTAACAAACATAGTCTCTGAATTGTTCTACTGCACGCAGTATACAGTGCTGTAAAACGTTTTATGTACTTGTCGTTTTAGTGTTTTCTTAACCAGAATAAGAGAAAAAACACATTATTAATGACAATTCTCCTTCATACCGTCACACCACCCTCTGTGTATTCCACTTTTGGCGCTACACATGATGGCTGGCCACCCTGGGCAGTGCTACCTGTGTGGCAGGCCGTTCTGGCCGAGCGGTTCTAGGCGCTTCAAATGGCTCTGAGCACTATGGGACTTAACTGCTGAGGTCATCAGTCCCCTAGAACTCAGAACTACTTAAACCTAACTAACCTAAGGACATCACCCACGTCCATGCCCGAGGCAGGATTCGAACCTGCGACCGTAGCGGTCGCGCGGCTACAGACTGTAGTGCCTAGAACCGCTCGGCCACTCCGGCTGGCTAGGCGCTTCAGTCCGGAATCACCCTGCTGCTACGGTCGCAGGTTCGAATCCTGCGTCGAGCATGGATGTGTGTGATGTCCTTAGGTTACATAGGTATAAGTAGTTCAAATTCTAGGGGACCGACGGCCTCAGATGTTAAGTCCCATAGTGCTGAGAGCAAAAAATGAAATATACGTATGGTATCGTCGGCCGGGAGGCCCCTATTCGGGGAAGTTCGGCCGCCAAGTGCAAGTCTTATTTCTTTCGACGCCACATTGGGCGACTTGCGCGCCAATGATCAGGATGAAATGATGATGACGACAACACAACACCCAGTCCCCACGGCCGGTACAATGCTCAGAGCAATTTGAACTACGCATGATGGGAGGTAACGTTCTCCAAGCATCACCTTCCTTACTATTGCCCATGGTTAAAACGTTCGTTTCCAGTCATCCACAGTGTACTGGTGTCGCTGTGTGCACAAAGCGTATCTTGGCACTGATTACATAAATGTGTGGCTTATGAGGAGCAGCTCGACCATTGCACGCCCTTCGCATAGACACTGCAGTAGCTGCAGGTAGCGCTTTGGATTACACGACTGATTCCTAAGGGCTGAGTTTTTTATACAGCCACTCTCCGCAGTGCATGACGGTCCCTGTCCGTCAGTACGTGAGATGTGCTTAGCCATGTTTTAGCTGTGGTTGATCTTTCGTATTCCCACTTCATAGCACCACCAGTTGGGTAGTTTTGAAATTCGTTGAAATGTCCTCGATGGGTGACATCTAATGACTGGTTCACGTTCGAAGATACTGAGCTCTCCTGACGGACTCATTCCGCTGTTATTGCTTCTCTACTGACAGCAGCATATTACCTGCTTTCTGTCGTACTGACTGGTCCACTGGTGTGATGTTTAATGGACAATTCCAAATTTCATATTGTTGTCGGCATACTTTTGAGCGCATATTGTATTTCGGTGGATCTTAGTTTCTATATGTCAAATATTGAAGAAAATAAAATCTTAGGTATTTGGTTTACCGCTTGCCATTCAAAAATGCTAGTATTTGACATTGTCTGCCGTCCTGTACGTGATGAGTCGATGCCTGATGTTGCACAGCGTGATAATGTTATTTCGGTATACTATTGCGCTAAGACGAAGTGAAAGGACCAGGTTAACTGCAGTTCCGATTTGTAGCTTAACTCGGCTGATTTTAAATTTGTTAGTCAATCAGGATGCCTTGGGTTTCAGGCAGCGACTAGCGCCAGCCATTTGAAGTGTCAATGGCCCCAAGGCCACCCTAGTTGTGCCGCTGTTTAGTGGAGTGTTCCTCGTTATGTGAGTACTCTGGGGCTATTATTAACGTCTCTTCTGACACAGAGGTAATTTCAGGTCTCGTGGTGTGGTCAGAATAATGCTACGCAAAGGGTTATTTATGCTTGGTAATCACTTACCGCGTAGAAGGCACGGGTCTGATAACACAACAACCTTGCTAAAAGCCCCTATCAGTGTGTGCCGGTACTCCTTTAAGAGGGTGCTGAACTAGGACTGCACCTATTATTCCGAGTGCATTCCTTCTCCGCCGACAGCAAAACATCTCGGTTTGGGTAGGTTCGATGACCCACCCATCAGTGAACAGTTCGGCTACAGAGCTCTACAGGTCTTCGCACCGCGTCAGAAAACGTCCGCCCGGCAGCTGTTTGCCGACCTGCTTGAAGTCCGAGCTTCGACGCTGCCAGGTTGTCCGCGGAATTCTGTGAGCGCGGCGGGCCTTTGCCAAGTTGCCACCGCTTCTGCTAACCGTTGCCAAGCCTACCTGTAGGAATGTCGCTCTGGCATCCACTGGCCGCTATTGCAGCGCTTCGCCAGTGTGCCGTCTCTCAGCAGCTTACGTGAACTTCAGGTACAGACGCCTCCACTACACTTGATACAACGGTGCCGTGGTTCGACGCCTGGCTGCATCCACAGAGTGAGAGAACGCATCTGTATCAGTTCCAGCTTGATGTAACTTTACAGAGTTTTAATGTGATCCATCTATTTTGCTGTGGCCACTTAGAAGCTTCGACGAATTTCTTACTCTGTCGCCCGCTGATCGAACTTGCAACAGCACCTGGGTGGGAAAGTGGCTGCACCATCCTGCCAGAGCAAAGCAACGTTCCTGCACTTGTCCACGATTGACAGATATCAGCGAACCATTACATAAGAATATAATTGTAACAACTTGTTTCAGTTACGATTGATCAAAAATTCATGTCGCGCCAGAGGCTTGCATATCAGCTCAATTCCTTCATATGAAACGGTACGCAAAACTTAAGAAAGAAATAGCTTTCGCATGATATGTCACAGTCGAATAACGTAGCTCGATCGAACCATATACAGCACAAACTTGTACAGTATAGTACAGAAGGTAACTGAAAGTAACACACAGTAAGACGAACAGAACCGAGACTTACATTCAATGGCATTAATTACATTGAAGTCACCTACCCTCATATGGCAAGAGGCAGGAGCACATAACGCGCCCTCGAACACAGTCTAACGTGATCGCTTTACCGATGCAGGTATGGGGAAGTAAATGTTGCATGGACGTACTGATCGCCAAATGTTTGCACACTGTGCACCCACCGATCGCCAAGCGCGTTTTTTCAAGGTTTCATTTGGCCCTGACTAAATTTTTATGTGTGACAATACGCGATCGCATCGAACTGCACAGGTGGAGGAGCGAGAAGGTATTGGAGAAATGGACTGTCCGTTCTCCCGACTGAAATCACGTTTCATCTTTCTTCGATTTACTGTCAGTAGATTGTTCATTCCGTTCAACAGATCCTATAATTCATCTGTACCTTCAATGAGGAAACCCTTCAACTATCTTTGGGTGAATTTCAGTCCCCTACTAAGAGTGGGGTGGTGGTGGGAGGAAGGGTGAGGGCTGGCCATGGACTAAAACCACTCTTCAGTCAAAGGTTGTACATGTTTAAAAGAAGTTTCTAAAAACATAAAAACGATGACATACGATGTTTTGTAAAAAAACACGTTGATAAACAACTTATATGGTGTTTAAAACTTTTCAGCCTACTTTAAATTACAGCTAAAATACAACCACCGATGGTAATGATAATGATGCTATAGCATTATTTCGTATTAGTAGTGCATGATCACGCTAGAATGATGACTATGACCTGACGCCCTGTGGAATCGAAGGTATTAATTAAAAAGGCAGTGTGGTGATGGAAGATGAAGGGAAGAAATTGGAAGGATAACTTCAGGTGATGCATTGTGTTTAGGGCTGGAAACGGATATAAATCATCTTCTTCTTCTTTTGCTTTTCCTAAGTTAGACATATCGACCTGTCTTGGCTTCTTCCATCCTTCAACTCGCCCGTCTTATATTCCTCTTTGCTTTATGTTTGTATTGTAAGGATATCTCTGGAATACTTGTTTCTTGCATTCGTTCCAAATAAGCCTTTCAGTTCTGTTTATATTTTCTGTTTTGCCATTTAGTGCAAAAATGCTCAGTTTCTAACAACTTATTGCAATGTTTGATTGCTTGTAAAAATTTTATTTTAATTGCTTCGTGGCTGGAACCTTTTCACTTAGTAGTCGAGGTTTCGCTGCCGTACATTACAACAGATACAGCCATTGTCTTATAGCGTACTATTTTGGGGTCCTTAGTGCACTTTTTTTAAATGTTCAGCTTAATAGGGGGACATATACTCTGATATATTTGTAATTAATGTCTAGTCCCTAATCTTCGTAAAAAAGTAATGTGTTTTCATAGTAAACTAAACTGCTGAGCTTGTTCCAAAATCTGATTTTAAATTGCAGCTTTGTTTCGTGCTGGGTATTTCCCATTGGCTTAGTTTTATTTATTGCTATCTTAAAATTACAATTCATTCCAATTGTGTTTAAAAGATGGATTGATTTTTTAAGTTCATCTTCAGAATTTGCCATTAATACAATGCTTCCAGCATACAATAGTATTTCAAGATAATGGAGCACAGCTATCAGTGGTCCTTTGCTTTCAGGCTTTATTAAACCAAATCAGGATTTCGGCTGTAAGTAGCCATTATCAGTGTAGTATTTCAGAGTTTCAATACATGCCCTAGTACGTCAGTCTGCTGATGTTCGCACACCTGTCACAGCTCATTCAAGACTACTGTTTACAGTAATCTTGAATGAACTATAACAGTAGTGTAGTACGTAAATCCCCCGATGTACGGGCTCCTATTACAGTTTATTCAAGGCTACTGTATGCAGTAGTCTTGAATGAACTGTAACAGGAGTCCGAACAACAAGGACTGATGCACTCAGGACATGTATAAAAACTCTGAAATTGATAATGGCTAGATACTACCCGAAATCTAGATATGCTTTAACGAAGTCTGAAAGGAAAGGACGACTGATACTGTGCTTCAAAATTTTAAACGACATATCACACAGTAGATTCCACTTTCCTAACGGAAGGTAACTTGATATAACAACACATTGGTATAGTTGTTCTTGTGTATATTTGTGCCTTGTGATATGTGTTCTTTCAATTTTCGGCTGGCATCATCTACATAAATACTGAAAAGAGTAGGCTATGCGGTATAATCTTGTCTCGTATCTTGCTTTTTTTAGAATCTCTTCACCTTTGTAACTGGGTATGTAAAATATAATTCAAGTTTTATTTTGCAGCCTTTGGATGGAGTTAATTAAGTGATTTGGATCTCGACGTTTTGCCGAAATTTCCACAGGCTCTCTCTATGCACCCTGTCAAATGCTTTTTCGAGAACTATCAGAGCTGAAAACTGCGTGGGATGGTAAATATAATTTTCTTCTCTCTATTACCCGTACAGTGAAAAGCAGAAAGATGTATCTCGGGGCGGATTTCACTGTTAAGTAGTGGGAGCTGGTTGAAGGAGATTTATAATGCACGTTACTGACGTTACGCCTTAAACTGGCGAGGAGACCCATGTACGTAACTTATCGCTGTATGAACTGCCCTTTGTCGAGTTTATTACCCTTGTCGAATGTTACTCCATTTGAGGTCCTCAGGCCCATACGTAACGATGATATTGCAGTCACACCCACTGTCGAATTGCGGGCCTCAGAGCTAAAATTTGATGGTCAAAGTAAAAAGAATTAACTGACGCTACACATGTCATTAGCAGTAAAATCTTGTTTTCTTCAATATGAGAAAGCCTGTGAAACGCATTTCCACACAATTCTTAATAACTGAAACCCAGAAGGACCTCGTCGGTATAAGCCACAGAATTTCATCGGAAAATACAACGCTCAGCTACGTCTGGTTTCCTCGGTGGCTGACGGTGTGTGTTTCACGCATCTTTCAGGTGCTGTACGAGTAATATTGCTGGTGCAGTTTTTTTTTTTTTTTTACTTTATTGTGATTTTAACACCTGAACAATCAGGTAGGCTGGCAGCGGCATACAGCGCCGCTCTTCAGCCAGAGGATACACAAAGAGAAGAAACACTGAAAAGACACATAAGTTACAGAACGGTGGGCAATAAAACAGTAGACACTTAAAGACAAACACGAAGCCGTGCACACTCGACGATAATCCACACTGCAAACTGTTGATACGACGCACAAACACTGAAGAAGACGATGGCACTGGTGAACGATGGAGTGTGACGGTGAAACACTGAACACTAAACATGACGGCACACACGAAACACTGATGGCGGTGATCTCCGGCGCGCGAATGTCCACTGAGCGTGTACGAGTCCGGGGACCTGCCAAGGGGGGAACAGGGGTGAGGTGGGGGAGAGGGAAGAGAAAGGATGCCAATGGCTGAGGAGACGGGGGCAGAAGGAGAGGGACAGGGGAGCGGAGGCCCAGCGGGGAGGGGGGAGAAAGGAAGGAGGGAGGGAAAAGGGAGAGAAGGGTGGGAGGGTGCCCAGAGGAGCAAGCACAGGAGGAGGGCGGGAGGATCACAGTTGGTAGGAGGGATAGATGGAGGGGAGGAGGGCATCATCAGGGAGGGGGAGCTGGCGGAAGCCACCTTGGGAGAGGGTAAGGAGGGTGGAAAGATGGAGACCGGGTGGGACGAGCGAATACAGGCGCGACAGCGGGCGGGGGTGGGAGAGGATCGGGGAGACGAGTGGGTGAGGAGGATCGAGCTTGCGGGAGGTGTACAGGATCCGTATCCTTTCAAGGAAAAGGAGGAGGTGGGGGAAGGGGATGAGATCGTACAGGATCCGCGTGGGGGAGGGGAGACGGATGCGATAGGCGAGGCGGAGAGCATGATGTTCAAGGATTTGGAGGGAGTTATAAAAGGTAGGGGGGGCGGAGATCCAAGCCGGATGGGCATAATAAAGGATAGGGCGGATGAGGGATTTATAGGTGTGGAAGATAGTGGAGGGGTCCAGACCCCACATCCAGCCGGAGAGGAGCTTGAGGAGACCAAGTCGGGAGCGTGCCTTGGCTTGGATTGTCCAGAGGTGGGGAGTCCAGGACAGGCGGCGGTCGAGGGTGACGCCAAGGTACTTAAGGGTGGGAGTGAGGGCGATAGGACGGCCATAGATGGTGATATAGAAATCAAGGAGATGGAAGGAAGGAGTGGTTTTGCCAACAATTATCGCCTGGGTTTTGGAGGGATTGACCTTGAGCAACCACTGGTTGCACCAAGCGGTGAACTGGTCAAGATGGGATTGGAGAAGGTGTTGCGAGCGCTGTAGGGTGGGGGCAAGGGCAAGGAAGGTGGTGTCATCGGCAAACTGGAGAAGGTGGACGGGTGGTGATGGCGGCGGCATGTCCACCGTGTACAAAAGGTACAGAAGGGGGAGAGGACGGAGCCTTGGGGCACACTGGCGGAGGGGAAAAAGGTGTAGGAATCGGAGTTATGGATGGTGACATAGGAAGGACGGCGGGAGAGAAAGGAGCCGATCAGACGGACGTAGTTAATAGGAAGGGCGAAGGTTTGGAGCTTGAAGTGGAAGCTGGAATGCCATACATGGTCATAAGCACGTTTGAGGTCCAGGGAGAGGAAGATTGCAGAGCCACATGAATTAAGCTGTTTGGAAAGGAGATGAGTGAGGTGAAGGAGAATGTCGTCGGAAGAGAAGGATGGTCGAAAGCCACACTGGGAAACGGGAAGGAGGCGGTGCTGGCGGAGATGCTGGAGGATGCGTCGGGTGAGGATAGATTCCAGGACCTTGCTGAAGACCGAAGTAAGACTGATGGGACAGTAGGAGGAGACAGCGGACGGCGGTTTGCCAGGTTTAAGGAACATGAGGATACGGGAGGTTTTCCACTGGTCGGGGTAGTAACCGGTGGACAGGACTACATTGTAGAGCCTGGCCAGGGTGGAGAGGAAAGAGACAGGAGCTTCACGAAGGTGACGGTAGGTGACATGATTGTGACTAGGAGCGGTGTTGCATTTTGTGCAGAGTGTATCAATGAGATCCTGTGTAGTGAGAGGGGCATTGAGTTCTGTGTGTGCAATGTTGTCCAAGTACTGGAAACCAGGAGCGAGGGGAGGGACAGAGGTGTCAGTTCAATCACGGATATCCGGGAAGAGGGAGTAATCGAACTGGGGATCATCGGGGATGGAAAATACATCGGAGAGGTAGGAGGCAAAGTAATTGGCCTTACTAAGGGTGTCAGGGAAAGGGTGATCATCATGGAGAAGAGGATAATAGGGGGAGGGTTTAGTTCCGGTAAGGCGACGGAAGGCTAACCAGAACTTGGACGAGTTTATTGGGAGGGTAGCATTTAAACGGGTGCATGTCTGTCGCCAGTCCCAGCGTTTCTTAGCTACGAGCAAATTACGAATGTGTAGCTGGAGTTGCCGGTGGCGTCGTAGTGTGTCCGGGTCACGCGTGCGGAGGAAGGCACGGTAGAGACGACGGGATTCACAGAGGAGGAGGATGGCCTGTGGGGGTAGGGTAGGACGGCGGGGGTGGACGGCGACAGTAGGGATGTGGGCCTCCACGGTCTCAGACAAGGTCTGCTGGAGAAAGGAGGCGGCATGGGTAACATCGTTAGGGTGGTGGTAAGTGAAGGGGTGGCTATCGACCTGGGTGGAAAGGGTATCCCGGTAGGCATTCCAGTTGGCAAGGGGAATAGTCATGGACGTACTTGGTTGGAGGGTCATTACGAGGGTCGGGGCGGGGGCGAAGACCGTCTGAAACGGTGAGGAGGACAGGGAGATGGTTGCTACCAATAGGCTCCAGGACATTCACCGATATGGGGCCAAGGAGGTTGGCGGAGGAGAGGATAACATCAGGAGTGGAGTTGGATTCAGGACGGGTGTGCTGGGGGATGGGGATGAGGTCGCCTTGAAGGGAGGAGGGGAACCGATGCCACCGCCGTAACTGGGCAGCGGAATGACTATGGACATTGACGTCGGCGGCGATCACATAGGAGGAGAAGGTGCGGTCGATGTGGGAGAGGAAGTCGAAAGGAATAGGAGCGTTGGGGCGGACATAGATGGTGGCGCAGGTAATGTAAGGCCGGGGAAGAAGAGACTAAGGATCAGGTGTTCGGTGGGGTCGGGAAGGAGAGGTTGGAGCCAAACGGGGATCTGGAAGTGGTGACCAATGGCAACTCCGCCACGCGCAATTGGGAGGGGATTATCGGAGCGGTGGAGGAGATAAGGTGAGGTGTGGATGGAGTGGTGGGGTTGGAGGAAGGTTTCATTGAGGAGGAAGGCATCCACGCAGTGGGTGGCAAGGGTATGCAGGAAGAGGTTCTTGTTGGCGGGAAGGGAGCGGATATTGTTGAAAAGGATACGCTGCTGTCGCACCATGAAAGGGATTTAGACGAGGGTGTCAAGACGGGAGAAGGTGAAATGGGCCTGGTTGTGGGAGTAGGTGGCGTACATTTTGAGTTGGAAAATGGAACGGGCAGTGAGGGAGATCTGTTGGAGGGTGTAGGGGCGCTGAAAGGGATGGACATTCTGAAGGACGATGGTGATGAACCTGATGATGTCCTACGCGGGGGGGGGGGGGGGGCGAAGGGAATTGCCAGGAGGGACAGGGACGGTGAGTTCAGGAGTGGTCGGAGGAGGTCGGGCTTTACACTTTTGGGAGTAGGTGGATGGGGGAGATTGCAGGTATTGCAGGAGGGAGGGGATTGAAGGTTAGGGCACTGCCAGAGGAAGTGCGCTTGCCTACAATGCGGGCAGGATGGGGCCTCGCGGCACTCAGCTGTTGGGTGTGCGTTATAGTGCAGACACCTCTGGCAGCGCAGGGATTGAGGAGGGGAACGGGAGGGGTCGACCTTGTAGCGCTCGTTGAAGAGGAGGGCACCCTCCTTCAGGAGACGGTCAATGGAGGGGGCATTCCCGGAGAAAACCCGCATAAGGCGGGTGGGGCCGGCAGAGTTGAAAATGCGGCGGACCGCCCGCACCTCCAGCGTGGGATGCGCCTTGAGCTCTGCCAACACCTCCTCCTCTGTGATCGACGGACTGAGCCGAGTGATCACAGCAGTGAGGGTCGGCGGGCGACGCGGGGGTTGGGGTTGGCGGGTAGGAGATGGAGAAGGAGCAGGGGCGAGGGAGGCGTTGGGGCCAAAACGGGTGATGGGGAGGCGGGAGAGGATGTCAGTATGGTGGGTTGGGCTGGGGAAGGAGATGAGAACAGAATCCCGTCTGGGAGTGAGGAGAGAGATGGGAGCACCAGGGAAGTGTTGGCGAAGGAGGAGGGAGAGATTCCGGGCCTCGAGAAGGGAAGAATCGGGATGGGAGAGGAGGTACTTGTATAAGGAGGGGGGAGGAAGAGGAGGAGGAGGCGGAGGGAGCAGGGCCAGGTGGGGAGACATCCATGGCATCCTGGGGGGGGAGGAGGACGGGGCGGGGCCTTTTTGGGAGCGGAGGAGGTGGTGGTGCCACTAGGGAGTTTAATGGCGACAGAAGGGCGGGTGGTGATATGAGGGACGGGAGCTATAGGGAGGTGGTGGGAAGGGACAGGTTCCGGCGTGGACGCAGCAGTCGGCGCTGGAGACGGTGACGGTGAAGGCCACGGCGACGGCGACGGCGATGGTGGCGGTGGCGGCGATGATGGCGAAGGCGATGGGGAGAGCTGGGCATGGACAGTGGCCCGACGGGCCACCACCCTAGCTGGGGCAGCAGTGACCGGCTGGGGGAGTGGGGGGAAAGGATCAGATCGAGAGGAGCGGGAGGAAGAAGCTGGAGAGGGGGCGACAAAGAGCGATTGCGAAGGGAGAGTGAGAAGAGGCGGGATGGAAGGAGGGGGGTATGACTGGGCACACCATGGTATAGTGGTGGAGGCGGCGGAAGGGGAAGTATAAACTATGGCTGTGGTGGTAGTGGTGGCGGTGGTGGTGGGGGCGGACATGACGATAGGGAGAAGCAAACACGCTCAGGACGAAAAAGAAAGGACACAAACCGGGGACAGACGAAGAAGAAAGACGGAGACGGAAAAAGACGAAGACGGACGAAGACCAGGGTCGGACGGCGACGGCGACGGCGACGGCGACGGCGAGTGGCAGGAACGGCGCAGCTGCTGCTGCTGCTGCTGCTGCTGCCGCGGACGGGGCCGGGGCCGGGGCTGCTGCTGCTGGCTGGCTGGCTGGCTGGCTGGACCGCTGCTGCTGCAGGAGGGCTGGCTGGCTGCCGCCGGCTGGACCGCCGCTGCAGACCGGGACTGGGACTGGAACCGGGACCGCTGCTGCTGCTGCTGCTGCTGCTGGACCGCTGCGGCTCTGCTGGGCTGGCTGCCTGGCTGGCTGGCTGGCTGGCTGGCACCTGCAATACACCTAACGCTTCGATTAGAGCCGAAAGGCCAATCGAAGGGCGGTATCCTATCCGGATTACCGCCGAAGATGTCCGCTGGTGCAGGGTTTGCCACGCTCAGTACTGGGATCCATTTCTTCAGGAAAATGTGGGAATAAGTTTTGGGAGAAGATTTTATTAATCGTCATGGCCGCTTTCATCTTGATGTACTAATAAGACAAAATTTTATACCTAATAATAATTTTATTATTTTGAAAAGTAAACTTTCACAGATACACAGTTCGACAGTCGGTGCGCCTGCAATATTATCGTTATGCATGCGCTTGCCCGCCCTAAAGGGAGTACCACTCGACAGTGGGCGCTATACTCGACAGAGGGCGGCCATGCAGCGGTAACCTATGTGCGAGGAATTCCGTGTCAGTTCTAGGTATAAAGTCAGCAATTCTTCTGCAGATGACTAAATGACTGACAGTTGAAGTATCGCGGCAGGATGTCGACTTCGCCGGCCGAAGTGGCCGTGCGGTTAAAGGCGCTGCAGTCTGGAACCGCAAGACCGCTACGGTCGCAGGTTCGAATCCAGCCTCGGGCATGGTTGTTTGTGATGTCCTTAGGTTAGTTAGGTTTAACTAGTTCTAAGTTCTAGGGGACTAATGACCTCAGCAGTTGAGTCCCATAGTGCTCAGAGCCATTTTGATGTCGACTTCGTCCGGATGTATACCCGAAATCTCATGGAATAAGATACAAACTCTTTACCTGTTATCTGTTGTGAAGCCATCGTACAACTGTCTCATAAATCAGTACTAAGATTGTTACGCACCAGTTGTTAAACGAGTGATACTCGAACATTTAGTTTCGAGAGTACTTTATGCCTTTATCAGGTGCTACAATACAAAAAAAGAAATCAGTACATCATTATACTACACACGCTGATAACTGCATTAGTATTTATATCGCCCTGTAGTAAATAATTATATTGTCCTCTAGTATAACAACCTTGAAGCTTCTATGTCAATAGGCACCATCAAAAGTAAGAAACAAAACCACCTAAGACCTGCATTGTTTAACATAAAACTCTTCCTTTAAGATCTCATTGTGGAAAATTAAAGTTTGTTTTACTGTCTCCCCCCTCCGTCAGAACCATATACCTTGCCGCTGGTTAGCGGCTTGCTTGCCTCAGCGGTACTGATGTACAGATAGCCGTAACTTAGGTGCAACCACAACGGAGAGGTATCTGTTGAGAGGCTAGACAAACGTGTGGTTCCTTAAGAGGGGCAGCACCCTTCTCAATAGTTGCAAGGGCAACAGTATGAATGATTGACTGATCTCGCCTTGTAACATTCACCAAAACGGCCTTTCTGTGCTGGTACTGCGAACGGCTGAAAGCAAGAGGAAACAAATGCCGTTATTTTTGCCGAGGACTTGCAGCTTTACTGTATGGTAAAATGATGATGGCGTCCTCTTGGGTACAATATTCCGGAGGTAAAATAGTCTTCCATTCGGATCTCCTGGAGGGGAATACTCAGGAGAGTCCACACCTCGTGGTCGTCCGGTAGCGTTCTCACTTCCCGTGCCAGGGTTCCCGGGTTCGATTCCCGGCGGGGTCAGAGATTTTCTCTGTCTCGTGATGACTGGGTGTTGTGTGACGTCCTTAGGTTAGTTAGGTTTAAGTAGTTCAAAGTTCTAGGGGACTGATGACCATAGATGTGAAGTCCCATAGTGCTCAGAGCCATTTGAACCATTTTTTTTTTTTTTACTCAGGAGATTGGCGGTAACAAGAGAAAGAAAACTTGCCTTCTACGGATCCGTTAATCGGGTAGGTAGGTGAGAAAATTTAAAAGTAGAAACGGGTAGGTTAAAGTTAGATATAGTGGGAATTAGTGACGTTCGATGGCAGGAGGAACAAGCCTTCTGGTCAGGTGAATACAGGGTGATAAATACAAAACCAAATATGGGTAATGCAGGAGTAGGTTTAGTAATGAATAAAAAAAAATAGGAGCGCTGGTAAGCTACTACGAACAGCATAGAGAACGCATTATTGTAGCCACGAAGCCCACGCCTACCACAGTAGTACAATGCCAACTAGCTTCGCAGACGACGAGGAGATTGAATAAATGTGTGACGAGTTAAAAAAAAATATTCAGATAGTGAAGGGAGACGAAAATTTAATAGTCATGGTGGACTGGAATTCAATAGTAGGGAAAGGAAGAGAAGGAAAAGCTGTTGGCGAATATGGAATGGGGGTAAGTAATGAAAGAGGAAGCTGTCTGGTAGAATTTTGCACAGAGCGTAAGTTAATCAGAGAACTTGGTTCAAAAATCATGAAAGAAGGTTGCGTAAGTGGTAGAGGCCTGGAGACACTGGAAGGTTTTAGATAGATTACATAATGATAAGACAGAGATTCTGGAAGAAGGTTTTAAATTGTGAGATATTTCCAGTAACAGATACGGACTCTCATCACAATCTATTGGTTACGAACTGTAGATTAAAACTGAAGAAACTTCGAAAATGTAGTAATATCAGGAGATGGGACCTAGATAAAATGAAAGAACCAGAGGTTGTAGAGAGTTTCAGAGAGAGCACTAGGGAATGATTGGCAAGAACGGGGAACGAAATACAATAGAAGAAGAACGGGTAGCTTTGAGAGCTGAAATAGTAAAGGCAGCAGAGGCTCAAGTAGGTGAAAAGACGAGGGCTAGTAGAATTCTTTGGGTAACACAGGAGATATCTCACTTAATTGCTTAAATGAGAAAATATATAAATGTAGTAAATGAAGTAGGCAAAAAGGAATACAAACGTCTCAAAAATGAGATCGACAGGAACTGCAAATTGGCTAAGCAGGGATGGCTAGAGGACAAATTTAAGGATGTAGAGCCATATATCACTAGGGGTAAGATAGATACTGCCTACAGGAAAATTAGAGAGACCTTTGGAGGAAAGAGAACCAATTGTATGAATATCAAGAGCTGAGATGGAAAACCAGTTCTAAGCAAAGAAAGAAAGGCATAAAGGTGGAAGGAGTATGTAGAGGGTCTATTATACAAGAGTGATGTACTTTAGGGCGATTTTATAGAAATGGAAGAGGATGTAGATGAAGAGGATGTGGGAGATACGATACTGCGTGGTGAATTTGACAGAGCACTGAAAGACCTAAGTCGAAACAAGGCCTGGGAATAGACAACATTCCACTAGAACTACTGGTAGCCTCGGGAGAGTCAGCCCTGACAGAACTCTACTATCTGGTGAGCAAGACGCACGAGGCAGACGAAATATCCTGTCTTCAAGAACAATATAATAATTCGAATCCCAAAGAAAGCAGGTGTTGGCAGATGTGAAAATTACCGAGTTATCAGTTTAAAAAGTCAGGCTGCAAAACACTAACACAAATTCTTTACAGACGAATGGAAAAACTGGTAGAAGCTGACCTTGGTGAGGATAAGTTTGGATTCCGTAGAAATGCTGGACCACGTGAGGCAATACAGACCCCAATATTTATCTTAGAAGGTAGATTAAGGAAAGGCAGACCTACGTTTCTAGCTTTTGTAGACTAAGAGAAGGTTTTTGACAATGCTCTGGAATACTCCGAAACTCTGAAGGTGGTCGGGGTGAAATACAGGGTACGAAAGGCTATTTAAAATTGGACAGAAACCAGATGTTAGCTGTAAGAGTCGAGGGGCATGAAAGGGAAGCAGAGTTACTGAACAGAATTGGGGAGAAGAGGAATTTGTGGCACAACTCGTCTAGAAGAAGAGATCGATTTGCTAGGACATGTTCTGAGGCATCAAGAGATCAGAAATTTAGTATTTGAGGGCAGCGTGGAGGGTAAAAATAGTAGAGGGAGGCCAAGAGATAAATAAACGAAGCAGATTCAGACGGATGTAGGTTGCATTAGGTACTTGGAGATGAAGAAGCTTGCGCAGGATGGAGTACCGTGGAAAGCTGCATCCAACCAGTCTCTGAACTGTAGACCGCAACAACTTATTGTTCTTATCCATGACCTTAAGAAAATGCATGATACTATAGTATTTACGGTAGAGCGTGAGCAACAAGTATTTTTAAACTATCATGATCTGATGAGCGAGAGCAAGTACAACAAACTAGAGATAAGAATATTTAGGGAACCCAGCTTCACAGGTGCAGTAATTGACAAGACACAGTCCCAACCCCTAAACATAAATTAGTATTGTCATCTTGGATATTCGGGAATCCAGCCGGATGTTCGCGTCGTTCTCGCACTATATTTCAACAGCGTGCCTCGCTGTCTTCTTCAGGTGCTACCTGAGACTGGTCCTTGGCTCGATCGAGTCCAGTATTTATGCCTGGGAGGAGCTGGGCGTTCCCTAATCGGTCCGCGCCGGGTGGAATGTTCCATCTGTGGTCCGCGCCCGCCAGACTCAGCTTCAATGGACCCCTCCAGTCGCAGATGTTCCGACTGCCGTCGGCGCCCGTTCTGGCCGTCCTCAGCGGATGTGGTTATCATCTGAGGTGTGTCAGACCTGGTCTGAGATGTTGGGTACTCTATCTCCTGACTATTACTATGATTTCCACTTCTGTTTCGTGCTGGGCGCTCCCTAATCGGTCCACGCCGCGTCGTGTGTTCCGTCTGAGGTCCGCGCCCGTCAGACGCGGCTACATTGTCCCTCTCTGGTCGCTGGTGTTCCCTCCGCCATCCGCGCCCGGCCTGGCTGTCTTCTGAAGTCGAGTTCATGATCTGGGGTGTGTCAGATCTGGTCTCCAATGTCAGACACCTTGTCTCACGGCTGTTCTCTCGGTCTCCACTTCTATTTCTTGTAGAATCCCGGAGTGTCCTGCGCTGAGTTTTCACAAGCTCAAGTGCTGGATTCCAGGCAGTGCTGATTTGGTATCCCGAGTCACGGTTGATTAGATTGTCTGTGACCTTAATCTCAATGGCTTCTTTAATGACACTGTCCCAAAATCTTGAGGTCTATGTCACAATCTTGGTGTCATTGTAATCCATTGAATGACCAAGTTCCAGACAATGCTCTGCTATGGCTGATTTAGTTGCCTGCCTGAGTCTGGTATGTCTCTGGTGTTCTTTACACCTGATGTTCACAGTTCTGGTGGTCTGGCCAATGTATGACATCCCACACTGGCATGGTATGTTGTAAATACCTGGCTTGCGTAGCCCCAGGTCATCTTTTACATTCCCCAGCATAGCCCCAATTTTGGTGGGTAGGCAAAATATGCTCTTGATGTCATATTTCTGGAGAATCCTGCTGATCTTGGCAGAGATAGGTCCGGCATATGGCAGGTATGCCATCTTCTTTGCCTCTTCTGGTTCTTCTTCTTGATCCTTTGGCCAGTTAGCAGGTTGAAGTGCCTTCTGGATATCTCTAGAGGAGTACCCATTCCTGCTGAACACTGATTGTAAGTGTTCTATTTCTGTGGCCAGACTATCAGTATCTGACAGAGTTTGTGCTCTGTGGACCAGTGTTTTGAGCACTCCATTCTTCTGTGCTGGATGGTGGCAACTGCTGGCTTGTAGGTATAAGTCAGTGTGCGTAGGTTTGCGCTGTTGAAGTATAGTGCGAGAACGACGCGAACATCCGGCTGGATTCCCGAATATCCAAGATGACAACAGATCGCCGGGAAAGCATGAAGAATTACATCAGAAGACTCTACGTGGAGGAGATGTACCGTAACATCAAGAAGCTGGACAAGCTTCGACAAATGAAAGGGAGGATGCTGTGTTCTCTCAGTTTCCTGCTGAGATGCCGAGAGGGGGAGGTAGTTCCAGTTTTCGCCAGGATCAAGCATCATGTTAACTCGAGAGCGGCAAACAGGATAAAACACCGAGCTAGTCTCGCTCTGGTTAGAGAGAGAGTGCGCGACCTGCGCCACAGGCTGGATGTTTTGTCCAGGGAGTTGCTGTATCTTCACCTAACTATAGCAGCTTCCTTGACCACTCAAGACTGGGACCAGGTTGACGGTGCCTCCTGGTCTCTAGCAGAATGCACCAGCAAGAAGTCAATGGCACGCCAACTAGCCAAGTTTAAGCGCCTCAACAACAAGGCGCAACAGACTGGGGACACACGCACGGTGGTCAATCTAAGTGACAAGCAGCCCGATGAGACCACCTTAAAAGTACTTAGCAAGGACCTCAATTTCGCAGTGACCCCTAGAAATGTGCCTGTCACAGCTTTCATCAGTGCAGTTGAGCAAGTGGCCAACACGCTACCTTCTAGTGTGGCCGAAGAGATCCGAAGAGAGACCTGCAGGGCGCTCACCAAGACCAAGCCACCCAAATCCAACATTTCAGGTGATGAAAGGGTGGCCCTGAGGCGTTTCCGGGAGGATGACAGCATTGTGGTGTTGCCCACAGACAAGGGGAACTCCACAGTCATCCTAAAGAAAACAGAATATGACAGAAAGGTGCAACAACTTCTGGAGGATCCTGCATACAGGTCAATAGCAAGCGACCCTACAGAGAAAGTGGACAAAAAGACCAGGGCTCTGTTGAAGGAGATGGGCCTGCCTGAACAAGTCATCAAGAAGCTGCGTCCCAAAGCGCCAGCACCACCTAGACTTTATGGACTTCCCAAGGTTCATAAGGATGGGGTTCCACTGAGACCTATTGTCAGCAATATTGGCGCAGCAACTTACCCTACTGCGAAATACCTGAAGACGATGTTGACACCACATGTGGGTAAATGTGCACATCACATCCGGAACTCAGAGGATTTCCTGCAACGACTGGGCCAGCAACACATCACAGACACAGACATCATGGTTAGTTTCGATGTGGTGTCTCTCTTCACACGGGTACCACTGAAGGAGTCACTTGAGCTTATTGGAGAGAAGTTCGATGGGGCTCTCCTTGATCTATTCAGGCATGTACTCACCTCGACGTACTTCCTATATGGGGGTCAATTTTACGAACAAACAGAAGGGGTGGCTATGGGCAGCCCTCTATCACCAGTGGTGGCCAACCTATTTATGGAAAGGTTTGAAGAGGAGGCACTCTCTTCAGCCACATATCAACCCAAGTGCTTTTTTCGGTATGTGGATGATACCTTTGTCATCTGGCCCCATGGTAGAGAGAAGTTAGATGAGTTCCTGCTACATCTGAACTCTTGCCATCCGAACATTCAGTTCACAATGGAAATGGAGAAGGATGGACTACTTCCTTTCTTGGATGTTCTGGTGAAGAGAAAGGCAGATGGCACATTTGGACACAGTGTGTTCCGCAAACCTACGCACACTGACTTATACCTACAAGCCAGCAGTTGCCACCATCCAGCACAGAAGAATGGAGTGCTCAAAACACTGGTCCACAGAGCACAAACTCTGTCAGATACTGATAGTCTGGCCACAGAAATAGAACACTTACAATCAGTGTTCAGCAGGAATGGGTACTCCTCTAGAGATAGCCAGAAGGCACTTCAACCTGCTAACTGGCCAATGGATCAAGAAGAAGAACCAGAAGAGGCAAAGAAGATGGCATACCTGCCATATGCCGGACCTATCTCTGCCAAGATCAGCAGGATTCTCCAGAAATATGACATCAAGAGCATATTTTGTCCACCCACCAAAATTGGGGCTATGCTGGGGAATGTAAAAGATGACCTGGGGCTACGCAAGCCAGGTATTTACAACATACCATGCCAGTGTGGGATGTCATACATTGGCCAGACCACCAGAACTGTGAACATCAGGTGTAAAGAACACCAGAGACATACCAGACTCAGGCAGGCAACTAAATCAGCCATAGCAGAGCATTGTCTGGAACTTGGTCATTCAATGGATTACAATGACACCAAGATTGTGACATAGACCTCAAGATTTTGGGACAGTGTCATTAAAGAAGCCATTGAGATTAAGGTCACAGACAATCTAATCAACCGTGACTCGGGATACCAAATCAGCACTGCCTGGAATCCAGCACTTGAGCTTGTGAAAACTCAGCGCAGGACACTCCGGGATTCTACAAGAAATAGAAGTGGAGACCGAGAGAACAGCCGTGAGACAAGGTGTCTGACATTGGAGACCAGATCTGACACACCCCAGATCATGAACTCGACTTCAGAAGACAGCCAGGCCGGGCGCGGACGGCGGAGGGAACACCAGCGACCAGAGAGGGACAATGTAGCCGCGTCTGACGGGCGCTGACCTCAGACGGAACACACGACGCGGCGTGGACCGATTAGGGAGCGCCCAGCACGAATCAGAAGTGGAAATCATAGTAACAGTCAGGAGATAGAGTACCCAACATCTCAGACCAGGTCTGACACACCTCAGATGATAACCACATCCGCTAAGGACGGCCAGAACGGGCGCCGACGGCAGTCGGAACATCTGCGACTGGAGGGGTCCATTGAAGCTGAGTCTGGCGGGCGCGGACCACAGATGGAACATTCCACCCGGCGCGGACCGATTAGGGAACGCCCAGCTCCTCCCAGGCATAAATACTGGACTCGATCGAGCCAAGGACCACACGCCAAAACACGCTGAACACACACAGTCGCTGAGATGTGCAGCCGCGAGAAGGACGTACATGCGCCTGCTAGCGACGCGAAGGGTGTGGCAGATCGCCGTTCGATCGCGATTGCGCTGTCGACGGCCCCATCTGGCCCCCCACCTATGACGACCACTGCTACGGCTATGGATTTGACGGACACTGCTACGGAAACGTTGGAGACTGCGCTGTCTGCTCCGCTGCCCGATTCTGAAGATGAGAGCACTGCTGCTCCTCGGCCACGCGGACGCAGCGGGAAACAGAAGAGGCGGGCAACAGCTGCGACGACTGCTGCTCGCAGCTCGCCGATTGAGAAGAGGGCCAAGCAAGACTTCGCCCCTGACGCTGACGGTTTCGTCCCGGCCCGGCGCACTGCAAGACGCATGCTGTCATCGACGGCGCCACCAACTGTCGTCGCCAACTCCTTCGATGCGCTCGAGGACGCGCCGGACCCGCCGCCGAGCAATCGTGCGCCGAAGACAGACTCCCATCTTCCGCCGGTGGTTCTTCAGTTTCGGCCGCCCTATGGAGAACTGCAGAAGCTGTTGCGCAGCTGGACAACGGCCGTGTACACCGTGAAGCCTGCGGGGCGAGACCTATACAGGGTCACACTCCGCACTGCTGATGACTATCGCCGGGTCACCCAGGAGGCGTCTGAGCGTGGTATCCCTTTCTATACCCACGCCTCCGCACGTGACAAGGTTCTGAAGATCGTATTTCGCGACCTTCCGTTCAACATGGAAGCCGATCACCTGCATCGAGAACTCGCAGACCTGGGCTTCTACATACGGGCAGTTGTGAAGATGAAGTCGCCAAAATCACGCGAAGATATGCCGCTCTTCCTGGTCGTCTGCTCTGACACCGTGGAGAACCGCAAACTCTACCAATTGACGCGGGTCGCCGACGTTCCGGTCCAGACCGAAGATCTTCGTTCCCGGAGAGGCCCTGTGCAGTGCTTTCGCTGCCAGGGAATCAACCACGTCGCGCGCCACTGTTCTATGCCGGACAGATGCGTTAAATGCGCCGGCGCCCATGCAGGAAGTGCGTGCCCCCGTCCGCCCTCCGAGAAGCCTACTTGTGCACTCTGTGGCGGTGCTCATGTGGCCAGTTATCGTGGGTGTGAGGTATGGAAGCGTGCCATTGCTCGCCAGCGTGGCCAAACACCAGCGCCACATCAGAAGAAGCTCGCAACGAGACGGCCAGGCGTCTCTTTCGCGGCGGCAACGTCAGGGACGTCCTCCGCCGCCCCGGCTACGTCGGTTCCTGCTCCCGCCGCATCCGAGGCCGTACCGACACCGGAGGCTCCTGCGCCTCCACCACCGCAGCCAGTGGCGGTACCGGGTACTGCCTCTCCCGGGCCGTCGGCCAGACCGCGCCCCGCCAACCGCCGGCGCGGGGGTCACCGCCCAGTGGGCACCCAGCGCTCAGCACCGTCCGTCGAGCAGCCCCAGGTGGCCTCTCACAGCGAAGCAGCCACGCCCCCCCTTTCCTGCGCCGGGGCCGCGCCGGCTGTCTCCACCGCTGACCTGGCCAACCTCGTCGCGCAGCTCACAGCCCTGGTGACCAGTGCTACGAAGTTGATTGACGTCCTGTCGCAGCAACTCACCGCTGCCGTGCCGATGGCCTCTCCGGCCCCAACCGCTGCCAACACTCAACAGCCGCACCATGGGCAGCGTTAGAGGGCTCACGGTCGTCGCGTGGAATGCCAACGGCGTCCGCACCCAAGCTGGCGAACTTCGCCAATTTCTCCGAGATGAAGCCGTCGACGTCTGCCTTATCAATGAAATACACCTGAAGCCTGGGGTAGACGTCAGAGCGGCCAACTACTCAAGCTATCGCACCGATCGACTGACGGCGGGTGGGGGGACAGCCGTCTACGTCCGCAATGGCATACGTCACCATGTGATGCAACTTCCACCACTGGCGACGCTGGAGGCCACTGGTGTCGTTGTTCACACCTCGGCGGGCGCCATCACGTTCGTCGCGGCCTATCGGCCGCCGTCTCGTCCCCTGGACCCTGCTGACATCGATGCTCTGCTTTCCTTGAGGGGGCCAGTGTTCGTCGCCGGGGACTTCAATAGCAAACATGTCTCCTGGAACTCCAGGATCACCAACGCCGCTGGCCGCTGCCTGCTCCGGATAGCGGAACGTCACCATGCGCTTGTGGTGGGGCCGTACGACCCGACCATTTTCCCTGCTCGTGGCCTCCCAGATATAATTGACATCGCAGTCGTCAAGGGCATCCCTCATCAGATCACCGCCACGACGCGGACTGCACTGTCGTCGGATCATGTCCCTGTGGTTTTTGACATCGACCTAGACGCCCTCCAGCAGCCCAGGCGCGGTATCTCACTTGCTGGCATCGACTGGGACAGGTTTCAAGAAGCCGTGACGCACTCACTAGCCGCCGCACCGCCCCCTGCGGAAGTTGGAGCGGACGAAGCACTTTTGCACTTCGCGGCAACCACGATAGACGCTGCCACCATAGCGACGCCGCCCGGACCACGCCCCCCGCCTGACTACTCCCGACAGCTGCCGCCGGACATCCTTGCGGCCATCACTGAGAAGAACCGGGTCTACCGGGAGTGGCAGAGGACGCGCAATGCCAACACCAAGCGCCTCCTCAACAGGATGCGTCGGGACATCCGGGCCGCCATTGACGATCATCGCAATCGCGACTGGAATAACAAGGTCGCCGCCCTTTGTCTTGAAGATGGCACAGCCTGGCAGATGACGAAGCGTTTCCTACGCCGCACGCAACGTATCCCCCCGCTGCTGGTCCAAGGTCAGGCTGTCTGCGAACCAGCTGCGAAGGCTGATGCTCTTGCTGACGTCTTTGAGGCGGCGTTTACGCCTATCGAAGACCCGACTGACGCTGTCACCGACGACCTGGTTGCTGACCGGCTCCCACGCTACCTGGAGGCGCGTGACGACGATGACGTCATTGAAGAGACAACGGCGGAGGAGGTGTCGACCATCCTGCGTGCCCTGCACCCCAGGAAAGCTGCCGGCCCAGACGAAGTTTCCAACGCCCTGCTCCAGAAGTTGCCGCCCGTGGCTGTCACTCATCTTGCTGACGTCTTTAATGTCATCCTCCGGTCCTGCAGCTTTCCTCAGTCCTGGAAGCATGCGGAAATCGTGGCGATTCCGAAGATGGGGAAGGATCTGCGGCAGCCCGTGAACTACAGACCTATTAGTCTCCTGCCGGCCGTCTCTAAGGTCTTTGAGAGGGTGTACATCAGGCGGCTGCAGCGCCACGTCGACGAGGAAGGCCTCCTGCCCGAAGAGCAGTTCGGATTTCGCAGGGGCCACTCAGCCGTTCATCAACTCCTTCGGTTAGTGGAAGATGCGTTCGTCGCCCTCGAGCAGCGCGAGTTCTTCGGCGCGGTGTTCCTGGACGTGTCGCGTGCTTTCGACAGCGTGTGGCACCGCGGCCTCTTGTTCAAGCTTTTTGAACTTGGGGTCCCGACGTCGCACGTGCGTCTCATCGCTTCCTATCTTGCTGATAGAACCTTCCATGTGCGGGCCGCGCAGGGCTTGTCCTCCGTCCGCCGCATCAACGCCGGGGTGCCGCAGGGCTCGGTCTTGGGGCCACTCCTGTACTCGCTGTACACGTCTGATGCGCCGAAGATCGACCGTGTGCAGCTCGCCCTGTACGCGGATGACACGGCTCTCTACACTCGGAGCCTCAATGCTGCTGTCATGCGCCGCCGTCTGCAGCTCGCCGTTGACACCCTGGCAGCCTGGGCAGTCAAGTGGCGTCTCCTATTCAATGGTGCCAAGACTCAGTTCCTGATCGTCACCAGGCGACTCGTTCCTGCAGGTTTGCAGCCGCTCGCTGTCGGTGGAAGCCCTGTCCCGTGGCGCCCAACGGCGCATTACCTCGGCGTCACCATTGACCGCCGACTCACGTGGGCTCCACACATTCGCGACGTGAAGGCCAAAGTGCGGAACAGGCTCCGCACCCTGTACCCTTTGCTGAACCCTGGTTCCCAACTACCACCGCGGCTGGGCATCACCCTGTACAAGGCGCTGCTCCGTCCTGTACTCCAATACGCCGCCGTCGTCTGAGGGAACGCCGCCGACACGAACCTGAAGAAGCTGGAGACTCTGCAGAATCGCATCCTTCGGCTGGCCTTACACCTGCCTTACGATTTTCCCACTGCTCATCTTCACGACGTCGCGGAAGTACCTCTACTCCGTGACCTCTTCCAGACGACCGCCCGCACCTTTTACGACAGTGCTGGTCGGTCGCACAACGCCCAAATCCGGACGCTGGGCCACAAATTGCAACGCAGCGTCACCACCCGCTGGCCACACCTGCTAGCTATGTAGCTGGCTCTGCCGAACTGTGCTGAGGAGACACCCAAGAAGACATCCCACATGTGAAGACGCAACATCAGCATGCATGGGAGGCAAAGCAATAACTGCTGCGAACTCCATCACACATCGGAGGAAAAGTATCTCCGTGCAGATCCATGCGATGCCAAGGACCAGTCTCAGGTAGCACCTGAAGAAGACAGCGAGGCACGCTGTTGAAATATAGTGCGAGAACGACGCGAACATCCGGCTGGAATCCCGAATATCCAAGATGACAACAGATCGCCGGGAAAGCATGAAGAATTACATAAATTAGTATTGTTCACAAAGCTGTGCACACTAAGTCCTAAGGACAACTATGAAGAAATGAAAACACTTAGGCAAATAATAGTTAAACTAGTTTTGACGCGGGTTTTAATAGGTAGGTTTCATGCAGCCGCAGGTCACAGAAATAAACAAAACGAGACAAATCCGGAGGTATACAAAGTAATGCCACAATACGAAATTATCTAATATGAATTGGGGACGTTATTTATCAACAAAGTGCTTAAAACTGCATTAAGGACGAACAACAAACTGGAGTAGATGCCAAAGCATAAGATTAGCACAAGAAGTAAATGGAGGAGGAAAGCAACAGTTTATATAATAAAGGGTCGGGACTGTGAAATGAAGTACATAGGGCAAAGTGGACGAACGTGTAAAGTCAGTTTTAATGAGCATGATATTAAAGAGTGACAGCGAAGCACTTCAATAGTTAGCAGCATTCGTTGCGGAACATTACATACAACATGATGGAATTGCACTTGGACGATACAGATTTATTGCGTTTTACGCGGACAATTCGTCACAGAGTTAAATGAGAAGACAGAAACGTCCAAGGAGAATTTATGGGTCCACTTTAGCGAGGCCTTCGCTGAGAAGACCTATTCTGATTAGGTACGTTAGGTTTAATATTTTCCGTTGAGCGTTCTAGATGGAGTGGCACATTGCAACATAGGTGTAGTATTGGCCTTTAGAATTTGCTAGGACTTGACATAGAGTGTTCAAGGATTTTACGATAGATAGTAGCAGCATTGGGATCTCTGTTACTTGTGTTGTAGAGCAGTAGTAACTTTGGTAGCGCTGGCTGCTGCCTTTAGCTTACAATTGAGCCTTGTGAGAGTCTGATGAGCCGGCATGAGATGTTCAACGCGTAGTTGTATGTCTGACAATGCATGTTTGATGCTAGTTTTTTTGATTTTGACAGTGCCTATCGGCGTAGAACCTATACGGTATGTAACATCACAGGACGATGTAAATATTTACATACTTGTCATTGTGTATAATACTAAGATGTATTGATGTGTTTCCTTGTTTTATATCACTTGATAATGGGATGACGTAGTCCAAAAAATAACGAATTGCCGAAACATGGGGAGTGTTAAATGCATTCCCGAAACATGGAGTGGTAAAAACACCATATGCTTCAAAACTGGTGCGTAACATCAACAATACGCAAACTCTTTCCCTTTGTTCATGATATTGTTTTCAAAATAAGCCGATGGCTTAAGAGACGTGAACATACTTGTATGCAGATCGAACACTGTTTCTCTTTATTTGCAGGTGTCTGTCGTAACGGAATGCGCGAACCCCGGGGAGCAGCGGAGGAGGTGAAGTTTGGCACCCTCAGGAGGCTGGAGGGAACAGATGGTCACGGTTTCGGCGACACAAGAAAGTGCGGTACTGTGTCGCAGGAAGCCCGCCGGGTGATCGGAGGAGACGCGTCGGTCGTAATGGCGCGAGGACGGCGACGGCGGCCGGTCGATGGTAATGTGCGGCCCCGCGGGACCCTGATGGCTTCCACGGCACGCACTGCCGGGCCCGGCGGCGTGGAAAGTGCGGGCCGCGGCGGCAGCCTGCAGCGCGCCGGCCCCACTGGCGCAGTGTCTGCCGCCACCACCCGCAGTCATTTGTTTACGAATGAACTACAGGTATTTTTCAGTATGTCCTCTGGGGCACTTTCGGAAGACATGATGAATCACGTAATCCTCTTTAAAAACAGGTGACATAAGTCATGGGATAGCTGTATGCATATACAAGGTGTTACAAAAAGGTACGGCCAAAGTTTCAGGAAACATTCTTCACACAGAAAGAAACAAAATAAGTTATGTGGTCATGTGTCCGCAAACGCCTACTTTCCATGTTAGAGCTCATTTTATTACTTCACTTCAAATCACATTAATCATGGAATGGAAACACGCAGCAACAGAACGTACCAGCGTGACTTCAAACACTTTGTTACAGGAAATGTTCAAAATCTCCTCCGCTAGCGAGGATATATGCATACACCCTCCGTCGCATGGAATCCCTTATGCGCTGATGCAGCCCTGGAGAATGGCGTATTGTATCACAGCCGTCTACAATACGAGCACGAAGAGTCTCTACATTTGGTACCGGGCTTGCGTAGTCAAGAGCTTTCAAATGCCCCCATAAATGAAAGTGAAGGGGGTTGAGGTCAGGAGAGCGTGGAGGCCATGGAATTCGTCCGCCTCTACCAATCCATCGGTTACCGAATCTGTTGTTGAGAAGCTTACGAACACTTTGACTGATATGTGCAAGAGCTCCATCGTGCATGAATCACATGTTGTGTCGTACTTGTAAAGGCACATGTTCTAGCAGCACAGGTAGAGTATCCCGTATGAAATCATGATAACGTGCTCCATTGAGCGTAGTAGGAAGAACATGGGGCCCCATCAAGACATCACCGACAATGCCTGCCCAAACGTTCACAGAAAATCTGTGTTGATGACGTGATCGCACAATTGCGTGCGGATCCTCGTCAGCCCACACATGTTGATTGTGACAATTTACAATTTGATCACGTTGGAATGAAGCATCATCCGTAAAGAGAACATTTGCACTGAAATGAGGATTGACACATTGTTGGATGAACCATTCGCAGAAGTGTAGCAGTGGATGCCAATCAGCTGCTGATAGTGCCTGCACACGCTGCACATGGTACGGAGGAAACTGATTCTCCCGTAGCACTCGCCATACAGTGACGTGGTCAACGTTACATTGTACAGCAGCAACTTCTCTGACGCTGACATTAGGGTTATCGTCAACTGCACGAACATTCCGTGTTCCCTAAGACTCCGATCAATTGCTTCTAACGTCTTACTGTCGGGACACCTTCGTTCTGGAAATCTGTTTCGATACAAACGTACCGCGGCACGGTTATTGCCAAGTGCTAATCCATACATTAAATGGGCAGCTGCCAACTCCGCATTTGTAAACATTGCACTGACTGCAAAACCACGTTCGTGATGAACACTAACCTGTTGATGCTACGTACTGATGTGCTTGATGCTAGTACTGTAGAGCAATGAGTCGCATGTCTACACAAGCACCGAAGTCAACATTACCTTCCTTCAATTGGGCAACAGGCGGTGAATCGAGGAAGTACAGTACATACTGACGAAACTAAAACGAGCTCTAACATGGAAATTAAGCGTTTCCAGACACATGTCCACATAACATCTTTTCTTTATTTGTGTGTGAGGAATGTTTCCTGAAAGTTTGGCCGTACCTTTTGTAATACCCTGTATACAGACGGCAGGAGTACCGCGTACACAAGGTGTACCAGGGATAGGGAACATTTGTTGTGAACGAGCCTTAATTGCTTTTTTTTTTGTTTGGTTGGTATGGCATCTGTCAAAGAAATTTAGTATACATCAAGTCATGGAGCGAACAACATCATAAAGTGTTGATTTGCAGAAAGCATTAATTATTTGTTTTCATTTGGAAAAAGTGCTGCAGAGTCGCATCGAATGCTTGTCGAGACATATGATGATCATGCTCTATTAGAAGCACCATGCAAGAGATGGTTTCAACGGTTCAGAAATAATGGTTTTCATGTAAGAAATGGAGAACGTGGAAGACCACCAAAAAAAGTTCGAAGACGCCGAATTGCAAGCAATATTGGATGATACTTGGAGTCAGAAGCAAATGGCAGCTCTGCTAAATGTTGCACAACAAACTATTTCTGAGCCTTTGAAAGCTATGGGAAAGATCCAAAAGTGTGGAAAATGGTTGCCACATGAATTGAATGAAAGACAGATGGAAAACCGAAAAACCATTTGTGAACTTTTGCTTCAAAGACATGAAAGAAGATCAATTTTGCATCGAATTGTTACTGGCGATGAAAAATCGATTTATCTTAAGAATCCTTAGGGGAAACATCATGTGTTAATCCGGGACAACCATCAACATCCACTGCAAAACCAGATCGATTCGCCAAGAAGACAATGCTCTGTGTTTGGTGGGATCAGAAAGGTGTGGTGTATCATGAGCTTCTAAAACCCGGTGAAACTGTGAATACTAATCGCTGCAGACAACAAATGATCAATTTGAACTATGCATTGATCGAAAAAAGACCATAATGGGCCAGAAGACATGGCAAAGTAATTTTTTTACACGGCAATGCACCTACACACAAAGCAAAACTGGTTTGGGATACAATCAAAACACTTGGCTGAGAGCTGTTACCCCACCCGCCGTATTCACCAGACTTCGCCCCTTCCGACTACCATTTGTTTTCATTAATGGGACAAGCATTGGCTGAGAAACACTACGATTCCTACGAGCCGGCCACGGTGGCCGAGCGGTTCTAGGCGCTTCAGTCCGGAACCGCGCGACAGCTACGGTCGCAGGTTCGAATGCTGCCTCGAGCATGGATGTATGTGATGTCCTTAGGTTGGTTAGGTTTGAGTAGTTCTAAGTTTTAGGGGACTGATGACCACAGATGTTAAGTCCCATAGCGCTCAGAGCCATTTGAACCATTTTTTTGATTCCTACGAAGAAGTTGAAAATTGGCTGTCTGATTGGTTTGCTTCAAAAGACGAACATTTCTATTGGCGTGGTTTCCAAAAATTGCCAGAAAGATGGTCAAAATGTATAGAAAGCAATGTTCAGTACTGTGAATAGAATGTTTTTACTTCTCAGTTCAAAATTAGTGTTTCATTTTCACAAAAAGGCGCTCATTTCATACCGGTACACCTGGTAAAAGGGCAACTCATTGACAGAACTGTCATTTGTAGTCAGGTGATTTACGTGAAAACGATTCCGATGTGATTACGGCCGCACGAAAGGGATTCACAGACTCCGAACGCGGAATGTTAGTTGGAGCTAGGAGCATGAGACGTTCCACTTCGGAAATTGTTAGGGTATTCAATATTCCGAGACGCGCCGTATCAAGAGAATACCACACTTCAGGCATTACCTCTCACCACGGACAACGAAGTGGCCGACGACCTCCATTTAAGAACCGAGAGCTGACGCGTTTGCGTAGAGTTGTCAGTGTTAACGTACAAGCAAAACTGCGTTAAACAACCGCAAAAATCAATGTGAGACGTACGATGAACCTATCTGTTAGAACAGAGCGGCGAAATTTGGCGTTAATGGGTTATGGCAGCAGAATACCGACGCGATTGTCTTTACTAATAACACGAAATCACCTGTAGTGCCTCTTCTGCGCTCGTAACCATCTCAGTTGCATCTTGACGACTGGAAAATCGTTGCCTGATCAGATGAGTCCGGACTTCAGTTGGTAGAACAGAAGGTAGTGACCGAGTGTGGCGCAGCCGCCACGAAGTTGTGGACCTAGGTTACCAACAACGCAGTGTACTTGTCGGTCGTGGCTCCATAATAGTGCCTGCTGTATTGACTAGAGCCTCTGATCAAACAGAACCGATAATTGACTGGAAATGGCCATGTTCGGCTACTTGGAGACCATTTTAACCGTTCAAGACCTTCATGTTCTGTAACACGTCATCCAGCCAAAATTGTTCACGAATGGTTCGAAGAATACTCTATACAATTCGAGCGAATAATTTGGCCACCCACATCGCACGACATCAGTCCTATAGAATATTTATGGAACATAATGGAGAGGTCAGCTCGTCCAAAAATCTTGCCCTGGAGCTATCGCATTATGGACAGCTATAGACGCAAAACGGCTCAAAATTTCTGCAGGGGAGTTCTAACGTCTTGTTGAGTACGTACCATGTCAAGTTGCTGCAGTGCGCCACGCAAAACAATACCTGACATGATGCTGGGAAGTATCCCATGACTTTTGTCACATCAGTTCATATATAAGGAGTGAACATAGATTACTGAACACGTTCTCAGCATCAGTTTTAGTAACAGCTATGGCGCAGTATTGTAGTAGCAGAACTATGTGAAAGGAGAACCAGCAAAGTTTCATAGGTATTCACAACGAATATTTAACTGTGAACGTACTATTGATATGAAGCCCTTTATATGTCCAAAAATATCGTGATATTTTCTGCGGTTCTATGACCATGCGTTCACGAGAGAAGCGCTAGATGAATTTGCAAGTGCGTCTCAGCAAGCTGGCAGTCGGCGTATACATAATGGTGCTTTGTTCATGTGCAGATCAGATGTATATATGACAGTCGGATTAACTTCCTCCATTTTATGCAATTTCTCAAACCCTTGTGTGCATCTATGTGTTCCTGTGTGACATAATTTCCTGTACAGTGTCACTGCAGTGTAATAATTAGAACATACTCGACAATGAAAATCAGTGCAACATAAAACCTTAAAAAAATTAAAATATTCAAGCATGGATCAGTTTTTTATTTTTTTCTGTGTAGTGTGTGGTTTTACTTTCATAATGACGTGACAAAAAAATATTTGTATTTCACTTGCCTACAAAAATCGTAAGGGTAGGCCTAAATGAGGAAAAAATGCCATTTTAACGTAATTTATTAGTTCTCGAATTAAAAAATGTGAAAAAGTGTAATAGAAAAGGTAAAAAAATATATTGTTTGCTGTCACTTCTTATTCCGTCGCCGAAAACAACGTAATTAAAGTGGAATCTCGGCTATGATACTGTTGCGTAAAACCAGAATACCATTACTGTTCACATCATTAATCCCACATCAGTTCCCGGTATCAAATGATTAATGCGTCTGTAAAATTCGCATACAATGTTTCAGGTACTCCTTAAGGTAATCTGCACTATGTGATCAAAAGTATCAGGACACCCCAAAAGCCCGCATCTCGTGGTCGTGCGGTAGCGTTCTCGCTTCCCACGCCCGGGTTCCCGGGTTCGATTCCCGGCGGGGTCAGGGATTTTCTCTGCCTCGTGATGGCTGGGTGTTGTGTGATGTCCTTAGGTTAGTTAGGTTTAAGTAGTTCTAAGTTCTAGGGGACTTATGACCACAGCAGTTGAGTCCCATAGTGCTCAGAGCCATTTGAACCATTTGAACACCCCAAAAACATTTTACATATTAAGTGCATTGTGCTGCCACCTACTGTCAGGTACTCCATATCATCGACCTCAGTTGTCATTAGACATCGTGAGAGAGCATAATAGGGCTCTCCACGGAACTCACGGACTTCGAAAGTTGTAAGTGATTGAGTGTTACTAGTGCCGTACGTCTGTAGGCGAGATTTCCACACTCCTGAACATCCTAGGTGCAATGTTTGCAATGTGATAGTGAAGTCGAAACGTGAAGGGACACGTACAGCACAAAAGCGTACAGGCCGACCTCATTTGTCGACTGACAGAGACCGCCGACAGTTGAAAAGGGTCGTAATAGGCAGACATCTATCCAGAACATCACACAGGAATTCCAAACTGCATCAGGATCCACTGCAAGTACTATAACAGTTACGCAGGAGGTGAGATAACTTGGATTTCATGCTAGAGCAGTTACTCATAAGCCACACATCACGCAGGTAAATGCCAAACGACGCGTCGCTTGGTGTAAGGAGCGTAAACATTGTACGATTGAACACTGGAAAAACGTTGTGTAGAGTAATGAATCACGGTATACATTGTGGCGAGCCGATGGCAGGATGTGGGTATGGCGAATGCTCGGTAAAAGTCATCTGCCAGCGTGTGTAGTACCTACACTGAAATCCTGAGACGGTGGTGTTACGGTATGATCGTGTTTTTCATGGAGGGTGATTCCACCCCTTGTTGTTTTGGGTGGCACTGTCACACACGGCCCGTGGTCTAGGGGTAGGGTCTTTGATTCATAATCGAAGCGTCTCCGGTTCCGGGTTCGATCCACACCACTGCCTAAATTTTGATAAATAATCAGCATTGACGGCCGAAGACTTCCGGCATAAGAAGTCAGCCTCATTCTGCCAACCGCCTTGTCAAAGAGGGCGGAGGAGCGGATAGAGGTTCAGGGCACTCTCTTGTCCTAGGGGTGGGAAATTGCCCCTAAAGGCGGAAGAATCAGCAATGATCAACGACATGAGGATGCAGAAGGCAATGGAAACGACTGCATTAAAGACACGTATCGTGTATCCACAGGACATGTGGCCTGTAATTGAAGAAGTGTCATGATGATCTCTCCATTGGCAACAGATTCCGGGATAGTCCCCCATTCGGATCTCCGGGAGGGGACTGCCAAGGAGGAGGTTACCATGAGAAAAAGATTGAATAATCAACGAAAGGATAACGTTATACGAGTCTGGGCGTGGAATGTCAGAAGCTTGAACATGGTAGGGAAACTAGAAAATCTGAAAAGGGAAATGCAAAGGCTCAATCTAGATATAGTAGGGGTCAGTGAAGTGAAGTGAAGTGGAAGCAAGACAAGAATTTCTGGTCAGATGAGTATCGGGTAATATCAACGGCAGCAGAAAATGGTATAACAGGTGTAG
This sequence comes from Schistocerca serialis cubense, assembly GCF_023864345.2. Taxonomy (NCBI): domain Eukaryota; kingdom Metazoa; phylum Arthropoda; class Insecta; order Orthoptera; family Acrididae; genus Schistocerca; species Schistocerca serialis. The sequence goes on along the minus strand of NC_064638.1, from coordinate 644,961,168 downwards.
GATTCGTTATGAATAGGAAAGTAGGGCAGAGGGTGTGTTACTGTGAACAGTTCAGTGACCGGGTTGTTCCAATCAGAATCGACAGCAAACCAACACCGACAACGATAATTCATGTATACATGCCGACGTCGCAAGCTGAAGATGAACAGATAGAGAAAGTGTATGAGGATATTGAAAGGGTAATGCAGTATGTAAAGGGGGACGAAAATCTAATAGTCATGGGCAACTGGAATGCAGTTGTAGGGGAAGGAGTAGAAGAAAAAGTTACAGGAGAATATGGGCTTGGGGCAAAGATTGAAAGAGGAGAAAGACTAATTGAGTCCTGTAAGAAGTTTCAGCTAGTAATAGCGAATACCCTGTTCAAGAATCACAAGAGGAGGAGGTATACATGGAAAAGGCCGGGAGATACGGAAAGATATCAATTAGATTACATCATGGTCAGACAGAGATTCCGAAATCAGATACTGGATTGTAAGGCGCACCCAGGAGCAGATATAGACTCAGATCACAATATAGTAGTGATGAAGAGTAGGCTGAAGTTCAAGACATTAGTCAGGAAGAATCAATACGCAAAGAAGTGGGATACGGAAGTACTAAGGAATGACGAGATACGTTTGAAGTTCTCTAACGCTATAGATACAGCAATAAAGAACAGCGCAGTAGGCAGTACAGTTGAAGAGGAATGGACATCTCTAAAAAGGGCCATCTCAGAAGTTGGGAAGGAAAACATGGGTACAAAGAACGTAGCTGCGATGAAACCATAGGTAAGAGAAGAAATACTTCAGTTGATTGATGAACGGAGGAAGTACAAACATGTTCCGGGAAAATCAGGAATACAGAAATACAAGTCGCTGAGGAATGAAATAAATAGTAAGTGCAGGGAAGCTAAGACGTGATGGCTGCAGGAAAAATGAGAAGACATCGAAAAAGGTATGATTGTCGGAAGGACAGACACAGCATACAGGAAAGTCAAAACAACCTTTGGTGACATTAAAAGCAACGGTGGTAACATTAATAGTGCAACGGGAATTCCACTTTTAAATGCAGAGGAGAGAGCAATTAGGTGGAAAGAATACATTGAAAGCCTCTATGAAAGTGAAGATTTGTCTGATGTGATAGAAGAAGAAACAGGAGTCGATTTAGAAGAGATAGGAATCCAGTATTAGAATCGGAATTTAAAAGAGCTTTGGAGGACTTACGGTCAAATAAGGCAGAAGGGATAGATAACATTCCATCAGAATTTCTAAAATCATTGGGGGAAGTGGCAACAAAACGACTATTCACGTTGCTGTGTAGAATATATGAGTCTGGCGATATACCATCTGACTTTCGGAAAAGCATCATCCACACAATTCCGAAGACGGCAAGAGCTGACAAGTGCGAAAATTATCGCACAATCAGCTTAACAGCTCATGCATCGAAGATGCTTACAAGATTAATATACAGAAGAATGCGCTAGGTGACGATCGGTTTGGCTTTAGGAAAAGTAAACGGACGAGAGAGTCAATTCTGACGTTACGTCTAATAATGGAAGCAAGGCTAAAGAAAAATCAAGACACTTTCATAGGATTTGTCGACCTGGAAAAAGCGTTCGACAATATAAAATGGTGCAAGCTGTTCGAGATTCTGAAAAAAGTAGGGGTAAGCTATAGGGAGAGACGGGGCATATACAATATGTACAACAACCAAGAGGGAATAATAAGAGTTGACAATCAAGAACGAAGTGCTCGTATTAAGAAGGGTGTAAGACAAGGCTGTAGCCTTTCGCCCCTACTCTTCAATCTGTACAACGAGGAAGCAATGATGGAAATAAAAGAAAGGTTCAGGAGTGGAATTAAAATACAAGGGGAAAGGATATCAATGATACGATTCGCTGATGACATTGCTATCCTGAGTGAAAGTGAAGAAGAATTAAATGATCTGCTGAACGGAATGAACAGTCTAATGCGTACACAGTATGGTTTGAGAGTAAATCGGAGAAAGACGAAGGTAATGAGAAGTAGTAGAAATGAGAACAGCGAGAAACTTAACATCAGGGCTGATGGTCACGAAGTCAATGAAGTTAAGGAATTCTGCTACCTAGGCCACATAATAACCAATGACGGACGGAGCAAGGAGGACTTCAAAAGCAGACTCGCTATGGCAAAATTGGCATTTCTGGCCAAGAGAAGTCTACTAATATCAAATACCGGCCTTAATTTGAGGAAGACATTTCTGAGGATGTACGTCTGGAGTACAGCATTGTATGGTAGTGAAACATGGACTGTGGGAAAACCGAAACAGAAGAGAATCGAAGCATTTGAGATGTTGTGCTATAGACGAATGTTGAAAATTAGGTGGACTGATAAGGTAAGGAATGAGGAGGTTCTACGCAGAATCGGAGAGGAAAGGAATATGTGGAAAACACTGATAAGGAGAAGGGACAGGATGATAGGACATCTGCTAAGACATGAGAGAATGACTTCGGTGGTACTAGAGGGAGCTGTAGAGGGCAAAAACTGTAGAGGAAGACAGAGATTGGAATACGTCAAGCAAATAATTGAGGACATAGGCTGCAAGTTCTACTCTGAGATGAAGAGGTTAGCACAGGAAAGGAATTCGTGGCGGGCCGCATCAAACCAGTCAGTAGACTGATGACCAAAAAAAAAAAAAAAAAAAAAATCACACCACAGGCCTACACTGATTTTTCAAGCACCTTCTTGCTTCCAACCGTTGAAGAGAAATTCGGGGATGGCGACTGCATCTTTCAACACGATCGAGCACCTGTTCATAATGCGCGGCCTGTAGCGGAGTGGTTACACGAAAATAACATTCCTATAATGGACTGGCCTGTACAGGGTCCTGACCCGAATCCTATAGAACACCTTTGGGAAGTTTTCGAACGACGACTTCGTGCCTGGCTCACCAACCCTCATAGTTACCTCTTCTCAGTGCAGCACTGCGTGGGGAACGGGCTGCCTTTCGCCAAGGAACCTTCTAGTGTACGACTGGATATATGCCTAAGAGAGTGGAACTTGTCATCTACGCTAAGGGTGGGCCAACACCATACTGAATTCCAGCATTACCGATGGAGGGCGCCACGAACTTGTAAGTCAATTTCAGCTAGGTTTCCGGATACTTTTGATCATATACTGTACCTGCAGAAGCGAAGTAATAACACCCAAAATGCGGTGAGTACGACGAGGACGAAAACGCGCCGTCCCAAAATCACACGACCGCAGCTGCAGGAGACGTTGCGGACAGAATTCACGTGTTTCGTATCCGTATGCTCACTCCATAGTTATTTATATTCTGTGCCGCATATACTGGACAGCGGCAGCACGGAGGATCCAAGGCACTGCAGGAGAAAGAGACTGCAGACCCGCCAAATAGCGTTGTTAAATCGAGCACGCACGCACTAATACTAGCTGCTAAGTAGAGAAATCAGTGATATGATGATAGAGGGAAGACAGCTACCTGTACTAGCCGCTGCATGGCTTAGGAAGTAGAAAGGTTTACAAACACGTCCGAATTAGATAGCGGCAGGAGCGTGGCCTATCGATACTGTACTAGATCGTTCCACGTATTGCTGTTTGCCTTGGCCAGGCCCCCACAAATACCCTATGAAAATGGAACATACTCAACTCAAAGCCGAAAATGTCGCAAGCGGCTTCCACCCAACGAAAGAGACGTTGTTCAACGGCTTTTAGGCAGAGAATGGATTCGTTCCTAGAACAATAAGTATCCATGGAGACAGTGGGGAGAATCTTTGGAACAGCACAGGCAGTCACCACGACTTTTATGCTACAACTCAATTAAATGAATGGATCGTTTGATAGGACCCATCCTAAGGCAGCAATGAATCGTCAAATGGGTAATAAAGGCAGTTGTGGCGGGTAAAATTTGGTCACCAAGTAATGAACAATGTAAACAGATACAAAAGGATATAGTCTGCAGTAGTTACTTAGAGATGGATTGGCTTACACAGGATATGATAGTGTGCATAGCTGTATTAGGCTAGTCTTCGTATAAAAGACCACAACAACAATGACGTAAATCATTACAGGTATCAAAGTTTTTCCTAAATACACACAATGCAATAGTTATTACATTAAGATATGTAGAAATATTCTCAAGAGTTAATACACTACTGGCCATTAAAATTGCTACACCACAAAGATGACGTGCTACAGACCCGAAATTTAACCAACAGGGAGAAGATGCTGTGATATGCAAATGATTAGCTTTTCAGGGCATTCACACAAGGTTGACGCAGGTGGCGACACCTATAACGTGCTGACATGAGGAAAGTTTCCAACCGATTTCTCATACACAAACAGCAGTTCACCGGCGTTGCCTGGTGAAACGTTGTTGTGATGCCTCGTGTAAGGAGGAGAAATGCGTACCATCACGTTTCCGATTTTTATAAAGATCGGATTGTAGCCTATCGCGATTGTGGTTGATCGTATCGTGACATTGGTGATCGCGTTGGTCGAGATCCAGTAACTGTTAGCAGAACATGGAATCGGTGGGTTCAGGAGGGTAATACGGAACGCCGTGCTGGATCCCAACGGCCTCCTATCACTAGTAGTCGAGATGACAGGCATCTTATCCGCATCGCTGTAACGGATCGTGCAGCCACGTCTCGATCCCTGAGTCAACAGATGGGGACGTTTGCAAGACAACAACCATCCGCACGAACAGTTCGACGACGTTTGCAGCAGCATGCAGTATCAGCTCGCAGACCACGGCTGCGGTTACCCTTGACGCTGCATCACTGACAGGAGCGCCTGTGATGGTGTACTCAACGACCAACCTGGGTGCGCGAATGGCAAAACGTCATTTTTTCGGATAAATCCAGGTTCTATTTAAAGCATCTTGATGGTCGCATCCGTGCTGGGGGACATCGCGGTGAACGCACATTGGAAGCGTGTATTCGACATCGCCATACTAGCGTATCACCCGGCGTGTGGTATGGGGTGCCATTGGCTACACGTCTCGGTCACCTCTTGTTCGCCTTGACGGCACCTTAACAGAGGACGATATATTTCAGTTTTGTAACGACCAGTGGCTCTACCCTTCATCCGATCTCTGCGAAACCCTACATTTCAGCAGGATAACGAACGACCGCATGTTGAAGGACCTGTACGGGCCTTTCTCGATACGAAAATGTTCGACTGCTGCCCTGGCCAATCGCATTCTCCAGATCTCTCACCAATTCAAAACGCCTGGTCAATGGTGGCCGAGCAACTGTCTCGTCACAATGCGCCAGTCGTTACTCTTGATTAACTGTGATACTGTGTTGAAGGTGCATGGACAGCTGTATCTGTACACGCCATCCAAGCTCTAGTGGACTCAATGGTCAGGCGTATGATGGCTGTTATTACGGCCAGAGGTGGTTGTTCTGGGTACTGATTTCTCAGGATCTACGCACCCAAATCGCGTGAAAATGTTATCACATATCAGTTCTAGTATAATATATATGTCCAATGAATACCCGTTTATGATCTGCATTTCTTCTTGGTGTAGCAATTTTAATAGTCAGTAGTGTATGTTTATTAACGTACATTTGGCACACGAGTTGAATGACTAGAGGCAGCGTCTTGGACTAGTAATCAAAACTTCCTGGATCCTGGACTGTACATTACACGTTGCTTAATTTTTGAATAAAAATCATGTGTGACTGTGGCCACAGACTTCCGTCATAAGAGATTACTCTTGTTCTGCCAACGGCCGTGTCAAAGAAGGCGTAGGAGTGAACAAGAGGTTAGCTCATTCTTTTGCCGTTGTTATGAGAAAATGGTGTTATAATGTGAAGGAATCAACGACGACCAACAGCTTGCGGAACCATAAGGCAATGGAAACCACTTCATTAATGACGCATGATGTGTACCTGTAGCACATGAGTCCTGTAACTGAAAATATATTATAATTATCTGTGGTGTGCGTACTGTAAGACCTTCGGTACACACACCATCAGATTATTTGACTTGTCGCTCTAACGAAGTAGGCGAGTTTCAGCAATATGTCTCATGGTCTTATCGTCGGGTGTTTATCTTCTGCCATTGTGTCAGACGATAGAAATGTCACTTGCACGCTTAGAGTAGCAGATTGACGGTGACCAGCTTTAAACAGAACTTGATTAATTTTCACACACATTTATTAAAATAAAAAAAAACATAGACATGACGTAATTTGATTCTGGATGCTGTTTACAATTGACAATCTTAAGTTCCCTTAGTCTTGGTACATTAATCGTATTCTCACAAATCTCTGATACTTGACAAAGTGTCTATTCATTTATCTTCATGGCTATGTACAGGAATACGATAATCTTATTAGGCACAGACTGAAACTTGACTATAGACTGCTACAGACTAATGGAGACTGGTACAGACAAATGTAGACTAATGCAGACTAATGCAGACTGGTACAGACTGGTGCAGACAAATGCAGACTGGTGCAGACAAATCCAGACTGACTAATCGGAAGTCTGTACACTCATTATAATACATCGAGCGTTCAGGTATCACTGCGCGAGTGTGATCCGCGAGGAGAAAAGGTTCTGCGTTAGCAGCAATCTCATTGGCTGCGTTACATGTTAATACACGGCGGAAGCAGAATTTGGTCCGTCTCTAAGACAGCGCCATCTCGTAGTGCGGAGACGGACGAGCGCTGCGCCTGCGTTGTTGTGCTTAGCCATAACGAGGACAGAACCACGACGAGCGCTACGCGAATGCAGAGTGGAGGACAACATACGTGAAACCCCTATGACGAGGTGCATCAGCAGATATTGTATTACTTCCAGTCATTTCCAGTGGAATACTGGATTTTATGAACAACTTAATGGCGTAGCAATGTGTAACCCATTGAGTCCTGCAGTAGCTAATTTCTACATGGAGAAATTCGAACAGTCAGCCTTGGAAAAAGCAGATAAGAAACCATCTCGCTGGTATCGGTATGTAGACGATACATTTGTGGTCTGGCCACATGGTAGAGAAGCCTTAGGCGAATTTTTTGATTACCTTAATAACATAAATCCAAGAATACAGTTTACCATGGAGAGAGAAAATGATAACAAAATACCGTTTTTGGATGTTTTAGTTAGTTTAGTTTAGTTATGAGACAGATGGATGGAAGATTGAAACAACAGATTTTTAGAAAAATAACGCACACAGACAGATACTTACATAAAAACTCTAACCACCATCCAAAACAAAAGAGAGGTGTGATTACAAGTCTCGTTGACAGAGCCAGACGGATTTGCACGCCGGAGTATCTAGACGACGAATTAAAATATCTGAAGCACGCTTTTGAGAAAAATGGCTACTCAAAGAAAGAAGTAAGCAGAATTCTGCACCCAAACAACAAAAAGCTTAAGGACAAGTCCGAAAAACGATGGAAGAATACAGTCTCTCTCCCTTTTATAAAGAAAGTAACGGATCAGATTGGAAAGATTTTAAATAAACATGATATTAGACCTGTTTTTAGAACAACGATGAAAATTTCTCATGTTCTTCGGTCTGTAAAAGATAAACGCGCTCCTCTATCAGTCAATGGCGTATACAAAATTCCGTGTACATGTGGTAAAGTTTATGTTGGAACAACAAAAAGAAGCGTAAATACACGGTTAAAAGAACACTAAAGTCTTTGCCGATTAGGAAAAACAGATAAATCGGCTGTAGCAGAACACCCTTTTCAGCCAGGAAATCATCAAGTGAAGTTTCCCGAAACAAAAATTTTATCTACGACGACGAACTATTACCCACGGCTTTGTAGAGAAGCAATTGAAATATATAAACGTAGGGATAATTTTAATCGGAAAGAAGAGACCATGAAACTTAGTGATAGTTGGACAGTAGCACTACAGAATTTCTAGACAGTTTTATCCGTGACGAGATTACAATCGATAGTTAAGCTTTATCTCTGACAAAGATTATCTCTGCATATCACGTGTAACTCTTGTCACGCCCACTTTCTACGATATATAAGTCGCTCTCAGACGTCCGACCCGTCAGTCGGCAAGACTCACCGGAGGAGAAACACCCCTCTGAAGATGTCCAGCGCAGCTCTGGACGAAACGTTAGGAGCTGAAGAGTTTCATGGACCACGACCTTACATCCCAGAAGGTTTACCAGAAGATATAACACAGAACGATCGGCAACAACGGGAAATGAGACGTGAAATACAACACATGATTCTGCAAAGTCAGGAAGTATACGATAACCGCACTAGTACAGTTCCTACTTCAGAGCCTGAAGAACAAATAGACGACGTGGAACAATTTTCTCCACCAGAAGACGACGACGAAATGGAGGGAGTCTTCTCTGAAGAAGTTTGGACCATGCACCCCACCGACGGAGAGGGCGATTTTACACTAGTTCGCCAAAGAAAACGACTCAACGCTTCTCCTAAGCAGAACAACTTTCGGAAGCGACAACGTCCAGAAGAACTGAAAACTTCCAACCGTTATGCGGCTATTGCGACTGAAGATACTACGGATGCTCCAGAACGTATGGACCAGACGAGTGATGTCAATCTCGGAGCAGATAAAGAGGGCTCTGGCCGGAACTTACTACGCAAAGTCCCGCCCGTTACTATTTACCATACCAAGAACTGCATGGAACTCAACAAGGCGCTGAAAGCGAATATTGACGGCAGTCTTAAGGCCATCTACCAACGAGACAGGATCAAATATCACTTTGACTCCTATGAAGATCAACGGCGGGCCATCAATTTCTTAGTGGCGAATGACATACACTTTTTTACACATCAGGCCGCAGAGGACAAGGACCTCAAAGTGGTTGTCAAACGTCTACCTGCCGAAGTTACGGAGGAAGAACTGAAAGACGCACTCATAGAAAAGGGTTTCCCTGTCATCAACGTCCACCAGTTTAAAAATCGAGACGACAACACGAAGGGATTACGACCTCAAGATGCTTACTGTGTCACATTGCCAGCCCAAAAGGAAAACTACAAGATTTACGACATCAAATACCTTCTGTATACTTAAGTCGTCATTGAAACCTACAACAGACAAGAATTACCTGTTCAATGTCGCCACTACCAGCGATTCGAACATACGGCTAATTATTGCAGCTTGCCTGCTCGCTGCGTTCGATGTGGGGGGCAACACCGCTCTTCAGCATGTACTCATCCCCGAGGGGCTCCTCCGAAATGTGATAACTGTGAAAAGGATCATCCTGCCACATGGCGTGGCTGCCAGAAGTACCAGGAACTTCTCAGGAAATACAGACAACGGTCTTCCCCACAGCCCTCTCAACGGAGGACTCGTGTAATACGGGACTCCAATCTGACGCCACACCCACCGCCCCACCGTCAGCAAACGCCACAAGGACAGCCGACGGCGACACGACAGCCAGTAACACAGCCTCCTCTTGAAGCACTTCCACCTCGAGAGCACCGCCAGCATTATTCATACGCCCACGCAGCATCACCACGCCGACCGGAACCGGAAACCTACGTCTCACCAGCTCATTTGATGGAATCTATAGCTCCAGCGCTCTCTGATGTCGCGAAACTTCTCACCGCAGTGCAGCAACAACTAGTGGGTATACTTTCTTTAATCGAAAGTGTATTGAAGGCCTTTGGAACACCTTAAGATGGATCGCCCTGGGACCACAAGAAACCTGAAAATCTGTATATGGAACGCTAATGGAATGAAACACAAGAAAACAGAATTCACTGAATATTTACAACGTCACAAAATCGACATCGCACTTGTATCGGAGACGCACCTTCGTCCAACAACTGAGCTCAGATTTCGTAACATGTACGCCTATAGAACGGACAGACAAGGCCAACGAGGTGGAGGGACCACAGTTCTGCTTAAAAGGGAACTGCGGCACCATCATGAAACACTACCACACCTCCAACATCTGGAGGCAACAGCAGTAACGGTTCGATCGGCGGCAGGCAACATCACTTTCATCGCGGCGTACAACAGCCTCGGAGAGAACCTGGTGCCAGCCGTCCTACGGAGTATCTTCACCAATTTTGACAAAATCTTCCTAGGAGTTGACCTTAACAGCAAGCACGTCGCGTGGAATTCCCGGCGTACGAACCCTCGTGGACGAACTTTGATTGCCATGGAAGAAGAACTGGGCATCACAGTCCATGGCCCACGAGAGCCCACACGGATTCCTTACGTTGATCGGCAAGAAGCAGACGTCCTAGATACTGCTATCATCAAAAATATTGAGACGAACCTCCAGCTCCGCACCGTCGACGATCTTTCGTCTGACCACCGACCTGTTATCAGCATAGTGGAAAACGCAACGGCCAACCCTCCGCCCCCAACCTTACAAACTCTGAACTGGGGTCAATTTCGGACATATCTTGACAACAATATCTGCCCAACGCAGGACGTTTCAACACCGGAAGCCATCGACATAGTGGTACAAACTTTATCGCGGAAGATAAAGGTAGCCAAACGGAGGGCAAATACCCACACGGTCTACCCTGTAGTAGCTTTCGACGAGTTCCCTCCTCTACCCCAAGAACTGAAGACACAGGAGCAGGCGACGTTGGTTCCGCTATAGAAAACCGATCGATCGACGAGAAAGAAACGTCTTAACACGAGAACTGCACAGGAGAGTGGCCGAGTGGCGACAGCAGGTCTGGGAAGATAAGATGGATGAATTCTTACTTCGAACCAAGAACGAATGGCAGGTAGTCAAGAACATACGACACCAGCGGCCACCTAAACGAGCCATCAGAGGACCAGATGGCCTCCTCTATGACGAACTCGCCCAGGTGGAGCTGTATGCTACGACTTAGCAAGAACAGATGTCTACACCAGCAACCCCCGTGAACGACGTCCGCCTGCAAGAACAGGAAGCCGTCTTTACAGCAGAATGGACTAATTTTCGTACTGCTCCTGTGCAGAGCCGTCCACAACTCACCACACCCGCAGAGATCCGTAAAATTATCCGGAAGACTCGGAATAATGTGCCGGGCAACGACTTCATAAGCAACACCGATTTGAAACAGTTGCCCAGGAAGTCAACTGTGCTCCTTACCCGAATTCTCAACAGCTGTCTTCTGCAGGGATATTTTCCTACGGCGTGGAAGACGGCTCGAGTAGTTCCAATACTCAAGCCAGATAAAGACCCAGCAGAACCCAACAGTTACCGGCCAATTAGCCTCTTGCCGACCCTTGGCAAGGTGCTCGAGAGAGTGCTGTTGAAGAGGCTCCATGACACGCTTACAGCGCATGACGTTATACGGCCCGAACAATTCGGTTTAAAGGACAAGTTATCTGCCGAACGTCAACTACTACGGATCACCGAACGAATACAGGAAGGATACAACAAGCAGCACTTCCCGATTGGTGTCTTCCTTGACATCGAAAAAGGTTACGATAAGGTGTGGCGGCCCAACCTTATCGTCAAACTGCATCGCACTACCCCTATTGCGGATTGTTACATTAGACTCATAGACAGCTTTCTGCCGGACAGGAAACTGTATGTCCGAGTCGACGATAAAAACTCCGAAATGAAACTGATCTCCGCAGGATTTCCGCAGGGCTCTGTCATTTCGCATCTGCTTTTCAACTTATATATAAATGACATCCCAACAGTCCCCCTTGTTACGGCGAGTTTTTATGCGGACGATACGGCCTTTCCGACGACTGGACGACACTTGGACCAGCTAATCGCTAGGATGCAACGGCAACTTGCTGTAATGGAACGCTGGGTGCTGCAAAATAAGATAACGATCAACCCGACGAAGACGGCAGCCGTTCTGTTCACACGGAAGAAACCAGCTCTGAACGACAGACTCCAACTAGCTGACCAATTTATCCCATGGTCGCCGGGAGTGAAGTATCACGGTGTCTACCTTGACAAAAAATTACTCTTTACGCAGCATATTGACGACAAGAAGACGGCAGCCCAGAAGATGGCCAGGTTATTGATTCCGTTCCTGAAGAGTAAGGATCTCAACCCTAAGACTAAACTCCAACTGTATAAGGCAACGGTGGAACCCACAATGTTGTATGGCTCCACCTCGTGGGGAACTACGTGCGTCTCCAACTACAACAAACTCCAAGCACTGCAAAACATTTGCTATCGATGGATCACAGGAGCTCCATGGTGGACAAGAAACGTCGACATCCGCACCGCACTCCACGAGACCACTATACAAGAGAAGGTCCATGACAAGGCTCTACGAGTTTTTGACAAGATCGATGCCCTTAGGGACGAAGTTCGACAATTGGAATCGGTAGGGACGGTAAACCCTGCAAGATGGCACAAGTATCGAGTACCGAAGTCAATAACGTTCACCCCCCATAGGCAATCTGTCATAACACGAGGAAGCAGTCACACATAGCAGCCTTGACACATTTCACCCTCCACAGGAGATAGACATCACCAAAGACAGCAGGCTAAAGGACCCATTGCGTGCCCAAGCCTAACTGAATGTGTAATAAATAAAGTGTTTTCCTTTTATCCTTACATCCTATCCTAGAAGAATAAGTCATCAAGGATGATCTCTTCAGTCCACACTAAACACTATTAAAAAAAGGGAAAAAAAGAGGTTGTGCTTAGCGGGACGCGTTCTACTGGGAAAGTTGTGTACGCGCTGACTACGCGGAACTATGTACACAACACTATCCATTGGCAAGAGACTGGGGAGTAGACCCCATTCGAATGTCCAGGACGGACAGCCAAGCGCAAGGTGCCGATGAAAAACCCAACGTAAGGATAATGTTATGACGTTACAGACGTGGAATCTCAAGAGCCTGAGCGTGGTAGGGAAACTAGAAAACTGAAAAGGGAAATTCTAAGGTTCAACTGGATTTATCGGGAGTCAGTGAAGTCAAAAGGAAAGAAGACAAGGATTTATGGTCAGACAAATATAGAGCAATATTAACAGCAACATAAAATGGAGCTGCGCTAGTATTGGTCTTAATCGTACGAAAGAGGAGTATTATAAAAAGTTAATGGACGCGCGGTCGGACGATGGAATCTGGGGTCGCTGGCAGAGTGCTGAAACAGTCGACTGCTAGCAGGTCGGGAAATCCAAACGTGGCACTCGCGAGAAGAGTGCTGCGTCGGCGCTATTGCGCGCGCGAATTGCTTTGTGTGAAGCAACAATGAGGCAGCAAACCGCAGTGTTGCTTAAAGTTATTGCGATATGATGCGACGAACTATACCAGAGCCAAGTGAAGAGTTGTAGATGACTGACGTTTGGGAATTTATCCCTGCCATAGTGTCTGTCTCACTCTGACACTAAGCCAGAAGTGAGGCGAAAGGCAGTTTTAATAGTGAGGTACTTTTACTTTGGGACAGTGTGTGCCAGGTCAGACGAGAGTCGGGTCAGACTTGTGCTGGTCTACGCTTATAGTGACCAGTTTGGCAGCGATGTTGTAAAACTTCTACGCAAATCTGAACTTCATTTCTATGTACTTGTTCGGGTTGTATTTCGCCTCCGGGGACACAACACCGGGGCGCGACGGAATGGCTTGGAGATAGCACGGTCAGCCTGAAGGACGGCAGTGGTAGCGGTCTGCAGCATTCAGGCGGGCCACGTTCGCTTCCCACCTGGCGTACCGAGGTCCGTGACAGGCTTACGCTACGGGAGGCGTGGCAGCGCTGGAGCAGCGCCAGAGACAGCCGCGGGGGTTGCCATCTGGCAAGCACCATTAGCGGCAATTTGCGGCACAGCGTCCATGAAGGCGCTGGTTCGAGTCCGGTCATGTCCTGGGAGCAGCAGCGGCCGAGAGCCACGGTTGACCAGTACATCCACCTTCGTCCCATGGTCAGACAGAGCAGGCCAAACGAGGCGGAGGGCGACGAGGACCACGGACTGTAGCACTCTCCGATATAGCGGGCAGCGGTTCAGCGCCAGCCGCTATTCCGAGGCAGGCGAGGTCGACCGGGCGAGCGCGGCTGAGTTCCAGCTGAGCGGCCTTGCAGATGGCAGCAGCGGTGTCGGCATTCCAGGAGTTGCTTAGACGGCTGGACCCGCCACACAGCACGTGGGCGACCGCCGACACCACGCTGCACTGCTGGAAGGGCTGTAAATTATGAGAATAAAGTAATGCCACCAATTACCACTGTATCACTCTGCTCTGCCCCTTGACGGTTTTGAACGTCATCGGCCTCCAGACGAAAGACGGCGGTGGGTCCCAACTCACCTCGGCCATATGGAGTCCCAGATTCGAAAATCCCGACACCCCTGCAACAATGGTATAACATGACTAGGAAATCGGAAGGTAGGGCAGAGAATAAGTTACTGTGAGCATTTCAATTATAGGTTTGTTCTAATCGGCATTGACAGCAAATCAATACCGTCAAGAATAGTTCAAGTATGCATACTGACTTCGAAAGAAGAAAATGAAAGTGTAGAGACACTATACTATATTATTGAATGGGTTGTTTGGTATGTATAGGGAGATGCTAAACCAATATTCGTGGAAGATTGGCTTGTGGTTGTAGGGCAAGGAGTAGATAGAATAGATACCTGAGATCATGAGCTTCATAGCAGTAATGAGACACTGCTAAATTTTACCATAAATTTTAGATGGTAATAGCGAATACTCTGTTCAAGAATCACTAGAAGAGGCGATGTACTCCGAAAAGACCGCGTGAAATAGGATGATTTCAGTTACATCATAGCCAGGCAGACATTTCGAAAGCAGATATTGGATAGTCAGGGGTACAGAGGGGCAGAGCACAATTTGAAATGATGAAGATTAGGCTGAAGTTCAAAAGACTTGACAGGAAAACTCAATGCGCAGTGAAGTTTAATACGAAATTACCAAGGGATGAAGAGATATGCTTGAAGTCCTGTAAAGCTATAGATTCTGGGATAATGAGTAGCTCAGTAGCCAGTTCAGTTGAAGACGAATGTACATCTCCAGAAAGACCACTTATCGAATTCGCAAAGAAGAACATTGGTACTAGGAAAGCAACTGTGATGACACCACTGATAAGGGATGAAATGTTCCAGTTTATCGACGAAAGAAGGAAGAACAAAAATAATAAGCGAAATCCAGGAATTATTAGTGACATAGGAATGAATTAAACAGCAAGTGGAAGGAAGATAAGACGAAATGTCTCCTTGAAAAATGTGAAGAAATCGGAAAAGAAGAGATTCTCAGGACTAACGCATCATACATAAAATTCAAAACGACCATCGGTGTAATTAAAAGGCAGGGCTGTAACATTAAGAGTGCAATGGGAATTCAACGGTTTATTCCAGGCGAGAGAGCAGATAGGCGGTGCTATAAGCCGGCACGGTAGCTCAGCGTGATCGGTCAGAGGGTTACGTGCCCTCTGTAATAAAAAAACTGAGTCAATCGGTCAACAGCGAACATAAATGGATGTCTTACGGCGTCCGCCCCGAGCAGACAAAACGAACAAAAGCGAACAAAATGAGATATATAAGAAAAAGGGGGTAGCGTCTTTGTTTCATAATCAAAACATCTTCGGTCTCGGGTTCGATCCCCACCATTGCCTAATTTTTGATAAATAATCAGCATTGGCGGCCGAAGACTTCCGGCATAAGAAGTCAGCCTCATTCTGCCAACGGCCTTGTCAAAGAGGGCGGAGGAGCGGATATAGGTTCAGGGCACTCTCTTGTCCTAGGAGTGGGAAATTGCTCCTAAAGGCGGAAGAATCCGCAATGATCAACGACATGAGGATGCAGAAGGCAATGGAAACCACTGCATTAAAGACACGTAACGTGTATCCACAGGACATGTGGCCTGTAATTGAAGAAGTGTCATGATGATCTCTCCATTGGCAAAAGATTCCGGAATAGTCCCCCATTCGGATCTCCGGGAGGGGACTGCCAAGGGCGAGGTTACCATGAGAAAAAGATTGAATAATCAACGAAAGGATAACGTTCTACGAGTCGGGGCGTGGAATGTCAGAAGCTTCAACGTGGTAGGGAAACTAGAAAATCTGAAAAGGGAAATGCAAAGGCTCAATCTAGATATAGTAGGGGTCAGTGAAGTGAAGTGAAGTGGAAGGAAGACAAGGATATCTGGTCAGATGAGTATCGGGTAATGTCAACGGCAGCAGAAAATGGTATAACAGGTGTAGGATTCGTTATGAATAGGAAGGTAGGGCTGAGGGTGTGTTACTGTGAACAGTTCAGTGACAGGGTTTTTCTAATCAGAATCGACAACAGACCAACACCAACAACGATAGTTCAGGTATACATGCCGACGTCGCAAGCTGAAGATGAACAGATAGAGAAAGTGTATGAGGATATTGAAAGGGTAATGCAGTATGTAAAGGGGGACGAAAATCTAATAGCCATGGGCGACTGGAATGCAGTTGTAGGGGAAGGAGTAGAAGAAAACGTTACAGGAGAATATGGGCTTTGGACAAGGAATGAAAGAGGAGAAAGACTAATTGAGTTATGTAACAAGTTTCAGCTAGTAATAGCGAATACCCTGCTCAAGAATCACAAGAGGAGGAGATATACTTGGAAAAGGCCGGGAGATACAAGAAGATTTCAATTAGATTACATCATGGTCAGACAGAGATTCCGAAATCAGATACTGGATTGTAAGGCGTACCCAGGAGCAGATATAGACTCAGATCACAATATAGTAGTGATGAAGAGTAGGCTGAAGTTCAAGACATTAGTCAGGAAGAATCAATACGCAAAGAAGTGGGATACGGAAGTACTAAGGATGGACGAGATACGTTTGAAGTTCTCTAACACTATAGATACATCCATAAGGAATAGCGCAGTAGGCAGTACAGTTGAAGAGGAATGGACATCTCTAAAAATGAAGGAAAACATGGGTACGAAGAAGGTAGCTGCGAAGAAACCATGGGTAACGTTAGAAATACTGCAGTTGATTGATGAAAGGAGGAAGTACAAACATGTTCCAGGAAAATCAGGAATACACAAATACAAGTCGCTGAGGAATGAAATAAATAGGAACTGCAGGGAAGCTACGACGAAATGGCTGCAGGAAAAATGTGAAGACATCGAAAAAGATATGATTGTTGGAAGGACAGACTCAGCATACAGGAAAGTCAAAACAACCTTAGGTGAAATTAAAAGCAACGGTGGTAACATTAAAAGTGCAACGGGAATTCCACTGTTAAATGCAGAGGAGAGAGCATATAGGTGGAAAGAATATATTGAAAGCCTCGATGTGGGTGAAGATTTGCCAGATGTGATAGAAGAAGAAACAGGAGTCGATTTAGAAGAAATAGGGGATCCAATATTAGAATCGGAATTTAAAAGAGCTTTGGAGGACTTACGGTCAAATAAGGCAGAAGGGATAGATAACATTCCATCAGAATTTCTAAAATCATTGGGGGAAGTAGCAACAAAACGACTATTCACGTTGGTTTGTAGAATATATGAGTCTGGCGACATACCATCTGACTTTCGGAAAAAGCATCATCCACACAATTCCGAAGACGGCAAGAGCTGACAAGTGCGAGAATTATCGCACAATCAGCTTAACAGCTCATGCATCGAAGCTGCTTACAAGAATAATACACAGAAGAATGGAAAAGAAAATTGAGAATGCGCCAGGTGACGATCAGTTTGGCTTTAGGAAAAGTAAAGGGACGAGAGAGGCAATTCTGAAGTTACGGCTAATAATGGAAGCAAGGCTAAAGAAAAATCAAGACACTTTCATAGGATTTGTCGACCTGGAAAAAGCGTTCGACAATATGAAATGGTGCAAGCTGTTCGAGATTCTGAAAAAGGTAGCGGTAAGCTATAGGGGGACGGGTCATATACAATATTTACAACAACTAAGAGGGAATAATAAGAGTGAACGATCAAGAACGAAGTGTTCGTATTAAGAAGTGTGTAAGACAAGGGTGTAGCCTTTCGCCCCTACTCTTCAATCTGTACATCGAGGAAGCAATGATGGAAATAAAAGAAATGTTCAGGAGTGGAATTAATATACAAGGTGAAAGGATATCAATGATACGATTCGCTGAAGACATTGATATCCTGAGTGAAAGTGAAGAACAATCAAATGATCTGCTGAACGGAATGAACAGAGTACACAGTATGATTTGAGAGTAAACCGGAGAAAGACGAAGGTAATGAGAAGTAGTAGAATTGTGAACAGCGAGAAACTTAACATCAGGATTGATGGTCACGAAGTTAATGAAGTTAAGGAATTCTGCTACCTAGGCAGTAAAATAACCAAAGACGGACGGAGCAAGGAGGACATCAAAAGCAGACTCGCTATGGCAAAAAAGGCATTTCTGGCCAAGAGAAGTCTACTAATATCAAATACCGGCTTTAATTTGAGGAAGACATTTCTGAGCATGTACGTCTGGAGTACAGCATTGTATGGCAATGAAACATGGACTGTGGGAAAACCGGAACAGAAGAGAATCGAAGCATTTGAGATGTGGTGCTATAGACGAATGTTGAAAATTAGGTGGACTGATAAGGTAAGGAATGAGGAGGTTCTACGCAGAATCGGAGAGGAAAGGAATATGTGGAAAACACTGATAAGGAGAAGGGACAGGATGGTAGGACATCTGCTAAGACATGAGGGAATGACTTCCATGGTACTAGAGGGAGCTATAGAGGGCAAAAACTGTAGAGGAAGACAGAGATTGGAATACGTCAAGCAAATAATTGAGGACGTAGGTTGCAAGTGCTACTCTGAGATGAAGAGGTTAGCACTGGAAAGGAATTTGTGGCTGGCCGCAGCAAACCAATCAGTAAACTGATGACCAAAAAAAAAAAAAAATACTGGTGCCAAGGTAGCCCCTCAGGGCCGGCAACCAATATTTCATCACAGACGACGAGATTGTCTACGTCCTAGGTGTACCAGAAGCACCATGGTAAACATTGGCTATTTACATGCAAGATAATGGAAACAGACATTCGAAGCACTACTTCTCGCAGGAGGAGCTAGAGCCACGGCCTGCAGGAAGTATCACTACGCCAAAACCTGACTGGCTTGAGACAGCTATTTAGGGGCTAGAATATCAATCCTGATGTTATGTTTCCCGTTTTCTCACTTTTACTAATTCTCATTACTTCAACCAATCTTTGATTTACTGTCAGTCCATATTCTGTACTCATTAGATTGATCATTCCACTTTACTTTCACTCAGGATTGGAATCGTATCATTGATATCCTTTCATCTTGAATTCTGATTTCACTCCTGTACGATTTTCTTATTTCCATAACTGCATCTTCGATGCACAGACTGAACAGTAGAAGCGTAAGGCTACATCCCTGTCTTAAATTCCTTTTCACCCAAGCTCTTCGTACTTGTTTCTCCATCCTTATTTTTCCATTTGTGTCTTGTACATACTGTATATTAGACGCCTCTCCGTATATCTTACCTCTTTTTTCCTCAGAATTTCGAACATCTTGAACTACTTTACAATGTCGAACACCTTTTCTAGGTCAACAAATCCAGCGAACGTGCCTTGATTTTTCTTTAGCCTCGTTTCCATTAGCAACCGCTGCGTCAGAACAGCCTCTCTCGTGCCTTTTTGCATTTCCTAAAGCCAAACTGATTGTTATCCTGCATACCTTCAATTTTCTTTTTCATTCTGCTCTATGTTATTCTTGTCAGCAACTTGGATGTATAAGCTGTTATGTCGATTGTGCGATAATTCTCGCACTTGTTAGCTCTTGCAGCCTTCGGAATTGTGTGGATGATATTTTTCTGAAAGTCAGATGATACATCGCCAGGCTCATGTATCCTATACACCAACCGGAATAGTCGATTTGTTGCCACTTCCCACGATGATTTTAGAATTTCTGATGGAATGTTATCTGTCGCTTCTACCCTATTTGGTCTTAAGTCTTCCAAAGCTCTGTTAAATTTCGATTCTAATGTTGGGCACCCTCTTCTAAATTGACTCCTGTTACAAATCTCCCCCCTCCCCCCTCCCAATAGAGCCTTCAATGTACTTTTTCCACCAATACGCTCTCTGCTCTGCATTTAACAGTGAAATTCCCGTTGTACTCTTAATGTTACCTCCCTTGGTTTTTATTTCACCGAAGTTTGTTTTCACTATTTTCTTCTTCTATTTCTTCACATTTTCCATTCAGCCATTTCGTCTTAGCTTCCCGGCGCTTCCTATTTACTTCATTCTTCAGCGGCTTGGATTTTTGTACTCTTGAATTTCCCTTAGCATTCTTCATCTTCCTCCTTTCATCGATCAACTAAGGTATTTCTACTGTTAGCCATGGTATCTTAAGTTACCTTCTTTGTACCTACGTTTTTGTTTACAATCTCTGTGACTGCTCTTTTTAAAGATGTCCATTCCTCTTCAACTGTACTGCCAATGAGCTACTCCTTATTGCTTTGAGAATTTCAAGAGTATCTCAGCATTCCTTAGTACTCCAGCTTCGCACGTCTTTGCGTATTGATCCATCCTGAATAACATCTTCAAATTCAGCCTACACTTCATCACTACTACACTGTGATTTGCGTCTACATCTGCACCTTACAATCCAGTATATGATTTCGGAGTCCCTGACTGACCATGATGTAATCTAACTTAAATGTTTCCGTATCCCCCCCCCCTTTTCAAGTATATATCCTCCTCTTCCCCCCCCATGAACCATGGACCTTGCCGTTGGTGGGGAGGCTTGCGTGCCTCAGCGATACAGATAGCCGTACCTTAGGTGCAACCACAACGGAGGGGTATCTGTTGAGAGGCCAGACAAACGTGTGGTTCCTGAAGAGGGGCAGCAGCCTTTTCAGTAGTTGCAAGGGCAACAGTCTGGATGATTGACTGATCTGGCCTTGTAACAATAACCAAAACGGCCTTGCTGTGCTGGTACTGCGAACGGCTGAAAGCAAGGGGAAACTACAGCCGTAATTTTTCCCGAGGGCATGCAGCTTTACTGTATGATTACATGATGATGGCGTCCTCTTGGGTAAAATATTCCGGAGGTAAAATAGTCCCCCATTCGGATCACCGGGCGGGGACTACTCAAGAGGATGTCGTTATCAGGAGAAAGAAAACTGGCGTTCTACGGATCGGAGCGTGGAATGTCAGATCCCTTAATCGGGCAGGTAGGTTAGAAAATTTAAAAAGGGAAATGGATAGGTTGAAGTTAGATATAGTGGGAATTAGTGAAGTTCGGTGGCAGGAGGAACAAGACTTCTGGTCAGGTGACTACAGGGTTATAAACACAAAATCAAATAGGGGTAATGCAGGAGTAGGTTTAATAATGAATAGGAAAATAGGAATGCGCGTAAGCTACTACAAACAGCATAGTGAACGCATTATTGTGGCCAAGATAGATACGAAGCCCACGCCTACTACAGTAGTACAAGTTTATATGCCAACTAGCTCTGCAGATGACGAAGAAATTGAAGAAATGTATGATGAAATAAAAGAAATTATTCAGATTGTGAAGGGAGACGAAAATTTAATAGTCATGGGTGACTGGAATTCGAGTGTAGGAAAAGGGAGAGAAGGAAACATAGTAGGTGAATATGGATTGGGGGACAGAAATGAAAGAGGAAGCCGCCTGGTCGAATTTTGCACAGAGCACAACATAATCATAACTAACACTTGGTTTAAGAATCATGAAAGAAGGTTGTATACATGGAAGAATCCTGGAGATACTAAAAGGTATCAGATAGATTATATAATGGTAAGACAGAGATTTAGGAACCAGGTTTTAAATTGTAAGACATTTCCAGGGGCAGATGTGGACTCTGACCACAATCTATTGGTTATGACCTGTAGATTAAAACTGAAGAAACTGCAAAAAGGTGGGAATTTAAGGAGATGGGACCTGGATAAACTAAAAGAACCAGAGGTTGTACAGAGATTCAGGGAGAGCATAAGGGAGCAATTGACAGGAATGGGGGAAATAAATACAGTAGAAGAAGAATGGGTAGCTTTGAGGGATGAAGTAGTGAAGGCAGCAGAGGATCAAGTAGGTAAAAAGACAAGGGCTAGTAGAAATCCTTGGGTAACAGAAGAAATATTGAATTTAATTGATGAAAGGAGAAAATATAAAAATGCAGTAAGTGAAACAGGCAAAAAGGAATACAAACGTCTCAAAAATGAGATCGACAGGAAGTGCAAAATGGCTAAGCAGGGATGGCTAGAGGACAAATGTAAGGATGTAGAGGCCTATCTCACTAGGGGTAAGATAGATACCGCCTACAGGAAAATTAAAGAGACCTTTGGAGATAAGAGAACGACTTGTATGAATATCAAGAGCTCAGATGGAAACCCAGTTCTAAGCAAAGAAGGGAAAGCAGAAAGGTGGAAGGAGTATATAGAGGGTCTATACAAGGGCGATGTACTTGAGGACAATATTATGGAAATGGAAGAGGATGTAGATGAAGATGAAATGGGAGATATGATACTGCGTGAAGAGTTTGACAGAGCACTGAAAGACCTGAGTCGAAACAAGGCCCCCGGAGTAGACAATATTCCATTGGAACTACTGACGGCTGTGGGAGAGCCAGTCCTGACAAAACTCTACCATCTGGTGAGCAAGATGTATGAAACAGGCGAAATACCCTCAGACTTCAAGAAGAATATAATAATTCCAATCCCAAAGAAAGCAGGTGTTGACAGATGTGAAAATTACCGAACTATCAGCTTAATAAGTCACAGCTGCAAAATACTAACACGAATTCTTTACAGACGAATGGAAAAACTAGTAGAAGCCAACCTCGGGGAAGATCAGTTTGGATTCCGTAGAAACACTGGAACACGTGAGGCAATACTGACCTTACGACTTATCTTAGAAGAAAGATTAAGGAAAGGCAAACCTACGTTTCTAGCATTTGTAGACTTAGAGAAAGCTTTTGACAATGTTGACTGGAATACTCTCTTTCAAATTCTAAAGGTGGCAGGGGTAAAATACAGGGAGCGGAAGGCTATTTACAATTTGTACAGAAACCAGATGGCAGTTATAAGAGTCGAGGGACATGAAAGGGAAGCAGTGGTTGGGAAGGGAGTAAGACAGGGTTGTAGCCTCTCCCCGATGTTGTTCAATCTGTATATTGAGCAAGCAGTAAAGGAAACAAAAGAAAAATTCGGAGTAGGTATTAAAATTCATGGAGAAGAAATAAAAACTTTGAGGTTCGCCGATGACATTGTAATTCTGTCAGAGACAGCAAAGGACTTGGAAGAGCAGTTGAATGGAATGGACAGTGTCTTGAAAGGAGGATATAAGATGAACATCAACAAAAGCAAAACAAGGATAATGGAATGTAGTCTAATTAAGTCGGGTGATGCTGAGGGAATTAGATTAGGAAATGAGGCACTTAAAGTAGTAAAGGAGTTTTGCTATTTGGGGAGCAAAATAACTGATGATGGTCGAAGTAGAGAGGATATAAAATGTAGGCTGGCAATGGCAAGGAAAGCGTTTCTGAAGAAGAGAAATTTGTTAACATCCAGTATAGATTTAAGTGTCAGGAAGTCATTTCTGAAAGAATTCGTATGGAGTGTAGCCATGTATGGAAGTGAAACATGGACGATAAATAGTTTGGACAAAAAGAGAATAGAAGCTTTCGAAATGTGGTGCTACAGAAGAATGCTGAAGATTAGATGGGTAGATCACATAACTAATGAGGAAGTATTGAATAGGATTGGGGAGAAGAGAAGTTTGTGGCACAACTTGACCAGAAGAAGGGATCGGTTGGTAGGACATGTTCTGAGGCATCAAGGGATCACCAATTTAGTATTGGAGGGCAGCGTGGAGGGTAAAAATCGTAGAGGGAGACCAAGAGATGAATACACTAAGCAGATTCAGAAGGATGTAGGTTGCAGTAGGTACTGGGAGATGAAAAAGCTTGCACAGGATAGAGTAGCATGGAGAGCTGCATCAAACCAGTCTCAGGACTGAAGACCACAACAACAACATCCTCCTCTTGAAATTCTTGAATAGAGTATTCGCTATAACTAGCTGAAATTTATTTCTGAACTGAATTAGTCTTCCTCCTCTCTCATTCATTGTCCTAAATTCATTCTCTCCTGTAATCGTTTCCTCTGCTTCTTCCTGTACATTAGAATTCCAGTTCCCCGTGACTATTAGATTATCATTACCCTTTACGTATTGTGTTACCCTTTGAATATCCTCATTTTCTTTCTCTTTCTCTTCATATTCAGCTTGCGTCATCGACAAGTGTACGTGAATTATCGTTGTTGGCGTTGGTTTGCTGACGAGTCTGATAAGAACAACCCTATCACTGAACTGTTCACAGTAACACCCTCTTCGCTCTACCTTCCTATTCACATCGTGTGCTACTCCCGTTATACCGTTTTCTGCTGCCTATACTCGTCTCACCAGAAAGCTTGTCTTCCTTCCATTTCACTTCACTGACCCCTCCTGTATCTAGCTTGAGCATTTTCATTTTCCTTTTCAGATTTTCTAGCTTCCCTACGACGTTGAACCTTCTGACTTTCCACTTCCCGACTAGTAGATCGTTGTTCTTTTATTGGCTGTTGAATATTTTTCTCGTGGTTACCTCCTCCTTGGCAGTCCCTGCCCGGAAATCCGAATGGGGGACTCTTCCAGAATCAATTGAGAGATCATCATGACATTTTTCAGTTACAGGCCACGTGTCCTGTCGATACGCGTTGTGTGTCTTTAATCCAATGCTTTCCAATGCCTTCTGCATCCTTATTCCGTTTACCATTGTTGATTCTCCCGCCTTTAGGGGCAGTTTCACAACCCAAGGAACCTCTATCCTCTCCTCTTTAACAAGACCGTTGAACGAATGAATGTGACTTCTTATGCTGAATGTCTTCGGCTGTTTTGTCCTATATTTTCTAATGGCAAGAAGAAAGTGCTTGGTCTACCTTCGATTACTGACCGTTATAATTAAGGCAAATAAGGACATTACATTATTGTTAAAGTGTGTAAACTAAATAGCTACTTATAACAAGTAATCTTTATTTACGACGATCTGTTTCGGCTTAATCGCCATTTTCAAGCACCTAGAATTAAAATTTTGGTGGGAACAGGTGTGGATGCCAGTGTCATTCATATTATAGTAGCTGTCCTGTACTTTCGTCTATGTTGATATGACGTCCGTACTGCGTCTATAGTGGACTGTTTTGTAACTGTCACTGCTTTATGTTGAAATTAAATGTTAGTTACGACATGACAGCAGTTTGACTGTTTCACACTTGCGACGCTATATGTTTACAAAAATTGTTCATATCAGCAGCGATATTATTTTATTAACTAACATTTGATAAGATTATCTTTGGTTGTTGCATATGTTACTTCCGATTTAGCCATTTTCGTATTCTGAAAGTTCAATGAATTTTTTAAGGTAGTACTTGTGTCTAAATTCTGTACGTTGGTTTAAAATTTATTGCCGCTATTTTCTCGTGTACTTATTAATTTCTAATTCCTCAAGAATGTTCACAGCCAAACCCTTTGGTATTCTGTGCAGTATCTGTAGTGAATTTTCGATAGTGTCAGCAACGTAATTTTTATTTTTCAAATGTAGAAAGAATCTCGACTGATTATATTCGCTCTCTCTAATGTATTGTTTATATCTCACGTTGAAATTTCTTCCCGTTTGGCCAATGTAAAAGCTGTTACAGCTGCCACATGTGATTTTCTATATGCCTGGGTTATCATACTTCGAAGTTCTATAAGTGGCGGAACGTAATTTTATTGAAATGTTTTTACTGGTTCGAAAGGCTAGTCGACTAATTATGGCTTTAAAAAGTGCATTAATTCTGTTGGTTACTGTACCAAGGTATCTTACTTTCTGCATCTGTGATGTTTCTCGAGTTAGGCATATGTCATTATGTGATGTGTTCTGCTTTGGTGTTTCACATTTTTAATATAGTTTTGTGGTTATGTTGGGGTCAAAATCATTTGTATAGGCTATATAACGAAGTGTGGTAAATTCTTTTTTAATTGCTGGCTTTTCTAATGGGAGTTTAGTTACTCTATTAATCACTGAATGAAAAAATGCTAGTTTATGGGCCATTGGGTGACAGGAATTGGAATTTATAATATTGTCAGAAGCGGTATTTTCTCTATAGACATCAAATGTGTGGCAATTACTATTTTTGCCAATGTGAGGTATTTTCTTTCTAAGTTTCCATAGTGAATTCAATTTTAGGGTGCAGTTGGTTGAGTTTTTAACGCATATTTTCGATATCTGCATGGCTGCCATCTACCAGCATGAGAGTATCATCTATATACCTAAAATAGGAAACAATTTGGTTCAGAGTTTTCCAATCTAAAGAATTTCTCTTCTAGAGAATTTAGGAAAATATCGGCTAATGTGCCTTCTGCAATGTTCCCATCGCTACTCCATGTGCTTGCGTACAAATTTTGTTGTTAAATTCAAAATAATTTTATGCTAATGGTATTTCCCAGAGATTTATAATATCAAGTGTTCCAGCTATGGATATTTTCCTATATTGTAACAGGTTATGTTTTATTATTTGGATTGTTTTCTGTACCGGCACAGTGGCGTATAGATTAGTGACATCAAACGAAACAAATTTACCATTAGATGGTACTTGTATGTCTTTTACATCTCTTGCCAAAGTAAGCGAATTTTTGATTGTGTGATTTTTGTTGAAAGTATAAAATTTGGTTATTAGTGCGTTTACATTTTTGCTTGTAAAATATGATGAGCTATTTATGCGATTAATTGTGGGCGCAATCGACTGTCGGATGTATGTGTCTTTGGTTGGGCTCGTAATTTTGGGTAGTTGGATTCATTACCGTGTATGTTCTTTATTCATGTTCAGTGAGAATGTTAGTACAGCTGTTAATGACTTCCTTTATTTTAGCTGCAGATCTCTTGGTAGGGTTGTGTAGCAGTTCTGTGGGATTGTTAGAGTCAAAGAATGACATGACCTTATCTATATGGTCGTTATTGTTAAGTGTGACCACACTACTGCCTTTATCAGTTTGTCATGCTGCTAGCATCATTTAATAGTTTATGATTTATCTTATTCAGAATGTTATGTTTTGTCTTGGGCTGGTATTTGTATGTATACTGTTTGCTTAATTCCCTGTCTATAATGTTTGTTATATTAACTGTAATTTAATTTTGTTATCTATATGAGAGATTAGCTACATCTATTGCAACCTTAACAGTGGCTATCAAATGCTTCACAGAATTTTCCTGTGGTGTTGGGGCTATGTCGCATTTCAGAACTTTTGTAAGGAGATTTGTTTCGTTATCCGTAAATTCTATATTTGTGAAATTTTCTAAATGTGGGTGAAACCGAAAATCAGATTCATGTTCATGTGTGGGTTGTCGTATGTGATGCTGAATGTGTAAACATTTTGTGAGGTTTTTATTATGGGTACGTCGAATAAGTCTGCTTGTGTTTCACACATATCTCTCTAAAAACTGTGCAATATAATCAAAAGTTAAAGGTGTTACACCGTTACTTAACTTTAGATGTGCTACGGAGAGTTCTTGATTCGCTGATTCTTTTCGATGTAATTTGTCCTGTATTTCTTGTCTTACCCACAATCTTGCTGCATAGGTCTTGATTTGAAGTACGAGAACTGGTCTTGCTGTCACTTTTATGAAGGCATATGTAGGAATGTCATTATATCGAAGACAATGATTATTATACTTGATGCCTTCAATTATCTTCACCAATTTGACTTTTAAGCGAATAAAACTAACTCGAGAAACATCACAGACGCAGAAAATAAGACACGTACCAGCAGTCTACCTTGGTAGAATATCCAACAAAACTGATGCATTTTTCAAAGGCTAGTTGAATCAATTCTTGAGGAATTAGAAATTTACATGTACATGAGAAAATAACCAAAATAAATATTAAACTAACGTACAGAAATTAGACATAAGTACTCCCTCAAAAACGTTATTGAACTTTTAGAATACGAAAATGGCTCAATCGGAAGTACCATATGCAACTACCAAAGACTCTCATAACAGATTTTAGTTAATAAAATAATATCGCTGCTTATTTGGAAAATCCTTATAAACATATAGCGTCGTAAGCATGGAACAGTCAAACTGCTGTCATGTCGCAACTAACGTTTAATTTCAACATAAAGCAGTGACAGTTACAAAACAATCCACTAACGACGCAATATGGACGCCATATCAGTCTAGACGTAAGCACAAACAGCTACTTTAGTATGAATGACATTGGCATTCATACCTACTCCCACCCATATTGTAATTTTAGGTACTTGAAAATGGCGATTACGCCGAAACAGATTGTCGTAAATAAAGATTACTTGTTATAAGGAGCTATTTGGTGTGTCTACTCCAACAATCATGTCGTTGTCCGACTTATATTACGCTGCTGGCCCTGAAGAAGAAAAAAAATTATATTATAACAACATCAAGCTACATTAGTAGTACATAAATTATTAACAACCACTATATGCTTATTTAAAGAAATCAAACTTGTTTTGAACTGAAGGAATTAATTAAAACCAACTGTATTTATAATTTAAGGAAAATCACTTCCTTTTTCCTATAACATACTGTAGGCCATTTGCGTGCAATATTATTGATGTATGACACTAAGTCCATGGAATTAAAATGGACGCAATGGAAGGATTAACTACAATACCATCAAAGATCAGAACAGTAGTACAACATTAATGAATTCATTTGTCACTAGTCCTAGAAGAGGCCGAATAATTAACAAGTAGTGCAATACACGAGTCAGCCTGAGTTGAATTGAGCTGTCTGTCCTACAGTATGCCTTTGCATGACCTTCCTCATCGATGAAACACTTCAGTGCCTCTTCAGAAATTCGCCCTTTCGTCTGCCAGAGGTACAGCGTTGTACAGTACTCCAAACTGCTCGTTTCCAGTCATCCACTGTTCTTAGAGGCGTTGCCCTTTACGCCACCATAAGTGCGCTTAATATTGGGTATAGAAATGTGTGGCTTATCAGAAACTGCTCGACTACTGCGTGTCAGTCTTTTTAACTCCCTATACAGGCTCACTGTGGGACTTGATAGCACTTTCAAACTCGTGAGTGATTCCTTCCACTGGTTTTACGTGATTTTTTTACAGAAATCCTCCGCAGTGCTCGACGATGCCTGTCCGTCATCACTTGGGGTCTGATTTAGCTGTGTATCTTCCTTCGCGTTACAATCTTTAGGTGCATTGAAATGTCTCTTGTGGATTTGTTGCTCATGAGACATCCAGTCACTAGTTCATGCTCGAAATCACTGAGCTCTCCTGATCGATACACTACTCTGTAACTGCTCCTCTACTGCCAACACAATACTCCTCTCCTCCTTTTATACTGGTCTCTTCAGGTGAATGCCGGGATGATTCCTTTGAAAGGGTACAGCCAACTTTCTTCTCCATCCTTCGCTAATCCGATCGAACCACTGAATTCGCTGCTTGGTCCCCTCCCCCGAATCAACCAACCACTCCTCCTTTTGTACTGTCACGTCCACCTCCTTTGGTTAATTTCACATCGTACAGGGTGGTCATGAGCAGCCTGGAAAGTTTTAACTTCACGCCGTTCCGAGTACATTAACAACGAAAGTAACCAATCTGGTTGCTGCGCGCAAATTCAAGCGAAACGCCAGAGATTGTATCGCCAAATGTGTTCTTTGTTTGGTTTCTTAAAACCGAGCAACAGAGGATACAAAAATCGGCCACCCACCTAACTTCAATAACACTTCCAATAATCATTCTGCCAGAAATGGAAACATCTATGTGAGCCTTAGGAAGTCATTAATGAACCAAAAACAACAATGAGACGTTAGTAAGAACAGCATCCAAGTCAAAGGCTGAGCAGTCTCGTGCGTTATCTTCTACCCTTTGAGAACAAATGACACCAACTGTATCTGGCGGGGCGCTTGCATTTATGCGCGACAGATTTACAGGCTATCAGCAATGCTAATTAATTTGGAAATGCCGCAACATATCGGATTTTATTCTGAATAAGTATTTATCGGCACAAACTACCCAGCAACACTCTTACAAGCTTTTTAGACCGTTTCTCACCAGCCTGTCTAGGAACGTCGTGCTACCCTTCATCAGATAGCGCAGAATGCTCGTAGCAGACGCAGCAGGCTGCCGTGTTGCCCCTCGTCCCCTGATGTAACACCAGCACGCTGACACCATTGTCTTGCTGGTTGCCGACGCTAGGCGTAGCGGTACACAACCCACAAACAACAGGAGGCCATGCGTGACTCCCGCGGGCAGGTCCCGCTTGTTCTAATCTTCACCAGTTCCAGCTCTACTTTAGCAAATTTCAGTTTCATTTTGCCACCCAGCGGTTTCTGGGTACATGGAGGCTGTACTGAGCTCTACCACGGTGCCACCTCGCGTGTTATCGAGAGGCTGTGCCATATTATCTGAGAAGGAGGGGTACACGACGTTTGGATCACGGATTTACTTCACATTTTGTATATCTTTAGGAGAACTTTAAAACAACATAATGTGCAAGAAGTAAGGTGCACCAATCCCGCAGTTCCGAGAAAATCGCAAGAGAAATTTTATGCGTTTATTAAGTACCCGATATATGTGTGCGTAGGGGCTTGCTGTAATAAGTCATTATGGTCAATTAGCAGGTCAGAGGGTTGGCTGCCCTCTATAATAAAAAAAACTGAGGACATGGATCAACGATGAATTTGAGTGAGTCTCACGGGACGCCCGCCCCGAACAAATGCAATGATCAATAACGTACAAAATGAGATAAAAAATATCGTTAGCGTTCGCTCATCGCAAGAGGGTTGTCTTCGAGGCGACGATTTGAAGTTTATCAACACTTATCTTTCAATCTATATTTTTTCATCACTGTTCACATTACTTAATTAATATGAATTTGAGAGGTAATATGATGAAAATAACACCTGCATTTTCACGTAATTATAGTGAATTTCATGAGTTCTTTGACTATTTTCGTATTGCAATTAAATTTTCAAAGATGAGGAAGCGGCTTCAAAAGCTCAAGTCAAACTTCGGTAAGTAATGGTGAGAATGACGTTACTCAGTGATACAGAAAGTCAAATTGTGCCAGACCGTAAGAGTAATGCACAATTACTCGTCGGATGTGCTGTCGACGTCACACGTTGCAGGATGGTATTTGTCATACAGACATGGAAAGCATAATTTCAAACGGCATCTACTAAATCGAATGAATGCTGTTTTCCCGCTCTTAAAGTGAATGTTCCGAGTTTCTACGGGAAAACACACCTCTCTGATATTTTCAAAAAATTTTTTCTTCCGATAGTACAGATTAAAAAGTAAGTTTGAGCGTGAGCCGAACAGTCGCCTAGTATACGTTCATCCTACGAAGTTGGAATCCTAACCACTTGACCACTAACAGATACGTAACACACATAATAGACCCGTAAATCTTCTTTTCAGATTCTCTCGGAATTTCCAAACTCGCTCTTTATGTTGTTTTAATGGCGTATCAGAGGTGTACCAGGTCTGAAGTAACTCTGTAATCCAAACGTCGCGATCTATCCTTTTGAGTAGCCGCAAAAGCATCCAATTACATGCATAGGGAACTACCCTTTACACTGTCGCATTGTCACGTGTTACCAAAATGCCAGCTATAGTGAAAAACAGGCTGTGTAATAAAACGTGCTCACGACCGGCATATAAATGGAGCGCAAATTACGAGGTGCAACAATTAGAAAGGTTACCGTCAGAGTTTCAGCGTGGCGAACGGGTTAACGTGATTTACAATATTTTAGTATCCAAGAATGTCTACATATGCATCTAGATCTGCATCTATATCTACATACTAGTCCACAAGCCACCGTACTAGATCTGCGTCTATATCTACATACTACTCCGCAAGCTACCGTACTGTGTGTGGTGGAGAATACCCCGTACCACTACTGGTAGTTTCCTTTCCTGTTCCACTCGCAGGCAAAGCGAGAGAGGAACGACTGTCTAAACGCGTCCGTATGAGCCCTAATTTCTCCTGTATTACCTTCGTGGTCCCTACGTGAAATGTATGTTGGCGGCAGTAGGATCGTTCTGCAGTCAACTTCAAATGCCAGTTCTCAATTTTTTTTTTCATAGTGTTCCTCGAAAAAAACGTAGCCTTCCTCCCAGGGACTCCTATTTGAACTGCGTGTTGTTCAACCTACCGGTAACAAACCTAGTAGATCATCTCCGAATTGTCTATCTCCAATCCGACCTTTTGCGAATCACAAACACTCTAGCAGTACTCAAGGATGGGTCGCACTAGTGTCCTATATATGTTGTTTTGTTGCAAATGAACAAGGCTTTCATAAAATTCTCTGAATGAAGCAAAGTCGGCCATTCGCCTTCCCTACCACAATCCTCACATGCTCTACTCTTTTCATATCGCTTTCCAAAGTTATGCCTAGATATTTAAACGACAACATCAGTCATGACACTATTAACGCTGTATCCGATTTTTATGCGTTTGCTTTTTCTACTTACCGGCATTAACAAAAATTTTTCTACATTTACTGTCAGTTGCCATTTAGAACACCAACCAGAAATGCTGCCTAAGTCATTTCGTATCATCTTACAGTAACTCAGTTTCAACATCTTCCAGTACATCGCAGCCATGTGAGCAAACAGCCACAGATTGCTTTGTTAGCAGTCGGCACTGGCGTAACGTATCAGCTGCTTTCCCGAAATCTAGAAATAACCAATCTATCCGCTGCTCTTCGTCCGTAGTTCGCAGCACATCGTGTGAGACCAGGATAATTTGAGTTTCACGCGAAGGAAGCTTTCTATAGCAGTGGTGATTCGTGAACACAAGCTTTCCGGTCTCTAGGAAATTTATGACATTCGAATCCAGAAAACGTTCTAGAATTCAGCAGCAAACAGTTAAGGATATTGGTATCCAATATTGTGTATCTCTGCTTATGTGGTAATTTTGGAGGAAGCATCAAACAATGATGGTAAATTTTGCTGTTTTGGAGATTCCACCAGAACACAATTAAGGCGAAGTAAATGATTGCGTCTGGCCTATGACCTTCCCTCTATTTCTCTTCAAGACTGTTGCGTTGGCTAACATGATCGAAGGTTCACGCAGATAGTGAATAGGGTAAATAAAAAGAGAAAAAAAAATATCAGCACGGACACCGGAGACAGCGGCTGCGTTGTGCGCCCGTCTCTGCGGAGCAAGTTCTAATTTCTTCGCCGTTTTAATCTCCTAAATCCTGAACTACGCGGCGAGTGGTGCGACGATCTCCTGGGAAGCGGCGCTCACTTGGCGCTATCTCTCGATGAGTAACCGGCAAGATTAGCGCGGCCGGCATTTGCATGAGTTTCATTTAGCGGATGCCGGCCGCGCCGCTGCCTCGATAGCCGGCGCTGTAAACCACGGGTATCAGGCGCGCTGCCTGCACTGCTTCGTATCTTCGCAGCTTTGCCCGCGCGCGGCGATTCTGCAGCAGACATGCGCAACCGAGGCGGCTGCCAGCCCTGTGACCATGTGCAGCAAATTTATGTGACAAAGGGACGTTGTCGCAGTCCCCGTCCGACCCTGTAGCCAGTACGACAGACTTCGTTCTTATCGCTACAGCCAAGTGCTGGCACGAGCTGGAAACGTCGCGCTTACTACTTGTGGAGTCTCGTAGTGGAAGGAAAAGAAACAAAAGCAAATGGATCCGGGAGTGAATTATCTTCTTTTTATGAAAAGAATATTTCAACGTGTGACATATGTGGTGGGTGCAATAGGCATCTGAAGGAGAGGCTGTTCTGTTAAGGTTGTACGTTATGGTTTCATTGGGGTGAATGTAGCGGCTAGGAAACTGGGATAGATAATATGTCTCTTTCATGGCAATGTAGGTCATTTAGAGAGGACAAAAAAATCGCTGAATAGGAGACAAAAATTTGTGCCCTTAAGGCTGACATAGAAAACATGAATTCGGAATTATGCGGGCTAAGGGAGAAAAAGAGACGGGATGCTGGAAGGAGGTAGGAAGCAAAGGGTGAAAGAGGGAAACTGATGAAAAAACTTTCGAAATTCAGTAAGTATACTAGTTTGGCTTGCTATCTTAAGTATTGGAGGAAGGACCTCATCCAGATGGAGTTGAATGTAGGTTAAAGCAGGATATTAGCGTAAAGCATAAAAAAAACATGTCGAGATCAAATCAGTATAGGGAAAGAAGAATTCTGCTTCTAGGTAGCAGTCAAGGGAGGGCTGCAGGTAAGCAGCTTCAGGAAAAATTAGGTGCAGGATACCAGGTCACAAGTTTTGTGAAACCAAGTGCTAGTGTTAGGCAGGTGACAGAAAACTTAGCTCATCTATGCAGGGACGTTAAGAACGTCAGGTTATTACAGTTGGGAGAGCAGGAAACAGCCTGGCTATGAATCCAAGACATGGTATTGGGAGTGACCTGGATAAAATAGGAGCAGAAATTGAGCACACAAATGTGGGGTTTGTTGAGCTCTTTCAGTGCTATGATCGGCGCTGGCAAAACACTGCCGTAAGGCATGTGAACACTGAGCAGAACAGTATGCTCCAGACATGGGCAAAATCTCAGATAATTGTTGTTCCAGTTGATGCTACTGGTAGCTGGAGGAAAAATAGGAAGAGGAAAGATAAGTTAGCTTCTCTATAAGCAAATACTGTATGAGGGCCATAGTGATGATCCCTTTGGTTAATGGGAAGAGCCAGACAGGTATTTTAGCTTAAATCCAAAGTACAGACAGACTAAAAAGAATAAAAGAAGCTTCATGTACAATAAATACGGATACAGCTAAGGATAGTATCAATATACTTCATCAGGGGAATAAAAAATTAAGTACAAGTGATGTTGATGTTGTTGTTGTGGTCTTCAGTCCTGAGACTGGTTTGATGCAGCTCTCCATGCTACTCTGTCCTGTGCAAGCTTCTTCATCTCCCAGTACCGACTGACACCTACATCTTTCTGAACCTGCTTAGTGTATTCATCTCTTGGTCTTCCTCGAAAATTTTTACCCTTCACGCTGCCCTCCAATACTAAACTGGTGATCCCTTGATGCCACAGAACATGTCGTACTCAACCGCTCCGTTCTTCTAGTCAAGTTGTGCCACAAACATCTCATCTCCCCAGTTCTATTCAATACCTCCTCATTAGTTATGTGATCCACCATCTAATCTTCAGCATTCTTCTGTAGCACCACAATTCGAAAGCTTCTATTCTCCTCTTGTCCAAAATATTTATCATCCATGTTTCACTTCCATACATGGCTACCCTCCATACAAATACTTTCAGAAACAACTTCCTTACACTTAAATCTTTACTCGATGTTAACAAATTTCTCTTCTTCAGAAAGGCTTTCCTTGTCATTGCCAGTCTACTTTTATATCGTGTCTACTACGACCCTCATCAGTTATTTTGCTCCGCAAATAGCAAAAGTCCTATACAACTTTAAGTGTCTCATTTCAAAATATAATTCCCTCAGCATCACCGGACTTAATTCGACTACATTCCGTTATCCTCGTTTTGCTTTTGTTGATGTTCATCTTTTATTCTCCTTCAAGACACTGTCCATTCCGTTTAACTCCTCTTCAAAGTCCTTTGCTGTATCTGACAGAATTACAATGTCATCAGCAAACCTCAAAGGTTTTATTTTTTCTCCATGGATTTTAATACCAACTCCCAATTTTTCTTTTGTTTCCTTTACTGCTTGCTCAATATACCGATTGAATAACATCGGGGAGAGGCTACAACTGGGTCTCATACACAAAACAAGGGTATAAATACAATACTGTAGAAGTAAGCAAATCTGGTGTCGATCAGTACTTTCACGTTTGTGCACATGAACTCTAGCTAGATAACGTAGTGTTGATATTAGGAACGTGGACTAGAAGTATTATTAATGACACACAACTTATAATCTATGATCAGTTTCCCTACACGTATAGCTCAAGACAAAAGTACTCGAATAGATAATATATTTTTACAGCAAGAGTATGTAAAACTAACACATGAATGAGATTTTCACTCAGCAGCGGAGTGTGCGCTGATATGAAACTTCCTGGTAGATTAAAACTGTGTGCCCGACCGAGACTCGAACTCGGGACCTCTGCCTTTCGCGGTCAAGTGCTCTACCATCTGAGCTACCGAAGCACAACTCACCCCCGCTACTCACAGCTTTACTTCTGCCAGTACCTCGTCTCCTACCTTCCAAACTTTACAGAAGCTCTCCTGCGAACCTTGCAGAACTAGCACTCCTGAAAGAAAGGATATTGCGGAGACATGGCTTAGCCACAGCCTGGGGGATGTTTCTCATTTTGGAAACGTCTTCGGTCCCGGGTTCGATCCCCGCCACTGCCTAAATTTTGATAAATAACTAGCATTGGCGGCCGAAGACTTCCGGCATAAGAAGTCAGCCTCATTCTGCCAACGGCCTTGTCAAAGAGGGCGGAGGAGCGGATAGAGGTTCAGGGCACTCTCTTGTCCTAGGGGTGGGAAATTGCCCCTCAAGGCGGAAGAATCAGCAGTGATCCACGACATGAGGATGCAGAAGGCAACGGAAACCACTGCATTAAAGACACGTAACGTGTATCCACAGGACATGTGGCCTGTAATTGAAGAAGTGACATGATGATCTCTCCATTGGCAAAAGATTCCGGAATAGTCCCCCATTCGGATCTCCGGGAGGGGACTGCCAAGGGGGAGGTTACCATGAGAAAAAGATTGAATAATCAACGAAAGGATAACGTTCTACGAGTCGGGGGGGCGGGGGGGGGCGTGGAATGTCAGAAGCTTGAACGTGGTAGGGAAACTAGAAAATCTGAAAAGGGAAATGCAAAGGCTCAATCTAGATATAGTAGGGGTCAGTGAAGTGAAGTGGAAGGAAGACAATGATATCTGGTCAGATGAGTATCGGGTAATATCAACGGCAGCAGAAAATGGTATAACAGGTGTAGGATTCGTTATGAATAGGAAAGTAGGGCAGAGGATGTTTTATTTTATTTATTTATTTACTTATTGCCAAATTATAGACCTGTTACGTGATGTTTAAAACAGGTCGTACATCTTACAAGTTTCGTTTTTCATCTTTTTTCAGTTTTCTTTCCTTTTTTTTTATCTACAACATTTACAAAGAATGTTTCAAAATAACAATAATTGGATGTTGAAATATAAATAAAATTTTGTTGTTTTTAAGAAGAATATAAAAAGAAGATAGGATAGATGAGAGATTTGTTAGTACCTTCACCGAGTGTGACTGACGGTGAATACCTCGGAATGGTTTCATCGAGCCGTTGACCGCCAGTCACACAGACGCACACAAATGGTTATTAGTAGGCAAATAATGTTTCTTATCCTATTTGTTACTAATTATATGTATTAACTACATTAGGTGCGCATCCACGTACAGCATTTGGTGTTTTCTTGGCTAGATTGCCAGCAATTTGCTTATTTACATTCACATCTCAGCTTCCTCCTCGCTGTCACTGTGGGTATCGCTGTCCATCCTCTGGAGATTTCTGTTACGCTGTACATAGGCATGTCTGTGATGTCGTGCCCGCATATACTCTTCATGTGTTGTTTTTGAAATACTTTTTGTCAGTGCGTTTAATTGTGCCCATTGTTCTTCGTCTCTTATTGCTGTGTATATATCTATGTCTGTATCTGTCTCACCTAAGTGTAGTGTATGCCTATTGTTCGCGTATTGCCCGCAGAAAAAGACAGTGTGTTCTGGTGAACCTTCTTTCCCGCATGTGCATGTAAGTGTCTGCCTCAGACTCACGCGGTTTAAGTGCGTGGGATAAGGTCCGTACCCGGTTAAGAAATGTACCATACCGCGGCTGGGATCGATATGTCTCATTCTCAACCGCTCCCTTATGTCAGGGAGAAAGTCGTGCAGTCTACGTCCCTTATCACTTACATCCCACTCACCTTGCCATGTATCCAAACGCCAACTTTCAAGGTGACGTATCGTCTCTATGGGCACACCGGTCATTGTGTGTACCTTATCTAGTCTCCCCACCTTTAACCAGTACCTTGCAGCTCTGTATCTGATCGTGATATCTATGGGGCATATTCCGAGCACCACATCCGTTGAGGTGATACCGAAGGCTCCAGATAGCCTAAGTAGGACACTTCTCTGCCCTCGTCTGACGGATGCCTTGTTGGTGACCACGTTCAGTCTATGAGCCCACGTGCTAGCTGCAAAGCTGAGTACTGATTCGAAGAGCGCACAGTGGTATGTACGTATGACTGGTAGAGGTAGTCTGTACTGTTTTGAATTTAGCCTC
The DNA here is from genome assembly GCF_023864345.2 of Schistocerca serialis cubense. Lineage (NCBI taxonomy): Eukaryota > Metazoa > Arthropoda > Insecta > Orthoptera > Acrididae > Schistocerca > Schistocerca serialis. The sequence continues at coordinate 644,923,072 of NC_064638.1, read as the reverse complement.
ACCAGTTTGTGGAGTATTTTTTCTGCTTTGTCTGTTGTTAGCCTTAGGTGTTCGTGGAAATTCAATTTTTCATCTATGTGTACCCCAAGATAGCGCGAAATGCGTGCTCGTTTGATGTTTGTGTCCCCAATTTGAAGAATTCCTTTGAAGTGATCCTTTCAGTAAAGTGTATGTTGTTTTGTTTTCGGCTATCCTGAGTTTGTTGTTGTGACACCACTGAGTAATTGTTTGTAGTAATCCACTGGCTTTCTCTTCTAACTGGGCTCTGTTGTTTGCAGTGACTACAACTAATAGTTCATCTGCGTAGGCGACAATTCCGTCTGACCTGTCATCCCCATCCAGAAGTTGTAGGAGGGGTTCGATTGTTATGTCCCAGAAGATGGGGCCGCAGATCGACCCTTGAGGACAGCCTTTGGTAATTCTTTTAATTACTTTCCGGCTGTCCATCTGACATTCGACTACTCTGCCTTTACAGTAGTCCAGAAAACTGTCGTACAGTGATTGCTGTACCTCCAGATGTCTTAGCCTCTGAAACAGTGCTGGCCACCAAAGATTATCAAATGCTCCGGCAATGTCAATCTGCCATGGCGTATTTCTGTTTTGTGGTGTTAACTATGTGCAGGGCCTGGTTTATGGCATCATCTATTGATCTGCCAGATCTGAAGCCGAACTGGTGTTGGCTCGTACCCCTGAGAGCTCTGTGTGTTTGCAGGCGCTTACACAGTAGCTTCTCCTGAATCTTTGCTAGGGTGTCTATTAGGCATATTGGCCTGTAAGTCTTTGGATCTGAAGGATCCTTGTCCGCTGATTTCTTAATAATGACTGCTTTGGAGGTTTTCCATACTTTAGGTACCCTGCCCAGCCGTAAGGCATCGTTCAGTAACGTTGTTAGGAACGGGGTGATCTGCGGTGCTAGTTTTTTCAATGTTTCCGAGTGGATACCATCCGGTCCAGGTGATTTTTTGTTTTTGAGCTCTGAGATTGCTAGCGCAACCTCTTCTTGCGCAAAAGGACAGGTGACAGTTGCAGTGTTGTATGGTGTGTGTAGGTTTTCTCTTAGTGTTGCATGATATTGTGTGTCTGTATCGATAACGTCGTCAGGGAGCAGTTTATACAGCAGAAACTCCGCTGTATTCCTCCATCCCCTCGTCATGGTGCCGTCATCCTGCCTTAGCGTTCCCAGAACTAGTGGGGTTTTTATCTTCTCTGTCAGTATTTTGTATGGTTCCCCCCATATACTTTGCTCTGTTTGTGTTGTTACAAATAGCTCCCATTGTTGTCTACGCGTGTTGTATAGGGTCTGTCTGTATAAGTCTTGTGCATGCCTATATGCTTCAAGTCTTATTCGTCGGTCCCTATCTGCTATCGTCCTTTGATATAATTTTCGTTTGCGTCTTGCGTCTTGTTTGAGTCTCGTAAGTTCGTTGGTCCATGGTACTGGTGAGCAATTTGTGTTCTTTGCTGTCGGTATTGATGTGTTTTGTGCATGTTGTATCACCTGTGTTAACTTGTGTGCTCTATAATCGATACTTCCATTGGTGTTTTGTAGATCGTGTCGTTGGATAATTTCCGTTAATTTGTTCCAGTCTGCTTTGTGCAACAGCGAGTGTCTGGTGTGTGATTTGGTCATTGTGTTCTGAGTGTGAGTCAGTGTGTATGTTATGACATTATGATCACAACTGGTTATGTTGTCGTGTACAGTCCAGTTTGTTACGTATGCCATTGCTGCATTATTTGCTAGCGTGAAGTCGATATTACTGCTCGTACCATCGAACCCTGCATATGTTGGTATGGGTCCTTCCGTATTCATTTCATGTAATTGTGTTTCTTGTATTAGATCGGTGATTATGCGTCCTCTGTCATCTGTTCTGTCTGAGTTCCAGAGGGTCGATCTGGAATTAATGTCAGCAATTATCAGTAATTTTTTGCCTCTGGCATACATTACTAGGTCTCTGATGTAGTCTGCATACGGCTGTATTTGATGGCTGTATTGGGCGTACATGGATGCAATGACCCATGTGACGTTCCCGTTAGTTATCTCTATGGTAACGAAGTGCTGATTGCATAACTGTGTTACCTTAACTATGTTATAAGTTCTATTTAGAATTACTATTGCAGCCTTACAGTTATTGCTGCATGTTTTGGTAGACATATCAGTTGCCCGTTTCTGTTATAGTGTTCTTGTAAGCACATGATGTCTGCCTGCAGGTCTAGTGCTATTTTAGGGATTTCCGCGCTGACTGTCGTACTGTTTTTTGTATTATGTTGTAAGATATTCATTTTTTGTCTATGTGTTCTGGGTGTTTTACGTGTACAAAACATTTACTGCCAGTCTGTGAGTAATCAAAATATGTTCGTCCGTGTGCTCTTGCATGATCTATATATATTTTGTCCAAGTCGAAAGATTCTGACCTGCGCAGGCAGACCTGGAGCATGAGATCGAGCAGCGGCTCTGCTGATGTAGGAATATTTTCTGTCTTTAGGATTATTCTGTCTGTTTGCTCAGTTACTGAAAAACAGAGAGAATCTCCCTTTGGATGGCACAATCTAAGTAGCATCCGCTGCGCTGTCTGCAGTATCTCTTTTTTCTCTAGCCTACTTAATAGTAAGTTAAGTTCTAAATTATCACAATTAGGTGCAGCTGGCTTGCTGTTGGTGCTGTTTTCTGTTGCGGTCTCTGAGGTGTTACTGGACGGATTGTGGCTGGGTATTGGCCGCTGATTGGGGGACATTTTAAGACCTCTTTGGGATGTCACACGGTTACTTTTCGTTTTGTCACACGCCTCTTCAATGCTGTTTGCCTTCACACGTTTTTCACTGATGTTGGTGGTGCTTGCTGGCGTGGTGTCGGCGATGGTGGTGATTTGTATGGGACTGACTGTACGTGTTATGTTGTCTTTGTTTGTGTTTGGAATGGAGGCTGTTGCTAGACGCACGTTGACATCGTTGCAAATGCCACATGTCTCTCTCCCTCAGATTTGTCCTCATCTAATTGGTCTACTTTTATAAGTCTGGGTCCAGTAGTTTTGAGTTTTGTATTGGTCTGTAGCCTGAGTGTTTCGATGTGTTTTGATTCAGGGACTGCATGCCTGTCTGTTCCTTGTTCCTTTTTCCCGGGGTGAAGAGTGCCTCCCGAGACAAATTTGACTGGTTTGATGTACTGTTCACATTTACGTGTGTCGTAGGGTTTTCTATGTGATGATGATTCTGGTTTGTGTTCATCCTGTGTATGTGTGGTGTGATGTACTTCGGCTGGGAGAAATTGTGAGGGAGTACGTCGGTTTTCTTTGTACATTTTCTTGTGCACAATATATGTAAGTTCATCTTCCAACTCATCTATCCTCTGCATTAATGTTATTTGGAAGTTTATCCAGTGATGTAATTGACTTTTAATTTGCTTGGCCACCTCGTAGTGGATGGAACCACAGACTGTCATGTCATCTACACTCCTGGAAATGGAAAAAAGGACACATTGACACCGGTGTGTCAGACCCACCATACTTGCTCCGGACACTGCGAGAGGGCTGCACAAGCAATGATCACACGCACGGCACAGCGGACACACCAGGAACCGCGGTGTTGGCCGTCGAATGGCGCTAGCTGCGCAGCATTTGTGCACCGCCGCCGTCAGTGTCAGCCAGTTTGCCGTGGCATACGGAGATCCATCGCAGTCTTTAACACTGGTAGCATGCCGCGACAGCGTGGACGTGAACCGTATGTGCAGTTGACGGACTTTGAGCGAGGGCGTATAGTGGGCATGCGGGAGGCCGGGTGGACGTACCGCCGAATTGCTCAACACGTGGGGCGTGAGGTCTCCACAGTACATCGATGTTGTCGCCAGTGGTCGGCGGAAGGTGCACGTGCCCGTCGACCTGGGACCGGACCGCAGCGACGCACGGATGCACGCCAAGACCGTAGGATCCTACGCAGTGCCGTAGGGGACCGCACCGCCACTTCCCAGCAAATTAGGGACACTGTTGCTCCTGGGGTATCGGCGAGGACCATTCGCAACCGTCTCCATGAAGCTGGGCTACGGTCCCGCACACCGTTAGGCCGTCTTCCGCTCACGCCCCAACATCGTGCAGCCCGCCTCCAGTGGTGTCGCGACAGGCGTGAATGGAGGGACGAATGGAGACGTGTCGTCTTCAGCGATGAGATTCGCTTCTGCCTTGGTGCCAATGATGGTCGTATGCGTGTTTGGCGCCGTGCAGGTGAGCGCCGCAATCAGGACTGCATACGACCGAGGCCCACGGGGCCAACACCCGGCATCATGGTGTGGGGAGCGATCTCCTACACTGGCCGTACACCACTGGTGATCGTCGAGGGGACACTGAATAGTGCACGGTACATCCAAACCCTCATCGAACCCATCGTTCTACCATTCCTAGACCGGCAAGGGAACTTGCTGTTCCAACAGGACAATGCACGTCCGCATGTATCCCATGCCACCCAACGTGCTCTAGAAGGTGTAAGTCAACTACCCTGGCCAGCAAGATCTCCGGATCTGTCCCCCATTGAGCATGTTTGGGACTGGATGAAGCGTCGTCTCACGCGGTCTGCACGTCCAGCACGAACGCTGGTCCAACTGAGGCGCCAGGTGGAAATGGCATGGCAAGCCGTTCCTCAGGACTACATCCAGCATCTCTGCGATCGTCTCCATGGGAGAATAGCAGCCTGCTTTCCTGCGAAAGGTGGATATACACTGTACTAGTGCCGACATTGTGCATGCTCTGTTGCCTGTGTCTATGTGCCTGTGGTTCTGTCAGTGTGATCATGTGATGTATCGGACCCCAGGAATGTGTCAATAAAGTTTCCCCTTCCTGGGACAATGAATTCACGGTGTTCTTATTTCAATTTCCAGGAGTGTATATATTCTATCGTATTAATGCAGCTATCCTGTAACGTCGTTGAGTGTGTTAGGGGCGGGATGGGTTCACTATCGACGTAATTCTCCGGCAGAAGATTCATTTGTCTTCTCCAGGAAATTGCTCTTTGGTAGCTTCTCTGTATTGTTGACGGTGTTTTGTATTTATGTGTTTTGGGTGATTGGCTTTGGGCGTTCTTGTTTCTTGCGTGTGTGCTGATTTTAGCTGCCATAGTCTATACTGTCCAGGAGCCGGTCATGCAGCTGTTTATAGGTCTGACAATCACGTCCTTTTGTTTTATTGCAGACGCGGCCTCTGTATTTGCAGGGGATACAGACGCAAACCGCAGACCTGCACTCTGCGCTTGTTTCCTTGGTTGCCGCACTTGGCACAGGTGACGTCGACTTTTCTGCAGGTTTTAGTCGTATGTCCTAGGTCGCAACACTTAAAACACTTGTTTACTACTGTATAGTCTTTCACAGAAAGTGATTCGAAGTCTATGTAGACTCTCTGTCTTCTTGTAAGGACTCTGTACAGGTGTGGGCTGACCTCCAGTATCTGGTGACTGAAACCCCTTCCCCTAGGCCCTGTTTTGAATCTTATTTTGACCTCTCTGTCGAAGTCTTCTTTCGTGGTGTCACCGCTTAGATTCTGCTCGTAAAGGCTTTCTAGAAACTTTTCGTCGGTAAGTGTATCTGGCACGTGATATACAGCCACGAGTGGCTTGCGATTTCACGGTCCTTCACAGACAATGGTGTGCAGGTCTTTAGTCTTTTCTATTATTTTTCGACAGTACTCCTGTGTTTCCGTTTCTACTATAACTGCAGTCTGTGTGGTTCTGATTGATTTTAATGTATATTCTCTTTCCTGGGATTTATATTCTTGGTGATGGTCTGTCGGACAGCTTTGACGTCTCGATTTTCTGTTGATTTGATATAGAGGGTTGTGGCCTGTTTTGTTTTAGCCTGTTCTATTCTTCGAGCCTCTTTGGTTTTGGGCTCTATAGTTAAGGCGGCAGCATATGTCAGTGTCTCTGCTTGTGTCTGTGCTTGTTGTGTGACTTTATTAGTTAGTTCTCTTATTTGTTGCTGCAAGTCTTGGTTCGCTACACTCAATTCCCTATTTTCGTTCTCTAATTTCTCAGCCTTCTCTTGCAAAGATTGTATTTGTAAGTCTTTGACTGGATTCGAGGCTCTCTGTAAGTGTTTAGGCAGGACAGTTTAGCTTCAAGGCTAGTTATTTCGAAAGCCAAGGGAAACACATTGTCTCTAATGACGGTTAACAGGGCAGATGAAACATGCTTAGCCTTTAACTCTGCTCCTATTTCACTCAATATTTTGTCTATGGCTGCTATGTTTTGACTGGGGGACATGGGCACAAGTTCTTCCTCCGTGTGTTCCATACCTGGAGTGACGTTGATGGCTCTAGCTAGCGTCTTACCCCATGCTTTCCTTCTTCTTCCGTCGGCCTCTGGTGTGGTGGTGTCGCTGCTTCGTCGGCTGGAATCCAGGGCCGAAGGTAGGCACGCGGTTGTTTACTAACAGCAGGGAGCACAGCTGGTGGCCGCTCCTGCTGACGTCGACGGCGGGACGCGGGGCAGCACGTGGCCGCTGCCGACACGACAGATTCCGCTGCGGCTGGCGAGGTGTCGCAGCGCGCGGCGCGGAGTGCTAATACGCGAGAACCGACGCGGCTGACTGGCGAAACCGACACGCGCTCGGCCAGAGGGATGGCGACGGCCTCTCCGTTGACGCGTTTGACACGACGAACGCGCAAGAAGCACTTTAATCATTCGCTCTGTTTTATTTACAGTATTTAAAGAGTAAACGAGAACGGACTGTGTAAGATAACACTCCCGGTACACGATAATTAAAAATCAGTGTCCACAATCAAATTTTTACCGAGAAAATCTGCGTCTGAATGCGGAGCCATATCACACTGCAACCTACTCGGCCGCCATCTTTACGAATTTTGGGAAATTCAGATATGTCGCCACGAATGGGTGACAGAGAAATAAGAAATCTCTTCAGTATGTACAATTCGTAACACAACTCGCAGAACTGGGCAGAGCGTGTGTTACTGTGAACAGTTCAGTGACCGGGTTGTTCCAATCAGAATCGACAGCAGACCAACACCGACAACGATAGTTCAGGTATACATGCCGACGTCGCAAGCTGAAGATGAACACATAGAGAAAGTGTATGAGGATATTGAAAGGGTAATGCAGTATGTAAAGAGGGACGAAAATCTAATAGCCATGGGCGGCTGGAATGCAGTTGTAGGGGAAGGAGTAGAAGAAAACGTTACAGGAGAATATGGGCTTGGGGCAAGGAATGAAAGAGGAGAAAGGCTAATTGAGTTCTGTAACAAGTTTCAGCTAGTAATAGCGAATACCCTGTTCAAGAATCACAAGAGGAGGAGGTATACTTGGAAAAGGCCGGGAGATACGGGAAGATTTCAATTAGATTACATCATGGTCAGACACAGATTCCGAAATCAGATACTGGATTGTAAGGCGCACCCAGGAGCAGACATAGACTCAGATCACAATATAGTAGTGATGAATAGTAGGCTGAAGTTCAAGACATTAGTCAGGAAGACTCAATACGCAAAGAAGTGGGATACGGAAGTACTAAGGAATGACGAGATACGTTTGAAGTTCTCTAACGCTATAGATACAGCAAAAAGGAATAGCGCAGTAGGCAGTACAGTTGAAGAGGAACGGACATCTCTAAAAATGGCCATCACAGAAGTTGGGAAGGAAAACATAGGTACAAAGAGAAATAAATAGGAAGTGCAGGGAAGCTAAGACGAAGTGGCAGCAGGAAAAATGTGAAGACATCGAAAAAGATATGATTGTCGGAAGGGCAGACTCAGCATACAGGAAAGTCAAAACAACCTTTGGTGACATTAAAAACAACGGTGGTAACATTAAGAGTGCAATGGGAATTCCACTGTTAAATGCAGAGGAGAGAGCAGATAGGTGGAAAGAATACATTGAAAGCCTCTATGAGGGTGAAGATTTTTCAGATGTGATAGAAGAAGAAACAGGAGTCGATTTGCAAGAGATAGGGGATCCAGTATTAGAATCGGAATTTAAAAGAGCTTTGGAGGACTTACGGCCAAATAAGGCAGGAGAAATAGATAACATTCCATCAAAATTTCTAAAATCAATGGGGGAAGTGGCAACAAAACGACTATTCACGTTGGTGTGTAGAATATATGAGTCTGGCGATATATCATCTGACTTTCGGAAAAGCATCATTCATACAATTTCGAAGACGGAAAGAGCTGACAAGTGCGAGAATTATCGCACAATCAGTTTAACAGCTCATGCATCGAAGCTGCTTACAAGAATAATATACAGAAGAATGGAAAAGGAAATTGAGAATGCGCTAGGTGACGATCAGTTTGGCTTTAGGAAAAGTAAAGGGAAGAGAGAGGCAATTCTGAAGTTACGGCTAATAATGGTAGCAAGGCTAAAGAAAAATCAAGACACTTTCATAGGATTTGTCGACATGGAAAAAGCATTCGACACTATAAAATGGTGCAAGCTGTTCGAGATTCTGCAAAAAGTAGGGGTAAGCTATAGGGAGGGACGGTTCATATACAATACGTACAACAACCAAGAGGGAATTATAAGAGTCACCGATCAAGAACGAAGTGCTCGTATTAAGAAGGGTGTAAGACAAGTCTGTATCCTTTCGCCCTACTCTTCAATCTGTACATCGAGGAAGCAATGATGGAAATAAAAGAAAGGTTCAGGAGCGGAATTAAAATACAAGGTGAAAGGATATCAATGATACGATTCGCTGAAGACATTGCTATCCTGAGTGAAAGTGAAGAAGAAGTAAATGATCTGCTGAACGGAATGAACAGTCTAATGAGTACACAGTATGGTTTGAGAGTAAATCGGAGAAAGACGAAGGTAATGAGAAGTAGTAGAAATGAGAACAGCGAGAAACTTAACATCAGGATTGATGGACACGAAGTCAATGAAGTTAAGGAATTCTGCTACCTAGGAAGTAAAATAACCAATGGCGGACGGAGCAAGGAGGACATCAAAAGCAGACTCGCTATGGCAAAAAAGGCATTTCTGGCCAAGAGAAGTCTACTAATATCAAATACCGGCCTTAATTTGAGGCAGAAAGTTCTGAGGATGTACGTCTGGAGTACAGCATTGCATGGTAGTGAAACATGGACTGTGGGAAAACCGGAACAGAAGAGAATCGAAGCATTTGAGATGTGGTGCTATAGACGAATTTTGAAAATTAGGTGGACTGATAAGGTAAGGAATGAGGAGGTTCTACGCAGAATCGGAGAGGAAAGGAATATGTGGAAAACACTGATAAGGAGAAGGGACAGGATGATAGGACACCTGCTAAGACATGAGGGAATGACTTCCATGGTACTAGAGGGAGCTGTAGGGGGCAAAAACTGTAGAGTAAGACAGAGATTGGAATACGTCAAGTAAATAATTGAGGACGTAGGTCGCAAGTGCTACTCTGAGCACTATGGGACTTAACTTCTGAGGTCATCAATCTCCTATAACTTCGAACTACTTAAACCTAACTAATATACGGACATCACAAACATCCATGCCCGAGGCGGGATGCGATCCTGCGACCGTAGCGGTCGCGCGGTTCCAGACTGTAGCGCCTAGAACCGCTCGTCCACCCCGGCCGGCCCAATCTCCGTCTTCCTCTACACTTTTTGCCCTCCACAGCTCCCACTGTCACAATGGAAGTCTTTCTCTAATCAGTGATCCTTATCAGTGATTTCCACACACTACTTTCCTCTCCGATTCTGCGCCGAAGCTGCTCATACCCAACCTTATCAGTCCACCTAATTCTCAACATTCGTGTGTAGCACCACATCTCAGTTGTTTCGATTTTCTTGTGTTCCGGCTTTCCCACAGTCCATGTTTCACTACCATGCAAAGCTCTGCTCCACACGTATACTCTTAGAAATTTATTCCTCAAATTAAGACATATATTTGATACTAGTAGACTCCTCTTGGCCAACAACGCCTAGTCTGCTTTTGATGTACTCTTTTTCTCTGTCCGTCATTGGTTACTTTGCTGCCAAGGTAGCAGAGTTCTTTAACTTCTACTTCCTGATTATCAATTCTAATGCCACGTTTCTCGCTCTTCCAATTTCTGCAAATTCTCATTACTTGCCTTTTTCTTCGATACACTCTCAATCCATATTCTGTACTCATTAGACTGTACATTCCATTCAGTAGATCATGTAATTCTTCTTCATTTTCACTAAGAAAAGCAATGTCATCAGTGAATCGCATCATTGATATCCTTTCACCTTGAATTCTAATCCGACTCCTGAACCTTTCTTTTATTTCAAACATTGCTTGTTCGATGAACACATTGAACAGTAGGAGGGAAAGACTACATCCCTGTCTTACGCCCTGTTTAATCCGAGCACTTCTTTTTTGGTCGTCAACTTTTATTTTTCCCTCTCTGCTCTTGTACATATTGTATATGACCCGTCTCTCCCTATAGATTACCCCTCGTTTTGTCAGAAATTCAAAAATCTTGCATCATTATACATTTTCTAACGATTTTTGCAGGTCGACAGTTCCTGTCAGCGGGTCTAGATTTTTTCTTAGTCTAGCATCCACAATCATTCACAACGTCAGAATTGGCTTTCTGGTGCCCTTAAATTTCCTTATGCCAAACTGATCGTCATCAGACACATCGTCTGTTTTCGTTTTCATTCTTGTGTACGCTATTCTTGTCAGATACTTGGCTGTATGAGCTGTTAAGCTGATTTTTCGCTTCCAGTCTTCGGAACTGGGTGAATGAGATTTTTCCCAAAGTGAGATGATATGTGGCCAGACTCGTACATTCTACACGCCAACGTGAATAGTCGTTTTGCTGCCACTTCCTCCAGTGATTTAGTAAATTCATATGGAATGTTACCTTTTCCTTCTGCCTGATTAGATCTTAAGTCCTCCAAAGCTCATTTAAATAATGATTCTAAAAGTGGATCTCTTCTAAAACGACTCCTGTGTCTTCTTCTATCACATATGACAAATCTTCCTTCTCATAGAGGCTTTTAATGTACTCTTTCTACCCATCCACTCTCTCCTCTGCATATAACAACGAAATAACCGTTGCCCCCTTAATGTTATCACCCCTCTTTTTAATTCCACCGAACGTTGTTTTGGCTTTCCTATACCTTAAGACAGTCCTTCGACAATCATTTCTGTTTTGATTTTTTCATGCAGCCATTTCGGATTAGCTTCCCTGAACTTTCTATCTACTTCATTCATCAGAAACTTGTATTTCTGTATTCCTGAATTTATCTGAACATTTTTGTACTTCCTTCTTTCATCGATCAGCTGAAGTATTTCTTCTGTTACTTATGGTCTCTCCGCTGTTACCTCTATTTTCCTTTGCAACTTCCGTGATTGTCCCTTCTAGAGATGTTCATCTCTCAACTGTTCTGCCTACCGAGATATTACATTATTGCTATGTTTATAGCCTTAGAGAATTTCAAGCGTATCTCGTCATTCCTTAGTACTTCCGTTTCCAACTTCTTTATGCACAGATTCTTCCTGACTAATATCGTAAACCTCAGACCACTCTTCATCACTACTATATTGTGACCTGAGACTATATCTGCTCCTGGGTACGCCTTACAATCCAGTATCTGATTTCATAACATCTGTCTGACCATGATGTAATCAAACTAAAATCTTTCCTTATCACCTGGCCTTTTCTAAGCGTATGTCTTCCTCTTGTGATTCTTGAACAGAGTATTCGCTATTAATAGCTGAAATTTATTACAAACTTAGTCTTCCTCCTATAATCGTTTCTTCTACTGCTTCCCCTACGACCACATTTCAGTCCACCATGGCTAATACTCTGAATCCCAAAAGAAACTTGTATAGGCATACGTATTCCAATACAGAGACAAGTAGACGGGCAGAATACGGCGCTGCGGTCGGCAAGCCGTACATAATTTGTTAGATCGGTTACTGGTGCCTCAATGGCAGGTTGTCAAGAATTAAATGAGTTGGAACGTGGTGTTATAGTTGGCCTACGAGCAATGGGACACAGCATCTCCGAGGCAACGACGAAGTGGAATTTTTCCTACGGCCGTTTCACGAGTGTACCATCATATCAGGAACCCAGTAAAACATAACATCTCTGAAATCGCTACTGCCAGAAAAAGATCCTGCAAGAACGGGAACAACCACGACTCAAGAGAACCATTCAACTTGACAGAAGTGCAACCTTTCCGCAAATTGCTGCAGATTTCAAAGCTTGGCCATCAAAAAGTGTCAGCGTGGGAACCATTCAACGAAACATCATATTGGTTTCCGGAGCCGAAGGTATACTCGTGTACCCTTGATGACTGCTCGACAGAAAGCTTTATGCCTCGCCTGGGCACGTCAGCATCGACATTGGACTGTTGATAGCTGGAAGCATGTTGCCTGGTCGGACGACTCTCGTTTCAAATTGTATCGAGTGGATGGACGTGTACAACCTCGTGAAACAATGCAGTGAACTGTTCAAGCTGGTGGAGGCTCTGTAATAGTGTGGGGCGTGTGCAGTCGGATTGATATGAGACCTCTGATACGTATAGATACAACTGTGGCAGGTGACACGTACGTAAGTATCCTCTCTGATCACCTGCATCCTTTCATGTCCATTGTGCATTCCGACGTATTTGGGCAATTCTAACAGGACGATGCGACATTCTACAAGCCGAATTGCTGCAGGGTGTCTCCAGGAACACTCTTTTGAGATGAAACACTTCCGCTGGTCTCCAATCTCCCCAAAAATAAACATTATTGAGCATATCTGGGATGCCTCGCAACATGCTGTTCAGCAGAGATCTCCAACCCGTCGTACTCTTTCAGACTTATGGGAAGCCCTGTAGGATTTATAGTGTCAATTCCCTCCAGTATCACTTCCGGCATTAGTTGAGTCCATGCCTTGAGTTTGCGACACTTCTGCGTGCTCGCGGAGGCCCTAAACGATATTAGACATATGTATCAGTTTGTTTTGGCTCTTCAGTGTAGAATTTCATTTCCCATTACGTACTGTATTACCCTCCCTGTGTCGCCATGTACTTCCTCTACCTCATCGCCTACAACTTGCTACTTCGACTTGTGTACTGTGATGTGTTTTAGTATCGGTGCTGGGCGATTTCGGCAAGACTACATAAAACCAGTTATTTTTAATGTAACAAGAGGTTTTATTTAATCACTGCTTTTCCCGGCTAATGATCGTTATTTTGTTAAAGAAATCTTCACCCGGTAACGTGTAGCAAAAGTGTCTGTCAAGCAGTGTAAATTGTACTAAGTTCATGCACAAAAGGGGTCATATACAACCAGCAAAGAAGCTGAATACATGATAAGTAATCTCAACTATACAAGTGTAATGATTTTTATCAATCTTCAGTGCTGTTGCATGATAATCTCATTACTAGTTGAAGATTCTCTATTGAATTAACCGCTACTGTTATTCGAAGTGGTAACAATTTTATTTAAGCATAATCAGCAGTTCTGTCACACAATACAACACGCGCACCACACTAATGTATTGCTTCCTGTCAAAATATTTCATAAAGGTTGTCACGAAATAACTAGACTTCATACATCAGCAGAGAACAATTTTTATCACGTAACGTGCTGTTTGCATAGACATAAGTTCACTATATTTAAATATTATTCAAAATCTAAGTGGAATTTATTACCTCTGAGTGGTTTCTGGGCCACCAATACACAATTATTATCGCAATAATGACCATCAAGATTTATGTCTGTATAAAAATTCGATTTAAAACTGCGCTGCAATATTTCACTAAGATGGAGGATAGTCACTTACCGATTGTCCTTCAGGTACTGTTTTAATACTGACAAATATATACAGGGTGTCTCAAAAATGACCGGTATATTTGAAACGGCAATAAAAACTAAACGAGCAGCGATAGAAATACACCGTTTGTTGCAATATGCTTGGGACAACAGTACATTTTCAGGCAGACCAACTTTCGAAATTACAGTAGTTACAATTTTAAACAACAGATGGCGCTGCGGTCTGGGAAACTCTATAGTACGATATTTTCCACATATCCACCATGCGTAGCAATAATATGGCAGATGAGATGTACTGCTTCAGCTGTTCAATTGTTTCTGGATTCTGGCGGTACACCTGGTCTTTCAAGAGTCCCCACAGAAAGAAGTCACAGGGGTTCATGTCTGGCGAATAGGGAGGCCAATCCACGCCGCCTCCTGTATATTTCGGATAGCCCAAAGCAATCACACGATCATCGAAATATTCATTCAGGAAATTAAAGACGTCGGCCGTGCGATGTGGCCGGGCACCATCTTGCATAAACCACGAGGTGTTCGCAGTGTCGTCTAAGGCAGTTTGTACCGCCACAAATTCACGAAGAATGTCCAGATAGCGTGATGCAGTAATCGTTTCGGATCTGAAAAATGGGCCAATGATTCCTTTGGAAGAAATGGCGGCCCAGACCAGTAATTTTTGAGGATGCAGGGACGTTGGGACTGCAACATGGGGCTTTTCGGTTCCCCATATGCGCCAGTTCTGTTTATTGACAAAGTCGTCCAGGTAAAAATAATCTTCGTCAGTAAACCAAATGCTGCCCACATGCATATCGCCGTCATCAATCCTGTGCACTATATCGTTAGCGAATGTCTCTCGTGCAGCAATGGTAGCGGCGCTTAGGGGTTGCCGCGTTTGAATTTTGTATGGATCGAGGTGTAAACTCCGGCGCATGAGACGATACGTGGACGTTGGCGTCATTTGGACCGCAGCTGCAACACGGCGAACGGAAACCCGAGGCCGCTTTTGGATCACCTGCTGCACTAGCTGCGCGTTGCCCTCTGTGGTTGCCGTACGCTGTCGCCCTACCTTTCCAGCACGTTCATCCGTCACGTTCCCAGTCCATTGAAATTTTTCAAACAGTCCTTTATTGTATCGCTTTTCGGTCCTTTGGTTACATTAAACCTCCATTGAAAACTTCGTCTTGTTGCAACAACACTGTGTTCTAGGCGGTGGAATTCAAACACCAGAAAAATCCTCTGTTCTAAGGAATAAACCATGTTGTCTACAGCATACTTGCACATTGTGAACAGCACACGCTTACAGCAGAAAGACGACGTACAGAATGGCGCACCCACAGACTGCGTTGTCTTCTGTATCTTTCACATCACTTGCAGCGCCATCTGTTGTTGAAAATTGTAACTACTGTAATTTCGAAAGTTTGTCCGCCGGAAAATGTACTGTTGTTCCAAGCATATTGCAACAAACGGTGTATTTCTATCGCTGCTCGTTTAGTTTTTATTGCCGTTTAAAATATACCGGTCATTTTTGAAACATCCTGTATATATATATATATATATATATATATATATATATATATATATATATATAATCGTTTTTGTGCTTTTACTATATGCCTTAATATTTAAAAGTAGTTCTCAATGTTAATCGCTTATTATTCAGCATTTACCAATAAACCGTGCCATAGATCAATAGCGCTACGCTTCATTGTAGCTGGTCAGAAAACTTAACATTTATACAGGACGAGAATCATGGTGAAATAACGGTTGAAGCAAAGTGGATTCATTCAATGACACAGAAACTCTATTTTTCAAATATTACTTATCAACATAGTACAGTTTGTTACAGGTCTCTATGCTACGATGTATCAATCACATCCGATCAGTACAGCAGTTCGAACAGAAAGAAGGATTATTCTAGGAGAATTATAGATAGCAAAAGATGAAGATTTTCATTATCTTTTCCGCGCGTATTGTCTGAGATATAATTTCTTACACAATAATAAATTATGTCATTGACAATAATTTTTTATTATTTCATTTTTTATTAATATCACGAGATTGTTCATTCACATTCTACACCCAATGCTGTGGTGAATAGGATTCTGAATAAAATATAGGCGTGGATTTTACATTACAAAAAACTAGATTATATATGTATATATATATATATATATATATATATATATATATATATATATATATATATATAATCTAGTTTTTTTCTCAGCCCAAGGGGCAATGTAAAATCCACGCCTATATTTTATTCAGAATCCTATTATATATATATATATATATATATATATATAAATATATATATATATCAGTCCACCATATCCACGTTGCTCATTGTTCCCTTTCACTTCATTAAAACACCTCATCATGCAAATGTTCATATACATGACTAACTCATGACACAAATAGTGTTGATGTGATTGTGTAAATGACTTCAGTAACTGTAAAATCTTGGAAAATGCGGCGGAGAATTCCCAGATCAACTTATTACTCTCCCTCTCCCCCCATCTGGGTTGACTGTATTCGGAAAACCGGGAGTAAAACCGTTCAAGGGGCTTCAAGAAAAAGCAGTTACATACTCTTATGTGTCAGGCTTGACATGATTATAATAGATAATATGTTCAACGCGAGTATTTATATTTGTGTTTAGTTGTACCAGAGATCAAGAGGGTCTTTTACGGAGGTTTAACATGGAAATTAGTAGTTCACATACTTCGAAATAACAAAAGTTCATATGACGATTTCCCGACGACGTCGCGTAGCCGCCCTCGCGTCGAGCCGCTGGATCGCAGGCAGGTGGAAACCGCTGCAGGAACATCGGCTGCCATCCGCCTCATCGTGGTCTCGATCTGTTGCTGTCTGGAAGTATTACTGCAGCAGGTCCTGCTTCGCTCTTTCCACATCCCTTTCGTATAAAGTGGTTACATGAAACGTTGAAAACGGGTATCAGAAACAAGGTAATTGTTATATTCATCCTGTGGAAGAAGTGTTAGTTTTAAATCCACTTTCATTCACACGGATTCATACAGTTTGTTTTGGGGCGGTGTCCTGCATCTTGACACTGTTCATTTGAATGTAATGATTCATTGTCAATTTTAATTAGCTATGCACATGTACGAAACTGCAGCATCTTTTGGCCTGGTGTCCATCGTGTGCACTGTTTATTTTCTGCGGAAAGCATACATTTGCGCGAGGCGCTGCGTAGCCAGCGTTACATTATATTGTTACCGCGCTGCTGGCTGTACAGTCTATCTCGTAACATTTGGCACACGAAGATGACTCGTAACATTTTGATTTGAGGTCTGAATTTTTTATTCAATTTTAATACTGTCAACAGTTTTCCAATGCGCATTTCGTTGTTGCTAACATTATCACTCTATGAGCGTTCATATGTTCAATAATCACTTCTATAATCACTGTACATCACTTTTCTTAGAAGAAAACACAGTTTTTCACGCGTGCACTAGACTTTC
Source organism: Schistocerca serialis cubense (assembly GCF_023864345.2). NCBI lineage: Eukaryota > Metazoa > Arthropoda > Insecta > Orthoptera > Acrididae > Schistocerca > Schistocerca serialis. The sequence goes on along the minus strand of NC_064638.1, from coordinate 644,905,877 downwards.
ACAGTTCTTGTGAGACACGCTTCACTGTCCTGATTGCTGCTAGTGTTTCGTAAGCCTCATAACAGACAAATTTCTATACAGTTGACACTTTACAAAGCAATGAATTTTTGTTCATGTGCACATTGTTTAATATTGTAATAAAATGATAACAAAGATCATATACTGTCAAAAGAATATGAGACAAGATGACTGGTAGAATCCTTTACATTGTTCTGACCATAGGATCACCATTGAACTGTGTAGATACTAGTACATTTCTATATTTGATGACATTCATTGTACTTATGTTCATTTATACTCATTCATACTCTTGTTAGAATTATTATCAGTTTATGGGACAGATGTCCATATTCGCTTCACCTAACAAGAGAAAAGCTCACAAGAGCAAACGGAAAATATAATCGTGGAAGGAAAAACGTACCCAGAACGGTACACAACAGGAAAATGTTCCATGAATAACGAATGCGGATACAGACTAACATGCGAGCTTACATGCAGTTAAAATTCTTGTGCGTGTACATTTAATAGTTGAGGTTCATAGAAACATTCATGACTCATTTACCCTCGTACATGAATAAAAACAGTAACTATGTATATGTATTTATACTGGGAATTTCTGTAACCTACATAGGAAAGTTAAGAAATTGTGTTACTGAGATAGAATTTACATTAACTTCTACCGAGTAAATGACTTCTTCAGGATAATTAAAAATTTTATCATAGAAAACATTATTCTCCCTCTTTGGAATTTATACTTCATGAATACTGCAGTGTAACTACACATGAGCTTATAGAGTAGTACATATAAATTCATTAAATTACTTATGATAACATTGTCACGGTAACTACTGTTTAAATATTTACATTTGTGGTACTGTCCAATTGCTCTGGACATATTATTTTCTTTACGGAAACACAAAAGTGATTTCCTACTGCCAGTATTTCTTAATGTCTCTTTGGCAATACAGTCCTCTTAGTTTCCCCGTACTGACATCTTCTTGTACATAACATCCATCATATGGGATTGAGATTATTTTAAATGGTCCTTCTTACAATAATTGCCATTTTCTTTGTCCAGGGGACCAAGTACGAAGCTCTGCAATAGGTCTTGTGGAACTAGACTTTCATACAATAAACATAATCATTTGTGATCCCTGGTCGATCTATGAGTACCTCTTCAGGAAGCATTTGAGATATGGTGCAACAGACGAGTGATGAAAATTAGGTGCACTGATAGGGTAAGGAATGAGGAGGTTCCGCCCAGAATCTGAGAGGAAAGGAATATGTGGAAAACTTTGACATGGAGATGAGACTGGACCATAAGGCATCTTTTAAAGCAACAGGAAGTGACTTCCATGGTACTAAAGGGAGCTATAGAGGTCAAAATCTGTAGAGAGGAAGACAAAGATTGGAACTTGTTGTAATACCACAACCACTTTCACCAAGTCGCTGCGAGCGGCGTGGAGGAGGAAGGAACCCGACTCCCAGGGGGGGGGGGGGGGGGAACCCCCGAGTGCAGTCACTCTGCAAGCACACTGTGGGAAGCCGGGCCGGCGTCCTCGCCTCGCTCAAGGAGGGACAAGATGCGAAGGGCCCATCTGACAACGAGATGCGTGCCGAGAGCTGATGGACACCTGCAGCCATTGGGACGGAATGCCAAGAATGCACGCTCGAAAGCATCTGAGTTCTTCTGGCCTTGCCGCAGTCATTTCAACCGCCTTAGAAAACAGCGATGTGCTGATAATTCCAGTACCCCACGGGCACAGGGAGGAGCGTGCAAAAAGCTGGGGAGGGGGCGGGGGGCTAGTCGGCACAGGGAGTAGTGTGAAACAAGTTAGCATTCTTAAGAAGATGTTTTCCTCGACAGTGAGGACATTCCTTGTAAATGACGGACGTCGGCAGATTTTGAGACGGAGCCCAACCATGAGTCTGTCCAGGGCTCAAGCAGAGAGAGTGGCTATAAAGAAGTGTTGTGTAACTGCTCTCTTAACAGCCTTGGAATGCACGAAAACACCTTAAGAATGTGAAATGGCAGAAAGATGCCAATTCATCAGGCACACGCGAGCCCACTCGAGACAGAAAATTTCCACTCTGCACTGAGAAGCGTGGTAATGAAACGGCGATCTGTCATTGGGCTACACTGAAAACTCTGTCCGCCAATGACAACGCCGAAAGAAATAATGTTTCGAATACGAGTTGTGCTGAGAGATGGATCAGAAGCGGAAAAGGGAGAAGTCGCGGAAACACCACCGAAGCGAGAGGACATGGACGCTCTTCCACCCTTCGCGAACATCCGCCTTCCGAGGCCGTGATAGCACAGCTTCGGCCACGCAACCGACAACGGGCAGATAACGCTGAGATCGTACCTGGGACGCTCCGCAACGGCGAGATTGCTGATGAGGGCAGCCGGCACTCACAGCACAGCTCTGATTCGACACGCCACAACGACGCAGCGCCTGCCGCATCAAGCCAGTCAGAAGACTAATGACCAAAAAAAAGGGGGGGGGGGATTATCAAAGAGTGGTGAGCAGTGTAACGGAATAGCTGCTAGTTACAATTTAAAAAAGCTTACTAACAAAGAATACATTGTGCAATTTTGACATTGTAGTTTTTGCTCAAGTTCTGTTTATCAATCTACTCTTTGACTAGTGACAAACAGATAGAGCTAGCAACACTTGCTGATCGGTTGTTAAATATTTATTCACTATTGCTGTCGTCTAGTTTTGGTTATCTTTGTGTGTATGGTGGCGCTAGTTGTTTGTGGTGTTTGTTGTCCTTCTTCATATGCCATATTTTATCTCTGGTTATTTTATCTCCGATCACCGAGGGTCTACGTTGCCAAGCACGGCGGTCTCTCGTTTCACTAGCGCCATGAAAATGATATGATGTCCACCTGCCGAAATATCAGTGGTTGTCGAGAACTTTATCTGGCTGCACTACCATAACTTATTAGAACAAATATGTTCTTACTAGTGAACTTCCGGTCGCTTAGAATCGACCTCCCACGTACAAAACAGCTGCAGTCTTCTGATTACTTCACAAATGATTTAATGTGGCAAATATTTTATGTTAAGCATGGAAACGAGAATAAATTTCGATGTTGTTGTTGTTGTGGTCTTCAGTCCTGAGACTGGTTTGATGCAGCTCTCCATGCTACTCTATCCTGTGCAAGCTTTTTCATCTCCCAGTACCTACTGCAACCTACATCCTTCTGAATCTGCTTAGTGTATTCATCTCTTGGTCTCCCTCTACGATTTTTACCCTCCACGCTCCCCTCCATTACTAAATTGGTGATCCCTTGATGCCTCAGAACATGTCCTACCAACCGATCCCTTCTTCTGGTCAAGTTGTGCCACAAACTTCTCTTCTCCCCAATCCTATTCAATACTTCCTCATTAGTTATGTGATCTACCCATCTAATCTTCAGCATTCTTCTGTAGCACCACATTTCGAAAGCTTCTATTCTCTTCTTGTCCAAACTATTTATCGTCCATGTTTCACTTCCATACATGGCTACACTCCATACGAATACTTTCAGAAATGACTTCCTGACACTTAAATCAATACTGGATGTTAACAAATTTCTCTTCTTCAGAAACGTTTTCCTTGCCATTGCCAGCCTACATTTTATATCCTCTCTACTTCGACCATCATCAGTTATTTTGCTCCCCAAATAGCGAAACTCCTTTACTACTTTAAGTGCCTCATTTCCTAATCTAATTCCCTAAATTTCGATAAGGTTTGAAATTATGCTTACAGTTTGTTGAAAGCCGCTCAGAGCTCTTATTATGAAACTGTGGATGAATGTAGTCTTGGGAATTTTTGGCCAGTTTATTCATAACCAAGTTTTCCATGCACCTAAATGGTTATGACGCAATATCTCTGAAACTGTGTGTCGTACAGTGATATAATTGTGCAGGTTCAATTAGTGATGTACCGTCAGCAAACCAATTAATTGAAACGACATGCCAAATATTATGGTACATTGTTGATTTTTCTTATTAAGGGTCCAGATACAACTGAATGAAACATAATTTTCGTGACATTCGCGTTTCTCTGCAAGACATCTTAAGTGGCATAGAATCGGAACAACTGTTCAGTTCGTAGTGCTGTGAAGTGTCGAAAACCAAAACCCTAATGGCAGTTATAAGAGGAAGAACAGCGCCCAAAATCCGACAAAAACACAACACGTAGAAAATCACGAGGGAATGTGCCACTGAAGATGCCTTCCAGAGAAGAAAGGCTGAACGCATATGCTACGAAAATTTTGTTACATTCAGTTGTAGTTACAGCATCAAATAGTAAAAATTTACAATATACAGCGATATTACACGCAACTGAGGAAGACAGGACTACAAACGTTGGAAATGCCGGATGCTGAAGTCTGACTACATAAACACCAAGATTATAGTACGCGATTAACTTTCTTGTTTCCAAAGGTTTGTGAGGGACGATCAGTGAAAAATATGTTTCGTGAACGTTTCAGATTGTGTTTAATGTATTTTTGAAGTCGCTAAGCGCTTTCATTCTTAAATACTGGATGCACATGGTCCGGAAATTTTTTTTTTTGGTCATCAGTCTGCTGACTGGTTTGATGCGGCACGCCACGAATTCCTTTCCTGTGCTAACCTCTTCATCTCAGAGTAGCACTTGCAACCTACGTCCTTAATTATTTGTTTGACGTATTCCAATCTCTGTCTTCCTCTACAGTTTTTGCCCTATACATCTCCCTCTAGTACCATGGAAGTCATTCCCTCATGTCTTAGCAGGTGTCCTATCATCCTGTCCCTTCTCCTTATCAGTGTTTTCCACTTATTCCTTTCCTCTCTGATTCTGCGTAGAACCTCCTCATTCCTTACCTTATTTGTCCACCTAATTTTCGACATTCGTCTATAGTACCACATCTGAAATGCTTCGATTCTCTTCTGTTCCGGTTTTCCCATAGTCCATGTTTCACTACCATACAATGCTGTACTCCAGACGTACATCCTCAGAAATTTCTTCCTCAAATTAAGGCCGGTATTTGATATTAGTAGACTTCTCTTGGCCAGAAATACCTTTTTTGCCCACAGCGACTCTGCTTTTGATGTCCTCCTTGCTCCTCCGTCATTGGTTATTTTACTGCCTAGGTAGCAGAATTCCTTAACTTCATTGACTTCGTGACCATCAATCCTGATGTGTAGTTTCTCGCTGTTCTCATTTCTACTACTTCTCATTACCTTCGTCTTTCTCCGATTTACTCTCAAACTATACTGTGTACTCATTAGACTGTTCATTCCGTTCAGCAGATCATTTACTTCTTCTTCACTTTCACTCAGGATAGCAATGTCTTCAGCGAATCGTATCATTGATATCTTTTCACCTTGTATTTTAATTCCACTCCTGAACATTTCTTTTATTTCCATCAATGCTTCCTCGATGTACAGATTGAAGAGTAGGGGCGAAAAGCTAAAGCCTTGTCTTACACACTTCTTAATACGAGCACTTAGTTCTTGATCGTCCACTCTTATTATTCCCTCTTGGTTGTAGTATATATTGTATATGACCCATCCCTCCCAATAGCCTACCCCTACTTTTTGCAGAATCTCGAACAGCTTGCACCATTTTATATTGTCGAAAGCTTTTTCCAGGTCGACAAATCCTATGAAAGTGTCTCGATTTCTCTTTAGCCTTGCTTCCATTATTAGCCGTAACTTCAGAATTGCCTATCTCGTCCCTTTACTTTTCCTAAAGCCAAACTGAGCGTCACCTAGCGCATTCTCAATTTTCTTTTCCATTCTTCTGTATATTATTCTTGTAAGCAGCTTCGATGCATGAGCTGTTAAGCTGATTGTGCGATAATTCTCGCACTTGTCAGCTCTTGCCGTCTTCGGAATTGTGTGGATGATGCTTTTTCCGAAAGTCAGATGGTATGTCGCCATACTCATATATTCAACACACCAACGTGAATAGTTGTTTTGTTGCCACTTCCCCCAATGATTTTAGAAATTCTGATGGAATGTTATCTATCCCTTCTGCCTTATTTGACCGTAAGTCCTCCAAAGCTCTTTTATATTCCGATTCTAATACTGGATCCCCTATCTCTAGTAAATCGACTCCTGTTTCTTCTTCTATCACATCTGGCAAATCTTCACTCTCATAGCGGCTTTCAATGTATTCTTTCCACCTATCTGCTCTCTCCTCTGCATTTAACAGTGGAATTCCCGTTGCACTCTTAACGTTACCACCGTTGCTTTTAATGTCACGAAAGTTTGTTTTGACTTTCCTGTATGCTGAGTCTGTCCTTCCGACAATCATATCTTTTTCGATGTCTTCACATTTTTGCTACAGCCACTTCGTCTTAGCTTCCCCGCACTTCCTATTTATTTCATTGCTCAGCGACTTGTATTCCTGTATTCCTGATTTTCCCGGAACATGTTTGTACTTCCTCCGTTCATCAATCAACTGAAGTATTTCTTCTGTTACCCATGATTTCTTCGCAGCTACCTTCTTTGTACCTATGTTTTCCTTCCCAACTTCTGTGATGGCCCTTTTTAGAGATGTCCATTCCTCTTCAACTGTACTGCCTAATAGTTTTTCTAAAGATATTGTTATTTCTTGATAATTGATTGAATTATCAATATTTATAGTTTCAGTATTTTTAAAAAAGTCTATAAATATTGTTATATCTAAAATAATTAATGTTGATATGATAAATATTCATATTGTTAAGCTATTCCTTTTTGCTGTATCTATAGCGGTAGAGAACTTCAAACGTATCTCTTCATTCCTTAGTACTTCCGTATCCCACTTCTTTGCGTATTGATTCTTCCTGACTAATGTCTTGAACTTCGGCCTACTCTTCAACACTACTATATTGTGATCTGAGTCTATATCTGCTCCTGGGTACGCCTTACAATCCAGTATTTGATTTCGGAATCTCTGCCTGACCATGATGTAATCTAATTGAAATCTTCCCGTATCTCCCGGCCTTTTCCAAGTATATCTCCTCCTCTTGTGATTCTTGAACAGGGTATTTGCTATTACTAGCTGAAACTTGTTACAGAACTCAATTAGTCTTTCTCCTCTTTCATTCCTTGTCCCAAGCCCATATTGTCCTGTAACCTTTTCTTCTACTCCCTCCCCTACAACTGCATTCCAGTTGCCCATGGCTATTAGTTTTTCGTCCCCCTTTACATACTGCATTACCCTTTCAATATCCTCATACACTTTCTCTTTCTGTTCATCTTCAGCTTGCGACGTCGGCATGTATACCTGAACTATCGTTGTCGGTGTTGGTCTGCTGTCGATTCTGATTAGAACAACCTGGTCACTGAACTGTACACAGTAACACACCCTCTGCCCTACCTTCCTATTCATAACGAATCCTACACCTGTTATACCATTTTCTGCTGCTGTTGATATTACCCGATACTCATCTGACCAGAAATCCTTGTTTTTCCTTCCACTTCACTTCACTGCCCCTACTATATCTAGATTGAGCCTTTGCATTTCCCTCTTCAGATTTTCTAGTTTCTCTACCACGTTCAAGCTTCTGACATTCCATGCCCCGACTCGTAGAACGTTATCCTTTCGTTGATTATTCACTCTTTTTCTCATGGTAACCTCCCCCTTGGCAGTCCCCTCCCGGATATCCGAATGGGGGACTATTCCGGAATCTTTTGCCAATGGAGAGATCATCATGACACTTCTTCAAATACAGGCCACATGTGCTGTGGTTACACGTTACGTGTCTTTAATGCAGTGGTGTCCATTGTCTTCTGCATCCTCATGTCGTTGATCATTGCTGATTCTTCCGCCTTTAGGGGCAATTTCCCACCCCTAGGACAAGAGAGTGCCCTGAACCTCTATCCGCTCCTCCGCCCTCTTTGACAAGGCTGTTGGCAGAATGAGGCAGACTTCTTATGCCGGAAGTCTTCGGCCGCCAATGCTGATTATTTATCAAAATTTAGGCAGTGGGGGGGATCGAACTCGAGACCGAAGACGTTTTGATTATGAATCAAAGACGCTACCCCTAGACCCCTAGACCCCTGGACCACCCAACGTGGTATATACGCGGAGTCAATAACGTTACCTCAAGACACACAGTAACTGTAATACTGGACTTAGTGTGTCAATCTTTTCACGTAAGATTGTTTGTATTAATGAATAAATCTACATCTATATGCACATGGATACTCTGCAAATCACATTTTAGTACCTGGCACAGGGTTTATCGAAACACCTTCACAATAATTCCCGTTATTCCAATCACGTACAGAGCCAGGAAATACCGAACTCCTGTATCTTTCCGTGCAAGCTCTGATGTCCATTATTTTATTATGATGATCGTTTCTTCGTATGTAGATCGGGGTGAGCAAAATATTTTCGGATTCGGAGGAGAAAGTTGGTGATTGAAATTTCGTGAGAACATTCCGCCTTAACGTAAAGCACCTTTGTTTTAATGACGTCCACCCCAAATCCTGTACCATTTCAGTCACATTCTCTTCCTTATTCCGCGATAATACAAAATGTGCTTGGCTTCTTTGAGCATTCGCAATGCATTCCGTCAGTCCTATCTGGTAAGTACCCACACCGCGCAGCAGTAATCTAAAAGAGGACGAACAGGCGTAGTCTTGGCAGTCTCTTTAGCAGATTTGTTATATTTTCCAAGTATCCTGCCAATAAAACCCAGTCTTTGGTTAGCCTTTCCCACAACATTTCCATATGCTCCTTCCTTTTTAAGTTGTTCGTAATTGTAATTCCTAGGATTTTAGTTCAATTTATGGTCTTTAGATCTGACTGATTTATCGTGCAACGGATTCCTTTTAGCACTCATGTGGATGTTCTCACACTTTTCGTTATTTAGGGTCAATTATCAATTTTTGCACCATACAGTATCTTTTGTAAATTGTTTCGCAATTTGCTTTCATCTTCTGACGACTTTACTTGTCGATAAACGACAGCGTCATCTGCAAACAAACTAAGGTGGGTGATCAGATTGTCTCTTAAATCCTTTATATATGTAAGAGCCTATAACACTACCTTGGGGGAACGCAAGAAATATTGATTCCCCGTCAGGTACTACGAGCTGTGATCTCTCTGAAGGAAATCACGAATCCGATCACATAACTAAGATCTAAGGGCCCGGATTCGATTTCCGGCTGTGTCGGAGATTTTCTCCGCTCAGGGACTGGGTGTTGTGTTGTCCTAATCAAAAAATGGTTCAAATGGCTCTGAGCACTATGGGACTCAACTGCTGTGGTCATAAGTCCCCTAGAACTTAGACCTACTTAAACCTAACTAACCTAAGGACATCACACACATCCATGCCCCAGGCAGGATTCGAACCTGCGACCGTAGCGGTCGTGCGGTTCCAGACTGCAGCGCCTTTAACCGCTCGGCCACTCCGGCCGGCTGTTGTCCTAATCATCATTATTTCATCCCCATCGAAGCGCAAGTCGCCGAAGTGGCGTCAAATCGAAAGATTTGCACCCGGCGAACGGTCTACCCGACGGGAGGCCCTCGTCACATGCCACGCCATTAAGATGATACTCCATAAGCAGGCAATTTCGCTACAAACCGTTTTTGCGGTCATTATGACAGAATTTTAAATCTTAAAATTCGTTAAATAATTGCAGAAATATTGAAAACCAAATATTTGTTGGCGTATGAGGCCATTAGATAGGTGACCTACAAATGGTATTGGGTTCCAAGATAGCGCTTGAGTAATACAGGTTATATTACTGAATGTCACGCAGCTCCCACGTCTAAGAATCATTTCTTGCTTGCAGCATCCAAGAAACTGCGATGTGATCCATATAAACCTGAACTACTTTGATGAGTCATACCATTTGAACCAGTAATAGGACACATTTGATCTTTGGGTAATGACAATACCCCATTGGGAAATTACATACATACGCACATACTAAGTCTTCACAGCAAATGCTAGAAGCGCTCTCATCCCACATCCATCCCCAACTATAGTCATTTAACCATATTCCGCGACGTTCTGTGAAATGTTTCGTCGTCATTGTCACTTATTTCGTGTGTAACGGCCTCACGGAGTTTTGCAATTTTCCATGGTCTATTTTTGTACACTCGACATTTAAGACACCCACCCCAAGAAAAAAATCGTTGGGTGTGGGGAGTTAGGTCAGGTGATCAGGGTCTGAAGGCACAAGTTTTTTGAAATTACTCGGTCACCAAAGAAGCCAATTACAAGATGCATGGAAGCGTTAGACTTGTGACACGTTGCCCCATCTACTAGGAAATAACCTTCCGTAAGTTCGACCTCATCCAGCTGCTCCACAAACGCGTTGAAGATGCCCGTATAAACTGTAATGTTACGACTGTATCAAAGAAAATCAAGCCCTGGAAGCCGGCACCGCGCACCACACTCCGACCTCCTCATCATGCAGTGGTGTTTCGTGGATGATATGAGGGTTTACAGCAGCCCAGTATCTTCTGTTTTGTGTATCGTCATGAGGGGAATATTTGGACGTTGAAGAAGAAACCCCCTGAACCATCGACAGTAACGCATTCTTTCCTTGTGATCTGTTTCTTGGAATGCTTGCATTATGTGCACTCTGTATGGTCGGAATGCCAATTTCTTAGCAGCTCTTTCACATGTGCAATATCGTCTCTCCTCGATCAGGTGACGCAATGATTTCCTACCAGAGTTCTGGAAGCGTCTTTGAACAATACCAACACCCTCTGCACTCAACGATGGTCTGTGTTTATTTGTTTGTTTTTTTCATTTTATTTATTCAACACGCTACCTTACAGTATTTGTAGTACTGCATGTTTAGATACCGAGATACATAAAGAAGAAGCCTAATTGTAACGAGTTACAATATATGTATGAAAGGTATTCACAACAGAATGCTTATACAGGGTGTTACAAAAAGGTACGGCCAAACTTTCAGGAAACATTCCTCACACACAGATAAAGAAAAGATGTTATGTGGACATGTGTCCGGAAACGCTTAATTTCCATGTTAGAGCTCATTTTAGTTTCGTTAGTATGTACTGTACTTCCTCGATTCACCGCCAGTTGGCCCAATTGAAGGAAGGTAATGTTGACTTCGGTGCTTGTGTTGACATGCGACTCATTGCTCTACAGTACTAGCATCAAGCACATCAGTACGTAGCATCAACAAGTTACTGTTAATCACGAACGTGCTTTTGCAGTCAGTGGAATCTTTACAAATCCGGAGTTGGCAGATGCCCATTTGATGTATGGATTAGCACGGGGCAATAGCCGTGGCACGGTACGTTTGTATCGAGACAGATTTCCAGAACGAAGGTGTCCCAACAGGAAGACGTTCGAAGCAATTGATCGGCGTCTTAGGGAGCACGGAACATTCCAACCTATGACTCGCGACTGGGGAAGACCTAGAACGACGAGCACACCTGCAATGGACGAGGCAATTCTTCGTGCAGTTTGACGATAACCCTAATGTCAGCGTCAGAGAAGTTGCTGCTGTACAAGGTAACGTTGACCACGTCACTGTATGGAGAGTGCTACGGGAGGACCAGTTGTTTCCGTACCATGTACAGCGTGTGCAGGCACTATCAGCAGCTGATTGGCCTCCACAGGTACACTTCTGCGAATGGTCCAACAATGTGTCAATCCTCATTTCAGTGCAGATGTTCTCTTTACGGATGAGGCTTCAATCCAACATGAACAAATTGTAAATTTTCGCAATCAACATGTGTGGGCTGACGAGAATCCGCACGCAATTGTGCAATCACGTCATCAACACAGATTTTCTGTGAACGTTTTGGCAGGCATTTTTGGTGATGTCTTGATGGGGCCCCATGTTCTTCCACCTACGCTCAATATTGAGCACGTTGTCATGATTTCATACGGGATATTCTACCTGTGCTGCTAGAACATGTGCCTTTACAAGTACGACACAACATGTGGTTCATGCACGATGGAGCTCCTGCACATTTCTCAACATCAGATTCGGTGACAGATGGATTGGTAGAGGCGGACCAATTCCATGGCCTTCACGCTCTCCTGACCTCAACCCTCTTGACTTTCATTTATGGCGGCATATGAAAGGTCTTGTCTACGCAACCGTGGTACCAAATGTAGAGACTCTTCGTGCTCGTATTGTGGACAGCTGTGATACAATACGCCATTCTCAAGGGCTGCATCAGTGCATCAGGGATTCCATGCGACGGAGTGTGGATGCATGTATCCTCGCTAACGGAGGACATTTTGAATTTCCTGTAACAAAGGGTTTGAAGTCACGCTGGTACTCTCTGTTGCTGTGTGTTTCCATTCCATGATTAATGTGATTTGAAGAGAAGTAATAAAATGAGCTCTATCATGGAAAGTTAGCGTTTCCGGACACATGTCCACATAACATATTTTCCTTCTTTGTGTGCGAGGAATGTTTCCTGAATGTTTGGCCGTACCTTTTGTAACACCCTGTACAAGATTTCCAAAGAACGTGATAAAAATATACTAATAATGATATTCACAGCAGTAAACTTCTGTATGATAGATATTAGGTTTTCAGGTAGAGCATCATTTTATTTTTTTTAAAATTAGTAACATAAACTTCCATATGCTCGGAAACATAATCAAATTGTAAGACTTGAAAATTGTTCGTATATAGCTTTGCTAAAACTCGTTTATCGACTCGCCAGCTGTCTCCCTTTCCTGTAAAACTCTTCCTTACGGCATATCTCTCTGTATTAAGCTCGCTTCTCACCCATACCAGGCGACCTACTGTTTGATCACCTTCTCCGCACGTACAACAGCACTTAGGGCTACGCTGAACAGATGGTAGTTAGACATTCAATTTCCATCCCCGGTTAACATCGTTATAAGGTTAGATGACTGCGGTAAATTTATGGAAAGATGATGTTGAACAGTCGGAAAAAGTCTTTTGTCATCGCCCCTTTTGGAGCTTCTGGCCATTCGCTTCCCAGTTTTTTTTATCGCAATGCATATTAACTTTCTTCTGATCTTAGACGAAGGGATTCTGTCGCATGTTTCCGTTGCGTTTTCTTGAGTTTCTTGTTTGGCAAGCTTTTCTGCCAGTTCAGTCCCAGGAGCTCCTACATGTGCTTTCGTTCATTGGAAGTTAATATGCCATTTCCTCTGCCGTAGTTCCTCAATTTTGTTTCTGATCTCTTCTGTCAAATTTTTATGATTATTGAAACTTTTCAATAAATCCAGCGTAATTCTAATGTCCGAGCGTTTTACAGCTGCCATTTCAACGTTTATTTTTTCTCGTAAGTTCTCTAGTTTCTCTAAGGCTCGCAAGATTGGTAATTGTTCTGCTTGGTTAATTGTGCAACCATTCTTTAACTGACAGGCATCATTATTACCACTCCTGAAACTATTCCGTCCTCTGAATAACTCCCATCGGTACAAATTTCGTTTAAGATATTCCAAGAGTTTGAAATTTTCTTCTGAAGCGGCAAAACTTGCTGGATAGGGCCACTATTTGTAATCTAAAGGAGTGTCTTTAGAATGAATCGTGTGTTCAACTTTTGTAATTTTATATTCTTCTGATAATGCATGTAGTTCAGTAATTATTGCTATAAGGCCTGACAGAATTCACAAAGCTTCAGTGGACGCCGTTCTGTAAGCCTTAGCAATCTTCCTGTTGATCAAGCACAGGATTCTTCGAATCTTCATACAATTATATTTTCTTCTTAGTGCATGGATCCAAATAGGAGCTGCATGTGCCAGTATTGATTGATGGTATGGCGCCTTTGTAAACAGGGACGATGGCAAGGTGGGGGGGGGGGTGTATAGCCCCCCCCCCCCAATGGAGTATCATATTGCGCTGGATAAAATTACTTCAGAAATCTGCGAATATATTACTCCACCAGATTCAACCAGTTTTGCGTATAATTATGTAGCAATATAGAGTGCAATGTATTTCAAACACACTTCAACAGAAGAATAAAATTGCCAAATAGCTTACTATCTAAACCAATAAATATCATTTAACTTAAAATGGGCGTCTTACTATTTATTAATACACATTTTTCGCCCTGAACTCTAAAACAGTACCAAAAACTACTGTAAACAACACCAAATTTTACCAAGCCGTCGGTGGAGGACCTCAACTCTCCTTTTGTTAAGCGATAATGCATCCCCCAAATACTCTTCCACCCACCCCACTAGCCCTCCCCCCTACCCCCACCCCCCTTGACCAACTTCTAGAATTGCACCTGTTGTAAGTTATTTTCATTGCTCCTGAACCAAGTCTAATGTTTAGTCTTGCTGATTTAGGTAAAGAATGAATGAGTTTCGAACATTTTATCATGTACTGTATACGTTCATTAAACATAAATTTGTAATCAGTAATTATACCCAAGTATTTTAATCGTTCAACTTGTTGCAAAACATTATTGTTAGAAAGATTCTAGCTATTGCTATTTACGCCTTATCCTTGTTATTAGCATTACTTTAGATTTTTGGTCATTAAAACAGATTTTGTTGTTTTGGTCCCAAGGTGTGATTTTTTTTAATTTCTCTTCAGCAATAATGACAGTACCTGATTTGGTCAACACGATTAAGTCATCTGAAAATGATATGGCCAAGCCAAACTCCTGTGGACCACTCTTGTCACCTTATTTCCTAATTCGATGCTGTTGAACGCACACACTGCTGTTCCATCACAGAAACATCTTTTCACTAGGTTATGTAATTTCCTAGGGCATTTGACTGTCTGTGTTTACCACTGTGACCGTTCAGTACACCAGATGTCTCCAAGTTTTCTGCAGTCTATAAAACTGTTTCCTTTTTGGAATATGATCTGTTTCTTGGAATGCTTACTTTATGTGCACTCTGTATGGTCACAATGCCGATTTCTTCGCAGCTGTCTGTCATGTTCAATATGAAATTCTTCTCTCGTCGATCAATCGACGCAACGAATTCCTTCCAGTGTTCAGTATCTCCAGAATGTCCGTTGTGTTGCAAACGATGATTCTGTCCTCCAGTATGTTTTTCCAAGAAAAACCCGCTCTCGGAGTGTATACTGTATGTTTCTGCCAGTTGAAGACATCGAATCCATCATTAATTTGCTTATTATTTTACGCGGCTCGACCTATACACTCACATACTTCACAAATCCGCAACCGACGAGCTTACGAACAAATTTACAAGAGCCCAGCAAACGCGGCATTATACCAGACAAATTGCCTCAGTGCAGAAACAACAATCAACTTGCCAACAACGGCCAATACTCCTGGTTCTACAGAGAGATACTGAGATCATTAAAATAACTTTCCCGTTTCGACGAGCTCTCGGAAGCTTATGTGGTTCTCCCTGTATTAGGTCTCAGGAGCATAGTTTATAGCTACATGCAGAAATTATTTCGATTAAAACTGACAAGCTTAGTATCAAATTAAGCGGGTGTCATCTATTGCAGACAAGGGTGGACATCAAGTGACATCCTCAGTGATGGAGACAGCCTGATTATATTTACAACAATAAAGGGGTTCTCCGCTGATAAAAATCGGGCATCGGCCTTAACGAAATGGATTTCATAGGGCTGTGGAGCAACAGGAGCGACGAGTCGCAGCTGCGCAGCCCCTTCCTGTCGGGGACAGACATAACGGCTGAGTGCGTACGAGGACAATGATCCGCTGTGTCAGGGGCGCGCGCACCCCGGCCGGTGAGTCAGCAAGGCGGGCAGCCGCGCAGCCAGGTGAAATGGCGCACCCTTCCCTCCCCCAGTGCTGCCGGAGACAGGGTGCGTGTATCGACAGGCGAACTGTCCAGAACACACCGGCGGGGCCACGCGCTCTCTCTGGATTCCAGACGAGGGCTCGGGGCGAGCAGCTTCATCGTACTGTAGTCGAAATCAGTATAACGGCATGTATATTTATAAGAAATTGAACAATGTCAGTTGGAATGCTAGTATACAGCACGTATACAATAGCACGAGGTCCATTAAAACAGACAAACGGCGCAGCATCGTGTGGCATTTGTTGTCAATTTGGAAATTTGTGGTAAGGACTGTGGACGAAAATGCTGAGGTCATCCGTCCCTAGGCTTACACACTATTTAATCTAACTTAAACTAACTTAATCTAAGGACAACACACAAACCCATGCTGGAGGGAGGACTCGAACGTCCGACGAGGGGAGCCACGCGAGCCGTGACAAGACGCCCCAGACCGTACGGCTACCCCGAGCGGCTCTTTGATGTCAATAGTACAGTATACAACAAGATTAAGGTTGTGATGAAATTAAACGTCTACAGGAGTTCTTATGATTTTATTTTGTAGGTACGAGTTTCGGCGTTTCAATGTGCCATCTTCAGGCTATAGTTGACGCTGAAGGCGTTGACACGATCTCTATATATAACGCATCAGTGACCAACATAACTGGTTACGTAGGCTATCTGAAAACTTTGGTGTCAGCACTCCAACCATCAACTGCCAGCTGAGTGGAGAAACTGGTAGCTACAAAATAAATAAAATCATAAGGACGGCTGTAGGCGTCTCATTTTCTCGCAACAGTAAACGGCCGTCGTCTCCAAGAGCTCCTGTCAAAAAGACTGACATGCAAAAACGATCAAGGTGATAGAGCGTGGCCCTTAGGAAAAAGGCAGTCGGCTCTGTTCGGTGTTAGTGTGTGCGTTCGTGTCTTTACTGCTTACAGGAAACAGGCACCATTACTGACACTGAGTGTTGAGTACATAACCACGATTGTGACAACGCCAAGCGGAAAACAATCATCATGTGATGAAAAAGCAAATATCGTTGTGAACTTAGAAACTGGACTATCTAATCGCCGAAGTGCCGAGACGTTGAACCGTGCAAATACGCTGATTAATAATTTCGTTGGATTGGTTGCATGATGTGAACAGAACGAAAAATATGGGCAAAGTACAAAATTATCAAGGACAAGGAAATGGTTACCTTGGTGAAAAACAAGTGCCACAAACCGTTATGCTTCAGCTTGGTGATGATTTACAGTTGCCAGTAGCTGTCCGACGTGTACGACAAATTTTGTCATAAGAAAAACATCTGGTATTCAAGAAACGACTGCAGAAACCGGCTCTAACATCCGAACATAAACATTTTGGATTGTAGTTTGCTGAAAAACATATGTCATTGACTTCAGAATAAGTTAAAAATGGTCTTTTGTGATGAGAAGAAGTTTAATTAAGGTGGGCCGGATGGTATCATTGGCATGATTTGAGAACAGAGCAGCGGGTAAGAGTGAGCAGAAATATTGGTGATGGGCATGTTATCATTTCGACAGCCTTCTGCGCTAAAGGTAGGTTACGCGCTGCTTGTTGGACACTAAAATGAACTCTAACATGTACACTGAGATGCTTGAATTTGGGGGACGAAAATCTAATGTTTCAACAAGACTCGTTTCGGGAATACTTTCAACGGGTGTTTATCGCAATAGAAGACAATGTGGGAACGTATGTGAGGTGAAAAGAGCGGCATGAGATGGATAGGCGATGATTTCACTGCAAGAAGACAAACCCTAACGAAGTAGATGCCTAAGACATTTCTCGAGGTAATCAGGAAGAACGAAGGCTGGACAAAGTACTAACAATACAATAACACAACAGGATGTTGAGTGAGTGCCTTTATACTAATTTCCAACCAGGAAATGCAAACGCTTTATTTTGTTTCTCTTGTTACGAAAGGATCTGTGTTATTCCATCATGACCATAATAAATTCGGTACGTGTATGCCTGAAACATTGTGCTATTACTTCCCTAGGAACGCTACCCCTACGCTGATTTCCATTATTGTATATGACATACATAGCCTCGAGGAACTGCGGCACGAAGTATCAGACTTGTTATGATACCATCACCAATGGTTTGAGACAGGGAATCCGTATGTTCGGTATTAAGTGAGATGGATGATAATTACATGCAAAGAAAAACACCACCGTCCAAACAGGCCTTGAAGGCCCAAAGGGAAAGACCAGCCGCCATGTCACCCACAGTCCCATCGTATGAGGATACAGAGGGGCATGTCGTCGGCATATTGGTTTCCCGGCCGCTGTCACTTTCATGGCCAGTGTCGCTATTTCTCAATCTAGTAGCTCCTAACTGGGCTCAAAAGAGTTAAGTGCACCCCGCTTGCCAAAGCACTCGGCCTACCCAGACGGTGACCCACATAAGTGCTGGCCATGGCCGTCAGCGCTTAACTTCAGTGTTATGACGGGAACCGGTGTTATCACTGCGGCAAGGCCGTTGGCGATAATTACACGTACCACATTCACTATAAAGCTTTTCCTTTGTATAAATAGCACCAAGGGTAATTTTGGCAACTTTCGTCAAAGAAAAGACAATACATCGTTAAGATTTCTTCGGATAGTAAGTTTCCTGTAATTGGAAAAATTTAAACTTTTTTCGACTTCTGTTGCCGCTGATCTTTGACCTCTTCGAATATTACGATAAGGTTATTTCGTTTTTACAGAGGTACGCTTTGGTACTGATCCGTTATTCGTATTCATCACGAAACTCTCGAGCAGTTGCAAGCTACAGTAAGGAAGTCCATCTGACTTCTGTGTATACAAAGGGTAAAAGAAAGGCCACACAACATTAAGGCCAATATCCCTGACGTCGGTTTACTGCCTATATCTTGATTATATCAAAGATCGAACATAGCTCAGTTCCTCGAGACAGAGAAGCCTCTGTCTCAAGGAAATTTGTTATGTTCGAACTCTGTCCCTAAATTAGCACTGATTTAAAAATCATTGCTCCTGAGACATTTGGCTTGCCATTTTCTTTTGATTTAGTATTCCTAGATTTCTGAAAAGTGTTTAAATCGGTGTCCCAGTGGAGACTGCTAACGAAGGTCCGAGCACACCTAATAGGTTCCCAGATATGAGTGGTTTTAAGACTTCTTAAGTAATAGAACCCAGTACTGTATGTATTCTGACTGCTGTGTGGTTGCCTGCTTGACTTGCTGTAAGACCAAGAGCCGTACTGTTCTCGATGTGCATATGCCCTGGGTGTGATTTATTCTGTATGTGCCATGGTACGAAACGTGATCTTCCCTTTATTAGTCTGAGTTCCTGACTGATTTTGTTGACCCCATTGTATTGAAAATCATCATTTGTTTTACCCTGTAAGAATGGTTTGCTTCGTATGTCGTAATGAACAGAAAACTATGTTAAGAAATTTGCGTCGGTAGTCCTGCACATGGTGATGTGGCTTTGCTTCACCGACTAGTTTGTGATGAGAATGGTTATAGATCTGTCTTTCGTTGAGATCCCAGCTCGAACCGCACTGCACCCAAATCCTATGTAGAAGTACCAACTCACCTACAAAGATAAAAAGTATTAGAGTTTAGCAGCCCGTCCACAAAAAGCTACTTAGAGATGATCCCACATAGAATCACATCATGAAGAAGGATAGGATGTCACACTGAACAGCGAAGTGTTATAAAAGAAGTTTCATGCTTTTCTGGAATAGGGTTACCAAGTTCAGAAAAGACAGAGAAAAGATAACAAATGACTAATAACTTTACATTTACCTATACTGAAACACAGATATACTGCATTAGCGCATTTAATTTT
This sequence comes from Schistocerca serialis cubense, assembly GCF_023864345.2. Taxonomy (NCBI): domain Eukaryota; kingdom Metazoa; phylum Arthropoda; class Insecta; order Orthoptera; family Acrididae; genus Schistocerca; species Schistocerca serialis. The sequence goes on along the minus strand of NC_064638.1, from coordinate 644,886,353 downwards.
TATCATAGCAGTGTTAAGATCAAATTCATAACAAGTCATTAATGGAAAACTTTCCATTTTAAATATGAGAATATTTTCAGATAAGAGTCGGGGCAAGGTATTTCAATTTAAAATATAGACCAGTTTGCTTGGTTTTCTAATAGCTATTCCAATTCAGACATAAATAATTAAGTGGTACGTTCAAGCACATAACCATATCAGTTGTTAATTCATTAATTCAGCTTTCGGCACAGAGCTTGAGTGAGGGAAGTCGTATCAACAGATATAGATACAGTAAGTTATTTAATTAGCCAATGGCCACGATGCATACTGCAGACCTGTAGGGTATCAGTGGCTGGTGAGTATTTTTACCAAATCTTCCTAAAGCTAATCACTTACTTAATTTACAAGTAACTATTGCTTGAAACTGAAAAGATTTTGATTCAATTTTATGGTAAATCATCGTCAGAAATGCGAAAGGTGAACTGTTCTTCTAACACATCAATTAAAAAAATTTGATCAGACCCATTGTGTGAATAAACTGCCAAATAATTTGTTCTTACCGAACTATATGCAACAGTGCTCAACAGTGAAAGTACATATAGGGATAAACATTTTACTGGCTTGACATTCCTGTGCCTACAGAAAGCATTTCATAATTTGTGTAGGAGTAAGAGTAGCGGCATCCTCATAACGGGGGAACCTAAAATCAGACAGCAAGGTGCGTTATCAAAAAGAAATGATTTACGTTAACGAGAAAATAAAATCAAGAATGCTAATTACCTATTAAGGTTTGTGGAATAGAAGTTTTGAGTTTATCGTCACAGTTTTGTAAAGGTTAGGTCGAAGAAGGGATGAAGGAGGTATCAAAAATTGACATTCCCAAATAAGAGTTGAAAACAGCCTAATATTATTTTGTTTCTGCAACAGTCCTCTCATGTGTCACAAGCTGAAAACTCTGTTGTTGTTATTGTTGTTGTGCTCTTCAGTCCAGAGTCTGGTTAGAAGCAGCTCTCCATGCTACTCTATCCTGTGCAAGCTTCATCTTCAAGTATTTATTCCAACCTACATCATTCTGATGTATGAATGCAGAGTCTCGCGGCATTGAATAAAATGTTCTAGAGTTTCCAACCGCGTCAATTGGTTAAAACTACACGAGCTTTCGGCCAAGCACTCCTTGGCCATTGTCAAGTGTTATGACTGCCAGTGGGCTGTTGGTGCGCCCTTATATACGCTAGCTGCCGGCTGTGACGTCACTGGTGCCCGTGACATTGCCATATATGGGCATGTTTTGAGTCGGCGTTCGATGTGCCCTCTTCAACCGCGCGATCGCTGGATCCCACGCAGCGCTGCGCTGTAAGCCACCGTCTCTATTCATGGTGTTTGCGGTAATTTTTATTTTAATAGCTTCCTGTATTAAACTGTCCCAGAAGCCGTTAGTGCGAGCCACGACAGAGGTATCGTCAAATTTTATGTGGTGACCGTTTTCTAACGCATGCTCAGCTAACACAGATTTCTCTGGATAGCGTAGGCGATAATACCTCTCGTGTACTTTCCTGCGTTGTTCCACAGTGCGCACTGTTTGTCCGATGTACTTCTGGCCATACTCACAAGGTATTTCGTAAACTCCAGGTGTTCTGAGACCTACAGCATCTTTAACTGGTCTCAGTAATTGACGGATTTTCGTTGGCGGTTTGAAGATCGATTTGATCTTGTGTCTTTTCAACCGGCGGCTTATTTTGCCCGACACAGAGCCACAGAATGGCAGCAAAGCAAGTATCTTTTCCTGCTCTTCGTCGCTGGTCTTGTTCTGATATTTCTGAGAAATCATTTCTTTCACTTGATGGGTGCTGTAGCCGTTATTCCTGAAAACCTTGCTTAGATGGCTCAGTTCGTGAGGCAGGTTGTCGTCGTCTGATATTACTCTTGCACGATGCACCAATGTTTGCAATACTGTGCGCTTCTGTGCTGGATGATGATGGCTGGTGGCGTGCAGGTACAAGTCTGTGTCGGTGGGTTTTCTGTAGACGCTGTGGCCAAGGCACCCATTTCGTTTACGGTGGACAAGGACGTGGGGAAATAAGACGAAAGATCTATGGAATGAAGTATTGAGTTGGACTGCAGTACCCAATGCATTATCTTTTTCCACCTCCATGGTGAACTGGATATTACTGTTGATGCCATTGAGGTGTTCCAAAAACTCGTCTAATTTCTCGCGCCCATGTGGCCAAATGACGAACGTGTCGTCAGCGTATCGAAAGAAACACTTAGGCTTCAATGGCGCAGTATCTATGGTAACATCCTCAAAATTCTGCATGAAGAGGTTTGCAACAGCTGGAGCCAACGGGCTATCCATTGCTACGCCGTCCGTCTGATCGTAATATTTGAAACGTCCCCTTTGAACTATTATACACGACTGTCCTTAAACTGACACACAATATATTTAGCGCAACGCAATCTGACTTTCAATAGTCCCTACAAAAGAATGGCCCTGACTAACAATAACTTAGACCTTTCAGGAATCACTTACCTCACAAAAATCTTCGTTACTCGAACTACTGCAATACAGCGAGCGCCACTACTGCCAGCTAAATAAAAGATTCAAACTACTGAAGGCACTAACTACTAATAGGCATAGTTAGCAAATGAAACATTTTGATAGAGAACAAACAATGTATTTACCTTACTAGTGTTCAAAAGTCATAATATATATAGCAGTTCATGACATCCAGTCTTACAAATTTCTAAACTCTCCCCACATCCACCACTGCTGGCGGCTCACCTCCAACTGCGCAACGCTATGCGCTGTTAACAGCCAACTGCCCAACGTTACAATGGCAGACAACAATGCAAACTAGCCACAGACTGCACATAGCACAGCCAGTGATTTTCATACAGAGCGCTACGTAACGTTGCCAATATAAAAGCCTAAACAGCCTACTTACATAGCCCCCATGCTCCCCACAAAAATTTTAAAAATTGTTTTGGATAGTGGCCAATATATATTTGAAAAAAAATTTTCATAATTACAGTAAGAAAGATATCAAATGCACACACTTGTTAATACAATATTGGTCAAAAGCTAAAATTTTCTCACAGTCCATAAAGACAGTCCTGATCATTCATCGCAGTAAGATTGCAGTTTTTCTCAAAGTCTGAGCAGTAAAAGAAAATGCTCACGGAAGTAGTGGATTTCCATGCAGTCTTGAAGAAGCAGTGTTGTCCTTCCAACGGAAAGACAGTGCTGACTCTTGACATGCAGACAGGTAATGGGCCACACCAGAGCAAACCCACAGCAGAGTCAGTCGAAGTTTTGAAGAATATTGGTAGGTAGGTCATCACAGAACAGACCCACTGTAGTCCTGGTAGAGATTACGGTACTTGTGGGCCACCAGAGGTGCAGACCCACTGCAGTCCTTGTAGAGATCATGGTATTGGTGGGTCATCAAAGAAGCAGACCCACTGTAGTTCTTGTAGAGATGGCCAGCAGCCATCTGTTGTGACTGTGTGGGTGCACAATCACCATAGAAGAGTCTTGTGGACAATATAGCAAGCCCATGAACCACCACTTGTGCACTCACAAAATTTTTTTCGAAATGTCCTTAGAACCTGCAGTGCTGTTATACAGTTCCTTGCTGAATTATTAACACACATGCAAACACTATCAGTCCCTACTTCTCATATATTGTCTATATACTATGACCAACAGAAATGTGTGCAGTGAAATGTAACTTACAAGGTACTTAATTTGATGAACTGGTGTCAATTACAATTTTATAACATAAGAATACAATAACAAACGTACAAAATACATCAGTAAAGAACATAATAGTACAGATAACATTTGTAGTAACACAGGCTTTACAAAAGAATAGAAATAAACATTTACATCAGTGTTACAAGAATTATGACATAAGTACATACATAAAAGATCAGAACAACTTTTGAAACATCAACTTCACACATGAGCAATAAAACAAAACAGAATAAATAATGTCTAAACATCTTTACAAAGTAAATAACATAGTATTAGAAAAATTCTACAACACAACTCTCATCAGCTAAACACATAAAGACAGGAAAAACACAAATACCCAAGGGTACACAAACACAAAGCGGGATAACACAAGGGGAAAGGGCAGGGTTTGTTTTCAGTGTAACATTTGGTACTGCAGTCCAACTCAATACTTCATTCCATAGATCTTTCGTCTTATTTCAACATTTGTTTCCACCAAAAAAAAAAAAAAAAAAATCCTATCCAAGCATGCTTTCTGTATTTATATGTTCACATATTTCTTACCTCATTATTTATTTTCCATTACCTTACCTCATCATTTATTTCCAAGAAAATCCTACCTAAACCTGTTGTCCCTAAACCCTACTTTTTTTGTTCATATCCTCTTTCAAAATACTTTTTTGGCGAAACCATTTTCTTATAGCTTCTCAATGCATTTCTTCCAATTCATCGCAACTTGTTATCTTATATGGCCTATCCCATCTTAAGCTAACTTAAATCTACTGAGCTCAGATGCTAAACTAAGGGACGAGGCAATGCAGCAGCACAAAACAATTAACACAAACAGCAATGAAAAAAATTACCAAGCAATGCAACATTACAACTAATATGAGCCAGTGTGCAGCAACAAGAAAAATAAATCAGTAGTAAAACTGGCTTAACAGAATAATACAAAGTGAAATTTAGTAGCACAATGCCTGGCAAACAGCAGCAGCAAATGCAATAACCTATATCTAAACATGACAAAGCTCAAGCAGAAAAATACTACAGTAAAGATAACAATGCAGATAAGGGAAATGTCTGTTCACATCTTAATATCTATGTCATTAAAGTGGTGCACCACAAAAACTTATTCTATGAAATAAATTACCAAGTACTTGAAACGAAAATTATGTATGCAGTTCCTGTGAAGGGAAATGTCTTTTTGTGCTCCCTCATTTTTTTGGAAGTACATCACAAAATTATTATTTACTGGATCTGTAGACAGAAAATATCTATATTATTACATCTATAAAATTGTATTTTAACCAATGCTGCAGTGCAGCTAGAAACTACATATTAAACAAAATGAGCAAATATGTACAAAGGAAGGCATGAAACATCATTCATTAGTCATATGGCATTTCATAAGGTAGTAAAAAAATCTCTCAATTAGAAAGACAGTAGTCATAATCAGGTGTATAGACATAAAATATTTCATGTCATTTCATTAAGCATTTCAGTAAATATCATAAATTAAGAGCTCCACAGTGTAATCATATGTTTTCAAGTTTGGGCGTGTCGTATTTGCGATGTTTCTTACAAAGAAATGTCAATAGCGAGGATAATGGCCTCTTTTTTTCTCCACCTGTGCCTCTGAAAGGCACACACTAATGACTTTTTTCCAGGCGACTGTCGTGCAGCTGGATGCTTACAGTGATCTACCGAAATATTTATGACATCAGTTTCCGCTACAGTGACAGTTGGATACAAATAAAATTTCACAGGTCGAAATATTTGCGTTACAAATCTGTAGAAATAAAATCTTATAAATATAACAGTGTCCAAAAAATTTTCGCCAGCATAGTGATACATTCACACATATACAGACATTTCATAACTCATAAAGTACGATTCTCGGTTTCCAACATCCTTTTTCACAAACCAGAGTCCCTAACCACTACTCATTATTCCTTGCTTTATTACACATATACATATTCGTAGACAGTTCTTCAATATTTCATCATAATAAATATGTAGCATAATCAAATTCCTCATATAGCATCAGCTTATTGATCATAACCATACCGCAACAGCGTAATACACATCGTCATCATAACGTCATAAAACCTCAGTCAAATCTAAAAATCGTCGTAGCTTCTTCCAATAATTTCAAATCCTAAACAACATTCTCTGCTCATTTAATAGTGTCATCTACCTGAAACGTACTTTAAAAATCATCATCCCATACCAAATACATCATTCAAAGCTCTCATAGTATCACAATGGTTCCGAAAAAATATGAACAGTTCACAAAGTACAGACAAAATACAGTTTCATAAGTGTCAAGTTATCCAACTGTGTAATTGTGTAAATATGTGTCACTGATGTAGTAAAATAAATATTTGTGTCTCTCAGTTAAATGATCACATAGCTGTGTAATTCTGTGTTAGAGAAATATGGTACTGATGTGTAAAGTTGTATAAGCAAATACCACATTAGCTAGGGCTCCTTGTGCTTGCCACACACATGGTACACAAAGTAAGCGTGTACCCCCTGAGGATTAATGTAATTATACCCTCAGGTGTTAAAGATTATTGCAATGGAATGAAATGTATCACAGAAAAACTTTGTACCATTGTACTTCAAATATCTTTAAAAATAAATGTTTTAAGTAGAAAATGAATCACTCAAATACGTGTACTGTAGTGCTAAACTGTGCGCCTTGTTGTAAGATAATCTCTGTGGAAGTGTCGTAGTTATCGTCCTCCAAAAGCTAAGTTCTGCGGAAGTCAATGTACTTACCTCATGATAAACAAAAGTGAAATGCTTTGCGTATAGATATCTTAGTTATTACGCTTATTGCCGTTATGAAGCAAGTACTGTGCTGTAACGTATTGTTGTGCTGTGGAAAAGGCTGTCTCATTGTAGCTATACCACAAAAGTTACTACTAAAACTTGTTTTACTTTCTAGAATAATACAGAAAAAATGTGCAGATATAAAAGAGAAACACTACAAAAGCAACATTGTAAATTGTCAGTCATTAGTAGCGTCGTGATAAAATCGTGTAGCTGTCACATAAACTAACCACTGTGTCATCTGGTATCTCACTGAAAGTACTTTAAATCCAGAATGTATAATCAAGTAAACCAAAATGTTGCATTAAAATCTCATTAGCAGTACCAGTATATGTTCTAAGTATGTAAGTCTTATAGGCATTACGTAATCGTGCAACTAACAAGCAAGAATGTACACACACAATAACACTTTGTCGTCTGTTCACCATAACAATGCATTCGTAATTTCTGTTTAAATATGTTCTCTTGGTTCTTGACTGGATATTTAACTTCAAACATTGTTGCATGTTAACTGTTTATTAAGTCTGACAAAGCATACTAGAAGTGTGAAGTGAAAAATTTTATGGCAAAGATTAAGTTAAAAAGCAGATTATCTGTCAATAAACGGTTTTACATGTGAAATGTGGTGCAATCCTTTATTCTTCCTAGTACGCAGAGTCTCAACTTCAACGCAATTATCATGTGGTATACGTCGGATTCTGTAAGGTCCATTGTAAACTAGAAAGAATTTGTGACTCAAGTGTTTCTTCTTATGTGACAATGAATGAGCTTTAATGAGAACTTTCTAACCAATGTATAATTTCTTTGCATTTGCTTTACCGTGTAGTTTCCTCCTTTTGTCTGCTGCAGATTTTATATTTTTAATAGCCAAATCAATTATGTCCTTGTGTCGAAGTTTACGTGTATTCGGGAAAGGTACAAGCTCTCTGATTCTGTTTGGTGGTTCTTCATTCTTCAGTACAAGAGTAGGTGGTAAAGAAGTGGAGTCATGAGGCATTTCATTCAGCACGTTTTGAAATAAGTGTAAATATCTGTCCCAATGCTGATGCTTTCTGTGACAATAAAGTCTGCAAAGCTTATTGATTTCATTCATAATTCGTTCAGACAGGTTACAATGTGGTGAGTGCAATGAAATAAAAACAGGTTTGATTTTATGATTCCGAAGCATGCGTGACCAAACAGCAGATCTGAATTGCTGTCCGTTATCTGAAATGACTTTAGCAACGTTGCCAACTTCACGTAAGAAATTTTTAACAAAGTCTTTGGATACAGACCATCCAGTGGCTTTACGTAACGGAGTGAAAGAAACAAATTTTGAAGTAAGTTCAACAGCGACTAGAACGTACGAAAATCCATTCGATGTTCTGGCAAGGGGTCCCAAGAGATCAACAGCAGCAAATTCTTTTAATTTAGAAGGAATGATAGGAAACAACGGAGCACGATGGGAGACAGTAGATGGTTTAGCCTTTTGACAAAGTTTACAAATAGACAAGACTCTTCGATTGCTCTTTTCCATATTGGTAAAATAACAAGTCGTTCGAAGAATATGATAACATATTCGTGGACCAAAATGTGCGTAGCTGAAATGAATGTACCAAATGAGCTTATTAACAAAACCGTCTGGAATGCAAAGTACCCATAGCTTGTCATCAACAGTGAAGCGTTTGAAGAGTATGTTGTTTCTAACAAGATAATAATGCCGAATCTGAGTGTTTGTCTTTTCATGCCATTTACTTTTGATGTCTTTCCAAATCGAATCTTTATCTTGTTCATGAGCAATATCCTTTAAAGATGTGATGATGAAGATTTCAAAGGCGACTTTCTGAACGTAAAGAATACTGAAATTTTTCTTGAGGTTGTCTTCTGTGTTACTTTTCTCAAGCCTAGCCGGTGCGCGTGGCAGTGCGTCCGCAACAATGTTCTCCTTGCTGGGAATGTAGACTATTGTGAAGTGGAATTCTTGCAGAAACAATGCCCAACGTTTTAACCTGTCATGATTTAATTTGGAAGACATAAGAAATTGTAATGCACGATGATCACTGTATACTTTTGCGTGCTTACCAGAAAGAAAGAAATGGAATTTGTTAAATGCCCAAACGATAGCTAAAGCTTCTAATTCAGTAACGGAATAATTTTTTTCAGATTTTGTTAGCACTCGGCTAGCAAAAGCAGTGGTTTTCTGAACAGTAGTGTCATTTTCTGTGGCTTCTTGAAATAAATGGGCACCAAGACCAACTTTAGAAGAATCCGTGCTAAGGCAGAAATCTTGTGACAGATTTGGATGAGCTAGTATTGGAGCATTAAGTAACGTTTCTTTCAAAGAATTGAATTTCAACTGTGCTTGTTCGTCTCAGTTCCGAATAGTATTTTTTCCAGTGAGAGAACAAAGTTTTGGTGTAACTAGAATTTGCGTATTCAGAAAACGACGATAAAAGTTTACGAGACCTAGAAAACTTCGGACTTGTTTTTTTGTGGATGGAACTGGAATGGCTCTGATTGCTTCTAACTTTACAGGATCCGGCTGAATCCCTTCAGAAGAAATAATATGTCCCAAACACTTGACCTTTGTCTTACCGAACTCAGACTTTTCCAAGTTAACTGTAATTCCAGATTCTGCAAAAATATGTAACACGCTGTTGAGGATACGATTATGTTGTTCCCATGAGGCTTCTGCTATCAGAATATCGACCACATATAAGGTGATGTAACGTTTTAAGAACTCAGGTAATATGGAATTTAGCCCGCGAATGAACGCTGCCGAAGAAATGTTCAAACCAAAAGGAAGTTTCCGAAATTGAAACAAACGCCGAAACAAAGGAAAGCTGTGTATTTTCTACATTCTGGATTAAGTTCGATCTGATAAAAGCTGAATCTGAGATCAATAGAAGACAACACTTTTACACCATTAAAATTTTGAAGTTCTTCCAACGTTTGCGGCCTTTCTGTTTCAGGAATGATAATAGTATTGATTTGTCTTGAATCTAAGACAAGCGTGATCGATCCATTTTTCTTCTCAACAACATGTAATGGATTGTTGTATGAGCTTACTGCAGGCACAATAATGCCCTCGTCAAGCGTAGATTGTATTTCTGTTCTAACACGGTCCCTATAATGTGCCGGAATTACGTAAGGTCTTACACAAAACTTAGTATGCTCACGAACACGAAATTGGTATTGAAATCCCTTGATTGTTCCTGTTTTGTGAGTAAAAACTGTGGAATGTACTTGTAAAATCTCAAAAAGGTCCTGCCGATCAGTGTCATTACAATTCTCAATAGTTTGAATTTTATTCAGAATTAACTCATTAGTATAAAATGCGCCGTCGATATCATCCCTGTCAGTACTTGCAGAGTGATTGTTAGTGTCAAGTTCCGTCGAAAATTCCAAACTGTTGTCTAACAGGAGGTAAAGCCGATTAATTTCTTCGTCATGGTTTGAGACCCAATCTTCAAATTTCAAAGCTACTGACTTACCTTCTTTCTCTAAGCTTATTTCAGCATCGTGAAAGTTTAAGATTGCTTTGTATTCATTCAAGAAGTCTACTCCCAATATAATTTCCGTCGACAATAATGGAACCATAAGAAAGTTCATAGAGAAGCTATGGCTTTGACAAAAGAATTCTAAGTTGGTTTGCTGGCGTATATCTACACTTTTTCCAAAGATTGCACTATGGGACTTAACATCTGTGGTCATCAGTCCCCTATAATTTAATCCTACGTAACGGAAGTGTGGGGCAATCGTACGATTTGTTGCATTTGCTAAAGGCTGTTTCCCTAATTACTGAATGGGACTGCCAGAGTCAAGTACTGCCGTAAATTTTACGTCATTTACTGTAATGTGAATCACAGGATATGCAATGTTGTTACGTTTTACGTCGTGTTCCTGGAGTAAGATGTCCCTAATGTCTTCCATTTCTACGTAATTACTAGCTATGCATCTGAGTCGTCAGTTTCATAAGTACGTTTTGTGGCTGCCGACGTTGTGAGTCATTGCCTATTGTCTCTTTGTTGGCGCGTGTCGTTATTGGGATTTGGAGACCTAACTTCTACAAATTCACCTTGTCAAGAAGGCCCTGTCCTGTTTGAATTTCGCCAGTTCTGAAGCAATTCAGGTCTGTCGTTGCGATCATATCGTCTGTCGTCATGTCGGTAGATTCCATAGTTTCTTTCTTGTCGGTCACGTGGTGGAGAATTTCTCCTGTAATCGTAACTGCGCGCTGGACCGTTATGTCTAGAGTTATTCTGTCTCCCTTGATAATAATGATTTTGGTTCCCACATTGTCTGTTTCTCTGATTGTCTCTGTGATAGTCACTACTGCAGAGAGGTGATCTTTCCCTGTATTTATTACTGCTCTGCCAACGGTTATCATATTGGTGGTGTCTGTTTTGGTCACGATTTGTGTTGTGAGAATAGCCTTGTCGTGCCCAGTTATTATTTCTTTCATCGCGGAATTGCGACGGATGTGACCTGTGTTCCTGTTTTCGCTTTCCGCGATTGTCGGTGTCAATTTCTAATTCTTATAAGAGTCCCTGAAAAGCTTCAATGTCGTCTTTGCAACGTCCTGCCAAAATAATATGTCGTAAATGTTCAGGTAATTTGATTAAGCAAATGCGGATGAGTTCTGACGGGCTGTAAAGGGTTTGACAGGTACTGATTCTTCTGCAACATGTCTTCAAAATATTTCACAAGACTGGAGAATTCAGATTGTTCGAAATGTTTCATCATTATGATGCTATGTTTTACTCGGTCTTGTGTATCTTGAGACCAGTATGCTGAGAGGAAGGCATGATAAAATTCTCCTTCACTGTGGCAATCGTGAATGACCGATCGCATTCTTACAGCTGGTTCATTCTCTAAATAGCCACACATAAATTCTAATCTGTGCTCTAATGACCAGTTGGGAGGAAAACAATGAGGGAATTGATGAAGCCACGCTTGTGGATGAATGTCGTTGGCGGAATTCTTAATTGTTTTGAATTTACATGTAGTAATAAACAGCTTATACTCAAAATCATCATATCGGCGAGTCGCAAATCGGTCATTGTTACGTCGTGCCGGCGGTTCCATCTCAAAATTCGGTGCACCTTGCCAATTTCTTTCATAATTTCCGAAACGCCCTGTGTTATTATTTTGTGACTTTTCCGTATTTCTAAGTTCCTCTTCCCATGTTGGAGCGCGAGTGTCCTCTGATATACGTAATTCTTGTATTACTTGTGCCAACTGATCTTGTACTTCCCGGATTTCTCTTTGGTGTAGTGTATTGATTTGATTTTGATTTTGTTTGAATTTTCTAATTTGTTCATACTCTTCAGTGTCAGTGAAGGCTACAGGTCTTGTGTCATTCAGCTCATCATCTACCTTTGTAGATAAATTATTTAGCTGATCCGAAAGTTCGACTACTTTCTCTGATAATGAACTAATTTCCTCCATGTGTCTTTCTGAACCAATTTTCAGAGTATCTACTGTGTCCTTTAAGTTTTCATGAGTTTTTGCAAGTTGCGTAACCGAATCGGTAGATGCAACTGAGTCAATTTTAGCTTGCAAGGTCTCATGATTTTCATGAACAATAGTTTGCAGTTCTCTTATTGCTGCTTCGTGATTCTGTAACGCATTTTCATGCCGCGAAAAAATAGGTTGAAAATGCTCACAAATTTGTGTCTTTACGTCATTACAGACTTTTTGATATTTCGATTCAATGTTATGTAACTCAGTAGTTAAATCTTCAAGTGTTGGTTCAAGCGTGGTGTCTAACTTCCGAAGATTTTGTTCCATTGTGTCTAACTTTTGAAGATTTTGTTCCATGGTGTCTAACTTTTGAAGGTTTTGCTGTGTTTGTCTCTGACTTTGTTCCATTGTGTCCAACTTTTGAAGCTTTTGCTGTGTTTGTCTCTGATTTTGTTCCATTGTGTCTAACTTTTGAAGCTTTTGTCTCATTTGTTGCATTAATTGTAATAACAATGCACTGGTGTCTGAAACATGTTCCTGAGTGCTTTTCGGCAGTGAATTTGCACCGGCAACATTCACATTTAGACAAGTGGAAAAAGTGTCTTGACGCATTTGAGAAAACGGTGAGAACCCAAAACTTGAGTCTACAGTATTTGCAATATTGTGTTCTGTCATTCCCGATTCCTGAGGCGAGCTGTTGCCGACCGATCGATCGATAATGCTTCCCTGTTCACTACCTGTTTCACTGTCTACACCATTATTTGATGCCCGCTCCATTTCCCTATGCACAGTTACCAAATTACTACTTTGAATGTCTGTTAATTCATTACACAGTGGTGTTGGTAAGCTACGCTCGACATCACTATTATTTCTCAGTTTTCTTTGGAGCCTAGTGTTACGTTTTTCACACGCCATTATTGTCACAATATTTCACACGATAACACAGTAAAGCACAATTTGAAGAGCAAAAATAAGAGAACACATTAACATAGCGCTGAAAATAATATCTAGTTAATTGCAAGCGCAGCTGCGAAATACTTGGTGCAAATCTACATGCATGCCACAACTGTTTTACTGTACAACAGTGAAAGACTGCAACTACAAAGGAGATTCTCTCTATAATTACGCGCTAGCAATAGACAAAAGCTACACTAATTACACAAACTACAAGAAAAAGTCAGAAGATTCCAGTGAGGTATCCTCGGCTAAGGGTCGACATATGAAACGTCCCCTTTGAACAATTATACACGACTGTCCTTAAACTGACACACAATATTTTTAGCGCAACGCAATCTGACTTTCAATAGTCCCTACAAAAGAATGGCCCTGACTAACATTAACCTGGACCTTTCACAAATCACTTACCTCACAAAAATCTTCGTTACTCGAACTACTGCAATACAGCGAGCGCCACTACTGCCAGCTAAATAAAAGATTCAAACTATTGAAGGCACTAACTACTAATAGGCATAGTTAGCAAATGAAACATTTTGATAGAGAACAAACAATGTATTTACCTTACTAGTGTTCAAAAGTCATAATATATATAGCAGTTCATGACATCCAGTCTTACAAATTTCTAAACTCTCCCCACATCCACCACTGCTGGCGGCTCACCTCCAACTGCGCAACGCTATGCGCTGTTAACAGCCAACTGCCCAACGCTACAATGGCAGACAACAATGCAAACTAGCCATAGACTGCACACAGCACAGCCAGTGATTTTCATACAGAGCGCTACGTAACGTTGCCAATATAAAAGTCTAAACAGCCTACTTACAGATTGGCCACTGTACACGAAGCAGGATGACGTAAGAGTGTGCCTAAATAGCTCGACCACGTCACATACAAAGTGGCGCTGGACCAAGCTTCTGACGACACTGGACACTTGCCACATCACTGACAACTGCAGCTGGAGCACTGTCTTCAACAAGAGCAACTGTTTGTAATATGCCACCCATCTCTGATCTCTCAGTATTCCAGATGCCTACCAGTTGCTGCCATAGACTGGAGCCAGGTCCTGCCCTCAACACTGCTGCCACCAGTAAGTAAATATGTAACCCTTCTCTTAGCAGCAGCTACCCCACTACACCTGCCACAAACAACCTGGTGATGATGTTTGTTTCGTGGGGCGCACAGCTACGTGGTCATCAGCATCCGTACAAAGTCCCAGGTTTTACACAGTCCAATTTCTACACAATCCAGTGTAGCCACTGTCACGAATAATGATGATGATGACGGTGGAATGATGAAAACAACATAAACACCCAGTCACCAGACAGATAAAGTCCCCAACCCGGCCGCGAATGGAACCCGAAATTCCGTGAATCATAGGCCAGTAGATCACGAGCACATCCAACCTGTTACACACCTCTTATATGTAGTGCTCTTGTAAATGTCCGTCCAATGTAAAGTTGATTTTTGTAGTCCCTAAAGAGCCTTGAGAAGGGAGCAGTAGGAGACTTTAAATATCTTTCCGTTTCTTAATTCTTATTTTTGTGTGCCATGTTTGTAATTATTTTATTGGGTTAAATGTAATCTTTTTATTCTTTTTTCTTACTATATTTGTCATGAGGGATGACACCATTTTGAGATGTGCATTGGGGTACAAGGACACTGTCATCTTAAATGTAATACTGAAAAAGGTCATGCACTAGAAATACACTAATATTCAAACTATTTATTAAATTGACTCATATTTTTATTTTGTGTTTGTCGTTTGTGTCAAGTCTCACTACGTTACACATGTCATTTAAATTATGTTTATTCTGTGTTAACATAATTTACTCTGTCGTATGACAAGGACTAGATTTGCTGAAAGCTTGGACATAATTTGTCTCTGTGGAAGATTGAACCACTGTGAATGCTTGGACAGGAGTAATAAAATCTCTGAGTCAGAGAATGCTCAATGCTCAACTGTATTGTATTGTGATTAGGGAAACTGACCCCAGGTACGGTGTGAATGTGTTAGTTACATGTCTGAATTAGCTTTTAACCATTCAATCATAGTATTTATGGTCAGGGGTGCATGTCAGAGACCTGAGGCCCCACAGGAAAATTTCCGACACCCAGAAAATCACAAAACCTCTGCAGGCATTAACTTTTTTATTGAATCGTGACACTCCCCGTGCAGAAATTATTGGATAACAGAGAGGTAGTGGTAGATGCCACACGACGCTCTCACTGTAACATTATTGACAGTCAGATTAGATCATGATTTCGGTGTTCCCCAGTACTACATTTGTTATCTGTGGTTTATGATTTTCTACATGAGGAAATTGTGGGCAGAATGTTTATACAACTGCATGTGTAACCTGTGGACAGCTTGTATCCAAAGGGCCATAGCGGAGGCAATGGAGAACAGGGACAGAGATTGATTGTGGACAAAAAATACTGAGTCCAGTGACCTGGCTGCACGGGTGATTCTGGGAAGCATTGATCTGTGGATTGTACCTGAAGAGGGATTCGGGCCATTATACTCCCCTCTTTCCACTTAGGGTTGAAGCACGAGAGCACCGATTCACAGAACATTTTACCTGGGCCGGGCAACCGTCTGTGGTGAAAGTGGCCAGTTGGTGGAAAGCGGCTGGTGGAAGCCATTTAAGAGATACTGCAGTAATCTGAGCTTCTATGTAAACAGTGGGCATTCTCTTGTGAGAGGCTGGGACGATACAGACACAGCGACTCATACACGTGTTTAGTGGAGGCAAGATTGTAGCTCCACTGACGCCAGGAAGTCGCCAGCGTCTTTTAACGAGTGCCAAAAACTTATGTTTCATGGACAAGACTGTTTGGGAAGCTTACCAGCCTTCTTTCAGAAATTGGGAATGGTCGGTCTGAAAATATTAGATCTCTTGGTAGGTGAGGGACATATTTTGCCGAAACATGGTCATACGTACCGTACAACCTCGCCTCCCTAATCTAAAGTCGTCTTTTTTCAGACAAGAGAGCTTCTGAAATGGTGATTGGCTTCTCTCTGGTGATGCTACCCCAGTGTGAGAACAATGGTGCTGTATCTGCATTGGCTACCAGGTCAACAGAACAGTCAAGAGGGATTCAATAAGTAGAGGAGGATGGTTCGATTGGTTTTTACAATGTGGAGGCAGTTTCGGTTTTTTTTTTTTTTTTTTTTTATTCGGCTCCCGTACCGAGGCTAGTTGGAAAGTGGTTGTGATTTTTTTTGCCTTCTTCATCGTTTGGTCCTCCCCTGGTGGAGAACTTTAGATCTTTTCACAGTGGGTGAAACCTGTGGTCTGCAATTTGTGTTGGACTGAGAGTCAGTGGCAGTTTCCAGCTGTACCAACGGTGGAACTGCAGGTCATCTCGAGCAAATCGTGTAATACAAGGGTGAACTTATTCGTCCTGAGTCGGCTGTCTGACGTGTGACATTTCCAGCACCCTCCGTCGTGCTTGTAAGTGAAGTTGGGTTGGTTAGTCCCGCGAGCGCGTGCACCCCACACTGAAATCAGCCGGGATTTCGGGGCTCTGATAGTAAAGTTTCCCGCGTTCAGAATACCGCTCCGCGTAGTTTGCAAATTTTCGTGGATGGATCAGAACTCTAAAGCTGCCGTAGTGCGCTGCTCCTCGTGGGCAAAGCACGCCGATTTCTGCTGCCACTTGAGATGATAGGGTAAAGGATCGCTGTACCAGCGAAGGTTATAAAATGATATTTACAGCTCCCTGTTCTCCGTGGACCAAAGTTTATTGTGTATTTGCTCATAGTTGATTCAGTTGAACAGAATTGGGCCTCACAGTGGATTTATGTAATCAAAGTCAGATAGTGTTGCAAAAAGGATTAATTCAGGGTAGAATTTGTGCAGCTTCCACCCCGATGAATGCTTTGCCAATGAAGCCATCCCTTTTCTGACTTGTGTTTATCACTTTTTTTTGTAAGATTTATCAATTCGTGATAGTTATAAAAGAATTAATAAAACTTCTCATTATTTTCATTAACTTAAATACCCTACTGTTCTCATTCACACTCCCTCATCTATTCACTGTTTTTATTTTATTGTGGTGATACATGGTACACCAGAAATTCAATGTTCAATCTTATTAAATTAGTTAATTTGAATATTAATTTTTGTTCTGAAAGTGACTGCAGACATAGGCAACAAAAGGGCCATGAGGAAATTCACTAATTTCATATGTAAAAATTGAAGGGTGTAGCTCACTATTTGTAGGTTATTGAGAAATTAATACTTATGTAAATATAATAGCATTTAGCATCAATCGACCTTATCTTTACGATTAAAGCAAGTAGCTGCTTGTAACCCGTGCAACATTCCAGTTTTTTGGTACGGATCTTTCGTCGACTGAGCGGTTGTATCACACTGGTAAGTATGGAGGTATTGGACTGTTATACAATTTGGATCAGAAAGCTTACTGTTATTAAGTTATTAAACTGTTTCATTACTTCGAGTATATATACTTCTAAATTAGTCATGTTGACAGCTGTTCTTGGTCCTAATTCTTAAATGGGGGACGTGTTTTGCCGAAACATGGCAATGCGTACCGTGACAACGACGCCTCCCTAGTCTAAAATCGTCTTTTGTCAGACCTCTTTGGTGAAGGATTTTTCAGAAGATTATTTTTAGTAACTCTGCTTTGGCAGAAAGCTCATCGATAGTATCTCAGTTGCTATCGCGGAGAAAAGCCATTTACTGTCTTGCCGCTGGCATACTTTACATACGAGCAGAATATCTTTGGATTTTGTGTCAGGTTTCGAGAGAAGCTTTCGTTGTGGAAGCTATTATAAGCCTCTCGCATTGAAGTCCGCGCTAAATTTCGCGCTTCTTTAAAGATCGACTATCTTAGGGATGTCGAGTTCGTTTCACTTGCTATGATTTTTTCGTTGATTTTGCAACAATGTTCTGTTTTGTGCATCGTGGTGAACCTCCATCGTGGTTTGTTAATTTATTTGGTATAAATCTCCCAACTGTTGTCGAAACTATTTCTTTGAATTTGATCTACCTCTTGTCTACACCTACATATTCAATTTGGAAAGAGTGGAGACTTCCCCACAGGAAGACTTCAAGAGAATTTTTATCTACTTTTCTGAATAGATATATTTTTCGTTTATTTTTGGAGGATTTGGGAGCTACGGTATTCAGTGTCGCTACAACCTCCCTGTGTTCACTAACCCATGTGTACATTTTGATCTCTTTATTAGCTCTCCAACATTCTGAGACGGGAATCAACTCGGTATTTTAAATATCCACCACTGTTTAATTGGTTAAAAAAATCCTCATAAGGCATGAGCTGTCAGCTGCTCAGTTTTACAAGCAACAGAGTACTAATAAAAAAAAGTCGGTAAAACCGTCGGGTCTATATGTCCTTAAACACGCTAATCTGCAAGACTACTAGACGACTTTTCGGGTTTTTCACAGGTAACTTCAGTATAGCATGTGGTGCCGTAAAGGCTTTATTTCATCAAAATCGGATCACTGTAAAAATACATTTGTACATAAAACGTAAATATATATATTTATGTCTGCATGTTCTAAGTCTCTTCCATCGCACAGATTTCAACCAGACTTGGCACACATATCACTTACAGTCTGGAAATAACCGCTATGGGTATAAGAATCACCTACTATTCAAGGGATTTGGTGTGGGGGAAAAAGAGGTGTAGGCCACGACGCGCGAATAACCAGATTTTATTCATCCAGTATTCGAGGACGATAGCATATTTGTGAAGTGCAACAAATTTTATCCATTATGTCAAATTTTTCGAAACTTTTTTTCCCTGTCAACCACCGAAAAATAATAAGAGGAAAAAGTTTATCACTTACTAAATTTTCGCTCTTCATTATGGTAGTAGGCACGCATTTTAATTTATTACTTCTTTAGTACTAATTGTATCCTGGATACCTTTTGCCGACATGTTGACATATATCTTCGAAGGTTCTTGCAAATTTATACACGTAGTTTCCGATCTGTGACGTCGTAAACACTAAGACTCGTGAAAAAATGCTGCATCACACATGACATTTGTATTTATTATTACGAAACCGCTTAACTGGTTTCGATGAAATCTGGTAAGGAGATAATATAAACCATGAGAAAGAAGGTAGACTACTTCAGAAAAAGCGTAGTACAAATAGTAATTGATTTGAAAAATATCACGCGAATTAGAGAAAAATACTTACTCTCTTAAAATGCTTCTCATAGACTTTTGAACTTCATGATATTTGTTACAGTGTTTTTATTGGTTGAAATGTACTACGCGATACCATTCAAAGTAGTGAATACCATGCTTATAGAGTCGTCAGTTTGTTTACTCGATACGGCCACACTATTTATTGCATGTACAGCTACGATGTGCGCTATGCACTATTTGAGAATTAGAGCACTTAATGACTTGCAACAAATAACAAAACATTTTCTCCCTCACAAAAAGTGATGAAGGGAAAAAAAATTATCGCTTACTACATTGTCGCTGTACTTGCAGTAAAACTGCCACGTCAGACGTCACGTCATGGTGTTTAAATTTATTATTTGCTTGCTACTAAATCCGTTCGCAACACATTTAGCCTCTGAATATGTGCGTGCAAAATTAATTATTCTGCGACAAATAGTTCAGGAGATACGAGGGAAAGAGGAGCTGGCCAGAGAGGGAGGGGTGGAGGAGAAAGGCAGCAAAATGGAGGAAGAGGCGGAAAATCAGCTGGGCATAGGAAAGAGGAGTTGGACAGAGAGAGATGGGGAGGAGAAGACGGTCACAGAGAGGGCGGAGTAGCAGATGCGGAGATGGGCAAGAAGAGATGAATAGAGAATGGAGGATAGAGGAAGTGGACAGAGAGAATGGGGAAAAGGAGGTGAAGAGAGAGGAGGTGGAGGAGATGGACGGAGAGAGAGGATAGGTGAATATGGACCAATAGAACTGAAATAATGCATAATAGAGCAGCGCCGTATACTTAGCTAGTATATTAACGTAAAACCATTGCACCGGCACCCAGTAATACAAAAACCTGAAAGCTTACGTGTACTAGAAATGTGTAAGGTTATCGCATTGGTCACATAACACCGTAGTGTTCATCTTGGTGGATAGTTACGGTATTGTCTGATTCATCAGGTGCTTGAAATCGTTCGTCAAGGAAACTAATGAACGGACGTAAATGGTTACAATTTTAATGTTTCCATATGTGTCCATCTCAGATGCATATTTTTAAAAAAGGATAATGAACTATGTAATTATTTGAGCGTCAGATATCAGATCTATTGTTCGTGTAAGTGATGGACATCTACAGTTTGCTCGGGACTGCAGGTGGTAAAACACGCGCACGAGTAACGAGCGTGTTAACACCTGGTATGTTAGTGTGGCCGCCGGGAAGCCGCCTTATCGCGAGCTGCTCGTTTAGAGGATATCGCTGCTCCACGCACGCGACCCCCAGCCATGTAAGCATTCTCCTTCTGTGCTAGCACCGGCCTCGGTTGCACAGTGCTGGTGGCTGCGGTTGTAAACTGCTGATAACTGTGGCTCGTGAATCATCAACCGAGGTTACATAAGCAGCCATGGGTCGTAATTACGTGCTATTGTTGTCACCACATTCATCCAAAATTTAAAAAAGCCTACAGGGTAAATGTGGCATACCTACTTGAAAACTTAAATAAGGTATATATGAAGATGGTATCTGTTCTTTCGGATATGTCCGAAAGAACATATACCATCTTCATAAAACTATGTATGGTTAAGGCTTACCGGCCATTTGACTATATTCTTCTGTGCAGATGCACAAACAGTACCCGAACTCTTACAGGAATCGTCAGTAAAGCAGCAAGTAAAGAATATAATGGGCAGCGGCACGAGGAATATAGAGCGGGACAATAAGTTACAAAAGTGAGTCTCACTGGAGGGGTGCCACAGGTAAGTCTCTGCAGTCGCAGTATCCTCTGTGTCCTCATTGGCACAGACGGATAGAGCGTCCGCCATGTAAGCAGGATACCCCGGCTTCGAGTCCCGGTCGGGGCACACATTTTCAAGTGTCCCCGTTGATCCCCGTTGACTTACATCAACGCCTGTGTGCAGCTAGGGGTATTCATTTCATTGTAATTCCTTAAATAAGGGATGTGGTTTAGAGCTTTGGTGTTATCTATGGTTTCGTGTTTATACAAGCATTAGGCCAAACCACGAACGTTGCTCATCCATAACGACCCGAAATCTGACATTCATGTCTTCTAGCGAAGGGTAACCAGTAACAAAGAAAGAGACTCTTTGGGTTGTCGTACTATAGTTCAATACATTTTAGACCAGTTTAATAGTGGTGGCCAACATAACATCATCGTAGATGGCATTCCTGTTGTTGTACATATGTTATTCATGCCCATATCTGATGTAGCGCTTATCTATTAACATTAATATATAGTTTCAAAAGGTTAATTTCTGTTAGGTAGGTGAGGTACACCATAATTGTGTTTTGGAAGTCTATTTTTATTGAAGACTGTTATTTCACCGAGCGAGGTGGAGCAGTGGTTTGCACACTGGACTCCTGTTCGGAAGGACGACAGTTGAATCCCACGTCCGGCCATCCTGATTTAGGTTTTTCGTGATTTCCCTAAATCGCTTCAGGCAAATGCTGGGATTGTTCCTTTGAAAGGGCACGACCGACTTCCTTCCCTGATCCAATAAGACCGATGACCCCGCATTTTTGTCTCTTCCACCAAATCAACCCAACCCGAACCCAACTGTTATTTCTGTGGTATAAGCTTCATCACTGGCTTAGTTAAGTAATGTAAACGAAATTCGTTTTTTCTTGGGCACTGAAATGATGATTTAGTTGAAACTGAAACTTATATTTCAGCAACGCCGCAGCATCTCTTGGCAATTGACTACGTTTGGAATATTATGAGCAGGGTCCTACAACCTTCTCGGGATTTTGACGGTCCATTCTGGATGATTTAGTTCTTTGAAAATATTCTTTGATGAGTCTATAAACATGTTTATATGCTGTAAACTTATTAAGCGTAATGAATTAGCATGAATGGTTCGCTGTTCATCCAAGAGGTAGGCCATGTGCGTACTTGTAGTTTCTGTCTCTTTTGAAAAAATCAGTTTCTGACTTCATCCAACTTCTCTTCCTGTTGTTTCTCTATGTGAAATGAATATAAGTAATTTTGTGTAATAACTGTCAAGTCGCAATTTTTAGCATTACCGATACTATCATGGCATTTATTTTCAATGTTTTATTGAGAATTTGGCCCTTATGGAAGCCGTTGTTCTGCTTGGCATTTAATGATAAAATTTATGGATGCCTCCTGAGGGATATCGAGCCAAATTCTGTTCAACTGGCGCATTAGATCGTCAAAATCTCGAACTAGCTGGAGAGCCCTGCCCACAATGCTGCAAACGTTCTCAGTTCGGGAGAGATCAGGCGACCTTGCTGGCCAAAGTAGGGATTGGCAAGCACGAAGACAAGCAATAGATACTCTCGCCGTGTGTAGACGGGCATTGTCTTCCTGAAAAGTAAGCCCCTGAGGGCTTGCTATGAAGGGCAACGAAACGGGGCGTAGACTATCGTCGACGTACCGCTGTGCTGAAAGGGCGTGGTGGATGAGTGGATGATAACCAACGGGGCTGTGCCATGGAAAGAAATGGCACCTCAGACCACAAACCCGTGTTGTCGGTTCGGGTGGTGGATGACAGCCAGGTTGGTCCCACCGCTGTCCGTGGAGCCACCAGACACATCTTCGCTGATCGTTGGGGCTCATTTCGAAGCGGGAACCATCACTGAAGACAATTTTACTCCCTACCCTTCATACCAATCCATCCTCGACTTACATTTCAGCAACGCCGCCGGATCTCTTGGCAATTGACTACGTTTGGAACATTATGAGCAGGGTCCTACAACCTTCTCGGGATTTTGACGCTCCAGCGCGCCAGTTGGATAGAAGTTGACACTATATCCTTCAGGAGGACATCAGTCAGTCAATGCCATGCCGAATAGCTTCATGTCTAAGGGACAGACATGGACCAAAGCGTTATTCACTTGCTCAGTTGGTGAAGCTATGTGTCTTGAATAAATCATAGAATTTCTCTGATATTGTAATCATTTGTTTGTTTGTAATTGTACATCACAACTACCTATTCGTCCCATTCAGATAATATCTTCGTGGTACGCAGTTTTTTAATCCTATTTTTTTTTCTTCGAATGTATTTTAACTTATTCGGTGACCACAGAGCAGCCTGCTCAAAGGCATGCATCCCTCGGAACCCAATTTTGCTAGCGCCTGTTTCGTACCAGGAACTTAATATAATAAAAACCTTATTTATGTTTCAGTTGATTTGAGTCTTACGCATCTAAGACATGAAAGAGAGCTCTTCAAACTGACGAATAAATAATGTTTTCGTAGTGATTAGAAGGCTACCGTGAAAGAAAGCAATACGTCTGAGAAGAGAATATCAAGTATTGACCTGTTCTGGTTAGCAACTTCCTGTAAAGACCTTTGCACTGGGTAGAACCATAACAAACAAGATTAACCTAGGAAAACATAGTAATTTTTACTAACTCGAGGTGATAGATGCATATCATCCAACGTATCTTATACCTGAATACGCTTTTCGTCTGTCTACCTTACTGTCATCATCTATTCGCCAGAGATATTTCGATAATGTAATGAACTAGCTGTACCGGTCTTTAACGCAATGCTCATGAATCTTCATTTTTCGTGATTGAAACATAAGTTTACCTCAGATGACTAATGTACTGTTTTTTTAAAAGTGTATAACCCGATATTTCAATTCCTGTTGTCTAAACTGACGGGAATTATTAGTATATCGAATATATTTTAGCAACCATGCAAAAAAATCTTCATCAGAACATGGAATATATATTCATATTTTTTGGAGGTGTAATTACTGAACGAACAGAAAACAAAGAATCCAGATAACGCGTTCACAAGCAACAAGATCTACTGAAGAAAATGCAATGGGTGTCTTTCATTTTTTTAATTACAACTAGAGATGTTTTAAAAGCAAACAGACATAAGAGACTCACCAGCTAAGTCATTAGCAATGCACTTTCAAAATAGAGCGGCGACCTAATTTGAGACATTAATTTTGAACAGAATAGTGTGTATCATGAGATTTAAGGGAGTAAAGGGAGAACGGTAGAAAAATTTGCGGGATATAATGTATATGGATCCAGTATTAATTAATAAACAACAAAGGAGATTAAACCGTACATCGAAATTAGAAAATGGGACCATGATCTGGAAGCAGAGGAATAAGTAAATTCTAGTAATTTTTGTGGGACAAAAAAGCAGGTTCATCAATTTTCAAGGATCACAGAAAGAAGCAGTCATAGTAAGGAAATATTTATTTCTAAAATTCAGCAGTTACATGGAAAACGCTGTAAGGAAGGGCAGGAACAGCTCTGTGAAGGGGAGGAAAAATCCTTACAGCAGTAGAATTGACTAACCACAGATATAATGAAGACCACCCGGCATCTATACCTACTCCGTTTATTTCGAAACGGGCTCATTCACATACAAAATTATATTACCTCCAATCGATTTTCATTGTGATTGAAACAATTCTTACATACGCATATTTTAGGCCACAGCTATTCTGTAACGTTGTAACGTATTTGACGTTAGTAGTAGGAGGCGACACTTTAATAGTTAACCGCCGTTATGATGGAAGAAATGTCATCAGTATTAATGAAGTGGTATCTCTTTCTCCCATTTTTGGTAAGTGGAAGCTGCTCAAGTGACGCATCACTTCTCATTTCGACCACATACGTTTCTAAACATATTATGTTCCTTTGTTCATGATACGTATCATAATCAAGTAACTAAATTATGACTTGAAGTTTACTATTGAAAAACAGGCTATCATAACTTGCTCCTTTGTCTCCAGTTTTCATCTGTTTTATTGTCTATAATTATTTTTATGATAATGAGACATGATGCAGTCTTGTAGTAGACTACCATGCAACAATTTATTGTGATCCCATGCATATACATTCATGAATCTGCCCTGCAAGAAGAAAATGAATGTCGGATGTCACCAAAACAAAAGTTTCTCGAGCTATGATGAGCTGTGGGACAACTCGTATCTGTCCTTCATAGTATGTGACTGTAGCAACATTCACCTTCTGCCACATTCGCTCAAAGGCTACACACTAAAAAGCAGCGATTAGATTAATTCATTAATTATTAATTTCAAGTAATTCTTGCTTTACTCATCTAGTGTGAATGAAACCGTTTTCCCTAAAACTGCATTTGCCGTCTCCTCTCTCACTGGGCAGAAGGCACAGAAGCATAGAAGGCATACCTAAAGCAAAAACGTTCATTTTCATAGACTGTGGTTCTTCTCAGGACGAAGGAAATTGGTTTTACGATCCACCGTGAGCGAATTCTTTAATGATATAGAAGAAGCTAGAAAAAGCAAGGAATGTGAAGCGGCATTAGTCTCATCCATTCAACACGTATGACCTTTAAGGTAAGCAATTTAAATGAAGGGCCGGACCGCTAGACCTGTTCGCGAGGACTGTGTCATATATTTAATTATTAGCACAAGATCAAGGCTAAAGATTGGACCCAGTTCAGATCCTTTGCGGTATACAAAATGTCCCATTTATCTTGGCCGCTCCTAATAATCTCTTGTCCAGAAGCAAAACAAAAAATGTATCAAGAAAATGTTCTTTAGATTGTAATGGGACCTATTTAAAAAATTGTCACTATATATTGTTTACATAAACATGACGTTATTCAAAGTGTACTACGAAATTGTCTTTGACTCTCGTGTAGTACTAGCACACAGTGTAATTATCCAGGGTAATGTATATCGTCTACTTGCAGGAATGGGCAGCAAACAAATGAAAACAGAAGTAAATTGAAAGTTACATTCGTTAGTTCGTGAATCTTCTTCAGTTGAAGAAATCAGTAATTGCAAATCAGTAATTGCAATTATGTACTCTTATACACAGGTTGGCGCATGAGGAACCGGTCCATAGTAATAGATTTATCATTGTCCAACGCCAATTGCTATCTATTGTTTTGCACCATATAAGGACGAAGCCCTACAAAATGGCATGTGTCCAATAACTGAAGGAGGTAAGGCATAAACGTGTGAATTACTATATGTGGCTAAGTCAAATAACTGAAAACGGAATGTTGAACCTGCTGCTGTATTCGTTGATTGATGAAGTCTTTTTCCGACTGACAGGGCATGTAAACTTCCAGGACACCCCTACAGGCCAAGAAACAATCCTTATACGATTAATGACGAAACTCTTCACGGTGAAAAAAATCAGGGTGTGGTGCGTCGTGTCGGTAAGTCAGACTGCGGGTCCCATATTTCTGAAACAAGAGTAAAACCGCTGTGTATGTGAATTTTTTTTTAGAAATTTTGTGCGCATTGGACCCCATGATAGTACGTATGCCATTTCCTAACACCATGTGGCGATCTGTCTCACTTCAAGCGAGTCAGTCTCAAGAGTTCATGTGAGTCACAGAAGAAAAGACTGTCAGAAAGGACTGTGATCCGTGCGTTCTCAGGACCTAATCGTTTGTGACTTTTATTTGTGGGGCAGTCTAAAGGGAAAACTGTACGCAAGTAGCCCAATAACTTTTGAAGACTTGGAGAACAATATTCTTAATGAAATTTGGGAACTGGTGCACAGAATGAGGCAAAGTATATATTAACATGTTAGCGTTTGGGCAAAAGTGCATTAAACCGTAATGAGGTCATTTTCAGTCCCTAATGCAATGCAGTGTAAAATACAAGATCAGTTCAGTAGATATAGACCTTTACATTAGCGTATTTGTTCTTTCTTTATTTTCTAATTATTGCACGTTTACCTATTTGTTGTTGTATCCGCTTGTGGAGGGCAACAGTTCGTGTGTAACTGGCGAGCGGTGTGTACTAGGGATTAGTTTCTCGTGAGCCTCCCTATATAACGCAGTTACATAACAGCAACTCGCTACGGCTTCAGTACCTCAAATGAAGTTTTTCTTATTCTCTCGCTCGCTTTGTGCAAACTGTTAGTCCTATGGAAATTATTAACAGGACATTCCGTAAGAAATTCAATGTACCTCAATTTTGTACTGCGATAAGTTTTCGCTAGAGGCACTAGTTTTCGAATTATTCAAGGAAAACTTACGAAAGTTACTTTCAAATGCGTTTTTTTAACAACTAGGAAGTAGTGGCCTGCAGAGGAAACGTGTTTCATTGTAAATTTTAATTACATTAAATTTCGTGTACTTTTTTCTGTAAGACTAACAGTTTGTGCATAGCCACGAGAAAATACGAAAATATTGCACGTGGTTTTTGACGGCGGTTCAGGTTGCATGAAACCTATCTGGAAGAGTGGCTGGCGTGTACCCGTGGTCTGCGTGTAGCGACTTTGACTAGAATTAAAAAGTTTTCTGTCCCTGGTTCGAAACCCGCCACCACTTACATTATGATTAATCAGCATTGCCAACGGCCTTGTCAGAGAGACCGTAGGAGTGGACATTACATCAGCTGACCCATACTATGTGTATGATATGGATACCTAGATGTTATTTGGCGTAGTCAAATTACGCAGGACATTGTACGAGGGCAGTTCAATAAGTAATGCAACACATTTTTTTTCTGAAACAGGAGTTGTTTTATTCAGCATTGAAATACACCAGGTTATTCCCCAATCTTTTAGCTACACAAAACTATTTTTAAACGTAATCTCCATTCAATGCTACGGCCTTACGCCACCTTGACATGAGGGCCTGTATGCCTGCACGGTACCATTCCACTGGTCGATGTCGGAGCCAACGTCGTACTGCATCAATAACTTCTTCATCATCCGCGTAGTGCCTCCCACGGATTGCGTCCTTCATTGGGCCAAACATATGGAAATCCGACGGTGCGAGATCGGGGCTGTAGGGTGCATGAGGAAGAACAGTCCACTGAAGTTTTGTGAGCTCCTCTCGGGTGCGAAGACTTGTGTGAGTCTTGCGTTGTCATGAAGAAGGAGAAGTTCGTTCAGGTTTTTGTGCCTACGAACACGCTGAAGTCGTTTCTTCAATTTCTGAAGAGTAGCACAATACACTTCAGAGTTGATCGTTTGACCATGGGGAAGGACATCGAACAGAATAACCCCTTCAGCGTCCCAGAAGACTGTAACCATGACTTTACCGGCTGAGGGTATGGCTTTAAACTTTTTCTTGGTAGGGGAGTGGGTGTGGCGCCACTCCATTGATTGCCGTTTTGTTTCAGGTTCGAAGTGATGAACCCATGTTTCATCGCCTGTAACAATCTTTGACAAGAAATTGTCACCCTCAGCCACATGACGAGCAAGCAATTCCGCACAGATGGTTCTCCTTTGCTCTTTATGGTGTTCGGTTAGACAACGAGGGACCCAGCGGGAACAAACCTTTGAATATCCCAACTGGTGAACAATTGTGACAGCACTACCAACAGAGATGTCAAGTTGAGCACTGAGTTGTTTGATGGTGATCCGTCGATCATCTCTAACGAGTGTGTTCGCACGCTCCGCCATTGCAGGAGTCACAGCTGTGCACGGCCGGCCCGCACGCGGGAGATCAGACAGTCTTGCTTGGCCTTGCGGCGATGATGACACACACTTTGCCCAACGACTCACCGTGCTTTTGTCCACTGCCAGATCACCGTAGACATTCTGCAAGCGCCTATGAATATCTGAGATGCCTTGGTTTTCCGCCAAAAGAAACTCGATCACTGCCCGTTGTTTGCAACGCACATCCATTACAGACGCCATTTTAACAGCTCCGTACAGCGCTGCCACCTGTCGGAAGTCAATGAAACTATACGAGACGAAGCGGGAATGTTTGAAAATATTCCACAAGAAATTTCTGGTTTTTTCAACCAAAATTGGCCGAGAAAAAAAAGTGTTGCATTACTTATTGAACTGCCCTCGTATATTTTAATAAATTGCAGAAGCCTGTTGAAAATCTTTTCACTTTTAATAGCCACGTTAGTGTTAATTTATGTGTAACTGTGAGTCTTGTTTGATCCATATTCTATTATGTGCAACAGAAAGTAGTAGTACGTGACGAGTGTGATTTTTTCATTTCTTGCGATTTCTTTATGTGTCATTCAAGTTCTATCACTGCTACCTTTTTTTTAGTTGTTTATGAATAACCGTGTTTCATCCTTACTAGTTACGTTTGCGTTTCCAATGTAGAACCTAAAACTCGCATTCTGCTCTCGGCGTGTTACAGCTTCGCAACCACCCAGAATTGGTAGCTGTACCGTGGAACAAAAGCACGGAGAGGGGTGCTCTGGCCTCCATCTCATTCTGTGCACTCGCTCTTAACGAAACGCTGCGCGCTCGAGCTCATGGCAACGGATGAATAAATTAAAGTTTCTTTTCGCACTGCGGCACCCGGAATTACATTCGGATCGGGGATGTTTCCCAAGTGCCAAACACAAAACGGAACAAACAGGATTGAGGAGCGTAATAAGGCAGGCTCCATTCCGAATAACAGGAGCTCTCGAATGTAGCCGGGCATCAGAAACAGGCGGCGAACAAAAGGAGCACCGGCTCGAGCGGTGATCGGCCCCATCGCACGGGGCAGCAAGGGTGCGCGCGCACAATCGCAAAGCCCGTACCCCGTCCCAGCGGGGCGGCACCCGCGCTAGCTCTCACAACTATTTCTTTTCAGCAGCCGCGCCAATAGTGCTCCGGAGAGTAAATCTCAATCGCGGGCAGGAATCGGAGCCGATCGCGCGGCGCCAGATGAGACGGAAAATTAATTTGGCGTCTTTTGGGGCGCGGCGGCGCGTGAAATGGGGCGGCCTGCGACAGATGCGGCTTATTGGGGTGAGGGCTGCTCCCTCATTGTCCGGCGGCGGCGGCTGCTCTTGTCTGTGCCGGGAGACCGCTGCCTGCGCGTGTGCAAAGCCAAGCCGCTGCATAGCTGCCATTGGTGCTAAGTGCGGTGTGGCTGCAAAGCCATCACGAGCGTAGTTTCCGAGATGCAGGGGCAGTTAGTGGCTTCACAAATATTCATTCCATGACACTGGGTCGAAGAAGTGTGCGAGAATGATTTTATTGTATGAAATTGGAATAACTTATATGGCAACAATTAATTCTAGGATTTACGGCGGACTATTACTGCTCTGGGCACTAATTATTTGTAAACTAATTAAGCAACCGGATGGAAACTAGAGTCAATGTTCATCACAAGCGTCTTTCGTACTCTAATAGTGATGTCTGCAATGATCCAGACGCTGTTGCCGAACATATTGCTTTTCATTGTGCTCGTTCCTGTGCGTTTTTGAAGTACCAGCCCGCATTTCATGTCCTCGAACAGCGGCTAGAGCGACTTCCTTTTCCATTTACAGCACGTGATCTGGAACCTTAGATTGCTCATTGAGTGTGAATTTCTCAGTGCCCTGTCCTTTGCTCTGACAAAGCTCCAGGGTCAGACTGCATTCCCATCCAAACGCTTAAACACTTTTCAGTGGATTGCTAACGTCACACTCTTGCCATTATCAACAGAATATGAGTCGAGACAATGGAAACCACTGCATTAAAGACACATAATGTGTATCCACAGGACACATGAACTGTAATTCAACAACGTGTCATAATGATCTCTCCATTGGCAAAATATTCCGGGATAGTCCCCCATGCGGATCTCCATCCGGGAGTGGACTGTCAGGGGCGAGGTGACCATGAGAAAAAGAATCAACAAACAACGAAAGGATCACGTTCTGCGACTCGGAGTGTGGAACGTCAGAAGTTTGAACGTCGTAGGGAACCTAGACAATCTAGCAAACGCAAAGGCTCACCGTCTATGTAGTAGAGCTCAGTGAAGTGAAATGGAAAGAAGACCAAGATTTCCGGTCTGATGAGTATAGGGTAATATCAACAGCAGCAGAAAATGGTGGAACGACAGTAGGAAGAAAGGGCCGAGAGTATCTTACCGTGAACAGTTCAGTGGAAGGGTTGTTCTCAACAGAATCGACAGCAAACCAACACAGACAACGATAGTTAGGGTAGATATGCCACGTCGGAAGTTGAAGGTGAAGAGGTAGACAAAGTGTATGAGCATGTAGAAGGGAGATGAAAATCTAATAGCCATTGGGGACAACAATGCAGCTGTAGGTGAAGGAGTAGAAGAAAAGGTTACAGCAGAATATGGGTTCGGGACAAGGAATAAGAGAGGAGAAAGACTTATTAACTTCTGCAGTAAATTTCAGTTAGTAGCCAATACTCAGTTCAAGGAGGTATGCTTGGAGGTATACTTGAAAAAGGCGGGATGAAAATGGAAAATTTCAGATAGGAATACATCATGGTCAGACCGAGATAACGAAATCAGATATTGGATCGTAAGGCGTGACCAAGACCCAGATCACAATGTAGTCGTGATGAAGAGTAGGCTGAACTTCAACAGATTATTCAGGAAGGTTCAATACCCAAAGAAGTTGGATATGGAAGTACTAAGGAATGACGAAATTCGCTTCAAGTTCTCTAATGACATAGATACGGCAATAAGGAACAGATCAGTAGGCAGTGCAGTTGAAGGGGACTGGACATCTCTAAAAAGAGCAATCGTAGATGGTGAAAAGAAAAATGTAGGTACAAAGAAGATAACTGTGAAGAAACCGTGGATAAAAGAAGAAGTACTTCAATTGATCGATGAAAGAAGGAAGTACAAATTCAGGGAAATTCAGGAATACAGAAATACAAGTCGCTGAGGAATGAAATAAACCGGAAGTGCAGGGAAGCTGAGAAGAAATGGCTGTATGAAAAATGTGAATAAAAGGAATGGTGATAGCATTAAGAGCGCAAAGGGAATACCACTGTTAAATGCAGGGGAGAGAGCGGATGGGTGAAACAGTACAATGAAGGCCTCTAAGGGGGAAAATTTGTCTGATGTGACAGAAGAAAAAACAGGACTCGATTTAGAAGAGAGCTACGGAGGACTTAAGAAAAAAATGTGTAGAATGTAAGACTCTGCCCACGTACCATATGACTTTCGGAAAAGCATCATCCAAACAACTCCGAAGACTGCAAGAGCTGACAAGCGTGAGAAGTATCCGACTATCAGCTTAACATTTCACCCATTCGAGTTGCTGACAAAAATAATATACAGAAGAATGGAAAAGAAAACTGAGGCTATGTTACATGACGAGCAGCTTGGCTTTAGGAAAAGTAAAGGCGTGAGAAAGGCAATTCTGACATTGTGGTTAATAATGAAAACGAGACTAACGAAATATAAAAACACGTTCTTAAGATTTGTGGACCTGTGAAAAGCGTTCGAATACGTAAAATATGGCAAGATATTCTAAATTCTGAGAAAAATGGGGGTAAGCTATAAGGAGAGAAGCGTAATATACAATACGTACAAAAGCCAAGAGGAAATAGTAAGACTGGACGATCAAGAACGAAGTGCTCGTATTAAAAAGGGTGTAAGACTGGGACATAGTCTTTCACCGCTATTGTCCCACCTGTACATCGAAGAAGCAATGATGGAAATAGTTTTCTTGTGGTAATATAGAAAGTGGAAGAATCGGTCGAATGCAGAGGTTGTGTCTGCAGTCCCATAAATTGTCCCTGGGGCTTCCAGCTGCTTTCTGGGTGTATCAACTCTTTTACGCTTCTCTGCCGTCTACTTGCCTCTGTCTCTCGGTTTTCTTGATATTCGGATACAACTGGGTCCACTAGGATTTGTCTTTTGTGTCCTTCCTGTTCCGGCTGGATGCACAAAGAAAGACCTCGTTGCTTGGTTCCTTTAACCCCATCCATCCAAGCATCCTGCGTATTTCCTCCACTGTATCACTGTAGGTAATACGCACCTGTCTAGTTTTGTACTCTGGAGGCAGAGTGTGAGAAGGGCTATGGCGGTTTTCTTATCAAGGTAGAAAACAGAAGTTCTAATTATCCACTTACTTTATCCAGTAGAAAAGTAGCTCGCAGGTCGTGGTGTTCAGCTCTGTTGATGTGATGGTGAAAGACGTTACTAACGAGTAGACTAAGGAGGTCAACGCTACTAACAAAAGTATAATTACCACAGGGATGCCAACAATTTTAACAGAACTAAGAAGCGGACAAAGCCATAAATCGCGTACGGTTGAACAGTTAACAATGTTGATACTTGGAAAAGCACTTTATATAAATCACTTGGTATAACATCTACCTGTTTATAGACTCTATTCTGCATTAATGGCAGAGTCGCGGTACATCAGTATTTACAAGGAGAAAGTAAGACGCTATACATGCGGCCTTGCATATACCTAACCATGCAGCCTCTGTAACAATGCATTCACTCGACTCCTGCCATCACTCGACTTCTATATTCAGCCTGAAACTCTTCACTCAGCTATTATTTTCCGGCGCGACGTCGCCGCACAAAGTGCTCCACCTGCATTACACAATACTAACATTATTAACCAATGTAGACAATGAAAAGAATATAAATTTTGTATGACAACAGAGAAGCTGCTGCAATTTTTAGTAAACTCAGAATTATTTATGTTTAAAAAATGTTGATAAAGGCAAATACGTATGTCTACGCCTCAGTCCATCCGTTACGTTACATGACAGCTAATGTTATCCTTCTCAACTACTAAGGCACGTTTGGCAGTGAATGCTGTGGATCGCAATGATAGAAATGCTACAGATTCACACAGTTACTGTCACATATGTGAAGAGCACACATTTGCGTGAAGTTAAGATGTCTACAGAAACAGACACGAATGTTGGGGTCTTGTCTATGTACATGCACGAGTGGTACTTGGTATCATTTACACGACATACCTGAAGATGACGTGACTGGAACGTCGAAACTGTTGCCTAATAAAACAATATCGAATAACGGCTGCTGGACCAGTATTATTACGTTTCATTGACCAGTCGCTGCCCCAGACTCCTGAGTCTAGGATGGAGCTACATAGGTGCGTCGTTGTGCACACTAAGACAGCAGGCCTTAGTATCAGTCACAAACGTAGAATAATTGGAGCAGGTAAGAAATGCTCAACTGTTACCTTACAGTTATTGTTCAACATTTCGACCAACATGATCACTGTTGTGTTAATGGGAAATTAAAAACTCTCTCCCCTCCCAACCCCTTTCCTCGTTCTTATTTCCCCGCCGATCACGAGGCATGTTCAGAAACTACGTGTACTAGATTTTTAGATGTTCAGTCCTTTCTAGAAAAAGCGTAGTGGAAAAAAATTACAGGATATTGCTGGAATCACTCAATAGAGGAAAGTCCACTGGACCTGACGGGATACCAATTCGATTCTACACAGAGTACGCGAAAGAACTTGCCCCCCTTCTAACAGCCGTGTACCGCAAGTCTCTAGAGGAACGGAGGGTTCCAAATGACTGGAAAAGAGCACAGATAGTCCCAGTCTTCAAGAAGGGTCGTCGAGCAGATGCGCAAAACTATAGACCTATATCTCTGACGTCAATCTGTTGTAGAATTTTAGAACATGTTTTTTGCTCGAGTATCATGTCGTTTTTGGAAACCCAGAATCTACTATGTAGGAATCAACATGGATTCCGGAAACAGCGATCGTGTGAGAGCCAACTCGCTTTATTTGTTCATGAGACCCAGAAAATATTAGATACAGGCTCCCAGGTAGATGCCATTTTTCTTGACTTCCGGAAGGCGTTCGAAACAGTTCCGCACTGTCGCCTGATAAATAAAGTAAGAGCCTACGGAATATCAGACCAGCTGCGTGGCTGGATTGAAGAGTTTTTAGCAAGCAGAACACAGCATGTAGTTATCAATGGAGAGACTTCTACAGACGTTAAAGTAACCTCTGGCGTGCCACAGGGGAGTGTTATGGGACCATTGCTTTTCACAATATATATAAATGACCTAGTAGATAGTGTCGGAAGTTCCATGCGGCTTTTCGCGGATGATGCTGTAGTATACACAGAAGTTGCAGCATTAGAAAATTGTGGCGAAATGCAGGAAGATCTGCAGCGGATAGGTACTTGGTGCAGGGAGTGGCAACTGACCCTTAACATAGACAAATGTAATGTATTGCGAATACATAGAAAGAAGGATCCTTTATTGTATGATTATATGATAGCGGAACAAACACTGGTAGCAGTTACTTCTGTAAAATATCTGGGAGTATGCGTGCGGAACGATTTGAAGTGGAATGATCATATAAAATTAATTGTTGGTAAGGCGGGTACCAGGTTGAGATTCATTGGGAGAGTGCTTAGAAAATGTAGTCCATCAACGAAGGAGGTGGCTTACAAAACACTCGTTCGACCTATACTTGAGTATTGCTCATCAGTGTGGGATCCGTACCAGATCGGTTTGACGGAGGAGATAGAGAAGATCCAAAGAAGAGCGGCGCGTTTCGTCACAGGGTTATTTGGTAACCGTGATAGCGTTACGGAGATGTTTAATAAACTCAAGTGGCAGACTCTGCAAGAGAGGCGCTCTGCATCGCGGTGTAGCTTGCTCGCCAGGTTTCGAAAGGGTGCGTTTCTGGATGAGGTATCGAATATATTGCTTCCCCCTACTTATACCTCCCGAGGAGATCAAGAATGTAAAATTAGAGAGATTAGAGCGCGCACGGAGGCTTTCAGACAGTCGTTCTTCCCGCGAACCATACGCGACTGGAACAGGAAAAGGAGGTAATGACAGTGGCACGTAAAGTGCCCTCCGCCACACACCGTTGGGTGGCTTGCGGAGTATAAATGTAGATGTAGATGTAGATACACTTGTTGACTATTTTACCACATAATCGCGATCTCATCCAATGCACATGGTGAGCACAAATTTCTTCATGCTATCCTCGAACAATCCCCCCCCCCCCCCCCCGCCCAGCTCACTCCACCACTTCAGAATCTTTTTCTTGTCGATTGAAAATTTTATTCCATTCATGTGTGCCTTCAGGGAGGTGAAAAGATGATAATCTGAAGACGCCAAGTCAGAGGATCATGGGTGGTTCAAAACATCGCAACCGCTTGAGCCCAAGAGCACCTTGGTGATAAAGGCTGTGCGGGGACGGGCGTTGTCCTGCAAAAAAGCGTTCTCCTCCCGTTAGCACTCACCTCCTTTGGTTTTGATTGCTCCTTTTCAGATCTTTCAGGGGCTCACAGTGTCACTGCGCATTGATGGTCTCTCCATACTGCAGAAATTCGACCAAAATGGTTTCAAAACAATGAGGCCACGATTTTTTTGCCCGTAATTGTGTTCAAATGTTCAAATGAGTGTGAAATCTTGTGGGACTTAACTGCTAAGGTCATCAGTCCCTAACCTTA
Source organism: Schistocerca serialis cubense (assembly GCF_023864345.2). Lineage (NCBI taxonomy): Eukaryota > Metazoa > Arthropoda > Insecta > Orthoptera > Acrididae > Schistocerca > Schistocerca serialis. Next base: position 644,850,149 of record NC_064638.1, on the reverse strand, counting down.
TACACTACTTAACCTAAATTATCCTAAGGAGAAACACACACACCCATGCCCGAGGGAGGACTCGAACCTCCGCCGGGAATGAGTGTGAAATCTTGTGAGACTTAACTGCTAAGGTCATCAGTCCCTAACCTTATACACTACTTAACCTAAATTATCCTAAGGACAAACACACACACCCATGCCCGAGGGAGGACTCGAACCTCCGCCGGGACCAGCCGCACAGTCCATGACTGCAGCGAATTAGACCGCTCGGCTAATCCCGCGCGGCTCGTAATTGTGGTTTCTAATTTTTTGGCAGATGGGGCATTGGTGGAACGTCATTGTAAAGATTGTAATTTTGTTTCGGTTGTGTAATGAGCCACCCACGTTGTATCTCATGTCACGACAGAACTCAGAAAATCCTCACCTTAGAGTTTAACTGGCTCAAGAAACTCGAGTGCATTACTGACCGGATTTTCCTTGTCTTGCTCTGTCAGATATTATGGAACCAAACATGAGCTCAATTTACGATGTCTCAGTGTTTCTGTGATTTTCTCGTGTAAGAGAGTCCTGGAGATTTGACGAAACATTGTAGAAATTTTATCCACTCTTAATCATTTACCTCCACGAACAGTTTCCTCATTGTTGGCACCAGCTCTCAGTCAAAATGGAAAATCTTCCACTCCTCTGTTCATCATGAATATTTGTTCTGCCTCCAATAAACTCCTTAAAAACTCATTATATTCACAAAATATTCGCCACAAACCGTTTAGATTCGCAAAAGAAATTCGGTTAAGTGCTGTTCCTTCCGCGAGTAGCGAGAGTATCACAGCTTGTGGATCGCAGTTGTCGGGATTTTTTACCAACATCTTTCACGAAACTGGACACTACAACGTGAGTTTACGCAGTACCGTTTTGTTGCAGTGATCGCAGAGGTTCCCTCTCTGTCACTCAGTGTTGCCAATCCTCAAAAAGCAAAGAAACCACTTTCCGTTTTTGTTAAAGTACATTTACTTTCTTGATGTCCCTTTTACTATTAAAATGATGTGCAAAAATGTACACATCAAGCGATGCCCTCTCCACCTCTCCTCCACCTTATCTCCAACCAATCGGAGTGTAATATCAAAATGAAGCATAAAAAAGGCGGCAGATATGTGGTAAAAAGTTACGGAACCATCAATTTAAGGTCAAATCTTTTCATACAGATAAGAAACGAGCATTCGCACGTTCTCGGCTAACTAGTTTCAGCTACTTTCAAAGTCGCCCAACTACCCACTTCCGACTACTTGACAAGTTAACATTGCAAAAGAGTATAAAAGAATTTTCTTAGAGTTTTTGGGCAGAGCAGAGAATAAGAAAATGGTATTCTTGTATAAAATCTCCAATAATTTTTGTATGTACATTTGCACATGGAAAATAACTCTGTCCTTTTGTTTGTTTGCTGTGGTTTTAACAAAAGCTAGCTTAGTTTCTCACTTATAACTTGAATTGGGCATATTCAAAGAAAACATAGTCTCGAATACTGTTATACACGTAATTTTTTCCTACAAGCTATTTTTAGGGCTTTAACAGTTAGTTGATTTCCTTCTTAAAAGCTTCTACCTGAGGACATTCCTGAATGTTAATTTTACCTTTTATTTTGTGCATTACGCTATTGTTAAAGTACTACATGTCTGCTTGGGCGTGTGTTGCAAACTCTTCTGCTCCACATCCTTGTGGAATTTCGATGTAAAGCTCCTAGTTTACAACTAAGGAAATAAATGTTTTTTAATCGTTGATATTCCATCGGTTTAAAATTCTCCAAACATCCTTTTATCCGCTAGATCCACAGTATCCAATCTACCACATTTAAATACAATGTAACTGTCGTCTTTCCGTAGATCCGAATGGGAGTGGATGTATACCAAAAAGTTTTTCGTGTGTCCTTTCATACAGTAAACGCGAATGAATCCATTTTTTTTCTATGAGTACTCCAAGACCGCTTTCCATTGAGACTTAAAGTAAATTCCCCAGTGTTTAAATAAGGTGTTATCCTTGCTTGAACATCTTCAATGGCTTCTTCTTTTTCCAATTGCAGTTAATATTATACCTGTGTGGCAATTGTTTACACTATATACTTGGTTGGTGCATCAGATCGGAGCATTTTTGTTTTCAATGTTGGTATTCGCGTTACTATGGGTTTATTTATCAACCGTCTTTGTTTGTAGTTCAGTGTTCCTATTTGAGTTTACATATTGTTATTTTGTCATTTGGGGTTAACAAGTGGAACTGCGGACTCTAAGAAATGGAGTCCCAAGTGGAAAGATCAGAACATTTTCGACTTATTCTTCTGTTTGAGTTCAGTGGAGGGGTGACAGCTTCGGAGGCAGCCCGAAAAATTTGCGCCGAGCACGGGGATAACGTTACTGGACAGAGCACGGCGGGAAAATAGTTTTCTCGTTTTAAGGCGAATCTATTGGCATTAGTGACTCCTCAAGTTCAGGAAGATCTTCGGGGTTTGATGAAGATGGTTTAAACGCATTAATCCGGAATGATCCTCGTCGGTGTTCTCGAGGACTGGCTAATGTGATAAACTGTGATTATTCCACCACGCGCGACGTTTGCGTGCAATGAAGAAGGATTTCGCTCTGAACCAAAATCACGAAACCCAACGGCTGGAAACGTATGTACCTCCAATTACAAGTCAGCAACTGGCTCCTGAACAACACAGACCATTCCTTCCCCGTATCGTTACTGGTGACGACAAATGGTGTCTTTATGCTAAGATCAGGAAAGGAAAGGAATGGTTGAGCCCAAACAGAGCAGCAACTTTTACCATACAAAGACCTACGATCATCCACAAAGATAATACTATGTTTCTGGTAGAACAGCGACTGTGTGGTGTACTATGAATATTGCTTCCCCGAGGTGTAACGATCACTACTTACATTTATTGTCAAAAATGAGACGTCTTGCAGACGGAATCCAAGAACAACGACCAGAAAGACTACATGAAACGATGCTACTCAACGACAACGCCTGTCCGCATTCTGCTAGACTGAAAAAAAAAAAAAAACAAAAAAAAAACGAACACTATACAGGTGCTGGGTTGGAGAAGTCATTCCGCACTCACCTTATTCATAGGTACGCCCTCGGATTTTCACCTTTCTTGCTCTCTATCGAACAACCTTATATCCGGATGAAAATGTGATCCGAACATGGCCCGACGAGTTCTTTGCTTAAAAACCACGTGATTTCCACAGTCGCGAAATCTAAAATTTATCCCAGCGTTGGCAGACTGTTGTAAACAGTGAAGGAGAATATATTGTTAATTACTAAAGTCTCTGTAATGCGTCTCTGTTGAGTTTATTAAACTTACAAAAAAAACGCTAAGAACTTATTCACCAACCTAATACTTTTTTGGGTTTGATCTCTTTCATTTTCAGTTTTCTTTTGCGTACACACAGCGATCTCCAGTACTTAAAGGTGTGATTTCCCTAACGGGGAATGATTTCAGCCCGTTTGATACATTTTTTCTCTTTAATAAAGCAGCGTAATGACATCATCCATGGGAACGAGTCTTATTTTGGCGAACTAAGTATTACATGGTATTGAGGCAAATGAGAAAAGTATGTTTCTCAAGCCGTAATATAACACTGATGAATAACCTGATTTGTCTCATTGGAATCTGCGTTAAGAATCTCCACAGTAAATAACTGCAACTGTAGGCAGACATAACACAGTTTGTAACCATTTCTCAAATCTTGACTGACAACCTGTAAAAGACGGTTAAACACCACATAGCAACGGTTCCGCAAACTGTCCGATAATTTACACCACACAGAAGCAGCTTGCACAGATTACAGTGGAGACATTTCAAATATTGTTTATAGGCACTTAATGTACTCAAACACTCTTCCGCAAAGCCGAACACATGATACATTCTGTCGTTGTATATTGTAGCTTTCGTTTTTTAGCCAAGAAAGATATGAAAGTTTCTTATAGGCACACATCGAAGCAGTTCATAAAATCATACATTTACAACTGGAGTTCACCTACATTAAAAAGTCTACTGCAATGTCTTGTTGTTGCTCACATTCATATTGCCATTTCTTTGGTGGTCCACATGGGAGTTTTGGTTTGATGTTACGCAGTCACACATCTCGATTTTGTTAAAAATCCCAACAAAGTCTTGCATTATATCGACGTCCATAAGGTAACAGTCATCTATATAGAGCCGCTGCAGTTTCTTAGGCAGTATCTTCTTTCAGCAGAGTCATTTTAGCATCAGCCAATTTTACTTTAGCAATAGGATTTTTATATTCTCTGTAAATTATTTCCCGTGCTCTCTAGCCAGTTCCTTCCAGTATTCCTCTTGCTGTCATATAGTCGTTCCCGTTTGTCAGAAATGGTAGATTCGCCTTGATGCTGTATCTCACAGGAATGAACTTGGAAAATTTACCACACAGAAAATTGATAAATGTACCACACAGTTCCTTGTTTAACGTCACAGATAATACATCATCTAATTTTTGTTGGTAGTGTACTTGACCACAGATTTTAACCACCATAATGTTATCACAAGACGGCTCTGTGATAGGTAAAAGGACATTAAATTCTTCTTGCTGAGGAGTGATCCATTTTTTGCGCAATTTGTCCTAACAATGTCAATAACAATATTGCTCTGGTACTACAATAATAATAAAACACCAGAGAATTTGTCAGTTGGTCTTGTCTTCTTTCTCCACAACAGACGAGGGAGGCTAAGAACTTTGGACAAAGCAATATTGACACTTTACCAAAGAAAACTGATCAGCTGTAGCTACTAAGGCTTGTTATAATGACAGAAATTTTGCTGATGAGCACAAAATTTGGTGACATAACACCATATAAGTTTACAGCTTTCACACGAAAAAAGAAGTTTCTGGAACTCCCTCCCCCAACACTTGCCCATTCTGCCGGAAGACTTGGAACTACTCGGACTAATGTGGAACTATTCGGTGGATGTAAATGTATATACTAAAATTAATAAAGCTTTTGTACAAGACTATCTGATCTCTAACCCTGCCAAAATTCCTAAGGTAGTTTCTCATTTATGATGATCTAAGTACGTCTTTTCGGTTGTGATTTGCAAAGAAGCCAAAAGTAGGTAGATGGGGGATCTAGAAAAGTACTAGGTCGCTGAGAGCACAGCAACCCTCGTTTCTAACCATTGAGCTCAATACTACGCTGGAGAGAATACTCCATGAAGCCAAGCCATGAGACAAGAAGGAGGAAGAATGGAGTGAAGTTTTTTAATATTAAGGGTAATTGGCTGTATAAGTGTGTCGAGGGGAGGGAGAGGGACAAGGAGAGGGTCTTAATCCTCCTTTGACAGAATTTGGTTAGTTCCACCATATGCGACGGTTTTTTACGTGTTGGAGATAAAAGAGGGGGAAACGGCATGGCTCCCCAAAAGTAAGGATGATGATGTCACAAACGGAGCGAGGACATCACTAATATGATGGATGTAGTTATTAGGTCAATAACCTCGGTCACGTGATGAAAACAAAGTGTGCCGTATAGTTGGTATGTAATCAAAGAGAGTGAGAATATTTATACGCCAGATTATATACGAGTGGAAGCAGAGTTCATCACGAACCATCGGGAACTGGTTACTGGAAGCTAGGATCTGATCTAGTTCCCATGAATCAATTATCGCTGATACTGTACCACAGAGACCTGTAGAGCCAAATTTAACTGTGATGGCGAACGGGACTCTGTGGTGTTCAGTGATGAGTCTCGCTTCAGTCTGTAGTGGTTAACATCGACACCAACGTGTCCATAAACGATCTGGTGGAAGGCAACAGCAAGCAGCGATCCTCGAGACCCATAGCTCTCCAGCCATCAAGTTGTGGGAACCGTTGGATATGGCAACAACTGATTATGTTCTTGTTAAAGGGTAGCTGAATTGTCACCAGTAGGTACCAAGAATGGTAAACTCTGTCATAACCTTCATGAAGAAGGTATCGAATTGCTTATTCCAACAGGACGACATAAAAGATGACACTCCAATTCTCTCCACAAAAGTCTCGAGGAATGCACGAATCCTTGAGGGATCTTCCCACTCCACTGATTTGTCATCAGTATAAGATATCTGGGTTGTAGTGGGAAGTATACTTCCATTCAACTACAGCCATCAATCTTCATGGCCCGATACTGCATGGCAAGGCAAGGAATTCCTCAAGATAACATTTGGGGAATGTTTGTCTCCATAGCAAAACAGTGTCTTCTTGCCGAATGGGAAAATTCAGTTCAGAATGAAATGAAAATCTAAACATATCATTCTTGTTATGTGATGAACATCTACAAAAAGTTTGATAAATATCGGCACTTTGAATGTTTGTCAGTGCATACGACGATATTAATTTACGTTCCGTGTAGGCAATCCATTGTTTTTGAAAATGTTAATGCCACCAGCAAAAATGTCTTGTGATTATCATTTATATTAAAAGGCAACCTAATTATATTTTGTTGATCCGTAAAAATTTTGCTAAGGGTTATAAAAATGGACGAATGAACAATTTACACAATAAAATTATAGATACCACCCAAACTTCGTCGAATATTTTCAATAGAGAGGATCCCATTCAAGCAATTAGAAATGATAGGTCACGGTATGGATTTCACGCTGTAACAGTATCCATGTGTGCTGAGTAAATGATACAATTTGGGGCCCAAATAGTATGCAGAAATATAATCTTTCTAGTGCCAGTAATGTTTCAATACATTTGTATTACCGTCAGGAACGATAGAAAATAACACATGACTAAAAAAATGCCTCTGAGCACTATGGGACTTAACATCTGAGGTCATCAGTCCCCTAGAACTTAGAACTACTTAAACCTAACTAACCTAAGGACATCACACACATCCATGCCCGAGGCAGGATTCGAACCTGCGACCGTAGCAGTCGCGCGGTTTCGGACTGAAGCGCCTAGAACCGCTCGGCCACCGCTGCCGGCCATGACTAAAACAACTGGTGACAATTTGGGATATATTTTCACGGAGGAAAAATATTATCTTAACAACAATCGGTGCTGCAGCCGGACGTTAGCCAATGTGCCAGTCATAGAACAATAAGACAAAACTAAATTTCAGAAGAGGGTTAGTTAGAAAGGAATGAAACCAATAGGCATAACATGAAGAGAAAAAATAAAAGTAGAGTTTAATCCAAGCTGCATCAGGTGTGATCTATGAAAATGGGTCAAAGGACTAGTTATTGCACAGATCTGCTGACACATGGCGCTTACGATAGCTCAGCACTGAAGTTGTAAGTGCGCTGACACATGTTTGATCAATTTTGAAAGATCAGTTGTTAGCACAACAGCCAGGATCGAATAGACATCGTCCTCGTAAGTGATCAGACGTAATTCGTTCACACTGCATCATCAGTCTTATGACTCTTTGGATGCTGCCTACTATCATTTCCTAACCTATTCCACCATTTTTATATCAGAGTAGCGCTTGCACCCTACGATCTCAATTATTTGTTGGATAAGTCTGTGTCTTCCTCTGAAGTATTTACATTACGCAGCCCCTTCTAGTACCATAAAAGTTATTCCTTGATGTCTCAACGCATGTCCTGCATCCTGTCCCTTCTTCTGGTCAGCTTTTGCATATGTCCCTTTCCTCGTCGAATCTAGGAACAGCCTCTTTGTTCCTCGTCGTATCAGTCCACCTAATTTTCAATATTCTTCTCTAGCACCCCATCTCAAGTGATTTGATTCTTTTCATTTCCGGCTTTTCACAGTCCACGTCTCACTATCATACAATTCTCTGCTCCAAATGTATGTTCTCAGAATTTTCTTCCTAATATACCAATATTTTAAGCTGCTCGTACCGCTTGATGCGCAACACACTGTCAAGTAAAACGGCGAGGCTGACTAGGGCCGTATCGAATCCGTGCGATGGATTAACAACAGTTTGTTTGACTTACAATCTGTTTGTCGTTTTTTGGTGGTTGTCTAACCTTGTTTAGAAAAGTGCTGGTCTGGGCTCCAATCTCCTTTAGTTTAACTGATCAAAGTGGTGACAGGAAGACCAAACATACACAAAATTAAGAAACTTGACCAAAATGCCGTATCGTGAAATAGTGTGGCCCCTATAACGGGATAATTTTAGGGAAGAGAGAGAATCTACAAATAGAAAGGAAGATATTGTAATTGGTTGTGTAAGAAACTGAAGTTTGAATCTTCCTGGTAGATTAAAGCTGTGTTTTTGATGGGGACTCGAATACAGAAACTTCGCTTTTCGTGTGTAGGTTTTGTCCAAGAACTTCTAAAGACCCATATTCACAGCTCTACTTTTACCAGAACCTTCTTCTCTTATCTTCCAAACAGCAAAAAAAAAAAAAAAAAAAAAAAAAAAAAAAAAAAAAAAAAAAAAAAAATTATGTCAGTAATAACCGATGCTGCACCTGAAAAATCTATGAAGTTCGAAGTTCCTGTCGTACAGTATGACAAAATAGTAAGCATCGAAATAGCGTGGTTAAAAAGGAACGAAAAGGTTAGGCGCAACACAGCAACGAACTGTAACAGCAGAAGTTCAGCTAAACCGCATCAAGTACGAAATCAGAAAATAGAGTGAACTCACTACTGCTGCTGAAATAGGACAGCGTGCGGTGCTACACCACCAGATTTCAATAAGTTTCGGTTTGATGTAATCTCTTAAGAAAATCTGGGGTGCTGTCAGTTCTAATGTAGCCGCTGCTCGTTCGGCTAGCTGCAGGGATGCGAACACCCTCCACGAGTAACGCAAACTCGGCTCTGGAAGCTCTGAATAGTGCGGCGGCTGGGCGAGGGCGGCGGTTGCCTCTGTCGGAGCGATGCATATTGCGCTGAAACATTTCCGAGCTGCAACAGTTGTTCCGCCAGCTGCCACGGTTCCCGCTTTTAATACATTCTGCTGCCCGCAGCCGGCCGCAGCACATCGCGCCGAGCTGACAGCGGCGGAATCTGACGTCGTTAGGACTTTCGCTCTGCCTCGCTGTGTCCCTGCCTTTTACACCCGTGGCGCCGTCACCACAAATATTTTTTCCGACTGGGACACTGATATAAATTTCTGCGGACAGGCTCTCTCTTGTTTTCACACCACGTTCCATGCTGGTCGACGTTCTTCAGCATCGGCAATGCAAACACGCAAAAAGTAAATCGATCGTGAACATTCATTGTCCAGTCGTCGTAAAAGACCGTAAAAGGTGCTACGCCTTTGATTCTAGGAAAACGGCAGCTTTGGAATAAAATTCATAGAGATTAATTTAGTGCGTAGTCAAGATAAGATCCTATTCTCTCAGTCGCCCCCCCCCCCACACACACACACACGCAGAGGGAGAGAGAGAGAGAGAGAGAGAGAGAGAGAGAGAGAATGTAATCTTTCACTGGGAACATGAACAACGTCACAGGCACAAAGTAGGTCGAGTTTCCCGGTTCTTAACGTATTTGCCTTGATGATCAGCCGTATTTCGGAAACGGAAGTTCCATCGAAAAATTTCCAACCGGGATCCCGCTGCTCCACACCAAGCCTACTCAAATATTTTCTTGACTTGAACCCCCTCAGTTCTCAGGAATAAAGAATGAAAAACGAGTTTCAAATAATGCATTAAGAACAAAGCATGAGGGATATAAGAGACAGACTAGATCGGCCAAATACAGCACCCGATGCTGAACGTAATCTATTAGTACTGAAACACAGGCATGAATAAATTTTCTCAGAAACCACTTGAAGAGTAAAAAATTGCGTGTAAGTGAAAGGCGGAACGTGCGGTAACAGGAAAGATGCAGAAGCAAAACTTCTAAAATGTGGTTGCAGGATGTTTAGAATTACGTTTATTGTCAAGAAAACAAGAGGTTGTACTAAGAATAGATGAGGAGAGGAATATATGAAGTAAACAACTTGAAATAAGTATACAAAATTTTTTTGGTGTTTCTGTGACCTGAAAAGTAATTGGCAGATTCATAAGAAAGAAAAAACAATCATATAAAGAAAAAAGAAATACTATTTCCAAGCATTCAGTAGTGTGCAAATCATGTGACGTGAGGAAGGATGGTGGGTCGCGGTGAGGGGGAAAGGGGAAGGGAAAACAAAGTTCTCACTAAACTGTAGGATGTACCAAGAATTGCACTGACAACGGTAGTCGTAGTTAGCGATAGAACAATGGCATTGTAATGCTAAATTTATAAGCCACATGCCATTCTCCGTTCACTGTTGATGAACGGTTACAGACTTACCAGTACCCCATTTTATTCCGAGGGACCAATCCCATCTACCTCTTCGTAAATAGTGCAGAGGCCAACCGTACTATGTGTGGCGGACAGTATCCTGTAGCACTGAAAGTTATTTTCTTTCCTGATCCACTGGCAAATAGAGCGAGGGAAAAAATACTACCTGTATGCCTTATCTTCGTCACCCTTAGCGAAATGTATGTCCGCTGCGATATAATCGTTCTGCAGTCATCTTCAAGTGCCGGTTCTCTAAACTTTTTCAACAGTGTTCCTCGTAAAGAACGTCGCCTTCCCTCCAGAGAAACCCGTCTAAGCTCCCGTAGCATCTCCGTAATTGCTTCGACCTCTTTCTTCAATCCGACATTCGAGCAGTATTTAAGATTAGGTCGCGTTAATTTTCTATACGATGTCGCATTGACAGATGAACTACGCATTCCTAAAACTCTCCCAATAAGCGATGCAGGGTTATTCCATCTTGGTTCTTGTACGTATTGCATATTACCCTTCTTTCCATATAGCTTACCCCTATTTTTCTCAGAATTTCAAATATCCTTCTCCCCTATCATTGGTAAATGGTTCAAATGGCTCTGAGCACTATGCGACTTAACTTCTGAGGTCACCAGTCGCCTAGAACTTAGAAATAATTAAACCTAACTAACCTAAGGACATCACACACATCCATTCCCGAGGCAGGATTCGAACCTGCGACCGTAGCGGTCGCTGGGCGCCAGACTGTAGCGTCTAGAACATTGGTAAATATAGCCTCCACAAAGAGAGTAATAACGACGGACTTCGTCTGATAAATTTTGCAGCTTCACTCAATATGACAGTTCCTAGCACGTGGTCCCAGCATAAGGATATATATAAAATTACCTAGGTGTCACCAGATAACAAAACTAGGAAGCACGAATCGGTAGATTCCAGTCATGACATCGATATACTAGACTGCCGTCATTTAGTAGGCGTTAATACGGACACTCATCATTACCTGTTGATAGCAATAATTAGAGGGAGAATTTCAGATGCACATTAAGTTAAAGGAGAAAGGCAAAGTAAGTATAATATCGCAGAATTTAAGGTCCCAAGGAAGTATGAGAACCTAGCTATTAATTTGGAAAATAGATTGACAAGAATTCTGTAGCACTAAACTTGCAATACAAATGATCAGAGGAATAAAGTCAGAAATTAAATACAAGCTGCGGCAGAGGAAGTAACTGGTATGGAACAACAGACCAGAAGGAATGAATAGTATGATGTAGAGTGTGAGGAGGCAAAAGGAAGAAAGAATGAAATATATACCCCACTGGTCATTAAAATTCCTACACCACGAAGATGACGTGCTACATACGAGAAATTTAACAGACAGGAAGAAGATGCTATGATCTGCAAATGATTAGCTTTTCAGAGCATTCACACAAAGTTGACACCTACAACGTGCTGACATGAGGAAAGTTTCCAACCGATTTCTCATACATAAACAGCAGTTGACCGGTGTTGTCTGGTGAAACGCTGTTGTGATGCCTTGTGTAAGGAGCAGAAATGCGTACCATCACGCTTCCGACATTGATAAAGGTCGGATTGTAGCCTATCGCGATTGCTGTTTATCGTATCGCGGCATTGCTGCTCGCGTTGGTCGAGATCCAATGACTGTTAGCGGGATATGGAATCGGTCGGTTCAGGAGGGTAATACGGAACGCCATGCTAGATCCCAACGGCCTCGTATCACTAGCAGTCGAGATGACAGGCATCTTATCCGCATGGCTGTAACGGATTGTGCAGTCACGTCTCCATCCCTGAGTCAACAGATGGGGACGTTTGCAAGACAACAACCATCTGTACGAACAGTTCGACGACGTTTGCAGCAGCATGGACTATCAGCTCGGATACCATGGCTGAGGTTACTCTTGACGCTGCATCACAGACAGGAGCGCCTGCTAAGGTGTACTCAACGACGAACATGGGCGCACGAATGGCAAAACGTCATTTTTTCGGATGAATCCGCGTTCTGCTTACAGCGTCATGATGGTCGCATCAGTGTTTGGCGACATCGCGGTTAACGCACATTGGAAGCGTGTATTCGTTATCGCCATACTGGCGTAACACCCGGCGTGATGGTACGGGGTGCCATTGGTTACACGTCTCGGTCACCTCTTGTTCGCATAGACGGCACTTTGAACAGTGGACGTTACATTTCAGATGTGTAACGACCCGTGGCGCTACCCTTCATTCGATCCCTGCGAAACCCTACATTTCAGCTGGATAATGCACGGCCGCATGTTGCAGGTCCTGTACGGGCCTTTCTGGATACAGAAAATGTTCGACTGCTGCCCTGACCAGGACATTCTCCAGATCTCTCACCAACTGAAAACGTCTGGTCAAAGGTGGACGAGCAACTGGCTCGTCACAATACGCCAGTCTCTACTCTTGATGACCTGTGGTATCCTGATGAAGCTGCTTGGGCATCTGTACCTGTACACGCCATCCAAGCTCTGTTTGACTCAATGCCCAGGCGTATCAAGGCCGTCATTACGGCCAGAGGTGGTTGTTCTGGGTACTGATTTCACAGGATCTTTGCACCGAAATTGCGTGAAAATGTAATCACATGTCGGTTCTAGTATAATATATTTGTCCAATGCATACACGTCTATCATCTGCTTCTCTTCTTGGTGTAGCAGTTTTAAAGGCCAGTAGTGTATAAAATTGAGGCCAGCAGAACTGAAAGCAAATAAGAGAAGCTTTTACGAAAGACCGTTTCCGTACACGGAATGGCTTAACAAGACTATTTGAAAGCAGGAAATTCTGCAGAATGGTCAATGACCTTAGAAATGAATATGAACATAAACAACACAACTTAGAAAAAAAATTATGAACTAATAGCATCACAGGAAGGAATGTTACATCATTGAACAGTGTACTTTATGAAATTACCATACTCAGAGGATGCTGAACTTGGGAAAGAAGTGAAAACTAACAAGTGGAAGGAGAGGGAAATGGGATGCCCTCGATGCAAGAGATTTGGTTAGCAATAAAGAAACGAGCCAACAATAAGTTACATGTCAATGACACCTTATTAAGTGTAGCGGAGAACATCTAGCGACATGGCTGCACACATTGATCTTAGATATATGTGCACAAAAAGTCATCCCAGATGGTTTGAATTTTCTCGTAATATATGCTATAAATGGGGAAGGGCCTTCCTGAAATATACAATGTATAGAAGAATTACATTTTTGAACACCACATATAAAATATTCTCCTCCATGCTTTTTATTCGTGTAACACCTTTGGCAGAATAAGCATTTGGGAGGTATCAGGCAGCGTTTAGATCTGGCAAAACAGCTATTGACCAAATATTCAATCTGAGGCAGATATTGGAGAAAACAAGGGAATACAATATAGAAACACAACAGCTTCAAAGTAGCGTACGACACCATAAAAATAAATAAGCTTATTGAAGCCATGAATGAACTGAGCCGTCGAAAACTTTTAATGCACCTCATAAATTTTACTACGCGAAAAGTAGTATGTACAGCACGTATACAGGAAATTTAACACCAGGTTCTTCAACTAAGCGTGGACTGAGGCAAGGAAATGCACTCTAATTTATGTTTCTTGATATAGCTCTAGAAAAGGTAATAAGGTCGGCTCAATTCATCCGACCAGGCACAATATACAAGAGAATGGTGTAGGTTCTGGCCTGTGCAGACGATGTGGCCATTATTGCAAGAACGGCACTAGCTGCTATAGGAACACAAGCAGTGGTGGAAGTAGCAATACAAATAGGACTGGAAGTGAACATCAATAAAACAAAATACACGTGAATAATACTACCAGAACCAAACACAATGTTAGAAATTGATCAGACGCAAATAGTCTGTTAGTTTATTTATCTGGGAACACAGGTAGCATTACAGAATGATGTTAGTGTGGAAATAAAGCGGAACATCCACCTAGCTAATAAATACTCTTAACGGCTGGCCCCACAACTTAAATAAAGAAATTTGTCCAGAAGAACAAAGTGTCAGCTGTATAAAACTTTAATACCTCCAGTATTAACATATAGCTCAGAAACCTGGACACTGACAAAACAGTACGAAGAGCTAACAGGACGTTTTGAACGAAAGGTCTGATGCAAAATGTATGGTGTGACTAATGAAGACATAGCACTGCGTAGACGATATAAGCTGGAACTTTACAAATTGTATAGAGACCCTGAAATCATAAAATTCTGTAAACTAAGCCATCTTCAATGGATCGGCCAAATTTTTCACATAGAACATGAGAACCAAACAAAAAGCACTGCTGCAAAACTCAACGGAACGAAGAAACAGAAAAGTCCAAGACTCCGATACTAGGATGACATACAAGAAGATTCAAAAATTATTGGTGTCAGAGGATGGAGATGAAAAATTTAGGCCAAGGCGCATCAAGGGCTGTAAAGCCAGGAAGAAGTGGATCAAACTGAAACTTGCAGTCCCCTACAGATTTCCAGTACTGTTCGCAGCAAATCATGTATGTAATGACTGAAGCAGGTTAAAAACATACGAAAATACAAATTAATATAAAACTGCTCAGAGAAAAATTCAGCGAATATTGTGGTTACGTGTCTATAATAACTTCGTTTTATTAGATGGGTGCAATCTTAAACAGGGTTTAGTCAAAAGTATTTTGAGAGTTAATGAAGTTGTAATTGATTAATGTCAATCAAAACATTCTCTTGTTCACGAAATTAGTTATCTCAGTAGGGGTATTATGACTTCGTGCTTCGAATGAGATTCGTCAGTTTAATTCAAACCTATTGTTTTTTTTAAAAAAGTCCGAAAGTAAGCTTAGCAGTACTCTTTTCTTAGCCTCGGTTTGTTTTAATGATGTAACGTACCCCAACCCCCCCACCCCCCCTCAGAAGATCTATTATGTCACTGCGTATAAAGGTAGTTGTGACTTACAGGAAACTTTAGTAATGCTGGTAATAATTTCTAGATATATAAACATATACATAAAAAGATGGATAATTTCAACCAATTTTATGTTGTAGCCGAAAGTGTCCATCATGTTACATCAGAATCATTTGTGAAGGTGTGCAGATTTAGAATATGATTAAGGAAGAGTATTCCGTCTGAATCGTTTACCCCCTATATAGAGAAAAGGGGCAGAAAACTGAACAGAATCGTATCACATGGTGACCTTAGATAATTACGCATTGGCTTTCTCGTCTAAAAAAGTTATTTGAAGATTTTTGTTGTCTGAACTTACAATCTGAAGAACTCAATGCCTGCTCTGTTTTGGAGATGGAGTGTACCATGCATCAGATACACTGAAATGGTCTCACTCTAATATGTCGATACTACATGTCGTGCATGTTCTTTGTAAAACTGTCCCGTCAACACCACTGACAATCCTGACAAGATCCCAGTGACGTCACACACCGAATAATTCCAAACACCATGAGAGTAACTTGATCCCGAACTAACACAGCCGCTATCGCCAAATACTCAGGAGTGTGTCTTCCCGCCTTGGTCAGTTGACACTGTTGCCACGCGGAGTAGCCTTGCCAGGGTTCGCGCGGCTCCCCCCGTCGGAAATTCTCTCTCGGGCAAGGGTTTGTGTGCTGTCTTTAGCGTAAGTTAGTTTAAGTTAGATTAAGCTGTGAGGAAGCCTAGGAATCGATGACCTTAGCAGTTTGGTTCCATAGGAGCTTCCCATCACCACCAGTTGACGGTGTTCTTTCCAAGGTGTTGAATAAGTACCCACTCAGTTAGCCGTGCCGTCTAACGCACTGCTTTCCGGGTGGGAAGGCGTCCCGGTTCCCGGCACGAATCCGCCCGGCGAATTAGTGTTGAGGTCCGGTGTGCCGGGCAGTGTGTGGATGGTTTTTAAGGCGGTTTTCCATCTGCCTCGGCGGATGCGCGCTGGTTCCCCTTATTTCGCCTCAGTTTCATTATGTCAGTGATTGCTGCGTAAACACTTTCTCCACGTACGAGTACACCATAATTGCTCTAGCACACAAAAATTGTTGTAACACTCGTCTGGTGTGAGACGTTCCCTGGGGGGGGGGGGGGGTCAAGTGGGGGGCGAACCGCACAATAACAATGGGTTCGGTGTGGAGCGGTGGTGGGGTGAGCGGACTTCTGTAGCCTGCTGGGGGGGTTGTGAACCACTGAGGGCTACGGTGTTGACGAAGCCTCTCCGTCGTGTCTAGGTCCCCAGTTCCATACAATACAATACAAGATAGAAGTAATTTCCGTCACGGAGACACATGTAATTTCTGACGCTTTTGGGTACAAAAACAGCGTTCTCCATCTGTGGTGTCATAGACCGATACCACCTTCACCGGCGTCCCACAGTCGGCAACGGACGCGCCTGCTGAGCCGTATCTTCAGCAGCCGCAAGTACCAGCGGCCTTTGCCGCCGTGATATAGGATGGCAGACGGCAGCTACATGGCCAAACTCAATTGAAATCTTTGACAGTTCAAAATGGCTCTAAGCACTAACGGGCTTAACATCTGAGGTCATCAGTCCCCTAGACTTACAACTACTTAAACCTAACTAACCTTCACACACATCCATGCTCGAGGCAGGATTCGAACCTGAAACCGTAGTAACAGCGCCGTTCCGGACTGAAGCGCCTAGAACCGCTCGGCAACAACGGCCGGCCTTCGAAAGTTCACTCGTGGAGTAGTAACAGGAGCTTCACACTGCAAGACGCCCTTGTGTCTGCACCTTGTAATAGCTGGATTTCATTGCTATCTGTTTGGTTGGTTGTTGTTTCTTTCTTTCTTTCTTTCTTTCTTTGTAAAGGTTCTTCGGCAACCTTGGAGTAACCTACAGGTGAAGCAAGAAACCACTGTATTTATGTTTTCGTAGGTAACTTCCCCTCCTATCAAGCTTCCCTGTGACGGAAGCAGCTGCACCATTCTGTAGCCCACCTCTCCTTACCGTTGTGTACGATGTAGTGCACAACAACATCAAAATATGCAGTCATAAAGAAAGCGAAGAATGCGGTGACGCTAGTTATTACTACGGCGCTTCGAACGACCTCTCTGCAGAGTAGGAGTGCTCGCGCCTCAAGCATGGGCAGCCAGCTGGAGACCCCGACGTGCTCAGTTGGGCGGCCATTAGCCGCAGGGACCGCGACGTGACCGGTAATCCATTATTTAGACGCCGCCATATTAAACCGCAGCGTGTCCGCGGACGGCTCAATACTGCACGAACAGCTGTACCGCGGCCGTAGGACTTGCCGCAGCACACAGACCCAGCTGTACTACGACAGGGAGTGCTGCGGCGGGGTGACACCACGTGATGTGCGTTTCATGAAGCGGTGCTACTCCTGACCTCCAGTTCATTACGCACATTTGCTAGTGTTAACAAACATACAGGTACGCTCTTCATACTAGGCCTCCAGGATGTGGCCATTCACGAGACATAGTTGCAAAATTTTGACTATCACCTTCAAAACAATCCCCATGACGCGTAGTGAAGATGACAGCCTTCCTTATAGGGACACATGTTTCCGAGCGATGGATGACTTACCGGTAACCTGTATTTATTTATGAAACTTCCTGGCAGATTAAAACTGTGTGCCCGACCGAGACTCGAACTCGGGACCTTTGCCTTTCGCGGGCAAGTGCTCCACCAACTGAGCTACCGAACCACGACTCACGCCCGGTACCCACAGCTTTACTTCTGCCAGTATCTCGTCTCCTACCTTCCAAACTTTACAGAAGTTCTCCTGCGAACCTAGCAGAATTAGCACTCCTGAAAGAAAGGATATAGCGGAGACAGGGCTTATCCACAGCCTGGGGGATGTTTCCAGAATGAGATTTTCACTCTGCAGCGGAGTGTGCGCTGATATGAAACTTCAGAACTAGCACTCCTGAAAGAAAGGTTCGCAGGAGAACTTCTGTAAAGTTTGGAAGGTAGGAGACGAGATACTGGCAGAAGTACAGCTGTAGGTACCGGGCGTGAGTCGTGCTTCGGTAGCTCAGTTGGTAGAGCACTTGCCCGCGAAAGGCAAAGGTCCCGAGCTCGAGTCTCGGCCGGGTACACAGTTTTAATCTGCCAGGAAGTTTCATATCAGCGCACACTCCGCTGCAGAGTGAAAATCTCATTCTGTATTTATTTAGTTAGTTACTTTTTTATTGGCTTTCGGTACGTGCCCACCAGCCATCTCAACACTGGAAATATGATTCTACAGATTGTTTCTACACTGCAGGATATACGTTAAAGTCATACCATTTTACGTAGTTACATAAGTTTAACAAAGGACAAATTCCGACATGAAGCAAATCTTACATCCACGGTATACCAAAACGAGCAAATTAGACGAACATGTAACACAGGATACACAGACCTTGTAAGCTATAAAAATCCTTCCGGCAAAACGACAAAAATGGTAAAATGTCCTCGGTACGCATATGGGATATTCCCAATTCAATCTAGGATTATGTATCTAATTAAAATATTTTGTATGTCATGTAACAATTATTTCAAAACGTGCGGATTTATCTGCACCTATCTATAAGTACCATCGAGACAGTACACGAAAATAGTAATCAATAACTAGATTTGAGTATTAACAACTATAGGTATAGACACAGCAGTGTTCAGATACGTACATGTGGGAGGAACGTAGTGATATAATTTCATAGGCTGAGTTTTCCACATCCTGCTGAGCAGCACGTGGGAATATAGTCAGTAAATTGTGCTGTGGTCTTCTCCTGGCGTTTTAATTATCAAGGGTGTTAGCCTAGCAGCGTAGGGAGCTACATCTGGATGTTGGCACTGTTAACGAATTCGTACAGTATTGACCCGTGTGTCGGCTCTCAACATATATCATGCTGTTAAGATTGTTTTTTGAGTCTTTCCATTCCATCGTTAATTAATTCTTTCATATTTATCGCTATGCTGCGTACGATTCTGTTGTGATTCCTTTCTGGCGGCGTGTCTGGTCTTATCGATCTTCGAGTCGTTGCTTCCTGTTAGTCTTGAGTAAGGGAATAAGATCTTTGGGGGGATGGCCGGTTGGTTGCCTAGTAGTGACGAGTCGGTCGGTCGGTTTTTAAAATCGGGAATTAGAGAATGTCGTATGATGAGACCGCGGCGTGGCGTGGCGGTGGAGAGTTGGCTGTTGTTGCGAGAAACCGCGTGGTCTATCCTGGCGGTGCGCGACGAGTGGGACGAGTTGACGGGAGAAGGCTGTAAGCTCTTGCTGTGAACACCCGGGGGCCATGGCTGTGGTTCCGAGTCACTGCTTGGTGGGAGAGGCAACAGATGTCTTTAAATTATCGGTCTGGAGGCGGGAATGATGGACTAGTAACTCACCGAACCTGAGGAGTGGTATTTCGCCGCCGTGGGTGCGGAGAAGACGAGGGCTCCGGTGACAGAGTGCGTTGTTGAGTGACTGTGTCCATTTGGGTACGCTGGCGACGCGGACACGGTCGGATGTGAGGAACCTGCTTCGGAGTTCACCTGCTGTTTCTCTGATAATATGCAAGTTAAGTTGGTTAAAGGTTTAGATGTTAATTGAAGAATTTTGGTGTGTGCAACCAGCGTCTATTCTGCCTTGTGGCCTCCTGCGTTCGGGTTTCCTGTCCCTGTCGCCGGTGTATTTATAGACAGTGATCATTATCTTTTCCGCTTCTTATTAGCACTGCCCGGTAGGAAGTGTATTTTTGGGCAGAGATTATTGTTTTAGATTACATTTTTTCTGCCTTGTGGCCTCCTGCGTTCGGATTTCCTGTCCCTGCCGCCGGTGAAATTACAGACAGTGCTCTTTTGACTTCTTATTAGTACTGCCTGGGAGGAAGTCTATTTTTTGGCAGTGATTATGGTTCCTGATTTGATTCCTCCTCCTCCCATGGCCTCGCGTGAGGTCGATGTGATTGCTGAATGTGAGGCGTTGTGGGTCTGTTAGTCCGCTTCTAGCCTGAGCATCCTTCGGGAGACAATTGTGTTGTGGCCGCCCTTACACACGATCGGTTAATTATTTCTATCCCAGGACATTTTGGTGGCAAGACATGGTACTAAAGTTGTTAGTTATTGTAAAATGTTAAATGGTTGTATTTTACTCTGATTGTTTTTGGCCACTGTTTAAAAAAGTTAAGTTTGCCTTTCATTGGTGGCATTTTTAAAAGTACATGGCTTTAAAATTGTTAGTTATTGTAAAAGGGAGGTGAATGAATCTTTACTTTGATTGTTTTAATCTACTTGGCATCCTTTTAAAACGCTATTTCTGCCTCCTTGTTAGCGAGCTCTTGTAATTTAATATCTTGTTCTGGCAAAATTTAAAAGAAGTGGCTCCCTACATGTTCGGCAGCGAAATTTTATGCAAATTGGTGTTTTTGTTTCATTACTTGGAAAGTTTTAATTTTGTTATTAAATGCTTTATCAGAGTCTGTTTTAAGTTAAATTCCTTGGCTATTAAAGATAAAGTAAAGTTTTTAATTTCATTACTTGGAAAATTTTGATTTGTTATCAAATGTTTTATCAAAGCCGGTTTTAAGTTTCGAAGACATTGTAGGAACGTACGGTTGGATCTTCTTCCTCTTCGCAAACACATAGAGCGGAGGCGCTAATGTTGAGCCGATAGAGATGTTTGTTGAGCTCCGAATGATTAAATTTCAGCCAGTCTATAACTGTCGTGAAGCTCCTCGATGTTTGTGTCTCGTTATACCACAGTATTCTTGGAATCGTGCGATCAATTACTGCGTAGCGACTGCCTTTGATTTTAGATGTCCCCCAACAATCTCCTCTTGCCAGTCCAATGACAACCACTTCCTGAGCTAGAGCATCGTATCGATGACAGGGAGTTTTAACAGCTCCATGTAGAGATGCTAGCTTTGTTAGGGCATCTCCTTCTTCATTTCCATAGCGGCCTTTCATTGAAACCATCGCGATAGTTAAGCTGCACTCGAAACATGACGTCGACAATTGTAGCAACTACGAGAGGTTTCCATCAAATAATGCAACACGTTTCTTATCTCGCCCAACTTCGGTTGAGAAAATGCAGAGAGTTGTCGTTGGGTTTCTTTTGGAGGAAAACCAAAGCATCGCAAACATTCATACACACTTGCAGAATGTCTACGAAGATATGAAAGGCAACAAAAGCACTGTGATTCGATGGGCGAGGTGTCTGTCTACATCGCAACAAGGTCACACAAACGTGTATGATGTCCCGAGTGCCGACCGGTTAGATACAGCTGTGACGGTTGCAATGTTGAAACGTGCGGACGCTCTCATTCGAAGTGATCGATGGATCATAATCAAACACTTCGCTGCACAAATGGACGTCTCTGTTGGTAGTACTGACACTCTCGTCCAGCCGCTGGGGTACCCAAGGGCATGTCCCCACTGGCTTCCTCGCCGCCTGACAGAAGACCATAAAGTGCAACGAACGACCATGTGTGAGGATTTGCTAGTGCGTTACGAGGCTGATCGTAACAATTTTTTGTCGAAATTCGTCACAGGTGATGAAACATGGGTTAATCATTTCGAACTGGATACAAAATGGCCATGGAAGGAATGTTGCCACACCTCCTCCCCTCCTAAGAAAAAGTTCAAAGCCGCACCGTCAGCCCAAGTCACGGTGGCTGCCATCGGCGACTCCGAAGGAATTACTGTTTCTGATGTCCTACCCTCATGATGCAGCGATCACCTCTGAAGCACATTGTGCAACGAAAATGTCCTTAATTGCAATGCCAGGCCTCACACAAATCTGCGCACCCGAGAGGAGCTCATAAAATTACACTGGACTTTACTTCCTCGTCCACCTTACAGCACAGATCTCGTACTTTCCAAATTCCATCTGTCTGGCCCAATGAAGGATGCACTCCATGGGAAGTAGGACTGGATGACGGGGAGGTCATTAATACACCAAAACATTTCCTCCGACATCCACCAGTACATGATGATAATGTTTGGTTTGTGGGGCGCTCAACTGCACGGTCATCAGCGCCCGTACAACGTCCCAGTTTTTACACAGCCAATTTCTTTCTCAATACAATCTAGCCACTGTCACGAATGATGATGATGATGATGACAACACAAGCATCCAGTCTCCGGGCAAAGAAAATCTCCAACCAGGTCGGGAATCGAACCCGGGGCCCTGTGACCCAGATGCAGCAAAGCTAGCCACTAGACCAAGAGCAGCGAACTCGACCAGTATAGCGTCATCATGAGAGC
Source organism: Schistocerca serialis cubense (assembly GCF_023864345.2). Lineage (NCBI taxonomy): Eukaryota > Metazoa > Arthropoda > Insecta > Orthoptera > Acrididae > Schistocerca > Schistocerca serialis. Next base: position 644,827,749 of record NC_064638.1, on the reverse strand, counting down.
ATACAGACCCTCCCAGTAAGGTAGAATAATGCCGTCGCATTGAACGGAGACTATGCTGAAAAGTAGGGTTTTGTCGCCAAACAGTGGGGAATAATATGGTGTACTGGAATCATGAACAAAACCAAACAGCAGACAATGTTGTAGGTAGGGTAACCACAACTATGATTAGTCATCTTGGGTATTAGTAAAGTGCTTCAGCTGTATTAGAACTGAAAAGCTTGGAAATTTGTACCCTGCGTTCGTTGTCTGTCACCTCTAATGTTTTAGTTATATGTTCACGTAAAGATGTGGCTTTTAGTGACACGAAATGGTAGTGATTCGATAATAAAGGACTAAATACAGCTGAAGTGACTTACTAACAAGAAAGCCAAACTGCATTCAGAAAAATTGTGTTGCTACTAATTGGACACCCCTTGTATTATGATGGTATCTTATCATTTGTAGGGCTGACATAATACCAGAATCTATGACTATTGTGTCTGTGTTGTCGTCTGTGCGTATAACAGGGCTTGTAAAATGGTAAAAGCTCGGCTTTCGTAAGAGTGGAGTAGGATCCAGCCTGTACAGGCAGGTGCTCGCCTTCGTTGCATTTAGGCTCTTCAGGAAACATGCCACCTCGAAAATTAACGAGCTGTTTTCCTGAAAATGCCAGCCACGCATGTTTCTTCATTCAGGAAAAGAGTAAGCAGTTTCTGGATGCCGTCTGAGGAGGACACGAAGGTGAACCAAAATTTAGTAAATCACTGAAGCGACATACGCGACTGTGTCGTGTGTAGAATAAGCTGGAGCGTTATTGTGGAACAATAAACACTAGTCACAGCAGCTTCCCCTCATCCTTTGCGTTAACAGCTTCCCGTAGCTTTACCAAGAAATATCGGAAGTATGATCCAGTGACTGTTTTCCTCTTACGACCATAATTGATAGCACGTCACCATGGCGGTCTCAAATTTTGCCAGATGGTGACTGGATTTTCACCTGTTCCACCAGTGGTAATCAGCCTTATTCTACAGTCAGACTTACTCCTTCGACTCGAGGTCGTAATGATAAACCTAGCATTCGCCCACGTTCATTATGTGGCTAAGAAAGTCATCTGGATTGTCCCCGACGCACCAGAAATATTTCCCCTGCTGCCTGGGTTTGGCGAGGTTCTACAGCGTGTACAAACAGTCGCGAAAGCAAGTGGACAGGGACCTTTGTCATATACAGAATGTCGTGAAAGACGTAGAAAACTGATTCATAACACATTTTCACGTTTTTCAATATCGTCTCCTCTGCAAGCCGCCGGTCATCGAGCAGTAATGCCACCACTTCTCTTGCGATACAACTTTCTTCACACAGAGATGGTCTCCCACCTTGTGCTTCGTCATTCGCACTTGTATGATAACACTGCAAGCGTCTCACCACCTAACCAAGTGCCATATGTGTTGCATTCTTACCGTATGTCTTCAAGCTTGTGTTGTTACAAGCGTTGTTCCTCTTCAAATACAGAAAACGTGTTACTGCACGATACTCCACTTCATCCATCGGCTGCGTCATTTTGCTTCACACCCCTGTCGGTGTGCTAGCGTACTATGGACAGGAGATCAAAGTTATGATTAACCTTCGTCTGGCTTTTTGGTTAAAACTGAAAGAGTTAAGACTGAAAAAATTAAAATACGTTTTCAGTTTCACTAAAACTTTGTTACACATATCGGTCGGTGCACGACAGCGCACGGTAGCAATATGTTCCAAAACGCTGCGCGCGAAATGTGATTTTCTCAGGGGGTGATATCTCGTGCTCTATTGATCAGAGAGGTACATTGACAAGTGTTTTGGATAGCCCTTGGCCTGGCGATCATTTTTATACCTATCGGAAGGAGGACATAGTGTAGCTATCCGACGGTACAGGCTCAAACGCCGAACATTACACAGTTTCTCTAGTCCTGGCAAACTGAGTTAATCGGTTGGTCCTTTTGTATTCAGTGTCGTCTACGGTAGAGCTTGAGCGGCTTATAAAAGCGCCATTTGTAAATACGGGTTACTGAGAAAACTTTGGGTGGCTTATAAAAGCGCAATTTGGAAATACGGATTACTGAGAAAACCCAGAGAACCTTGATTTTTATGTACGAAGAGTACAGTTGTGGGGATGGCCACGTTGTAAATTACTACGTGATAACATTCATTGCGGTAAAGCATGCAGCCGTTTAGCCCAGTGGTGGCAGGAATGTGTCTTCGCTATGACTCACAGCGCAGCTGACGCTATTAGCCGTGAGAAAGGTCTCAAGTAAAATCTAGTAGGAACGTAAATTCATACTCCATACTAATCTAAATACCACAGTAATTATCAACCGATTTTGTTCTACCTTGGTATACGATCTTTAGTTGTTAAGTAAAGGATCCTGCAAAAATTTCAGACTTTTATCTCCTATCGTTTCGGAGATTGAGAAAATTACTTAAATGTCAAAAACCGACACTTATGTTTCAAAACTCAGTTAGGAACTATAGCAGTTTGTCTTTTATTATTATCTGAAGTCATAAACAGATTTCTCAGGGTATAAAATAACGTAACTGGAATTGTCTTTTCAAAACTTTAATTACTCTGCAATTCGTAATGTAAAAGAATCATTCAAAATTATCTCATTATTTTTTTGTGTGTATACATGGGTATGAATGAGAGTGTGTCTGTGGGACATACGTAAAAACTTAATACTATTTTATGTAAAAACATATGAAATTGAATAGTGGGAAAATTGTGGTGCTACCACGAAGATGCGGACGTATGTCGAAGTGTGCTTGCTTTTGTGAGAGAGCAGCCACAATAGAAGTCGGAAGTGGAATAAGTTTCAAAATTAATGTAAAGATTATTTTGCATTTCGGTCTATTTTATTAAATAATATATTAGAAATTGGCATTGGAATGACTTAAATGATTTTCTAATTAGTGATTGGCTCAAGCAAGTTTTACTGCGAGAATAACCTTGAAGGATCATTCTGATTGATCATTCAAACTATTAGCCAATTAGAATTCAGCTGTTCCCACGGGCAGAGAGATAGGCATAGAGTGGGGTGGCATCGCGAGAGTCGCTCACCAATCTTCGTACGTGTAACATCATGCTTAATTGAATCAAGCAAGAAAATAACTTGTAAAATGAAGAACTGTTGAGTTCGTTGATGTTAGGAAGTGTCGTGACTGAGGCAGTTTCAGTTACGAACATTTTTAGGACAATTTGATTAATTAATTGATGTGTTATGTCCGTGTGATATTTCGGTCTTAGTGAAATTCCGCGTGGTATATTCCGTATACTTTATGGAATACTTGGGCGTGCACTTCTAACTTTGAAGACCACTGATACGACCGAAGTTTCAACTCACTATAGTAGTGGGTCAGTGACTGTCAGATCTAGTATTAATCGGGTCGGACTGGTAGATATTCTATATCTGGCTGCTTTCTTCGTGTGAGAACATTTTGTACAGATTGCGAGATGGGAATAGTAGAGCAGTAAAAAGAGTAAAATTGGACTTGATATCAAATTCATAGGCTTCCTAACGGATAAAAAACTAGTTTACTAAAATTTCCGAAGGCTTACTGCAGGCAAAACGCATTTCCCATCACCCGAAATTTGTTAAGTTGAACTTACAGGAACTAGTTCACAACTTTAGTTACGTGGCCTCTGTGTGGTAGGTTTTAAGTCGTAGTTTCATCAACGCTGCTTTACACGTCCTGGAAGCCAGACTGAGGTTGGTGGATAATTAATGAGAGACAGTACAAACGAACAACGACGACGACCAAACCCCGCCCTGCCGCAACGTCTGTAAATTCTGTCTATAGAGAAAGTCGAAATTTTACCACATGTTCTTAAGACGATATTCCAGAGGAAAATTAAAACTATTTTCGTCATCACTACCTGTTACCGAGATACAGATGTTCAAAGTTAACATACTTATGCAGGAGACAGCAAAAACCTGTTTTTAGCCGCTTTTCCAACGCGATCCGGAATTATCTAAGGAAGTAATGCTAGTAAATGGCTCGAAGTTTAAATATACGTTCTTTAGACATTCATATAGGAATATCATTTTCCTGTTTTCGAAAATCCGCATCCGTTTTCAAGATACACCAGAAAAACCATGTTTTCTTACGTACCAAAATACCAGTTGTAGCGGTGGTCATTTCTCTAATTTCTATTAATGACGTCACAACGTCGATATTTTTACCACATTTTTTCACGAAGATGTTCTCGGTGAACCTTGAAACTGTAGCGAGATCGAAGTTAGTGTTTACGCAAATAAAACATGCACATAATAACTGGTCTGAAGCGTAAATGTGGTCTTAACTGACGTAATGAAGAAATGTGAAGGGTCCTACAGCCACCGCAAGCGATCTAAGATCATCAAACTATGTTTTTAGTCAGAAGCTTTTTCCAATAAAACGTAATGACCCCCTGTCTCTGTATAATGGGCTCTTAACTCCTATGCAAATATGCTGAAAGTGGCACAGCAGCGACGGAAAATGGGCTACAGAAGCTCTTAACATGCCTGGAAAGAACTTAGAATGAATGCAAAAAATTATACAAAACTGGAGAGACGGTAAATGCAAAAAAGACACAAGTAGTACCTTATGATACAAAACATAGATCAGGCGTTTTCGATGCACTCCAATCAATGAGAAAAGTAGCCACAAAAAAGCGTAAAGCAAACGATTTCATGTTAACCTGATGGACTAACGCAAAAAGTCGCAACACCAAAAAATAAAGGAATCGATTTTTAAAAGGGGTCATCTCCAGTTTTTCAAATTAGCAAATAACGTATTATAAAGCTTACATTTTGCAGAATGGCAACAAAAACTTTTATCTGTTAGCAGGTGTCTTGTTATGTATAAAAATGTAATTTTGGCCACTATTAACCCGTTATGGTGCTTAGTGAAATAAATTTTTCACGAGAGAGATGACCCGTTTTCTAAATGAACTATGAGTAAAAAAAAAAAAAAAACCTTTTTTTTTCAAGCGTATTTGCAATATTTCAAAAATCTCAAATTAAGTCTTATGCAGACACACAAATAAACTGAAAAAACCTTGAAATCATCACTATGGTTGTGGGAAGTCTGCATAAGAAAACGAACAGAATTTTTTAATTATTAAGGCGTTTCATTGTTCATGGCGGTAGGCCAAAGGTAGATCTCATTGTAAAATTCCTTGAGTGTATATGGTATGTATTGCTAATTTTTTTAAAACATAAGCTGCATTTTTAGATGGTTCTGGGATGGATAGTAATGAGCCGGTTTGTTGTTTCTTCAGGAAGTGAGATCGCTCCTCTACTATGCAGTCTATGAAGGGTTTCACAATCACAGCTTCTGGTTCTTCAGTTGTAAAGTGAAATTCGTAATACTTATTCACTGTGAAATAAGATTTTTCTTTGTTAGGAGTTGCTTAGGTAAAACTTCCAATAGCAAGAACTTTCATTTTGGAGAACGTAGGCAACCAAGTTATGAACTTTGACACATCTTAATAAGTGACATGCTGTACAATGAACTTACTCGATTCTGATGATCTTTCAATTAGATCTTCATACTGTTGAGGAGAATAAATTCTGTCCTGACGTCGAATTTTTATCGTCGGCGTCTCAAAATCTCAGTCACAATAACTGGAGGAGTAGCAACGTTGAGGATAGCACAGTGTTGTTGTTGAAAACCTTCCCCTCATCACGATGGCAAGCTAGGATTTTCTGAAGGCATTGTAAGAGTGTGTTCCGAACAACCGTCAAAGAAGAGGTTAAGCTGTACTACTCCACTGGGGATCTGTTCTCTAGTGCAGACATTTAAAAAAGAGCGAACTTCATCGGGATCTCTGTGACCGTCTCCTTCTATATATGAGGTAGCAGTTGCTTTTCCAGGTTTGAAACTGCGAATACAAAATTCGCTTAGCCGTAGCTGAAGCTAATAAAAGATCTCTTGTACAGGGAAACGAGGTAGGGGAAGATTTTGCATGTAGTCAAAGCACAATTTAGTTACTTTTTCATTTTCTTTCCATGTCAGTCGGAGGATATAATTTTTTTTTGAGAATTTTGAGGGCCTTCTTTTGTGGACAACGAGTTTGGCGTTGTCATTTAAGCGGGTGTCTTTCATTTTGGTGCCTAGTTCTTTATTCTTCGAGCACAGGTCGATCTTTGGGCGACCCAAAGTGTAATTGAAATATTTTTGAAAATACTTCAACAAAAGTAGTCTTTTACTTTGATTTGGCTTTCTAGATGTTTTGTGATGAACATTTCGCGTAAGTATTTTACGTTTGGCCTTGCGGAAAGATAATATTTTATGGTGTCAGAATAATGCACGTGTTTGGCAAGCATATCACTTATAAATTCATGAATCCCGTGGCAATGTTGACCAAGAATCGTGTTTGACGGACAGACAGTTGATTTGCCTCTGTTATCATGAGGAGTTTGGTTAAGACTTTTCAAGCAGCAGAGTCACCCAACACTTTATTTAGTTATCCCGAACTACGATTGTAAAACGATACGACGTGCAGTTCGCTGATAATTATTAAGCAATACAACATGCTACGTGAAGACGTATGATTTGATTTTTCGAGTCGTTGACTTACTTTTTGATTGAATATCTTCATCAGGCAAGTGTTTCGTATAGTTTTTTGGTGGCTGAACATCGGTTGGCCCTTGGAGAAAAATGTCTTGCTCGTCCGTGGGATAAAGTTATTCACTGTCTCGATCAGTGCCGTAGTTTTTCCAGCCAATATAGTGGAAAAAAGCACTTGCACTAACACTTGAAAAAAAAAGCTAAATATTAATATGTGGTAGCACTAAAAGTTTATTACACTCGAAAATGAAAGAAAAGCCAAAACAATAATAGTAGGTAGCAATAAAAGCTTATTTGAGTATATAGCCTATCTTCTCGACAAGGCAACAAAATACAACGATGATGATGAATTTTTGAAATTTATTCAAAGCACGAACGTTAGGATATACGAATACACGTATGCGCTAATAATTGAGGTGTTATTAACAGATAGAAACTTACTTGCACAGGTTTTCGAAGTGTCGAGCCTGAACATGTTTCCCAAAATGGTTAACACGCTCATTTCCCATCGCTTTTGAGTTTCTAATCGTGACCTGTTTAAATTTACTAGGGTTTCAAACGTCTTTGTTTCGTTTTTCCGAAGGAAAAGATGGACGTGCTTCAAAAGCTATCACTTCCCGACAAAGAAATGTTCATTTAACAAAAGCAAAAGTTAAAGCATCTACCTCTAATAATGCCAGTGGACTACAAATGATCCACCGGAAGGGATTGTTGCATCAGCCACAACAATGGTAGAAGATGTGGAACAGTGGGTGAACAGTGGGACGGACAGAGTCCAACATCAGTGTGCTGTTCATTTTGAAAACGGGCCATCTCCGACAGATCATTTCAAAATGAACGTCATGTTTCCTCTCGAATACAGCGCCCTGCGACGATGAGATTTGACTAGTTTTCTCGAGGAATAACTGAAGCGACGCTCAGAGAACACAAATCCATTCTTGCAGATGTACAGTCTCGTGATCATCACTGCCAGCAATCATGCACAGTGGCTACATTCTAGTCTTTCTGCGATATCGCAGATTGAACATCAAGCTTCTCGTAACCCTAACACACGACTTCGTGCCAACTCAGTGAGGCGTTGATAATGGCATATTTGTCACTTTAAAGCCATTCTTGTCTAACATCAACTCACCACGTCCAATCTCAAAGATAACTAACGCTCAAGGCCGTTGCAGCGTGCACTTAGAGAAAACCCTATTTGCGTCGTTATAGTAACACTACTGGTGCTATTCTTATGCGATGGGTGAAAAATTTGAATAGACATCATATTTTAGAAGTAGAACAACACCTTCCAACTTCTTTTGATGTTGCACACCACCTTCTTGGTGCTGCGGTTTCTTTCCGTTAGTGCTGTTGTTGAATGCGTCGAAGTATTCAAATAAACTTTCAAAACTTTATTGACCTATAGAATTCATTTCGAAATTCTGTACGTGGCAGCAGCAGCAACCGTAGAATGAAATCTTCTTGTAGAAATGTTAAACACCCAATCGGTTGGAAATTAAAATTTTATTGAAACGCCTTTACCATGGTTCCAGCGTTTACAAAGACGTCTTCTTCAGGAGAAAATTTGGACAGCTAGATTTCATGTTGTAGTGGAGGTACGACAATGTTTTAATGTACCTGTTGTCCAAATTTCCTTTTGAAGAAGACGTTTTCATTAACGTTGAAGCCATGGTGGAAGGGTTTAATAAACCTTCCAATTTGCAACTGATTGGCTGTTTACTAATTCTACAAGAATTGTGCAAGGAGTCTACCAGGGAAAATAGGTGAGAATACTGTCGGAGCACAAAAAAGGCGAATACGTTCCTCTTTGAAAGTCTCTGACGGAAAAGTGGGTTTGCCCCCCCCCCCCCTTTTCCCCGGGAACGTCTCACACCAGACGAGTGAAACCCCAATATTTGCATGGTAGAGTAATGTACGTGGAGACAGTGTTTTCGCAGCAATCGCCGACGTAGTGGCACTGCGGAGGAATAAGGGGAAACCAGCCCGCATTCGCCGAGTCAGATGGAAAACCGCCTGGAAAACTATCCAAACACTGGCCCGCACACCGGACCTCGACACGAATCTGCAGGGTGGATTCGTGCCAGGGAACCCAGTATGCCTTCCCGTCCGGAAAGCAATGCATTAGACCGCACGGCGAATTTAGACAATATTCCTACCCACTCAAGTATTAAAAATGGGGACTGCGCTGTTTCAATGAGCAGCTGGCAAGGACAGTAAACAGAGGACGTGTCGACTACACGACATAAAGTCCTTGCGAATATTTCTTTTTTTTTTTTTTTTATTTACACGTAAAATTCCGTAGGACCAAATTGATGAACAAATCTCCAAGGTCATGGAACGTATCAACATATGAAATTACAACATAAAAGTAGTACCAGATAACAATACAATGTTTATGAACCCAAAAATTCCAGTCATAAGTTTAAGTAAAGGCTATCAATAATACAGCAAGAATTATTTTAATTTTCCAAGGAATTCCTCGACAGAATGGAAAGAGTGACCCATGAGGAAACTCTTGAAAATGGATGCAGCAGTATATTCACACTCCGATCCAAATCCAGGTTTTATTTCTACCTAGTATTAAATGAGTGAAAGCTTCTTATTCTTGGGAATAAGCTGATATTGTTAGCAAGAAATGACAGTAAGGAATATACATATTCAGAGGCCAATGTCAAAATACCGAGACCGTGGAACAGGGGTTGACCAGAGGTTTGTGAACTAACACCACTTAATACCAGAACCGTCCTTTTCTCAGCCAAAAATATCCTTTTAGAATAGGAGGACTTACCCCAAAATATGTCATACGACATAAGCGAAAAGAAGCGAAGTAGACTAATTTTCGTGTTGAACGATCATTCGCTTCAGATACTGTTCGAATAGTAAAAAATCTCAACACCTAGGCTAGTCGCTGTGGCCGAGCGGGTGTAGGCTCTTCAGTTCAGAACCGCGCTGCAGCTACGGTCGCAGGTTCGAATCGTGCTTCGGGCATGGATGTGTGTGATGTCCTTACGTTAGTTAGGTTTAAGTAGTTCTAAGTCTAGGGGAATGATGACCTCAGATGTTAAGTCCCATAGTGCTTAGAGTCATTTGATCCATCAATACCTAGAAATCTGAGTTGTTCAGTTTCCTTAATCATATGCCCATTCTGTGAAATTAAAATGTCAGGTTCTGTTGAATGGTGTGTTAGAAACTGTAAGGACTTGAAAGATGTCGTGGTCTCCTGACCTTCATTGCTTACATATTCCGTCCTCACAATCATATTCCACACATCAAGATGCTTCACTCGAACCCAAACTCGATAAGATAAAGTCAATGTTGTATGAATTCATGTAAACGATATGCAAATAACAAGTGCACACCGGGGTTGAAATACTTGAGGCTAGCGTACACACATACATTCCAGACACGACAGTCACAGGAGATTTTAATTCAAGAGAGGCCGACCACACACCGGGATGCCGGTCCCTTCAGAGGACGAGTCAACCTCGGCCGCCCGTGGAGCAGACAGCGTGTGCCTGAGTGAAAGGGGGAACAACTGCACGTTAGGCTTAAAAGCAAATTCCGCTACATTGTGTGGGAGTGTCCAACCTACGCATTCTTTACACATAGCACGCAGTTTCAGAGATTTTCACAGGAAGAAAACGCCAAACACCGATTCTACAAATTTCTGGAATGGTCGCCTTAAACGAAACGTCATTCTCCCGCTTTAGAAGAGCAATGCCGATTACCTGACGATATTTCTGACGCCTTGAGCTGAAGGAGTAATGGAAGAGACTGAAAGATATACCCCTTCATGTCTGCCGTGGAGAGGCGCCGTTCCGTTGTTGCTCTTGGAGCGAGGAACAAGTCTATCCTAAGTATTTCACTGGGAGAGCACCTCTGTCGAGAGCGAATCGAAGTGTGACTCTGCCGGCCGCGGTGGTCTAGCGGTTCAGGCGCTCAGTCCGGAACCGCGGGACTGCTACGGTCGCAGGTTCGAATCCTGCCTCGGGCATGCATGTGTGTGATGTCCTTAGGTTAGTTAGGTTTAAGTAGTTCTAAGTTCTAGGGGACTGATGACCACAGATGTTAAGTCCCATAGTGCTCAGAGCCATTTTGAAGTGTGACTCTATATTGAGTCCTTGCGATTAAGTGTTGCTCACTGTGTTGGCCGACACAATGTGCGGTGTGAACGGACAGAGTTATAGTTAAACGCTTGCGAGCGAATTTTTGAGTGACATCGCGGTGGACTGGTTATCTGACCGGTGTAGCATGCCAATTGTTAGCCGAGGAGCGAATAGGAATCCATGACTTCATCAAGGCATAGGGTGTGTGTGATTGGCGAAGGTCAATCCAGAGAGAACGAGCGTTATCTTATTTGTCAACAGCGAGTGGCGCAGACAGCAGTCATCACAGCTTACGGTATTGTGCGCTACAGCTATTGCGAGCTCCATATTTCCTCTACAACAGTACACTTCACTGCATTTCATATGTGACAGCCTCGACCATACCTAGCAACATTCTAAAGGATATTTATTCAAGTTGAGTAGGTGTGCCTCTCAGCCATTCTGCCAAGTCAATAACAATCTTAAACTTTGTATAGAAATTTCATTAGCGAATGCTATCCTTGAGAGGTAACTTCACATTCCGAAAAGAAACAGGGTATAACTTGTTCAGTTCATAACTAAAAGTTCCATTGTGATTTGTCAGAATTTTTGCAAAATAAATAATAATTTTCGTTAGTTTCATGTTTTTCTTCCACTAACTAGCATTACTCCAGTACCCAAGTATCCCACTAATTACGTAAGAAATTTTGTGAATTTTTGTGTCATTTCCTTACAGCGGACGACTCCAGAAGATATTTATTGCTGAAAGTTTTTCAGGCATTTCTCTTTAGAACGTTAGGAGCGTCTGTCTGACTTCTGTAGTAGTGTGGGGTTGGAAATTTCATCTTGCAGGAGCCACAGGGTAAAGGGTACATCTCAGATTAATCTGTTGAGCAGAATAACAGAAAGCAGATCAACCCCACGTTTACAAACTTAGTCTTACTGTTATTTAGAGTTAGTTTATTATGTACAAGCCATGAACTTAGGTCGTGACCGCACTATTTGAAACTGAGCCAATGTTGCACACTTTACTACCAAGTCATCAGCAAACAGACATATTTCAGATTATCCGTAATACTAGAGGACATATGATTTATATAAATAAGTAACAGGAGCGGCTCCAACACTGATTCCTGGGGCACCCCCCACTTTACCGTACCCTCTGACCCATCATCACAGCCATTCTCAACATTGTGAATAATGACCTTTTGCTGTCTGTTGCTAAAGTAAGAGGTGACGCAACTGTGAGTCGCTCCCCTTATTCCGTAATGTTCCAACTTCTGGAGCAATATTTTGTGAACAACACAATTAAACACCTTAGTTAAATTAAAAAATATGTGTCTAGCGTTCGAAAACTTTTGTTTAACGCATCTAATAGAGAGAAAAGGGAATATGGGATTTTCACTTGTTAAACGACTTCTAAAGCCGAACTGTACATTTGACAGAAAATCTTGTGATATAAAATGATGAATTATCCTTACATATACAGCCTTTTCAATAACTTCAGCAAACACTGATGGCATAGAAATATGTCTAAAATTGTCTACATGATCGCTTTCTCCATTTTTATAAAACTGCTTTGCTACTGAGTACTTTAATAGTTCAAGAAACAGACCATTCCTAAACGGAAAATTACTAATATGGCTAAATACAGTTCTAACATGTGCATTCAGTACTTTAATATTCTGCTAGGCACTCCATCATATCCATCAGAGTCGTTAGTCTTCATGATTTAATTATTGGCTCAATCTCCCCCTTGTCTGTTTCATAGAGGAGGATCTAAGACACCAATCTCGGAAAAGCATTAGCCAAGAGAGTTATATGATTCCCTGTAGAAACTGAATTTTTAATTAATTCGCCAGCAACACTCAGAAAATGATTGTTAAATACTGTACATATGTTGTTCCGTGTGCTCATGGAAAGAAACTATGTCTCGCAGGCAGAGGGGTCAACGATATACGCGGAAGTCAGCACTTGAGAGAGGATGTGTAGTTCGACTCAAAGAAACCGGCTGATGTAATCGGCGATTCGCTTGACGTTTGAATAGGAACGATGCCAATATTCGACGATGTTGGCAGGAATGGGGGACTATGCTCGAACACAGGGCCAGGAAGGAAGCGTTCGAACTAGAGAGAGGCAGCAGAACATGAGGACCGAGCAATCGCCACAGATGTACTCAGAGCCCCTTATTCATCATTATCATCAGACGTATAACTGGTGCTTCAGTGACCATAAGGACTGTAAAAAGATGTCTTATAGAAAAGTGACAGCCGCTGACCTATGTACTGCAACAAGCTAGTTTGGAAGCATATTTGGCCCGGAATCTCGTAGACTGGAGTAGAAAGGTCCTACTTCGAACTGAGGCCGAATGAACAGCGAAGACGTGTTTTCAGACCCTCGACAGTGGTGGAACACCAACCTGACCGTCGGCCACCATACGGCCCGACAACTAGGGGTGATGGTATGGGGTGCCGCCTCATTTCATAGCAGGACCCCTTTGGTTGTTATCTACATCATCCTTAAACACAGCGATACGTCGACGATATTGTACGCTCAGTTTTGCTAACCTTCATGGCAGGCCACACTGAACCAGAGTTTCTAGTGCTTGTCTTCGTCCTTGCCAAACCATACCTTGGCCAGTAAGATCACTGAATCTCTCCCCAACTGAGAACGTTCGAAGCTCTAAGGGTAGACCCCTTAAACCAACTCAGGATTTTGACGATCTAAAGTGGCAATTGAAGAGAACTCGAAACTATACCCCTCAGGACATCCAACAACTCTATCAAAAATGTCAATACAAGTAACCATCCGCATAATGGCCGGAGGTGCTTCAATGCTGTATTGACTTGCTCAATTTGCGAAACTATTTCTATTGAATAAATCAAGCAACTTTTCTGCAATTGTAATCATTTGTTTGCCTGTACATGTACGTCACATCTATCGATTACTGTCCCTTTCGGGTAATTGTTTCGTGGTACTTCCTTTCTTTTTGTAGAGTTTTTTTGCGGTGGTGGAGGGATGCGGGAATATGATTAAACGTGGATCTATACAACGACCCATATGTCACACAACCATTGCATCAGCGCACTGAAAAAACCTTGTTAGATCCACGAGACACCATACTGATCCCGTGTACCACCGCCACTGACCTTAACAGCGGTGTCAGAACGACGACGAAAAGTATCTGCTAGACTGTTAAGATGTAACGTGATTAGATCGCTTAGAGCTACCATTGCGGTGATGTTGGTTAGTACGTCCCATCCGCAGATACAACTAAACCCAGATATTTCCTTTAGGGTTATGGTCGGGAAATTAGCGAACCAGTCGACGGAGACAGTGTGCCTCAAGCTTCATAAAACCCGGGAAGGCACACGTGCCGCGTGTGGACACTACTGTTGCCATCTTGGAAAGTACATGTATCCACAGCTTACTAATCATGTAGAAGGATACAGGATGACTTAGACAGAATTTCTATTTGGTGTCACGAATGGCAGCTTGCTATATAGAAAAATGTAAGTTAATGCAGAGGAATAGGAAAAACAATCCTGTAATGTTTGAACACAGAATTAAGAGTGTGCTGGTCGAAACAGTAACGTCAATCAAGTATCTAGGAGTAACGTCGGAGAATGATATTAAATGGAACACCACTTGAGGACACTAACGTGGAAGGCGAATAGTCAACTTCGGCTTATTGGAAGATTTTTAGGTAAATGTAACTCACTTAGCTTAAGAGGAATTTTAAAATCACTATTTTGGGTACATTCCTTAAAAATCTCTACCCATTTGATACCTGTAACTTTGGTTATTAGTAGAAAAATAATCGTATTTGTAAGGCTGAACACCTACGATTGGGCCATAGCACTAACTTGTATATACAGTATGGCCCACTTACTTTGTATTTCAATAACTGATTATATTTACTCAGTAATCCATAATGCAATAAAAAACTGTATTTCCGAACAACAGAAATAAAGCCGGTGAAAAATATAATATTATTGTTAGTTTAAAATTGTGGTAAAAATCAAAATGGAATTTTCACAAATGGGGCAAGCAAAATGTTTACTACCTGCTTTCGACAAATCCACGCACTCCTCGTGAATATATTCAGAACAAGTTATGTACAGTCTCATGCGCCTTACCTTATTTGAACTGAATAGTGCCAACCAGTAGGTCATATCAGCAGAGAGGGTATTTTTTTGGAAAACAACGTATCATAAGCTCATTAATATTTTATTCACACAAAAATGACACCATTACTTAATTCGAAGCTGAGTGATAAACAACAAATAATCAAAACAATAACATACGTTTATTAGCTAAGAAAATAGTTTCTGTGGTCCAAAATAACAAAGAAGAATCTGACAAAATCTTCTTGTAGTAAATGGGAGCTTCCAGTGAAAGCCACATACTCCCACACACCACCAACCGAAGCAATTGACTAGTAGTCACTTCCTATAGTGCATTTCACTTACAAATACCGGAAGCTACACTTACTAAGCTCACTATAAAAAATGGACCACAAAACCAAACGGGCCATAGCATCAAGTACCTTACAAAGAAGGCGGCTTATAGAACAACGAGCCAGTCAGTCTTGAGTACTGCTCGAGACTTTGTGGCCACCGACACGTCGGATTAAATGAAGACATCGAAGCGCTTCAGAGTACATGCTGCTATATTTGTTAACAGCAGATTAGGCCAACACGCGAGTGTTCCGCAAATGCTTCGTGAACTCGAAATGGAGACACTGGTGGGCAGGTTTAGAGGACAATATCTGCAGCTGGGTGCAGACTGATTCTACTGCCCCTAACGTACGTTTTATCGCAAGGAACGCGAAGACAAGTTAAGAGAAATTAGGGCTCATATGAGCAGTCATGGGCGACTGGAATGCAGTCGTAGGGGAAGGAGTAGAAGGAAAGGTACAGGAGAATATGGGCTTGGGACAAGGAATGAAAGAGGAGAAAGACTAATTGAGTTCTGTAACAAGTTTCAGCTAGTAATAGCGAATACCCTGTTCAAGAATCACAAGAGGAGGAGGTATACTTGGAAAAGGCCGGGAGATACGGGAAGATTTCAATTAGATTACATCATGGTCAGGCAGAGATTCCGAAATCAGATACTGGATTGTAAGGCGTACCCAAGAGCAGATATAGACTCAGATCACAATATAGTAGTGATGAAGAGTAGGCTGAAGTTCAAGACATTAGTCAGGAAGAATCAATACGTAAAGAAGTGGGATACGGAAGTACTAAGGAATGACGAGATATGTTTGAAGTTCTCTAACGCTATAGATACAGCAATAAGGAATAGCGCAGCAGGCAGTACAGTTGAAGAGGAATGGACATATCTAAAAAGGGCCATCACAGAAGTTGGGAAGGAAAACATAGGTACAAAGGAGGTAGCTGCGATGAAACCATGGGTAACAGAAGAAATACTTCGGTTGATTGATGAAAGGAGGAAGTACAAACATGTTCCGGGAAAATCAGGAATACAGAAATGCAAGTCGCTGAGGAATGAAATAAATAGGAAGTGCACGGAAGCTAAGACGAAATGGCTGCAGGAAAAATATGGAGACATCGAAAAAGATATGATTGTCGGAAGGACAGACTCTGCATACAGGAAAATCAAAACAACCTTTGGTGACATTAAAAGCAACGGTGGTGACATTAAGAGTGCAACGGGAATTCCACTGTTAAATGCAGAGGAGAGAGCAGATAGGTGGAAAGAATACATTGAAAGCCTCTATGAGGGTGAAGATTTGTCTGATGTGATAGAAGAAGAAACAGGAGTCGATTTAGAAGAGATAGGGGATCTAGTATTGGAATTTAAAAGAGCTTTGGAGGACTTACGGTCAAATGAGGCAGAAGGGATAGATAACATTCCATCAGAACAGCGAGAAACTTAACATCAGGATTGATGGTCACGAAGTCAATGAAGTTAAAGAATTCTGCTACCTAGGCAGTAAAATAACCAATGACGGACGGAGCGAGGAGGACATCAAAAGCAGCCTCGCTATGGCAAAAAAGGCATTTCTGGACAAGAGAAGTCTACTAATATCAAATACCGGCCTTAATTTGAGGAGTACAGCATTGTATGGTAGTGAAACATGGACTGTGGGAAAACCGGAACAGAAGAGAATCGAAGCATTTGAGATGTGGTGCTATAGACGAATGCTGAAAATTAGGTGGACTGATAAGGTAAGGAATGAGGAGGTTCTACGCAGGATCGGAGAGGAAAGGAATATGTGGAAAACACTGATAAGGAGAAGGGACAGGATGATAGGACATCTGCTAAGACGTGAGGGAATGACTTCCACGGTACTAGAGGTTGCAAGTGCTACTCTGAGATGAAGAGGTTAGCACAGGAAAGGAATTCGTGGCGGGCCGCATCAAACCAGTCAGTAGACTGATGACAAAAAAAAAAAAAAAAAAAAAAAAAAAAAAAAAAAAAAAAAAAAAAAAAAAAAAAAAAACCGGAGGCTACAGTCTTTTTCCCCTCGCTCCAGTGGCGAGTGAAACACGAAAGGTAAAGCCATACCATATTGTGGCTTAGGAGTACGTACGTAGATCACTGAGAGGTAGAAGGATGGGCAACACTTGATTACCATAAATGTTGAAACAAACTCCCTGATGCGGTAAGCAGAACCTGTGGATCCAAATCGTGGTACAAAATGCAACTCTAAGGTACACTGTAACACCTTCTATCATAAGGATAACCTCCACACACTCTACGCTCTGTATCATTTGAAAAGAGGCAAGATGGCGACTAGTGACATCGCACTATAGGCTCATAGTCAGCTATTGTCTAGTTCTAACACATACCCTCCTCTCAACAATTCGTTCAAAAACCATATGAATATAGTACATAATAAAGGCCGAAAACGGTCATAAAACTCGTTGTGCAGACCATCCAACCCCGACTACTACGGTAAGACAATCTGACAATAAGGTCACAGACATTGTCACGGGTGATGTATCGACAGGAACTGGTACTTCATGAAGCACAACCCAGAATTGATACGGAGCATACAATACGTCCTTTTATGCCATAAATACTTTGCCTTCCTATGACCAGAGGTTCTGATGTCGAATTAGTTGACTTTTTTTTTCTTCATTTCAGAGTGTCATTCGCAACCTACATCCTCAGTTATTTGTTGGATGTAATCCAGTCTCTGTCTTCCTCTAGGATTTTTACACTCTAAAGCTTCCTCTAATACCATAGAAGTTATTCGCTGATGTCTTAACACATGTCTTACCATCACATTGCTCGGAAATTGGTTGAGACGTACCCGCCTTCCCTGAGGTCAGAAACTCCTGTCGGGACTGAAAATGATTGTCAGTGACAAAGCGTGACAATAAGCCCCGTCGCTTAGGGTCCTTCTTCCAGCAGTGTTGGAAAGCCGTGTCACATGGTACACCATTACTTGGGACGTGTTGGACAGTCCACGTTGATACATCAACAAATTTTGCAATTTCACTCATGGTGTAATCATCGGCACTTCCAAACAAGGATACTCCTTCCTAACATTCAGTCACGCATATACGCCCAACCTTCTTACTAGTGCATACACAGCAGTTCTTTGCCATCCTTTAAAACACTGATTAACATAATGCATGGACGAAGTTTTAGCGCGTAAATGGTGTAATTATGCAACTTCAGTTTACGTAAATATGATATGACCTCGCTCTTAATCTCAAAAAATACAACTAGCCATACTGCGAAGAGTAGTTGAGATCACGTTGACCCCTGTGTGGGGCATAACACATATACCTTTTAATTTGTTAATGGTGGCATTTTGCCCTTATAGTAAACCCTCATTTATTTTAATGTTCTTAATAGATGTCCCTTGAGCAGTTGCGTAGAATATAACGAAAGAGCGCTGAACTAATCTTTCTGAGGTACTTAGTACTCATGCAGCCTCTTAGGTAAAACTCAGAAAGATGTGCATATCTAGAACAGCAAGGCAAATTCCTGATCAAAACATTGGACGCAGATACCACAGATCATCAGCGAATCACGAACTCAGTTGTAACTGACAGTGCATGCTACTGTATCTGCCACAAAACCGGCTACACAAATTCCTTAGTTAAGTAGTACTGACCACTAAGTTCGATGCTAGTGAGGCAGAAATAGCTATAGACGTCACAAATGGAAGTGTCCTCTCAATTACTATTGTACGTCTGAATGGTTCTGTTTCTGTAAATGACTTAGTTTAGGCATTTTTTTTCCAAACTTGTCTGATACACCTCTCCATTATTGCCTCAGCTGCACAATCCTCTTCACATCATAATAGCACCTACATTCAACGAATTCGGTTATTTATTACACTATTCATTCCAATATCGGCCGTCCTCTGCAGTTTTGGCATCTGCAGCATAGTCTAGAACCACTCGCTTATTCCTTAGTATCTTAGTATACGTCCTATCACTCTGTTTTTCTAGTTACTACTTTCCTGACACTACATTCTTCACCAACTGTAAGGAAAATTTCCTCATTCCTTTCATTTAATTTACAGCATCCTTCCGGAAAAGTGAATGTCAAATCATTCAAGTCTCTTCCTTTCCGTTTTTCAATGGTACATTGTTCGCTTCCATACTGTGTTGCATACGTATATTCTCAGAATTTCTTCCTAAATTTAAGATGCTAGATATCAAGTAAGTAATTTTGATAGAAAATTCCATTATAGTCTATACGCCAGTAATATGTATACATAGTTCACATCTCAGTGAATGTCAGATGTTATCGGGTATTTATTAATTAATTCTTTGAGTTGTGCCATTTTTCTTGACTTTCCATGCCTTTTTTTGTTTTTGTTATGACCCATCACAAAAATTTTTTGTCATTTTTCCACCATAAAAAATGTTCTTTTTTTTTACTGTACATCATACGACGTTCGAACATCCATCACGCGAAATTAGGGCAAAATTCCGAAACTTCCGAATTTTTTTAATTGCTCAATTTATTAGATTGATTATTAAAGAATAGCACTGCAAAAATTCGTAATCGAATTCTGACTAGAAATAAAATTTTAAAAAATGTAAAAAAAGTTGAAACTGTTGTATTAGAAAAATACAAAGTGCAAAATCGTTATTTCTGAAAATTAATGCAATTTAATAAGGAACATTACTTAGATACAATTCAAGGAATACAATTTACAAAATCATAGAATGTTAAATGGGATTATATAATGTAGGAATGTCCTACTTTTCTGATAGAAAAGGGGTGAAATAAGAATTTTCTTTATAGCATAAATTTCCTTTTTTTTCCTTTACCTTGCAACACATGACTTTTCGTAATATTTACAAGCGCTGTAGTTGTATGCTCCTTCGAAAGTGCATGCATGCCTGAAAGATATTGTTATATAAGCTACAGACACTGTATAAACACAGACAAGTAAATAATTGATGGTATTAAAAATTACATTCAACTTAAAGTTTTTTGACTTGTCACTTTTGTTGCTGGGGTATGGTTACGGGTGGTTACATACAAAATCTGTACCTCTCACACCCGAGATTCAAGTAACAATGTGCTAACTAAAGAAGAACAGATAATAGTAAAGTTAAGAAAACATGCAGTTGCCTGTTTATAAAAGATGCTGGAAATGGTGGCCATGGGCATCCATGCATTGCTTCCTGTGATGACATTACCAACAACATGCTGTAAATCTGCAGGTTTGATGCTATTAATTATCTAGTAATGTTCGGTTTAAAATCGTCTAGTATGCAAGGTTTTTCAGTATACACCTTGCCTTTTAGTGTAAGTAAAAGTCACCAGGAACCTTGGGGTACAGAGGCAGACAAATCTGTTTTCATGTGACACGTTGGTCATGTGGGCTGCACTTGGTTGGAAGGGTAAGCGGTTGCTCCATCTTGTTGAAATACTGCTGTAGAGGGGATGTTGGATGAGGACGGGCTGTCAGGATGCGCCATATTAAACTAATCCACATTTCCCAAGTGATTTATTGTTTCCAGGTACAGTGCCCCCATTCCTCTTGGTCTGCGTCACTGGGTCCCACAATGCTGAGGACACTGTTGTCTGCGAAGCGGCTTGGCGCGAAATGGCTGCCTTAGTGACCCATGCAACGCCCTTCTGTGGGTCAGCCTTGTACGGTCAAGGAGTTGTGATGACATCGGTATGTGCTGGCAGTCGACTCAGCAGTCTCCATCTTTGCTCCCTCGCCGGCGTGACTAAGATCGCGGCGGCAACAAGCGCCCATGACATGGCGTCCAAATCTACAGCCCTTGCCTCGGGATGCCTCTGGCGCATGTTGGGAGCCAACAAGATTGCCTGCAGTAGCGAGCTGTGGCGTGACCGGCCGCTAGCTGGTTGCAGACCCCGCGTTGTTCTCAGAGGGTCGAACCAGCGACCTGTCGTAGACTAGAACGCTGTCGCCCCATCGGCTGCTGCGTGTAGATGGTGGTGTGACACGCCCTGCCGTTCAGGAGAGCTGTAACACTTGAATGCCCTGATAGTGAACCGGCGCCTTTTTATACATGGCTGTGTGCCTCTGTTTTGCTAACGTGCCACTCCGAGTGCTCATAACACCTGGTTTGGGCCACTGGGCCCCTTCTGTCTATAACTTGCACCATGCAAACCGCTGCGTTTACTCTTTCCAGAGGGTCTACGGCCCTGTGGCCTCCATTCTACTTCGCAATCCCTGGTAGCATAACTTACTGTCAACAGGCCCACACCTGGCTGTAACTTGTCCGCTCTATGTTAAACGGTGGTGCCGCTAAACTCTACATAACTTCCCCACCTGTGTTAACTGTGGGTATAATGAGTCAAAGATCTCTAGGTATCTGGCACTGTTTAAGGTGTAATCGAAAAATATGGGGCCAATAAGGCGCACACTGGACAAGGCACACCAAACACCTAGCTCGTCTGTGAGGAGGGGTTCTTCATGCAGAATATCTGAATTTTCCTGCGACCTCTATTTGTAATTTTGGGAGTTTACATAACCCGACAAAAGAAACTGCCTCTCATCTGACATGAAGAAAAGCAAAGGGTTAAACAGCCAGTTGTAATAGTGAACTCTTTTTTTACCCTGATCCCCAAAATTCATCTCTTCCACCATACTGATGTTATAGGCTTTTAATTTCATATCTTTCATATCTTTTTGTACACAATGACGTGATACGAGGTACAGCATCTTGCTGCGATTACCTCTTCAGTGTTTTGTGGGGCTTTTCGTAATGCCTGTCAGAACTCTGTCAATAGTTTCAGGGCTTCCCACTATCAGTCACCTATTCCTCTGCACATTCTGAACAGATTCTACAGCCGTCCATTTCTTGTACAGATGTTGAGTACTGCTGGTTGAATAGTTTCCTATTGGAATACTTCGATTGGCATATTTCTTTACATTCCTTGATCGAGCCTCTCTTTATGTAAGACTCCACAATATTAATTCACTATTCCAATGCAAACTGCCCCATTTTTGTAACAACTCGACAGTACGATCTTCTCACAATAACTGACTCATGAACAGACAGCTGCATTCGGCTTCCTGGCCAAATGCAGTGTAGCCAACTTTCGAGACAGGGTTCCCACTTCGCAAGCAGTTCGACTAGAGATGATTAACTGGTACGTGAGGCATACCGGTGTTATGTGGAACACCCTGTATTACCGCAAGTCATCTCGCGTGTGGCTATTTCTAGGCCAGCGGCAATGGGGAGGAGAAACTAATTTTACCTTCAAATTTAGGTCTTAGTTGTAGCGGAACCTGCGAAGTGACTGCTGTTTTGAGTTGTGCGCTAATCGTGTTCTGACATATCATCATGATTTCTGGGACAGGATGGCCGACGTAGCGGGACCGCGCCGCTGTCGGCCTTTGTAATGCTAGGAGGCCGTAGCGCTGCTTTGAAATCTCGCCCCGCGCCAGCGACAACAAAGCGCTGTGCTATGGAGTACTGCGCGCCACGGGACAGCGCGCTGTGACCGGCATCGCACAGAAGCCTCGCTAGGCTGGGCTGACGTCTGCGCTAACTCGTGACGCTGCTTTCCGCTCCACGGGCGACAGAAGGCCGGCCGCGTTGTGTCGTCAAAGAACTGCTGCAGTGTCCGAGCGCCGGAAGCGCAGCCCTCGCAACCGGAGAACCGAATTTTCAACTTCCCAGCGGCTTTGTTAAACCGCTGGCGTTCTGCTTGTCACCAATGGCACTGCAACACCCGTATTCCAACTTACATACCGGGTAAATGTGTTTACTACGTCCAGAGGCTTCAGACTCCATCATCATCCCTAAATTCACGAGGTGGAGTCTCTCAGACCGCGCGAGAATTTTCGAACTCAGATCGCGGCTACATTGAGTAGCAAAAATGTGATCTAAAGATTGTCAAGACCCATTTCAGAAACTCAGAAATTTCTAGTGCATTTTACCCTACCAAGTCAGAAGTTTTGCAAGTCGACGCTTCTTCCTACGGAGTTGGCGCTTTGCTTTCCCACATGATTGGTACACAAGACAGACGTATTGCTTTTGCCTCAAAGTCGTTAACTCAAACTCAGTGCAATTATTCCCAAATTGAAAAAGAAGCTCTTGCTATTGTGTATTGTGTGACAATACACAATATGGTGTTTGGTACAGACCTATGGCAGAGCATGGCATTGCAGACGTCCTATCTCGCTTTCCGATTGGCCCAGACTCTGATTTAGATGCCTCTGCCGTATCTTGATGCCAAATCGATGTGCAGGACTCTGAATTGATGGAATTTTTTGACTTACACTCTTGAATAATAGCAGAGGCGACGGAAGCAGACCCAGATCTCAAGATTTGTTGCATTATATTTGCACGTCTTTGCCCAGTCCATTGAACAGTATCCAGAACTCAGTTGTGCGCCGATATTTGACATGTCGCATAGCCTTTCAGTTTGACAAGGTGTAATTGTCGTTCAAAATGACAGTGGACAATCCCGTTTGCTTAGTCCAAGAGTATTGTAAAAGGATGTGTTGAGGTTACTCCACCAGCGACATTGGGGAATTGTTCGTGCTAAGCAGCGCGCAGCACTGTACTTGGCAGGGCGTCAACGATCACAATGAACGGATGATGTTAGATGGTTCAAATGGCTCTGAGCACTATGGGACTTAACTTCTGAGGTCATCAGCCCCTAGAACTTAGAACTACTTAAACCTAACTAACCTAAGGACATCACAGACGTCCATGCCCGAGGCAGGATTCGAAGCTGCAACCGTAGCGGTCGCTCGGCTCCAGACTGTAGCGCCTAGAACCGCACGGCCACCCTGGCCGCCACGGATGATGTCACAGTGTCGTCCAAGCGCGGAAAACCAATCCGCTCCACCAGACATTTGTAGACCTAATCGCCATGGCAGTGAGTGCATGGCAACGAGTGCACATAGAATTTGCAGGACCACTTCGGAACACTCGTTAGCTCGTAGCAAGTTTCCTTTTGCCGTGCCTATGTGAATTGTACCACATCATCGCCGGCCGGAGTGGCTGAGCGGTTCTAGGCGCTTCAGACTGGAACCGCGCGGCCGCTACGGTCGCAGGTTCGAATCCTGCCTCGGGCATGCATGTGTGTGATGTCCTTAGGTTAGTTAGGTTTAAGTAGTTCTAAGATCTAGGGGACTGATGACCTTTTAAGTCCCATAATGCTCAGAGCCATTTTTTTCTACCACATCACGTGGGACCATCAAGCATTGTCTTCAAAATTTTGCATAGGAGGTTTGCCAGAAGTACCTGTGTCGGTCAACGGACAACATTTCAGTTCACGTGACTTTGAACAGTTTCGTGAACGCAATGGGATTCGTCAAGCTTTTCGTTTCACCCGCAGTCCTACGGAGAAGCAGAAAGCTTCGTACCCATTTTCAAGCAACATATGCCAAAGTTTCGCATGACCAACACACGGGAACAGGCGCTGCAATTCTTTCTCACCTCCTGTCGCTCCCACTCTCGAAACGGACCATCAACGGCGGATCTTCAGTATGACCGCCGCCATCGGACGGTTTTAGACTTGCTCCACCGACCGCAGCATCCGGCGCCGCCAATGGTCCACAAGTATCACTTTGCGCCGCGCGATCTTGTTCTTTTCAGGGTTTATGTGCCTAATTGCTGGTCTCGATGGTTTTCAGCGCCGCCACCAGAACCAAATACGCGCATGTGATTTTCCCCGTGATTCTGCTGGTTTTCTTCCGACAGATTCACGGCTTCACGGGACAGCGTGGCCTTCGCAGCTGTCCGTTGGTGCCACCAGGGTACCCCAGGAGGAGCGGATGGAAGACGTCCCCCCGCAGCCGCAGTCCCTGCTCGTCGACCCCATAGACCTGGAAACCCATCGCCTTCGCCGACACCGTCATCGGCTCAGAACTCGCCCTCAGGCCTGGACATGTGGCCTGGCAGCAGTTTTCTAGAGGATTTTCTGTTAACGACAAGGCTCCCTGGAGACACGCCGCCAACGCCCTCTCAGTGGCCAGTATTTAGAATCGTCGCCGCGGACAGGAGGGCTAGTTTTAGCGTTAGTTCAGCCAGTGAGTTGGCCAGTTAGTTCGAGCCAGTTACTCCCAGTTACTCAGTTCAGTTACTTCGAGTTTGTATGCCGTGGAGTTCCAGTCCAGCGTATCAACGAGACGGAGCCGCAGAGTTAGCCTCCAGCACAGAGACAGGCAGCACATGGCAGCCCTATAATGAACATAGCGGACTTCTACTTCAACAGCATTCAGTCTACATGAGCTATACAGAAGAGAGCTTGTACCACAGCACATGGAAACTTAAGTAGCTCATTGTTTATGAATAAAGAACCCAGTTGATAATATTCTTCTCGGGTATGCAGCCGGATCATAACGTCTTCATGAAGACGTTATGATCCGGCTGCATACCCGAGAAGAATATTATCAATTATTACGCCGGGAAAGCCTTCGTAGCCACAAAGAACCCAGTTATTAATTGCGCCCAGTTTGTGTTACAGAACGATGATACCGACCCCCAACCAATATCCTCTCCTTATTTCCCACAGTAGAGCTCTACAGAGACAACGAGACGATATGGAAATGAAATGAGCGTTTGGCGTCATTGGCCGGGAGGCCCCTCGCGGGGCAGGTCCGGCCGCCTTAGCGCAGGTCTTATTACATTCGGCGCCACATTGGGCGACCTGCACGCCGGATGGGGATGAAATGAAGATGAACACAACACAACACCCAGTCCCTGAGCGGAGAAAATCTCCGACCCAGCCGGGAATCGAACCCGGGCCCAGAGGACGGCAATCCGTCACGCTGACCACTCAGCTACTGGGGCGGACAACGAGACGATATAAAAGAGTTTAAAGAAAATACAACAGGTTGAGTGTAGGTTAGTATCAACAACGGCAGAAAGTGGTATAACAGGAGTAGGCCGGAGAGTTTGTTACTGTGAACAGGGTCGTTTTTATCAGAATCGACAGCCAACCAAGGCCGACAACAATAGTTCAGGTATACATGCCGACGTCACAAGCTGAAAATGAAATGTATGAGGATACTGAAAGAGTAATACAGTATGTAAAGGGTGGAAAAATATCTAATAGTCATGGGGGACTGGAATGCGTTCGTAGGGGTGGGAGCAGAAGAAAAGGTTGCACGAGATTATTGGCTTGGGGATATGAATAAGAGAGGAAAAAGAATAATTGAATCCTATAATAAATTTCAGCTAGTAATAGCGAATACTCTGTTCACGCGTCACAAGTGGAGGAGGTATACTTGGAAATGGCCGGTTGATACGGGAAGATTTCAGCTAGATTACATCATGGTCAGACAGAGATTCAGAAATCAGATACTGGGTTATAAGGCATACCCAGCAACAGACATAGATTCAGACCACACTGTAGCAGTGATAAAGAGTAGGCTGAAGCTTAAGAGATTAGTCAGGAAGAATCAGTATGCAAGGAAACAGTTACGGAAGTATTAAGGAATGGCTAAATACGCTAAGACCATGGATACAGCTCTGTAGCCAGTACAGTTTGAGAGGAGTGGACATCTCTGAAAAGAGCAATCACGGAAGTAGAAAAGGAAAACGTAGGTACAAAGAAGGTAAGTACGAAGAAACTATGGGTATACTTCAGTTGATAGACGGGAGAAGGAAGTATAAAAATGTTGAAATGTGTGTGAATTTCTAAAGGACCAAACTGCAGAGGTCATCGGTCCCTAGACTTACACACTACTTAAACTAACTTATGCTAAGAACAAAACACAAACACACACACACACACACACACACACACACACACATACCCATCTCCGAGGAAGGACTCGAACCTCCGGCGGGACGGGCCGCTCAATCCGTGACATGGCACCTCTAACTGCGTGGCCAATCCACGCGGCACCGAAATGCTCAGGGAAATTCAGAAATACAGAAATGCAAGTCGCTGAGGAATGAAATAAATTGGAAGTCCAGGAAAGCTAAGACTAAGTAGCTGCACGAAAAATGTGAAGACATCGACGAAGAAGTGATTGTCTGAAGGCCTGACTCAGCACACAGGAAAGTCAAAAGAACCTTCGGTGAAAATAAATGCAGCGGTGCTAACATTAAGTGTGCAACGGGAATTCCACTGTTAAATGCATGGGAGACATTGAACAGGTGTAAAGAGTATATCGAATGCCTCTGTGAGGGGAAGACTTGTCTGACGTGATAGAAGAAACTGAAGGCGATTTAGAAGAGATAGGAGATCCAGTTTTACAATTATAATTTAAGAGAGATTTGGAGGACTTTTATCAAATAAGGCAGAAAGGATAGATAACATGCCACCTGGATTTCTAAAAGCATAGGGGGGAGTGGCAACAAAACGACTGTTCACATTGGTGTGTAGTATGTATGAGTCTGGCGACATACCATTCGACTTTCGGAAAAATATCCACACAATTACGAAGTCTGCAAGAGCTGACGAGTGCGAGTCAATGATTCCTGACCAACGCGGGTGTGCAGCTGGCAGTTGCGTACGTCCTCACACAGCAGAGCACGGTGTTTTACCAAACGGGAATCTTGAGCATGGTGCGTCGTTGGTATCATTTCCTCACTGTTCACGGTGATTGTGTCTAATTGGCATAACGATTCCGACTGTACAGCCTGCGAACAGAAACTTTTTGATCGCTCCTTATAACTATAATAAGTAATTATAATTGCTTGAAGCGTGACACCAAAAAGAGAAAACAGTGCCTAATAAATTAGAATAAAGGTAGTTGTTTAAGTTACGTATGGGCATTAATCATCAGTCTTCTGTTTTGTTAAGAACGACTAAAATTCTATATTTCCATGTTTGTCCAAGAATGTGTTCTGATAACATGGTATGTCTTTGCATTCGAGCGGGGAATTGAGCTACTCACATAAAATGAGCAAATACATCGGAAGGTGCCACTTCCCAGAGTGAGAAATTGACAGGCAAGTGAGGAGCGGATGCGGTTTACTTAAGCGGTCCTCACCTGACAGTATTCGTTTAAATGGTTCAATTTGTGACGCCACAAGGTGGAATTTCACTTTACAGATCATACCGAAGGGTGAAGGAGTGAATAAAGACGTCATAGTTTTGTATCATAGAGTGAAATGCGGGTAGTGGCATGCAAGATCACTTACTAGGACACAAGCAGAATAATTTAGGTGACGCAATTATGGATTATGTCTTTTGCAGTTAAAGTTCAAATGTGGGGACATTAATTTATATGCTATAAACATATGGTACGTCGAAGCACAACCACACTGAGTATCCATCGAAAATTCGTAGTGTTTGGTATGATTTTAGTAAAATGACGGGAAACGTCACCCCGTTGTTGAAGAATATTATTATTTATTTGTTTTCGTATTACAACTTGGGTGTTACGAATGCATGCCATTTAAGGCGTAGCGAAGAATAGCCAGCACGCCCCACACACACACACACACACACACACACACACACACAACTTAAATCAAGTGCCCTTAATTTAACGTAGTATTGCAGTAAACAAATAAGTTAATTAGCTTTATCTACAAGAGAGTTTGTACCAAATGCGGGAGGAGATTTATCTGGTTCGTGTTAAGAGTTCGGCATTTTAGATGTTATAAAAAAGTTCTACTTATTAGAAGCGGTGAATGACCTTAAGGTTTGAATAAAAAGTTAGAATGGTGAAATAATTTTATCTTGTCTGGAAGATTATTGTAAATTGGTGTCGTGCTATTTACGGTGGAAGGCTTAAAACATGCTGCCCTTACTGAAAGGACATGGAACTTTCCTTTCTTCTGACATCATATTCACGGATATTGAAGCTTTCTCTTTTGTATACCACAGACAGAAAAAAAATGGACTACCTATGGACAAGAACGGAGACAAGCGATTTATTAGAGCTTACGTAGGAATTCCACGCACATCGACTTTCTTAAATAAACTACATGGTTAGCACGCCAGATATAGGCAAAAAATGTTACAGGACAGCTCTGCAATCGCAAATGACGACGAGAAGCCTGTTCGGTGTGATGTACCAGCTCGTTCGTAAGCGTGGCCTAAGCACATTGCTACACGATGAGATATGCTTTCCGTGTGAGAATGGCTTTGAAAATGGCGCAAAGAGGGGGCAGACAATTTCCTTGCTTCCAATAATTGTCTCGCAAGATAAAACTAATCGACATCAAAGCATACCCCTGTCACAATCTGGAGAAAAGGCGTTAAGGGGCACCGGGTAGGCTGAAATCTTGAAATTTTTAATTTCTTTGTTGCTTTTTATTTACAGAATTTCCCCATCCAATGATGTATAATACGCGTGTATTATCACCTTATTTTTGGTTTACTCACTTATTTTAACCAAAAATAGTGAGTACCATTACATTCGAAACTCTGAAAATTTTTTTTTTTTTTTGAGTCATCAGTCTTCTGAATGTTTTGATGCGACGCACCACGAATTCCTCTCTGTGGCAATCTCTTTATTTCAGAGCAGAAACTGCAACAACCAACGTCCTCAGTTATTTGCTAGATATATTCCACTGTCTGTCTTATTCTACAGTTTTTGCCCCCTACAGGTCCCTCTGGTACCCTGATATCGTAACAGGTGTCCTCTCATCCTGTCCCTTCTCCTTATCAGTGTTTTCCTCATATTACTTTCCTCTTCGAGTCCGCGCACAACCTCCTCATTCCTTATTTTATCAGTCCTCATAATTTTCAACATTAGAGTGCAGCACCACATCTCAAAAGCTTCTGATCTCTTCTGACCCGGTTTTCCCACAGTCCATTTTTCACTTCAGAAATTCCTTCCTCAAATTGAGGCCTATGTTTGATACTAGTAAACTTCTCTTGGCCAGGAATGCCGTTTTATCCAGTGCTAGTCTGCTTTTAATGTCCTCTTTGCTCCTTCCACTATTGGTAACTTTACTGCCTAGGTAGCGGAGTTCCTTGACTTCATCTATTTTGTGGCCATTAATCCTGATGTTAGGCGTCTCGCTATTCTCATTTCTCGTACTTCACATTACTTTCACCTTTCTTCGATTTACTCTCAATCCATATTCTGTACTCATTAAGTTGTTCATTCTGTTCAGCAGATCATGTAGTTATGCTTAAATTTCACTCAGCAATGTCATCAGCGAATCGCGTCATTGATATCCTTTCACCTTGAATTTTAGTTACGCTCCCGAACCTTTATTTCACTTCGCTCTTGGCTTCTTTGATGTACTGACTGAACAGTAGGGGCGAAAGACTACATCCCTGTCATACATCCTTTTTAATGCGAGCACATCGTTCTTGGTCATCCATTCTTATTACTCTCTCTTGGCTCTTGTACATATTCTACATTACCGGTCCCCCACTATAGCTAACCCCTATTTTTCTCAGAATTTCGAACATGTTGCATAATTTTACATTGTCGAACGCTTTCTCCAGGTCACCTATACTCCTCTTTCCGTTATCAATCGCCACGTCAGAGTTGCTTCTCTGGTGCCCACACCTTTTCTAAAGCTATACTGATTGTCATCTAACACATCCTCAATTTTCTTTTCGAATCTGCTGTACATTATTCTTGTCAGAAACTTGAATGCATGAGCTGCTAAGGGATCAAAGGAGTGATATTCGCATAGGCAGAGATCAGGACTACAGGGCGGGTGCTCGAGAGTCTCCCACTTCAGTTGGCGGAACTTCTGAGTTACGACATTTGCGATATGGGGGCGTCTTGTGTCGAATCGCAACCAGCACGGAATTTGGCACTCCATTTCACGTCGGTGGTTTTCGACGGACATGCTGCCCCATAAACATTCTTCACTCGCCGATAGATGTTTACCGGTGTTTGTTCTTCGGCAGCCAAGAAAATAATAACAGCACTCCCGACGTGTTTGGCCGCATTTGATGGTTACGTCTCCATAGTCCTCGTTGCCGCATTTACCGCACGCATTTCGGAAATACACAAATGCCACACTAAGCCCTTGCGTACAGGTCGATGTTTATACGCCCGCATCGCAGTCAAGCTACGTTGCATATACGCCAGAGCAACGCCCTCAAAAGGCAACTTTCTGATTGCCCCTTATACTTTGTCAGTGAAGGAATAAAGAGCGGCATCATAAGGAAAGAGACCGATGATTAAATGCAAAAACTTTTTGCATCAATTATTTATTTTAGCCCTACATCTTTCAGTGATTCACACCATTAGCTCCAAGTGGAGAATACCAGTAATGGTCCTCATGATTCAGAACTTTAAGGACGAAACAGTTCTTTCCATGCCAGACGAAGTAGTAAAGTCGGTTAGGGTCTACAACACATACGATCACTAGAAAAATACAAAATGTAATTTATTTTATCACTTGGCCTGCTGCTGCTAGAAGGCTTCTGACTTCACCAATAATAACAATGCGTAAATACGTAATCATTGCCTGAAAAGTTTGGCATAATTTATTATCTAGTATACTTATTGCTCTGCGAGTTGCAAGTATTTGTTGAAAGACGTCTTGTTCTATACCATGAGCTGCAGCTAAAATATTTAACTATTTATGTGACGAAATGATTTCCGCGCTTAAAATTTGATATACGTGTGAATGTACTCTGTAGGAATAACACTGAATAAACCTACTAATTAATTATGTATTTCTAAATCTATCTTGATTTATGAGTGGTAAATATTCATACCAATGAATTAGAAGAAAAACGATTACACATCGTAATTCCAGTTCTTACCAGTTATACTGTATGTAAATGCTGTTCGGAAAGTAAGATCCGGTAGGTCGCGAAATGGAAACCACCATGAAAATCCGATGAAGCTTTGCACAGATGTGTTGGGAAATGTCTCTAGTATGTCCGTCGATCACGTCACGTCGCTCTTCCCAGTTCTGAGTGCACAGTGGGCACGCAAAGATGCCTGGTAAATAGCGTCTCCCACCAAGTATGAGTGTTTGCTGAGAGGTTTCACCTGATGTAGTGCATCCCATATAACACAACTGTCATGCTGTTCCTACTACATGACAATTTTCATCAGCACTCGTCAGGGGCAATGAAGATCCTCCTGCAGCGGGAGGTGTTTGATCACTCACAATACGGCTCGTATCTGCCTGCCCCTAGTTTCATCTCTGCTCACATTAAACATGAAGACCTATTGGCACAGTCAGCGACCGGTAGAGTAGCGCAGAGAATGGATGAAAGCACAGACGGCTGCCTGCTATGACGAGGGTTCAACGCTACGACAAACGCCTAAGTCGGACCGGCGACTATGTAGAGAAGTAGCTCGTAGGTGAAGCTAACTGTTAGAAATTCCTATTTCGCGACCGATTGAAACTTACTTTCCGAATAACCCTCGTATATTTACCTGTGATACTTAAAAGGCTCATTACCAAATAAGTGTTTGAGTATAGAGCCAGTCGTCATAGACGCCTGATGCACAGGACAGACAAATGTATACGTATCGATATCAAAAACATAACAAGACTGTGTGTTCCCACCCTTCCAGGAGTATCTAATTTTCATTGATTTCACACGTCTATGGAATTCGTTCATTTCCCAATGTAATTCCAAGGTTAAGTGTTTTATACAGATTTATGATGTTTCTTGATCGCTGCTAGTCAGTCCTTTTAAGCAAAATTCAGCCAGTATTGGGCACAATAGTTCATCATACCCATCTTCCTACTCATAAATTTCAAGACATACTACCCCTTTCCTTGTTTTTGTTATGAAATGATCACTAATTTCTATATCTTTTCCATTTCACTGAGCTTTGCAGTGTATCGTTCTGATTTGCTCCTTTCTCTATAGGGTGTAACTCAAATTTACATCAAGCAAAACAAAAACGGAAAAAATGATCGAGCGGTAGTTATGATACGGTACTGACAGTCATTTGTTCATCATTTCTACAAATACGGTAGACTATGAACTACTCTGAGTACAGCATTTCACTTAGTACTAACGAAGTATTTGTTCTTCTGTTCAGTAATACGACTGATCATGGAGATATACATATATCGTAGTTTACTATCATTCATCTCCGCTGTAGCAGAATTTCAGAACAAACACTAAGTTCCATCACTGTAATCTACGGAGTACACAGTCATCTTCTTCCCGATAACCAGCATTCATTGTGAAATGATCGGCTATGCTTCCGTCATAGCTGTAAAGTAGTAAAACAAGGCTCTTCTGTATTACAATTCTATAAATCTTTCAGTCCGCATCCATATATGTGCCTATCCAGCCAGGTTTGCTAGTGCACTCCAACGTCTTGCAATGTGGAACAGAGTACGTGAACCTAGATGGGTTGTCATCCACCGACAGTAATTTTGGGTGTGTACTACGAACGTGTGACAAAGCCACAGCTCAGTATGTTGTGCGACAATGGCATTGGATAGTTTCTCTCTGATTAATGCTATAACTGCAAATTCGTTCTACCTATAATTCTTTCCGTAAAGTCGCAGGTTTGTCTAATGTCTATAGTGACGGCCAGTGTAGCTGACACATCAGAACTCTAAACTTCTTCTCATCACTCTTCACTCTTTCCTTCTAGGAGATATCTCTGAAAACATTTATGTGACAACCATGAACTAAGAAATCAGGTACTATGCCGTAACCAGCAAGCATCGTGGTGGTCGTGAAAACACAAGGTTTCATTACGGTGATAAGAGCTACACTCCTGGATATTGAAATAAGAACACCGTGAATTCATTGTCCCAGGAAGGGGAAACTTTATTGACACATTCCTGGGGTCAGATACATCACATGATCATACTGACAGAACCAAAGGCACATAGACACAGGCAACAGAGCATGCACAATGTCGGCACTAGTACAGTGTATATCCACCTTTCGCAGCAATGCAGGCTGCTACTCTCCCATGGAGACGATCGTAGAGATGCTGGATGTAGTCCTGTGGAACGGCTTGCCATGCCATTTCCACCTGACGCCTCAGTTGGACCAGCGTTCGTGCTGGACGTGCAGACCGCGTGAGACGACGCTTCATCCAGTCCCAAACATGCTCAATGGGGGACAGATCCGGAGATCTTGCTGGCCAGGGTAGTTGACTTACACCTTCTAGAGCACGTTGGGTGGCACGGGATACATGCGGACGTGCATTGTCCTGTTGGAACAGCAAGTTCCCTTGCCGGTCTAGGAATGGTAGAACGATGGGTTCGATGACGGTTTGGATGTACCGTGCACTATTCAGTGTCCCCTCGACGATCACCAGTGGTGTACGGCCAGTGTAGGCGATCGCTCCCCACACCATGATGCCGGGTGTTGGCCCTGTGTGCCTCGGTCGTATGCAGTCCTGATTGTGGCGCTGCACGGCGCCAAACACGCATACGACCATCATTGGCACCAAGGCAGAAGCGACTCTCATCGCTGAAGACGACACATCTCCATTCGTCCCTCCATCCACGCCTGTCGCGACACCAATGGAGGCGGGCTGCACGATGTTGGGGCGTGAGCGGAAGACGGCCTAACGGTGTGCGGGACCGTAGCCCAGCTTCATGGAGACGGTTGCGAATGGTCCTCGCCGATACCCCAGGAGCAACAGTGTCCCTAATTTGCTGGGAAGTGGCGGTGCGGTCCCCTACGGTCTTGGCGTGCATCCGTGCGTCGCTGCGGTCCGGTCCCAAGTCTACGGGCACGTGCACCTTCCGCCGACCACTGGCGACAACATCGATGTACTGTGGAGACCTCACGCCCCACGTGTTGAGCAATTTGGCGGTACGTCCACCCGGCCTCCCGCATGCCCACTATACGCCCTCGCTCAAAGTCCGTCAACTGCACATACGGTTCACGTCCACGCTGTCGCGGCATGCTACCAGTGTTAAAGACTGCGATGGAGCTCCGTATGCCACGGCAAACTGGCTGACACTGACGGCGGCGGTGCACAAATGCTGCGCAGGTAGCGCCATTCGACGGCCAACACCGCGGTTCCTGTTGTGTCCGCTGTGCCGTGCGTGTGATCATTGCTTGTACAGCCCTCTCGCAGTGTCCGGAGCAAGTATGGTGGGTCTGACACACCGGTGTCAATGTGTTCTTTTTTCCATTTCCAGGAGTGTATATTCTAACTTACTAGACCATCAGCTGCTCGCGCGTACTTATTATCGATTTGTAATTAATGCCACATAGAAACAAGGCCAAATAAGCGTATTGTGATGTCATATCCAAGCGGCTATCGTAATGTAGTACACCAGCCAACACCAAAAGAATTGTGTGGTTCGTAAAATCATCGGTTTTTGAGAGAGGTTAGTTAACAGAGAAGCCGGCCGGTGTGGCCGTGCGGTTCTGGCGCTACAGTCTGGAACCGCGTGACTGCTACGGTCGCAGGTTCGAATCCTACCTCGGGCATGGATGTGTGTGATGTCCTTAGGTTAGTTAGGTTTAATTAGTTCTAAGTTATAGGCGACTGATGACCTCAGAAGTTAAGTCGCATAGTGCTCAGAGCCAGTTAACAAACACTTATAGCTGATTATGTGGAAATGGGGCTAAGACATTTAAGGACGCATAGCTACGATTAATGTCGTGTATAACGTAATATACAACGAGACTTACATGAATCAAGTCACTTTCATAGGAATTGTCGACCTGGAAAAAGCGTTCGACAATATAAAATGGTGCATGCTGTTCGAGATTCTGAAAAAAGTAGCGGTAAGCTATAGGGAGAGACGGGTCATATACAATATGTACAACATCCAAGAGGGAATAATAAGAGTGGACCATCAAGAACGAAGTGCTCGTATTAAGATGGGTGTAAGACAAGGCTGTAGCCTTTCGCCCCTACTCTTCAATCTGTACATCGAGGAAGCAATGATGGAAATAAAACAAAGGTTCAGGAGAGGAATTAAAATACAAGGTGAAAGGATATCAATGATACGATTCGCTGATGACATTGCTATCCTGAGTGGAAGTCAAGAAGAATTAAATGATCTGCTGAACGGAATGAACAGTCTAATTAGTACACAGTATGGTTTGAGAGTAAATCGGAGAAAGACGAAGGTAATGAGAAGTAGTAGAAATGAGAACAGCGAGAAACTTAACATCAGGATTGATGGTCACGAAGTCAATGAAGTTAAGGAATTCTACTACCTAGGCAGTAAAATAACCAATGACAGACGGAGCAAGGAGGACATCAAAAGCAGCCTCGCTATGGCAAAAAAGGCATTTCTGGACGAGAGAAGTCTACTAATATCAAATACCGGCCTTAATTTAGGAGTACAGCATTGTGTGGTAGTGAAAGTGGACTGTGGGAAAACAGGAACAGAAGAGAATCGAAGCACTTGAGATGTGGTGCTATAGACGAATGCTGAAAATTAGGTGGACTGATAAGGTAAGGAATGAGGAGGTTCTACGCAGGATCGGAGAGGAAAGGAATATGTGGAAAACACTGATAAGGAGAAGGGACAGGATGATAGGACATCTGCTAAGACGTGAGGGAATGACTTCCACGGTACTAGAGGGAGCTGTAGAGGGCAAAAACTGTAGAGGAAGACAGAGATTGGATTACGTCAAGCAAATAGTTGAGGACGTAGGTTGCAAGTGCTACTCTGAGATGAAGAGGTTAGCACAGGAAAGGAATTTGTGGCGGGCCGCATCAAACCAGTCAGTAGACTGATGACAAGAAAAAAAAAAAAACAAAAAAAAAACCCAGAGGCTTACAGTCTTTTTTCCCTCGCTCCAGTGGCGAGTGAAACACGAAAGGTAAAGCCATACCATATTATGGCTTAGGAGTACGTACGTAGATCACTGAGAGGTAGAAGGATGGGCAACACTTCATTACCAAAAATGTTGAAACAAACTCCCTGATGCGGTAAGCAGAACCTGTGGATCCAAATCGTGATACAAAATGCAACTCTAAGGTACACTGTAACATCTTCTATCATAAGGATAACCTCCACACTCTACGCTCTGTATCATTTGAAAAGAGGCAAGATGGCGACTAGTGACATCGCACTATAGGCCCATAGTCAGCTATTGTCTAGTTCTAACACATACCCTCCTCTCAACAATTCGTTCAAAAACCATATGAATATAGTACATAATAAAGGCCGAAAACGGTCATAAAACTCGTTGGGCAGACCATCCAACCCCGAATACTACGGTAAGACAATCTGACAATAAGGTCACAGACATTGTCACGTGTGATGTATCGACAGGAACTGGTACTTCATGAAGCACAACCCAGAATTGATACGGAGCATACAATACGTTCTTTTATGCCATAAAAACTTTGCCTTCCTATGACCAGAGAGTCTGATGTCGAATTAGTTGACTTTTTTTTTTCTTCATTTCAAGTGTCATTCGCAACCTACATCATCAGTTATTTGTGTTGGATGTAATCCAGTCTCTGTCTTCCTCTAGGATTTTTACACTCTAAAGCTTTCTCTAATACCATAGAAGTTACTCGCTGATGTCTTAACACATGTCTTACCATCACATTGCTCGGAAATTGGTTGAGACGTACCCGCCTTCCCTGAGGTCAGAAACTCCTGTCGGGACTGAAAATGATTGTCACTGACAAAGTGTGACAATAAGCCCCGTCGCTTAGGGTCCTTCTTCCAGCAGTGTTGGAAAGCCGTGTCACAAGGTACACCATTACTTGGGACATGTTGGACAGTCCACGTTGATACAATAACAAATCTTGCAATTTCACTCATGGTGTAATCATCGGCACTTCCAAACAAGGATACTCCTTCCTAACATTCAGTCACGCATATACGCCCAACCTTCTTACTAGTGCATACACAGCAGTTCTCTGCCATCCTTTAAAACACTGATTAACATAATGCATGGACGAAGTTTTAGCTCGTAAATGGTATAATTATGCAACTTCAGTTTACGTAAATATGACATGGCCTCGCTCTTAATCTCAAAAAATACAACTAGCCATACTGCGAAGAGTAGTTGAGATCACGTTGACCCCTGTCTGGGGCATAACACATATACCTTTTAATTTGTTAATGGTGGCATTTTGCCCTTATAGTAAACCCTCATTTATTTTAAAGTTCTTAATAGATGTCCCTTGAGCAGTTGCGTAGAATATAACGAAAGAGCGCTGAACTAATCTTTCTGAGGTACTTAGTACTCATGCAGCCTCTTAGGTAAAACTCAGAAAGATGTGCATATCTAGAACAGCAAGACAAATTCCTGATCAAAACATTGGACGCAGATACCACAGATCATCAGCGAATCACGAACTCAGTTGTAACTGACAGTGCATGCTACTGTATCTGCCTCAAAACCGGCTACACAAATTCCTTAGTTAAGTAGTACTGACCACTAAGTTCGATGCTAGCGAGGCAGAAATAGCTATAGACGTCACAAATGGAAGTGTCCTCTCAATTACTATTGTACGACTGAATGGTTCTGTTTCTGTAAATGACTTAGTTTAGGCATTTTTTTTCCCAAACTTGTCTGATACACTTCTCCATTATTGCCTCAGCTGCGCAATCCTCTTCACATCATAATAGCACCTACATTCAACGAATTCGGTTATTTATTCCACGTATTCATTCCAATATCGGTCATCCTCTGCAGTTTTGGCATCTGCAGCATAGTCTAGAACCATTTGCTTATTCCTTAGTATCTTAGTATACGTCCTATCACTCTGTTTTTCTAGTTACTGCTTTCCTGATACTACATTCTTCACCAACTGTAAGGAAAATTTTCTCATTCCTTTCATTTAATTTACAGCATCCTTCCGGAAAAGTGCATGTCAAATCACTCAAGTCTTTTCTGTTCCGTTTTTCAATGGTTCATTGTTCGCTTCCATACTGTGTTGCAGACGTATATTCTCAGAATTTCTTCCTAAATTTAAGATGCTAGATATCAAGTAAGTAATTTTTATAGAAAATTCCATTATAGTCTATACGCCAGTAATATGTATACATAGTTCACATCTGAGTGAATGTCAGATGTTATCGGGTATTTATTAATTAATTCTTTGAGTTGTGTCATTTTTCTTGACTTTCTATGCCTTTTTTTGTTTTTGTTATGACCCCTCACAAAAAGTTTTTGTCATTTTTCCACCATAAATAATGTTCTTTTTTTTACTGTAAATAATACGACGTTCGAACATCCATCAGGCGAAATTAGGGCAAAATTCCGAAACTTCCGAATTTTTTTAATTGCTCAATTTATTACATTGATTCTTAAAGAATAGCACTGCAAAAATTGGTAATCGAATTCTGACTAGAAACAAAATTTTAAAAAATGTAAAAAAAGTTGAAACTGTTGTATTAGAAAAATACAAAGTGCAAAATCGTTATTTCTGAAAATTAATGCAATTTAATAAGGAACATTACTTAGATACAATTCAAGGAATACAATTTACAAAATCATAGAATGATAAATGGGATTATATAATGTAGGAATGTCCTACTTTTCTGATAGAAAAGGGGTGAAATAAGAATTTTCTTTATAGCATAAATTTCCTTTTTTTTCCCTTTACCTTGCAATGCATGACTTTTCCTAATATTTACAAGCGCTGAAGTTGTCTGCTCCTTCGAAAGTGCATGCATGCCTGAAAGATATGGTTATATAAGCTACAGACACTGTATAAACACAGACAAGTAAATAATTGATGGTATTAAAAATTACATTCAACTTAAAGTTTTTTGACTTGTCACTTTTGTTGCTGGGGTATGATTACAGGTGGTTACATACAAAATCTGTACATCTCACACCCGAGATTCAAGTAACAATGTGCTAACTAAAGAAGAACAGATAATAGTAAAGTTAAGAAAACATGCATTTGCCTGTTTATAAAAGATGCTGGAAATGGTGGCCATGGGGATCCATGCATTGCTTCCTGTGATGACATTACCAACAACATGCTGTAACTCTGCAGGTTTGATGCTATTAATTTATCTAGTAATGTTCGGTTTAAAATCGTCTAGTATGCAAGGTTTTTCAGTATACACCTTGCCCTTTAGTGTAAGCACAGGGTGTTTCAAAAATGACCAGTATATTTGAAACGGCAATAAAAACTAAACGAGCAGCTATAGAAATACACCGTTTGTTGCAATATGCTTGGGACAACAGTACATTTTCAGGCAGACAAACTTTCGAAATTACAGTAGTTACAATTTTCAACAATAGATGGTGCTGCAAGTGATGTGAAAGATATAGAAGACAACGCAGTCTGTGGGTGCGCCATTCTGTACGTCGTCTTTCTGCTGTAAGCGTGTGCTGTTCACAACGTGCAAGTGTGCTGTAGACAACATGGTTTATTCCTTAGAACAGAGGATTTTTCTGGTGTTGGAATTCCACCGCCTAGAACACAGTGTTGTTGCAACAAGACGAAGTTTTCAACGGAGGTTTAATGTAACCAAAGGACCGAAAAGCGATACAATAAAGGATCTGTTTGAAAAATTTCAACGGACTGGGAACGTGACGGATGAACGTGCTGGAAAGGTAGGGCGACCGCGTACGGCAACCACAGAGGGCAACGCGCAGCTAGTGCAGCAGATGATCCAACAGCGGCCTCGGGTTTCCGTTCGCCGTGTTGCAGCTGGGGTCCAAATGACACCAACGTCCACGTATCGTCTCATGCGCCAGAGTTTACACCTCTATCCACACAAAATTCAAATGCGGCAACCCCTTAGCGCCGCTACCATTGCTGCACCAGAGACATTCGCTAACGATATAGTGCACAGGATTGATGACGGCGATATGCATGTGGGCAGCATTTGGTTTACTGACGAAGCTTATTTTTACCGGGACGGCTTCGTCAATAAACAGAACTGGCACATATGGGGAACCGAAAAGCCCCATGTTGCAGTCCTATCGTCCCTGCATCCTCAAAAAGTACTGGTCTGGGCCGCCATTTCTTCCAAAGGAATCATTGGCCCATTTTTCAGAACCGAAACGATTACTGCATCACGCTATCTGGACATTCTTCGTGAATTTGTGGCGGTACAAACTGCCTTAGATGACACTGCGAACACCTCGTGGTTTATGCAAGATGGTGCCCGGCCACATCGCACGGCCGACGTCTTTAATTTCCTGAATGAATATTTCGATGATCGTGTGATTGCCTTGGGCTATCCGAAACATACAGGAGGCGGCGTGGGTTGGCCTCCCTATTCGCCAGACATGAACCCCTGTGACTTCTTTCTGTGGGGACACTTGAAAGACCAGGTGTACCGCCAGAATCCAGAAACAATTGAACAGCTGAAGCAGTACATCTCATCTGCATGTGAAGCCATTCCGCCAGACACGTTGTCAAAGGTTTCGGGTAATTTCATTCACAGACTACGCCATATTATTGCTACGCATGGTGGATATGTGGAAAATATCGTACTATAGAGTTTCCCAGACCGCAGCGCCATCTGTTGTTGAAAATTGTAATACTGTAATTTCGAATGTTTGTCTGCCTGAAAATGTACTGTTGTCCCAAGCATATTGCAACAAACGGTGTATTTCTATCGCTGCTCGTATAGTTTTTATTGCCGTTTCAAATATACCGGTCATTTTTGAAACACCCTGTAAAAGTCACCAGGAACCTTGGGGTCCAGAGGCAGACAAATCTGTTTTCATGTAACACGTTGGTCATGTGGACTGTACTTGGTTGGAAGGGTAAGCGGTTGCTCCATCTTGTTGAAATACTGCTGTAGAGGGGATGTTGGATGAGGACGGGCTGTCAGGATGCGCCATATTACAACTCATCCACATTTCCCAAGTGATTTATTGTTTCCAGGTACAGTGCCCCCATTCCTCTTGGTCTGCGTCACTGGGTCTCACAATGCTGAGGACACTGCAGTCTGCGAAGCGGCAACGCCCTTCTGTGGGTCGGCCTTGTACAGTCAAGGAGTTGTGATGACATCGGTATGTGCTGGCAGTCGACTCAGCATTCTCCATCCTTGCTTCCTCGCCGGCGTGACTAAGATCGCGGCGGCAACAAGCGCCCATGACATGGCGTCCAAATCTACAGCCCTTGCCTCGGGATGCCTCTGGCGCATGTTGGGAGACAACAAGATTGCCTGCAGTAGCGAGCTGTGGCGTGACCGGCCGCTAGCTGGCTGCAGACGCCGCGTTGTTCTCAGAGGGTCAAACCAGCGACCTGTCGTAGACTAGAACGCAGTCGCCCCATCTGCTGCTGCGTGTAGATGGTGGTGTGACACGCCCTGCCGTTCAGGAGAGCTGTAACACTTGAATGCCCTGATAGTGAACCGGCGCCTTTTTATACATGGCTGTGTGCCTCTGTTTTGCTAACGTGCCACTCTGAGT
The DNA here is from genome assembly GCF_023864345.2 of Schistocerca serialis cubense. Taxonomy (NCBI): domain Eukaryota; kingdom Metazoa; phylum Arthropoda; class Insecta; order Orthoptera; family Acrididae; genus Schistocerca; species Schistocerca serialis. Next base: position 644,785,513 of record NC_064638.1, on the reverse strand, counting down.
GCTCATAACACCTGGGTTGGGCCACTGGGCCCCTTCTGTCTATAACTTGCACCATGCAAACCGCTGCGTTTACTCTTTCCAGAGGGTCTACGGCCCTGTGGCCTCCATTCTACTTCGCAATCCCTGGTAGCATAACTTACTGTCAACAGGCCCACACCTGGCTGTAACTTGACCGCTCTATCTTAAACGGTGGTGCCGCTAAACTCCACATAACTTCCCCACCTGTGTTAACTGTGGATACAATGAGTCAAAGATCTCTAGATATCTGGCACTGTTTAAGGTGTAATCGAAAAATATGGGGCCAATAAGGCGCACACTGGACAAGGCACACCAAACACCTAGCTCGTCTGTGAGGAGGGGTTCTTCATGCAGAATATGTGAATTTTTCTGCGACCTCTATTTGTAATTTTGGGAGTTTACATAACCCGACAAAAGAAACTGCCTCTCATCTGACATGAAGAAAAGCAAAGGGTTAAACAGCCAGTTGTAATAATGAACTCTTTTTTTTACCCTGATCCCCAAAATTCATCTCTTGCACCATACTGATGTTATAGGCTTTTAATTTCATATCTTTCATATCTTTTTGTACGCAATGACGTGATACGAGATACAGCATCCTGCTGCGATTACCTCTTCAGTGTTTTGTGGGGCTTTTCGTAATGCCTGTCAGAACTCTGTCAATAGTTTCAGGGCTTCCCACTATCAGTCACCTATTACTCTGCACATTCTGAATAGATTCTACAGCCGTCCATTTCTTGTGCAGATGTTGAATACTGCTGGTTGAATAGTTTCCTATTGGAATACTTCGATTGGCATATTTCTTTACATTCCTTGATCGAGCCTCTCTTTATGTAAGACTCCACAGTATTAATTCACTATTCCAATGCAAACTGCCCCATTTTTGTAACAATTCGACAGTACGATCTTCTCACAATAACTGACTCATGAACAGGCAGCTGCATTCGGCTTCCTGGCCAAATGCAGTGTAGCCAACTTTCGAGACAGGGTTCTCACTTCGCAAGCAGTTCGACTAGAGATGATTAACTGGTACGTGAGGCATACCGGTGTTATGTGGAACACCCTGTATTACCGCAAGTCATCTCGTGTGTGGCTATTTCTAGGCCAGTGGCAATGGGGAGGAGAAACTAATTTTACCTTCAAATTTGGGTCTTAGTTGTAGCGGAACCTGCGAAGTGACTGCTGTTTTGAGTTGTGCGCTAATCGTGTTCTGACCTTATATCATCATGATTTCTGGGACAGGATGGCCGACGTAGCGGGACCGCGCCGCTGTCGGCCTTTGTAATGCTAGGAGGTCGTAGCGCCGCTTTGAAATCTCGCCCCGCGCCAGCGACAACAAAGCGCTGTACTATGGAGTACTGCGCGCCACGGGACAGCGCGCTGTGACCGGCATCGCACAGTAGCCTCGCTAGGCTGGGCTGACGTCTGCGCTAACTCGTGACGCTGCTTTCCGCTCCACGTGGCGACAGAAGGCCGGCCGCGTTGTGTCGTCAAAGAACTGCTGCAGTGTCCGAGCGCCGGAAGCGCAGCCTTCGCAACCGGAGAACCGAATTTTCAACTTCCCAGCGGCTTTGTTAAACCGCTGGCGTTCTGCTTCTCACCAATGGCACTGCAACACCCGTATTCCAACTTACATGCCGGGTAAATGTGTTTACTACGTCCAGAGGCTTCAAACTCCATCATCATCCCTAAATTCACGAGGTGGAGTCTCTCAGACCGCGCGAGAATTTTCGAACTCAGATCGCGGCTACATTGAGTCGCAAAAATGTGATCTAAAGATTGTCAAGACCCATTTCAGAAACTCAAAAATTTCTAGTGCATTTTACCCTGCCAAGTCAGAAGTTTTGCAAGTCGACGCTTCTTCCTACGGAGTTGGCGCTTTGCTTTCCCACATGATTGGTACACAAGACAGACGTATTGCTTTTGCCTCAAAGTCGTTAACTCAAACTCAGTGCAATTATTCCCAAATTGAAAAAGAAGCTCTTGCTATTGCGTATGGTGTGACAAAATTCCATCACTCTTGCTGTTGTGTATGGTGTGACAAAATTCCATCACCCTTTGTACGGTCGCAAGTTCTATTTAGTGACGGATCATACGCCTTTGCAGTCCTTGTTTCATCCGTCAAAGCCGGTTCCTACACGCAGCACTCCAAAATTGCAACATTGGGCTTAGTTGCTTTCGTAGTACCAATATGGTGTTTGGTACAGACGTATGGCAGAGCATGGCATTGCAGACGTCCTATCTCGCTTTCCGATTGGCCCAGACTCTGATTTAGATGCCTCTGCCGTATCTTGATGCCAAATCGATGTGCAGGACTCTGAATTGATGGAATTTTTTGACTTACACTCCAGAAAAATAGCAGAGGCCACGGAAACAGACCCAGATCTCAAGATTTGTTGCATTATATTTGCACGTCTTTGCCCAGTCCATTGAACAGTATCCAGAACTCAGTTGTGCGCCGATATATGGCACGTCGCATAGCCTTTCAGTTCGACAAGGTGTGATTGTCGTTCAAAATGACAGTGGACAATCCCGTTTGCTTAGTCCAAGAGTATTGTAAAAGGATGTGTTGAGGTTACTCCACCAGCGACATTGGGGAATTGTTCGTGCTAAGCAGCGCGCAGCACTGTACTTGGCAGGGCGTCAACGATCACAATGAACGGATGATGTTAGATGGTTCAAATGGCTCTGAGCACTATGAGACTTAACTTCTGAGGTCATCAGCCCCTAGAACTTAGAACTACTTAAACCTAACTAACCTAAGGACATCACAGACGTCCATGCCCGAGGCAGGGTTCGAACCTGCAACCGTAGCGGTCGCTCGGCTCCAGACTGTAGCGCCTAGAACCGCAGGGGCCACCCCGGCCGCCACGGATGATGTCACAGTGTCGCCCAAGCGCGGAGAACCAATCCGCTCCACCAGACATTTGTAGACCTAATCGCCATGGCAGTGAGTGCATGGCAACGAGTGCACATAGAATTTGCAGGACCACTTCGGAACACTCGTTAGCTCGTAGCAAGTTTCCTTTTGCCGTGCCTATGTGAATTGTACCACATCATCGCCGGCCCGTTGTGGCCGAGCGGTTCTAGGCGCTTCAGTCTGGAACCGCGCGGCCGCTACGGTCGCAGGTTCGAATCCTGATTCGGGCATGGATGTGTGTGATGTCCTTAGGTTAGTTAGGTTTAAGTAGTTCTAAGATCTAGGGGACTGATGACCTTTTAAGTCCCATAATGCTCAGAGCCATTTTTTTCTACCACATCACGTGGGACCATCAAGCATTGTCTTCAATATTTTGCATAGGAGGTTTGCCAGAAGTACCTGTGTCGGACAACGGACAACATTTCACTTCACGTGTCTTTGAACAGTTTCGTGAACGCAATGGGATTCGTCAAGCTTTTAGTTTCACCCGCAGTCCTACGGAGAAGCAGAAAGCTTCGTACCCATTTTCAAGCAACATATGCCAAAGTTTCGCATGACCAACACACGGGAACAGGCGCTGCAATTCTTTCTCACCTCCTGTCGCTCCCACTCTCGAAACGGACCATCAACGGCGGATCTTCAGTATGACCGCCGCCATCGGACGGTTTTAGACTTGCTCCACCGACCGCAGCATCCGGCGCCGCCAATGGTCCACAAGTATCACTTTGCGCCGCGCGATCTTGTTCTTTTCAGGGTTTATGTGCCTAATTGCTGGTCTCGATGGTTTTCAGCGCCGCCACCAGAACCAAATACGCGCATGTGATTTTCCCCGTGATTCTGCTGTTTTTCTTCCGACAGATTCACGGCTTCACGGGACAGCGTGGCCTTCGCAGCTGTCCGTTGGTGCCACCAGGGTACCCCAGGAGGAGCGGATGGAAGACGTCCCCCCGCAGCCGCAGTCCCTGCTCGTCGACCCCATAGACCTGGAAACCCATCGCCTTCGCCGACACCGTCATCGGCTCAGAACTCGCCCTCAGGCCTGGACATGTGGCCTGGCAGCAGTTTTCTAGAGGATTTTCTGTTAACGACAAGGCTCCCTGGAGACACGCCGCCAACGCCCTCTCAGTGGCCAGTATTTAGAATCGTCGCCGCGGACAGGAGGGCTAGTTTTAGCGTTAGTTCAGCCAGTGAGTTGGCCAGTTAGTTCGAGCCTGTTACTCCCAGTTACTCAGCTCAGTTACTTCGAGTTTGTATGCCGTGGAGTTCCAGTCCAGCGTATCAACGAGACGGAGCCGCAGAGTTAGCCTCTAGCACAGAGACAGGCAGCACATGGCAGTCCTATAACGAACATAGCGGACCTCTACTTCAACAGCATTCAGTCTACATGAGCTATACAGAAGAGAGCTTGTACCACAGCACATGGAAACTTAAGTAGCTCTTTGTTTATGAATAAAGAACCCAGTTGATAATATTCTTCTCGGGTATGCAGCCGGATCATAACGTCTTCATGAAGACGTTATGATCCGGCTGCATACCCGAGAAGAATATTATCAATTATTACGCCGGGAAAGCCTTCGTAGCCACAAAGAACCCAGTTATTAATTGCGCCCAGTTTGTGTTACAGAACGATGATACCGACCCCCAACCAATATCCTCTCCTTATTTCCCACAGTAGAGCTCTACAGAGACAACGAGACGATATAAAAGAGTTTAAAGATAATACAACAGGTTGAGTGTAGGTTAGTATCAACAACGGCAGAAAGTGGTATAACGGGAGTAGGATTAATTATGAATACGGTGGTAGGCCGGAGAGTTTGTTACTGTGAACAGGGTCGTTTTTATCAGAATCGACAGCCAACCAAGGCCGACAACAATAGTTCAGGTATACATGCCGACGTCACAAGCTGAAAATGAAGTGTATGAGGATACTGAAAGAGTAATACAGTATGTAAAGGGTGGAAAAATATCTAATAGTCATGGGGGACTGGAATGCGTTCGTAGGGGTGGGAGCAGAAGAAAAGGTTGCACGAGATTATTGGCTTGGGGATATGTATAAGAGAGGAAAAAGAATAATTGAATCCTACAATAAATTTCAGCTATTAATAGCGAATACTCTGTTCACGCATCACAAGTGGAGGAGGTATACTTGGAAATGGCCGGTTGATACGGGAAGATTTCAGCTAGATTACATCATGGTCAGACAGAGATTCAGAAATCAGATACTGGGTTATAAGTCATACCCAGCAACAGACATAGATTCAGACCACACTGTAGCAGTGATGAAGAGTAGGCTGAAGCTTAAGAGATTAGTCAGGAAGAATCAGTATGCAAGGAAACAGTTACGGAAGTATTAAGGAATGGCTAAATACGCTAAGACCATGGATACAGCTCTGTAGCCAGTACAGTTTGAGAGGAGTGGACATCTCTGAAAAGAGCAATCACGGAAGTAGAAAAGGAAAACGTAGGTACAAAGAAGGTAAGTACGAAGAAACTATGGGTATACTTCAGTTGATAGACGGGAGAAGGAAGTATAAAAATGTTGAAATGTGTGTGAATTTCTAAAGGACCAAACTGCTGAGGTCATCGGTCCCTAGACTTACACACTACTTAAACTAACTTATGCTAAGAACAAAACACAAACACACACACACACACACACACACACACACACACACATACCCATCTCCGAGGAAGGACTCGAACCTCCGGCGGGACGGGCCGCTCAATCCGTGACATGGCACCTCTAACCGCTGAGGAATGAAATAAATAGGAAGTCCAGGAAAGCTAAGACTAAGTAGCTGCACGAAAAATGTGAAGACATCGACGAAGAAGTGATTGTCTGAAGGCTTGACTCAGCACACAGAAAAGTCAAAAGAACCTTCGGTGAAAATAAAAGCAGCGGTGCTAACATTAAGTGTGCAACGGGAATTCCACTGTTAAATGCATGGGAGACATTGAACAGGTGTAAAGAGTATATCGAATGCCTCTGTGAGGGGAAGACTTGTCTGACGTGATAGAAGAAACTGAAGGCGATTTAGAAGAGATAGGAGATCCAGTTTTACAATTATAATTTAAGAGAGATTTGGAGGACTTTTATCAAATAAGGCAGAAAGGATAGATAACATGCCATCTGGATTTCTAAAAGCATAGGGGGCAGTGGCAACAAAACGACTGTTCACATTGGTGTGTAGTATGTATGAGTCTGGCGACATACCATTCGACTTTCGGAAAAATATCCACACAATTACGAAGTCCGCAAGAGCTGACGAGTGCGAGTCAATGATTCCTGACGAACGCGGGTGTGCAGCTGGCAGTTGCGCACGTCCTCACACAGCAGAGCACGGTGTTTTACCAAACGGGAATCTTCAGCATGGTGCGTCGTTGGTATCATTTCCTCAATGTTCACGGTGATTGTGTCTAATTGGCATAACGATTCCGGACTGTACAGCCTGCGAACAGAAACTTTTTGATCGCTCCTTATAACTATAATAAGTAATTATAATTGCTTGAAGCATGACACCAAAAAGAGAAAACAGTGCCTAATAAATTAGAATAAAGGTAGTTGTTTAAGTTACGTATGGGCGTTAATCATCAGTCTTCTGTTTTGTTAAGAACGACTAAAATTCTATATTTCCATGTTTGTCCAAGAATGTGTTCTGATAACATGGTATGTCTTTGCATTCGAGCGGGGAATTGAGCTACTCACATAAAATGAGCAAATACATCGGAAGGTGCCACTTCCCAGAGTGAGAAATTGACAGGCAAGTGAGGAGCGGATGCGATTTACTTAATCGGTCTTCACCTGACAGTATACGTTTAAATGGTTCAATTTTGAGACGCCACAAGGTGGATTTTCACTTTAGAGATCATACCGAAGGGTGAAGGAGTGAATAAAGACGTCATAGTTTTGTTTCATAGAGAGAAACGCGGCTAGTGGCATGCAAGATCACTTACTAGGACACAAGCAGAATAATTTAGGTGACGCAATTTTGGATTATGTCTTTTGCAGTTAAAGTTCAAATGTGGGGACATTAATTTATATGCTATAAACATATGGTATGTCGAAGCACAACCACACTGAGTATCCATCGAAAATTCGTAGTGTTTGGTATGATTTTAGTAACATGACGGGAAACGTCACCACGTTGTTAAAGAATATTATTATTTATTTGTTTTCGTATTACAACTTGCGTGTTACGAATGCATGCCATTTAAGGCGTAGCGAAGAATAGCAAGCACGCCACACACACACACACACACACACACACACAACTTAAATCAAGTGCCCTTAATTTAATATAGTATTGCAGTAAACAAATAAGTTAATTAGCTTTATCTACAAGAGAGTTTGTACCAAATGCGGGCCGGCCGTGGTGGTCTAGCGGTTCTAGGCGCTCAGTCCGGAGCCGCGTGACTGCTACGGTCGCAGGTTCGAATCCTGCCTCGGGCATGGATGTGTGTGATGTCCTTAGGTTAGTTAGGTTTAAGTAGTTCTAAGATCTAGGGGACTGATGGCCATAGATGTTAAGTCCCATAGTGCTCAGAGCCATTTTTGAACCAAATGCGGGAGGAGATTTGGCTCGTTCGTGTTAAGAGTTCTGCATTTTAGATGTTATAAAAAAGTTCTACTGATTAGAAGCGGTGAATGACCTTACGGTTTGAATAGAAAGTTAGAATGGTGAAATAATTTTACCTTGTCTGGAAGATTACTGTAAATTGGTGTCGTGCTATTTACGGTGGAAGGCTTAAAACATGCTGCCCTTAGTGAAAGGACATGGAACTTTCCTTTCTTCTGATATCATATTCACGGTTATTGAAGCTTTCTCTTTTGTATACCACAGACAGAAAAAAAGGACTACCTATGGACAAGAACGGAAACAAGCGATTTATTAGAGCTTACGTAGGAATTCTACGCACATCGACTTTCTTAAATAAACTACATGGTTAGCACGCCAGATATAGGCAAAAAATGTTACAGGACAGCTCTGCAATCGCAAATGACGACGAGAAGCCTGTTCGGTGTGATGTACCAGCTCGTTCGTAAGCGTGGCCTAAGCACCATGCTTCACAGTGAGATATGCTTTCCGTGTGAGAATGGCTTTGAAAATGGCGCAGAGAGGGGGCAGACAATTTCCTTGCTTCCAATAATCGTCTCGCAAGATAAAACTAATCGACACCAAAGCATACCCCTGTCACAATCTGGAGAAAAGGCGTTAAGGGGCACCAGGTAGGCTGAAATCTTGAAATTTTTAATTTCTTTGTTGTTTCTTATTTACAGAATTTCCCCTTCCAATGATGTATAATACGCGTGTATTATCACCTTATTTTTGGTTTACTCACTTATTTTAACCAAAAATAGTGAGTACCATTACATTCGAAACTCTGAAACATTTTTTTTCTTTTGAGTCATCAGTCTTCTGACTGTTTTGATGCGACGCACCACGAATTCCTCTCTGTGCCAATCTCTTTATTTCAGAGCAGAAACTGCAGCAACCAACGTCCTCAGTTATTTGCTAGATATATTCCACTGTCTGTCTTATTCTACGGTTTTTGCCCCCTACAGGTCCCTCTGGTACCATGGAAGTCATTCCCCCTGATATCGTAACAGGTGTCCTCTCATCCTGTTGCTTCTCCTGGTCAGTGTTTTCCCCATATTACTTTCCTCTTCGAGTCCGCGTAGAACCTCCTCATTCCTTATTTTATCAGTCCGCATAATTTTCAACATTAGAGTGTAGCACCACATCTCAAAAGCTTCTGATCTCTTCTGACCCGGTTTTCCCACAGTCCATGTTTCACTTCCATACAGTGCTGTGCTTCTGACGTGCATTCTCATAAATTCCTTCCTCAGATTGGGGCCTATGTTTGATACTAGTAAACTTCTCTTGGCCAGGAATGCCGTTTTATCCAGTGCTAGTCTGCTTTTAATGTCCTCCTTGCTCCTTCCATTATTGGTTACTTTGCTGCCTAGGTAGCGGAATTCCTTGACTTCATCTATTTTGTGGCCATCAATCCTGATGTTAGGCGTCTCGCTATTCTCATTTCTCCTACTTCACATTACTTTCACCTTTCTTCGATTTACTCTCAATCCGTATTCGGTACTCATTAAGCTGTTCATTCTGTTCATCAGATCATGTAGTTGTGCTTAAATTTCACTCAGCAATGTCATCGGCGAATCGCGTCATTGATATCCTTTCACCTTGAATTTTAGTTACGCTCCCGAAACTTTATTTCACTTCGCTCATGGCTTCTTTGATGTACAGACTGAACAGTAGGGGCGAAAGACTACATCCCTGTCATACATCCTTTTTAATGCGAGCACATCGTTCTTGGTCATCCATTCTTATTACTCTCTCTTGGCTCTTGTACATATTCTACATTACCGGTCCCCCACTATAGCTAACCCCTATTTTTCTCAGAATTTCGAACATGTTGCATAATTTTACATTGTCGAACGCTTTCTCCAGGTCACCTATACTCCTCTTTCCGTTATCAATCGCCACGTCAGAGTTGCTTCTCTGGTGCCCACACCTTTTCTAAAGCTATACTGATTGTCATCTAACACATCCTCAATTTTCTTTTCGAAACTGCTGTACATTATTCTTGTCAGAAACTTGAATGCATGAGCTGCTAAGGGATCAAAGGAGTGATATTCGCATAGGCAGAGATCAGGACTACAGGGCGGGTGCTCGAGAGTCTCCCACTTCAGTTGGCGGAACTTCTGAGTTACGACATTTGCGATATGGCGGCGTGTTGTGTCGAATCGCGACCAGCACAGAATTTGGCACTCCATTTCACGCAGGTGGTTTTCGACGGACATGCTGCCCCATAAACATTCTTCACTCGCCGATGGATGTTTACCGGTGTTTGATCTTCGGCAGCCAAGAAAATAATAACAACACGCCCGACGTGTTCGGCCGCATTTGATGGTTACGTCTCCATAGTCCTCGTTGCCGCATTTACCGCACGCATTTCGGAAATACACAACTGCCACACTAAGCCCTTGCGTACAGGTCGATGTTTATACGCCCGCATCGTAGTCAAGCTACGTTGCATTTACGCCAGAGCAACGCCCTCAAAAGGCAACTTTCTGATTGCCCCTTATACTTTGTCAGTGAAGGAATAAAGAGCGGCATCATAAGGAAAGAGACCGATGATTAAATGCAAAAACTTTTTGCATCAATTATTTATTTTAGCCCTACATCTTTCAGTGATTCACACCATTAGCTCCAAGTGGAGAATACCAGTAATGGTCCTCATGATTCAGAACTTTAAGGACGAAACAGTTCTTTCCATGCCAGACGAAGTAGTAAAGTCGGTTAGGGTCTACAACACATACGATCACTAGAAAAATACAAAATGTAATTTATTTTATCACTTGGCCTGCTGCTGCTAGAAGGCTTCTGACTTCACCAATAATAACAATGCGTAAATACGTAATCATTGCCTGAAAAGTTTGGCATAATTTATTATCTAGTATACTTATTGCTCTGCGAGTTGCAAGTATTTGTTGAAAGACGTCTTGTTCTATACCATGAGCTGCAGCTAAAATATTTAACTATTTATGTGACGAAATGTTTTCCGCGCTTAAAATTTGATATACGTGTGAATGTACTCTGTAGGAATAACACTGAATAAACCTACTAATTAATTATGTATTTCTAAATCTATCTTGATTTATGAGTGGTAAATATTCATACCAATGAATTAGAAGAAAAACGATTACACATCGTAATTCCAGTTCTTACCAGTTATACTGTATGTAAATGCTGTTCGGAAAGTAAGATCCGGTAGGTCGCGAAATGGAAACCACCATGAAAATCCGATGAAGCTTTGCACAGATGTGTTGGGAAATGTCTCTAGTATGTCCGTCGATCACGTCACGTCGCTCTTCCCAGTTCTGAGTGCACAGTGGGCACGCAAAGATGCCTGGTAAATAGCGTCTCCCACCAAGTATGAGTGTTTGCTGAGAGGTTTCACCTGATGTAGTGCATCCCATATAACACAACTGTCATGCTGTTCCTACTACATGACAATTTTCATCAGCACTCGTCAGGGGCAATGAAGATCCTCCTGCAGCGGGAGGTGTTTGATCACTCACAATACGGTTCGTATCTGCCTGCCCCTAGTTTCATCTCTGCTCACATTAAACATGAAGACCTATTGGCACAGTCAGCGACCGGTAGAGTAGCGCAGAGAATGGATGAAAGCACAGACGGCTGCCTGCTATAACGAGGGTTCAACGCTACGACAAACGCCTAAGTCGGACCGGCGACTATGTAGAGAAGTAGCTCGTAGGTGAAGCTAACTGTTAGAAATTTCTATTTCGCGACCGATTGAAACTTACTTTCCGAATAACCCTCGTATATTTACCTGTGATACTTAAAAGGCTCATTACCAAATAAGTGTTTGAGTATAGAGCCAGTCGTCATAGACGCCTGATGCACAGGACAGACAAATGTATACGTATCGATATCAAAAACATTACAACATTGTGTCTTCCCACCCTTCCAGGAGTATCTAATTTTCATTGACTTCACACGTTTATGGAATTCGTTCATTTCCCAATATTATTCCAAGGTTAAGTGTTTTATACAGATTTATGATGTTTCTTGATCGCTGCTAGTCAGTCCTTTCAAGCAAAATTCAGCCAGTATCGGGCACAATAGTTCATCATACCCATCTCCCTATTCATAAATTTCAAGACATACTACCGCTTTCCTTGTTTTTGTTATGAAATGATCACTAATTTCTATATCTTTTCCATTTCACTGAGCTTTGCAGTGTATCGTTCTGATTTGCTCCTTTCTCTATAGGGTGTAACTCAAATTTACATCAAGCAAAACCCAAACGGAATAAATGATCGAGCGGTAGTTATGACACGGTACTGACAGTCATTTGTTCTTCATTTCTACAAATACGGTAGACTGGGAACTACTCTGAGTACAGAATTTCACTTAGTACTGACGAAGTATTTGTTCTTCTGTTCAGTAATACGACTGATCATGGAGATATACATATATCGGAGTTTACTATCATTCATCTCCACTGTAGCAGAATTTCGGAACAAACACTAAGTTCCATCACTGTAATCTACGGAGTACACAGTCGTCTTCTTCGCGATAACCAGCGTTCATTGTGTAATGATCGGCTATGCTTCCGTCATAGCTGTAAAGTAGTAAAACAAGGCTCTTCTGTATTACAATTCTATAAATCTTTCAGGCCGCATCCATATACGTGCCTATCCAGCCAGGTTTGCTAGTGCACTCCAACGTCTTGCCATGTGGAACAGAGTACGTGAACCTAGATGGGTTGTCATCCACCGACAGTAATTTTGGGTGTGTACTACGAACGTGTGACAAAGCCACAGCTCTGTATGTTGTGCGACAATGACATTGGATAGTTTCTCTCTGATTATTGCTATAACTGCAAATTCGTTCTACCTATAATTCTTTCCGTAAAGTCGCAGGTTTGTCTAATGTCTATAGTGACGGCCAGTGTAGCTGACACATCAGAACTCTAAACTTCTTCTCATCACTCTTCACTCTTTCCTTCTAGGAGATATCTCTGAAAACATTTATGTGACAACCATGAACTAAGAAATCAGGTACTATGCCGTAACCAGCAACCATCGTGGTGGTCGTGAAAACACAAGGTTTCATTACGGTGATAAGAGCTATATTCTAACTTACTAGACCATCAGCTGCTCGCGCGTACTTATTATCGATTTGTAATCAATGCCACATAGAAACAAGGCCAAATAAGCGTATTGTGATGTCATATCCAAGCGGCTATCGTAATGTAGTACACCAGCCAACACCAAAAGAATTGTGTGGTTCGTAAAATCATCGGTTTTTGAGAGAGGTTAGTTAACAGAGAAGCCAGCCGGTGTGGCCGTGCGGTTCTAGGCGCTTCAGTCTGGAACCGCGTGACTGCTACGGTCGCAGGTTCGAATCCTACCTCGGGCATGGATGTGTGTGATGTCCTTAGGTTAGTTAGGTTTAATCAGTTCTAAGTTCTAGGCGACTGATGACCTCAGAAGTTAAGTCGCATAGTGCTCAGAGCCAGTTAACAGAGAAAACACTTATAGTTGATTATGTGGAAATGGGGCTAAGACATTTAAGGACGCATAGCTACGATTAATGTCGTGTATAACGTAATATACAACGAGACTTACATGAATGTAAGCAAAACCGCTGCCGTCTTTGAAAAAAAATGCGCTGTTGTGGGACGGCGAGTAAGCTACTTCACAGGTTTAAAGTTTTGATGCCGTCTTTAATCACGTGAGTCTGGCACCTAATTTGGTGGTCAGCCAGAAAGCGAAGGGAAACATACTGACCTTAGTTTCCAGTCTGCACGGCCACATTCCGGTCCAGCCCACTGAAAGAAAAGTGTCTATTTCCCATTTCTTTCCGGGATCAGGACTATGACTTCAGTAAAAGTTTAAAATTCCAGTCAAGAATTAATTTAATTAAAATTTCTCACAAAAAACACTTAAAATTGCGTTATGTTCAATTGAAAACAAGTCTTTCTAATCTAACAGCACCTTTAGCAGTTCCGAGGCGACCTATACGGTAACTTCCTACCAGATTGTTTTTCGCCCTGACTAACATCACTCAATTGAAAGTTCGCAATAAATGTTCAAAATTAATACTCGCCATAAAAGTTGAAATAAATTCCCCACTTGTCACGCGGAATAGAATTTCACACGGACGGCACACTAACAGTTATTTTACCGAATTCTAAACGATCCAGGACGGTTTACAGTCCTTGCGAGGTCACTATCCGTTTTCACTGCCAAATACGGGCTTGTCACAGCTCGGCTCTGACGTCATCCGAGGCAGAGCGCGACCAGACGTTTAACTGTCGTGGACCCCACTGTCTGAGAGCGAAGTGAACCTTTCTAGTGCTTCAGGGGTTGTATTTATAAGGTACCGGTGCGGACTGCCGAGAGAACATCTGCTGTCTCTGTCTATTTGCGTACGGCGGCAGTCTACAAACGACCGCTATCTCGTGGACATAATCTTTAATAATATAGTTACCAATTACTTCAGAAACTCCTTAATTTTTGCTGGTATGCAGATAAGCAGTTTGAAAGCACGTAGAAAGTTTCAGCACGCTAGAAAGAAAACTTTGCTTAATATAATTTATTTGGTGGAACCAACGGTAGATTGTTACCTCTGAACCATACCTTTTCTAAGACTTATGTCAGTTGCTATTTATGTTACAAGTCTTAAACTTGGTGTACCTCTATTATTTGATATATCTGATCATCTGGTTTAACCAAAATCCTCTATCATTAAAATTTCAAGTACTTAATCTACAACACTTACGTACATTTTAGTTACAAAATAATTATTTTTTAATTACTCAAAAACTATAAGAGGTAGATTAACGTGGACTGTCTGTTACTATTTTTGGGGTGTACTGAAGCACCAAACAAATTTTAAACTTTCTAAGTCCATTATTTAGCGCCTCTGATTTTTCCGAAAAACGTAGATTCTGGCGTTAATTTTTGTTTTATGGTTTTGGAAACCAGCATCACTTATTTGTAACTTCTAACTGCACCTTCTGACCAAATTCTGGCTTCCTAGCGTCATTATTAAGCGCCCCAGATTTTTCTCTTAAAACGGCATTTTTTCCGTAAACTATTATGTTTAGAACATCAAGACTAGGTATTTGGAGCATTATTACACTAAACTATAATTTAACAAAGTTTTAAACATAGAATTTGATTTTTTATTTCATACTAAATTGTGGTGCAATACTTGTGCGCTACACGCAGACGCGTTAAGGTGATGTAGCGCTACTATAGTTCAATTCTTTTATCTTGGCGGCTCGCGCATGCCCGCCCAGACGCTGGAGATTGCTGCGTTGCCAGTTGCACACGACGCACGCGCCAGTAGGAGCAGCGCCATAGTATAGCATAGTTCGCAAGCTTACGTGTAGGGGGGAGCTCGCAGTTCATGAAGTAAAGCCACCACGGCCGCATTAACCCTTTCGCTGCTACAAAGACGTGCTCCCTGCATTCCGCGCTGTGGACGATTTTGTCACTGCACTGCTCGCCTGTGCAGACACATTGTGTTCCGACTGCTTTGACACTCTTTATCATTCGATTCCACAAAAACTATTTGGCTCAAAAATTAGATTTCTACCTATCTTCTTGACTGATACCTTCCCCCCATAAATGACTTAATTTTGTTTCGATGTTCAACGCAGTTATTATGCAGCATTAAATATAGTAAACCTTTGCACGAAATTTTGAAGAGTTTGCAGAGGTAAAAGTCCATAGAGTATACTTTCCGTATGGTCGATTTTAGTTGCCACAATGTTGAGAATGAAATGTGGACAAGATTCCTATATATTTCACTTAATTTAAGTACCACATAAATGTCGTATGTAATATTGAGAAATATTCCACCTTTCGCGACTGTAACAAAAGTTTTACTTACACTGGGCACGTTTGGCTTTATTCTAAAGCACTTCAATCAATCCAAAGGAAGTAGACAAAATACATTAAACAAAACTGTGGACTTACAAAAACATTAGGACTTGAATATACCGTTTGTCAGTGAAGTGCTCAGAGCTATGTCAAACATAATTTTGTGTGTGGCACACACAAACAGCATTTATTTGCTAAAACACTGATGAGCCAACACAAACGTTGAATATAGTGCTACCGCAGCACAAAACTACGAAAGGTTACTTGGCAATGGAGGACACAAAATACAGTCCTCTTATGATGCTTCAAAATAGAGAAACGCGTCTGGTCTAAATAAGTCGCTTATTACAGTTGCAGAAGAGGGATATATTTCAATACCATTGGTAAAACTGCGACTGTGGAACAAAAACAAGAAATAGAACATGAATACCATTGTGTATGTGCCATACCTTTCACCGATGGAAGTGCTTTAAAATACAGCCAAACGCGCCGTGTGTATATAAAACTTTTATTACAGTCGCGAAAGACGGAATATTTCTCAATATTACATACGACACCAATGTGGTTCTTAAATTAAATGAGATATTGTTATACAGTAAATAATATATGAAATTTAGGTATCTTGTCCACATTTCATTCTCAACATTGTGGCAACTAAAATCGACCATACGGAAAGTATACGCTATGGACTTTTACCTCTGCAAACTCTTCAAAATTTCGTGCAATGGTTTACTACATTTAATGCTGCACATCAAAACAAAATTAAGTCATTTATGGGGGGGAAGGTATCAGGCAAGAAGACGTGTAAAAATCAAATTTTTTGCCCAAATAGTTTTTGTGAAATCGAATGATAAGTGTGTCAAAGCAGTGGGAACACCATGTGTCTGCACAGGCGAGAAGTGTAGTGATGACAAAGTCGCGCACAGCGCGGAATGCGGGGAGCATGTGTCTGCAGCAGCGTAAAAGTTAATGAAGAGGCAAAGCACTAGAAATTTCATTCAAACGAATAAAATTCGTGAAGTAAGGCACTCCAATATTGTTTTTAAATAAATAAAATATTAAGCACCACACAAGGTTTGAACTCATAACCTTTCACTTGGCAGCCCAACACATTAACCGTTCTGCTACCTCACCTCATTGAAAAGTGTAACTCTATAAGGAATCTAATACCTCACGCAACTACTTATAAACACTGTTGGTATGACTATGAATTACTCACGCTTCGCAGAAGTGCAATAGGAAATAAACAATTACCGCTGTTCTTTATTGCGAAAAAGCAGTTCGTGAGATTGAAACAAACATCTTTCCTTGCTATCGCCTAAATTAGGAGTCTTATTGCTTGTTTGGTTTAATTAATTAATAGAATATGAAGCAACTGGTATAAAGAATGCTTTTTCCATTCTGTAAAAGAAAGTATGCTATCAAGACATTGCTTTTGTTCTATTACTTTATTTATGACTGAACGTTTCTAAAACTGAAGACACTCGTACGTGCTCTGCACTGCTGTCGAGATCTGGCAACGTCGTTCTCTGTTCATTGGCTGACTGTGTTTTGTGACGTCAGATGCGCAGAACGAACTTAAACTCGGCCGCCAAGATATATGACGCGCACTTTAGCAGTGAACTGGGGTACGTCCTGGCGCACTCGCTCGCCTCTGTATCTCACACATGATACAGTGCTTGGTTTGCTTCACTGTTTTCGTGCGTATGAATTGTTAGGAACATCTGTGGCATTTTTAAAGGTACAGTAGTTGTCTGGTAAAAGACATTCATGGATCTCCAAATAATAATTTTATACAAAAACACTGAGGCATGCACATCACAGTCGGTTGTGTTCACATAATTTTCTTTTACCAGTACAACTTGGAGAATGAATTCAGTGATCAGAATTTAGTTTAATGAAACTACTTTTCAATACATCTCCACTTTCAAATGGTTATCAATCACAATACACACCAAGTAATGAGACGGCGCCGATAGAATACATATAAAACTTTCACTCAGTTCTTCTGTAGAGGTATTACATTTTTATCTCTCATCTCATGATGGCTGTTATATGCAACTCTTTTTATATACTCATTAGGACTGGCTACACTAATCTCGAGGCTTTCCTGCAATGCGTCTTCCTCTAACTTCTTCTTCTGTCTCTGTTTCTCTCAGGATAATCATGCAGCTGAAGACAGTTAGGTTGGCCGGATGAGAAAGATGCCTGGCACGGCATTTGAATCAGGCCGTGGTTTTTGAAGTGCGGCAGTTACGGTTTTTCTGTCTGTGGCACATGCTTCCCAGAAAATGCCGGTACCTTCGAAATACCTGAAAACTGACCGGTGAAATACATTAATCGTGCTACAATCATTGCCACGTGATCCGGCAAATATCAATATACCGTAATCTAAAACAAGCATTACCAAATTACATTCAACACAAAACTTACCACTGAATACTTAGTATCTGCGAAATCCTTCCTTCGATAGGAACGAAGCCATTTCTGTATGATTACACTGTCTTTACGGCACTTGAACACTTGAACCTTGTTGCCTGCTGTATTGTTTACATTATCTTTAGGTTCGCAACACTTTATAGCCGTAATGAGGATGAAAAGGCTGCGTAAATGTAGTTTATGTTTTGTTAAACTCACACACGTACAACATAATAGCACTCAATATGATTTCTATTTGCTGAAATACCAATCTCGTAACAGAACGACCTTTTTATAGCCAACACGTTGTTGATACAACACGAGACAGCTGTTGACTTTTGACGCTTCTCTTTGGCATCACATCCTATAGTTTTCGCAAGTGTTCGTCCTTTTCGTCTACCTGGTGTTGGTTACAATGAAATAACACTGGTTTGGCGGGGCACGGCACTCATAACGTTACATTGTATTTACTCACAATAATGGCTTTCTCCAACGAGTAAACCATTTAAATAGTGAGTCAGTCTTTCAATAATATTATATAACGTTGTTGGGTGGTTCAAATGGCCCTAAGCATTATGGGACTTAGCGTCGAAGGTCATCAGTCCCCTACACTTAGAACTACTTAAACCTAACTAACCTAAGGACATCACACACATCCATGCCCGAGGCAGGATTCGAACCTGCGCAGTAACATCAGCGCGGTTCCGGACTGAAGCACCTAGAGCCGCTCGGCCACAGCGGCCGGCCATTGTTGGAGAATAGTAATCTGTATTCTAAAAAAATTATTTAAAAAGCAGCCTTGATCGCAGCCGACGTTAACTTCTGACCGGTTTCTGCCTTGTAATTATGGGCCATCATCAGAGTTTACACCATCTGGATGATGGCAATGGCGCCTGACCCACTGTGGAGGCCTGAGTCACTATAACTGATCAGTTAGAGTGGCCCGTAATTAAAACGCCGAGACCGTAGTTAACGTCGGCTGCGATCAAGACTGTTTTTTAAATAATTTTAGTCGATCAGTGCTGTGAAATAACACACAAAGGGCAGACTTTTGCATCGAATGGGGTGGAGTTGGACCGCAAAATTTTCTTCGCTATGGGGTGCGGGGCGTGGGGTGTTGCACGCTATGCTACTCACGCCTCTGCAGCCGGTGTGGGGTATTTTTGATCCATCCCAAAACGAGCGTTAACGCCGAAATTAATTAAGGAAGACACGCAGCCGTCCGATCTGCATATTCAAATGGGATGGCAGTCTCGCGGGGGGGTGTTTGCCGCCCCTGACCCGCAGCTAGCAGCACACACAGCTAGGGTGCGCTCCCCACGGAATGCTCCGCCCGGTTGTTAGAAGAAATGAGTGTTGGCGGCGCTCTCGTTACCTGTTCTGTCTGGAAGAGTTCGAGCACGGCGATAAAGCAAGCAAAAACGCCAGCCGCATTTCAGTTATTCATTTGCTGAGATACTGCTGCTGATACGTTAGAGAGGGCAACTGAAAGGTTGTCGGACTCGGCAGCCTGCGATCGAATTAAAAGATGCTCCTTACGATTTTCTGCAGATAACGCATTTGGTTACAGTTTGTGAAGAGTTTGAAAATATTCTATATCCTTTACTGCAAAGACTAATTGAGCTGAATACACAGAAGATCCTTCAGCATGAGAAGAAATTAACTCGAAATAAATATGAGATCCAACAGGCTCCTTATGGGATCCGTTGTCGGACGCGACAGCAGCAAGTGACACGTTTGACTTCAAAAGCAAACGCTGCTGAAAAATGTAAATGCACTGAAAAATCTAGAATAGTAGTATACTAAACATGTTTGGTTGATTGGTTGGCTGATTCGGGGAATGGAACAAAACAGCGAGGTCATCTGACCCATGGCAAACATTTTAGGTTTCCAGTTATTGGGTATAAACGACATCGGGAGCAGAACAAAAGGGTATCTTCAGCAGGTCCGTCGTATGTAGAATGATTTTTTACTCTGCAGTGGAGTGCTCACAGGTTTGAAACTTCCTGGTAGGTCGGACCATGACTATAACTCAGGACCTTTCCCTCCGTCACCCTTAAGCAAGTCATTTATCGGTTGAGCGATACACATCCACTTCACAGCTTCACTGTGCGGCCGAGCGGTTCTAGGCGCTTCAGTCTGGAACCGCGCAACCGCTACGGTCGCAGGTTCGAATCGTACCTCGGGCATGGATGTGTGTGATGTCCTTAGCTTAGTTAGGTTTAAGTAGTTCTAAGTTCTAGGGGACTTTTGACCTCAGATGTTAAGTCCCATAGTGCTCAGAGCCATTTGAACCATTTGAACAGCTTCACTTCCGTCAGTACCTCTTACATCCAGTGAGGGTAGGTCATAGGTCGTTCATGGATGGTTCACCTGGCAGAAGACATTGTAAAGACAGATTCGAGTTCCGGGACAGCATACGGTCTCGATTTGCCTTGAGATTTTGGGTGTCCAGTAATCTGAAGGACTTAATGCGATTTTGCATATGTAGGTGTTACACAGGGTGTCCAAAAAAAGGTATATAATGTTTAAATGTTCATAACATCCAAATTAACTGACAGAAATATATCATTTTAATAGTTCAATAGTTAACTGTTCTAGCAGTCGTCACAGAAATGTTGTTTTGTTTTACAACAGGCTGAGACATCAAATGTTTTTTATTCCAGTCTTTGATCACAATATTAATTCTTTAGACGATGACCGGTTTCAGTCCGTAATGACCATGCTCAGATCATTACGCACTGAAACCGGTCATCGTCTAAAGAATTCATATTGTGATCAACGACTGGAATAAAAAAACATTTGACAGTATTGGATCACTGTTAGTATACGCGATCATGTCGCAGTTGGTGAGGCTGAGACGTGACTGTGTGCTCTCATAGCACTGCACACATTCAAGTCCATAATTAACAAATTTCAGTCAAATTTTGCCGATTGCGGCCGCCATTAGGGCATTAAAACTAATCAGTGATGTAAGTTGAAAATTTCTACCACACAGGGACATGAACCTGGAAGCTCTGCTTCTCTAAAAGTGTTTCCTTAACCTTCTCAGTCGTCCTCACATCCAAATTCTCGATTGATCACAAGTCAATATGGCGTCCCACCCCACATACGTCTCGCTCAGAGCGTGACCTGTGTTCCCGCAAGACGAAACAAAACCTGATATGCATTGGCCGTCAAACCTATAGAAATTTTACATGTATGTAATATCTGTCTGTGTGTGTGTGTGTGTGTGTGTGTGTGTGTGTGTGTGTATGTGTGTGTAAAGTATTGTCTGTCGGGTAAGTCCGACGAAAGAGATATCAGACACAGATGTATTTAACATATGTTATGAACGATAACTAAGAAACTTAAGAATCTGACGGGTTTTATTACAGTGAGAATGGTAAAAACAGCATAATGGTCGAAATATGCAGAGTGGAGGTATTTACGTTTTGACTAAGAGAGTCCACCAGAAATGACCCACAGGTGGCTAGAAGGCCGGATAACACGTTCGGGGGAAGACGCGGACGGTGACCACGCCATAACGCCAGTTAATAAAACTGTAGGGCAGTAGCAGACACAGGGATACAGAGAAAGGACCCAACGCCGAAGTTAAGACACAGTTCTCAGAAATGGACACCCCTTGACTTAAGTCTCAATGGACGAATCCATCAGCGGTTCCCGCCGAAAGGAAAAGTAGCCTCTTATATTTTATTGTGGTAAACAGTAGAGGATTCGCCGTGTTTTTTAAAGCAATATTCAGAGTTTGCGTCCATGTACGTAAATCATAGAGAATCATATAACTGCAAGCAGAGGTAATATTTCGTAAACTGTGGTGTCCGAACGCCACGGCCACCAAGTATAGTGAGCCATGGGGCAAAACGCACCATTATTACAAAGACGTGGTTCGCACCCAAACCCCCAGTTGTCAGATACTCAGATCGCTACCAAACTTTGTATGACGATAGAGATCCACCAAAACTCCGATTTATTACGTACTATGTACTATCGTCCAGGGGAACAGGCGTAAACGTAAACTAAAAGTAAAACCAGAACTACGTAGCACAGGAAGAGCATAACTGTGGGTAAATAACATATATAGCTTTCGTGGGGAGGTTGGTAGATCTTTAGATCGATGTACCGAGGGTACTGGGTTCAATCTCCAACGATGACTATTTTTCTTTTTCTTACTGTGTTATTTGTGAAAGTGTTATATGAAACAACATGCGCTCAGTCCGGAACCGCGCGACTGCTACGGTCGCAGGTTCGAATCCTGCCTCGGGCATGGATGTGTGTGATGTCCTTAGGTTAGTTAGGTTTAAGTAATTCTAAGTTCTAGGGGACTGATGACCACAGATGTTAAGTCCCATAGTTCTCAGAGCCATTTGAACCATTTTTCGAAACAACATGTTTATCACATGTAAAAGAGCTGTTTAGAGCTTACAGCAATGTTCTATTAGCAGTCTGCGTTCGTTTCGCTTCTGTGAAAATAATAAACCTGTCGATTACACTTGTAGTTTAGCAGAATATAGAATCATAAGAGAAAAATAAAGATACACTTGCATCACACGTGCGGAAGTAATAATCATAATACACATAGCAAAACTAGTAGTAGTAATAACAAAAAAAAATAATATGTACATTACATACATAAGTAAATACACACACACATACACACACAGACACGCACACACACAAAACACACACAGCGTCACTCATTCAGGAACGAAGTCTTCAAAATAATGGTTGCATTATTGCGTGTGAAGCAAATTATTTTCGTACACCAAGCACGTTTGATGAATTCGACCATTGCGCATCCGCCCTGTAGATGGCAGAATGAAGGCTTGTCTCTGAAACACAACTTCGTCGAAGTTCCAAAGTGTCTGGATTCATCAACGAGGTTAGCTATTATCCACACGTGACGGTGAGAATTAGAGAAACGTACAGAACAGAATTGATTGAATCTGAGGGACTGCAGCTTAGGAAGGTTATTCCGTCGTTGCCGACTAATGTTCTCCGAAGAACCCTGAACAGCTTCGGACGTTTTACGAATAATATGCTTGTACATTCTGAAGAAATGAACATCAATTCTGAAAACCTATAAATGCACTAGCTGCTTCATCACAAGTGGTTTTTCTTCCGTTGCACATGTCCAACAGAGCATCACACCTTCCTACACAAATGTACTCTATAGGTTTGCGACTTTCAACTAACGAAGTGAAAGCAGACTGCCAAAAGAACGTTGCCGACTTCGAAAAGTCCTTTTACACGGGAATGTTTTCCAGTATAACAGTCTCACGCGTAAACAGTTAAGAACAATTGTCAGCAGTAGGGCTTGTACGCAGAACCTTTGGTACAGTAACATCACGCTCTACCAGCTTACCCACAAGAGATCTGCAAAACTATCTCTCACAAATATGATTTTCATGTACTCCGTATTTTCAATTACCGTTTACGCACGTTATGCTGCATGACAGCACATAGCACGAACTACACTGAACAGTCAAAGAAACTGGTAAATCCACCTAATATCGTGTAGGGCCCTCGTGAGAACTCAGAAGCACAGCAACACGACGTAGCGTGGACTTGACTAATCATTGAAGTAGTGCTGGAGGGAATTGATACCATGAATCCTGCAGGCTGCCAACAATTCGTAAGAGTAGGAGGGGCTCGAGATCCCTTCTGGACAGCACCTTACAAAGCATACCAGATATGCTCAACACTGTTATGCTTGGGGAGTTTGGTAGCCAGCGCAAGAGTTTAAGCTCAGAAGAGTGTTCCTGGAGCCACTCTGTAGCTATTCTGGATGTGTGGGTGTCGCATTGTCCTGCTGGAGATGTCCGTCGGAATGGACACGAATGAATGTAGGTGATCAGGCAGGATGCTTGCGTACATGTCACGTGTTAGAGTCGTATCAGGAGTCGCATATCACTCCCACTGCACACCCCCAAACGATTACAGAGCCTCCATCAGTTTCAACATTCCCCTGCTGACATGCAGGGTCCATCGATTCATGAGATTGTCTCCATACCCGTAAACGTCCATCCGCATGATACAATTTGAAACGAGACTCGTCCGACCAGGCAGCATGTTTCGACCCACCAATAGTCCAATGTCAGTACGGGCCGAGGCCAGGCGTAAAGTTTTGTGTCGTGCAATAATCAAGGGTACGCGAGTGGCCCTTCGGATCCGAAAACTCATATCGATGACGTTTCTTTGCATGCTTCACACGGTGACACTTGTTAATGGCTCAGCATTGAAACCTGGAGCACTTTGCGGAAGGGTTGCATTTCTATCACATTGAACGATTCTTTTCAGTCGTCGTTGGTCCCGTTCTTTCAGGGTCTTTCCCTGATCGCTGCGATGTCGGAGATTTGATATTTTACCGGATTCCTAATCTTCAGGTACACTCATGAAACGGTCGTACGGGAAAATCCCCGCTTTATCGCTACCTCGGAGGTGATGTGTCCTATCGTTCGTGCATCGACTGTAACACCACGTTCACACTCACTTAAACCTTAATAAACTGCCACTGTAGCAGCTGTGACCGATGTAACAACTACGCCAGACACTTGTTGTCTTATATAGGCGTTGCCGACAGCAGCGCCGCATTCTACCTGTCTGCATATCTCTGTATTTGAATACTCATTCCTATACCAGTTTCTTTGGCGCTTGAGTGTGAATATGTGTTTTGATTGATGCTCTGTCGACATACAACGTTTGGTACCGTTGTGAGTGTCTGCCATCTGGAGGGTTGTGCTTCAGCAGCTTCTACGTAAGGTCGTGCAGCCAGTGAACTTCAAGAATGTGAAATATATTTTTTCTGATGACATAGTCTTGAGGTTTAGACGTAGGCAGTTAACAGGCGAATCTTATGGCAGGTGCAACGAGTAGACACATTACGCCGTTTCGAGCGCAATTTAATGCAAAATGTATATATTTCAAAAATCAAGCGAAAACCTCAAAAAAATCTCGTAATTTCAAGCAAAATACACGATTTCGCTAAAAAGTCAGATTAAGAGAAAGTCAAATTAACGCACACGGAAAAGAATCTTTTTAAAAGCGTTTCAACAATTTCTTCGTAGTTTTCAAATATTTTCATCACTTTTCGGGCATTTTAACACTAATTCCGAACGTTTACATCATTTACCCTAAGATTGTTAAAATTATTCAAAGAAAATCGTGATATTTCAAGCATAAAATCTAGATATTCAAGCTTCAAATTGTTTCCTCACTTTAAGTTTAAACATTGCCTATCATGGTACTTGAGCCGTGATAAAAAATGCTGTTTTGAAGAGCGCGCCGCAACGCGTAGTGTGAAGCAGTCACCCTCCGTTTCTGGTGGTGGCGCCGCTGTGGCAATCACAGCTTTGTTGTCTCCCTCTGGTGGGAAAGGGGAATGGTAGCCTGCTCACGTGCATTTAAGGGGCGCTATGAGCTCGCTAGGCGGCGAGTCTGGTCAGTCGGTCAGCCGGGTCAGTGTGGAGCAGTCAGTGTCTGTCTGTTGTCCGGGGAGCTAGTATGTGTTAGGCCGCCAGTCTGCTCGAGTTTGTTCAGGAAATGGTCATTGGCGGTTGGATCGATCGGTTGGTCGGTCGAGCACTGGGACACAACATGACTTGTCCGTATTGAGCGTCGGCGCATGTGAGGTCGCCACGTCAGTCCAGTGGCCCGCGCCGTATAGCGAGAGGTATTGGCTTCGCTGCCGACACGAGAGCAACCGGGGTCAACCCACGACATCGGGCTGGCCGGTGCGAGCTGCGACGCCGTGAGTCGGGAGATCGGCGCGCCTTCCTGCGTCCGTTGTAGCGGCTGGCAGCGGACGGTTCGGGTTAGCGTTTTGGGGGTGCTGCGCCAGGTCTTCGCCAGACATCGCATTTTATTAGAAGTTGAGTGATTAGAGATATGTTGTTTCATTTACCTGTTAAATTCTACTTCTTTTCTTGGTCTGTCTCTCGTCCCCAGCTTGCTCGTCTGTCTCCCGTCCGCATTTGTTAGGCAGTTAGTGTCTGTCTGTATGTCTGTCTGTCGGTCTGCCGTATGTTAATTCTGTCATGTTTGTCGGATTCGGTGTTAACGAATTTATTGCTTAAAGTATAACGGCCAAATTCATGAAATATGTTTTTATCTTGCCTATCATCTTGAGAGGCGGTATATGTGTAATGTACAGGATGTTTGTATATTTTATGTAAGACTGCATTTCTAGGGTTTTTATTTAAATGGTCATTTTAGTATATAAAGTTGCCACGCTTACACCGTAAGAGTATTTTTTTAATCAAGTTACACTTTCGGTGGAAAGTTAATTTTTTTAATGTTAGTGTTTTCTACCATTTCCATCCCTCCTACGGGGTGCATAGTTTATGTGCTTGTGTGAGTTGTTAAAATTTTTAGTTTAAGATAATCTGGTGTGTTCCATATTTGCACGTGTAGTCTTTCAGAGGTTATTGTGAGCGGTCGTGACTACGGCCCTGCCAAGAGGGAGCGGCAAGGTTCTCAGCCCGAAGGCCCATACTGTCAAAATTAGTTCTTTCTGGCTCTGAATAAATTGTAACTTGATATTTAGAGGGTGCTTTCTGACTACAATTTTAAATCTGTTAAAAAAAAAGGCCTTTTAGGAATAAAATTTTCATTTGTTGAAAGAAATTTAATTTGTTTCCATCAGTTACCCACTGGCAACTACTTCCATGCTCACATAGTGTGATTAAATGTGTTAATGTTCTTGATGAATCACTAGTAAATAAAGTAAATTCTTAAGAAATTGTTTTGAAAGTTCATTCACGGTTCATTACTCATTACAATCTCATGTGTTTTTTTCTTCCCTTACATCTTAGTTTAATATTTTCATCTTCCAAAAAACGGAGCGGAAACATTACAGTCAAGTAGCTCCTGAATTGGCCTCACGAGAGTGAATGCGCCGCGTCAAAGGAAAAATTGTCAGCAGTACCGGTAATCGAGCCCGGGTTGTCGACAGTTACCCAGGCAAACCACTCAGCTACGGAAGTGAATACATAAATAGTTATATGTCAGTTTTTCCCGTTGTATTCGAGGATGGAAAGGTCAGAAATAGTCTGAAATCTTCTGTGAAACACTTTGAATTGCACAGTAGTCATGTAATTTTATGCGTAGAAAGACAAACGACTGTTAAATACATAACGTTGGTCGTTTTTCATGAGTCGTTATGGGGTTGAAAAGAAGTCGAAATATCACATTTAATTTACTTTAAGAGCAATACAGTGAAAACCAGATGAAAGAAATTGTAGTGCAGCACCAGTTGTATTTGTAAAGTAACCTAGAACCCAAACATAGCGCACCAACAAGTCGTCTCACTCCCACTGTAGACGGCGGTGGCCTTTTTAGGGTTGAGTGGCTGAGGTCAGAGTCCTCAGTTCAAATTATCCAGCCTCTATGAATGCTTTACGAGACAAGTTGAGGCCGCCGCCGCTACTAGCACGCACTAGCTGACGGGTCACTCCAAATTTCAAACCCGACTGGCGCTTCATCGTCTGGGAGCTTAACTTGTGGCCGGAATAACAAAGGAACCTGCGGCCAAGAAGCACGGCTGCTAAGTGAACGGGCCGAGCTGTCTACGTGAGTGACGGCTCGGCTCCGCCCGCGGGATTTAGGCCGAGTGTTTTAAGGCGGCGGCGGCAACAGCGGTCTGCCTGCAGACACGCAACGGCTGCCCTGGCTGGGTCGGCGCGCCATGGCGTGCTGCGCCGAGCTGCGTGCGCTCACGCACGGCCAGTACGACACATCACAGATCATCTGACGAGATAGCAGATTACCGGCGCGGCAGCAGTAAGCCGAGGCCTCGTTTACCCGCAGCAGCAAGCCGTTTACATGTCACTCACGCTGTGCGTGTCGTCGTTACCGTCGCTCTCACTTCTGCGATACGCTCTGTTTGCGAAGAAAAAATACATCTACACCCAGCAAGCCACCGCTAGGAGAGACGCAACCAAGATTATGTCTGCTACAGAAACAAAGGGCTCAATCGAATCCGACTGACCGCCGCCTCGTCCTCTGAACGGCGCCATCGCATGCAAAACAGAAAATCATGTCGTCAGCACACTGATCTCCCGGACGACGCTGGGTTTCCTGACCTTGGAACTGTCACTAATCGCTTGAGTAGCTCCTCAGTCGGCCTCAAGAGACTGAGTGCACTCCACGCCAATCCTCCCACTAAGAAAAATTGCTGGCAGTGCAGTAAATCGAACACGAGTTTTCCGCATGACAGAGACCTGTGTAAAATACCCAACTACAGAGGCAGTCCAGTACTTACGTTTCTTTCTTTTTTTCTTAAATAGTACTTGAATGAGTCCGAAGTCCTCACTGCTGGATATATTCCAATCTCTGTTTTCCTCTACAGTCCCATGTAAATTATTTTCTGATGTCTTAACAGATGTCCTATCATCCTACCTCTTCTTCTTGTCAGTGTTTTCCACATACTCCTTTCCTCTCCGAGTCTAGGCAGAACCTCCTCATTCCGTACCTTGTCAGTCCACATGAATTCATCATTAGTCTATAATATCAAATCTCAAATGGTTCGGTTCTCTTTCGTTCCGATTTCCCACAGTCCATGTTTCACTACCGTGCATTGCTACATCTACATCTACATCCATACTCCGCAAGCCACCTGACGGTGTGTGGCGGAGGGTATTTTGAGTACCTCTGTCGGTTCTCCCTTCTATTCCAGTCTCGTATTCTTCGTGGAAAGAAAGATTGTCGGTATGCCTCTGTGTGGGCTCCAATCTCGCTGATATTATCCTCATGGTCTTTTCGCGAGATATACGTAGGAGGGAGCATTATACTGCTTGACTCCTCGGTGAAAGTATGTTCTCGAAACTTCAACAAAAGCCCGTACCGAGCTACTGAGCGTCTCTCCTGCAGAGTCTTCCACTGGAGTTTATCTATCATCTTCGTAACGCTTTCGCGATTACTAAATGATCCTGTAACAAAGCGCGCTGCTCTCCGTTGGATCTTCTCTGTCTCTTCTATCAATCCTATCTGGTACGGATCCCACACTGGTGAGCAATATTCAAGCAGTGGGCGAACAAGTGTAATGTAACCTACTTCCTTTGTTTTCGAATTGCATTTCCTTAGGATTCTTCCAATGAATCTGTCAGGCACCTGCTTTCCCGACGATTAATTTTATATGGTCATTCCATTTTAAATCACTCCTAATGCGTACTCCCAGATAATTTATGGAATTAACTGCTTCCAGTTGCTGACCTGCTATATTGTAGCTAATTGATAAACGATCTTTCTTTCTATGTATTCACAGCACATTAAACTTGTCTACATTGAGATTCAATTGCCATCTCCTGCACCATGCGTCACCATGCTGTGCTCCAAACATATATTCTGAGAAATTTCTTGTTTAATTTAAGACATAGGTTTGGTACTGGCACTCCGCTCTTGATCAGGAATGTCCCTTTTGCCAGTGCTACTCTACTTTTTATGTCCTCCTTGCCCCGTCTGTTATGGGTAATTTTGATGCCTGGGTAGGAGAATTCCTAAACTTTATGTAATTTGTGAGCACCAATTATGAAGTTAAATTCTCACTGTTCTCAATGCTGCTGCTTCTCATTACTTCCGTCGTTGTCCAATTTACTCTCAATCTGTGTGAGCTCTAATTTCTCTGATTTTCTCGTCGTGGTAATACCGCAAAGTAGGAGGTAGGTCTCAGCAATACGCTGCCGGACTACTCTTCGAACCTACGCTTTGCAACCAAAGACCAAGAACCAGAAGGCAAAGAACGAAAGACAAGAATGCATTGCTTCCCACGTACTGCTCAGCTTGAACTTCGAATAAGCAATGACAGGAATAGAAAACTGTTTCAGCACTGTGATTAAAAATCGAGATAAAAAATATCAGTGGTGAGACTGGATGATGGCACTGTTATATTCAGTAACATCAAAGGGGAATTACAGGGCTTCCTGTACAGAACGCACAGTGAGCTGAGATAAAGGCCAAGAAGAAAGAAGATAATGAGGAGCTGTAGAAATGAGATTAGCGATAAAAATAATATCACAGTTGGGAACCATGAGGTAAACAAAGCGAAATAATTTTTCTACCCTTTAAACCGAATGGATGATGGACGAAGCAAGAAGGACATAAAAAAAACGAAAGAGTGCAGTACTCACCAACAGAAGTACGCTAGTAACAAAATATCTGCCTTAATCTGATGAAAGGACTTCTGATAATGTACGCTCGTATCACAGCAGCGCAGGGAAGCGAAAAACAAACTGTTGGGAAACCGGAACAGAAGACTGTCGAAAATTTTGAAACGTGATGCTTTGGAAGGATGTTGAAAAAGAGGTGGAAGATTAAGATGACAAACAAGGTGGTTCTCTGCAGAATCGTTGAACGTAATTTTCAGAAAACACTGACAAGCAGAAGGGAAAGTATAATATGATATCTATTAAGACTCTAGGGAATGACTTTCACGGGTTCGAGAAGGAACTGCAGCTCGTAAAAACTGTAGAGGAAGGCTGAGATTGGAATGTATGCAACAAATAACTTAGGACGTAAAGGATATACATAGTTGAAAAAGTTAGTGCAGAAGAGGAAGTCGTTCCGGGTAGTATCATACCAGGCAGAAGACTGATGACGAAATAAAACGCTCTCGTAAATTTGCCCATAATACAGAAGCCCTGTTCGTTAAGTGTGTCCTTGGCGGTCTTGCGACGAGTAAAGGACTCCGTAACGAAACACGACGCTCTTCATAACATTTTCTCTAGCTATACCATTAACCATATTTGGTATGGGTCCCAGACGGATGAACGGTACTAAGTAATCGATCTAGCGAGAGTTTTGTGCCTTATTTCGTCAATGAACTAATTTTTCTCTCAATTAATTTGAGCCGCACATTTGTTTTTCCTACGACACGGTCCAGTCACGTTAATGAGTTCGCCAATCAAAAACCTGAATAACCACTTTACGCATCGCAACAATCAGTTTCTGGAAGGTACCGACACAGATGTGTAGCCATGCTGACTCCAGTGCTGTGACCGGCTGCGATAGGTTTCTCTGTTGAGGAACCACGGCGTCAACAGCCTGATCAAGGTGGTCCCACATATTCTCGATTGGATTTACATCCGGGGAGTTTTGTGATCAGGGGAGTACGGTATACTCTTCCTGCAAGTACATATTGCATGTTCTGCTGGTAGGTGCCATCGCGCCGAGGAAAAACAAACTGCATATAGGGATGGGCATTTTTCCTAAGGATAGGTGCATACTTGCGTCATTGTGCCTTCCAGATCGCATAAATAATGCTATGTGAACGTGCCGCAGACTATAGTGCTCCCTCGTCAGGCCTGGAATCTTTGATGATTGTTGCAGGGTTGTACAAAGTACTCGCCAACGTCCATCAGCCCGATGGCTCAAAAAAAGCGATTTATTTGGAAAAGGCCACATGTCACCACTTAGTGGACGCTCTGATGCGGTATTGTGGTACAAAATCCAGTCCTCGTCACTGATGACCAGTGTTAAGTAAGGGTGCATGCAGGGGCCAACACGCAGCAACGTTGGCTGAATGGTTTTTGAGTGGACTTTATCTAGGGCAGTACGCGAACTGTTTACAAACTTTGCCGTTCCGGAAACACTTCCATCTTGGCCTGAAAGGCAATGATCAACATCTTTCGACGTCATGTAAATCACTCCGCTTCTGCTTTACGACAACGACTGCATTGTTTTCCGCGTCCCACTTCATATACCCTCCACTGCCAGTGCTGTCACCTTCCGTAGTGACTGGTTATTGTGCGTAGAAGTAAGACATAGGCGATGGAAACGTTATTGCGTTAACGTGACTGGTCTGTGTATTTACGAGTATTTCGCTCCAAACGATTACTCCTAGGTAATTTACAGAATTACTGTTATAAGTTTACTTCTCGTAAACAGTAGCTTAGCTCTTTGTATATTTGTGCCCAGTATATTACATATATTTACACTCAAGATCAACTGCCAGTCCATGCACATCAACTGTCGATCCTCTGCAAAGCCTTCTTGCTTCTTACTACTGTCTCCTGAAGTTGCAACCATCCGATACGCATCATCGTTCGCGTATAGCCTCACGGAGCTTCCAATGTTATTCATCAGATGAATAATGTACATTCCTAATATTCCCTCTCGTACTCCCAAAGATGCTGTACATCTGACGATTTTGTTCCATCAAGAACATTGCCTGAGTGCATTCATTAATTCGGTCCTATATTCGATAAGCTCATATTTCTTTCATTTAACGACTGTACGGAACTGCTCCGAAAGCCCGTCGCTAGTTGTGGAACACGGCATCAACATCTGTCGCCCTTGTCTACAGCGAACAGATCGAGTTCAAATTCTTAAGATCTCAGACTACAGAATTCGTATTGATTTTTGTAGAGGATACATTAATTCTGCAAAATCCACTTAATGCGTGACGCTAAAACGCATTCCGTAATTTTACAACTGACTCACGTCAGTGGTATAGATCTGTAACTAAGCGCCTCTGTCCGAAAACCTCTCTTGGCACGGGAATGGTCTGCGCTTTTTTCTTTCAATTGCTTGTAGCCTTTGTTACTTTAGCGACCTTCGATAAACTAGTGCTAGAAGAGTAGCTAGTACTTTAATCTCTATTGAGTCTCACTCGTTCCAGTTACCTTGTCACTTGAGAAGTTACAGATGATTTCCTATTCCGCAATCGTTTATCTCAGTATCAGCCATTTCGACATTCGTGTGAAGACTGAAAAGGAGAACTGCACTATGGTCTTCCGCAGTGAAACAGTATTGGGAGGCCGAAGTCATTGCTTTACCTGTGTGTACAGTCATGTTTTCTACAGCTATATCAGGAATTTGAAGTCTTTCTAAGTTATCTGGAAACCAGACTCGAATCTCAGTCCAACTGTTCTCCGTCATATCAACATCTACGACAAATTCCGCATCGTGTGTGGAGGAAGGAATCACTCCAATGTGTACTTTCTCCCATTCTCTTCCATTTCCGGATTGTAAGTACTTTACGTAACCTTTGATTTCTCTTATCTCTTCCATTTGTGAATGGCGAGTGCATTCCATATCTTCTAATTACCCTTATATTACCGATAACCTCAAAATGCTATATATTTTGTGACAATAGCTGCAGATGTACGGCTGTATAATTTTCCGTAGCGCTCTACGTAATTTTTACGTTCCCTACCAGAGGATTCCTTGCGACGGTCTATAGCAAAACAGGTGAAACTGTACACCTAAAAAAAGTTATCTACAAATACATAAAGCTATTAGCCTCTGCGTGGATGATTTGTACCAATGTTTCATTTTTAAGTTAATTTTATAATAAATTTTTGTATTAATAATTGTAGAAGGGTTTGAATATCATAATGAAAAACGTGCGAGAAAGAATAAAGGGGCTGGCTGTTTTGACGAGCGATTGCTGTTCTGGTTCGTGAAATCTATTAAAATAGAGAAAAATAATAAGAAACTATAATAGTACGTGATAAAATAATTGTGCACAGAACTGCGTAATTATTAGGTATAAGTACAGTATATGGATATTGTAAAAAGTGTTTATAAACGAATGATGTTCAGGTATATGGCTGCTAATTTGACTAGAGCAGTGTGTATTGTGACAAAACGCAGCACAGAGACGCAAAGCATATATCGACATATTTTGTGTGCTGGAAGCTGTGCGGGTAAGATGGACTAGAACAGTCTGGGGATATACGTGTCTTAGTTTCGAGGTAGGGTCACGCCTATAGGAGTATTCGAAAGCTAGTCTTCGCTTTATCAGTTTGTGCCCTGTGAACATAGCGGAATTTACAGATACTGTGATGTGGTGGACTCTTTGTTGCCTACAACTGCTGTGCTAAAATATCTTCAGCTTGGTTTGGACCATTGTGTGTAGGGTCATCCATAATTTATCGCAATGCAAGTTTATATGAAGAAAGCAACGATATAAATATCATGCGTGCTAAAAACAGATTAATATCCTTAATTCTTGATTTCATTGCTGATGTGATCAAAATTATCCGGACACCCCCATAAATATAGGTGCATTGTGCTACCACCTACTGCCAAGCATTCCATATCAGTGATCTCAGTAGTCATTAGAAATCGTGAGAGAGCAGGATGGAGAGCCCCGCAAAACTCACGCACTTCGAACGTGGTCAGGTGATTTGGTGTCACTTGTGTCATACGTATGTATGCGAGATTTCCACACTCCTAAACATCCCTAAGTCCCCTGTTTCATGTGATAGTGATGTCGAAACGTGAAGAGACACGCACAGCACAAAAGCGTACAGGCCGACCTCGTCTGTTGACTGACAGAGACGGCCGACCGTTGAAGAGGGGTCGTAATGTGTAATAGACAGACATCTATCCAGACCAAGACACAGGAATTCCAAACTGCATCAAGATCCACTGCAAGTAACAGTTAGGCGGGAGGTGAGAGAACTTGGATTTCATGGTCGAGTGGCTACTCATGAGCCACACATGTCGCCGGTAAATGCCAAACGACGCCTCGATTGATGTAAGGAGAGTAAACATTGGAAGACTGAACAGTTGAAAAACGTTGTGTGGAGTGACGAATCACGATACACAATGTGGCGATCCGATGGAAAGGTCTGGGTGTGGCGAATGCCTGGTGAACGTCATCTGCCGGCGTGTGTAGCGCCAACAGTAAAATTCGGAGGCGGTGGTGTTACGGTGTGGTAGTGTTCTTCATGGAGGGGGTTTGCACCGCTTGTTGTTTTGCGTGACACTATCACACCATAGGTCTACATTGATGTTTTAAGCACCTTCTTGCTTCCCACAGTAGAAGAGCAATTCGGGGATGGCGATGGCATATGTCAACACGATCGAGCACCTGTTCATAATGCACGGGCTGTAGCGGAGTGGTTACACGATAATAATATCCCTGTAATGCACTGGCCTGCACAGAGTCCTGGCCTGAATCCTATAGAACACCTTTGGGATATTCTGGAACGCCGACTTCGTGCCAGGTCTCACCAACAGACATCGATCATCTCTTCAGTGCAGCACTCCATGAAGAATGGACTGCCATTCCCCAAGAAACATTCCAGCACCTGACTGAACGCATGCCTCATAGAGTAGAAGCTGTCATCAAGGCTAGTGATGGGCCAACAGCATAATGAATTCCAGCATTACCGATGGAGGGCGCCCCAAACTTGTAAGTCATTTCCAGCCAAGTGTCCGGATACTTTTGATCGCATAGTGTATACCTGTATTTCACTGACTGATCTCACAGGCCACCTTAATACTCGTTAATCGTTTATGTCAGGGCATAAAGCAACTCTGGGCAACGAAACCCCTGTATGGACGAGCAATGTAACAGGTTGTGAACTCACCCTCTGCTGGATTGCTACGTAGCAGTAGTAGTCACCGCCAACCGTCGGTGAAGTTGCAGGTCTCATATGTCCAGAATGAGAGGGATCATTGCCTTTCGCGGGCAACTGCTCTACCATCTGAGCTACCCAAGCACGACTCACTCCGTCCATACAGCTTTACTTCTGCCAGAATCTCGTCTCCTACCTTCCAAACTTTACAGATGCTCTCCAGTGGGCCTTGCTGAACTAGCGCCCCTGAAAGAAAGGATATTGCGGAGATATGGCTTAGCCACAGCATGGGGGATGTTTCCAGAATGTGATTTTCAGTCCATAGCGGGGTGTGCGCTGATATGAAGTTCGAGATCGAGTCTCGGTCCGGCACACAGTTTTAATCTGCCAGGAAGTTTCAGGTCTCATATTACCTACAACTGAACTTCAGAAAGTGGTTTATATATTATTGTCGCAGTCCAAGTAACTTTTACTGAAAGCTACACTATGCTTATAAGTGACACAGAGACATGACAGTAGTTTTCAACATGGTAACCAAGTCTCTGTAAACAGCTGTCTGGACGTTCTACGAATCTTTCATTTCCTGGAGGACCGAAATTCACTCTTTGGTCACGGAGTCATTCCAGACGGTTGGGTGAGTATCCTCATGGTTGCAAAACGTTTTCGCCCAGATGTTCTTTCAACCTGCCGGTGGAAATCACATGTACAAGATTTGGACTGTACGACGGATGCTTCCAAACCTTTCAACGAAAAGGTTGAAGCCAAGCTCGTATTGTTCACACCGTTGACGTTGCTGTGTTGTCGTGCTGTAGAACAATGCTTTTGCTTAATTTCCCACGTCACTTCTTCTTTTTCGCATCCATACTCAAACCTGGCGCCTTTGTGAGCAGATGAAATTGTTGGCGGAACACAGCGTGAGCTGCTTCCGATACTGCAGACGATCTCAGACTACGCAATGAGCACTGCTATTGAGATGTGCATCTGCTGAACAGTTTCCGCCACAGTCATTCTGCGCTTCCTGTTCATCAGTTACTCGATTTCTCGGAAAATTTTCTTCTGCGATCAATGTCGTTGGCCATCTTTTCTGATAAGCGTCACCCACATCCGTGCCACCCTGGTCAAATTTTTTGGTAGTGGTGACATTGCATTTTGTTCACATACCATGAGAATTTGACGATGAGTCCGAACTCAATTTGACAAAACGATTTGTAGACAAATGCACTGTTCTGCGTACTTCAGCTTTGGATTACGTTTTACACTCGTCGCGCCATTTCACTGGCACTATGTGATGCACTTGTCAAGTTTAAAATGGTTCAAATGGCTCCGAGCACTATGTGACTTAACATCTGAGGTCGTCAGTCCCCAAATAACTTAGAACTACTTAAACCTACTAACCTAAGGACTTCACACACATCCATGCCCGTGGCAGACTTGTCAAGTATACCGCAGGAAGTAGCAAATCTGTTTCTGCAGGAACTCCAGGACATGTACTCTCTTCTTACAAGGCGCCGCTCTTGTTTCACAATGGTCTTACCGTGAGACGACCTGCATTATGTAACTTACGTGAGCGTTCCGAAAGGTAACGTCCCCTTTTTTTATTAGAAAACTCTTCAAGCTTTATAAGTAAAACAAACTACGTTAACGTTCTGCAGCTTTATTCATGTGTACTTATTTTTTTCTCAACATAGTCACCCTCCTGACGAACACATTTATCCGGTAGAGGAACCAGTTCGCTGATACAATCACTATTTACTGCCTTTTTTGCTCTGCTTGCACCGCTTCAACACTATCAAAGTGAAGTCCTCGGAGGTGTTCTTTAACTTTTGGGAATAAATGAAAATCTCATGAGGCCAAGATGGATCTGTCTGTAGGATGATCAATGACTATAAACCGAAGGTGTCGTATTGTTAAAGATGTCGGAGCGCTGGTGTGTGGTCCGGCATTGTCACGCCGATGGAGAGTGCGCTCCATGTGTGGACGAACTCTTCGAATGGAAACTCCATTACAGGAGTCTTTTACTAACGCGCCGCATCGTTGCGTTATACACCAAAGTGTTACACGCAACAATTCTGAGCTCTTTGGCTGCGGACGATTGCAACTTGCGTCAAGCAGCGAGGGCCGAACGGGCAAGCCACGTGGTCTGGGGCGCATTGTCACGGTCCGAGCGACTTCGCCCGTCGGAGGTTAGAGTCCTTCCTCGGCCATGGGTGTGTGTGCCGTCCTTAGCGTAAGTTAGTTTGAGTTAGATTAAGTAGTGTGTAAGCTTAGGGACCGAAGATCTCAGTAGTTTGGTCCCATAAGACCTTACCACAAACTTCCAAATTGCCGAAGTGGGGGAAGTCGACCAAGTAATACGCATGATATGTAGTACTTCAACAGATATGGAGAACGGAAAAAAAATGGAAGGCACTAATTTTCAACACCCACTCGTACTTTCTGAGTCTATGTGTAGATAAACCTAAAAGCAGCTCTTTCTCAAATTTCTCCTCTTTCAATTCATGCAAATAATTCCTTACTTTGGTCGCGTTCTTTCGTGCTATAGTCCCTTCCCATGGCGTCTTTGTCATTTGAAGTCTCCCTTCACGTGAGGGGAGGACGGGTATGGTGCCCGCTATGTATGTCATTCTTAAAGGGATAGGAAACCTCATTGTACCAGGAATATGCGGCTTTCTCTGACCCTTTCGCCTTCTAACCAACTTTGTCCCCTCAAAGAGCAGACCGAAATTTCAGTTTTCTTGCAAACAGCTGTCATTTCGTTCCAGCACAGTGTCATGTTCTTTGTATTTGCTATAAGTAATTTGGAAAGCATTCCTGATACGTCTTTTTATTGTAGGATTTGTATAATGTACTAATACCCAAATGGTTGTGTAAGTTGCACAACCACCTGAAATTGCAATCGTGTATCCACTGCGTCAACAGTGTGTGTATGAGTTGTAAATTTCAGATTATCATCATATATCGCTGTAAGACCAAAACTCTTAAAGACGACGTCTGTTCAAATTTCGTGCCAGTCGCATAAAGCAGCTAGTATCGCCACTTTGCATATGAAGTTTGCTTGCAATATTCGCTGGAACTGTTTTGAACATTAGTTTCCTTTCAGACTGGGTGAGTTAGTGTTGGTCAAGAATAACATTAAGGTGAAAAAGGTACCATTATCACCATTCCACTGAGTTTGAACGATATTGTGTAACAGGGCTACGAGGAGCTGGATGTTTCTTCTGCGACATTGCTGAAAGTCTTGGCGGGAATTTAGTCACTTTACGTAACTGCTGATAGCGGTGGTCACGAGAATGTACTGTAGGAAGAAGACTGGGCTCCAGACAGGGCCCAGGCAGTATCGAGAAGGAAGACCGCCGTGTTTAGTATTTGGCTCTGGGGCTTCGTACCGCATCTTCAGCAGCAATTTCGGCAGGAGCTGGCACTACAGTGACAGAATGACCTATTGCGTATCGGTTATTTCAAGGTACAACTCCGAGCGACACCATAGCGGGCATTCCACTGACCCAACGCCATTGCCATTTGCGACCTCATTGGTGTCAAGCGAGAGCTCATTGCAGGGCGAGTTGGAGCTCTGTTGTGTTTTCTGATGGCTGTGTGATGGCTGTGTGTTGTTTAGAAGGACACCAATTCAGGCCGTGCAGTCAACCTGTCTGCATGTTAGACACAAAGGGTCTACACCTGGAGTTATGGTAAGGGGTGCAATTTCGTATGACAGCAGGAGGAGTCTTATGGTTATCCCACACACCATGAATTTGTATGTCATTCTTATTGTTCGATCTGTTCTGCTGCCACTCATGAGCAGTGTTCCAGGAGGTGTTTTCCAACTGGGTGACGCTCGATCACATACCGCTGTTGTAATTCAATATGCTCTACAGAGCGTTGTTACATTGCACTGGCCTGCTCCATCAGCAGTTCTATTACCCGAGCAAATATGTGACATCATCGGAAGACAAATCCAGTATTAACCGTACCTGTATTGACCGACCAAGTGAAACAGGCGTAGAACACCATCCTGCAAAACTGAGAGCCCAGTACCTGTACAAGACAATGTATCACTTATCTCGAGCTTCCACTAAAGTTTGATATTGCTATGTTAATTACTCA
The DNA here is from genome assembly GCF_023864345.2 of Schistocerca serialis cubense. Classification (NCBI taxonomy): domain Eukaryota; kingdom Metazoa; phylum Arthropoda; class Insecta; order Orthoptera; family Acrididae; genus Schistocerca; species Schistocerca serialis. The sequence goes on along the minus strand of NC_064638.1, from coordinate 644,746,308 downwards.
CAAATGTGTTTCCGAAATTTCCTTACTCTACATCAATTAGCTTTTCGGTGTTGCGATTTTTTTCTGTCAGTCTATAGGAAATGAAATAGGTCACATCCCAAAAGCGTTATTATTTACGCAATTCTGCATCTTTCGACTCCTAATAAAGAGAAATTAACTTTGCACTTTTGCCTGGAAGGAAAATCCGGTCGCACTGAATTCCTCGACAGTCTCGGTCTGCTATTAGGTTCAATTACTCGTGAAACTGGTGGACTCAAGACTACGCAAATAGCGTAGGAACGGCCAAGTGGCCGAGGGCCACAGCGGCTTGCGCACACAGTGTCGCTGTTGGGAGACCCAACAGAAGGGAACGGCGCTGTTTGTAATGCGCCGACGCGACGTCACAAAGGGCGCGCCCCGGTCGCTCTCTGGGGCGGTGTGATGAAGGCCCCGCAGTCGGGGGACCGCCGGCTAATCTGTCTGCCTGGGACGTAGCCGCCGAAGTCGGCCCCGCGTGGGCGCTGCGGCCATTAATTCCGGCCCGCGCGCCGCGGTACGCCGGCCGTGTTTGACAGATCTGCCCTCGAGGGGCGCTGACAGCTTTAGATTTCCGAGCAGTCGTTTCGCTAGCCGCTGTTGACTCGACAAGGCACAGATCTGCGTACTACCGTGCAGAGACTGCACTGCTGTTAGAGTCACTGTAATTGTACAAGTTATGGAATATATTCTGTGTTCCGGCATTGTGACGTTACTGAAGAACGAAAAACTTCTATAGACAGATTGACCAGGTTTCCCTACAACGAACTTAATTATGTACTGGGCGAGTCAAAAAGGCTTTACCACTTTGGAGTGATATACAAATTTAATAAAATAACTTACAGAACCGTTAGATGTGTTATTTTGCGGAAAAAAACCTCGCGTTCCACATAAAAATGGCAAGTTGGTTCAATGTGATGCGGCAAAGTGCCACTGATAATTAGTTTGTTTCCATACACGTTGCAGCAAATCTGGCGTAACTTGTGCTACGACACTGTAGATTCGATATTTCTGGTCGGCTAAACTGTTTGGTAGGGGAGGAATATCCACACAATCTTTACTGAAACCCCAGAAAAAGAAATCCAGTAGTGTCAGGTCTGAGGAGTGAGATGGCCACGCCATTGGCCCTTTACGGACGATCTATCGACCTAGGGAGTGGCTCTACATCTGCATCTACACAGATACTCCGAAAGTCACCGTGCGGTGCGTGCCTGAGGGTATCATTACTAGTCATTTCCTTTCCCGTTCCATTCGCAAACAGAGCGAGCGAAAAACGATTGTGTTTATGTTTCCGTATGACCCCTAATTTCTAGTACCTTATCTTCATAGTCCTTACGCGGAATGTATGTTGGGGGTAGTAGAACCGTTCAGCAATCAGCAATCAGTGTATCTCGAGAAGAACATCGCCTTTCCTCCAGGGATTCCGTGTGACCGAGCGGTTCTAGGCACTGAAGTCTGGAACCGCCCGATCGCTACGGTCGCAGGTTCGAATCCTGCCTCTGGCATGGCTGTGTGTCATGCCCTTAGGTTAGTTATGTTTAAGTAGTTCTAAGTTCTAGGGGACTGATGACCTCAGATGTTAAGTCCCATAGTGCTCAGAGTCATTTGAACCATTTTTGAAACTCCAGAGATTCCCATCTCAGTTCCCGAAACATTTTCGTAACACTTACGTGTTGTACAAACCTAGCAGTAACAAATCCAGCAGCCCACCTCTGATTTGCTTCGATGTCTTCCTTCAATCCGACCTGGTACGTATCCCGAATAGTCCAGTTGTACTCAAGAATAAATCGCACCGGCGTCCTATATGCTGTCTCCTTTACAGATGACCCACTCTTTTCTAAAATTCTCCCAATGAACCGAAGTCGACCATTCGCCTTCCCTACCACAAAATGGTTCAAATGGCTCTGAGCACTATAGGACTTGCATCTGACGTTATCAGTCCCCTAGAACTTAGAATTACTTAAACCTAACTAACCTAAAGACATCACACACATCCATGCCCGAGGCAGGATTCACACCTGCCACAGTAGCAGTCGCGCGGTTCCAGACTGAAGCGCCTAGAACCGCTCGGCCACAGCGGCCTTCTTCCCTACCACAGTTCCACATGCTCGTTCCATCTCATATCGCTTTGCAACGTTATTCCCAGGTATTTAAATAACGTGACTGTGTCAAGGAGGACGCTAGTAGTACTCTATTCGAACATTAAAGGTTTCATCTTCCTACTCATCCGCATCATCTTACATTTCTCCACATTTAGGATTGGATGCCATTCATCACACCAACTAGAAATTTTGCATTCACTCAACTTCGACACCTACTCGTCCACCATGGCACCATCAGCAAATAACCACAGATTGCTGCCCACCCTGCCCGCCAAATCATTTATGTATGTAGAAAACAACAGCGGTCCTCTCACAACTTCTTGGGGCGCTCTTGACGATACCTTTGTCTCTAATCAACACTCGCCATCGAGGACAACATGCTGGGTTCTATTATTCAAGAAGTCTGGACATCTCAAACTGCTAGAGGAAATGAGGTGGTGCACCATCTTGTCGGTAGTAAACGATCCCATCTCGGTTACCTTCATCGACCAGTGTAATTAAAAAGTTTTCAGACATATCCAAGTAAATAATACCAGTTTTCTCCATGAAGAAGAATGCGTGGTCCACTTTGTTTGCTAAGGCCAATACGCCTCAACGAATTTCTTGTGCCAAGAGTGCATTGTAGGCCTGCTTGGAAGTTCTTTAGCGTATTCAGTGCGAAATTTACACCGAACAGTTGTTGCAGAGTTATTTTCATGAAATCAAAACGCACAGCAAGGACGGCCAGAACCAGTGAAAGTAGTCATTTTAAATGTCCTTTATGATAGATCTCCTTTTGGCAGAATCGGGTAGTGATGCACTACGTGAATCTTGAGGTTATTTACAACAAACTGACACGTCTACAGATTCTGTAAGTTATCGCAATACGTTGCTATATTATTCCAAAGTAGTAAAGTCCTTTATGGCTCAACCTGTATTATATTCCATTTTAGGAATCGACCCTGTTATCGACAGTGATGCTAGATATCGGTCACAGGGACTGCAACATAGTCAATAAAGTTTTAAATTCAGTAATATAAGTGTGAGATAATGTCATGCTGGAGGCAGGTGATCATTATTAAATTAATCAGTAGTTTTGCACTAAGGTTCACTGGATCGCAGAACTATTGGTTGTTTTAATTGTAATTAGAAGTTAAACAAGAAATATTTTTGTGTTATGTAATTAGAAATCAACATCTTTCTGATTTCTTTCCGTTTACTTGGGTTGTGAAACCTTACATCTTACCAAATTACTTCGTTGTAGATCAACGAGAAGTACCTATAGGTTTTGAGGAATGAGTCTGTATTATCATACGTGACATTAACGGCCGAATCTTTTGGTTGCGTTGACTTAGAAGCTTACATTTATTATACCACCAAGAGCCTATAGACGTCAGTATATGATGGAAAACTACTAGATTCGCCTACTCGTTCCTTAGAAAAAGATTGCTCTGAGCACTATGTGACTTAACTTCTGAGGTCATCAGTCGCCTAGAACTTAGAAATAATTAAACCTAACTAACCTAAGGACATCACACACATCCATGCGCGAGGCAGGATTCGAACCTGCGACCGTAGCTGTCGTTCGGCTCCAGACTGTAGCGCCTGGAAACGCACGACCACTCCGGCCGGCAGAGAAAGATGTCTTAGCAGACAGAGTCAGATGAGAAGCGACCAAAAAAATTTTGTGTGAAATAATTACAAATGTATAGTTTCGGATTTTTCCTTTGGTTGTACTGTAAAACCTTCCTTTTTGCCAACGGGAAGCATAGGTTTTGATGAGTGAGTCTGAAGGTATTAAAACTGTGGTGTAAATGACCGTATCATTTGACTGCAATGACTTAGAAGCATCAATTCTTTTACGTAACTTGGGCAACATAGACCACAGTATGTGACATAAACTTCAAGTTAATACGTCTCCCCTTTCCTCAGGAAAGGGTTTCCTGTCAGTAGGACAGACAGACAGATGGACAACAAAGCGATCCTCTAACGGTTCCGTTTCTACTGATCGATACACGGAATACCAAAAATCAACGAGTATTCCCTAACAAACTTACTGTGAAAAACCACACGGTTTGTTCGCCAATCAACTCCAGATCACTGTGGAAAATGATGCCCAGGAGTAATAGGGAATGGCGAAACTAGGAAATTTATAAAAAAATGATATCAAATTAATTATGCAAATTAATGAAACTGATAAATTAATTACTCACAAACCGTAATGATATCTTATCAGTTAGAGGGCCCGCACAACAGACGAGGACACTATAGTCTTGAGAGTCTCATCGGGTTTGCTACCGGATCCTAAAATCAACTTGACTCGATATTTCGGCGATCCAACTGGTCGCCATCTTCTGGCGAATGCTGCTTCTGCTGATGAGTCCAGCTGAGAACTGACGCCAGGCTACAAATCGACGTCCTGTATAGGCCGCCGTTCAGTACACGGCGCATGAACCGCCCTTCACCGTTGCTGCCCTCCAAGACAGGGAGGTGGCGCCGCCCTTATTGGAACACTGCTGGCAACGATATATCACACTCAGGGCTGCACCGAAGAACATTCGCCGGCCGGAGTGGCCGTGCGGTTCTAGGCGCTGCAGTCTGGAGGCGATCGACCGCTGCGGTCGCAGGTTGGAATCCTGCCTCGGGCATGGATGTGTGTGATGTCCTTAGGTTAGTTAGGTTTGTTTAGTTCTAAGTTGTAGGGGACTGATGACCTCAGAAGTTAAGTCGCATAGTGCTCAGAACCATTTGAACCATTTTTTTTAAGAACGTTCAAGACACTGTTCCAAAAACGGAAAATGTTGGCAACTACCATAGCTTCATCAAATTTCATACTGTGACCCTAAGTTCAGCGGTTTCCTGCTACTGCCGATTTTCCGGCTGTTGTAGCCTCGTATGACAGCGATGTTCCACACACCTGTCATGCACTGCGCGAATCGAACGGCCAATGTAAGCTTTCCCCACGGAGGAAGAGAACATAATAGGTGGAGACATTGGATGTAATAAAAAGCACAGACACGGAGATGTTCATTGTCAGACTGTTAAAAAAATCGACATAAAGCTAAAAAACACCGCTGGTGATTCGTGGATCACATAAAATACAATAAAGTGACATGCACAAGGTAAAAGTTGGACACAATATAGAAACACTTCAGAACAAAGAACTTAGAAAAACCACTACGTAGCACACACAATGTAGAATAAAAACTGCTAGGAGGGGCCTGCCGAGGGAGAGGAGGCTTGAGAGGAGGAAAAAGGAGGGGTGACGAAGGTGCAGCGGGGAAAGGGGGGCTGGACGAAAGTGAAACAGGGTCGGGGGCGCACCAAGGGGCAGGAGATGTGTGGGGTGGGAGGTGGAGTGGGAAGGGAAGTAAGGATGGATCGCAGAGACACAGAAGGGGTGCACAGGAAAGGGAGGGTTTGGAGGAGGGAGGAAAACACCTCAGGGGAAGGCAAAGGAGGGGCGAGGGAGCCCTGAGGCGAAGGAGGGGGGAGGGAGGTAGAGATGTAGGACGGGTAGAGATCAGGGTGAAGCTCATCATCTGGGAGGGGTGGGTGCTGGAAGTTTTGTAGGGAAAGGTGGTGGAGGGTGTGGAGACAGAGAGAGGACTGGACATGACAGTAAAGGTGCAGTAACTGGCTGGGGGTAGAGAGGACAGAAGACACCAGGGGGTGGAGGATTGAGTCTGTGGATGATGAACAGGGTGCCGATGTGTTCGAGGAAAAGGAGAAGGTCTGGAAAGGGAATGAAATCATAGAGCATTATTGTGGGTTATGGGAGGTGGATACAGAATGTGAGACAGAGTGCATGGCGTTCAAGGTTTTGAAGGGCCTTTTAGAATCTGGGAGAAGTGGTAATATGGGCGACACTGGCATGGCAAAGGATGGGGTGGTACTTCATTTTCCTCTCAATTCGTTGCAGTATGCAAAAACTGCAGAGCCGCAACTACTTTGGTTTCAGTTTCTCTAAGTTGATTCACATATCGTTTATATTCGTCGGAATTAATCTTCTCAACCTGTTCTACAAGTGCTTGATGCGCTTCCCCTAAGGTAGTGACTCGCGTGTCCAGTTCACTCACTTTGTTATGTAAATCTTTGTTTTCTGTAACAAGTTCTTCGATAAAAAGTTCTCAGACTTGGGTACGTATTTTATTTATTTCACCTTTAATATGGTCAAAGATCTGTTTACCTCGCGCATTGAGGACCTTATTGAGCTGTACTGCTAACTTTTTGTCTCTTTCCCCTTCTCTTAGTATTTCTTTTTTTTCACTTTTCTTCCTCTTCACTGGCTGTTCTCCTCACGTTATAACTCCTTAGCGGGTTGCATTTCCCCTACAGAATGGATTAATGTAGAGAGAAAGTCATTTCCTAAGACGATACACTGTATCACACTTCCTGTCGCTACTGCGTGTTCGGTATTGGCCTGGCGTCAGCTGATATAGAGCCTGTCTGTGCTTCTAACGCCCCCATATTACAAGCAGACACTATGTTGCCTAAATCAGACTGTGCGGATTTCAATGCTTGGAATTATGGGCTGATATAATCTGTATCAGTACACAGTAACACCCTGATATTCACAGTCTCCTCTAAACATGTAATACTGTCACCTTCCTTTCTGTCCTTTCTCTTCGCCCTATCTTTCATGACTAAGCACAAAGAACACATAGGTATAGACAAGTGTAACACACAAAACACGAAAAATAGTATGACAATGAAAATATTGCAATGAACTGAAATAAAATCTCCCCCCTCACTAAACCTACTTTCCACTAATCTATTGAAACAAATCTGTGAATGAAACTATCTCCCACAGCACTGCAGTACGTGCAGCAACAAGAAATTCTTTTATAAAAATATTCAAACACAAATCACTCATTTCAAATTCCCAAGGCACTACTTGCATGTATCGTCGAAGCCTGGTGGACATAAAACCGTCTCCTTACCTTGAATGGTCTGTCACATGGTAGGCTTTTCTCAGAATGTGGATTATCAATGCTTCCTCTCTCTTATGGAATCCTTGCCAAACAGTTTATATCTCGTTGTTGAAGTGGACGTGATATATGAAAGAAAATACAATACATATTACAATAAAGTACATATACTGTATAACCTAATCTCACAAGTATTTCTAGCCACGTTCCAAGGCGCCAGTGTGTTGTTTTTTAGAAGGTATGTTGTGTCTCGTTCCGTACGTCTAGTGGTGTGTTTTAATTGGGTGTACATGTGCAGTTCATTAAACTGTATGTCTAGGCACATAAACTTACGGTTACACATCAAACGACAGAATGCACACAAAAGTGACAACTTACCACAGGTAAATCCCACAGTGCATTTATACCAACATCATGAAACACATAAAGAGTTGTATGAAGGGCTCTCACTAGCTGGTCTGTTAACAAAACATCCCAGGTTTTCTTGCATTGAAATTAATACTGCTTTAATGTCATGGTTTCACCTAGAGAAATATTGTTGTGTGACATATTTATCACCTAAACATTTCGGTGGAAGACAGTCTCTGTGAATTTACGTAGCTGAAATAAAAGACAGCAGCTATGTAGCAACCACAAGAATTCGACGAAAACTGCTATTAATCTTTGCAAATAAATCAAAATGACACTGAATTTAAATAACAAAATTAAAATGCAAGCTTAGTGAGTCAGTGCCGCGGCTCTGTGCAGTTTAAAGTGGCAATATTCAAATATGATGTTGCGACTGTGTAAATGACCAACAACCATTCATAGGCTAGCTCTGAACTGCCGTTTCTGATATTCTGAAAAAATAAGTAATTAGTCTCCTGACATGTAGGGATGCTAGAGATGCGTAAATAAAGACTTTAAGAGGAAAAGAACACGTATATTTCACTACAATTCAACGTAAGTGCATTTATAATGTGTCTCCTGTCTATTCTATTCAAGATCAAGACCAGAGTAGGTAATTACATAACATCAAGCAACTACGTTGAATGATAATTTTTTTCTGCAATTTTCTGTCTTTCAAGAATCATAAAAGTCGTAATCCATAGCATTACGCGTAATTCCATATGAATAAATATTGCTCTCCCCATGGCAACTAGCACAATGTGCATGATAAGACATAGATTACATTGATTTCAAAGGAAGCCTTGGATGGTTGCGTAACTTCAAACAAATCTACAGAACTGGAAGACGTAAGACAACAGAATTTCAAACAAAGCGTCAACTTGACAATGCAGAGCATACTGCGAAATCGCCCAGAAAATATGTATTTGAGCTAAACTTATCCCATCGCTCAGTAAAGAATTTGTTTTCAACTCCGAACAACAGGGATCTGAAGAGGAAATGCGTATGAAAGGAACCAAGGAAATTAGAGATACAGACAGGATTCTATCAAGATCAGCTAACTGCAACGCCTTAACGCATTCATATTCCGACTGTTAATCTGGATGGTAAATTGACTGTAAAGTTATTTATTGTGGTGTGAGAATGTGGAGATTCTGTGCCCCCTACAATTCTTTCTCGTGTGCATGATCTTGCAAGGGCAGTAGAGTATATTTACGTCATAGCAAGTAAAAGTGGCGAAATGCACGTAAGAGAACCACAGCTATGGTATGAGTACTGCCTTTGCCCAATAGGTCGTCAAATAAAATGCTTTAGCTTGATTTCTCGTCTGGATTCAAAACTCATACTCCTTTAGAGCAAACCATTCCAACTGCAATGTGTGTAACATTGCAGTTCATACCATATGGGGCCGCAGGACAGACTCAGCCTCTAGGAGTTTGATGTTCCCACTTCCATAGAACATATTATCACATTATCTGCAGCTACTCCTTAAAGAAAGTAAGTTTCACGGTAAGCTCCACGACAGAGTGTTTCGCATTCGGTAACATGCCCTCACATTCAGTCAGTTTTCGTCACCTCATTGCTGCAATGCGATCGTATATTCATTAGGAGTGGATAGCTAGCTCACTCTCCGGTACGTTTTGTAACTCCTAAGGAATTCGCGTTCGGTCTTGGTGGCATGAAGCATTGTGATCGCTGTGGTTAGACATTTTACATTCGGCGCTGATGGTAAAGGTTAATGGTTTGTTTTGAACATTTATTGACTGTCGGCGATGTCCGATAAGAGGTTGATCACGGCACCTCCCAGACAGTCATTTTATTTTGCCCTCCTGATGCACATAGCGAGTCAAATGGTTCTAATGGCTCTGAGCACTATGGGACTTAACATCTATGGTCATCAGTCCCCTACAACTTAGAACTACTTAAACCTAACTAACCTAAGGACATCACACAACACCCAGTCATCACGAGGCGGCGAGTCATTACAGCTGATATTTACTGTCATAATTGTTAACACAACACTTCGAAGTGAGTCTTACTAAAGACTGAACTTGCGACCCAGCACTGAAAGGATTTGTAGCCGAACCCGTCGATGCCATGTGTGACCAATTTGCCATTATATTTTTAAATGCTCGAATGGCATGTAGTCGAACCGTTGTTGACATTCCGTAGCAGGGAAAGGAATGCTTTTTAAGTACGAAAGTGATAATATCTAACTACACTACTGGCCATTAAAATTGCTACATCACGAAGATGACGTGCTACAGACGCGAAATTTAACCGACAGGAAGAAGATGCTGTGATATGCAAATGATTAGCTTCTCAGAGCATTTACACAAGGTTGGCGCTGGTGGCGACACCTACAACGTGCTGAAATGAGGAAAGTTTGCAACCGATTTCTCATACACAAACAGCAGTTGACCGGCGTTGCCTGGTGTAACGTTGTTCTGATGCCTCGTGTAAGGAGAAGAAATGCGTACCATCACGTTTCCGACTTTGATAAAGGTCGGATTGTAGCCTATCGCGATTGTGGTTTATCTTATTGCGACACTGCTGCTCACGTTGGTCGAGATCCAATGACTGTTAGCAAAATATGGAATCGGTGGGTTCAGGAGGGTAGTACGGAACGCCCTGCTGGATCCCAACTAGCAGTCGAGATGACAGGCATCTTATCCGCATGGCTGTAAAGGATCGTGCAGCAGATGGGGACGTTTGCAAGACGACAACCATCTGCACAAACAGTTCGACGACGTTTGCAGCAGCATGGACTATCAGCTCGGAGACCATGGCTGCCGTTACCCCTGACACTGCGTCACATACAGGAGCGCCTGCAATGGTGTACTCAACGACGAACCTTGGTGCACGAATGGCAAAACGTCATTTTTTCGGATGAATCCAGGTTCTGTTTACAGCATCATGATTGTCGCATCCGTGTTTGGTGACATCGTGGTGAACACACAGTGGAAGCGTGTATTCGTCATCGCCGTACTGGCGTATTTCCCGGCGTGATGGTATGGGGTGCCATTGGTTACACGTCTCGGTCACCTCTTGTTCGCACTGACGGCACTTTGAACAGTGAACGTTACGTTTAAGATGTGTTCCGACCAGTGGGTCTACCGTTTATCATCCGCATTTCTTCTTGGTGTAGCGATATTAATGGCCAGTAGTGTATGTGACCCGCTATTATTGCTTGACGTCAAAGTGATAATGCGTAGAATAATTTTTATATTTCGCCAGAAATGAAAATACGGCTTTGGCCACGCTACGGAAAGCGAATCGGGTTAACTGTAGGGGTTTACGACATCCTGCGCGTGTACAGTTACCTGTCGGGACTGCCTTCGTCCCTCATGCGCCTACTACGTCTCGCTTCTCAGAAAAATACAGCTTTTAGTTCGCCCAGTAGAGCATTTTAGTTAAAACGGCACAACATTACTCCGTTTTTACTAACATAACAACAGTCTCTATAGAAATTCAGACACGTATGACCTAACAGAAATCTGTTATTAGCAAAGCACCTATTTATGCTTTAAACTTCTCTCCAAAGAGAAGTGTGGCCCTGTAGCTAACAGCTTACAGCCATGTTGCCTTACCTTACGGCAGATGCACTGAAAGTAAACTGTATCTATGAAGCTTGTTTGGTCACCAGCTCTGAAGGAGCGATTTCACTACTTTATTTCCATTTATATTTCTTTAAATGTACCAGAAGTAAATTTACGTTCATGACTTTTATGGCAACAATTTTTCTTTGAAACAAGATAGAGGCATAGTGGCTGCCGTCCTTAATTTCAATAATTACGTAAAGTTAATGTTCTGATAAAATAAATGTAAATGTAATAAATCTCATAAAATTGAACTTTTCACTGACATATCAAAGCAACCACACATTTTGTCTCTTCAAATTGAAAGTAAACAATTATTCTTGGAAGTTATTTTTATATGACACTGCAAGTTTGTTGTATCACCAAATTTAAGTAACTACAATCTAGTGACCACAGAATGACACAAAATTGACATTTAACGAAATGGAAGGGGACTTTGGATCAGTATATGAGTTAACACAATTGTTCTAACAAATACTTTTAACAAAGCGATATTATAACTTTGGCGAAGTATGGGGTTGGCTGTAACATTATCATACATTGCTAAGGACTGTTAATACGAAAATATCTTGCCTTGTTCGCTGCAGTCATATCGATGTTGAAGTTGTTGCTTGCCGTATTAATGTTTAGAAAGGCTCCTCACGTCTCCAGTGATAGAATTACTTTATAACTACCACACACTTGTGGTAGCCTTGTTTACTCGCTGTATCATTGGTTCCACATTCCATCATATAAAACCTGTCAGATATTCTTGCTTTTTGACACAAAACAAAGAGGAGACGACTTTAGGAACTACAGGCCACTGCAACACCAAATATTAAGCTCTTCACACTAAACTTCACTGTTTAATGCTCACATTACCGGATATGGTACACCACGATATGTACACTGCCAAGGCTCAACTACAAATACCTCTGGTTTTCGGTTCTTTTCCTCCCTTGCGGCGATCGCACCAAGGTCATCCAAAAGCCTGTCGGCCGAAAACCCATAGTGGTTTCCCTACCTTTACGATTTAGTTTTGTCTAGATGAATTACTTGCTCCAATACCTTTAGAATGTAACAACCATTGCTTTTATAACTTACATTCATTTTTATATTTTATTTTTCCTAAATGTATTTATGTTTCACTAAATACTCTCTCCTTCCAACGAAAATTTATCACAGACATTACACTTGTGCTTACTGACTTAGCCGCAGAGGTTTCCTTAGGACTAACGTTTTGTATAACATTCGTAATTTTACTCAGTAGATTTTCAGTCGATACTGTTTAAATAAATAGAAAAAAATTTAGGCAATGTGCTTTGAATTTAACTGTATCATCAGAGGTTCCTTGTAAGTAGAGGGCTGTTCTGACTTTTCAATGGTATTCTAAGGGTGTGTCGTCAAGATTAATTTATTTAATGAGAATACCCAGCAGATATATATGGAATATCAGGGATCCTGTTCTCCGCCTGCAAGCGCTGTGAAATGAGATATCATTACGATGGGTACCAGGACAAAAGGGAATTAAAGGTGATGACTCAGAAGATGTGGCACCCAAGGCGACTCTACGCGCTATCTCCCTAGATGCTATACCATCGCTTTTTGGGTACAGGGTCATGCACTGGTGGGAGGAAGAAGGGCTGGAAATGGTGGGCGGTAAGTTGTTGCTAGGAAAACCAACAATGAATACTGAATAAATTTTCAACTGCAAGGATCGCCAAAGTCATTTACTCATATTGATTACCGGTTTCAGCAATTCTCAGTTGCCATCTTCAGATCTATATTTACGTCACAACACAGTCTTCTCCTTCAGTTGAGTAAATGGTGCTTTACAACGTAGGCCCATGATGGTATCATGTGCTGTACCACAAGTTGGAATGTCGGTTGTGATTGAAGAAATGGTGATGAATGTGACTATCTGTAATCAGCCAAATAACATGTGTGTCCATTGCTGTTATTTTAAAACTGACATGCCGACTTGTAGTAACGCTCACGATAGCAACATGATTATACATTGTATAGCACCATTTACTGCTCTGAAGTTGAAGATTGTGCAGTGATATAAAGATAGATCCGAAGGTGGTAACAGAAATAAAATGAACTGATCGTGTGGCCTTGTTGGCCGGGGCCGGGAGACTCCATCCGGGGAAGTTGGGCCGCAGGGAGTAAGTCTTATTTCATGTGGGGCGACTTACGCGTCGTTGGTGGTGAAATGATGATGAGGAGAGCACAATACACAGTACACGAACGGAGAAAATCTTCAACCTGGCCGGGAATAGAGTCCGAGCCCACTGCATGGTAGGCATGTTGCCACCTAAATAAGCAGGCGGACGATTACAACACCGAATCGCCGAAACCGGTAATATATACGAATAAATGATTTCAGCGATCTTGACAGCTGAAAATTTATTGAGTGGTAACAACACTACAGACTACCCTCACGATGACGATGACAGAAGCGTATATGAAAACCAACAACTAGGCAGTGGGGTAAGTCCTTCCGGCACATCTGGCCGGAGTGGCCGTGCGGTTCTAGGCGCTACAGTCTGGAGCCGAGCGACCGCTACGGTCGCAGGTTCGAATCCTGCCTCGGGCATGGATGTGTGTAATGTCCTTAGGTTAGTTAGGTTTAATTAGTTCTATGTTCTAGGCGACTGATGACCTCAGAAGTTAAGTCGCATAGTGCTCAGAGCCATTTGAACCTTCCGGCACTAAGACGATATGAAGTGCTTCTCACTACCCACTGCATATCGCCTACTCCTGTGACATGCGGCACCTTGCAATGTGCGGAACTGTGCACCACCTTTTAACTCAATGTATTTTATTTTCATACGAAAGGGAAAAGTTAAGTTTACTAGTTGATCTGACATCTGTTTCAGCTGACAAAGAGACGAATGTAGTACGCCATTTCGAATTTTGCGAGATAATAATAACATCGACGAGGGGCATTTTGTTTGTTGGCAAAGGCCGACAAGAGCATGTTTCAATCGGAATGTGTACAGCTCGCAACTTAACACAGAATAACTTTTATCATTGACGATCGTCTTTTTATCATTGGCGAAGGTTCTTTTATCAGATGAGGAGCGCTGAAATCTTTACCTAGCCACACCAATTGTTACACTATGGCATTCTGTAACATATAACATAGCATTTACATTTACACCGGCAGATACAACTTAAACGTTGTGAAACCGAAAGCTTGGGTTTATAAGTGACCTTAACAAATACAACTACAGCGAACCACTTAACATTTCATTCAGTTTCATTTTAATATTTCTAACATCTGAATAAAGTCTTTTTGGTTGGCTTGAAAACCCACAAGATTTTATTCAGACAAGCCGCCGCGAAAGACTCCGAGGACAGTTTTAACACCGGCATTTTAAAAAATTGTTCACTGTATGAAGTGTTGTGACATAACATATTTTGCAAGATGTCTGACTTGCTCCATAACCTTTTAGGGAGGTAATGTGTTACGAAGGTGGCTGGATCCAATAAAGTCAGTTAATTTTTTAACTTTATTTCATAGTTTTTATAATTTTAATAAATATTTTAACATTGACAAAGATAGAAATTTTACATTCTTTGTTTGGCTATGTGTGAGAATGTAAAAGCGGCTGAAATTAGAATAGCGCTACTTTAATTTTAAGTGTTCGCTTTTGTTAATATTTGTTTAAGGTATCGGTTTAAACTATTTGTTAATTCAGGGTCTTTTAGGTTGAACAAGGTTGTTCTCCTTGTTTTAACCACCTTTCCAAGTACAGTTTGTTTCGAGCATTCCTTACATCTACCTTCTTCGATTCCCGAATACTTTCGCAACTTACACAACTGGGTCTTCCCCTCTTTTAATGTTTAAAAAGTCACTGTCGTCATCGTCACTTCCGTCAAGCACTTTTGTCTCAACTGTATGCAGCAGTAGACCATATGGTATACACTATGTTAGATTCAAGGGTTCTCATGAGTATCTCCATCTTCCGGTTGCCAAGCGTGCTATAATATTCTTCTGCAAAACTATAGAATGTGGAACGTTCCTAATGTCCATTCTCAGAACTTCAGTGTGTAACGGGACATCAACGTCTAGCATTACTTTTTCTCAGCAGTAGTTGTCGATACCAGTATTATTTTTCGAATTTTGTACAGGTCAGTATAATCTCAGTTGCTTTTCTGAAAACTTTCATGTAATTTTATACACATTATGTTATATTTCAAGGTAAAATTAATGAAAAGGGATTACTTTATAAAATATTTTAGTTTCAATGATATAATCAATAAGTACTGGTTCTGATTGTACAGTTAAAATTATTTTTTAGAAACATTTGAAACTACGAATTATTTCCACACTTAAAATTTTTGTTATTAATTACGCAATCGTGTGACCGGACGTATTTTAGTATAATAGGTGTAAAGAATATAATTTCGGCTTTGTTCATGTGAAAAATCAAAATACTTTATGATATACAAAAATGCGAGAAAATCAGTGGAAAGTATATTTACGAAACAAAAATTTACAACAACAATCTTCCAATTTATTTAGCTCAAGCAAACCATGAGGATCTGATGTTAGATTTTCAGCTTCAAGAGTCAGACCCCTATCTCAACATGACAAGCTAAATAAACCTGAAAGTTTATTGTAATATTCGCTCCTCTCAAATCTTACTGTGGACAATAGATGGAAGAAGGGTGGAAGGAAGAGATTACAAGTGGCTTCGGTAATGTATCATCTGCGTCCACGGCTAGAATCCTCACACAGCGGTGCACAAGACAGGTTACGGGAGGTATTAATCTGCAGATTTACTCAGAAACCCTTAATAGAGGAGCTGGATTAATAATCTGCATTGAAGTACTATGAAATAACTAAATAAGCGTCTCAGCGTCGCTTTGATCTACGAAATGAGGTTAAACTTCAGTGTATCTCAAAGTGTGTAACTAATTTCCCTGTAGCTATGTTTATTTATTTATAAATTTATTTATTGTTCCATGGGACCAAATTAAGGAGAAGTCTCCATGGTCATGGAACGAGTCAGTACATGAAATTATAACACGATATTAGAAACAGATAAAATGAAATATAAAAAAAACGTATTCAGGTGACAAGTCGTAAGTTTAAATGAAGAAAATCAGCAATGTAACACTAGAATTTGTTTAATTTTTTAGCTCTTCCAAGAGCTCCTCGACAGAATAGAAGAAGTGAGCCATGAGGAAACTCTTCAGCTTAGACTTAAAAGAGGTTGGGCTATTGCTAAGATTTTTGAGCTCTTGTGGTAGCTTATTAAAAATGGATGCAGCAGAACACTGCACTCTTTTCTCCACAAGAGTCAAGGAAGTGCATTCTACATGCAGATTTGATTTCTGCCTAGTATTAACTGAGTGAAAGCTGCTAACTCTTGGGAATAGGCTAATATTGCTAACAACAAACGACATTAAAGAAAATATATACTGTGAGGGCAATGTCAGAATTTCCAGATTTTTGAATAGGGGTCGACAAGAGGTTCTCGAAGTTACACCACATATAGCTCGAACAGCCCGTTTTTGAGCCAAAAATACCCTTTTTGAATCAGTAGAATTACCCCAAGAAATAATACCGTACGACATAAGCGCATGAAAATATGCGAAGTTTACTACCTTTCGTGTTGAAGTGTCACTTATTTCAGATACTGTTCCAACGGTAAATAAAGCAGCATTTAGCTTCTGAACAAGATCCTGGACATGGGCTTTCCACAACAGCTTTCCATGTATCCGAACGCCTAGGAACTTGAACTGTTCCGTCTCGCTTATAATATGCCTATTCTGTCTGATCAAAATATCGATTCTTGTTGAATTGTCAGTTAGAAACTAAAAACTCAGTCTTACTGTGATTTAGCATCAAATTATTTTCCACAAGCCACGAACTTATTTCATGAACTGCATTATTTGTTACTGTTTCAATATTACACACAAGATCCTTCACCATCAAGCTGGTGTCATCAGCAAACAGAAATATTTTTGAATCACCTGTAATACTAGAAGGCATATCATTTATATAAATAAGAAACAGCAGTGGCCCCAGCACCGACCCTTGTGGAACGCCCCACTTAACAGTGCCCCATTGGGACTGAACATCACTACCACTCTCAATATTGCGGAGAATTACCCTCTGCTTTCTGTTCTTAAAGTAAGAGGCGAACCAGTTGTAAGCTACTCCCCTTACTCCATAACGGTCCAACTTCTGCAGTAATATTTTGTGGTCAACACAGTCAAAAGCCTTCGTTAAATCAAAGAAAACATCTAGCGTTCGCAACCTTTTATTTAATCCGTCAAAAACCTCATAGAGAAAAGAGAATATAGCATTTTCAGTTGTTAAACCATTTCTAAACCAAACTGAACATTTGACAGCAAATTATGTGAATTTAAATGCTCCAGTAACCTTGTGTATACAACCTTCTCGAAAACTTTAGCAAACACCGATGGCATAGAAATAGGTCTAAAATTGTCAACATTATCAATGTCTCCCTTTTTATAAAGTGGCTTCACTACCGGGTACTTTAATCGGTCAGGAAACCGACCACTCCTAAAGGAAAAGTTACAGATATGGCTGAGAACTGGGCTAACATACATAGAACAATAGTTCAGTATTCTGCTAGATACCCCGTCATATCCATGAGAGTTCTTGGTCTTTAGTGATTTAATTATTAACTCAATCTTCCACTTGTCAGTATCATGGAGGAGCATTTCAGGTAACAGTCTCAGAATACTTTTTTCTAAGAGCTCTATATGATTCCCTGTTGGGACTAGGTTTCTATTTAGTTCACCTGCTATATTCAGAAAGTGATTATTAAATACTGTACATATATACGACTTATCAGTAACACGGACATTCCCACTACGCACTGATTCTATATCCTCGACCTGTCTCTGCAGACCAGCAACTTCCTTTACAACTGACCATATGGTTTTAATTTTATCCTGAGACATAGCTATTCTATCTGCATACCACATACTTTTTGCCTTCCTAATAACATTTTAAGCACCTTACAATACTGTTTGTAATGGGCTGCTGCATTTAGATTTTGACTGTTTCTAACGTTTTGATATAAAAATTGATGTAATTACTCTCAGAAAGACTTCGGGATTTGATGGTCTCTAACTGTTCTATATCTATTAAACTGCAGTGCCTATGTTCTTGTGATTTAGTTTGCTATGTCTTTCGGAGATGCATGCATGTCTGAAGGTACAAACACAGCAGCGATCGTCAACCGTGTGAAATACGAGCACCATATTCCCATTTGAGAACTTAGCTAAACGTTGGTTGCTCTACGTATTAGTCACAACGAACATTTGTGATGACTCGGGACTCAAACGCGGATTTTCCGCTTGACGCGGGAGGTCGCCTTGACCGCCTCGACCACCTATGTACACTCCCTGGACCGACCCAAACTTCCATACGTCACTGCTTTCGTGTACATTCAATAGCAGCGCATATGCTGAAAACCCTGTAAGGAAAGAGACGTAAGAAGAACACAGCTCACAGTATCTACGTGAGTACATGAGGTAGACATACGAGGTGAAGTATGCAAGTGGGGATCGCTGTGTGGAGCGTGCTTGGGTGGACGAGCCTGTGAAAACGATCGCTCGCGTGCAGCGGAAGGTTTGGGTTCGAGTCCCGGCCCGGCAATTATTTTCATTATCACCAGTGCATAATGCAGCCAAAGTTTAGCTATGTTCGCAAATGAGAATATCATTCTCGTAGTTGTGTATCACCTCTAGTAACTAGCGTGGTTGATATGCACAAATATAAAAACAGGAATATGGTTCAAAGTCAAGTGGTCAAAACAGATAAAAAAAACTGCATGCCTCAAGTTTCCACAGAAACAACTGAAATTTGTAGGCGTTAATTAAACCCCACCTAGACTTTTATCCAACGTCACCCAGGTTTCTAATGCGTCTACGCCTGTTGTAAGGCTCTCCCTGAAAAAAAGTGCACGATCAGAGAAACGCAAAATGCCAAGAGAGAAACCGGAATATTACTAAATAGCCTTCCTCTCCTTTGCAAGACGTCACACTTAGTTATCCTCTAAAAATTGGAAATCACTAATGCATGCATACTCACGATCACCCTTTGAAACACCACTTTCTCCCCTGAGGGGAAACTATACCTCTTGTTTTGACGAGGGCTGCCCCTCGTTGAGTTCGCAAGCTGCAAACCACTCCACGAAACCATTTAATTTTTAGTCATTTCAGCCAGTCGACCTCAGGTACTGTATGCAGACGTTTCCATTGAACAATATCTGATATGGCAAACAGTACGTTACACTTCGGCATCCTGTTCGGACTTTGAAACTATCCTTTCCGAAAGGAGCTGGAATACACTTACCATCAACGAAAGTCAAAAGCCATGTGGAGTTTGACTTTCGACCACGTAAATCTTGCCGTTCATTCTTATGCTAGCCATTATTACCAATTTTAAACGTTTTTGTTAAGAAAACCTCCAACACTTCAATACTGTTGCGGAGACCTGGAACTTCTTCTCCTGAGTTACATTTTTCCAACTTGTTAGAAACGTTTTGTTTTTAGATACGTTTTTTTCGAAAATTTTTAATGTTTATCGAAGCCAAAAAAGTTTAATAATCTTTCTGGTCCTAATAAGCTACTATTATACTTTCAGTACCTGAAAACTAACATCCTACCAAATGAAAATGAAGTCCCATTTTTCTTGACAGAGGGTAGGGGAACGACGCGGGAGGCCCGCACCGCCGTTCTAGGCAAAGTCCTAATTAATGGAGGTGGTTCGCCTTAGCCTTCCTCATTCCGTAATAGAGATTATTGATGATAATGAAGACGACACAACAACACCCAGTCATCTCAGGGCAGGCGAAAATCCCTGACCCCGCAGGGAATCGAACTCGGGACCCGTGCACGGGTAGGGAGAACACTACCACGAGACCACGAGGTGCGGACAAATCTACTTTTTAATTTATTTCATATTATTTTCACATAGCATAATTTTGTGTGTGATGCATTCTGAAATGTGTTTCTTTGCACATAGAGATTTTTAACCCGCTGCACTATTATGTTGCGTCTTCCCTTTCATCTTTCCTGTTTGCTTCTTATTTTTTGGTTGAGAATATTTTGTGCATTCACTGGATTATTTTTTTACCTGGTGTACGTCTCAATGTTCCCAGGAAAAGCTTTCCTGTAGATAGCCTGATCAGTTGGTGCCCAGCGGAACACAACTTGGCAGCCTCTTCGCACGTTGCGACTTCCTCTATGAATTTAGAGACAGGCGTCTTACTATTTACTGTGGAGAAATGAAGCTCTCGCCACACAGACGCACAAAGAAACAATGGAATGCGAGTTTCTTACCCATTTTCGCTCTCAGTCTTCAAAAGCCCCATAAGACATGCTCTGATCAGATAGATCTGCATTTCCCCAGCAACACAATGAAAACAGATCGAGCCAATATCCATGATTTCGTATTTAATTGGGAGAAATCGTAAACCTTTCTAATGACGGGAGTTTGAAGAACTACAATGTGGTTTCCTTGGAAAACCGTCCATTTGAACTTAGGATCTGGGTGCTTATCGTATCAGCTGTTCTACGCGCTAGAACCACAACAAATAAACGAACAAGTCCACCTTAATTTCTGCATCTGTTCATTTGATGGCATTTCAAGTTAAATATTATGCGTGTCTAGTATGCCGATAGCAAAACCAGTTTAGAAGGATTATGAAAACACCGCTCGAGCAAAAACAACCTTGCGCCATATGCCGGAAACTATCTCTGGCATCAGCAATAGCGAGCAGGGATATTTTACGGTTGCAGCCAGGAAAAGATACGAAAGAAACCCTGCAAACATGGTAGCCAGATACGGTGACACGTAGGATCTCCAATAGGACACAATCTTAGAGAAAGAGGGCGCAGCCTCGCGACGGAAGGGAGGAGGCGCTCGCGACGTGCTTGCCAGGAGAGAGTCCCGGCAGTGTAACTGCTGAGCGCCTGGCCTGTAGGCTACTCTGCAGCACTGCACAGGCGGCAGTAAAGATAACACGAGCTGGTGGCCCCTCTTTTACGGCTCCGTTTTAAAACCGGCAATTTCCTTAGCGCCGTGACCTGTCCTCCGTGGCCGTAACCCTTACCCTCTGCCCTCTCTTCTCCTCTCTGCACTCTCTCCTCCCACTCGAAGTTCGTTGCGCAGTCCGGCACCTCTATGCAAGATTAATGCCCCACAACCTGCTAGCACAATTTATAAGGCAGTCTAGTATAGCAGTTATTACTTGTTCGTGTAATTATTCATTCAAGGCTTTTCACAGACCCACTAAGAAGAATGTACTGGGACGTGCAACGAGACTTATGTTTAAAAAAAAAAAATTAAAACTGTTTATTATATTACGAATAAACTATGATTTTACTATTTACTGCTACTTTTGGTTATTCCAGTTACTTTTACATTTAACTTGATAACAAAACTGCTGCTGCAGAAAAGATAGTTGCTATATTGATAAATTCTGCTGCCTCGTTCGTTATATTTAATAGTAGCTGACTGAGTACCCAGCATTGCCCAGATGTGTATTTGTAACAATTTTCTCTTAGTCCATCTCTTCCTTCCACACCTCCTTCATCCCCTCTCTTTCCATCTCCTCGGCCCCCTCCCTCCCTTTTCCCACATCTTCCATCCCCATTCTCTGTCGATATCCATCTCCAGTCTCTGTCAGTCTGCTCCTCTACCCCTCAGCCAGCCTGCTCCTTTTCGTTCCGTCTGTCTCCTCCTCTCCTCTAATACTATCTCATCCATCCCCCTCTTCACCTCCGAGATTTCTCTTATGAGTATGTTTAGGACAACTTCCCATTGTGAAGAAGCATGACAGCTGGAGGCATGCAAGCACAAATCTGTAAGTGTTGGTTGGTTGGTTGGTTTGGGGAAGGAGACCAGACAGCGAGGTCATCGGTCTCATCGGATTAGGGAAGGACGGGGAAGGAAGTCGGCCGTGCCCTTTGAAAGGAACCATCCCGGCATTTGCCTGGAGCGATTTAGGGAAATCACGGAAAACCTAAATCAGGATGGCCGGACGCGGGATTGAACCGTCGTCCTCCCGAATGCGAGTCCAGTGTCTAACCACTGCGCCACCTCGCTCGGTCTGTAAGTGTCGATTTACGGTAGACACCTAGTATGCCATCTGACCTCCGCTCAACAAGTATATCTAGAAACGGAAGCTGGCTGTTTTCTTTTATCTCCATTGTGAATTAGATATTCTGGCACAGCGAGAGCAGGTGTTACAGGAAGTCTTATAGGTAATGTCGTCCGTGCAGTCATATTATGAATGTATCGTCTGCATGTTGAAAATAGCAAGAAGGCTTGTATACTGCCGACTCTAGAGCTTCTTCCTCAAAAGTCTCCTTAAGTATATCAGCCACCACTGGAGATAGCGGGCAGTCCATCTGTCTGTTAGTAGTAACTCCCGAGAAACAGGAAGTACGTTGCCGCAAGCACGAATTCGAACTGTTTCGTTAGCGATCGTCCGAAATTATCTTCTACGAAACTTAGGGATTTCTTTAAAGGTAGCCTTGTAATGAGAGATACCACGTCGAAGCTCACCCATTATGTCTTATTGGCCCAGTCGGAAGTTCTGGAGTTGCTAGACGAAACATGTCGAATTTCGTATGTGTTGCTGACATTTGCCACACAAATAGACTAAGTATCGATGTCAAGTGTTTTTCTGGAGAGGTATTCGTTTCTTGTAAAAACTAAGAGGCCCAGTTGCTCGTTGATCGAGTTTCTTCACCTTCTTAATATCTGGAAACGTCTGTTGGAGAAAATCGATGGTCTTCCTTTCCTCTCGGTTCGTTGGATCGTCTTCAGTTCTCTTGTAGCTGTTATTTTCTAATATGTCGTACATTTTTTTTTCGTGAACTTCAAATGTTCAAATGTTTGTGAATTTTTAAGGGATCAAATTGCATAGGTCCCTGGTCCCTGTCGTGTACATCACGTGGTAGTAGGAGTGTACATATCTCAACGTCTGCCGGGAGGACAACATTCTCATCATCTTCTCGGGGCCGCTTAAGTGCTTCCCTCTCTTCCTTTGGCTTCAGAGGGCCACCCTGTTAAGGCAGGCAATGTCTCCTGTCGTATTTCCTCTGCGAGGCGGCTTCTTCCACCACGCTGGTGAACTGCGCTGTTGCTGTGGTTACCAGTGTCGCTGAAACGTTTGGCCCCCTCCTCAAATACGGATGCTTCTCTCAGTACAGTTAATGACAGCTCTCTAAGGATATTTTTGAGATGGTTTGACTACAAGGCTTTCATGTGTAGCAGTTTACATGCAGGTCACCAACTGCCATGCCCGTGGGTTTGAGACCAGCTCAGGGGGAGTGTCGGAGCTAGGTGCAGGTGGGGCGAGAAGAGTTCTTTTGAGATCTCGTCGAGTCTCTGTCATGTATTGTATCCTCTTCCTGACCACGGCCAGACTGGCTATCATGGTGATCCGGTTGTCAGATGGAGTACTGATGCGATGAACGAGCTTCAGGAAAGATGGTATGATTCGGTGCTGGCCGGCCGGTGTGACCGAGCGGCTCTAGATACTACAGTCCGTACCCTCACGACTGCTGCGGTCACAGGTTCGAATCCTGTCTCGGGCATGGATGTGTGTGATGTCCTTAGGTTGGTTAGGTTTAAGTAGTTCTAGGTTCTAGGAGACTGATGACTTCAGATGTTAAATTCCATAGTGCTCGGAGCCATTTGGCCCATTTGATTCGGTCCTCTCGGTGTCTGAGCAGAAAGTCAGGGGGCGCCAAAAGGCGAACTTTCCTGTTCCGAAACTTGTCGAAACTGCTGATTTTGCTGTGTATCTCCTCTCCGTAAGTTTTATCAGTTATGCAAGGCCTGGGACCCAACCTTGACTATGACCAAAGCACAGCGGCCATCTACACGGAAATCTACTCACATCAGATGGAGAAGAGCCCATCACGCGGCAGTATTGTCGTTCATGATCCATCACACTGCGTCGCACTTTTACCATCACCTGGCACCCCACTCCCTCCCCCCCCCCCCCAAGCACCTCAACATGACCGCGGTCCGAGGCGGCCAAATAGAGGATGCGGGAATGTGTGTGTCTGGGAGGGGGGGACGGGGAGAAGAGGGTATAAAGTCGACATCCATCAGTGATCAATCAGACTCCAAGAAGGCCTATAGATGGCAAGAAGTCGGCTTGCCGTAATATCGCGCCTGTTGGAAGACGCCACCCTGCTGAACACCCGAGAATTTTTCAAGATTTTGCCGGGAATCCTAAAACGACATATCAAGAGTTGTAATACTTACTGTGCTGTTCTTCTAGCCTATATTTCCTTCCTAAGGTCCTGAAGGAAGGTGTTCCTTTGTATCCCGCTGTGAGTAACGACGGTGCTTGACATATCATGTAGCAAAGCTTCTTGCTACTCTATTGAGCCTTACGTGTTGGTATCAACATGACATTAAGCAGTCGGAGGCTTTCTTACTTCGATGAGAGGGATACGTTTGAATGACCCTGGTTCTCTAGAAAGTATTGATGTGGTCTCTCTTCATACGTGTTACTTGGTCTCACTTGTTACCGTTGACTGAGATTGGGTTTGATGTAGTATTAACAAAACTAATCGACATGCCTTGGCTTCTACTTACTTTTTATTCAGTGAGCAGTACTATGAGCAGACAAATGGAGTTGCGATGGTCCACCGACATGATGTCATCAAGAGTTGCGGTGACTTGAATTCCCGCTCCGCCTCGACGGGACTTGATGCGGCGCGGTGCTGGGAGCGGTGCGAGAGTGGCGCCGTCTACTGGCAGCCAGTCCTTGCCCGCCACATCGCGACTTCTCTTGGAATCTAGCTGTCCGTCTGCAAGGATCGATGTGTCGGCTCACCTTCCTGCAGCACACCGCTCGCAACACCGCCGTGTTAACATTTTGGTCGGTATAGGAGACAGTGACACTGCCATTGAACTTTATGTTTTTATAAGTGGTTATGAAAGACTTCCCGCTGGCAGTGGAACCTACTGGGCGCTGCTGAAAGACTTAGCTAATGTACTTTAGAGGCAGTTGGGTCTGGCTATTGTACCGGTGCTATTTAATGCAAGCAAATTTATTCTTTTGGTAAACAGACACGTAGTGTGGGCTGCCTTGGGTAAAGAAGTTTTGTGACAGTCTTGTTCATGAATCGAGTTTTAAATTTTTCGTTATACGAAAGAGAAATTTGGAGTACGAATCAGAATACTTGAGGTTTTCCGATGACATTATAATTCTGTCAGAGACGGCAAAGGATTTGAAAGAGCAGTTGGACGGAATGGACAGTATTTTAAAAAAGGTTATAACAAAAACCAAAGAAGAATAAGTCAAGGATAAGCCAACACGAAATCAATTAGGTGATGCTAAGTTAATTATGCTAGGAAATGAGACACTTAAAGTAGTATATGAGTTTTGCTATTTGCGGAGCAAAATAACTGATGATGGTCAAAGTAGGGAGGATATAAAATGTATACTGGAAATAGCAAGAAAGCGTTTCTGAAGAAGAGAAATTTCGTAACATCGAGTATAGATTTAAGTGACAGGAAGTCTTTTCTCAAACAATTTGTACGGAGTATAGCCAGGTATTGATGCGAAACGTGGACGATCAATAGACAAGAAGAGAATAGAAGCTTTCGAAATGTGGTGCTACAGAAGAATGCTGAAGATTAGATGGGTAGATCACATAACTAATGAAGAGGTACTGAACAGAAGCCGGCCGCGGTGGTCTAGCGGTTCAGGCGCTCAGTCCGGAACCGCGCGACTACTACGGTCGCAGGTTCGCATCCTGCCTCGGGCATGGATGTGTGTGATGTCCTTAGGTTAGTTAGGTTTAAGTAGTTCTAAGTTCTAGGGGACTGATGACCACAGATGTTAAGTCCCATAGTGCTCAGAGCCATTTTTGAACTGAACAGAATTGGGGAGAAGAGGAATTTGTGGCATAACTTCAATAAAAGCAGAGATATGTTGATAGCACACATTCTGAGGCATCAAGGAATCTCTAATTTCATATTGGAGGGAAGCGTGGAGGTTGAAACTCGTAGACGGAGACCAACAGATGAATACACTTATCAGATTGAGAAGGATGTAGGTTACAGTAGTCATTCGGAGATGAAAAGGTTTGCACAGGATAGGGTAGAATGGAGAGCTGCAGCAAACCAGTCTTTTGACTGAGGGCCTCAACAACGAGGTGTTGCATTCTTGAAATTATTTATCTGTGTACTAGTTATGGCGTTCAACTCATTAAATCATATACTCATTTGAGCTAAATCATTGGAATCAATTGAAATTCTGGGTCACTACTTGTATCATTATCAATTACTGTGTCCAGGATTGTATTAACGATTTCCCTAACTGATGATCTTCGGATTTTAAAATGTTTGCAATTGTAATAAACGGAAGTTGTTCAAAAGGATGTAGCACCCACTTCCTCCTAGCCATTTCACTCACTACTTCTGTTACAGTGTGACGTATTATTGCCAATTTGTTTTTGTAAGACTCTGAGGAACGTGCCTTAGAGGAAGAAGCTTTTAAATCTGAGTGTTTTTCCGCATATGTAGACGATATCTTAATTGGTAGGCTTCATGGCAATCATAATTTGAATGACTTTTTGGAACACCTGATTTCAACCGACCCAAATATTTGATTCACGATGGAGGTGGAAATGGATGTCTGCCTTCCTTCCTTGGCTGATGGTGCGTTGGCACGTCCAATTTTAGGAAGCCTGCTCCAACTGCCTTGTATCTAGAGGCTGATGTCACCAATCAATCCACCCTGAAGGGGTACCTCGGTTCACAGAACCCATGTCATCTAAGAACTTTGAAGTTTGTCGGCTGAGCAAGCCCATAGTCAGTCACCTTTCGTCAGCATGGTCACAGTGAAAAGCACATCACATGTACTTTACGCTATCGGCCAACTGTGCTCCGGGTGGGTGATGACAATACCGGAGTGGTACCGAAGTTTACGGCCTTTTGGCGTTTCACATGGAGCATTTTGAAAAGGATCTGTCGTATTTTGCGGAAATATGATGTGAAACGTGTTTTCGTACGACCAATTATGATCAGCTTCCTTTTGGGTACCGTAAAGGATTATGGGTTTAACACTGTAGATATTCATTCCTCTTGGTCTGTTATGTGTCTTTTATTTGTAACTTAAGGATATTTTTGTGATGTGTCACGTCGTTGTTGCTCTTATTACGTGCCTTCGAATCTGTTAAACAATTATCTTATTATGGGTTATCCTGAAACACATAATATTGATGTCATTCATTCACCAGTGGACGACGTTTTAGTAAGCGGCCTATTCAGCAATTTTGCAGTACCGCTACTGTTGTTGTTACAGTCGGATGTGGTGAACCACTGAAAACCACACCCAGGCCGGCCAACGTCGTTAGTCTGCCCGGCGGATTCGAACCAGAGCCGCCGTATTTCCCGATATCAGAAACAACGTGAAAACTTGCGCGGCTTTTCGGGCGGGTCTTGTAGCTTTTTCTTGATTAGAATGTACTCCTTAATGGAAATACCTACATCTTTAAATATATTTTGTACAGTTAATTCCTCTGTGGTAACTTTATGGATTCTGATGAGTGGTATTCATTCGATGCAATTGACATCTTCTCATAGGTCACTAAGGTGCTCTATGAGAGACAATTTCCCTTTGTCAGTGAAGCGTTAACTATATATGGGTATGTCATGATGTGAATTACGCATTGCTGGGAAGTAGAAAATCACGATTATATTTGTCGGGTTTTACAACAAAAGTCATGCAGTATTGTGTGATATCGCTTCATCACGAAACCAAAGTACGAGGGCCGTTCAGAAAGTAACTTCCGGTTGATTTAAAAAAAAATACTCCAAGTTAAATAAAAATATTTTAATATATACATCTTACAACTACATCTTTGCACTATTTTTCTACATAGTCTCCATAGCGATTGAGGCACTTATCGTATCTCTTCACAAGCTTTGAAATTCCTTCTGCGTAAAAATCACCCGCTTGTGCCTGGAGCCAGCCTGTGACCGGATCTTTGAGCTCTTCGTCGTCATCAAACCGCTGTGACCCGAGCCATTTCTTCAAATGCATGAAGAGGTTATAATCACTTGGCGCCAGGTCTCGGCTGTAAGGTGGATGGTTGATAACGTCCTACTTGAAGGACTCAAGAAGGGCCGTTGTTCTGCGAGCAGAGTGAGGACGGGCGTTATCGTGCAAAAAAACGATACCGGAAGTCAGCATACCACGGCGTTTGTTCTGAATAGCCCGTCGTAACTTTTTTATTGTTTCACAGTACACGTCTTGATTAATGGTCGTACCACGTTCCATGAATTCAACCAACAACACCCCTTTGACACCCCAAAACACCGTTGCCATCAGTTTTCTGGCAGAAAAATCTTGCGAGGCTTTTCTTGGCGAATTTGAATGTGCCCACATCTTTGATTGTTCTTTTGTTTCAGGGTTCACGTACTTAATCCAGGTTTCGTCACCGGTCACGATTCTGTTTAACAATGGTTCTCCTTCGTCCTCATAACGTGACAGAAAGTCTAATGCAGAGGCCATTCTTTGAGTTTTGTGGTGGTCGGTAAGAATTTTGGGCACCCATCGTGCACAGAACTTACGGTAACCCAATCTTGCTGTCACTATCTCGTACAAGAGAGTCTTAGAAATCTGTGGAAAACCAGTAGACAACTCCGACATTGAGAAACGTCGATTTTCACGAACTTTTGCATCAACTGTCTGAACGAGTTCGTCAGTCACCAATGATAGTCTACCACTCCTCTCTTCATCATGAACGTTTTCTCGTCCACTTTACTTTTAAATAAACGTACCCATTCACGGACAACTCCTTCACTCATAACTCTTGTTCCGTACACGGCACAGAGCTCACGATGAATAGCTGCTGCAGAATATCCTTTGGCTGTAAAAAACCTTATGACAGCACGCACTTCACATTTGGCGGGGTTTTCTATTGCAGCACACATTTCAAACTGCCACAAAAACTAAACTAGCGCAGGTACGACGTTCACTCGACCACGGCTTGATGCCGACTGACCTGTTGAGTGCGTGAACGCACAGATGGCGTCGCTACTCCCCCCACAACCCGCACTGTGACCAATCGGAGGCTACTTTCTGAACCGCCCTCGTACTTAGAATGATTTTCGTCCAAACGTTCCATTAATTTTGCTGGTGTAGTTTCTCAACGCTACGCGATGATGATGTTTGCAGCCGTTTGACGTTATAGGGCAGCTGTGGCTATCCTGCAGCATGCTAAACCAACAAACGACCAAAAAAATGTCAGGGTGAAAATTGCGTGTAACATTTAACGTGATTTTCCATCAGTCTTCCCTCGAGTCATGCCGTTCACTACACACTTGGGTATTGGCTGGTAGTCACAACTTAACGGCGTCCTTCCTCACAGCCCAGCCCCTGCAGCAAACGACTGTACGTGGTGGTACGTATTGTAGGTGCACCATTGGTCAAATTTTCTACTGTCGTCGCCTTGTGTTCCGGAACAGATGCTTGTCTAATGTGGAGGTTCACACGAGATTCTCCTCATCACTTCGCTACCGATCACATTTCTAGACGCCCAGTACCAACACTGATAAAGGTCGTACGTCCCGTTCTCTACATGAACCAACCAGTCCATCTCAGACCCACAATACAACCTCATGAAATAGTGACATCTCTTTGCATATTCGGCAATCCAGTCTAAGGTGGAAAACAGTGTACTTCACATTATAGAACGTATTAACGTTGTCTCCGTTTCCATTAGGTTATGGATCGTGGGATCAGTGGCAGGTTGCAATCCCACGTGAGTACTTAATTACTCTCATGCCGCACTAACAACACGAGACGCGAGAGCTACCGGCAAGTGACTGCCGCCGCGCGGCTTGGGTCAAGCAGCAGTCCACAGCGTGGTTTCCACACTTCATTTGCCGACGACCACCAACCATAGCACACATCATAAGAGGCAACAGACAGAAACAGATCAGCAAATTTCCAACTCCCTGCGCGTTATACGAACAATTGTATCAACATTCGTTTCGCAATTATGATTTAATGCCATGCTCACTGAGCATTCATGGTAAATTATCACACTGGACAATAAAAATACACCAGAATACTCAGAAGAAGGCTGCTGTAGTGGCGTAACGCTGATTTTACCAGTAAGTTTCCAGATATATGACGCGGTACCATGCCCAGAAATATTTCATGTCAGCTGTCACTGACAGGTCAACATACGCAATTTTATGAAATGGACTCGTCATATGGTTGACCCCCAGGGCAAGGATCGGGATTAATTTAAGGAAAACACGTGGAAAGATGGCCCAACTTGAGGCATCATTTATCATTCAAAAAATTTTTTTTTTATTTATTAACAATTGTATCATAAGCCAACTGACGGTTAATAATATCCTTCCCAAATACAAACAAGTGTCTAAGGTTTTTAAATTACAATCAGTAATTCAGAAGGACATTTCCATAATACATAAAATTATAAATAGTACCGGAAGAATATGTCAGCTGCGAATACAATTACGGCCCTATTACATAGCGTTAACTGATCAAATATATCTGCGGTGGCAGTATGTCGGCGCGACTAGCATGACAACTGCGGGCTAATTCCACTTCAGAACTCGAACTTCAGTTCAACAAACGTTAAATAAAAGACATTACGATGCATAGATCTGCACCGGTTATTCTGCTCTCATATAAGCAAGATAGTGCCAAGCTGGTCAAACGCTACCCACATGTAAAAAACCGAAGCAAACAGTAGTACTTGACTAATTGGCCACAAGACTGTCACACACAAATTAAGTACTTTAATAAATTACCGGGCCCCTAAAACCCTAATAAAATGATAATGACAATTAAACCATTTTTTTAAGGAATCAGGAAACTCAGTGCTCAGTTGGCTCAAATGCTTTCCTCACAGGCCCACAAGGGCCTTACAATATTAGAAACACTGAGTAAATCGCTTCCTAATGCGGTGACATCCCCGCCACAGCATGATAGAAAAAGAATCTACATCTACATGGATACTCTGCAAATCACATTTAAGTGCCTGGCAGAGGGTTCATCAAAACAACTTCACAATTCTCTATTATTCCAATCTCGTACAGCGCGCGGGAAGAGTAAACACCTATATCTTTCCGTACGAGCAATGACAATAAACTACACAACCTGAGGCTGGAACGGAAAATCTCCGCACATGCGGCCCGCCGGCACTTAGGCTTGTTGCGATAACGGTAAAGCCAGTGAAGTACAAGGAAAATGTGTCCCTGCCGCGGACCAGCAGAACAGTAACGCGTGAACTGCTGCCGATGCAAAGCTGTTAACATATACCAAACAACAAACATCAAACAAGTTTGATAAGAACTGACATAGGCAGCAATACTTAAACGGACAATTAGAGATTAGTTTCAAGGAGACAAAGTATTAAAACTTCAATAAAGGAGCACCCCGCCCATAATATTGGAAGTTAACTTTCCCAGCAATAACAAGAAACCGCGTAAGGCAACGGTCCCGAGTTCGAGTCTCGGTCTGGCACACAATTTTAATCTGCCAGGAAGTTTCATATCAGTGTACACTCCGCTGCAGAGTTAAAATCTCATTCTGGAAACATCCCCCAGGCGCCGGGGTGGCCGAGCTGTTCTAGGCGCTTCAGTCTGGAACCGCACTATCGCTACGGTCGCAGGTTCGAATCCTGCCTCGGGGCATGGGTGTGTGTGATGTCCTTAGGTTAGTTAGGTTTAAGTAGTTCTAAGTTCTAGGGGACTGATGACCATAGAAGTTAAGTCCCATAGTGCTCAGAGCCATTTTAACATCCCCTAGGCTGTGGCTAAGCCATGTCTCCGCAATAACCTTTCTTCCAGGAGTACTAGTACTGAAAGGTTCGCAGCAGAGCTTCTGTGAAGTTCTGAAAGTAGGAGACGAGATATTGGCAGAACTGAAGCTGTGAGGACGGGTCGTGAGTTGTGCTTGGGTAGCTCAGATGGTACAGCACTTGCCCGCGTAAGGCTAAGGTGCCGAGTTCGAGTCTCGGTCTGGCAAACAGTTTTAATCTGCCAGGAAGTTCCATATTAAATGAAATTTCATAGGAATTGTGCAACGCGACCTTCCAGTACTGGTGGTGGTAAAAGTGTACTTAAGTAGGTACATTACCGTCGCTTTGACATGTCCTACCGCTCCTGCAATCTACCGTCTGTAGTAAATGGTTTCTTAAATTCGTGTGCTCCACGAAATTACTGGCCCCTGTGGGTTATTTCTGGGTATTAATAATTTCTAGCGGAAGGCTTTAACGAACCGGTCAAAATTTGAACGCAATGGATAACGCATTTTTTTGAACCACTAAAGAAGGCTCCTATACAGGGCTCAATAGGCAATATATAGCTTTTATTTGCTCTCATGACCCAGAATTCGACTGTGGCACTGACTGCCACCTATTCTTTATGATGGATGGAGTAAATAATAAGTCGAGGGTAGAGATTAATTGATATTTATTCACTACCGATGGTATTTCAACAACTAGTGTTTCTCTTACAATGTACATCATCAAAATCGGTCTCTAGTTAACATGGTTCAGTTTCGCCACGTAATTATGGAATTGAACAGAGGAGCGCAGACCTGGGAACCGCACAGTTATACCTAAACCCACGGTTATTACATTCAGTTGCTATAGATTACTCAGAACAAGTTCCGCAAATACACTACAAGCAAAACTAGGTCAGGGTGGAAGAGTATTTCGCAAATCTTTATCAAATCAGTGGGCATTAATATCCGATACTTTTCCTGGTGGCACGAGTATTTTACTTAACGCACAACATCGCCAACAAATCATATTGTTGTGGGGGTGCACAAGAAACATCACTTCAATGCTGTTCAACACACATGGCCAAGTTTCGGTAGCCAACAGAAACCCAGAAAAATGTGGACACACGATTATTCCTTCCCTATTTTACACTCACTCACTATCGTATGATTATTCATTGTGTACAATATATTTTCAGACCGAAACTACAATTTATCAATGCGGCGGTTGCTCCAACCGACCACGTGGCGCGAAAGCAAGTTCACAAAGAAAACATATGAAAAATAAATAAAAATCCCCAAAATATTACTCTACATGGAAGAGCAGATTAAAATACATTGAATGAGTGAATTTCCGTTAAGCACAGAGCAATAAAATGACCGTGAGCTTAAGGCACATGGTGCTTTTCCTGAACAAGGCACTAGCGCAAGGTCTACTGAAATTCGGGTAAATTAAGAAAATCAATTCCCTTATGGGCTTCAGTGGTAATTTCGCACCTGGTTTCAACATCTGGACTTCATTACAGAGCAGATTTCAGAGAATCTAATACCTGTGTTAACATTACCAAAACGAGAGCTGCGTCTCCATGTCTGTCCAGCACCACGACCCAGGAACAAGTGCTCTTCCCACCGAATTCGCCTAACCGTTCCGCTTACAAACGTGATGGGGTTGGCGGGCCAACCTGACAGAGCCAATACGCGCGCCTACATGTCATCTTTGCCCTGACTTGCAAACTTGGTCTCTGATAAACTTGTTCACACTTGGTGGGGTTGGTACCACCCTACCCCAGAACGACCATTCATGCAGTTGGCTCTGAGCACTATGCGACTGAACTGCTGAGGTCATCAGTCCCCTAGAACTTAGAACGACTTAAACCTAACTAACCTAAGTACATCACACACGCCCATGCCCGAAGCAGGATTCGATCCTGCGACCGTAGCAGCAGCGCGGCTCCGGACTGGAGCGCCTAGAACCGCACAGCCACCGCGGCCGGCCATTCATGCAGTGTTACAATCTGTGCCTAAAGCTTTCTTCTAGTTCACACACTCACTCATTTATACCGTCCAGGCCGCACAGTGGAAAGGAAAATGGGAAACGTGGTATACAACAGAAAAAACTTCAATAAATATCACTGTTTAGTCCATTCTCTCCTTTTGGACACCAGCTGAGTTATTACCTGGAAGAGAAGAAACTCTTGCTAATAATTTCTGCGTGCTAGCAATTTAATAAAACATTGGAACGGTACAACAAGTTTGCAACATTTGACAGTTAGTCTGCCAAGACCGCACAAAATAATATCATTGACACAGTGTCAATTGCAGCATATATTCTCAGCATTGTGAATGTTCTATAAGTGACATCATCTCTCAATTTAAAATACAGATGGGTACACATTATGCAAACACAACGAACTATTGCAACAAATATTCAGAGCATCCTTGAAAGTTCTAGAAACGATATCACCTTAAGTAATTAATCACAATTGTACAATACAGATGGGTACATATTATGGAACCACTTAATTGTTTTAACACACTGTGAATTGGAACACTCATAACAAAGGGGGGGGGGGGCAGTTAGTGGTTCTCAATAGGCATCACAGAAGTTCTGTTCAAAATATTAAAATGAGTAAATATTCACGTAATTACAGATACAAATAAATACACATGTTGGAAACACTCTTAGTTATGTCAAGACACTGTGAGATTAAACATTTATAGCAAAGGTGGCAGTTACTGTTTAACAGCACATCAAAAATGAATAAACAATCACTTAATAAAAGTATATCGCCTTCAGGGGCTACAAAACATTTTCTATTATTCGTCCTATCAGAAACTCTAATAAAAACTCTAATTTCAGTTTCATTAGATATTGAGCCTGCTAGCCTACAACTAAACGCCTAATAACGTATTCTCATTATTGATTGCAATAGAGCTACGTGGGCCATGAAAGCAATGTTATGAACAATTATATAGGCACAAATAGCTCACAAAACAATGTCCCTTTACCCATGTCTTAGGTCCAGTTAAAATCAAGTATCTTATCTCTGCTACACCGAGGCTTATGGCCGCCTTGTCATGACACACACTTAATTCTGGTCAGACAGGATTGAGACAAACATTGTCGGCCTAGGTTCTGATTAACTCATTAGACGTACATCTTGCTTTGGGTCAGAAAATTTACCCCATCTTACATCCCCAGTTTCAGGCTGGTAGATGACAGACTAACGACATGCACCTTACTATACTTCTAACTATAGAGATAATACTTTATGTTAAAGCCAACGGTCCTCTCCTTTTCCTCTCTGCTCAGAATCCGCTACGAAGTCATCAAAGAAGGATACACTAATGACATGACTAACCTAGGACAAGTACCATTTTATCCATCTTACTCAACATATTAACATGAATAATGTACAAGATTCTCTGTTGAGTTTAGAGTGGCATGATACTAGAAAGAAGGGGCTAGCTCTCTGGTTAGGTCGGTTATCACTGGCACTTCCTACACTTAAGTAGTCACACGCCACTGTTAATTCACACGCACACAATCTAGGGTTATCGTCGGGGAGGGCTTTCTTCCAAAGTAACTTGGGGGGGCGGGGGGGGGGGGGGGGGTAGCCTATTACACTCTGCCGACTCTCATTCCTCACACGTTGTCTCCTTAAGTTTTAATTGCGCCCAGCACAAATGTCCTCTGTGAAATTCTGGCGGCCAGCTAGTTGTCCGTTGGCAGTGAACACACTGTTAAAGCGATTGCCTTTGTTGTCGTGCAAGCATGACTAGTGGAATGGGCTGGACTAAAGGTACAGCAGCTCCCGTAAGCCCACTTAAATCAGCTGTCATATAATCGTTCTGAACGTTTGTGGCCCTTTATGGCTTGAAGTTTTCCTACTGTCCTCATTCAACCGCTAAATTATTGTGTGGTAGGTTTACTCACCAAAAGGCAGATGGCCGGTTAAAATGGACGCCTATAATACTAAGGGCTCCTCAGCACGGAGTAAGAGTTTGTGCAAATACGAACCAGCACACGCACATGACTCACACGTGAGTACCTAAAGGACGAGCGCATACGACTTTAGTTAGAGGCCAAATCCGATAACTCACCCCAGGAAGAGTCTTAAGATCTACAACAAAAAGGAATTACAATCAGTAGTATCAAATAATGATAAAAAACAATGATTTCCAGTACCAGATTAAACGTTTACTGGATTATAGCTTACAGAAACCTCCAGATTGACAAAAATGGTTCAAAAGGCTCTGAGCATTATGGGACTTAACATCTGAGGTCATCAATCTCCTAGAACGTAGAACTACTTAAACCTAACTAACCTAAGGACACCACACTCTTCCATGGCAGAGGCAGGATTGCAGGATTCGAACCTGCGACGGAAGCAGTCGCGCAGTTCCGGGCTGAAGCGCCTGGAACCGCTCGGCCACAGCGGCCTGCTCCAGACTGACGCACACAGCCCCAAAAGTGGTCACTGAAAGGCATAAAGGTACCGGATTCTTGGTCAGGAATTAAAAGCCTTCCAGCATAGTGCTTAATGAACAGTTTTCATACATAATTTCAAATAAATTCCACGGATGCCAACAGCTTCAAGACTTCGTGTGG
This sequence comes from Schistocerca serialis cubense, assembly GCF_023864345.2. Classification (NCBI taxonomy): domain Eukaryota; kingdom Metazoa; phylum Arthropoda; class Insecta; order Orthoptera; family Acrididae; genus Schistocerca; species Schistocerca serialis. Next base: position 644,709,900 of record NC_064638.1, on the reverse strand, counting down.
ACGCCGGATAATACTGCCCTGCTGCTCGTAGCTGCTAACAAGTTATCCGACACATCTCGGCGTCTTTAGCCCACCACAACTGACTGGAGCACTTCACAACCTGGCTGCACGCGACGAGAGCTGCTCCTTGCCCCATAATTCGCCGGTAGCAACGGTCAACGCTGCAGGAACACGCGGCTCCATATTGCCCAACGGTCAACTGTTTCAAGTCGCTGCAATCGCCAGGACGCCGATTATTCAGACGATCCCGTCCAACTCCGTGTTCCATACACCACTCACTAATCACACAGCCCCAGAGGGGACACAAAACCCGGCAAAGAGGATGCGAGATGGCCGGAATCGATGAAACGCGCGCACAAGCGGCGCCTGTACAACATCGCGCGCACCCTTCCATAAGCCGCGATGGCTCAGTAGGGAAGACATATAGTGACTGTAGTGTGTTCCTAGGTTCTCCGCTTGATACAGTTCATTGAAACTTTGTCTGTGGGCTTTCGCGGTATAATTGCCGCCTGTCTTGACGCGTCTTCCATTTCAATTTTGTCATCCTTTCGTATGACGTTGTTTTGTAATTCAAACATTTGAACATTTGTTCTGTCGTTCTATGTGTAGGTTCAGTACCCTCTTTCAGTAGTACTTCGTCAAAACTTGAGTGGTGTTCTAGGATCCGTCACGCGAGTGTTCTGTCAACAGTCTGTTTGCATTTTGTGAGTATCCTACAAATGAGCAGATGTCTGCTCTCTACCTTGCCTACAACTGAACCTATATGACCAATCTCGTTCTTGTAATTGAATAGTCTCGGCAGTCACAATCAGTTGACTTAAAATTTTTCTGGGTATGGTACTGGGTCGTATGAGAAGTAATTGTTACTGGTGAAAGAGAAGTTTCGGCTACGGATATAGTAGCCTTCTTTTGTGTCTACTGGTGTGATATTGCTGTCCATAGTAACTTATGAGTTGTCAGACTGCTCACAAAGCATGACAATCGTTCTCAGATGACACGGAAGGAGTGAGAACTTCTTAGCAATAGATTCCTGTTGTGGAGCGAGTGCCTCTTGAACTGTGTTCTATGACTGATAGTGATCGGTGGATGAAGTGTCCATATTTTCCATCCTACTAGACGCAGGCGGTTACTCGCCGGTAGCGTTCGTATCTCGTGTTGTTTTGCGGCGTGTTGCGCTCTGGTGGCTGGCATCCAGGATAGGACAAGTCTGAATTTCTGTTCATGTTGTTACGGTGTTTTAGCATTTAGATGGCTGCTCTGATCTTGCGTTTCACCATCTAGCAACCCTACCACAACAAAGGTCAAAATTTAATAGTGATTGTGGTGTTGCTCACGCTGCTAAATACTGTATTTTTGGGCAACAACAAAGTTATTATGTGGCAGGTGTCATTAGAGCACAGTTATTAAAGTCATTTCATGTAATAATGAATAAACTAGGCACTCATCTTTTCGTGTTTACAACGCTGGTCTCGTTGTAAAATAATGGCTCAATCGTCGAAAATCTAGGTGGTGATGATTCCAAGCTCTAATGCAAAGAGGCCTAGGTTTTATTTTGCTATATTCAAAAGTTTTGTAGATGCGCTTCACAAACCAATCTTGAAGATTAAACCTTTCAAAGTTAGCACAATGGTGATGTTAAAAAAATAATCAGCACTCCGAATTTAAGTTACACTTCCTTTTTATTGCTTTTGTTGCAATATCGCGTAACACACAAAACATCACTTCACAATACAAAACATACTTGAAAACATCTTCCTCACTGTTAAAGTTCACATTTTATAAGCTGACTACAATACGCGTCTTTCCAACATGACGTCCAAGACTTGACTTTTTCAAGGTCCGACTCTAACTAACTAACTACTAACTAATAATCGCTTACGCGCCCAAAAATCAGAGTTACAAGTAAGACAAAGATCATAGTGACAAAAGAAAGAATACAAATAAGAATAATATCATTGCAATATAAACATATCGATGTATCACAAATGAAATCAAATCTGAATGTTGTCTCAGAAATATGTTAAGTAGTTAACAGAAACACAGTAGAATATCGCTGGCATCGAGAGGTTCAGGTGAGGTGCCGTAATGGTTACGTAATTCAAGTACCATTACAACCACCAATCGCCGCTCGGCAAGTACGCCTGTTTCATTTTTATTACCTTGCCACACCCTTTCTGGCATTCAGTCAGTGCAAATTTGTTGTCCTGCCAAATTTCGTTTGTAGTGCTCGTGTTGCAAGTGCTACTGGCCTGCTGGGTTCGCCGATATAGATATCTGCACACACATTCCTCCTTCTACACAGCTGCGGTGAGTATAGTAAACAATCCTCCGTAGGGGGAACTCAAGTCGCTAATCTTCCACAAAGCCGGCCAGGGTGGCCGAGCCGTTCTAGGCGCTACAGTCTGGAACCGCGCGACCGCTACGATCGCAGTTTCGAATCCTGCCTCGGGCGTGGGTGTGTGTGATGTCCTTAGGTTAGTAAGGTTTAAGTAGTTCTAAATTCTAGGGGACTGATGGCCTCAGAAGTTAAGTCCCATAGTGCTCAAAGCCATTTGAACCTTCCACAAATCTAGTTTATTGGGAAAAAAAATGGTATGCTCGTCTGCTCCGAAGAACCAGAAACAAATAACTCTTGAAAATGACTCACAGGCTGAAGGCTTTCGCTCAACAACTCAAAGTCTCCTACTTCGTCGAGTTTTTCGCAAACTAATACTTACGAAGTTCCACTTCTGCACACGGAAACTAAGTTCCACGAGAGTTTACTTTAGTACGTGCGCAGTTACGTAGATTCTTGGAAAAACGGAATACAGTCAATTTTCTACGAAAGCTTCTGAACCAGGTTATTACAACGAACCAGGGAGAGCGGGCCGTCGCCAGAGCTGCAGAGGCCAGGCAGTGTCCATCGAGGAGGCAGCTAGTTGGCAGCAGGCAGCAGCGTCGTAGTGGAGCAGCTGGTCGAATATACCTCTGGCTCGACGTGCACTGCCTCTCCACGGCGATGCGCGGACCTAAATACTATCTCGCGGCCTAATGCCGCAGGAACTACGTGCGTCGCGGATGCAAACAGGTCCCACACCCCTAACCCTCCCCTCCCTAATCCCGTGGTGGCGCTCCTACGGCTGCAAATCTGTTTTCTGGTGAATTGTGGTTCTATGGCATGTAGGCAACCGGTGACGTTGTTGCGCCAGATGGGTTATCGGCGTACACGGGGAACGGTGCAAGATTTCACAAAGTATCTACTTTGATGGAGCCTAGCACATCCTGGATCTCGCTGCTGCTGTAGAAGACAGGCAGGACATGAACCTGGATAAGATGTTTACCATTCCAACCAATGACACTCTTTAGCTAGGATAAGAGCGCTGCCGACTGCACTTATTTGCCTGCTATCTTGCTTTATTTTGTTCGTTACCATGGCCTTGTGGATCGCTTTATGGTTATAACCATTGGCCAACAATGTCAGCATTTTGAGCTCAGGAGCTATGAAGCAGGCATCAATTATGCGCTGCACGTTGATAGCCATAGAAGGGTTGACTATGTTCTTCTGTGCTGGTGGTGGTTGGTTCAAATGGCTCTAAGCACTATGGCACTTACCATCTGAGGTCATCACGCAGCCTGAGGTAGCCTGCGGGGTACAGATGTAGATGTAGATGATGCAGAAGTATAATCAAAAGCGAAATATTTGTGACAAGGAAAAATATGAATGTTATTGCTGCTCGTTTGACTCGCAGCAATTTAAGCTGTCGTCTTAGGTTCCTGCCTAATAACACACTCGGAAATCGCCATATATTCGGAAATAAATAGGCAAATATTTATTTCATCCCTCATTTTACAATTAGACGGAAATATAACATTACTGCAGTATTGCAAGACATACTTACATTAAATTCATAAGAAAGTTCCAGGAAGCGCTAACTACGCTAAGATGAAAAACAGGAGTGTACTGTGACGTGAGCATACTGCATTCGAATCTGTAATCCACTACATTTTCCATTGCCCTATGCCGAAGTCATACATCTTTCGTCTTTTGTCTTGGGAATTATAGGATCTGTTGAAAGCTTATATCGTTCGTGCATAAGTAACAGACGTTTAATGGTGTTTGTGATAAATCTTTAATGAGTGATTGCCTTGAAACGACATACTGCAAGTCACTTCCATTTGGATCAATTGGGTGTTGTAGTTATAACGTATTCACATAGATCACGTGTTCAGGTATACTGTACACGTATAACAAATAATATTTATTCATTTGTTACTGTGCCAAGTGTTGCTAATTTACTAAACTGTAATTTATAAACTGAAATTTTTGCGAACAATCGTCAAATCAAAGATACCACTGTTAAAAATTGTATAAGGCACAAATTAGTTTACAGCAGACAATATATGAGGAATAGAGTTTCTCGGTGCGCGCAGTCTTTAAAAATACACAATGAATGCTGTTACAGATATAAATATTGATACAGACAGACAAGAATAAGGGGAAAACAGCACAAACAACACATTACGTTTCTATGTCGTCTCTAAAGTTTCGAAGCGATATGATCTGATACACATGTCCTCAGCCGTACCAAAGGTGAAACCGGAAGTTAGCTTGTACTCGCGTACGTAAATAAACTTGTGAAATATACTGCAGTTGCATTAACGTCATTTGTGATACATCGCGCAAAAGACGAACAAAGGCAGTATCTGTGTATGCTTCGAAATGTGCTTGTTGACACCAGACTGGCACGCCTACATTGTTTGCTCAGGAAGCTACTCAGAACAAGAGGCTGTTATTTCAGCAGTTCCAGCAGTGTTGATATGACTCAGCGCACACTCAGACAGTGCGTGGTTTTTACTCCGCCTACAGCACACTGCTTTCGATCATTGCCTGAACAGACCTACACCAGTGCTTCGACAGGCCCCGTTCCACACCATCCATCCAAGTAAATATTTTGATCGTGTACGAAGTCTGTAGTGGAGTCAGCTCAATTTGACAGTAGAGTACCTACAATAGCGTTCCTGCAATGTACTCTATACAATATGAGACGGCAGCTACCTTAGCGTACCAGGATCCACCACATTCGTTTTCTTCCTTCTTACATTATTTGTTTATAGTAGTGGGTAGAAAAGTTGTCGGCAGCGCTATGTACCAGACCAAATTTAACTAAAACTACCGTCGTGACTATTACCTGAGACGTATGATGGAGATAACCATAAGTGTCTTGACCTACTTTGGCGCGTGAGCTCTCCATAGTTTATAGGAAAAGTTCTTTGATCGAGGAACAATGCTTTAGATTTAATCTGATAAGGGTTTTACATTGATTTCTTTCATGCATTTATTACGTACACAAGGATTTCATCCAACTACAGTGTCACCTTGCCCGCAAAATTATATGATTGACTACAGGAAGAAGGAACATTACAGCTTATGGTCCCATCGAAGTCACTAAGATACGGACTACAGTCCTGGAAGGTGAAAAGACAGTGAAGGAATGCGCCGTGTGCTTCTCAAACACAATACTTATGCATTTTTCGAAGTAATTTAAAGAAACCACGGGAAAACTAAGGCTAGGTAGACGGAATGGGATTTCAACGGCCTCCTCACTTGATTTTCCGTATCATTCTATGTCTAATCTCAAATCCGTCAGGTATTCCATGACTCTCACTGTGTCCAGTGACTGATCGCGAATATTACGTCCTTAAATGATATCAGTTCTTTTATATGAATGCGTGGTGTCTGTTCTTTCGGACATGTAAATTGTATGGGGAGAGGAACGAAGCTAAAGGGAGGGAACTAATGCTATCTGCTGCATCGAGACACTGTGCGTAATCAGCAGCGATAAGTGAAAACGTGTGCCGGACTGGAACTCGAACCCGGGATCTCCTGCTTCCTAGGCAGCTGAGTGAATCACCCAGTGTTCATCGCAAATGCGCGGACTAACTCGACTCGCTCTCTGACCGACTCACATTCGCACCTAGCGCCACCTATCCACAGTCCCTTTGCGGGTCCCTCCATGCTTGCTAATTTTTAGATTCCTACTGGAAATTGAACGTAAATGTGCTTCTGCATTGAAGTTTCCGAATTTATTGCCCATTGTGGTTAATGAACTATATGAATGTGGTGTCCGTTCTTTAAGCTTTGGCGCTAGGTGGTAATTTGAACCGGCCAGGGAGCGTATCGAGACAGTCCACATATTTGCTATTAACACAGTGTCCGTGTGGCGCACCGATTAACGCAGCTGCCAAGTAAGCAGGAGATCCCATGTTCAAGACCCAGTGTAACACAAATTTTCAGTTCAGTCATCGCCACTGATTCTGCACAAAGATTCAAACGGGCGATATCATTAGTTCCTTCCTTTTTCCTTTCTTTTCTCCCCCCCCCCCCCCCCCCCCCCCCCGCCATTCAATTTACATGATCAGTTCCTTAGTCATACGCACGTGTACTGCATTAAATTTACTGATGCTGAAGGCGACCAATCTCTCTTCACACCTTTACCGTTTGCAAGTATACTTGCTTCATCAGTGCCACAGCAGACAGTTCAGTAGGAGAGGAATGAACATATCTAAAAAGGGCAAATACAAAAGTTAGACATTCATGGATGTAAGGAAGGTGGCTGCAAAGGAGCTTTGGGCATCCGAAGAAGTATCAGGGTTGTTCGTAAGTAAGGTCCGATCGATCGCGAAATGGAAACCACAGTGAAAATTATATATGTGAGGCTCATCGGCCATTTGACCATCTTCTTCTGTGCAGATGCACAAACAGTGCCCCAACTCATACGGGAATCGGTGATAAAGCAGCGAGTAATGGGTATGATGGGCAGGGGCACTATGAATATAGTGCGGGACAATAAGTTGCGAGTGTCGGTCTCACGGGAGACGCGCCAGAGATAAGTCTCTGTTGTCGCAATGACCTATGTGTCATCGGTGGCTCAAATGGATAGAGTGTCTATGACGTAAGCAGGAGATCCCGGGTTCGAGTCCCAGTAGGGTACACAAATTTTCAACTCCACTCGTTGACTTATATCAACGCCTGTATGCAGCTAAGGGTATTCATTTCATTGTAATTTCACACCAAAAATTCGATGAAACTTTGCATAAATTTGTCTCTAGCATACTTGTTGATCGCGCCTCGTCGCTCGTTTCAGTTCTGAGCGCACAGTTAGCACGTAAAGATGCATAGAAAATAGTGTTTCTTGCCAAATACGAAGGCCGTTCGGAAAGTAAGGTCAAATCGGTCGCAAAATGAAAACCGAAGTGAAAATAATTTTTTTTTTTAATTTGTAACAGTTAGCCACATCTTCCAGATACAAGTCTAAATTGTCGCCGCTCCGAGCTAAAATTAGTCGTGGCATTGTACAAACTTTCCATTGCCACAGTCACAGAAAGCAAACCACCGCCAACTCTCTTCGCTGGTCTGCCTTTCGATGTTTGTGCCAAAATGTTGTCTTCGTAGCCAGCAGTTGATGCAGGCATAGATGAACAAAAGAGGGAGCCAATTAATGGCTGTATTGTAGGTGATCAAACACTTCCATCGAAAACGCAGCAGGAGCATCTACATTGGCCCGTCGGAATACGGCTGAAAATTATCTTGGAGAAAAAAAACGCATGACATTCATGTTATGTGGGCTGCATAGTTTCAGGAAAGATGCTTCAGATGGCTCTGAGCACTGTGGGACTTAACTTATGAGGTCATCAGTCCCCTATAACTTAGAACTACTTAAACCTAACTAATCTAAGGACATCACACACATCCATGCCCGAGACAGGATTCGAACCTGCGACCGTAGCGGTCGCGCGGTTCCAGACTGTAGCGCCTAGAACCACTCGGCCACCTCGGCCCGCAGTTTCAGGAAAAATTTCTCACCAAATTCACATACTTGGGGGAGACACTGTTGTTTTAGTCGTTTCTACGTGATCACTTTGCGGTCTGAACTACACTCCTGGAAATGGAAAAAAGAACACATTGACACCGGTGTGTCAGACCCACCATACTTGCTCCGGACACTGCGAGAGGGCTGTACAAGCAATGATCACACGCACGGCACAGCGGACACACCAGGAACCGCGGTGTTGGCCGTCGAATGGCGCTAGCTGCGCAGCATTTGTGCACCGCCGCCGTCAGTGTCAGCCAGTTTGCCGTGACATACGGAGCTCCATCGCAGTCTTTAACACTGGTAGCATGCCGCGACAGCGTTGACGTGAACCGTATGTGCAGTTGACGGACTTTGAGCGAAGATGTATAGTGGGCATGCGGGAGGCCGGGTGGACGTACCGCCGAATTGCTCAACACGTGGGGCGTGAGGTCTACACAGTACATCGATGTTGTCGCCAGTGGTCGGCGGAAGGTGCACGTGCCTGTCGGCCTGGGACCGGACCGCAGCGACGCACGGATGCACGCTAAGACCGTAGGATTCTACGCAGTGCCGTAGGGGACCGCACCGCCACTTCCCAGCAAATTAGAGACACTGTTGCTCCTGGGGTATCGGCGAGGACCATTCGCAACCGTCTCCATGAAGCTGGGCTACGGTCCCGCACACCGTTAGGCCGTCTTCCGCTCACGCCCCAACATCGTGCAGCCCGCCTCCAGTGGTGTCGCGACAGGCGTGAATGGAGGGACGAATGGAGACGTGTCGTCTTCAGCGATGAGAGTCGCTTCTGCCTTGGTGCCAATGATGGTCGTATGCGTGTTTGGCGCCGTGCAGGTGAGCGCCACAATCAGGACTGCATACGACCGAGGCACACAGGGCCAACACCCGGCATCATGGTGTGGGGAGCGATCTCCTACACTGGCCGTACACCACTGGTGATCGTCGAGGGGACACTGAATAGTGCACGGTACATCCAAACCGTCATCGAACCCATCGTTCTACCATTCCTAGACCGGCAAGGGAACTTGCTGTTCCAACAGGACGATGCACGTCCGCATGTATCCCGTGCCACCCAACGTGCTCTATAAGGTGTAAGTCAACTATCCTGGCCAGCAAGATCTCCGGATCTGTCCCCCATTGAGCATGTTTGGGACTGGATGAAGCGTCGTCTCACGCGGTCTGCACGTCCAGCACGAACGCTGGTCCAACTGAGGCGCCAGGTGGAAATGGCATGGCAAGCCGTTCCACAGGACTACATCCAGCATCTCTACGATCGTCTCCATGGGAGAATAGCAGCCTGCATTGCTGCGAAAGGTGGATATACACTGTACTAGTGCCGACATTGTGCATGCTCTGTTGCCTGTGTCTATGTGCCTGTGGTTCTGTCAGTGTGATCATGTGATGTATCTGACCCCAGGAATGTGTCAATAAAGTTTCCCCTTCCTGGGACAATGAATTCACGGTGTTCTTATTTCAATTTCCAGGAGTGTAGAAAGAGCATACTGAACATACTACCCGATACATCTGTGCAGGTTCCATCGGATTTTCACGGTGGTTTCCAATTTTCGCCTAAACGGACCTTACTTCCTGAATGCGCCTCCTATTAGTGCATGTCAGAGATGTCGACTAATTTCACGCAGCCCACACAACATAACCGTCATGGATTTCCGTCTTCAGTTTCTGGCTGCACGCTGCAAGGGGAAATGAGGACGAATCTGAAGCGTTCTCGAAGGAAAATGTTTGATCACCCACTATACATCCCTGACTTCGCTGCCTCTGATTACATGAACCTTAGATTATGAAGACACCATTTTCGCACAAAGCTGCATATCGAGTTAGCGAACTGGCGTAAATCACATGAGGCTGTCTCGTATTACTAGGGTATTGGAAAGTTGGTACAACGCTATGATAACTGTCTCTGTCGGAGCGGCGAATATGCAGAGTAGTAGCGGGAAGAAGTAGCCAACTGTTACAAACGAAACATTTCGCGAACGACCAGACCTGCTTTCGAAACAACCTCCATATTTGAACTGATTGATGAAAGAATGAAGTACAAAAATTTACAGAGAAATTCAGTAATACAAAAATATAAGTCACTAAGGAAAAAAAAGGACATGTAGGGGGGGCTAAGGCGAAATGATTGCAGGAAAAATGCGAAGAAATCTATAAACAAGTAATGATCGGAAGGTCTTATTCAGCATTTAGAAAATTCAGAACACCTATTGATGAAATGAAAAACAAGGTCGTCAAAATTAAGAGTGTAATGGGAATTCCACTGTTCAGCGCTAAAGAGAGGGAGACCTCTTCTCTGATAATGGGACTGAGAAAGAAATGTGAGCCAATATGAGAGTATTAGGGGAACCAGTGCGAGAGTCAGAGTTTAACAGTGCGTTGAAGAGATGCGATCAAATAATGCATAATAGATAGGTAAAATACCTTCCATATTTCTAATGTCACTGAAAAAAGTGTCAATCAAGCGACTATTCATATTGCTGACTAGAGTCTAAGAGACATGTCGTAAGTTTTTAGGCAAAATATCATCCACAGTATCCCAAAGATAGCAAGGTGAGGTCAATAAGAAAACCATCGAACAAGCAGATCAGCGGCTGAAGTATCCAAGTTTCTGACAAGAATAAAATAGGGAAGAATGGAAAAGGAAATTAAGGATCTGTTACGTGACGCATCAGTCTAGCTTTCGGAAAGTTAAGGCCTTCAGAAAGGAAGTTCCGGCTTCGTGATTGATAATGAAAGGAAGACTTACGAAAAATCAATACACTTTCATTCGACTCTTCGATCTTGAGAAGGTGCCTGACAATGTAAAATGTTGCAAGACGTTCGAAGTTCTGGGAAAACGAAGATTATGCTGTAGAGGAGGGCGGATAATATACTATAGTTACAAGAATCAAGGGGAAACAATAAGGACAGAAGACAATAACTAACGTCTCGTATTAAAAGGGGAGTAAGACTGGAATGCAGTCTTTCGCTCTTACTGTTGAATTTACACATTGAAGAAGCAAAGACGGAAATAAAGCAAAGACGCAAGAACGGGATTAATATTTAGGGTGAAGGGATTAATATTCAGGGGGTGTAGCAGAAATCAGCTTAGTGATAAACTTAACATGTAACTTGTAACTTGAAGTATATGAAGTTCAGGAATTCTGCTACCTTGGAAGCAAAATAAACCATAACACGAGAATCAGGGGCGACATGAAAAGCAGATTAGAATAGGTAAAGAGATAATTCCTGACAAGGGGTAATCTACTAGTGTGAAAAATCTGCCTTCAATGAAGAAACAAATTCAGGGAATGAGAAACGCAGTATTCAGTGTTAGTGAGTCATCGACTATGGGAAAATCCCAAAAAAAGGAAATGGATGTGTTTTTAGGTGTGGTGTTACAAAACAATGTCGAAAATTAGATGGACTGATAAAGTAAAATATATGGACGCTCTCTGCAGGTTAGGCAAGAGATGAACACAACGAAAACACTAAGAAGAAGAAAGGACACGATAGTAGGACAAGGATTAAAACATGTGTTAAGACATCAGGGAATAACTATCAAGGTACTAGGAATAGAATGAGCTCTGGCGCGTAAAAACTGGAGGGAAAGACAGAGATTAGAATAAATCTGAAAAGTAATTGAGGTCGTAGACTGCAAGTGTTTCTCTAAGATGAAAAAATTGGCACAGCAGAGGAATTCTTCCGCATGGGGTAGCCGCGCGGTCTCAGGTGTCTTGCCAGGGTTCGCGCGGCTTTCCCCGTCGGAGGTTCGAGTCTTCCCTCGAGCATGGGTGTAGCTGTTGTCAACAGCGAAAGTTAGTTTCAGTTAGTTTAAGTTAGATTAAGCAATGTGTAAGCATAGGGATCGATGACCTCGGCAGATTGGTCCAATAGGAACTTGCCACAAATTTCCAATTTCCAAAATAAAATACGCCTAACCATGTATATAATGTACATTCAATGTATTCGCAATTTGCAAGTAAGGACAACTATCAGCTGTAGAATGGAATGACGACAATTAAAATTGAAACATCCCCTTAGAAAAATTAAGAATGACAGTGATGGTAAACCTCTTACGTTATTTGATTTTCAAACAGCTGAGCAAAACTGAAAGTACTCAGACATTTCGCTCTGTATTTATTCTGATCAACAGTAAACGGACACACATTTTTCTTTAGCGCAACGCAATCAGACTTTCAATAATCGCTACAATTGAATGGCCCTGACTAACAATAACCTATACCTTTCATGAATCACTTACCTCATAAAAATCTTCGTTACTCAAACTACTGCAATACAGAGTACGCCAATACTGCCAGCTAAATAAAAGATTCTAACTACTGAAGGCACTACTACTGATAAGCATAGTTACCAAATGAAAGATTTTGGTAGAGAACAAACAATATATTTACCTTAATAGTGTTCAAAAGTCATTATATATATATATATATATATATATATATATATATATATATATATATATATATATATCAGTTCATGACATCTAGTCTTACAAATTTCCTTTTTCTGACGGACACACGTCCAGATCGTCCGCTCTCAAAAATCTGGCATCTCTCTCCCCACATCCACCACTGCCGGTGGCTCACCTCCAACTGCACAACGCTACCCGCTGGTCACACCCAACTGCCCTACACTACAATACAGAATATTCCAACAATGCCAACCAGCCACAGACTGCACACAGCACAGTCAGTGATTTTGATACAGAGCGCTACGTGGCGTTACCAACATAAAAACCTAAACAGCCTAGTTACAAAATGTGTAGCGGACCGTGTCTCCTAAGTGCAATCAGGTACTGACAAATACCAACCCCCCCTTTCCACCGACATCAGCCCCCTTAGAACGAAAAAGAATTTTCTTTGAACAAACCACGTAGTAATGAGCCAAAGAGGTCATTCGTCATGTCCGTTTCTAAGAATGTGTTTTCACAGAATGATGAAGTAGTTTTCGATACACCTTGAGTGATCCTCACAAGAAAAGAAAACTAACTATCCACAATGAGGGTAGACAATATGATTCCTCTGCAACACTCCTCGCCGTAACGACACTTCCTTCATCCACTCATGCATTCTCATTTAAAATCAAATAAGTTAATATACGTGCACTATACTTACTGTCTGTAAATAATTTGATTGCTGGACTCCTTACTTTTGAAATGATAGAGAATGGAAGACTTCTGGCTTCCAATACTATGCATCTAACCACTGACACTAATAATAATTACAGCAATAATACAGCAGCGTAGTGTCCTTTACATAGTTACTGTTACGTTGTATTGTCAGTTTGGTCCTTCTTTGTTATAAAGTAAATAATGAACAAATATCTGGGGTAATTTCGAAAATGACGAGAAGTAGCCGAACTGAGAACGGCGAGAAATTTGACAACATTTTTGATGATCACATCGTAGATGTGTTTAACAAAGTCTGTTACCTGGGCAGCAAAATAACTCTCGTTGGAAAAAGTAAATAGGACATAAAAAGCAGAGTAGCACTAGCCAAGCGGGCATTCCCGGCCAAGAGAAGGCTATTAGTATCAAATATTGACTTAATTTGAGGAACAAATTTCTGAGAATGTAAGTTTGGAGCATAGCGTTGCATGGTAGCGAAAAATGGACTGTGAGAAAACCGGAACAGAAGAGAATCGAAGCATTTGAGATGTAGTGCTTCAGAATAATGTTGAAAATTAGATGAACTGATAAGGTAAGGAATGTGGAGGTTCTCCGGAGGATTGGAGAGGAAAGGAATATATGTAAAACACTCACAAGAAGAGAAGGGGTAGGACGGTAGGACATTTGTTAAGACATTACCGGATTTCATTGTACTAGAGGGAGCTGTCGAGGGTAAAGACTGTAGAGGAAGACAGAGCCTGAAATACATCCAGCCAATAATTGAGGACATAGGTTGCAAGTGCTACTCTGAAATGAAGACGTTCTTCCAGGAGAGGAATCCGTTGTGGCAAGCCGCATCAAACCAGTAAGACGGTTTGTATTTTCATGATGCTTTTAAGCATATGTAATTATGTGACACATGCTTATCAGTTTTACTGCTATGGATGCACGGTACAAAGTGTGCAGTACGTGTGCGGTGCGTGGACTATGTGAGCGCGGTTTCGTACATTTGTTTCACAAGGTGTAACCTCCACCACCAATACATTATTTCACGGGTTAATGCTAGTATTTGAAATTACCCCCACGTTGGTAACGACTGCTCTAGTGTCACAGAAGCTTCCTCTGATGTTTTAATGCATGTAGTGTATTCCTGTCCCTTTTTCCACTTAGTGTTATCCGCACATTTCTTTCCTCGACGATTCTGTGGAGAAACTTCTATTTTTTACGATTCCGTACCTCAGTCAGTAAAAACTGAACACTTACATTATCACTTGTTGTTAGTCCGTCTGGCCGTCTGTCTATCTGTCTGTCTGTCTGTCTTCACCTCTATTTGGACCCCTTTTCCTCAGGAAAGCGTGGAGGTATCAACTTTAAATGTATAAAATACTAAGGTCTACGTTTCCTTAACGGTGAAGAATCTTAAGCTTCTAACCCAACGCAATCAAAAGACTGTCATTTATGTCACACATTTTGATGCTCGCAAACTCACTCATCGAACGCTTTGGGTGACCATCTCTGCCTGTATCTCGGGTCTTGTGATCTATTGATGAAGCACGTGCTTCGATACTGGTAGATAGCGGGATCGGATCTTGTTCGGACGATGGATTTTTCGATCTTTGATGTAACCTAGACTTCACCTCTCAACGATGTCAGGAGACATCAGAAATGACACGCGGTTGGGATTTCACGTTAAACTGTCGCTCCTGTTTACTTGTTGGGTAACTGTGATAGGTTAGGCACACTAAAGTCGATGAAGTGGTGTCCAATTGAAAGACTGGCTCCAGGAAATTCGTCCAGAAGAAATGATTATGTACATAATCAAATTTTTACGGGATCTTCGGAGCAGAGATCCTACTCACATTATCTTATCAGAGCACTTAATTTTCAATATCCTTTTATAACCACATCTCATTCGATTTTCCTGTTCTTCCGTTCTCCCACAGACCAAGGTTTATTTCCATACAATGCAGTATTTCATGCGTACATTCCTCAAATGCAGGCCTGTATTCGTACTGGTAGACTCTTTTTCTCGTTAAGGACTATGTGGAGATAGTTATACTTGTTTCAAGCATGCAGTACAGCTGTTTCGGTAGAGAGGAAAGTCATTACTACTGATCTAAGTTCCATTTCAGGTGTTCCGTCTTCTTCGTGCACCGCTTTGGAGTTTCTACAGTTATCAGTAATGGACGGTGGGAGATCAAGTTGACAGCGTGCAAACGACTGATTACTTTCTGGTTCGAAGTTGCCATCCCAAGTGCCTCCAAATAGATAGGGCGCAGTTATGTTCCATTCTACCCAGGATATCTACGAGCTAAAATTTACTAATGGCGTTCATCAAACGATATAACTGTCCGCGGAGAATAGTTATGAGGCTGATATTTAGTGTTCAGTCGTTCATAATAACGATCGCGTCTTTGTATGATATCGCTGTTATGTATGACAATTCGTTCGATAATGTAGCGAGCAGAGCACCTTTGTTGCCATAAACTGAGAAGGCGAGCCTGTAGCTGGAAATAATTCTTCAACGCACGTTGACAGACTGAACAGCGCTAGCACACTGGACTCGCATTCGGGAGGACGACGGTTCAATCCCGCGGCCATCCTGATTTAGGTTTTCCGTGATTTCCCTAAATCACTCCAGGCAAATGCCGGGATGGTTCCTTTGAAAGGGCACGGCCGACTTCCTTCTCCGTCCTTCCCTAATCCGATGACCTCGCTGTTTGGTCTCTTCCCCCAAACCCACCAAACAACCAACCAACCAACTGAACAGCGTAAACTACCCTCACTCTGCCGGTCATAGACTACTGAACTGCAAGAGGTTTACATCCATTATACGGGTACGATATTGCAGTACCTTTGTTATTCTGAATACGATGCATAGTTCCTTTGGACATGCATGAATGCATGTCAAAATGAACTTTACATCGTAATCAGAATAACAAAGGCACTGCAATGCTGTATATGTCTGCCGATACCGGGCAAGCGACTTTCAAGTACAACGTCTGACCTGTACGGGAATGAACATAATGGATGTGCGAGTGCAGGTCGTAGACGCATGGTTAACGACTTATGCAAGTTTGGCTTTGGCTCTGAGTCGCTCACGGATAGCCAAATTGTAAGGCGACCGCTGGCGATGAACGGAAAATCAAGGTTCGAGTCACGGTCACAGAACGTTTTGGAGGCACTATATCAGAGGGAGCTGCAGAGTACCAAAACTGTACACGTGGGACAGATAGGCATCCGGGGTGGCCGAGTGGTTCTAGGCGCTACAGTGTGGAACCGCGCGACCACTACGGTCGCAGGTTCGAATCCTGCCTCGGGCATGGATGTGTGTGATGTCCTTAGGTTAGTTAGGTTTAAGTAGTTCTAAGTTCTAGGGGACTGATGACCTCAGCATGTAAGTCCCATAGTGCTCAGAGCCATCTGAACCATTTGGGACAGATATTGGAATACAAGTAACAAATATTTTTAGGTGTTTACCTGTAAGTGGTACTCGGAGATGTGTTTGGCGGGCTGCATTAAATCACGCAGAGTACCGGCGCCGTGGTCGACGGGATATTCACACACAGCCTGCGTTCCTTTGAGTTAGATCGTTTGACCCGGCAGCTGGGCGGTCAGTGCGGCAGATTGCTAACTGAAGGGGTTCAGGTTCGATTCCCGGACTGGTGAGAGATTTCCTCCGCTTGAGAACTGGGTGTTGCGTTGTCCTGACGTTCGTATCGTTGTAATTGATTTTTCACTGTGGAGGCGGTTTTATTGGCACGTACCTAGTGCTAATGAGAAAAGGAACCTCCAGTCTGTTCGGCTATGTGGTATGCTGCACTTCACACCAGTGACTCGGCGAGAGTCCGGTCTCGGAACGTCTGGCGCAGCCGCAGCTCCTGCCGCTGCGCCGGTAGAGCAGTGTGTAGCCATGGCGGCCGGTCACGTAGGCCGTCCTCACGTAGCCAGGCAGCCGGCGTTTAGGGGCCGCGCTGCCCGCTGCCCGCCGCATCTGCCGCTGTATGAATGCGGCTTTCCACTCCTGTTATTAGCATCTGCTACCGGTATTTACTTTTATGGCCCTGTCGCAAAAACTGTTTTGTCGTAGTTTCCGCGAAATTGCGCCGCGTTTTGCGGCGGTCGGTCTGTAAAGCCGGCCCGCGGGCGAACTGTAGTGCAGCGCAGACCCAAAGCTAAAAGCGCCGTCCGTCGCATCCCGCAAACGTGATGCCGTGCGGAAAGTTAGTTGTCCGGCTGCAAGAACTGACTCTGGCGGTACGAGCGGTATCGCAGGACAGATTGGAAACCTTCTGATATGCATCCCATTAATTGTGTGCGTGTTCAGTAGCACAGATGAAATTTCGGACGTCGCACTTGTACGTCATCTGCCAAGCGTTGGTGGCTATGGTGTTTCTCATATTTCTTCCTTAATCTGATATTAACCATTTTCACATTTACGTCTTATATTGTGCTGCATATCTTCTCGATAGAAGTTTCCAAATTACTGTATCGATGGAGTTGTCTTTCTCCGGCCCTGCCATTCAGTAATAAGTTACGTTACACTATCATTCATTTGAAATTCTTTCAGCTAGAGATGATTCCCAAAATAAGTAAAGTAAAACAGATATGTTGTACTCACTATTTTATATTTCACTCTACAGTAAATACAACAATTGGTTCAGAGTCCATAGAGAATAGTGTACAATAAAAGTACAAGTCGTAGTAGATAAGCCAAGATACTGTGACGTAATGCCTTTTATTGTGAGACGAAAGCTCTCAAATTCGTATCAGCCAAGTCCGTTTAGGACGTATCCAATACGCATTGATACGAAGCTTAAGGAAGGTCATGCCCGCGATATCTGGGGTTACAAATGGAAATGCCTGAGCGGTAATACGGTTGACATGAAGGAAGACAAAATTTTGTGCTTAGCGCTTGGTCTATGGACCATTTGTACACCCAAGAGAATCACTGTCTTACTTTCACTATCCTACAGCACAGGGTCCAAACATAAATTTAACACATTTCCTCCTGCTTAGTAAAATGGAACAAATCGATTGGTTCCTTTTGCACTTGAATTGGCCTTCATAGGACATATGGAAGCTTGCACATGATAGGGTAGCATGGAGAGCTGCATCAAACCAGCCTGAGGACTGAAGACCACAAAAACAACAACAGGACAAACGGAAGCACCCTCCATTCAAGAGCTGCTCCTCTTAAAACACCACAAAAATGATTTTCCTTATCATATTTTCGATGTAACCAGCGGACCAAAACCCAGCCTAGGATTCTGAGTAGAATTCTGAGTAGGATTCTGAGACGGGTATGCGCATCAAACGGTTGTTAACTTTTACGATACATTTCTAAGACCCCGATTTCGAACAACCGTGGACATTTTCTTCATGTTTTTATACGTTTCATAGATACAGAGGTGTAAAGATACGCTACTCGCATACGTAAGGTACGCATGTATCTGGGAACCTCATGTTGAAGCATATGTATTTTTTTTCCTAAGCAAACGCCCGTCCGACGTCTGAAGATAGTTTTGCGCTATTTCTGTTTCACATAAGTAAACTATCTAAAGTTTACTGACCAATACATTTCTTTTCATATGAGTTATATGCCTCCCTGCGTCAGGGAAAGTAAACGAACCAGAGGAAAAATGTTCCTATTGGACAACAAAAATTCGAAATTATTTTGTTTATTTATAAGAGTCCGAAAATTTGGGCATCAGCTCATTGTACCTTCCTCAGTACGTCTAAAATTTTTGTTAGAAACTTTAGCATGCGAACATGTTCACGATTTTTTATGGTGGGAGGAAAGAAGATAATGGCAGTGGTAAAGAGTCGGAAAAGCAATAAATACTGGAAGATGGTAGGGAGTGATTATGTTATAGAAAGAGAAAAGGCGACAATGGTAATGCGAAAGAAAGAGTGGCATACAGTGGCAGTGGAACAAAGCTGAGACTGCCAAAACAGTACTGGCAAACGAGTGTAGGAGTCAGTGTCAGCGGGGGTGGGGGGTGGGGAGAATGAGGGACAAAGAAAAGTGAAAGTGGGAGAGAGCCAGTGACAGTGAGAGACAAAGTAAACGACAATGATAACGAGGAGGAGAGAGATAGCAGCAATGAGAGGAGACAGTAGCAGTGGGAAGGCAGGAATGAGATATCGACAGTAAGAGAGAGCAAGAGGGACAGTGGCAGTGGAAGGAAACTGCAGTAGTTGGACAGAACGTAGGGGACTTTGCCTGTGATGCAGGAGACAATGACAGGAAGAGATGAAGGATAATGACTGTGAATGGGGCTGAATGAGGGTTTAAGACAGGGCAGCTGGGAATGGATTGGCGAGAGCGACTTACAGTGATGAGCTATTGGGTGCGAGTGAGTCACATTAGGGGCCTTGTGGTACTTTCAAGTGAGTTGAATTTAAAAAAAAATTGCGCGAATATGTTGTGCGCCAATATGTTTGTGAAAAATTTTAAAGATGCTGAGGAAGGCAGAATGAAGCAGCAGGTACCCCACTTTTCAGATTCTTATAAGTAAACAAGAACATATTTCGGCATTTTTTGTACTCCAATGGCACCATTTTTCCGCTAGTTATATATACACTACACAACAAAATTAAAGCATTTTATCTTCGAAACCCCGTAATTGTCTTCCATTGCGACGAAGAAGATTGAAATTTGCGTCGAAGGTGCCTACAAAGTTCCTCTGTAACGATGAAAAAGCGCGGTGGTCTCCGACGTCACCTTCGGGATCGATGACGCCTTTGCAAAGAAAAACAGTCCTACCATATGATCATGAAGCTGACCACAAGTTTATCTTTAAACCGTTGCACACAACGTCAATGATAAAGTAGCGGTTGTCAGAGCCCCAGTTCCTCACATAGTGTCGTTTATTTTCCCGGATGTATGAAAGAAAATGTTGTCCAATAAAATATCCTTTTCAGACAGTCGGGGCCATTGTCTATAGGTCTCAGAACCACAACTGCAAATGATTATCGCTTACGCATACTATCAAGATGAAGTGCATGCAGCAGTTGCACCGTATAGACATTAAGCTTCAGTCTCTTATGTGAAACCCTGTGCAACATAGTTGTGGTAGCTGTAACTGTCGAGAAGCTTGAAGCCTCTCTCTCTCTCTCTCTCTCTCTCTCTCTTTTTTTTTTTTTTTTTTTTGCTCTGGTTAAATGACTCGGACGCCCGGAACTCGTCCTCTTCATTATACATTTGTGTACCTTGATGTTCGAGAACTACATTCCAATGGAATGAAATTTCACTCTACAGCGGAGTGTGCGCTGATATGAAACTTCTTGGCAGATTAAAACTGTGTGCCGGACCGAGACTCGAACTCAGGACCTTTGCCTTTCGCGGGCAAGTGTTCTACCAACTGAGCTACCGAAGCACGACTCACGACCCGTCCTCACAGCTTTTTTACATTCTAATGGTCGGACGTGATGATGGTGTCCTTCTGGAAGGTGCCCAGAAGTTTCGCTGAACCTAGGTGTCAGATTTGGTCTCGGTCAGTTATTCCATCTGCCAGGATGCGGATGGCGAGGAGATTGGGAGCATGTTTGTCAGTAACTAATCTGCAAAAACAAAGAAAAAATTTAACTGTGTGTGTGCACTGTGCTCCATTTTCGGAATATAAATGACCAAATTTGTGAAGAGCATTTTCGAACACCTCGTATATCCAATAGTTAGAATTTTAAACATTAAGACGTACACTTACTTTCACAGAAAATTAGTGGCTGAGAAGGTTCTGAGAAACTATGCCATCTACAAACGCGAGATCTGTCAGATCACATACGCGTAAGTTCAACAGTGTGTTCCCAAAACTGCACATGTTCTAACCACTACCACCGTTTGAAAGAGGGTATTGTATTTTTTCCGCCTTGTATTTCCAACCCCTAAACATCAAAATGAAAAAAAAAATCATCTCTTTTGACTTTTTTGATATTTTAATAATATTTAAGTAAATGTGAACTGCTTTTAGCTGCTGACGAGAGTGACACAATGTTTGCAACTTCTTCTTGTTTTTCACACTAAATAAGACAAAACATTTATCTCTTAGATGGAAAAAAATTAGCGATAACATTTGAAACATAAAAAAGGTTTGTTTACCTTTATTAATATTTTCCTCCTCAACATCTGCTAAAAATGTTGCAATTTGTTGTTGCTGATATGGTTCGTAATATCCAGTACAAAAAACGTAATGGAAAAAAAACAGGATAACGTCCTGGTTACGGACGAGATGACGGAAGCAATGAATTCTTTTATAAGCTGACAGTCAGATGAATTACAAGGTGCACACAATGGGGTTTGTTGGTTATTTTTCCTTATCTAAGATTGGTCTAGGGACATTCCTGCTTCGCACGCCGGGCGAGTACGCTCTGCGTGTTCTCGCCTCTATCGTAGCGCTGCGAGAGCTTTCTAATTTGTCCTCAGTGTGTGAGACTCGTTATGTGCGTCGTACCCTTGTTTGCCTTTCACCGTCTCATGTTTCTGACTCTACAGTGAAGCGGCGTTATCATACGCCGTGACGTCTTCCACGGCTCCCAGAAACATTTCACGAACAGGTACCGTCTGTTTTGGTTTCGACAAATCCATGCGGCTTGCATGATTGGCTTGTAGATACGATAATGTGATTTCAGAATAGGTCCACACAGCTACTTCCGTTGTGAATCATATATGCCATGTTTCTAGATCTTCTTCAGGTTGACAGGCTACTTTTCGAGCACAGACAAGTCCCTCAGACTTATCGCCATGGCTCTAATAGTACGATTATTCTGGTCAACGCAGAGGTGAAATACGAGATGAATGTTAGAGTGTTTAATCTTCCGCCCGAGGTTCATGACAATTTCCTCAAGACCGTCCTGCTTTCTTTTGGGTACATACGGAATATACGGCGGGAAAGCTGGACCACTCAACATCATTTACAAGATTATAGTGGAGTTCTACGTGGTGGTCAAACGGAATATCCACTCTTATTTGCAGATTTGTGGGTACTGGGTACATATAACTTACACAGGACAAGAAGGGACCTGTTCGACATGTAATGAGAGTGGACACCTCCGTACAAATTGCCCGCGTTTAGTCACAGTCTTAAAATACACTTACGAACATTGTAGACCTCTGACTTTAGTGGACCTATTTTCCCAGGTGACAGCCATTGTGCCCAACCAACCTTCTGAGGGGCAACGTGAGCCATTGTTTGATGATTCTAGCACGTTTCCACCGTTAACCGCGCGTAGGTACATTGGCACTGTCGCTTCCGTGCCTCTACCACCTCCACTTGAAAAAAAGCTTAGACGAACGCACGATGGCGAGGTGTCAGATGATTTCTTGTCCCTTCACCACTCCTCTCCTTCCTCCGAGGGAGCATGTCAGCTGTGTTCAGGGTTTGACAGCGTCCAGGACCCCGTCCGATGTGTTTCCCGAGACCGAGATCGGCTCTTCGGAGTCACATGAGTATAGACCTGTTCCGGAGCTCTGCACTATATGGACGGACTTGCTGGGCGTCCCTGAATCGGTAACCTATTTCCACCCTTCATCTAAATCTCCGGATGGGGAAAGAACCTCACATGCAGTTGCTGATCAAAGCCAGATCGGCACAGGTATGTCAGTGGACCACGAGTTGACGGTAAAAGACGTAGCATAAGTTCTTGTTTCCGTTGATTCGCACGAGCCACACCGCACATGGACTGTACCCTCTGCACTTGATACTGAATTTTTGCTGGACCTTCGCCTGTTGACCCTGCGGCAGTCGCGTTTCTGCAAAGCTGCAAGAAACAGCGTTTTGAACTTGAGCGTATGGCCTGGCGAAAGACGAAAAAAAAAGGAAACGGAAAATGGAAGAGAGGGCGTAACCTCTTTACATCCAGATTCATCCGTTGATTCTGCCATGGACTGGGACTGTGATACACGAGTTTAAAGGTCACTTGCAAGCTATCAACCGCGCATTGTTTTGGTAGTAAATAGATGCAGGCTTGCAGCTTTCTTACCTTGGATGTAAATAGAATCAGTTCCGAGCTTAGACTTACGGTGCTGCGACAACATACTTGCGGCTCAAGTGTAGAGATGGCTCAAAATGTTCAAATGGCTCTGAGCACTATGGGACTTAACATCTGAGGTCATCAGTCCCCTAGACTTAGAAGTACTTAAACCTAAAGACGTCACACACATCCATGCCCGAGGCAGGATTCGAACCTGCGACCATAGCAGCCGCGCGGATCCGGACTGAAGCGCCTAGAACCTCTCGGCAACCGCGGCCGGCCCAGTGTAGACATGGTATTTTTTCAAGAAGTGTTATTTGTCCATTTTTCTATTCCCGGCTTTTCAACTTTATTTAATGTGACACTTGAACCATCTTCCGATACTGCGTTATTTGACAAAGAGGGAATACCACTGACTGGTTTCAAATTTCTTGACAACGGTCGAGGAGTAAGTTACACTTATGGTGACCTTTCCTTAACTATTCTTGATGCGTCTTCAGGACCTGGCAATTCCACATGTGGCACGCGTTTTTATAAACAGGACATTGTTTATTTATTTCGAAAGCTCCGCAGAAACTTACGTTAGGTGGGGATTTTAATTTTGTTTAGCGTCCATTTGGATGAAACACCAGTTTTAATTTCAGTAAGGAACTCCACGACTTTTGTGCGCTCTTCGCAAATACGCGATGCGTGGATCTGTCACTGTACGAGCGTAGTTCAAGTATACGCATTTTACACTTACTTCCAGCAACAGACTTTTATATTTATGATTGCTTGTGTGGACCACTGTTATCGACAGACCTGATACCAACTTGTTTCATTGATCGCTGTGCCGCCGCTATAATCTTAAATCATGTGCCGCTATCAGGATCCTTCCATCGAGATCGTTCTACAGGTTTGAACCCCTAGCTTGCGTCCCTAGGACCGTTATCCTTCTCTTATGAAATGGTGGTCATGGCGTGCAAAACCATTGCTCCGGAAAGCGTTAATGCGTTACGGCGCTGAGAGTGCTGGGGATCTCCGTCAGACCCGCGAATTTTATTGTTCCGTCTTGCGACAAGTTTAGAAAGATGCCAGAAAATCTCTCTTGCGGATTATGAGTGTCCGCCATGTTAAGCCGAAGATTCTTTAGTTAAGGAGACAATAAATGGAAGGACTCAGGGTGCGATCAGATTCCTACAGGATGAACTGACCTCCTTATATCACCTTATCCTGTTGCGGACGCATCTCACACCGATGGTCAGTTACTGATGTTCGACTGTGACATTTCCAGAGCGATGTATATTATGACCGATCTACATGACCTACCTTTATGGTGTCCCTGTTACTTATACGATCGTCCCTCATGGATTTACTCTCAGGTTAAATGGTGAATTTCTAATTTATTTGATTCGCAATAATGTATATCGCCTTGTTGTTGATACATCAGTGCAAAAATCGCCGGGACTCTACGGTTTTCCTAAATAATCCCTCTTTCGGCCGCTTATGAGTGATTCCATTATGTCGCTGGTAAATGATATGAGACGGTGGGGTACGCATTAATGAACGGAAATGTACCCTATTACCACTGCAGGGCTTTCAACCCGCTGTCATTCCTTGGGGCAGTCACAAATCATTGAGGATTAACGTGGATCGCTGACCGATGATAATGGCTGCACTCAACTGGTGGGAGATGAAGAATTGAATTCAACGGGTAAGTCGTGAACAAGAACGCCTTCCTCTTACTTTTGTTTACAAGATGAGGTCTCATATTGCAAAATTTTCCTCAAAGTGTATTATGTTACACATATATTCCCGCTGCACGTGATGACAGCGCGCAAATTGATGGAATTATCCGATCCTTTACTGGGAAAAATATTTTTCGACTTCGGCATGAAGTGGTTGTGAGGCCCCGTCTCCTTGGAGGGTTTGGTCTTCCCAATATCCAAGTGAAGGCTTCAGTATGGCATAACGTTTTAACATGTACTCGAGGCACTCATTCACCTACATCTCTTATTTACATGCCTTCATCCAGTCAGTCTGAATCCCCTGCCAATGTTGGCTGGATCTACTCTTAACTGCGGCCTGTAGGTGAATTTTATATTATAACAAGTTTTCTGGGACCCAAAATTTTATCGTTGAAACATTTTACCGCCAGATCTTTGATTTCACTTTTATTTACATAACAAAAAATACAGAGAATATTGAAAACTATAAAAAATAAAATAAAATAAGAAATACAACTTAGTACTACGTCAATGTGAGGGATGAGCACAGTGACAGGTAGTGGCGGGGCAGGGAGGGGACTGTTGGGATAGTATCGTTGCCAGGCCACGACTTTCGACTCTTGCCCACCTTGTCTCCATCTAGCCTGAAGCTGACTGTGTCCATTCTTTCTTGTACACAAAAGGAAGAAATCTCAGGTTCGAGTCCCGGTATGGTAATAAAAGGGGTGGTGTAGCGTCTTTGATTGAATAAAAATCATCAACATTGGCGGCCAAAGACGTCCAGCTTAGAAAGTCATCCTCACTCTGCCAATAGCGTTGTCAAGGATGTTGGAGGAACAGACAGAGTTTCAGACACACTTATCCCTTGTGATAAGAAACAGCCCCTAAAGGCGGAAAAGTCAGCTATGATCAACGGCATGAAGATTCAGAAGGCAACGGAACGTCTGCATGAAAGACACACAATTAACATCCACGGGACATGTGATCTGTAACTGAAAAAGTGTCCTTTCTATTGGCAAAATATTCCGATCTAGTCCCCATTCGGATCTCTGGGATGGAACTGCCAAGGGCGAGGTGACCGTGAGAAAAAGATTGAATAACCAACGAACTAAAGGATGACGTTCTATGATTCGGGGCGTGGAAAGTGAGACGTCTGGATGTGGTATGGTAGCTAGAAAATCATAAAAGGGAAATGATAAGGGTCAATCTAGTTATAGTGGGGGTCAGTGAAGTGAAATGGAATGATGTCAAGGATTTATGGTCATATATGTGCAGGGTTATATTGACATTAGCAGAATACTGTAAAACAGGAGTAGGATTCGATATGATGTGGGAGGTAGCGCATAGAGTGGTTTGCTGTGAGCAGTTCAGTGATAGGGCTCTTGTTATCATCAGAACCGACAGCAAAAAAACGTTTAAATGTCACACACACACACACACACACACACACACACACACACGCACACACACACACACACACACACACACACACACACATCACAGTTTAGTAGCGCTGAACGGTTGTCTGAAATTTAAGAGACTACTCAGGAAGAATCAATGTGCAAAGAAGTACGAAGGAGTGAAGAGAGACGCTTAAAGTATTTTGATGATATATATAATGCGATAAGAGTTGAAGAAGAATGGACGCCACTAAAATTGGCACTCACGGAAGTTAAAAAGAAAAACGTAAATACAAAGAAGGCAGCTACGAAGAAACCATGGGTAACAAATGAAATACTTCAGTTGATCAGTGAAAGAAGAAAGCACAAAAATGTTGAAAAAAATTTACGAAGGCATAAATACGCGTCACTTGGGAAGTGCAGGGAAGGTAAGGCGAAATACGTACTTGAAAAATGAGAATTAATCGGAAAACAAATGATTGTGGAAAGGATTTACTCAGCATATTGAAAATCCAAAACAAACTTCGGAGAAATTAAAAACAAGGGTGGTAACGAAACTTCCTGGCAGATAAAAACTGTGTGCCCGACCGAGACTCGAACTCGGGACCTTTGCCTTTCGCGGGCAAGTGATCTACCATCTAAGCTACCGAAGCACGACTCACGGCCGGTACTCACAGCTTTACTTCTGCCAGTATCTTGTCTCCTACCTTCCAAACTTGCAGAAGCTCTCCTGCGAACCATGCAGAACTAGCACTCCTGAAAGAAAGAATATAGCGGAGACATGGCTTTGAAGGTAGGAGACAAGATACTGGCAGAAGTAAAGCTATGAGTACCGGCCGTGTGTCGTGCTTCGGTAGCTCAGATGGTAGAGCACTTGCCCGCGAAAGGCAAAGGTCCCGAGTTCGAGTCTCGGTCGGGCACACAGTTTTAATCTGCCAGGAAGTTTCATATCAGCGCACACTCCGCTGCAGAGTGAAAATCTCATTCTGGAAATGGTGGTAACCTTAAGAGTGAAAGGATAATTCCACCAATACATGCAGGGTAGAGAGCAGGTAGGTGGAGAGAGTCCACTGAAGACATCTGTGAGGGTGAAGACTTACCTGATGTCGTGATAGAAGAAGAAACAGGTATCGACGTATAACAGGCGGGGGATCCAGTTTTAGAATTAAAATTTAAAATAAATTTGGAAGACTTATGATCAAACAAGCCAGTAACGACAGATTATATTCAATCAGAATGTCTAAGATCACTGGGGAAGTGGCAACAAAGCGACTATTGAAATATCATACACAGTTCATAAGTTTGCAAGAGTCGCCAAGTGTGATAATTATCGCACAATAAGCTTAACAGCTAACGCTTCCGAGTAGATGATAAGAATAATATATAGAACAGTATAAAAGGAAATTGAGGATGTGTTAGATAACATTGTTCGACTTTAGGAAAAGTAAAAGCACCAGAGAGGTAGTTCTGCTACTGCGGTTGATAATGGAAGCAAGACTAAATAAAAATTAAGACACATTCATAGTATTTGCCGATCAGGAGAAAGCGTTCGACAATGTCAAACTGCGCAAGATGTTAGAAATTCTGACAAAAATGTAGGTAAGCTATCGGAGAGACAATGTCAAGAGGCCATAGCAAGAATGGGAGCCCAAGAACCAAGTGCTCGGATTAAAAAGGGTGTAAGACAGGGATGTAGTCTTTCGTCCCTACTGTTCAATCTATACGTCGATGAAGCAAAGACTGAAATAAAATGAAGGTGCAGAAATGGAATTATAATTCAAGGTGAAAGTGTATCAGTGATAAGATTCGCTGATGACATAGCTATCCTTAGTGAAGTGAAGTAGAACTGCAGGATTTACTGAATGGAACGATCATCCTAATCAGTATCAAACATAGGCATTAATTTCTAAGAATGTACGTTTGGAGCACAGAAGGAAATGCTGGTGAAACACGGACTTTGGAAAAATCGGAGCAAAGGAGAATCGAAGCATTTGGGAAGTAGTGCTATAGGAGAATGATGAAAATAATGTGGCCAGAGAATAGGCAAGGAAAGGAATATATGGAAAACGCTGATAAAAGAAGGGACAGGATGGTAGGACATCTGTTTAGATATCAGGTACTGGAGGGGTCAATAGAAGGTCAAAACTGTAGAGGCAGGCAGAAATTAGAATACAGTTAGCAAATAATTGACGACGCATATTGCAAATGACATTCTCAGATGAAGTGATTGGTACAGGGGAGGAACTCGTGTCGGGGCAATCAGACTGATGACTCAAAAAAGAAATTAATAAATTGGACTGTTACAAATGTTCAAGGTATGCTGGAAAAAATTAGTAATGCCAGATAATATGCGAACGTTATTCATGAAATAACTAACCTACCATACCAGGTCTATATGACCACATGAGAATCCGACCGGCACATTTGGATCGGCGTGGAGAGACAACGGTTTCAACAGTTCGTACTCTCTACATGTCTAAGTTTTCCAGATCTTGGAGCTATTACTTCTCATTCAGGTAGATCTTCATTTGGCATCGTTAAGAAGACTAAATCCCAGTCCAGTCCTCCCAACAAGGGAAAATCCCTGGCAGTACCGGGAATTGAACTTGGGCCGAGCGCACGGCCCTCATGCTACTCAGCTACTCAGGCAGGCAAATTTGAAAACACACAGAATTAATCTCATTGCTCAGAAACGGAGGTACCTATGACATTTTCCCAAGTATTAGTTCGTTTTCACATTGTCTGGATTTCAACAGCTGGACTACGGCCAATATACTGGTGAGTTACCTGTGGTATAGTATGACGATGATCGCCTGCTGGCGAATTCGAGTATACTTTGGACGCGGCCAGCTTTAAATGAGCCGGCCAGAGTGGCCGAGTGGTTCTAGAAACTCCAGTCTGGAACCGCGCGACCGATATGGTCGCAGGTTGGAATCCTGCCTCGGTCATGGATATCTGTGATGTCCTTAGCTTAGTTAGGTTTAAGTAGTTCTAAGTTCTAGGGAACTGATGACCACAGATGTTAAGTCTCATAGTGCTCAGAGCCATTTTTTGAACCATGGACCTTGCTACTGGTGGGGAGGTTTGCGTGCCTCAGCGATACACCATAGCCGTACAGTAGGAGCAACCACAACGGAGGATTATCTGTTGAGAGGCCAGACAAACGTGTGATTACTGAAGAGGGCAGCAGCCTTTTCAGTAGTTGCAGGGGAAACAGTCTGGATGATTGACTGATCTGGACTTGTAACACTAACCAAAACGGCCTTGCTGTGCTGGTACCTGCGAACGACTGAAAGCAAGGGCAAACTACAGCCGTAATTTTTCCCGAGGGCATGCAGCTTGACTGTATGGTTAAATGGTGATGACGTCCTCTTGGGTAAAATATTCCGGAGGTA
Organism: Schistocerca serialis cubense; assembly: GCF_023864345.2. Taxonomy (NCBI): domain Eukaryota; kingdom Metazoa; phylum Arthropoda; class Insecta; order Orthoptera; family Acrididae; genus Schistocerca; species Schistocerca serialis. Next base: position 644,680,455 of record NC_064638.1, on the reverse strand, counting down.
AAATAGTCCCCCATTCTGATCTCCAGGCGGGGACTACTCAGGAGGACGTCGTTATCTGGAGGAAGAAAACTAATTTCTATGGGTCGGAGAGTGGAACGTCTCAAAATTGAGATAGACAGGAAGTGCAAAATGGCTAATCAGAGAAGGCTAGAGAACAAATGTAAGGAAGTAGAGGCATATCTCACTAGGGGTAAGATAGATACTGCCTACAGGAAAATTAAAGAGACCTTTGGAGAAAGGAGAACCACTTGTATGAATATCTAGAGGTCAGATATAAACCCAGTTCTAAGCAAAGAAGTGAAAGCAGAAAGGCCGAAGGAGTATATAGAGGGTCTATACAAGGGCAATGTACTTGAGAACAATATTATGAAAATGGAAGAGGATGTAAATGAATATGAAATGGGATATATGATACTGCGTGAAGAGTTTGACAGAGCACTGAAAGACCTAAGTTGAAATAAGGCCCAAGGAGTTGATAACATTCAATTAGAACTACTGGCAGCCTTGGGAGATCCAGCGCTGACAAAACTGTACAGTCTGGTGAGCAAGATGTATGAGACAGGAGAAATGCCCTCAGACTTCAAGAAGAATATAATAATACCAATCCCATAGAAAGCAGATGTTGCCAGATGAGAAAATTACCGAACTATTAGTTTAATAAGTCACAGCTGCAAAATACTAACGCGCATTCTTTACAGACGAATGGAAAAGCAGGTAGATGCCGACCTAGGGGAAAATCAATTTGGATCAGTAAAAATTTTGATACACGGGAGGCAATACTGACCCTACGACTTATCTTAGAAGATAGGTCAAGGAAAGGCAAACCTACGTTTCTAGCATTTGCAGACTTAGAGAAAGCTTTTGACAGTGTTGACTGGAATACTCTCTTTCAAATTCTGAAGGTGGCAGGGGTAAAATACAGGGAGCGAAAGGCTATTTACAATTTGTACAGAAACCAGAAGGCACTTATAAGAGTCGAGGGGCATGAAAGGGAAGCAGTGGTTGGAAAGGGAGTGAGACAGGGTTGTAGCCTATCCAATGTGTTATTCAATTTGTATATTGAGCAAGCAGTAAAGGAAACAAAGGAAAAATTCGGAGTAGGAATTAAAATCCATGGAGAAGAAATAAAAGCTTTGAGGTTCACCGATGACATTGTAATCGTGTCAGAGACAGCAAAGGACCTGGAAGAGAAGTTGAAGGGAATGGGCAGTGTCTTGGAAGGAGGATATAAGATGAACATCAAGAAAAGCAAAACGAGGATAATGGAACATAGCCGAATTAAGTCGGGTAATGCTGAGGGAATTAGATTAGGAAATGACACGCTTAAAGTAGTAGATGAATTTTGCTATTGGGGCAGCAAAATAACTAATGCTGGTCGAAGTAAAGATGACGTTAAATGTAGACTGGCAATGGAAAGGAAAGCATTTCTGAAGAAGAGAAATTTGTTAACATGGAGTATACATTTAAGTGTCAGGAAGTCGTTTCTGAAAGTATTTGTATGGAGGGTAGCCAGGTATGAAAGTTAAACATGGACGATAATTAGTTTGGACAAGAAGAGAATAGAAGCTTTCGAAACGTGGTGATGCAGAGGAATGCTGAAGATTAGATGGGTAGATCACATAACTAATGAGGAGGTATTGAATAGAATTGGGGATAAGTGAAATTTGTGGCACACCTTGACTAGAAGAAGGGATCGGTCGGTAGGGCGTTCTGAGGCATCAAGGGATCACCAATGTAGTGCTGGAGGGCAGCATGGAGGGTACAAATCGTAGAGGGAGACCAAGAGATGAATACACTAAGCAGATTCAGAAGGATGTAGGTTGCAGTAGGTACTGAGAGATGAAGAAGCTTGCACAGGATAGAGTAGCATCGAGAGCTGCATCAAACCAGTATCTGGAGTGAATACCACAATAACATTAGCTACATAAGATCTGAAGGTGTAAAAAAACCAGAGCTTCAGAGCATGGAATCAGAATCTGAATGACACATGAATATTTGTCAAATTCTAGAAAGGTATTCTGTGAATGGCTCACTGTAATTATTTCAGTAGACGGGACAAATTCCCTATTGTCCTTGTGTGCAAGGCTTTTGGTTGACTATGACTGGAAATCGGTCATGTAGTGGGAGAGATTTTCTGCCATACCTTATTGGCTAACCATGACGAAATCCATGATTGCAGGAAATTGTGATACTTGTTTATAAGTTATTATTCTTTGGAACTCACAATGTCAGCTGCAGTTGGTCAATGAGATTCTGACACCTGCGGAACTGGCTAACTTACTGCAGAGAAATCGGAGAAGACACTTACTGCAAAGAGACTGGGAAAGTCACTTGCCCAGGTCGCTGCAGAGAGGGAAATCTCTGATTTATAACACGTTCAGCCGCTGAGCTGAACTCAGAATTTTCAGCTGCCATTACAGCCATCTTCCACACGCACCCAGCTTATAAGTGGTAAGCGTGCGCATTCGTTACAACCACCAAGACGATGGGGGACGCAAAGCTAGTTAATTTGCATCAGGATTTCATTTCACAGATCTAATATTGACATTCAGCAAGTTGCATCCATTATGCACTTTGGCGAAAGAAGGTGTTCGTTCTTACTTTTCCAGGAATCTTTCTTCAAGTCACTAACCTTTTCCGCAGTCGTTGACCATATCCAAAATCTAGTTTCATACTGTGCTTTCATATGTCTACCCACTCATAATTCGTATCTTCAATCTCTTGTTCACTTACTAAGTGTTTGTACTCTTATTAAGCCAGCAAATCATTTTTTTTTAAATTTTGTCTTACAGGAATAAATCAAATTGTTATTGTGACCGCTAGTTTCGGTTAGTAGTATGATGGATCCCTTCATCAGTACTTCAGTGTGAGGTATTATATCCATACTTTCATGCTTCTTTAGGCCACCATCAGTAATTTTCATTAAATAACACGTTATCCATTGCGCGACATTGTTTCTTTGAAACTTGCTTTATCTTATTGGGAGCTTCCCTTCCGTGCACGACACGGCGGATCGAATCTTTAGCATCTTAGGAGTATGCTACACTGGCCTGACGGTACATCACGGAGCTTGCAGCGTGAGGCGACTTCAATACTTGGGACGTAATTTTCTGGATGGATGGGGGTCTGGTATATTTTCCTCCTGTTCCCTGTCTGGTTACATTTCCTTCGCTCTGCCCCATTTCCTTTCACTCTCTTCCCGATTGTTCCGCTGCTGCCAAAGTTTTGCTAAGATTTCGGAGTCTCGCTCACCCATGTAATATGTCTGTTTGTACATAGTGATAAACAATAAATTGAACATTAGCTATTGTAAGTGCATGTTTGGAGGAACAGAAACAAGTGTTGCACTATACAGTTACAACTAGAAAGAATAAATTGCAAATGCTAAGAGATTTTTACTTACCTTCTCTGGGACTGTTGCAGATCCTAGATCGTTTACATCTCATTGTTACGAGCAGCGGGTCCCTTATTTCTCTAACTCATACACTTTTTTGTATATCTCCTCTTGGCATCTCTTTTCATTCGAGACACGTATTTGAACATAATATAGTGAAAAAACACATTGGAAAAAAAAATTACCTCCCTCATTTCAATAAGTGTGTGGCTGAACCTGAATTCGCGGAAAACATGTGACCGACTAAACCTGATGCAGGTGTACTTTTCTCTTATTTATAACCAAATTTATTGCACTACAACCTTATTGAAGATACACTTTTTAATTGTGACACCTTTCTAATGTTAAAAAGTTTCAACACAAGTATCCTGTTTTAGCCGGCCCTGGTGGCCGAGCGGTTCTAGGCGCTTCAGGTCGGAACCGCGCGAATGCTACGGTCGCAGGTTCGAATTTTGCTTCGGACATGGATGAGCGTGATGTCAAATTGGTTAGTTAGGTTTAAGTAGTTCTAAGTTCTAGGGGACTGATGACCTCCGATATTAAGTCCCATAGTGCTCAGAGCCATTTGAAACATATCCTGTTTTGGAAACTACAGTTTAAACGCTGCAAAAATATAGTACTTATATTTAAAATTAAGTTCAAATGTATATTCTACAGATGTAGCATTTGCAAGCTTCCCTTGTAAACAATTTGTTTGAACAAACTATTTTGTATTGAAATAGTTTACTCTTTGTCAGTAGCTAACAAAGTATGTCCAGTAAGGCACGTGACAATTACTTCGTAGAAATTTTACGCCATCATTATTTTAAGTATGTTGTCATTTTGTGATTTGATTTCTTTAAATAAGGTGTTTTCAACGAAATTAATCACATTCTTACAAGGGGATAGCAGGTACATAAACAGTGAATAACGAATTTCATACCAAATGATCTTAAACGAATTTATTATTTTCGGATATTTGTAACTCCATCAATATCAGACCAGTAGATTGTAAAATAGAAGATAGCTGTATGTAAGAAATAAATATATATTTCAGTTTATTTCTAAGTAGCTTCTCTTTTTCAGAGTTAATGACGTGACGAACCATCATTGCCAACTGTTACATATACGTATTGTTACATTACACACCGAATGAAGTGATCGACGGCATCGTGACATACAAATAGTTTACATCTGGTACAGTGTGGCTGGCACACGTGAAGTTTGCTGCCTCCTCATTTCTGTCCCATTCCAAAGGCCTGCCGCATCCCATTGTCCTTTAAGCATAGATACTCAGGTAAATCCGTTAGCTGTCTACCCGTCCCAAACAATGGACTGCGGCAGCTATTGTGCTTAAATCCTTTCACAGGAGTGTTTCCCCCGTGAATGCATGACTTACTGCGAAACTCTGAGCAAAGCTCATACGAGTAATTTAAGACAAATCACCAAGCCGATTCCGTGCGTGCCCCTTAAAACCGAACGGGCCCCTTCTAGAATTACTTTCCTTTCACGAAGACCGCATCTTTTGTTCGCCGAGTTACTTAATGCTTCTGTCCATTTCGATTTCAGACGAAAACTACTGGTCCATTCTGGCGAGTGTTAGTCAAGAGGGCGATAAATACATTAAATGTGGTACGTCAGTGATCACTTCAGGGGGTTTTCTATTACATTTGCTGTTCGTTTAGAGACTCTTGTGGAAAGATACTAACATCTTATTACACTGAAGTGCCAAAGAAACTGATATAGGCATGCTTATTTAAATACAGAGATACGTTAACAGGCAGAATACGACGCTGTGGTCGGCAACGCCTATATTTGACTACAAGTGTCTGGCGTATTTGTTAGATCGGTTACTTCTGCTACAATGGCAGGTTACCAGGTTTGAAGTGATTTTGAACATGATGTTATAGTCGGCGCACGAGTGATGGGACACAGCGTCTCCGAGGTAGCGATGAAGTAGGAATTTTCCCGTACTACCATTTCGCGAGTGTGCCGTGAGCATCACGAATTCCACAAAATGTCAAATCTCCGACATCGCTGCCACCGGAAAAAGATCCTGCAAGGACGGGGCCAACGATGACTGAAGAGAATCGTTCAACGTGACAGAAGACCAACCCTTCTACATATTACTGCAGATTTCAATGCTGGGCCATCAACAATGCGAACCATTCAACGAAGCATCATGGACATGGGAGAGCTGAAGGCCCGTAAGTGTACCTTTGATGTCTGCGCGACACAAAGCTTTACACCTCTCCTGGGTCCATCAGTTCCAACATTGGACTCTTCATGACACGAAATATATTGCCTGGTCGGACGAATTTTGTTTCGAATTTTGAGTCGATGGAGGTGTACAGGGTTCATGGATCCTGAATGTCAGCAGTGGCTGTTCAAACTGATGGAGGGTCGGCAGTGGTGTGGGGCGTGCGCAGTTGGAGTGATATGAGACCCGTGACACGTCTAGATACGACTCTGACAGGTGACACGTACATAAACGTTCTGTCTGATCATCTGCACCCATTCATGTCCATTGTGCATTCCGACGGACGGCAATTCCAGCAGGACAATGTGACACCCTACACGTCCCTAATTGCTACAGAGTGGCTCCAGGAATACTCCTCTGAGTTTATAGAGTTCCTCTGGCTACCAGACTCCCCACCCATGAATATAATTGAGCATATCTGGGATGCCTTACAATGTGCTGTTCAGAAGAGATGTCCATCCCATCGTACTCTTACGGATTTATGGAGAGCCCTGAAAGATTCATGGTGTCAGTTCACTCCATCACTACTTCTGACTACTTACAATGCATGCCACGTCGTGTTGCAGTATTTCTGCGTGGTCGCCGGGGCCCTATACGATGTTAGGCAGGTGTACCAGTTCCTTTGGCACTTCACTGGAAATATAAACGTTGAATTAATGAGCCTATATTTGCGAAATTTTCTGTGTCATCCACGGTTTTCAATTATACAGACCAGGCAGAACACTATGACCACCGACCACCTATCGATGTAAATCCGCCCTGGCGAGGAATGACTAGTGGTCACACACACGCACGGTGAAAGTAGTATCCGTGAGTGACCTGTCGGTGTGTGCAGTGGGGAAGGCTAGCGATCCATCTAAGTTTGACAGATGGCAGATTGTAATTGCCCGGAGGCTCGGCACGACCATTCCCGAAGCTACACAAGTCGTCGGGTGTTCGAGGAGTGCTGTACGGAGTGTGTTCAATACTTGGCGGACTCGAGGTGAAACAATTATATGTTGTGAGTTTGGGTGGCTACCCGTCATTACAGATATATAACGTCTTAAGTTGTTAAAATTTGACAGGTGACGAACTGTGACGGAACTAACATTAGAATTTAATACTGGGCTGAGTACAAGTTCGTCTGAAATAACAGTGCACCGAACACTGGCCTGGGCCTCCGCAGCCGAGGACCCGTGCATGTGCCACGACATAGGAAACTACGACTAAATGGACACATGACCATCGACACTGGACGTTGGCGCAGTGCCAGACCGTAGCATGGTCTGATGACTCACGATAACTGCTTCGTCATGCCGGTGGGAGTGTGCGCATCATCCACGTCGGCATCCGTTGGTCCACTGGAGCTCTTGCAAGGCACCTTGACGGCCAAGGAGATCACTTAAGCCCCTTTATGTCGATCTTGTTTTTCGATGGCAGTGGCATTTTGCAGCAACGTAGCACACCACGTCACAAGGGTATGTGTGTAATGGAGTGGTTCGAGGAATAAAGTGGCGAGTTCCAATTTATGTGCCAGACCCCCAACTCACCAGATCTGAACCCGATCTAACACATCTGGGACACGATTGAAAGTGGCATCAGAGCTCATCGCCCTCCCCCGGAATTCACGGGAATTATGTGACGTGTATGTGGTGCCAACATCCTCCAAACACCTACCAAGGCCCCACTGCTCACATGCCACCGCGCGTCCCCAGTTTTATCCCTGCCGAAGGTGAATACGCTCGCTGTTAGGTAGGTGGTCATAATGTTCTGGCTGATCAGTGTATGTACAATACAGCATGACAAAAGGAAAGCACACTCTTTTAACTTCTACGTAAAGGTAGAAACATTCTGGAAAATGCATTTAAGGTGTGCAACACAGTATTCAGGAAGGAGCATAAAAATGTTAAGAGATAGAGTTAGAATTATGGCCTTTACAGTAGAAGAATACCAAAACCAAAAACCGTTCGTAAAAATGAAATACGAAGTAACATAATTTTATTATCTGTGTTGTGGAGTAAGTGCAAATACGATAATTACACTGAAAAGAAGAAAAGATTATTAGGAAATCAAAAGGTACCTAACATGCAATATACCCTAAGACACAGGATAGTATTGTGCCTCTGCACTATTGTATTTAGACGATTCATGGGCCTGCAAAAAAAAAAAAAAAAAAAAAAAGAGTAATATTCAGGCAGCAAAAATAGGAAATCCCAAATCAAGTAAATGATAGACGTAGCGATACCGGATACGAATTGTACATCTACAGATCAAAATGGAATGAACAAAAACAGAAAATGTAGTTAAAATCCAAAACGAATTTTTCAGCAAATTTTGCTCATTAAATCTCCTCGGATTACTAGTCGTCTTAACACAACATTCAAACAAGATTTTTCTTCGTCACATTCAGGACAGAATCCGAGAAACTGGGTCACAGCCGCTCTGAATGAGAATAAATTAAACAGTACCAACGAAATAGTTACTATCGCGTACTTCCAGTGGGTTGTGATCTACCCACAACACAGGAACACTCACCTCACTGTAACTGGAAGTTTCAGCCAGCAAAACAAACATTATCCGCTTGCGTCGGTTGTGTACATTTACGACCAGAGTAATGCTTGCTCGGTGTATGCTAATTGAAACTAAACAGACAGAAGTGTTCCTGCAGTCGTAATTCTGAGTGCGGCAAGTTTTCAGATTGAATATTAATGAAAGTGATTAATGGAAAATAATTTTAAGAAATCCCATAGGATTAATAATGATTGGCCACACCGATGACTTAACTTTTGATGAATTGATTATTTATTCATTAACGATCAATGCAACAAACAGAAGCTGGCCTTACAAAAAGTATGCCGATATAGTGACAAATCAGCTGACGACAGTACCTGCATAAGAGTAGCACAATATAAGGGCTGTCAGATTCCCTCAGTCTACTATTTATTTTAAATACGTATAATATAAAGTTCCGTACCACATTATCTTATAACTAACCTACACAATTAAAAACTTGCTTAAGTATCAATAAATCTTCAGGTTAAGCAGAAACAATTAAAAGCAGAAATAATTCTAATTTCAGCGCCCTCATCACAAAAGAGTTCCATGTGGGGACCAGAGTCTACGTTCAGACCCTTAGCAGTTGTTCTTAGTCCATACAGATGTTAATGTATCGATCGCCCAATGTCTATCACTTGAATACTGCAAATTAACGCCATCGGGTCCATACGCGGAAGTTGCCACATTGTCATTTCAGAAGTTTCTTCAGCATTGTAAATGGCGAGATTTCTTCTCACCCCGAGCTGTGGTGGAGCTCAAACTCTTTGATTTATGCCTCAAAACTGGATATGGACGCGGTTAACGTCCAAAGCGTCTAATTTGTCGGTATTGTCTTTGCAGTATCGTGGGATTACAACTACCCTGCCAGCAGCCCACATTAAATCCAAGTTATGCGACAGCCGGTGTTCTTATTGCTGACACTCAAAGGCTACCATAGTACAGTCGGCCACCAGATGGAAACCGAAGCGCCAGCAGAGGGTGCTGGCCTCAAAGATCTCTTTCCTATGCCGGCCACGTGACAGGGAGCAAGACTTACTGTACTTACGGCTGCGCATAGGCTATGAACAGGCAGCTCACTCCGAGTGCTTCCTGGCCCAGGTTCCAAGTGGTTAAACGTTTCCAATCATGAGCTCAGCCTGGAGGCGTCGCTGTGCTGTCACCCCCGTTCGACTCACCTCTGTCTGAGCTACTCTTCCCGCCCGAGGTCCTGCAATGTGGCAACCTCCATGATGAAGACGCCCTGATTTAGTGACCAAGCAGCAGACTTGTAATATTTCAGAGTAGGTCTTTAATTTGGCTTCGCCGGTCTTAGGCATTTTCCTCACTGTGATCCTTGACTCTCACTTGTCCCTTCTCCAATTTTAACTCTGTGCTCAGTGCCAAAAAGTTTTAATAAGACTACACGAGCTGCGCCAAGAACTTTTACTTTAGAACATTGTTTATTCAATTACAAGACCTTCTGCCTGTAGTGCTGTTTTGTGTGTAAACGAGTATCAGGCCCTCTGCCTGCAGTACCAGAAGACTTTATTTTGGTCTGACTGTTTCAAGGCCCGAAGGAAATTTCTGTTCTCTTAATCCACATAAACTTGTTGTCATATATGGGACTTTTCCTTTCGAATGCCTTGGTGGACAGTTTATTATTCTTGTCATCTCGTACTGGCTGCTTATCAGACCATACTGCTGAGGTCATCGGTCCCTAAGCCTACGTACTACTTAATCTAGCTTAAAATAGCTTACACTAAGCACAACACACACACACACCCATACCCGAGGGAGGACTCGAACCTTCGACGGGAGGAGCAGCGCGGACCGTGACAAGGTGCCTCAGACTGTGCGGGGTGTTTCTGGAGCCCACAAGTGCGTTACGTAGTAGTACAGTCTTGCAGAATCTCTCAGGAGGGAGAAATAGGTACTTCACTGATCCACGTAAAGTCGTTCGTCAGGAAGCGTTGCAGCAGGTGTAGGGCCAGGCGGAGAGTGCGGCTCTGCAACTTCTGCAGACGACTAACATGCGTGTTTACCACAGTGTCCCAGTGGAAATGAACTCAGGAAAGAAATCTGTCTTCAGAAATGACTAACTGATTTAAAGGGAACAATCCAGTGCATTTAAATCCCTTAACACCATTTCCTACGGTGATAGCTTTATCCCAAGCTGTGGAAAACAGTTCGGTGAAGTTGAACTTATTGATTGCACCTCCTGGTGTCGATTGTATGTAATTTGCGGTTTGATCTGTCCACAGGTTGAAGGGCGTGTTTGGTGTGAGGTGGAGGCAGAGCGTCTCTATGTCATTCTGATGACAATACTCCAGACGCTGGAGAGAACAATGAGAGCTATGGCCATTCAAAATTAGAAAACACTTTCAAGGGGAGCGGCACTTCTGAAAGTGTTCGAACCACTTTAGATAAACATCTTCGTTCACATACCCAGAATCAGACATGGTGCAATCTGAACCGCCTGGTAGAGTGTGTTTGTACACCTCTCTAAATCTAACATCTCTGAAGATAGCGCAGGACGGAATAAAAATGCATATAACACTAAAGCGAGCTATAATAGTGACATTCCCCCGCCCCTTTCCGCATTTGTTTTCTTCACTACTTCCCTGGTACCTATTGCTTTCGCTGTTTTAGGTGGGGAGTTGGTAAGGGGAAAACCCGTCTCGTCAACATTGAAGATGAGATGAGGCTTATCACAAACTCCATTCTACTCAGACAAATTCCGATACACGTTTATAAATGCATTCACAGCCTGCTTATTCGTCCCCTTCGCTCTAGCTTTTGACAAGCCTTGGGGGCTTCGGAGTGATAAATAATTCACTATGCCTCTCCATAAACCAGTAAACCAGCCTTTAGCTTCGGTGCTAGAGGAATGCTCAATATAATTCGTTGTTGCTTACGCGAATTCTGCTCAACAAATATGCTCAGGAGTGCAGCCAAAAGCCCTGCAGCTGTCTTTCAACCTGTAACTAAAATCATCGTCCTGTGCTGAATATAGTCGGATGACCAGCTGGTCTATGAAGTTTCTTTTCTCCCACTGCCGAATCACGTTTTCAAACGGTTACCCGATCTTTATGTGTGAAATAAGGGATTTCGAACAACACAGGTATGTACTGAACATCTGAAAACAAACCAAGAAAGCATATTCTCTAATTTGAGCGAGCAGAAATAGCCCCACGCGTACAGGGCAAAATAGCGCCATGTGCAGACATTTCGAAAGACGCACAAAATTAGACAAGTGTTCAAAAACCCAGCAATTTTGATTGAAAGCATAACCATTATTCTTGTACAGGTAACATAAATAGTTTAAAATTTAACGTTATTGTTCATGGTAGATCTTAATTTGTTAGGTTGTAATCTTTAACTACAGCAATAATCCACAATGCGCTTACCTCTAAGTTTCGTTCTACTGTCCTGTCAACACTGTAGCACAAAACAGTCTTACTACAAGCACATGCGGCGACACAGAGATACTGGAGCACGCTTCGGGCAAAACGGCCTCGACTCAGTGAGGAAATAGCGCACTGTTCCAACATTTCCTATTTCAGGTGGATTAACCTCGTGAGCGGAATAGTCGCGCTGTACCCTAAAACAGAAACTGGTGAGAATGATAGTGTCTTCTTCAATGGTCTTTTAGATCTTTTTTGATATTAGCTTTAGTAGGATAAATGTGAACTACCTGACACAGATAAACATTAGTATGGGTTCTTTCGTGCCCTTCCGTGCCCTTTACCATTTTCAAAGTAATGCAAAGTCTTACATTCCCAAATAATTTATTTTTATATTTGGACCTCGAGTGCTCTTGTTACGCATTTTAAGTAGGATTAACATAGGGAGCCAGGCCATGAGAGCTAGACTATTGAAACACGTATTCGTGGTTGTATGGTAAAATATTTACAACAGGGTGTGAACTAAAAAGGGAAGAACAGTTTGTAATATTTTGCTCTTCCCCATGTATGTAATTCTCTATTGCGTCGTGCCTCGCTGTTCTTCTGTAGAGGATATATCTTCCTTACAACATGTCACGAGTTGGAAGCGTAAACAACTTGCCTGCAGTGCGTCCTTGTCCAATAGAGAAGCCAGCACTGAAGGAGATAAGAGAAGCAAGTAAATATGAAATACGACAGCTCAAACAGAGAAAAATAAGAGCTGAGCATAAATCACAATAGCGAGGAAACAGTTGTCTCGTTGTACCTTGCAGATATCTGTCAAAGGAGGGAAGTACTCTGTCTTTATTTTTTCTTCGACTACAGAGGAAGTTGCCGTCGTTTGTGCAGTTAAGATTTAGTACACAGTACAAACCTATTTTTTTCTATTTATTTAGTACACTGACAAACCTGAAAGCAAATTACTGGTTCCACGTATCGGCATGTCTTCAGTATCTTCTGTACCGATACCTTACACTTATTAAGTGTAAGGTGTTTCTTCTCTGGAAACCTATAGAGGAGGCTTCATGGGCAGAAGCGTATCATCGGATATCTAGAGTGCAATCGAACAAGGAAACAGAAAATTAACTACAGAAGAGAAAAAGATATCAGATTTCTCGATATTAAGGACTTTAGTAGTTAGGACAACCGCAATTTAGATTATTCATTGTTACTGTAAGAAAATTTCTAATATTTCTCCAAAATAATTTTAAAAATCTTGAAAAGTTTTAAAAATGAAAAATTTCTTCAGGGCCGCATTAGATGTATACAGGTTCCTTCATTAGACAACACAACTCGTTTCGTGTCATTATAGGTGTGTTATCAAGAGATAATCCACATAGAATACAAAACATGTTTTTGTAAAATGCTGTTTGGAGTTGCGAGAAACGAGATCATTTCTTTATTCGCAACTTTTCACTATACAAGACTAGCGATAATGTACGATGTCCCACCGTTCAAGGTGTAAATCGATTAACTGCCTAACCTGTTTGAAAGGTTGATCATCGGATGGCTTAAAAACTTAGAATGTATACACTATAAGGCGTACCGGTACGTCGAAAGTGTGAAAGTTCATGCTGTAATAAAATACCTAGGAAACGACATTAAATCACTGCAGATTACAACATATCGGGCAGAAACGTTGCTAATGGACAGTCATGTTACAAGAAACACCTAGGAAACGAGAGCTAATCTCTAGAATTAAAGCATATAGTGCCCAAAAAGTAATAATGTACAACGGGTAGTAGTAAGCAAATAAATATTTTTAGTTAAAACTAGAAGATGACTTGCTCATAATTACTGTTCAGATATAACTGGTATTAATCTGCAACTACCGCATTTGTCATACAGGATAATGGCAAAGTTAAAATCATAACATTTAAGACTTTTCCACGCAAAATATAATCACATTACATTTCTGCAGAATTACACATCATAAAGAACAGTTAATAATCTACTGCAGCTAAAATTCAGAACAGGTACGTGTTTCCACCGAATATTCAGAACGTTTGGGTGTCTGATAGACAACATATTCTTTGCGACATCTGCTCAGGTTAAGAGGACTTCAGTATAAAATGAAGATAGATATATTGCCGTTCAAAGGCTGATCTAATGTAGTTTAACTACCCAAAAAGAAATTCTCTTCAGATACAGCCTATTGATGTAACACACAAAGAACGAAAAATATGCAACAACAACCATAGCAGCCGATGAACAAAGGCACTGCAGTGAATCGCAGTTTGTGTTTATTGTAGCAGATACAGATTTCGGTCACTGAGTGACTACGTACAGTGCAGCAGATGAAGTTAACACACTTCAGCTGTTGCAAGAGTACAGTTTGAACTTTTAACGTGTATAGTCCAAGAGGGACTGTGCCAAACACCGATTGAAATATGTTAAATTCACCTGTTGCTTTGAAGATGGTCACTCAGTAACCGAAATATAGATCTGCTGCAATAAACACAAACTCCGACTGACTGCTGTAGCTTCTCTCACCACTGACATAAGTACGGTGGCCGAGAACATACAGGTTCCTGAGGGAATCAAATTTCAAAGAACCATGACAATACATTGTATCATACACGTGACAATTATAAATCGGTATCATTTCCTTCTGCCTAATGACATCTATTAAGATCCTCGTCAGGAATTTTTAAACGTAATACGATATTCAATTGCGGGCATTAATTTACCCCTACATAACGGTTAATGACATTAATACCACTCACTACTGTTACACATGGAGACAGTACTGAGTTATCTAAAAATTCTTGACATGAAAACTGTGTGTCAAGCAAGCACCGATGGTATAAGTACCATAGTAAACTGAAAAACAGAAGTTGCGACTTCAGTAACGTCACAGTTCTTCAATCATCGAGGCTAGTCCACCTTGGCCCTAATACAAGAGACATTACACAATGTTGAATGGAACAGTTGTGCAAATCGAAAGGACAAGAGTAGAGTCATAATGGAGACACAACGGCTTTGAAAAATGTAGCTTTGAAATAATGTAACAAATGATTCAGAGATAGCGATGGAACTGAGAAATTTATTAAAGTTTTCACCAATGAGCCATAGCATTAAGAACACCTGTTTAGCAGCCTGATGCTCCACTTTTGGAAAGCAGTACAACAGCGATTCTGCGTGGCAACAAATCCCTACTAGGTTACCGTACGTATGTGGCACCAGATATAAGCACAGGTCATGTAGTTCCCATTAATTACGGGCCGGTAGTTTGTGGATGCGGAACTGGTGTCCGATTGCGTTTTAGCTGTGTCCCGATTCAACGTGCATTCACTATCATGCTCCTCAAACCACTGTGGTACGATTCTGGCCTTGAGACACGGATGGTTATCATGTTGCAAGACGCAATTACCATAGGAAACACATCAGGTGTGAAGGGCTCCAGGAGGTCTGCAATATTGTTGATTTACTCCATTAATATTATGGTGGCTTCAATTACTATTGCCGGTCCCATGTAAGCCTAGATGTATGCCCAAAAATCAAAACGTTGCTCTCAGCGGCCTACTTTCGGTACATGTTTGGGGTAGTCGTTTGCCTGGAAGGCGGCGAATCTAGTCGTGCCCAGCGTCCTGGTGTAGCAGGAAACACATTGATCCTACAACATAACACGTTTCCATTTAATCACGCTTCAATTATTATTACAGTCGTAAGAACGGAGTAGTTTGCTCAACACGGAAACACGTGCGAGACGTCTTGCACGGAGCTCCATGTTTATCAATGTGTGCTGAACGGTTTTCTCTATAACGCGTGTACTTGCAACAACATTCTACTCTGTCATGGGATCAGTCACACATCGCGGGCTACCCCGCGGACAAGGTTCCGACCTCCACCTTCAGGGATTAGGCGACGGCATCAAACACCTCGCGGTTTACTCATGGTTTTTCCGTCGTTTCTCGACTTCCCACTGGTGCTCACGGGGACAGCTGACCATTTTCGCTGTATTCGTGACGCCCGTTCCCAGGCATCCGTCTATAATAATGTGCTCTTGGTCAGTGCCGCTTATGTCAATGGTCCGTGTCGCTAAAATAAGCCTCCCCACTCGTATCTGCTCCTCTGATACGCTTTCCTTACAGCGCATGTGCTTCTGGCACTCGTGGTACTAATAATGTGAGAGAACGGTGACTGAGATCTAATTATTCCTCTCGTTTTTTATTCGTGCAGAACGAACCTTTGGTTATCAGTTTAATTATATCTGAAGTGGCTTGTTGATAGTGAGTGATACCTAGTCATTACATCGCATGCATAAGTTAGTTAATCAATGGAAAGATTATTTGTTGATTTATAGATACTGTGTGAAATTTAATCAATAACTTTCGACTTAGTCATCGGCCAATGAACGTATTTCCCGTATTACTAATATTACTACTAGGAGCGTGGAGTGGAAGTACAATTTTCTATTGTCATAGATGCTATGGGAGTGGGGTATAATATTTCATTAATACAGTGGCGTTTGCATGCAAAGTGCCAGCAATTATACAACAATAAAGAAATGTGTTATCTGTTACTCCACATGCAATAAATATAAAATAAAACAAATGAATTATATTTTATGTGGGTGAGCGGTATCAATACGTGAACGATCAGGATGCGGATCGGTGCTCGTGATGGAAGTGTCCATAGAAGATGAGGTATCTATTAACAAGGAAAGTGGAAAGATGGTATCTGGATGTACTGAAAGAAAGAGCTTTGCTGTTTAAATTAACTGAGTTGCCAGATCCGCGCGTTTGTGATAGTTGAATAAATGTTAAACAAATAACTTGGCCATATTTATTTGTTGCTCAACGGATAGCAATAGGACATAAAAATGGATGTGTGCGAGCTAATGTTTAAGTATGTTCTCTTGCAAAAATATCACATTTATTCAAGTACAACAGAAAAAAAGAATCAGCTAAATAACTAATAAATGGCTGATGGTTGCTGCTCTTCATAACACGCTCTGCTGAGCAACAAAATTACTTTTACAACTGCGTCTGCGAGACCCCAGTAGGATCTATCATTAATTATGGAAGGGTCGGAGAAACCTTTCAGTGACCACACTCAAACACATATACACGTATAACAGAGATCCAGGACAATGATAAGAATAAAGAAAAACTTCATCAGTATGCATGTGGTTGGCATACGGTCATTCCCCTGGCTTAAGTGCCCGAAGCAAGTGAACAAGAGTCCATCAATAAAAGTAAACTGCTAACAATTGCACCGCAGACGAAATTTTAAAACTAATTTGGAAGTCTTACCCCGAGAATCAGTAACTGTCACATGTAACGATTCTCACAATCAGCGAACACGCCGTCGTCATAAATTAAATATGTGAATAAAGTGAGTGGTAAAATTCAGAATAACTAAGCAAATTCGACAGGAAATAGTACTATGGGACATGATCTGCAAACATAAGGCTCTCAGATCCGTGCTTAACCCGTGCTGAGAAAACAAAGGCATGTTTAAACCAGATTACGAACTAAAATCGAAATTACTGAAGTTTCAGAAATCTGTTAATTTATAGTATACTCGTGAAACTATCAACCAAATAAATCAGACTGAACTAATAAGATACATCTGGCGTCCACATGTTTGGACAGGGGTAGAGCAGAACACTGGCTTGCATGCGTGGCCAAGTGCAAATGGTTATAATGACCCAAAATTAGCGACAAAATTTCCGTATACCCCTCAACGACCAATGAGCAATGAGGGCAAGACGTTAATTTTGACTGGAGCTGAAATCTACAAAAATAAGGTAATCAATAACAATGAATAGGTACCCTCAAATTCTGTGTCATACATCTCGCGTCTCCCAGAACAGTGCAGTGTGAACACTTTTGGAACCCACGTGTTCCGTTCCTCTGGAAGCTCACAGAAAGGTCCGTATTGTGTGCTGCCAATATGTACAAGAGCTTCGCACAAGGCGACCAGAAGCTTCATTGCTACCTGGTACGTGCTTTATAGGGTTGGCTATTCTACCACAGTAGCAAACTACTCTGGCACCCACGGATCTACATATTGAAATTTCTTTTGTACATTGTTATTCATGCTTTTCATTCATCAGGTAAGAGAAGGACAGGATTTACATACTGACATATTGCATACAAATGTGTTGAATAAGCATGTGGAGCTCCGATCATTATCAGAAACCTTAGTGAAATGTCAAGTGAAATGAAGATTACATTGTGACCACTATAGACACACACAGATGCTCCGCCTTTTTTAATGTAGTTATCTGTTTGCGCCAAGAATTGAGACATTAAGTTGTATGCTAAGCAAACTCATGTAGAGGCTAATGTAGCGATCCTTTATGGGGATTACTTAATTACTATCCACATTACAGCTTGCTTCTAAAGTTTATGATGTTACCCTGTGTGTGCCTTTTTTTACACAGTCTTTCTAAGCCTTACGTAATTTTATTGAAAATATTGGATGATCTGTACTGTAGCCATAGCTATTTACCTACTGACGGAAATTACAATTAGATTGAATTACTGGTTTCTAAGGTACTTTGGGTATTTTCTTTATACACGGTCCAGTGGCGTTAATGTGACCACCACTTACGTTTAACGTCGAGTTGAATTAACCGCTCACAGACGGCAGCTGGAAGCACTAGCAATGGAGAGACACGGAAAACAGTGGAGTCGTTGCCTTAATGCGGAAACGGGGCGATTTATCTGATGTAGAAAAGGGCGCGATCATTGGCTTTCGTACAAAGAGTGGCAGCATTTGCGGGATGGCTAAGATTTTAATCAGTTCGCGCGCCCCTGTGGTTAAAATATAGACCACTGTGCATGGCCAAATAGCGCTATCCAAAACTGTCAGTGAGGCACCTGTGATGCACCACAGGCAATACGGCTGCGGAGGTATGTGCGGGCGAACAGACATGCAGATGCTGAGAAACTGACCGTCCAGATCAACCAAAGTGCTACCAACAGCGTCTGCTCAACGACCTTTCGGAGAACATTCCTGCACATTGACCTCCTCATCAGGTGCTTTGTTCATGTACCCACGCTGACTCCTGCTCATCGTCGAAGAAGGTTGGAATTTTCAAGTTAATAACACAACTGTACGTCCGCTGAGTGGCGATAGTAGAGCTTTTTAAATGAATCACTTTTTATGCTCATTCAGACAGACGGCCATTGAAGTGTACAGCGTGAAATATCTGAAAGGAAACACCCTGCTGTAATAGTCGGCCGGAGGAGGGAGCATTACTCTTTGGGAATGTTTTCGTGGCACCCCCTGGATTGATCGATACAAATGTGCGTCGACTATGGGGACCATGTGCGTGCCTACATGCTGTTTGTTTTTCTCGGCACGGTAACATCTACCTCAGGACAAAGCAACGTGTCGCACAGCTCTCATTATACGTGTGTGGGGAGAATAGGGCCAGGATCCGTTTACGGTACTCCCTCGGCCACCGAACTTCTCTGATTTAAACCGAATCGAGAATTTATAGGATCACCTCGATCAGCTGTCCGCTCCACGTATCCTCAAATGAGTGATCTATTGCAGCTGGCAATGGAGTCGACGTCGCTCCACATAAATATGTGTCCCTTAAAAACTTCACAGACTCTCTTCCTGCATATCTCGAAGCGTTGCGCGCTGCGAAAGGTGGTTATTCAGGCTTTTTACAGGTGGTCACACGAATATGACCTGACAGTGTACATCTTTCCTAAACGAAACTAAGTTTCACACATTTAATCTTAATTCTTTGCAATGAACTTTTATGATTAAAATTATAATGAAATTGTTGGAAGCATGAGAGTCTTCCTGTGGCATCAAGAATCCTAAACGTTAAAGAGAAAAAAAATTGTTGAGTTGCTCACTGGATCACTAAAAGTAGCATATTCCCATGTTGAGAAAATTTTTAATTCTCCTTTGTATGACAGTGATTTTGTCCATTTTTGAAAAAAAACCTGCTTATGCCTCTCGTCAGCTGAATCCAGGCTAAGTGACTCATACTAAAATTGTAAAAATGGATTTCGAATCTGTTTTGTTGCGCGTTTTCATTGTGTTGCAATTTGTGCGGAAATCAATCGTTGGTTTGTACGGAGCCTACTGCATTCCATTGGTTTCTGCATATATAAGCGATAGTCTCTCACCGAATCTATAACAAAACCGAGACAGTACAATAATATTGTCCACAATAAATACGAAGACACCATCAGAATGGACTAACTGGAAATGAATGAGATTCACAGAAAATCGGTATAGAGTTTAAGCAACGATCAAAGTTCTTGAAACGTATGTCTCACGGATTTTGTGCAACTGCTGGGATTACTTTTGCTCCCCACATCAATACGTAAATTTCAACTAGGACCATAAAGTGGACGCTACACTACATGTAACAGGATTAGGGCAAGCGTTTTGCAGAGGAACTCTTATTGTCTGCTACCTCCAGAAACCAGAAACCGATGCTAAATAACTGAGGTATTCTTTAACTTAACGGTCCAAAAGTTCAGTTACCTACAGTTCCTAGTATTCGTGATTGCAATACTGATAGTGTATTTTTGTCTGCCGCTGTCTGCCCATCTGCCTACGAGACAGCAACCAGTCGCACACCTGTGACTTGCGGGTGGCCGAACATCAGGTGTCATCCTTAGAAACCAGTTTACATACCGGAAAACTTATCACCGACCAGTGCTTGTCTTGCTCGTTAATAAATATCTCGGATAGCAACCGGACAGTCTGATTTGTTGTCTACAGAAACTTTGTCAGCCAGCACGAGCGAGGCCAGCCTTGCCGACAACAGTACGCCGCTATCGTGGATACCATTTCAACTCCTCGTGCTCGCAAGTCAGTCGCACCTTATCCGTGCCTCATAGTCATATTTTTGTCAGTGCACTACAAGGAAAAGAGAGTTCACATCTCTCCTTGGTCAATTACCAAAGTCTCTACTGGAACCTCCTGCGCCCTGCTTTCCGACACCGACCAGTTCATCAACGTCGGATCTTCGCCTTCGACACTACGAGGATCTGTTAGCAATCATCGTCGTGCTTCACCGAGACTTGGCTTCCACCACAATACACCTCCGGGATTTTGACACTACGACTCATCCTAAAGTTCGTGCAATCAGAGAAAATTAGCGCACCGTGAGTGAGTTCTGGGTGACTTCAGTGGATTGTGATTCGCCGTCCATGGCCCACAGTCCACCAGACCAAGCGTCTAGCACCCACTTCAAGACAGAGGCCTGATTGACAATTATATCTTGCGATACTGTAATGGAATTTCAAATAAAGAGAAGAGAGGCTTTTATTTTTTTCATCAATAAACTTGTTACTTCCAGTATAGCCGGGTATCAATTTCCTCTTGTTGAACCCAACATTGGGCCATAACATGTACCACGTATGTAGACGACAACATGAAGTTGGCGATGCATGTATATCATATCGGGGACCAAAATGAAGGCAATTCTTAAAGAACCGACAGTATGAAAGTGACTTACACATAATGTCGATGGTTGAGAAAAATACTATGCCAGTGCGTCAAAAAAACATGCACAGCAAGCACTACGTTACTGCTTCAAAATTTACGACAAAATGTTTCAGAGGTAAATTTTGGATAATAAATTAATCTTTCTTGTTTGTAAACTGTTGTTAACTAACACAGGCCACGGTAAGTTCTACGCCAGTGAGCTCTGTTCGTTTGGGAGCTAATTCACGGACTATGAGAATCATAGAGTGAGGTGACTGCAATCACAGGCTACCTCCTTTTGTGCAGTGTAGTGCAGCTACTCGACGTGGCACGGACTCAATAAGTCGTTGGAAATCCCTTGCAGAAATATTGAGCCATACGGACTTACAGGCGCCCACAATTGCGAAAATGTTGCCGGTGGAGGATTTTGTGCATGAACTTAACTCTCGATTTTGTCCATAAAGGCTCGATGGGATTCATGTCGGTTGACATGGGTGGCCAAATCAGTAACTCGAACTGTCCAGAATGTTCTGCGAACCGACTACGAGCAACTGGTGCACTGTCATCCATAAAAATTCCATCGTTATTTGGGAACAAATGGTCTCCAAGTAGCCGAACACAGCCGTTTCTGGTCACTGAACCGTTCAGTTGGACCAGATGTAAACGCAGCCCACATCACTGTAGAGCCACCCCCAGCGCGCACAGCGTTTTGTGGACACCTGAGTCTATCGCTTCCTGTGGTCCGTGCCACACTCTAACCCTACCGTGACCTCTTACCAACTGAGATCGGGATTCATCTGAACAGATCACGGTTGTTCAGTAGTCTAGAGTCCAACTGATATGGTCACAGGCCTAAGAGAGGAGCTGCCGTGTTGTTAATAAAGGCGCTCGCGTCCGTCGTCTGCTGCCATGGCCCGTTAACGCCCAATTTCGCCGCTCTGTCCTAGCTGATAAGTTTGTCGTACGTCCCACATCGATTTCTGCGGCTATTCCACACAATGTTAATCATCTCGTAGCACTGACAACTCCATGCAATCGCTGCTGATCTCTAGCAAAATGCTCCAAACGTTCTTGCACAATTCTAATTTTAAATGATAGTCTATTAAACATTCAGTTAGACGTATACTATGTATATTTTTTTTAAAACAACAGTTCACAGGTTTTCTATTAAAACTGACTACGAGAAAGAAAATGCTCTACTGTAAAAATATGCAGTTTCTTGGTCGCTGAAAGTTTAACTACAATAGTGGGGCTTTTAAACCATTAGACACAGTGTTTCTCCCATTTATATTCTTTCTCCTTATTTTAAACATAAATTGTATACACCAGAGTGTGCTGTTTTGCTTCCATCCGGAGAGACGGTTTTCACAGAAAAAAGAAACTGGTATTTCTGACATACTGCTTATGACTGGACTACTACAAAGGAATGTGAATTAGGAATAACATTAAAAAGGACTCCAAGTCGGAGTGGGTGGGGGAGGGGAGAAAAACAGAGAGGTAAGTAGGAATGGACATAGAGAGTGGAAAGGAGCAGATGGACAGGGAGAGAAAGAGACCAGTATTTGATGTAGTAGGAGAAGATGGACAGAGAGAGGGGATGAAGAAGGAGACTTAAAAGGGGGAGGAGAAGATGGTCAGGGACACGGGGGTAGAAGGAGACTATGACATGTTTAACCAGACTGAGTCACAGCAATACGTGACCAGGTACAGCTAGTAAAAAGTAAAGAGGCCATCAGCCCAGGTTTACAAGGGTACAGCTTGTCATATACCCTTTTTAATATTGATATCAACGAAGCCCTTTCGGAATGGGGAAATGAACTACCATTTTAATATTAAAAATACAGACAGTATACTGATGATGCTGTCTGCAGATGATCATAGAGAATAATGTGAAAGAATACGTATCAACTACGTAGAGAGTCTGTGCGTCATAAAACTTACAGATATTTAATAACAAGACAAATGTGATGTTATCAAACTGATACCACTGACAGGATTCGAGAACTTTCTTCCCTTCTATCAATGGTATAGCTTCGGACCCTGGAGCAATAAAGGATACCTAGTGACTGTGAAGAAACACAGGTCATTATCGTTTTCGAGGAGTCACAGGGCATAATTATAAGCCTATATCGCTCACATTAATCTATTGTAGAATGTTTAAAGTTGTTTCATGCTCACTTATTATGAAATTATTGAACTCAAATTTGCTCTATAAAAATTGAGACGAATTCCGTTACAGAGATTTTGTGAAACTCAGCTCGCTCTTTTTGTCCATGAGATCAATACCACCATGGTTAGCGGTGTTCAGCTTGACGATCAGTCTCTTGACTTCAGGAAGGCATCTGACAATTCCGCACTACTGTTTACTGAACTAAATATCAACTTAGCGATTGTCTGAGCAGATTTGTATTCAAAACTCCCTTGACGGGACTCCAGCGGGAGATGTGATAGAGCCGTTACTTCTTATATTGCGTGTAAATGATGTAGTGGATAAAGTTGGAAGCTCCATGATGCCCTTCGCAGTTGATTCTGTTGTTTGTAAGGGGTAACAACGCCAGAGGACTGCAGCGAAATGCAGGAAGGACTGTAGAGGACGTACAGTATCATTGATGAAGAGGCTGACTGTTGCTGCTGAATGTAAAAAAAAAAATTACTCATCGCACATAAATAAATCGCACATGAATAACTCCATTACCTAGGAGTAACTGTATGGAGTGACAGACAGTGGAATGGGAATATAAAGGAAACTGCAGTAAAAGCAGATGCCAGGATGAGAGTCATTTGAAGAACTTTGCTCTTGTTAGAACGACTCTTTGAGTAATGCTCATCAGACTGGATTCGCTACCATGTTGGATTAATGGAAGAGATTGACAAGATCCAACGAAGAGCACCGTATTCCGTCGTGGGATCGTTTGGTCGGTGCGAAAGCATTAGGAGGCGATCAACAAACTTCTGTGGCAGACGCTAACCGAGAGGCGACACACTTCGCGTAGATAATTACTACCGAGATTCCGTGAGAGTATGTTCCAAGAAGCGTGGCTCAATATATTGTTTCCTCTCGCACACATGTCATGAAATGATCGCAACGAGAAGATACGAGAAACTGCAGGTAATATGGAGATTTACCGATAATTATTTTTCCCACGCGCCGATCGCGAATGGAAAAGGATAAGATAGCGTTACCGGAAGTACCCTCCACCACACACCGTAAGGTGGCTTGCGGAATATACACTCCTGGAAATGGAAAAAAGAACACATTGACACCGGTGTGTCAGACCCACCATACTTGCTCCGGACACTGCGAGAGGGCTGTACAAGCAATGATCACACGCACGGCACAGCGGACCCACCAGGAACCGCAGTGTTGGCCGTCGAATGGCGCTAGCTGCGCAGCATTTGTGCACCGCCGCCGTCAGTGTCAGCCAGTTTGCCGTGGCATACGGAGCTCCATCGCAGTCTTTAACACTGGTAGCATGCCGCGACAGCGTGGACGTGAACCGTATGTGCAGTTGACGGACTTTGAGCGAGGGCGTATAGTGGGCATGCGGGAGGCCGGGTGGACGTACCGCCGAATTGCTCAACACGAGGGGCGTGAGGTCTCCACAGTACATCGATGTTGTCGCCAGTGGTCGGCGGAAGGTGCACGTGCCCGTCGACCTGGGACCGGACCGCAGCGACGCACGGATGCACGCCAAGACCGTAGGATCCTACGCAGTGCCGTAGGGGACCGCACCGCCACTTCCCAGCAAATTAGGGACACTGTTGCTCCTGGGGTATCGGCGAGGACCATTCGCAACCGTCTCCATGAAGCTGGGCTGCGGTCCCGCACACCGTTAGGCCGTCTTCCGCTCCCGCCCCAACATCGTGCAGCCCGCCTCCAGTGGTGTCGCGACAGGCGTGAATGGAGGGACGAATGGAGACGTGTCGTCTTCAGCGATGAGAGTCGCTTCTGCCTTGGTGCCAATGATGGTCGTATGCGTGTTTGGCACCGTGCAGGTGAGCGCCACAATCAGGACTGCATACGACCGAGGCACACAGGGCCAACACCCGGCATCATGGTGTGGGGAGCGATCTCCTACACTGGCCGTACACCACTGGTGATCGTCGAGGGGACACTGAATAGTGCACGGTACATCCAAACCGTCATCTAGCCCATCGTTCTACCATTCCTAGATCGGCAAGGGAACTTGCTGTTCCAACAGGACAATGCACGTCCGCATGTATCCCGTGCCACCCAACGTGCTCTAGAAGGTGTAAGTCAACTACCCTGGCCAGCAAGATCTCCGGATCTGTCCCTCATTGAGCATGTTTGGGACTGGATGAAGCGTCGTCTCACGCGGTCTGCACGTCCAGCACGAACGCTGGTCCAACATTAAAGTGCTACTTTGTCACACTATAATATGTTGAAGCGAAATAAATCCGAAATGAACCTCAAATTTCAAATTGGTGCATTACGACCATTATTTTTCCCTAAGTAGTTAACTCCTGGTTATCACACATTCGAGGGGTGCCACCTCGAACTCTTTTTTGCTCAAATCCGGTGGTTTGTTATTTATACACTTTCTCTTATGACACATGCTATTTATCGTGTGATATACATACTGTTGACACTGGCCTGTTTGCGGTGCCACATTTTGTATTCCTTTACCCCAAATTCTTTCTTGTTTCACGATCTTAGCATTATGTACTTAACTGAAGTGTACATTGTAACATAGCCTAACATTCAATCCTTTATTGTTCTTCTCATTATTTTTTGGCCTCCAGTTACGATGTGACACCTTTCCAGTACACCTATGTCGTAACTCTGCATTTTTGGGTATGCAGTTTTATGACATAGATGTATTCCATTTAATCCAGTAAAAGTTACACCAGGAGATCATTTAATTCTGAATAGGTAGATGTGGCGTGATTGAAATTGATTAATAATTGCTTGAATAATGGGAAAAATTGATTTGAAAGAATAGTTGAAAGAAACTTGAAAGTAATTTATGAATCTGTGCAGAATCCTGCGTGAACTTTAACTGATACCAATATCAACAGACCTTTAGTATCAGTAAATTTGAGGTCAACAAAGATAATTTACATTACGGACTGCTTCACATTAATTCCATTGTGTTTAGCCTTGATTTTGACAATGTCGATGCAGGAACGCTCTTCCAGATGCCGCGTAAATTCTTCTTGTCTGCACTGAACCTCTTGATTCAGGAGCTCGGTGGTGTGCGAAATGATGAACAGATAGGAGCTGATCTCTTAACCGTGCGAATAAATATTGTTTTTCGAATAACTTTTTATAACACTTTTAACGACCGGTTGAAATAAGCATTTTTAACAATGCTGGTACGACGGATTCAAGCATACGTCCGTACGCTACCACTGCTCGAAACAAAAGGTTGAAGATACAGGAATTCATAAACTGAAGAGCTTATTTCTTACTTTGTTTCATACAGATGTTTAACGATGTATCAAAACATTATCCTTGCTACAAAACAACACGGTAATGTACCTTTGGCGGTGTCTATAACTCATTTAGTTTACATAGAGCTTGTATATCAGAAAAGAACGAAAAAATAATATGATTCAATACAAAACATTTTCATTCCACTACGCAACTACAATATGTAATTTACAAATCTTAATTTTTAAATCATTACTCACCTCTGTTCATTAAAACCTACGTATATAAGCACATTATTTATATTTTAACAACGAATTTTGATAGTTTTCCGCGGTTCGTATCTGTAACTCATTACAACATTTGGCTGTTAAAATAACTCTAATTCTCTTCCCGTGGTGCCATTTGTCATGAGCGGCGCATACTCGCTGTACGACTCTTGTTGTCCAGCCGATACCCAGTGTTATTGTGCAAGCGAAAATATATATAGCGTCATTTCTTACATGTTTGCATTCTATGATACGCTGGTGTAGGTCTGATCGCTTTTGGTGTCTACGAGGTAATCTACTGTTTTCTTATTTTGCAGTACGTAGCTTAGAGTCATAAGCAGTTTACTCGCTCTGAATGTTGTTTTGACTGTGTTTTCGTTTCTTTCAAGTTAATAGGATACTGCACGAAGCCTCTTAAAACTCGACAGGACAAGTATCTACTGAGGTCTTTTATATACACTCCTGGAAATGGAAAAAAGAACACATTAACACCGGTGTGTCAGACCCACCATACTTGCTCCGGACACTGCGAGAGGGCTGTACAAGCAATGATCACACGCACGGCACAGCGGACACACCAGGAACCGCGGTGTTGGCCGTCGAATGGCGCTAGCTGCGCAGCATTTGTGCACCGCCGCCGTCAGTGTCAGCCAGTTTGCCGTGGCATACGGAGCTCCATCGCAGTCTTTAACACTGGTAGCATGCCGCGACAGCGTGGACGTGAACCGTATGTGCAGTTGACGGACTTTGAGCGAGGGCGTATAGTGGGCATGCGGGAGGCCGGGTGGACGTACCGCCGAATTGCTCAACACGTGGGGCGTGAGGTCTCCACACTACATCGATGTTGTCGCCAGTGGTCGGCGGAAGGTGCACGTGCCCGTCGACCTGGGACCGGACCGCAGCGACGCACGGATGCACGCCAAGACCGTAGGATCCTACGCAGTGCCGTAGGGGACCGCACCGCCACTTCCCAGCAAATTAGGGACACTGTTGCTCCTGGGGTATCGGCGAGGACCATTCGCAACCGTCTCCATGAAGCTGGGCTACGTCCCGCACACCGTTAGGCCGTCTTCCGCTCACGCCCCAACATCGTGCAGCCCGCCTCCAGTGGTGTCACGACAGGCGTGAATGGAGGGACGAATGGAGACGTGTCGTCTTGGTGCCAATGATGGTCGTATGCGTGTTTGGCGCCGTGCAGGTGAGCGCCACAATCAGGACTGCATACGACCGAGGCACACAGGGCCAACACCCGGCAACATGGTGTGGGGAGCGATCTCCTACACTGGCCGTACACCACTGGTGATCGTCGAGGGGACACTGAACAGTGCACGGTACATCCAAACCGTCATCGAACCCATCGTTCTACCATTCCTAGACCGGCAAGGGAACTTGCTGTTCCAACAGGACAATGCACGTCCGCATGTATCCCGTGCCACCCAACGTGCTCTAGAAGGTGTAAGTCAACTACCCTGGCCAGCAAGATCTCCGGATCTGTCCCCCATTGAGCACGTTTGGGACTGGATGAAGCGTCGTCTCACGCGGTCTGCACGTCCAGCACGAACGCTGGTCCAACTGAGGCGCCAGGTGGAAATGGCATGGCAAGCCGTTCCACAGGACTACATCCAGCATCTCTACGATCGTCTCCATGGGAGAATAGCAGCCTGCATTGCTGCGAAAGGTGGATATACACTGTACTAGTGCCGACATTGTGCATGCTCTGTTGCCTGTGTCTATGTGCTTGTGGTTCTGTCAGTGTGATCATGTGATGTATTTGATCCCAGGAATGTGTCAATAAAGTTTCGCCTTCCTGGTACAATGAATTCACGGTGTTCTTATTTCAATTTCCAGGAGTGTATTTTAAACTTGATTTTCGTGTACTTAGAACTCCTTGTATGTTACGTTGTTTTGTGCAAAAAATCTGTTGCATGTATTGATGTGTTTGACGGACAAGATCAGTTACTGGCTTCTGAATACTTTTGGATATTATATAACTTATATTTTTATTTTAAAGGGGCACCACACAATGTCTTCGAAAATATTGACTGCGGTGTTTGCATGTTAAGACATTTGTAAGGACAGCAGCCTCTGTCTTTAACACCTGTTGTGCCAGTAGGTTACTTTTAATATTTTCCTTGGTGTTCAAGGCTTTACTAATTTAGAATCATGCCATTTTTAAGAAAATTTATATTTTTTTGTAGAGCACCCTTAACACACGTTCATTGCAAAATATAAAATAAAAATGCCTGTTTTTCAGCCAATACTTCTCTAATCGAGAGTAAAGAAAGAGACACTTCTGAAAATTTGTGAAACACTGTTGGTAGCAGTTTTCATCTACAGAATCGAAACCTGGATAGAGACAAAGAAAGGATACACTAGGAAGCTGCACTTCGAAAATGACATTTATCACTCTTGTAGCAGAATAATTAAGACAAAATCGAAATTGAAATACTGAAATAAGGGTAGTATTAGAATTAATGTCTCTGAATAAAAAACTTAGAAGAATGCAGAAGAAGCTGAAAAGAGCGTATCAATTGTATGGAGGATAACAGACAACCAAAAATACTGTACAAATAATCCGGCGCGAATATTACAGTACTTGTAAATCAAATAAAAACACGGATGTTTGTGACTAGAATGGGTTGGACAGTAAGAATACCTGACCGGATTTCGAATCTTCTACCTATATTTGTCTTCAGATCACAACAGACATTCTACGATGTGTCTGGAAGGACACGAGCCAATGAAAGTAAAACCTTCATGCGAATTGACCTGTCCTTCGCTCTTCTTCTCTAAACAAAACTCCACAGTGCGGAACATAATTAATTCGTTGAATCCACGTGGCTCAGTTGGCGTTACAGCACGTGTCAGCCCAGCTCCGGGAATAACATGGTTACCGCAGTACCACACGAGGAATCTCGGAAAGGCCGGAAGCCCCATCGACCTGACTTTCGTATTTCACCCTACAGTAGTTTCGTCTGACAGTTATTTCCATATAATGCAGTGGGCCAGCTCGCAATAAAGTGCCCGGGCTCGCCACACACAGTGTTTTACGAGAATATGTAAATACAGGCAGGCAAGAGGGACCCGGTCTTTACGAACACTTTCCTCCGGTCGTAAGGTACACGTTATGCCCGTGTTGAACACGTGGAGCTGCAGCCTGGAGTTTAAAGAGAGTGTGTCGTAATTTCGTTGGCAGTTATTCACAGGTAACGGCTTACACCGAGAGGCAAACGATATGGAGCGAGGAAGATTTTTTATAATAGTCAAGTGAATTTTAAGATATGACTTACATAAATGCCAGTCAAATGTAAACGAGACAGATAGAACAAAAGTAAGTAAATGCTTATTATTTCAAAGTAATCGCCGTAGCTGTGAATATATTACCCAATATGAGACAAGTCGGTCAATACCTTCAAGGAAAAATGTTTGCAGTTACGAGTCTCTTTTCAAAAATAATGAAATCACATGGAGATATTCGTAACACACGAATTAGTAAGGGTCCAGAAGTTCAGGGTCGGAAAGATTTGAAACAGAGACCGGAGTTAGTCAAGGACATGGGATTCACCGTTTCTGTTCAGACCGGTGTAACACCTCCGTTTCTATCCCGGCCTGATCTGGTCAATGGCAGCCCAATATCTATTATTGACATGACCGTGAAACTAATGGGTCTGGTAATAGGAACTGACTTCTACGGAAGTTGTTACTTTCCAGTTCGTCCTGTTCAATACTATAATACTGAATGTATGGTAATAAGGAACACTAACGCAGTTTTCCTAATTACGATCTTATATTTTTCTCAAAACACAAAAAGGAGACAGCCACTGCCTTCTTCATACATATCTAATTACGGCTAATCTCAGCACAGGCTTTCTTCATTTACCATTATCGTCACACGCTAATCCATCACTGCATTCAACACTGCAAACCAAAGTTAAGCCGGCGCGGTAGACGCGAAACTAAATATCGGCACTAGTAACGCCACTGCTCACTTTTACAAAGATATTTCATCACTTTCCTGGTACTCATTTATTGTTTAGGGGTCTAACCACGGCCATGGTGACACCCTTCTCGGTTAAAAACACTGTATTCCAATAATGGCCTCCACACACACACACCATTCCCGCCAACAACTCTGGCGCATCTCGACACTCGCTTTCGCAACACGTCACAATCGATTGTTCGCCCTATCGACCTGTGCCAAGAGCAAAGTTATAGTAAGGGCCTACGAACCCCTTACACTGGGCACAAAATAAAACATAACACCATACCAGACTACCTAGCTTTTGCCAGTGATATGGCAGTGCTACATGAAAACGAAGTTTACTTGAAAATGCAGCTCTTCGGTTGCACAGGTATTTTCAAGTAATATTATAAATTTCGTCTACGGCTGCTGCGTTATCGCCCATGTTCAAAATTGTAAAACGAAGAAGGTACAAAAACGGCACTGGAAAATCTTGCTGTTGCTGCAGCGAAAGCCGGTCTCAAGGTAGCGTACATTAAGGCCTAGGTCCTGAATGTAGAGGCAAACGGGAAAGTTGTAGGTGAAGTGATGGAGATTGCGAACGGCTTCCACCACATGGGGTAACGTAATAGACAAGTCACAGACCAACAGAGTGTACTGGACATGTCCCAACCTCTGCATGTGTTGCGAAACAAGCTATGGAAAGAAATACCTTTCCAGGAATGTCAAACTGAGAGATTTTGTCAAAAATCAGAAATAGCGCAACGTGTACAATAGAGGCGACCACACTGGACAAGGGAGCCTTATCTGGCTGGAGAAGGAGGAACGAAAGGTCTTGTGAGATATCCGTGGCACGAAAAAACAAGGCGATGTCTGGATACACAAATGAAGGCAGGAGCTGTAAACGAGTGTTGAACGAGTTTCGAGCACGGTACTGAATAGAACACTGAGATATGCTGGGTACATCATGAGGATGGAGGACGACACGTTGGCCAACAAGATGTGGAAAGGAACATGCTAATTGCTATTACTTTTGAAATAACAGTTTCCTTACCTTTTTTGTCTGTCTCGTTTTAACTGTCTGCCCCTTATATTCGTTTGGTGTCAGACTAATCTACTGTAGGTTATAGCAGTAGAATATGTAATAATACATGATTTGGTTATTACATCAGTTGAATAATGTGATCTTAACGAACTGTTGCAGTTCAAAAATAAATGGTTCAAATGGCTCTGAGCACTATGGGACTTAACATATGAGGTCATCAGTCCCCTAGAACTTAGAACTACTTAAACCTAACTAACCTAAGGACACCACACACATCCATGCCTGAGGCAGGATTCGAACATGCGACCGTAGCGGTGGCGCGGTTCCAGACTGAACCGCCTAGAACCGCTCGGCCGCTTCGGCCACCGGAATGTTACATTTCAACAATACTTGATTAGTTAGTTTCAATTCTTCATCCGTAAAACATTTTTTGCGAAACTACGCTGTCGAAAACACTACCGGTATTTCTAAAAAGACAGCTTGAAATTGATGTACTACATCTTAGCATCATTGTATTGCTTCACTGAGTCATCCGAAAAATTATCAAATTATTTGAAACCATTTGGCCTGACCTATGATACACCATCAATATTCGCATATATAACTAATTTCGTTTTTAGAGTACAAAAAATTAATCTCAGGCTACTTCGATGTTTAATTCGTTTGACTGGTACGAGCATGTTGGTGTATTTATCACTTATTCATTTATTTTTAAATTGTGTTTCAATGTTGTTTACTAAACAATTGAATAATCTTCGAATAACTCAATGCAGTGGAGAGATAATGAAACACATTTTCTTTTGTTCTGCAACTAAACTAGTCATAATATGAAATTTGTTCAAGAAACTGGACATACTTTACTTTCACTATACCGTAAAAAAATTCTCTAATCTGTACGAAAGGGATATAAGCTAGTATAATCAATTATAATTAATACAATATCGTATACTAGAGATCTATCAAAAATTAACTCAGTGGCCACTAGAATCACTGCAGGCATTTAATTTTTAATTTATCTATTTCCTTCTGTGCTTAAAACAAATGCTACAGATAGATCTACAGGCTCACGAAAACTACGTAGCCACTTCAGAAACTTACTACATACGACGTCTCCGACCACAGTGTAGCAAGAGTGGCTCGTTGTCAAGGAGAATAAATGTTTCTTACACACACAGGTCCGCTGCGATACGGATAACAGGTGCATCACGGTGTGAACCGAAATTACGCAGAACGGTACACCTAAACTGCACACAGCTTCATCGTGAAACTGTGGAGTTATAAAGATCCAATGCAGTGTATCGACCAGAAGGCCATAGACATCGACCACGGAGGAACTGATTTGCGGTAAGCAGATTTTCCATCGAGAAGGACCATCACACAACGGTCCTCGAATGCCTCTATGTCCCAGGAGCGGATTTCTATCGTCAAGGAATTTAACGGCTGGTACAAAGTTCAGACCGTTGTTTACAGAGACAAGGAATCTCTACTGGAAAAAGTGTCATGTATCTGTGTCACTTTAAAGCGTAGTGCAGCCCTCAATACAAGTTATCAGACTTCTCATAATAACGTGTACCATAGGATAGAATGAAGGCTTTCACGACAGGATGTTATTGCTGCTGGTAAACCTTTCGGGATATAAGACCATGGTCCACGAAACTATTCTGTTCCTAACGTTTCGTACTGAACTGCGCTTCACATATTGAGAGGCGTTGCTCCTCCACTGCGTCTTGTCACCTGCCGGTCGGACGTCTCGGTGCCACATAGACTGAGGAGACAAAGAAACTGGTACACCTGCGAGAGAGCAGAAACGCCGCAACACGACGTGGCATGGCCTCCACTAATGTCTGAATTAGTGCTGGAGGGAACTGACAACATGAATCCTGCAGGGTTGTTCAAAGATACGTAAGAATACGAGCGAGTGGAGATCTCATCTGAACAGTACGTTGAATGGCATCCCAGATATGCTCAGTAATATTTATGTCTGGGGAGTTTGCTGGCTAGCGGGAGTGCTAAAACTCAGAAGAGTGTTCCTGGAGCAACTCTACTACAATTCTTGGCATGTGGGGTGCCGCATTGTCCGTCGGAATTCATAATGGACATGAACAGATTTAGGATGCTTTTTCACTTTGCAGAGTCGTAACTAGATGTGTCAGGGGTCCCACACCGATATACTGCACACGCATTACATCTTTACAAAGCTTCCACCAGCTTTAACAGTCTCCTGCTGACGTGTAGGTCCATGGACTCACGAGGCTGTCTCCATGCCCGTACCCGTCCATCAGCTTGATACAATTTGAAACCAACCCCGACCGACCAGGCAACATGTTTCCAGTCATCAAGAGTCCACTGTCGGCGTTGACGGGCCTAGGCGAGGCGTAAATCTTTGTGACGTGCAGTCATCAAAGATACACGAATGGGTCTTTGGTTCCGAAAGCCCATACCCATGGTCTTTCGTTGAATGGTTCACACGCTGACACTTGTTGATGGTCCAGCATTGAAATCTGCAGTAATTTGCGGAAAGGTTGGACTTCTGTCACGTTGAATGATGCCCATCAGTCGTCGTTGGTCCCTTTCTTGCAGTATCTTTTTCCGGACGCTGTAATCTGCCTGTTTCCATATCTCTGTATTTGAATTGCATGCCTGTATAAATTTCTTCGGCGCTTCACTGTTTATACTGTAGAAAAGGGGACGTAGCAAGATGTACACGTGATGAACAGAGATGGCTATTGGCAAAGTTAAAACTTAACTATCGACTGTCCTCCTGTCAAGTATAAAAAACTGTGCAGCGATTCTGCAGAGCTACTATCCACACGTCGTTAAGATTCATGCTCTATTCTTTATTGTTAAAATTATCCCTATGTACATACATTTCAATGACTTCTGTACATAGCCATGGATAATAGCTATTCGTCGTAGATAAAACGTTTGTTTCCAAAACTTTACTTAGTGACTTCCTGACAGGGGTGCATGCTCTCCTACTGCAGGTTTGTTCATTTTCCCTAGTCGGCAAAGACTTTTGTGCTCCTTAAGCCGCGTATTCAGGGCACAAAAATGGTTCAAATGGCTCTAAGCACTGTGGAACTTAACATCTGGGCTCATAAGTCTCCTACACTTAGAACTACTTAAGCCTACCTAACCTAAGGACATCACACACATCCATGCCCGGGGCAGGGTTCGAACCTGCGACCGTAGCAGCATCGCGGTTCCGGACTGTAGCGCCTAGAATCGCTCGGCCACAGAGGCCGGCTCACGGCAGAACAAAATACCTTTCTTGGATGTTTTCGTTGTGAAACAGGCCGATGGAAGTATGGTACATAACGTTTTTCGAAAAGTAAAGCACATGGACAGATATTTACATAAGAAATCTAATCACCATCCACAACAAAATAGAAGTGTCATTAAAATTCTTGTCCACAGAGCCAAAAGAATTTGCATGCCGGAATACGTGGACACCGAATTAAAACATGTAAAGCTGGCTTTCGTGGAAAATGGGTGTCCAAGGAAAGAAGTTAACAGAATTCAACGAGTAAATAACGGACGGCCGAAGAACAAACATGAAAAACAACGATAGAAGAATGCAGTTTCTCTTCCCTTTATTAAAAACGTAACGGATGAGATCTGAAAGATTTCACAGAAGTATGTCATTAGACCGGTTCTTAGACTGTAAGTAGGCGGTTTAGGTTTTTATGTTGGTAACGCCACGTAGGGCTCTGAATTGAAAATCACTGACTGTGCTGTGTGCAGTCTGTGGCTGGTTTGCATTGTTGGAATATTTGCTATTGTAGTGTAGGACAGCTGGATGTGAATAGCGCGTAGCGTTGCGTAGTTGGAGGTGAGCCGCCAGCACTGGTGGATGTGGGGAGAGAGATGCCAGAATTTTGAGAGCGGACGATCTTGACGTGTGTCCATCAGAGTAAATTTGTAATACTGGATGTCATGAACTGATATATATGATGAATTTCGAATATTATTAAGGTAAACACATTGTTTGTTCTCTATCAAAATCTTTCATTAGCTAATAGTGCCTATCAGTAGTTATTGCCTTCAGTAGTTAGAATCTTTTACTTAGCTGGCAGTATTGGCGTTCGCTGTATTGCAGTAGTTCGAGTAACGAAGATTTTTGTGAGGTAAGTGATTCATGAAAGGTATAGGTTATTGTTAGTCAGGGCCATTCTTTGAAAGTCAGATTGTGTGGCGCTAAAAATATTTTGTGTCAGTTTAGTGTTGATCAGAATAAGTAAAGAGAGAAATTTCTCAGTACGTTCAGTTCTGCTCAGCTGTTTGAAAATCAAATAACGTAAGAGGTTTATCAGCACAGTAAATCATTAATTTCTCTAAGGGGATGTTTCAGGACCAACAAAGAAAATAGATCAGACGCTTCTATCCGTAAAGCCTAACCGCCTTCTTCTGCCAGCATGAGTCGTATATAAAATTCCGTGTATAAGTGGTGCAGTTGATATTGGAACAACAAAGAGGAGTGTGGATACGTACTGTTAACCAGAACCTAAACAAATATGGCGAGCTAACACACACTCACAAGTGACAATTTTGGCAATCACCTGCACATCAGCAATACTGACTGGAAATGCCAGTTGCTCTCACAGCCGACCAACAGGCAACTGCAGGGAAGGCGATAAACTCGCACAATAACGCAAAACCAAACGGTTTGTACTACCCTACACTGTGCATCCGGTTCGTGATGTATCGGACACCAACCGATGACGAACACAACTGTTACAGGTACGCTGATGCTGGCAGAGAAGACAACGCCGGCACTCGGGTGCAGCCGCCGAGTGACAACACCCCGCAACATCAAAGGTATCCGCCTGAATGATATCCACTACCAAAACACCGAACCCTTGCATGATCTGTCGCAGATAGCAGGCAACGCGCTATTGCTCGTACTATACGACACAACTATCGCAGAGATTTTCTTTCCCTTGGCTCTTGCTTGGCCATTCTTTTCCTCTGCCTTTCAAACAGCTATCTTTCGTTCTATCTTCGACCCAATCTTTCTCCGAATGAGGGCGTGTTAATGGTTAATCATAACCAGACGTACACAAACATTGCATTACCCACGTCCTGCGAAGGCCTTATTTAGTGAAATGGCAGTAGACCTTTTGAGTTGGCCTTCATGCCGATGTGGACATGGGTGGGATCCACCCTATGCTAAAGGAACGCAGAAGTCTTTGCCGACTAGGGAAAATAGACAAATCTGCTATAGCAGAGCATACTCTTCAGCCAGGAAGTCAACAACTGAAGTTTCCTGAAGCAAGAATTTTATCTGGGGTGTGTAGAGTGAATACTGAAGTACATAAATATAGGGATAATTTTAATAGGAAAGAAGAGACCACGAAACTCAGCGAAATATGGACAGTAGCTCTGGAGAATTGCTAAAATTTTTGTGTTTTACAAGACGACAATCAGTAGTTAAGTTTTATTTTTGATAAGGATCATCTCTGCTTATCACGTATAACTCCGGCCACGCCTCTTTTTCTACAGTATGTCTTTCCCTCTCAGACATCCTCCTATCCGTCAGTCAGTAAAATTCAACAGAGGAGCAACGCCTCTGAAGGCGTACAGCACAATTCTGAACGAAAGCTTATGAGCAGAATAGTGTCGTGTGCTGCGGCCTTAAACCAGCAGCAATGTGTAACTTAGTTTTTAAAGTCCTATGATAAATGCTTTGTTTATCTATCATCAAGACAATTTATTATATTATGGCTTTTATCATAATGCTAAATGAAGTTACAGTGGAAGAGAGCAATACTTACAGTTTTTCTAACGAAAAAGTAGCAGTAAACTGAAACAAGAGACATTAAATTCTGATAATAAAGATTCATATTTTACCTGTCCATGTTATTCACAAAACTCGTCACCTCCCGTATGTCTAGTATTTCTCTTTAGGAGCTCAGTAACTTCATTTCACGATTCTCTGTAAATTTAACATCCCCTCCATGACCGTTAGCTAAGAAACCCGGCAGTTTACCCTCTTATTTCCATTAAGGACAATGAGAAAAGTTCTCTTAGCACGGGAATCAATTCTCCCCTGGAAAACGGTTACGAGAGCCAGAATGGCGTGATCTACCAAGTTAAATTTCTGCCTGTACTTTTTTAAGCGTCAGTTGACATAAAACATGAGCTATGGCCCATGAAAAAGAACTGAAGTTCCTGCTACTCAGTTGTGGCATAACACCTACATGTACTTGAAAACACAACCGTTGTTACATAAGACATAATGACTGCTCGGAATCTCGGCTTTCAGATTTGCAGAACATGTATCTGGCGCCGGATTCAGAAAGGTGGCAACAGGAACTCGCAACAGGAACCCGTTAATGGAGATACGCCGTTACACTATCTCAGGAACAACCATATAATACAATGTTTCCCAATCTACCACTTCTTACGGCTAAATATACGGTGCCAATTCACTATCAAAAGGTTCAAATGGTTCAGAGCACTATGGGACTCAACTGCTGTGGTCATAAGTCCCCTAGAACTTAGAACTGCTTAAACCTAACTAACCTAAGGACAACACACACATCCATGCCCGAGGCAGGATTAGAACCTGCGACCGTAGCGGTCGCGCGGTTCCAGACTGTAGCGCCAGAACCGCTCGGCAATTCACTATCACTCTGCTAGTTACTATATATGGAACCAAATTTCTAATATTTAAACAATGTCCAATGGCAAAGCACTACGTAAACTTACAATAATCTCTTGTCACATCATGTATTTGGTAGCTTCTCTTCCGCTGACATCTGGTCTTCGCTATATATTCCAACACGGAGGTGACACTTTCAAAGTACCATAGCTCCTGTGGAATTTGGGAGGAATGAATAAAAGCTAGTAAGTGTTAGACGCTTAGAATCTCTTGCCTGGCTATCTTTTGTTAACGTCGGCCAAAACGTTTCATACTGTCTTCCATCTCGTCATCTTGTGAATTTTTCCTGACAATGAATACTATTTCTGTTCGCCTTTCACATTACTGCATTAGAGTGAACTATGTATACTCTGTCCATTCCTGACATTGTTATTTCAAACTGACCAGCTGCAGGGTAGGCGCCTATTTTTAGATCTGTTAAAAAATATGAAATCAAAGAACACATGAGTTCTAATAATGTGCTTACAATATTATACAGCTAAAAAATACAAAGTATGTATAACAGCCGAAATGAAATTTTCACTTTGCAGCGGTGTGTGCGCTGACATGAAACTTCGTGGCAGATTAAAACTGCGTGCCAGACCAAGACACGAACTCTGCAGGACTCACGGTCCGCCCTCACAACTGTACCTCCACCAGAGCCTCGTCTCCTGCCTTGCGAGAATAATGCATGATTTCCCGTAGTTACAGAGTAACTAGGAAGTTTCATTGTCATATATTAAAGACAAACTTGTGCTTTGTCGCTTCATATTAAAATTTAAAATAAATTTGACTGATGTAAAATGATTGTAACGTTAATGCATGTCCTCTAGAAGCACTAACAGATTTAAAAGTACAGTCTTGAAATCATTCCAGAATATTAAACTTTGAAGAGGATTTCCTGTACTGACAAACGTATTTTACTAATACCTTTGGGTGCGTCCTCTGTATCAGGCTGAATGTAGTCTCACGCTGAGGTTTCCTCCATCATGTCAAGTTCAGCCCGCCGTAGCAGTAACGTCGTAAGGCGTTCCACCCCATCCATATGGGCTGATAAAGGCTCAAACAATTCTGAAAACATCTATGTGCCCACTCACTCTGTGTTTCAAAACGCTATTGAAAGAGAAGCACTGCTCAATATGAAGTCGGATCTTACCAGCATACTAGTGACGCAGGAGGAAACGTCATGGAACAAAAAAAAAATAAGGAAAATTTTACGAACAGATGGCGCTGTGAGCGTCCTAAGGAAAATGGGGTCTGCTGAAAACGACAGATGACTGGCAATAGGATGGCTATGATTTAAGTTGCACATTACACCAGCCGAATGTGCATGACTGCACAAGTTCGGCAGCCAACACTTGAGTCTGTTAACTTAAGCCCGTCCACCACCGCAAGGTCATACGACATCAAGTGCGTAAAATCTGTTTCTAATTATACTGAGACCAAACACAGCTTAAAAACCAAACCAACATCGGTTTCTAATAGTTGTGAGACTGGCGTAAGACGTGTGCAATATGATGTCCACCTTTTCCTGCCGCAAGATGAAACGGCGACAGCCTGTTACACAGAAGATCGGAGTGTTTCGGGAGTCAAATTCGGAGTAGTACCTGTACGTTGCTCAGTGCGTGCCTTCAGTGCAGCTACGTCACTAGTTGTAAGATTGAATGCAACATTTTTCTGATAAACCCACAGCTGGAAGTCACACCTGTTAAGGCGAGGTGATCTGGACGGCCTGGCTGCAGGGAAACGACGGCTGATAATTCTAGCACTTCCGAAGTACCCCTGCTAGCAGCCGCTTCCCTGGCTGTGCAATGTCCGGAGGCGCGCTATCTTGCATAAATATGATCCTGCACACATATCCACGCTATTGATGGGTTGGAATGACGTTGGCGCGCAGAAGACTCTTATAGCGTTTACCGGTGATGGTACAGATAACAGGACCCTCAGGACATTCATCTCCGCGACTTCACGTCGAAACTGACCAACAGATCCGTACCCGAGAGCCGTCTTCTTTTCACTGTGCTACAATGTGGGTGGAGGCCTTGACGTATGAATCTGTGTGGCACACTAGATGACCGAGCTTCGGAGCGAATTCTTTTGCTAGTTTGTAGGCCGGTGAATTAATATTACTCACTATCGGCCGTAAAGGAAAGGCTTCTTTGTGGGCTTTTGGTACACCATATATTCTTGGTGCCTGTGGAACTTGTGGAATGAGTCTTCGGGCCGTGTCAAAATTCATCCTAATTTGCTTCAACAGCGCTTGCGTCAATTTCATTATCTTGGCCATCGGATCCCCCTTAAGTTTATGGTAAATGGGTTCATTCAGAAGATCATCCATCCGCTTGGCATAATCTACTGTGTCCAACGCTACTGTGGCATTTCCCTTGTGCGCCTGTTTTACCACTATCTGAGAGTCGTTCTTCAGCTCACTGATGGCATGATGTTCCTCCTTGCTGATGTTTGCTTCGTAGGCTTTGCGTGAGCCAGGACTCGTACTGTTTCTTGCCGGATCTTCTCTGCCTCTGGTTGTGTTAGATGGCGAACCGAAGCCTCCACTGATTCGACAGTGTCTTCTTTCGGTACTAGTTTTGGTGCGACTGCGTAGTTCATCCTTCTAGCAAGAATTTGTTTGGCCGGATAACTGAAGGTGTGGCTGGAGAGGTTCACCACTGTTCGTTGCGTGTCCAGAATCGGTCCTTCGTGCGTCGTCTTCTGGAGCAACTTGTCTAACTTCGTCACCTGGCGGCTGGTGGTACTCCCACTTGACCTTGTGGCTTGTTGGGAGGTTAACCGATGGACCCTCTCCCAGTCTTCCTCATAGTTTTCCACTCAGGAAGAGGTGCAGTTCACACAGTTTTATGTTGTTCACGTCGAGACTACGACGGATATCGCAGATCCTTTCCCGCAACAAGGCTTTGCTGGCTTCTTTACTGATATTCCTAGCCTTGTTCGATTTCATGTTGGACGTCAGCAGTAAAAATTTTGGGCCAACTTTGGTTACCCTGCATCTCTTCACTAGCGCAAGGTCATTTAGCAGATTACCTCAGTGATTCGAGCTGCTTGATGTTGCCGTAGATCTCCTGCCCATACAGGTTCGTTAAATGTCAACGCCCTGGGTACGGATCTGATGGTCAGTTTAGACGTGAAGTCTTCATTCACGAATGTACCCGTGACGGACACCAAGAACACCTGTATCTGCGAGCTAGCGCACCACTGTTCGACGACCACCTATTTCAGGTGGAAAGGAGATTTCTATGAGCAGACGGGCGCTGCAGCTATGGGTTCCATTCTATCACCTGTCGCAGCAGACATTTTTATGCAAGTGTTCGAAAAAACAGAGCTCCAGTCGCACCATTACGCCCAGAATGCTGGCTACGATATGTTGGCGACACTTTTGTCATCTGGCCACGCGGAAAAGAAGAGCTTCAGAACTTGCACCAACATCTCAATTAGCAGCACAGCAAAATTCACTTCGTCATGGTGATGTAAAATAACGAGGATATTGCCTTTTCTCGACGTGGAAGTTTACCGTCAGCCTGACGGGAAGCTTGGACACAGAATTTATAGAAAGCCCACCGACACGGACAGGTACCTGAATGTATCCTCCGACTACTATCCTACGCAAAAGAAATCGGCCCTGCGAAGTTTAACTAAGACAGCCTACAGGATCAGCGACGAATACAATCTCAAAGCTGAATTATGGGGCCCCAGGGCCATTTTTGGGATTAATGGCTTCTACATGAGGATGATATATAAAACTATGGTGCCAAAGGAGGAGGGCAAAAGGGAAACGCAGAACGAAGCACGGAACACAAGGCGTCACTGCACGTCTGTGTAAAATTCTCCATCGGACAGGTATTAAGCGGATTTTTCGTAGCAACAACAAAATAAAAGACGCTCCGGGCTCGACGACTGATACAATTGACAAGGTGCATGTCGCCTGAGCTTATGAAGTCGGGTGCGAATGTGGAGTGGTGTATGTGGGCAAGACTGGGCGTCCAATGAGTTTGTCTGAGCACGAGAGATACATCCGTCTCAAACAATACAATAGATCAGTGGTGTCAGAATACCAGGAACAGTACAGGATGAAGACAGAGTTTCGAGAGGCCCGCATACTGGCGAAACAGCCATTTAGCTTGAGAAGGAGGGTCAGGGAGGCTATAGAAGCAGACAAACGACCAGACAAAATGAACACAGAAGACGGGTACCGACTTCAAGCGTCTTGGCTGCCAGCAGTGATAGCTTTGCGGAAGGACATCTCTCGCAAAGCAACAGGCCCGTTATAGGCCACAGCGGCAGAGGGTACACAGAGTGCTGACGTGCCTTAGTCGATAGTAGGCAGTTAGTAAACAACGCTACGCTGCAGTCGCCGCTCAATTTCTTATTCGCCGATTTCCACCAATGGAATAAAGGAAACTCCAATGGTAAACGCCTGTT
This sequence comes from Schistocerca serialis cubense, assembly GCF_023864345.2. NCBI lineage: Eukaryota > Metazoa > Arthropoda > Insecta > Orthoptera > Acrididae > Schistocerca > Schistocerca serialis. The sequence continues at coordinate 644,637,701 of NC_064638.1, read as the reverse complement.
TCCGCCAATGACAACACACAAGGCAAAGAACACCTAATACCCCTCCTCTTCACCAGCATATCCAATGACAGCACTCCACCATAGTATATAGTATTCAAACTAGGATCCACTCAACAGTTGGTAATGCACCCTGAGAAGGGGCCTTGCAATAGCCGCCGAATCGTCGGAATTTTATCGTTGACAATGCGGTCCCAAACCCAGAAGAAATTTGTTGACTGTGACAACAGCTGCGGAAAGCCAAAGTTTACATTTAACGAAAATATCGTGCAATATGAAAAACAGTTGCCAGGCGGAAAAACGTTACTCTGGAGTTCCTTGGTAGCGGACAATGTATGGCCAAGGAAATACATATGTAGTGTGAAAATATTTCTTTGTTTGTTTATTTCTTTAAATAGATTTATCTGTTTCTATTTAGCATTGGCCACCAGTGAACATTGGCAACGACTCGTTCATCGTCATCATAACACGTACGAATCCTGCATTGCTATCCATACAAAATCACTCTTGTTCAGGAATTGCTACCTGCTGACCTGCCAGGCAGAAAACCGCGAGCTCTGGAGTTTCTTGAAAGCGAACAATGAATGGCCGTGGAACACTGTTGACAGGCGACGCCCATTTCCATCTCCAACAACATGTAAATACGCGGAGTTGCAGAATATGGGCGATGGAAGATCCGCACGCTTTTTCATTCTGAAAAGGTGACTATGTGGTGCGTGATGACCATGTTTTGCCGCCCGTGGTGGCCGAGCGGTTCTAGGCGCTACAGTCTCGAACCGCGCGACCGCTACGGTCGCAGGTTCGAATCCTGCCTCGGGCATGGGTGTGTGTGTGTGATGTCCTTAGGATAGTTAGGTTTAAGTAGTTCTAAGTTCTAGGGGACTGATGACCTCAGAAGTTAAGTCCCATAGTGCTCAAAGCCATTTGAACCATTTGACCATGTTTTCGTTATTTTTGAAATGTCTGTTTTTGTGAACGACGTTTCTTTTCCATGTAAATGTCTATAATATTTGCAGTAATTGTAATATATAGGGTAAACCAGAACTTTACCGACAAAATTTCGAAAGTTATTCAGGTATATTTTCTGAGAGTCTGGTGAAAGGGACCTGAGATCTCCGGTGACTCGTTACAGAGTAACCGCATTTCATTTGGTATGTTGCCCTCATTTATCTTTGTATACCTACTGCACTGAAAATATCTACAAAACAAATTGTATACGGTACGCACTTTGTATCTTGTTTGGAAAATGATATACACTGTGTGTCTTCTTTGGAAACACTTTTTGCATTCACTCTTGCTAGTTTGACAACAGGACAGGTCACTCTACCCTTCGACCTTGGAACTGCATTCAGTACGGTTCTGTCATGGGGTTTGTTTTTCGGCTGAGTTATTTGTTCGTTGACTGAGATACACAGCAGTACGGACAGGCTTACTGAGAGAAAGAGTCTGCTGAAATCTGCCTCGTGCATGTGTTCACTGAATGCAATGGACGAGCAGCTCAGAGAGTCTATGCTCAGATGTTCTCCCAGCGACGGCAGTCTTATAGAACTACTTTATCAGCGCTCTGAGTGTTGTTGCATTGTTCTGAGTTTCGTGTTGTCGTGTTACTGACTTTCTCACTGTTGTGAAGATATTTTGGTAAATAAAGGTAACTGTGCTGACAGATTCAGTCAATCGTAACCATTACTCTTTGATAAGCCTCCGCAGACCACCGTCCCTTATACCTAAATAATCAGAAAATGTCCCTGAACAGCCTCTGAAATTTTATATGTGGAGTTCTGCTATGCGCGCGAGAGGATGGTGAATTATTGGTCGTCGACGGTCGGGAAGTAAACACTGTGACGCAGAATGAGCGAGCGGGACATGGTCATTACTGGTACATTTAGCTCGCTGGTGTGACGAACGCCAATAAATAACTTAGTGACATCTGTAATACTTTGCACCCTAACGCCGGAGTATGATTCAGTATGTGACAGTGAAAAAAGTAAGACTTGCATGAGAAGGCAATATCGCATCTGGCAAATGAAAGGGTTAACGAGAACGAGTGACCACAGTGATTGCTCCCAGCTGTCATGTATCCAGTGAAAGCAGCTGTAGAAGCACTTTACGAGGACATGAATGGCTGTACTTGATTATTTCTGGACATACTACGCCGTCGCCACTTGCACATAGCTTCAATCATCATTTGTCACGCGCTCCGCACCGCTCCGGCCGTCCAACGCCCGAGCGCGAAGTATGGTGCCGTGAAGTTACAACCAGAGCCCTGCCTGTTGAAGGAGGGTGGAAGAAATGAGGAAAGGTGGACACATCTGCACAGTTCGTTTTGAAAACATGTTCGAGAACATATGTAATTCTACATTCTACGTAACATGTCGATCTCACACAGATATACGTTCAATATTATGGTAACGACATTCTCGAAGAATTATTCTGATACGAAGTTAATGATATCGGTTTACTATTTCATTATGTCAATCACGTTAAAGAATAGTACATACCCTACTAATGCACTTCATTCCAACAGCGCCAGTTATAAAATTGAAATAAAATGACGTAGAAAGTGATGTTGCTAGTTAAACAGAACTACTCTACTTTTTAATGATATACTAAATAGTTTCATTCATTTGGACTGCGTTTCTGAATAGCAGCATAAAAGCGTTCACTGCAAATAGATTTCTGATATCAGCCACGTGTCAGGAACTGTGCGCTTTGACACAGTGAAACAAAGCACGTTACCAACGTGAAAACGGTATTTGACAAGTTTTTTACTCAATCCGCAGTGCAGTACTTCACGCTCTGGCACTAACCGGTGGCAGTGGCAGTGACAAACATCCTGTGCGGGCGAAAATTTATAAGCTGTACACTAAGAAAGTCACAATTGTGTATCGTCAGAATTATGGTGCAAGTTATCACGTGGGATCGACTTTCTGGGGCTGATATCTTGCAACTGCGCTCTTTCCTCTTTAAAATACAATGTGAACTTAGTGATGTGTTCTCGTAAGTGATATTAAACTTAAACTGTCAGAAAGCGTCATTTTCGTAAAATCAGGGAACAATTTCATTTTCTTTACGAACGTGTTTCTGTTTCAAGGAAATCCTTACGGCATTACTTCCTAATAAAAGATCGTTAATTACACATTTGACTTCCAATTCTTGTTCTCAGTTCTCACGTGGTACAGTCGTGCTCAAAAGTATCCGAACGACCTGAATTGCATTTCGCGTGATTCGCATGCAGCCCACATAACGCAGCTGTCTGGCTGGTCCTCTAATCGCTCCTTGGTACAGTCGTTTGACTATTGAAAATGGTTCCAACAAGTCACCACTAGAAAACACTGCTCTGTATCGCAATAACTCAAGATGTAAAGTAATACTCAATAACTCAAGATGTAAAGTAATACTACGGTACTACAAATATCAGGAAACACCTTATAACAGATAAAACTGTCCTTGAGGCTTGTAAGCTCACATTTCTTATATTAAATGACATACCTGAGATGTTACCACTCCCATTATTACGTCAGATAGGTAATGCACGTAGTAAGTTCGTCGTATTCATGATTTCCTCTTCAAAGTAACATACCGTACTTATTATTTAACACCAAATGACATTAAAAATTTAAGTTATTCACGAGCAGCTAGTTGAGAGTATGTATGAACTTCAAATGACACGACGAACTGTCTCGTTCTGCATATGGATTCAAACCCAGGTCATGCAGACTAAGCAAAGATTTCGTGACTGACGAAAACTAACAGTCATTCCTGACAGAGAGTGATACACCTCTATTTTAGACAGTATCAGATAGCAAATATCAGCTGGAAATTACATAACGCAAACATTTTTAACGGACGCGAATTCCTACCCAGCACCTATTGTCCCTGCTAACGAACTACGAGAGATGTTACATAAATATTGCTTCTTAACAAGTAACTTACTCGAAATGCATTGAGGTAAACCTTTGTGTTGGACAGGAATTCGAACCCGGATCCTAATCGTATAGATATCGAAGCACAATAAACTATGACATATCGCATTTTCTCGGCAGTAGCTAGATGTTTTAACTGAAATGATGAGACTAAACATTAATTTTTTCCTTCCCAGGACTCCTACCCGGCACCTATCGCTGTTTTATTCTAGAGAAAACGAACGTTAAATATGGGTTTGTTGCACCAGCAGCGACATGTGAGCATGTCTGAACTAGAAATAATATCACGAAGAGTTCAGTGTTGACTGGGAATAGAGCTCCACACATATCGTTGTTGCCTACACACAAAGAGACGTCAGCTACCGAATTTTTCTCCACCAGAGAACAAATAATGTATTTACCAGCTCGGAATGACATCTTGAACTTACAGTGTTATCGCAAATAGTTCTGTGTCTCAATGGCAGTCAAAAACGTCAAATTTCGTTAGTGTTGACAACGAACGAAAATACATTAAACATCGAAATTATTATCCACCGGCAGATAGGTGTTCTCATTCTAGATCTTGATAATACATAATGAAAGATTTAGTGCCGGGCCAGGATTCGAACCCATTCACGCGCAACATGTGAAGATGTTGAGGAATCTGCAGTTTTGAACAAACAACAAATTGTAGCCGAGCTGTATTGTCACGGAGGGAACAAATTCCGCGTTAACGGCGGTCTGAGTTGCATTCCCAGTTCAGAACCAATTTTATCGACATACAGAAGCTCAGATAAAAGATGGAATAAGTGTCCTGTGAGCCTACATAGCGTTTGTTTCGTCACTAGAAATAAATAACTAGTATAAGGAAGGTTACTGGTGACAGAGTTTCTACATGTCGCCACTCCAGACTTTACTGTGGCTCAACCTAACGTCTACCTGGTAGAGAAGGAATATCATTTTTAAAGTGAATTTCGGACCACAATGCCATTATATCTTCTTCACTTGGTGCAGTCAAAAGAGAATGGCTCTCCCTATCTAAAATCACTGACCGAAGTTGGAATCGAACGCATACCATAGATATATGAACCTGTCATCAGCCCAGGAAGCGTTCCTTTCCACTTGAGCTACTCTATTGCACTATCTGTTTCTTGAAAACGACGTGCAGTGTAAGAGAAAACTGTTTGTCTCTCAGAAGTATTGACCTGGCCATATGCATTATCCCACAGCGCTGTGGAATGCAGAAATTCTGGACGAACTGTTGTTGACGTCTGGAGCTGTTATAGATACGTATCAGCTAGTAGCGTAATGCTAAGTATCGCGCGCGGTAGATAAGATGTGTCGAGTTCGAATACATTCACTACTGTATTTTTTTAAACGCAATTCTGCTGCCTGCTAAAGTTATCAATCTAATGGAACTTGTAAAATAATTCTCTTCACTTCTCAACCCAAAATGGTCGTATGTGGAAAAAGGGCTAACTTCTGCGACATTTTGTTCATTTCAGGTTTAACAGACAGCCAGACAGTAGATGCATCTCGAAACTTTTGTATTATGTATGGGGAGAGCGCATCGTGCCAAAATACGTCGGAAAAGTATTTTCTACATTAGCTGTCGTCTGGTAGTGGCATTTTATTCTTCTTCAAACCCTGTTTGACAGCTTTAACTCATAACAAGTTTTCTACATGCATGTAATCAATAAACCGCATGTGCATTTTCAGACTGTTATAGATAACATCAGTGAATTCGCATATATCGTCGATGATTAATTTCTCTCTCATGTTTACTATTGTTTTAACAACACTAAAGGAAACCCTACGAAAATTGTGAGCTGTATTATAAGAAATGTAATAAAACTACCCACAATAACCTTACGACGAAAGTCTGTTTAAATAAAACTGAGTATCTATACACGAACAGTGCCTCTATCACAGAAGGAAAAGTGGGACAAAATGTCTCCCACTGGAAGGTCATGTTGTTTTATTTAAATGATTACAAAATCAAGTAAAACGAACAGTCAGGTTGTCAGTATAAAAACATTACTGTTGTCAGTATGATGTTGCACTGCCCAGGGCCTGTAATGATAAAGGGCCCATTTCGGTCAAGCATATAGTATACAGAAGTGGAAGAGAGAGCACCACTAAATTCTAATCACTATGCATTGCATACACACAGAAATTACTGTTACAGTGTACTTATGGAGCCCAATGAGTGAATTGCGTATTTTCCGGTGAGAAAGAGCACTGGCAAACAGTCTTTGCTACATTAGGTTACTTAATCTGGTCTCACTCTGAGCAAGAATTTATGGTCAGCGACTAAGTGTAAGGTCAATAAGTCGGATGCGAGTTTTACAACTGTGAAATACTTTCCTACATTCTAGAAGCGAACATTAAACTTGAATTAATATTACGAAAATTTTGTACTTGGATAGCTTTCCTCTCCGATTCTGCGAAGAACTTCCTCATTCCTTACCTCATCAGTCCACCTAATTTTCAACATTCGTCTGTAACACCACATTTCAAATGCTTCGATTCTCTTCTGCTCCAGTTTTCCCACAGTCAATTTTTCGCTATCATACAATGCTGTGCTCCAGACGTACATTTTCAAAAATTTCTTCCTCAAATTAAGTCCGATATCTGATATTAGTAGACTTCTCCTGGCCAGGAATGCCCTATTTGCAATTGCTAGTCTGCTTTTGATGTCCTCGTTTCTCCATCCGTCATTGGTTATTTTACTGCCTAGGTAGCAAAATTTCTTAACTTCACCTACTTCGTGACCATCAATACTGATGTTAAGTTTCTCGCTGTCCTCATTTCTACTACTTCTAATTACCTTCGTCTTTCTTCGATTTACTCTCAATCCATACTCTGTACTCATTAGACTTGAAACGTCACCTTAGAAAAATTAATGAATTACTGTGCTGATAAACATCTTACATTATTTGATTTTCAAACAGCTGAGCGGAACTGAACGTACTCAGACATTTCGCTCTTTACCTTTTCTGATCAACACTAAACTGACAGCCAATATTTTTAGCGCAACGCAATCTGACTTTCAATAATCCCTACAAGAGAATGACCCCGACTAAAATTAACCTATACGTTTCACAAATCACTTACCTCACAAAAATCTTCGTTACTCGAACTACTGCAATACAGCGAGCGCCACTACTGCCAGCTAAATAAAAGATTCAAACTACTGAAGGCACTAACTACTGATAGGCATAGTTAGAAAATGAAAGATATTGATAGAGAACAAATAATGTATTTACCTTAATAGTGTTCGAAAGTCATTATATATACATATATATATATATATATATATATATATATATATATATATATATATATCAGTTCATGACATGCAGTCTTATAAATTTACTGTCTCTGATGGACACACGTCCAGATCATCCGCTCTCAAAATTCCGCCATCTCTCTCCAGACATCCACCACTGCTTGCGGCTCACCTCTAACTGCGCAACGCTACGCGCTGTTAACAGCCAAATGCCCAACACTACAATCTCTAATATTCAACAATGCAAACCAGCCAGAGACTGCACACAGCACAGCAGTGATTTTCATACAGAGCCCTACGTGGCGTTACCTATATAAAGACCTAAACAGCCTACTTACAGACTGTTTATTCCGTTCAGCAGAACATGTAATTGTTCTTCACTTTCACTCAGAATTGCAATGTCATCAGCGAATCGTATCATTGATATCTTTTCACATTGAATTTTAATTCCACTCCTGAACCTTTCTTTTATACCCATCATTGCTTCCTCGATGTACAGATTAAACAGTAGGGGCGAAAGGCTACATCCTTGTCTTAACCCATTTTATTACGAGCACTTAGTACTTGTTCGTCTACCCTTATTATTCGCTCTTGGCTGTTGTACATAGCCGGCCGCTATGACCGAGCTGTTCTAGGCGCCTCAGTCCGAAACCACGCGGTTGCTACGGTCGCAGGTTCGAATCCTGCCTCGGGCATGGATGAGTCTGATGTCGTTAGGTTTAAGTAGTTTGAAGCCTAGGGGATTGATGACCTCAGATGTTAAGTCTCATAGTCCTTAGAGCCATTTGAAACAAGTTTGCTGTACATATTGTATATAACCTGTCTCTCCCTATAACTTACCGCCTCTTTTCTCAGAATTTGGAACATGTTGCAACCATTTTACATTGTCGAACACTTTTTCCAGATCGACAAATCTTATGAACGTATCTTTATTTTTCTTTAGTCTTGCTTCCATTATTAACCCGAACGTCAGAATTGCCTCTCTCGTGCCTTTGCCTTTCCTAAAACCAAATTGATTGTCGTCCAGTTCATCCTCAGTTATCTTTTCCATTATTGTGTATATTATTCTTCTAAGCAACTTGGATGCATGAGCTGTTAAGCTGATAATGTGATAATTCTCTCAATTTCAGCTTTTTCCGTCTCCTGGATCGTGTGGATGATGCTTTTCCGAAAGTCAGATGGTATATCGCCAGACTCATGCATTCTACTCACCATCGTGACTAGTCGTTTTCTTGCCACTTCCCCCAATGATTTTAGAAATTCTGATGGAATGTTATCCACCCCTTCTGCCTCATTTGATCTTAAGTCCTCCAATGCTCTTTTTATTTCTGATTCTAATACTGGATTACCTAATTCTTCTAAATGGACTCCTGTTTCTTCTTCTATCACCTCAGACAAATCTACCATGTCATAGAGGCTTTCAGTGTATTCGTCCCACTTACCCGCTCTCTCCTCTACATTTAACAGTGGGTTTCCCATTGCACTCCTAATGTTACCACCCTTGCGTTTTATGTCTCTGAAGGTTGTTTTGACTTTCCTGTATGCCGAGTCTCTCCTTCCGGCAATCATTTCTTTTTCGATGTCTTGACATTTTTCCTGTAGCCATTTCGTCAGCTTCCTTGCATTTCCTATTTATTTCATTCCTCAGCTACTTGTATTTCTCTATTCCTCAGTTTCCTGGAACATTTTTGTACTTCCTCCTTTCATTGACGAATTGAAGTATTTCTTATGTTCCCCATGGTTTCTTCGGAGTTACCTTCTTTGCACCCATATTTTCCCTCCCAACTTGTGATAGCCCTTTTTAGAGATGTCAGTTCCTCTTCAGTTGTACTGCTTACTGAGCTATTCCTTACTGCTGTTTCTATAGCCTTAGAGAATTTCAATCGTATCTCATCAGTGTCCCGTATCCCGCTTCTTTGTGTATTGATTCATGCTGTCTAATGTCTTAAATTTCAGCCTTCTCTTCAGTACTACTACAGTGTGATCTGTGTCTATGTCTGCTACTGGGTATGCCTTACAAGTCAGTATCTGATTTACGAATCTCTGTCTGACCATGATGTAATCTAAATGAAATCTTCCCGTAGGCCGGCCGTTGTGGCCGAGCGGTTCTAGGCGCTTCACTCTGGAACCGCCCAGCTGCTACGGTCGCAGGGTCGAATCCTGCCTCGGGCATGGATTTGTGTTATGTCCTTAGGTTAGTTAGGTTTAAGTAGGGGACTGATGACCTCAGATGTTAAGTCCCACAGTGCTTAGAGCCACTTGAACCATTTTCCTTCATGTATCACCCGGCCTTATCCAAGTATACCTCCTCTTCTTGTGATTCTTGAGCGGAGTATTCGCTATTACTACCTTATAAGGCGATTTTAGCCCGATTCTTGAGTATTGTTCATCTACCTGGGATCCCTATCAGGTAGGGCTGATAGAGCAAATAGAGAAGATCCAACGAGGAGCGGCACGTTTCGTCACGGAATCGTTTAGCTGGCGAGAGAGCTTTACGGAGATTCTAAACAAACTCCACTGGCAGACGTTACAAGAGAGACGTTGTGCGTCACGGAGGGATTTACTACTGAAATTTCGGGACATCGCTTTTCAGGAGGAGTATTTCCCCCACATACATCTCTAAGTGGAAATTCGAGTAATTAGAGCCATTACAGAGGCTTCCCACGCACTATTCGCTAGTGGAACAGGGTTGGAGGGATCAGATAGTGGTACCGAAAGTACCCTCCGCCACACGCCATTAGGTGGCTTGCGGAGTATGATGTAGATGTAGATGAAATTATTAAAGAACTCAACTAGTCTTTCTCCTCTCTCATTCCTTGTCGCAAACCAATATTCTCCTGTAACTTGTTCTTCTACTCCTTACATACAACAGCTTTCCAGTCTCTCACGACTATTAGACTTTCATTTCCCTTTACATACTGAGTACCCTTTCAATATCATCATACACTTTATCTCTTCATCTTCAGCTTGTGACTTCGGTATATATACCTGAACTACCGCTGTCGGTGTTGGTTTGCTGTCGATTATTATAAGAACAACCATATCACTGAACTGTTCATAGTAACACACTCTCTGCCCTACTTCGTATTAATAAGGAATCCTACTTCCGTTATACCATTTTGTGCTGCTGTTGATATTACCCATACTCATCTGACCAGAAATCCCTGTCTTCTTTCCACTTCACTTCACTGACCTCTACAATATCTAGATTGAGTCTCTGCATTTCCCTTTTCAGATATCCTAGTTTTCCTACCAGAGATCTGAATAGGAAATCTTTTGCCAATAGAGAGGTCATCATGACACTTCTTCAATTACAGGCCACAGGTCTTTAATGCAGTGGATTCCATTGCCTTCTGCATCCTCATGACGTTGATCATTGCTGATTCTTCCACCTTCAGGGGCAGTTTCCCACCCCTAGGACAAGATAGTGCCCTGAACGTCAGTCCGCTTCTCCGCCCACTTTGACGAGGCTGTTGGTAGAATGAGGGGTGACTTCTTATGCCGGAAGTCTTCGGCCGCCAATGCTGATTATTAATCAAATCTGGGACAGAAGACGTTTTTATTATTAATCAAAGACGCAACCTCTTTTTTTTTTCATAGCAGACGTTCTATCCCGCTGAGCCACATTTTTTATTATCAGAATGACTTGGTACTAACATGACACTTCAGTAGACCGTAGTCGGATCATCATATAATATAAGCTGCAAATGGGAGGAAAAATTAATTATGATTACAGAATAAAAAAGGAAAGGAGCAAGGAAGAAAAGAAAAACCGAGAACGTAGCCGGCAAACCACCACCAAGGTCACATGTATCAATAATTATTTTTATATGGTTTTTAGGTAATTTTTTAATTTTTTTATTTTGCGTTATTCATATATTTTTTATATTTTGTAATAGAGTCTGAAAGTAGAAGGAAAACGAAACAAGCATCCGAAATACCAAACTAAGCAAATCCCAAGTGAAGTATATCTACCTGTACTTGATCTATACTCATTTGACAATAGGACTGGAGCGATGCTGAGTCAAAACACAAAACAAAACGAACAGAGACACCAGGAGAGGACAAGCCGAAGCAAATCAGATGGGTACATAACAAAGAAAAAAATTGATCATCAGAAAAATTAAATTAACCAACACCCTGCCGACGGAAAACAAGGTTCAACATGTTGACGAAGAGGTCTCGATATCGAGGCATTCGCAAACATGTCCAATAGACCGTGATCATATACTGCATGAAGTTCGTGTGATCTTCCCCCTCGCCTTCTACAACACAATGAACGAAGTGTACCAGCAACCACATGACGGTATGGGTTTTCGACCGCGGAAAGAAAGAAGAATCTGAGCGCAATATGATGACCGTAGTGCATGCAGTCTCAGTAGATCGAGTAAGAAAGGCCAGTTGTGTTCTGATCCAAGACCATTTTGCCTTATGGCTTCCTCTAGACCACGGGTATTTATGTAATCAGTATTACAGTTTTAGAAAATTGTCGTAGTAGTAATGATCATTTGAAAATAATTTTGTGTCGTGACTGAAACAAAATCGAATGGTTTAGTTTTTACCGCCTAGAAAATTACCCTCTGGTTGGAAACCACTGGGTTTGAGCATCACATTCGGCCGGTTGTAAGCTTCAAGAGCTACAAGAGAATAAGAAGGATGATACTCTCAGAACGAAAGGACTCTTTGGACTCGAAGGTGGTCAGCAGTAGTAGATGTTTAAATTTTATAAGGAATTCCCGAGATGGCTGCCCGGAATTATTTCCATAGCGTAGAGGAAGACTCGCAGCTGTACATGAGCATCACATTCGGCCGGTTGTAAGCTTCAAGAGCTACAAGAGAATAAGAAGGATGATACTCTCAGAACGAAAGGACTCTTTGGACTCGAAGGTGGTCAGCAGTAGTAGATGTTTAAATTTTATAAGGAATTCCCGAGATGGCTGCCCGGAATTATTTCCATAGCGTAGAGGAAGACTCGCAGCTGTACATGAGAAGCTAGTATCATTTATCGAAACGTCAAATACAATTCTCGATATTTCCACGACTGTATTAAGTAGTTAAAATATGAACTCTGATAAATTCATAATGTTCGTTCTTCCTCATAGTAGCAGAGAAATTCTGTTTCCTGTCCCACTCCAAGAGAGAATTGTGTGTTATGGAATAATCACAGCAGTTCTTTACGATAAGGCAGATTGCTCGTTGGTTGGAACTCGGAACGTCTGTCACGATTGGCTGGTGAGAATCTGATTCAGGCAGAACCAGCAAATTTTTGAGACCCCCACAAGAGGAAAACTTTACTTTAGACGTACAGAAAATGAAGACTGCATCTCGAGCGTGGAAGATTCTTGGTTTTGGACCAAGGTGAATTTATAATGCACAGTTATCACTACAGGCTGTAATGGTACTTGAATTACGTAACCATTACGGCACCTCAACTAAACCTCTCGATACCAGCACTATTCTACTGTGTTTCCGTAAAGTAGTTGACATATTTCAGTGACAACATTCAGATTTGATTTCATTAATGTAGAGGTACGTTGATACATCGATATGTTTAAGTTGCAATGATATTATTCGTATGTATATTCTTTCTTTTGTCACTATGATCTTCGTCGTACTTGTAACTTTGATTTTTGGGCGCGTAAGCGATTATTAGTTTTGTTACAGAGTCGGACCTTGAGAAAGTCAAGTCTTGGACGTCATGTTGGAAAGACACATAACGTAGTCAGCTTATAAAATGTGAACTTTAACAGTGAGGAAGATGTTTTCAAGTACGTTTTGTATTGTGAAGTGATGTTTTGTGTGTTACGTGATATTGCAGCGAAAGTAATAAAAAAGAAGTGTAACTCAAACTCGGAGTACTGATTATTTTTTACATCACCATTGTGCTAACTTTAAAAGGTTTAATCTTCAAGAATGGTTTGTGAAACACATCTATAAATTTTTGAATATATCAGAATAAAACCTAGGCCTCTTTGCATCCAAGCTTGGAATCATCACCACCTAGATTTTCGACGATTGAACCATGATTTTACAACGAGACCAGCTTGGGAAACACGAAAAGATGAGTTCCCAGTTTATTCATTATTATATGAGATTAGATTAGATTAGATTAGGTTAATACTAGTTCCATGGATCATGAATACGATATTTCGTAATGATGTGGAACGAGTCAAATTTTCCAGTACATGACATAATTAAGTTAATTTAACAACACAATTAAGTTAATATAAAAACTTTTTTTTTACTTTTTATTTTTTTTATTATAATTTTTTTGTTTGGTTTTTTTCTTTTTTTCATAATTTATATCTAAGAATTCCTCTATGGAGTAGAAGGAGTTGTCATTCAGAAATTCTTTTAATTTCTTCTTAAATACTTGTTGGTTATCTGTCAGACTTTTGATACTATTTGGTAAGTGACCAAAGACTTTAGTGGCAGTATAATTCACCCCATTCTGTGCCAAAGTTAAATTTAATCTTGAATAGTGAAGATCATCCTTTCTCCTAGTATTGTAGTTATGCACACTGCTATTACTTTTGAATTGGCTTTGGTTGTTAATAACAAATTTCATAAGAGGGTATATATACTGAGAAGCTACTGTGAATATCCCTAGATCCTTAAATAAATGTCTGCAGGATTATCTTGGGTGGACTCCAGCTATTATTCTGATTATACGCTTTTGTGCAATAAATACTTTATTCCTCAATGATGAATTACCCTAAAATATGATGCCATAAGCAAGCAATGAGTGAAAACAGGCGTAGTAAGCTAATTTACTAAGATGTTTATCACCAAAATTTTCAATGACTTTATTAACTGTGCTCTAATGACACCTGCCACATAATAACTTTGTTGTTACCCGAAAATGCAGTATTTAGCAGCGTGAGCAACACCACAATCATTATTAAATCTTGACCTTTGTTGTGGTAGGGTTGTTAGAAGGCGTACTTTGCACCTGAGCCTTAGAGCGATGGTAACTATGACTTTCATTCGTATGCATCGTGACGAGGGGACCACGAATATGTTTGTTCCAAGTTAGGGCTGTACTTCTCTAAGTTAATTCATGCAGTCAGCTAGTTAAACTCAACATACGGTCGCAGGTTCGAATCCTGCCTCGGGCATGGATGTGTGTGATGTCCTTAGGTTGGTTAGGTTTAAGTAGTGTTAAGTTCTAGGGGACGGATGACCTCAGAAGTTAAGTCCCATAGTCCTTAGAGCCATTTGAACCATTTCAAACTCAACATACGCTTAGACAAAGCTATTTGTACTTACAAGTACTTTTCTATGTTTGAATTTTAATTTGTTGACTAATTCAGCAATCACTGGCAGCTTACGTGAACAAGCTATTTGTATCATTTTCTTTCCACTTCCACGCAACTGTGCTAAGGGATCATCACGTAACTTTTATGATTTATTTGAGCTCTGTTGTAATTCTCGGATTTGCCTAACTAGTGATTAGAATTCAAATGACGCCATGGAGTAATAAACGGGATTTTATTGTGACCATTGATTTCATTTCATAGTTCGATGAAACGTATTCACCATTACATGTACGTGAATTATAGTGTTTGTATTAAGAGTTAGATGTTCTGCAGTTTCTTCACCGCATTTCACACGATATTACGGGGAGTGGTCTGTTCATTGCATAGTTCACTGGGTTCAGATCTTGTTAGTATCTCAGGGTGTGATAAACCCCAACCGTTGTCTCATACTTCGTTATGCAGTTGAGTTGACAGGTTTCTAGTAGTTGTATTACTAGTAGAATGTTTAGCCCCACCAGTTTTAAGATAGCCCATCGCAAGTAGTATGACAACGTAGACAGGCTATTGCTTCGTTGCCGATAAGAACCTGCCCCGCCATTTCCGCATACAGAGTTTGCGTTTATGGGCCGCAGTACGCGAAAGGCTCTCCGTTAATAAAGACCTGTCACGGCGGAAATTGTGCTGTTGCCCGGCGAATGTCTCCTTTATCTCAGTTTGGAAGAGCAGACGCGTAAGGTTTTATCAGGATCGAACGAGTGGGCGGTCTGTAATAACTTGGCGAACTTTGTCCTCTAGGGAATACGAGGGAGAGAGAAAAAAGCCCAGTGGAGTGTCGCGAAAGCCGTTAGCAGGGGGCGTCAGTATTTAGCCGCGGGCGGACGCTATTCGCATGCAAGGGCGATGCCGCTCCGCGACGCTTTAGCTCAACCCTGCCGGGAAGAGCAGGCGGTGATAGAATACGTGACACACCCCTACTCCGGCGCTCCCCTGCTGAGCTGCTGCCGATGGCGCACAAAGGGACGCGGGCTGGCTACAGTGACACTGCCGAAGTAGCGTTTTCACAAATGCTGCCCTACCCTCTCCTGTTTGTGGACATCAGCAACTGTGCTACATAAAAGAATTACACTGAAGCGGCAAAGAAACTAGTATAGGTATGCGTTTTCAAATACAGAGATACATAAACAGGCAGAATACGGAGCTGCGGTTGACAACGCCTATGCAAGTCGACAAATGTCGCGCAGTTGTTAGATCGGTTACTGCTGCTACAATGGCAGGTTATCAAGATTTAAATGAGTTTGAACGTGGTGCAATAGTCGGCGCATGAGTGATGGGACACAGCATGGCCGACTTAGCGATGAAGTGGGAATTTTCCCGTACAACCATTTCACGAGTGTACCGTGAATGTCATGAATACGGTATAACACCAAATTTCCGACATCGCTGCGGCCAAAAAAAGATCCTGCAAGAAATGGACCAACGATGGCTGAAGGGCATCGCTGAACGTGACAGAAGTGCAACCCTTCCATAAATTGCTGCGGATTTTAATGCTGGGCCATCAACAAGTGTCAGCGTGCGAATCATTCAACGAAATATCGTCGTTATAGGCTTTCGAAGCCGAAGGCCAACCAGTGAACCTTTGATGACTGCATGAAGCAAAGATTTACGCCTCGCCTGGGGCCGTCAACACCGACACTGGGCTGTTGATGACTGGAAACATGTTGCCTGGCCGGACGAGTCTCATTTCAAGTAGTATCGAGTGGATGGACGTGTGCGGCTAAGGAGGCAACCTCATGAATCCATGGACTCTGCATGTCAGCAGAGGACTGTTCAAGCTGGCGTGGGGCGTGTGCAGTTCGATACGTCTAGATACGACTCTGACAGGCGACACATACATAAGCATCCAGTATGATCGCCTGCATCCATTCATGTCCATTGTGCATTCCGTAGGACTTGGGCAATTCCAGAGGGACAATGTGACACTACACATGTCTAGAATTGCTACACAGTAGCTCCAGGAACACTCTTCTGAATTTAAACACTTCCGCTGGCCACCAAACTCCTCAGACAGGAATCTTATTGAGCATATCTGGGATGCCTTGCAACGTGCTGCTCGGAAGAGATCTCCACCCCCTCCTGCTCTCACGGATTTATGGACAGCCCTGCTGGATTCATGGTGTCACTTCCCTCCAGCACTACTTGAGACATTAGTCGAGTCCATGCCAGGTCGTGTTGCGGCACTTGTGCGTGCTCGCGGGGGCCCTACACGATATTAGGCCTGTGAACCAGTTTCTTCGGCTCTTCAGTGTATATACAGACTGTTATTAAATATATCCACTGTTATTAAAATCATAAAATGAAGGCTTCCGCGACCGGTATTTTCAACCATTTTTATTTTAACTAAATGGGATGTTTTTAGAAAACGACAGCCAACATGTAATACAAGGGATAACAGACGTCAGTGTAGGCACAAAATAAGAATTTTTAGTTAAGAAAGTGAGTCCAAATAGGTAGGAACAGCTGCTTCTGCACGACACTACGCTGAAGATGACTTTGAATTCGCCGACAGGCAGAAGTTTGTAGGTGAGTATGGCGATTAATATCGGGCGAGCTAATACGTCACATTATCAGTTGGTGATACGTGACCAGAGGCAATGAAACCGTTAACATTCGATGCTTGCAGCTCGTGGCGTGCTCTACATCTTGTTTTCTTTTTTCCTTTTTTATTTAGTAACATAATTGAAAATCAGTTGTAATTTTCAGTACGTTACTGTACGTTTTTCCTTGTATTTTTACAATGTCCGTATTCAGTGTCAGATTAACAATCATCGAAGTTGGCGTAGTAGCTGCGGCACTACTCCGGGCAAAGGAAGTCCGACACGATATTAGGAGGTATCCCATGACTTTTGTGACTTCAGCGTATAAGGAGCAGTCAAATGAGAACAAGAAAGTTGGAAAAGCAGGTAAATGAAAAAAGTAAGTAAACTGTTTATCAAAAGGAAAGTCCCTTAAGGGGCTCCGGAAAGGCTCAAAATCATAAAAGTTCAATTTTAACTTTTTTGCGTTTTCTGAATCTGCAGACTATTACCTTTTAATAGATATATAATTTATTCAGTTCCGAAGACCACAACTATTTTTAAATTTTTTTTGAAATGTGTTCTACATGGGCGTGACCCACTGCGGCGCTGTTAAACTGCTGTCAAATGGTGTTATTATTAACGTCCGTGTTCATCAGGTACATTTTAGTGATGTGAGATAAAGTATGTGTTGTGGCTAACCTGTGATGGTTCAATATATATCGCTGGTGTGATTGTCGATTGTTTCATGTTTATTTACTCTGTCGTTATCTCGAAAATATTCGTAATTAATTCTGTTTCTTGAGTCTCTGTTTTGTTGAAGTACAATAATGAGTAAATGTAAAGTTATTAGAAATCCTCTGAAGGCTTTTAAGAAAAGGAGAAATGTTGGAATGCCAAAGGTATGTGTTATTACTGTAAACAATAAAGACGATAACCAAGTGAGTGAAACTAACCTCTCAAGTACACCTGCCCATAGCAGTCAAAGTGGGAAAGAAAATACTTCACAGAAGAAGCTTGGTTCAATGAGTGAAAACTATGAATGTTTTATGGGCGAATCGGATGTGAATGAAATATTTGATATGTCGGTTCTCAAAGGAATTTTTTCAAACTGTGTAAGATGTATTCATTGTAGTGAAGTTGGTCTGGAACTCTCCATAATAAAGCAAGTAGGACTTGCTAGTGAAATACAACTAAAATGTGATAAGTGTTCATACATGACCACCTTTTGGAACAGTGTTGCAGTAACTGCAACTGAAGAAAATGGTAGCAAAATCTACGAACACAACAACGAGCGATGCTTGATTTAGACAAGGAACGCCTTCGGGCTGCAGACAGGGCTGTAAAGAGTCTAGAAATACAAGCAAGAGTAAACAGGAGGAGGAACAAGAGGACGCTGGAGGAGGAGTTTGCAGAGGATGAAGATAATCCATCCTATGGACCTGGAATGCACTAAAACGTTAATCCAATCTTTGTCGCTCGATTCCCAAAACTTTTATTTTCTCATACTAATTACATGTTTTCTAAGGATCTTCCAAATATATTTGTTTCAAACTTTCAGTAAATGTTACACAGTACCTTCTGCATAATTTAACACAGCATTTTTCCAAAAAACTCTATATTTTTGAATATATAAATAAAAAATTGCAAAAAAATGTTGTGAATTTTCATTACAATTGAAAAAAAATCATCTTTAATAACTGAACTAAAATTTTGTAAAATCCCTGTATTAAGTTGTAGCCCATAATCCAATAAATAATCTGTAAAAAGTTCAACTTCCTACCTCAAATACTTTGTGAGGAAAGATGTAATTTATAAGCGTTATTTTAACATTGCAAGTATAGGGCGTTCCGGAGCCCCTTAATACACTGTCAGACTAAACTGTCAATGCCTTGGTGGAAAAATGTTTGCAATTGGCAAAGGAATCATGACTGTACTGAGACGTGCACCTCACGTGAAAAGAACAGGCGACAACGAGAAAAGCATTTGTTTTAATGAAGTCCACCCCAAATGCCGTATCACCTTCGTGACACACTCTCCCCTATTTCTCGATAATACAAAGTGTGCTGATCTTCTTTGAGCTTTCTCAATAGACGCCGTTAACCCTATCTAGTAAGGATCTCACACCGCGCAGCAGTATTCCAAAAGAGGACGGACAAGCGTACTTTGGCATACTTGTTAGTAGATCTGTTGCATCTTAAAAGTGTTCTACCAATAAATCACAGCCTTTTGTCCGTCTTCCCCATAAAATTTTATGTCTATCCTTTTCAGTTTAAGCTGCTCGTAATTGTATTTTCTAAACGTTTAATTTAATTTAAGGCTTTTAGATTCCATGATTCATCGTTTATCTGATGTTTAACGGATTCCATTCAGCACTCATGTTGATGACCACACTCTTTTCATTATTTAGTGTCAATTGCCAATTTTCGCGTCATACAGATATCGTTTCTAAATGTTTTTGAAATTTGTTTTGATCTTCTAATGACTTTACTAGATGATAACCGACAGCATCATCTGCAAACAACCAAAGACGGCTCCTCACATTGTCTCCCAAATCATTTATAAAGTTAGGGAACAACAGAGGGCCTATAACACTACCTTGAGGAACGTCGGAAATCACTTATATTTTACTCGATCACTTTCCGTCAGTTTCTACGAATTGTGACCTCTCTGACAGAAAATCACGAATCCAGTCGCATAAGTGAGACGACATTCCGTACGAGCGCAATTTTAGTACAAGGTGCGTGTGAGGTACAGTCCAAAAGCCTTCTGGAAATCTAGAAATACGAAATCAATTTGAAATGCCTTGTTAACAGCACTCAGCACTTCAAGTGAGTAAAGAACATTGTTCCCTAAATATGTGTTGACTGAGAGTCAACAGCACGTTCTCATCGAAGTAATTGATAATGTTCAGACACAATATACGAGGGTAAGCCAATTACTACCGGCAAAGTAGTTATAAAATTTTATTGTACTCAAATGGGAAACTTACAAGAACATCATTTTTCGACATAGTCGCACTTCGTCCATCGTTGTATAAGCTTCCTGATGTCCTCAAAAAAAGAAGGTTCTCTGTTTAGCTGCGAGCCAGGAATGCACCGCTTCTTTCACTGCTTCGTCCGAGGCAAATCGACGGCCCCTTAATGCCTGTTTGAGTGGACCATATAATCAGAAGTGGCAAGATCGGGACTATACGGAGGATGATCCAGTACTTCAAATTTGAGTTTCTGGAGCGTTTCAGTAGTGTGGGTAGCAGTATGCTGACGGGCATTGTCCTGCAACAACACAACACTTATGACAGCAATCCTCGGCGTTTGCTTCGAATTGCAGACTTTATCCAGGCAGTAAGCATCTTACTGTAACGTGTACCGTTTGTTGTTGTTCCCGTTTCCCCGTAATGTTCCATTACTGGACCTTGTGGGTCCCAAAACATCGTAAGCATCAGTTTTCCTGGTGACGTTTGTGTCTTGAACTTTTTCTTGCACGGCGAACTTGGATGTTTCCATTCCATACTCTGCAATTTACTCCCCGGCTCGTAATGATGGATCCATGTTTCGTCACCATTAGTGATCCTGTCTAAGAAGTTGTCCTCCTCGTTACCATAGCGATCCAAATGTTTTTTTGCATATGTCTAATGGCGTTTGTTTGTGCAATTGTGTGAGTTGTTTTGGGACCCATCTTGCACAAACTTTATGAAACCCAAGTCTGTTGTGGATGATATCGTAGGCAAAACCGTGACTAAGTTGCAGACGATGTGTCACTTCGTCAACAGATAGTCTGTCCAAGAGAATCATTTCACGTGAACGCTCAGTGGTTTCCTCATTTGTGACGGTAAACGGTCGTCCGGCTCCTTCATCGTGTTTAACACTTGTGCGACCATTATGGCATTTTTCAGTCCATTCGTAGACACTCCGTTGTGGCAAAACACTGTTCCCGTGCTGTACCGAAAATTTTCGATGAATTTCGGTCCCTGATACGCCTTCTGACCACAAAAAACAGATCACTGAACGTTGCTCTTCTTTGGTGCAAGTAGGCAGCGGAACAGCCGTGATTAACAGCATGGCAGCGATAACGAAACTAGCCTAGCAGCTTGAAAATTGCAAAGATATAACAACAAATAAGCAAAGCATGCGTCATCAACGTAAAACGGCAGTACAACCAAAATAAACAAAAATATAACTAAATTGCGGATAATAATTGACTTACCCTCGTATGTTCCATAATCCTTCTGAATGTCAATGTTAATGACATTGACCTGTAATTTAATGGATTACTTCTATTGCCTTTCTTGATTATTGGTGTGATCTGTGGAACTTCCCAGCCTTTGGCTCAAATGGCTCTGAGCACTATGGGACTTAACTGCTGAGGTCATCAGTCCCCTAGAACTTAGAACTACTTAAACCTAACTAACCTAAGGACATCACACATATCCATGCCCGAGGCAGGATTCGAAGCTGCGACCGTAGCGGTAGCGTGGTTCCCTACTGTAGCGCCCAGAACCGCTCGGCCACTCCGGCCGGCTTTCCAGCCTTTGAGTACGGGTCTTTCGTCGAGCGAATGGTTGTATATCATTGTTAAGTATGGTGCTATTGTATCAACATACTCTGAAAGGAACCTAAATGGTATACAGTCTGGACTAGAAGATTTGCTTTCAAGTGACTTAAGGTGCTTTACAACTCCAAGGATATCTTCTTCTAACTGACTGAAGTTGGCAGCTGTTCTTGATTCATATTCTGGAATATTTACTTCGTCTTCTCTGATGAAAGAATTTCGCTAAGCTATGTTTAATAATTTTGCTTCAGTAGCACTCTCATCGATAGTATTTCCATTGTTATCGTGCAGAGATGGCATTGACTGTGTCTTGCTGCTAGTATATTTTACATACAACCAGAATATCTCTGGATTTTCTGCCAAAGCATGCCTTTTTCGTTGTTGTTTTTTTTTCAGCTGTTTTCTGAGCTGTTTTGTGTACCAAGGCGAGCAGCTTAGTCGTTTGTTAATTTATTTGGCATAAATCTCTCAATTTTGGCCGATACTATTTCTTTTAATTCAAGCCGTATCTTGTCAACACTTATACTGTTAATTTGGAAGGGGTGTGTATTGTCTCTCAGTGAACCATTAGGCGAATTTCTGTCTGCTTTTTTAAAAAAATAGGTTTAATTTTTGATGGTTTGAGAGTTTCGGTACTCAGTCTCTCTACCACGACCTTGTGTTCACTAATCCTGTATCCGTTTTGGTGCTCGTTATTAGCGCTGGATTATTTGTTGCTAAGAAGCGAAGTGTGTTTTCACAAATGTTTACTTTTCAGGTGGGCTCATGAAATAAATGCTAGAAATAATTTTCAGAGATTGCGTTCAGTATTATTTTGCATGATGTTTTATGCATATCCCGTATTTTAATAATAGATTTTCACCAACATGTAGAGGGAAAATAAAAGTCATCACCAATTATTATAATATGAATAGGTAACGAGTTTGAAATTAGCTTCAGGTTTTCCTTGAACCTTTGAGCAATTGTGTTATCTGATTTAGGAGGTTGGTAAATGGATCGAAATATTATCTTATTCCGGTTGACAAGAATGACGTTTACCCATACTAACTCACAGGCACTATCTAAGTCAATTTCACTACAAGATAAACTACTTCTAACAGCAACAAACACACCGCAGCTAGTTGTATTTAGCCTATCCTCTATGAACACCGTTATATCCTTCGCAAAAGTTTCGGCTGTATTTCCCGCTTTTGCCTATTTTGGGTGTCTCTAACGATTTGGACATCAGTGCTTTCTATTAGCTCTTGGAGCTCTGCTATTTTCCCAAAACAGCTATGAAAATTTATAACTGTTACACCAATAGTTCCAAGATCTACGTTATTCCTGTCTTAGATCTGCATTCTTTGAGACTGTAGTCCTTTCTGTGTTTCCCAAAAATCCTCTTAAGGTGGAAGGAATCTCCCGAATTCAGAGCAAGTTTACAATATCTGTTAACTGAATCCTACCAAAAGCCTTCTGTATCCCATGGACTGTAGCCTTCAACGGATTTCTCTACAGCCTGTCTAAGAATGAATACTGCATCTCTTACTACATTTTGCTTATCTGCGAGGATTGTGATGCTACTTATTTTACTTCCTGTTAGTTTTGTTACCAGTTTAAGAGCTGAAATTAGCATTTTTATCCCTCTGTAATTGTCTGGGCCTCTGTTCTAGGTACACAATTCTCTGGGCTGTACAGGGACATAATATTCAGTTTGTGGTGAGCCGGTTTCAGTTTTAGTAAAACGATTCCTTCAGAGATGTTTTGGCACTATTCAATATGATCTTTGTATTTCCTACGGATAAGTTTCCCTATCCCTGTTTTAGCTCTTGTCTTCTTCGCAACATCACTATAAATGAAGAGATAATGCTCATATTCCTTCTGCCCTTAGCCTTTCCTATTTCCCTTGAATTCTACAAATACATACTGAGATTTCATGTCTTCAATTCTTCTATAAGTTCTTGATTTCTTTTATTGAAGGATCTTATGTTTCTTGTTGCAATTCTCAGAAAATTTCGTATTTTTCCATGTGTGCACCTGCCCCTAACCTTGCTCCTTATTTTAGTAGTCTGTCCTTTCTGAGGCACATTATTCTGAGCGAGAAATTAAACCTCCAGTAGGTAGCTAACACTGACAAGTATTTCAGCTGTATGTCACACATTTGCCATTCCTTTCCAAAATTTGTTTTTCGTTAATAACGAAGTTTATTTCGCAAAATGTGATCGTGAAGTACATAGCAGTGAATTTATTTTTGACCAGTAACATGGACAAATACGAGGGTGAATCAAATGAAAACCTTAAATATTTTTTAAAATATTATTTATTGTGCAGAAGTGGTACAAAGCTCTATCAATTTTCAATATAATCTTCCTACGCTCAATGCAAGCCCTCCAACGCTTACAGAGTGTATAAATTCGCTTAGAAAAAAATTCTTTTGGTATCCCGCGCTACCACTCACGCACCGCGTGGCGTACCTCTTCATCAGAATGGTACTTCTTTCCTCCCATTCCGTCTTTGAGTGGTCCAAACATATGGAAATCACTTGGGGCAAGGTCTGGTGAGTATCGTGGATGAGAAAGGCACTCAAAATGCAGGTCTGTGATTGATGCAACTGTTGTACGGGTAGTGTGGGTCTTGCATTGTCATGTTGCAAAAGAACACCCGCTGACAGCAATCCACGTCGCTTTGATTTGATTGCAGGACGCAGATGATTTTTCAGGAGATCTGTTTATGATGCACTGGTGACAGTGCTCCCTCTAGGCATGTAATGATCCAAAATGACGCCTCTTTCGTCCCAAAAGAGAGTCAGCATAACCTTCCCTGCTGATGGTTCTGTTCGAAACTTCTTTGGTTTTGGTGATGAGGAATGGCGCCATTCCTTGCTCGCTTTCCTCGTTTCCGGCTGGTGGGAGTGAACCCAGGTTTTGTCCCCAGTAATGATTCTTGCAAGGAAGCCATTTCCTTCTCGTTCAAAGCGCCGAAGAAGCTCCTCGCAAGCATCGACACGTCGTTCTCTTATTTCAAGAGTCAGCTGCCGTAGCACCCGTCTTGTGAAACTGGAGCACATTATGCACAGTGTGGTGTGCTGACCCATGACCAATCTGTAAACATGCTGCAATGTCATTCAGTGTTACTCGGCGGTTTTTCTTTACCATGGCTTCAACTGCTGCAATGTTCTGTGGCGTTACAACTCGTTGTACCTAACCTGGACGAGGAGCATCTTCCACTGAAGTCACACAGCATTTGCGAACTTCCTGCTCCATTCGTAGACTTGCCGCTGTGACAAACATGCATCGCCGTACTGAAACTTGATTCGTCGATGAATTTCAATAGGTTTCACGCCTTCACTACGCAAAAACCGAATAACAGAACGCTCTTCTTCCCTGGTGCAAGTCGCAAGTTGGGCGGCCATCTTTATACTGATACAGCGACGGTATCTGCACTATGCTGCCACCTGCAGGCCATCCTGCACGCTGTTTCTAGCACGCTTACCAACTTACAGGATAATGGCGCGAAATTTCGATTTGTTATTACAAATTTAAGGTTTTCATATATCCAAAATACATACAATTAGAGATAACGGATTATTAGGAAGTATTTACTTCTGCGGTGAATTATGAAAATTTCAACTGAAGTCCCTGACAATACAAATGCAGTTATTTTCACCAACACAGGCGAGGTATAAGTAAATGCAGAAGGGGATAAACACCGTAAAACTAGTGTTAGATTCAGTTATTATTTTAAATTTGAACCTTGAACTGTTTCCGCTAAACAACATTAGTCTGGCTTGTTTATAGTGGATTCAATGCTGAACGAAAGCTAAGAAAAACAGCAAACTGCAGTCCATGAGAATGCTATTTTGTTATTGAAGCAGTCTGACATAAAGGAAAAAATAAACTACAGTCGAGGCACTAATTAATATTATGGAATACCCTAACACAATTTAAAGAACGCTCACACGCAATAAGTGAGTAAACACGAGTAATACAGGTGATCAGAAATTCCCGTTACAAACTTCTGGGATTTGTAAAGGGAAGTGTCTACATAATATTTTGAATAGGAACCTGCGTTTGGAATCGTGGCATTTCCATTGTGCGACTATTTGAATTCAGGTGTTTAACTGATCCACTTCTGCTTCAGTAATTGAAGTAGGCATTCCACAATACAAGTTTTAGGCAACAATTCGAAACATCCACATCACTTAAGCACATTTTCTGCATTAACATGTAAACATAACGCGTTTACATTATATCAAGAGAAGAGAGAACTGAGCATACCGTACGTACAAAACAGTTGCATTGCAACTGCGGTTCGGTTGTATGTGGCAACCACTAACGTCGTTACAGACATTGCACCTACGAGGCATGTGTGCGCTCCCCATCCCAGATGATGTCTCTTCAAGTTCTAGTGCAACGGTCAGAACTCATGACAGCAGATCTTCATCTGTCGCGTCAATTAAAAGTAGCATAAACTGTAATAGAAGGGTGTACCACTCAGTTTCCTTTCGAATTACTGCCTAATTTAGTTTCTTGAGCATTAGTGGATTAGTTAAATACCTGAAATGAAACAGTTGTACAACGGTAACGGTACGGTTCCGGACATGGGCTCCTATTCAGTATATTACGTACTCGCTCCCCTCTACAGGTCCTAGAGGTCTGTAACGGTGATTTCCGAACACCCTGTATAACGAACCTTTCATATGAGAACGTGCTTTCCGCCTTCTTCCGCCTAATTAATCTCTCTGCAAACACGGAGGAGAGGTCTTTTTCAGTCGACTGGAGATCAGAACTCATTATAGCTGAAGCGCGATTAACAACCTCCCTGTAGTCGACTAAGAATGCAACTATCCTACACCGCAATGAATATCTGCTTTTAATTAAGCCAACAGCCAGCCGTACTTTGTCAAAGATTGACATCGCCGCTAGGGGAGTTATTTTGTAATAGCTGCGGCTCTCCCTAGCGGCCGTGTTACCCCCTCGCACAGTGGAATGACATCTGTCTGCGATAACGGGGTTGCGCACAATGGAGGCCAATCAGCCGTGCTTGTCGGCCTCACGCACCCCCCGCAAAATACTACTAAATACGACCGGTCACAATTACCGTTATGCTACTCTTTGATTTTCTTTCTACTGTCGACGAAATTCAGCCAACGCAGGAAGGGATTATCAACTGTCGAGCGACAGAGGCTTATTCTCCCTCCACTAACTGACGCGAGACGTCAACATAAAGCTTAAGCTGCCACGGGAGGCCGCTTACGTCATTAGGGGTCATTCAGTACGTCGACAGGCGACACAAAGTGGAGTGCTTGTCTCGCACAGTGACAAATGTCACAGTTAGGGCTGACGACCGCTTGTAGCCTACAGATTTCTTAACGAGCCCAGTAAATCATCACGCTGCTGTCGTTTTTCACATCTGGTGCTCATGTAGTGATGGGAGCCACTATTGTCGTTGAAATCGGAAAGTAGAACATGCACGTGAAGTGAAAACAGAAATATACGTAAATTCCGCCTTTAGTCACAAATAGTTTCATTTCATTCTTGAAAAATAAACCACAAACATATGTTGTATGATCCTTTAATAGTAATACCGGTTTTACAACGCTAGATTTGCATCTTCCTATAAATCTAAGTAAAGAAGGTGAGCACATGTGGGAATTAAGACTTATAAAAAAAATTATAAAATAATAAACAATTTTTTGAATGGCAAGAATCTGTGGAGAAGAATACAGAAAACAGCACGTACAAATTTAATAACTGACACAGGCAAATTTAAATACGAAAGTCATCTAAATTATCGGCATTTCATTTACAGCAAAAGTTGCACCCACCGGACGTCCCATCATTCCAAGTCAGATTGTAATAATTCGTCAAAAGTTAAAACAGGTCGAATGAAAATGACGGCTACAGAAGGAAATCAGCTCTACAAACAACCATAAAATTTAAAAACCAAAAGAAGGAGGGCTTATGGATGAAACTGAAATTAAATAGCACAATTTCACTTTCATCAGTAAGCCCTCATTACAATTTAGGACGCAATGAAAAGCACCAAAAAGTTCCATACAATAAAATTACAACTAGCAAACGAAGTATAATAAGACATTTTAAAGACGTACCGGAATGGATCTGATACAGGTCTAAAAATTTCTTTACATTATTTTTATTAGTTCTTAATTCCCACAAGTGCTATTTTTGGTATGCAACTACAATTTTGTGAAACCGGTAGTACTATTAAAGGACCATACAACAGCTGTTTGCGGCTATGTTACGAGAATGCATACCTTCAGTTGCGGGTGCCCTTATTATAAAATTTTCATTTTCATTTCTAACCATTCACAGTCATTCTTGAAACCGTTTGGACCAGTTTTCTAATTTCCTTGTTTCTACAGCATTTACATTGGATCTTCTATAACATATGATTCATCTGATGTCTTCAAAACGTTTGTACAAATGACCTATCACACAAGATTTCAAGCAAAGAGATAAGATTGAGGTTCTGAATTAGTTTCTCTTTCATGAAATGGTGACATCGGCACTGAAATCTACTGATAGCAATGCTATTAGTAAAATTTTTTTCTGTCTCCAACACAAGACATCTTAAGACTAGTTTCTATATCATCGTATATTAAACACTTCACTATTTAATATCCTGTCATTGTCAGTTCATAATCTCTTTGATGTTTTTTTCCGAAACGTATATAATCAACTCACCAAAGGCCTCGCTGCATTTCTAACTCATGTTCCCCTCAGATTACCGAAGTTAAGCTTTGTCGGGCTTGGCTAGGACTTGGAAGTTGGCCGGCCTCTGTGACCGAGTAGTTCTAGGCGCTTCTGTTTGGAACCGCGCTGCTGCTACGGTCGCAGATTCGAATCCTTCCTCGGGCACGGATGTGTGTGATGTCCTTAGGTTAATTAGGTTTAAGTAGTACTAAGTCTAGGAGAGTGATGACCTCAGATGTTAAGTCCCATAATGCTCAGAGCCATTTGAACTTGGACGGGTCACCGTCCGGGACGGCCGAGAGCTGGAAGAAAGCGGGGTAGACTCAACCTATTTGAGGCCAAATGAGGAGCAACTTGTTTGAGAAGTAGATGTACTGGCCTTGCAAATTGACAGCGGCTGCAAGAGAGGTGTGCTGACCACATGTCCCTCCGTATCAGCGTCCGGTGACGCCCAAGGGCTGCGGATAACACGGCGACCGATCGGTACCGTTGGGCATCCAATGCCTGTTCGCACGGTGTTTGTTTATTTTATGTAATCAACTCGTAGAACCAGAGATTGAAAATACCGCTACAGTTGTAAGATCCTTGTATTTAGAACACAGCCGGTTTCGAACTCTTTTACTCCCATCTTCAGGTGTCGTAACTTGGCGCTGTAACTCCGAGCGCCGCGGTGGACGAATACAAGACGCAGTGTGCTACCAGCGCTCCGAATCACAGCACCAAGTTACGGCACATGAAGATGGGCGTATGAGAGCCCGAAACCGGCCGTGTTCTAAATAAAAGATTCTTACAACCGTAGCGGTGTTTTCAATCTCTAGTATAATGCTCAGTTGCGTGTGTTCCTCCGACAGAATTGTTTGCAACTCGTCCAGGAGAAGTGGTCAGTATTCGTGGATATGATAGGAACAATCGTTTGAAGCAAAAAATATTACATAGACACTTACTCTACTCTGAATGATTTCCGAGACAGAAGATAGTTAATGTATTTTGTTTATTTTCTGTATTACGCAAATTCAACGTCAGATTTACATATCTACAACAGTTGATAAGAAATAAAACATGCTTTTTCTAAACAAACGGAGAAATACTTACTTTTAACACGTTCACATCTGCGCACTGTCGTACAAACCCCAGCACAGTTGTTGAACAGTTCATGGCAAATGTTAGAGTATTCTGTCATCAGCTTCAGCGCATTTGTTCACTCTTGGGAGAACATGTGGCGTTCCTTGTCTGAGTGGCTCTGCACGCTCCCTACTGAGGGCAGCAGGGCCCATGATGCGATCAAGCAGTTCATCTCACGTATTCACCTTTCTCCTGTACACCTCAGACTTCAGGCAACCTCATAAACCAAAAACCTAACGGCATAAGGTCTGGCGATCTTGGTGACCAGCTGATTGTACAAACACGATCAATCCAGTGATTAGGGAAAGAAACATACGAGTGCGCCACTAGCTCAGGAACAAACGTACATTAACTGAAACATTCCGAAAACGGTGTATGTCAATGTGAAGCGTTTTTGTCATAGTACGAATACTGATAATTCCTCCTGGTACACCCAGAATAACAAAGCTCAGAAAACCTAATTCAAAAAAACTTCCTGCTCTGCGTGCTACCCTGACGATGGACATCTCCGTGTGAGGAAGCGCCGAGGCGAAAGAATGCTGCCAGACTGAATTACACATCGCAATACGGGCCCATCCACCATTGTGAGGATGTTGAGTGCCATTGGGCATGGTCTTACATGGTTGTATAGTCGGTAATTTGGATAACTGGAATTACATCTGTGGCGTGTTAAGATCGGTGGCTATGGCCTAGCTAACATGTCAAGGTAAATTTAATGTCAGCAGTGCAGGAGTACATGTTGCCCTTGCTGCCATGCCTACATCGGTATAGTGGGTGTTCCGCTGTTGCCCTCCTGAATACGTTCCCCAGATCTCCCACCCACTGAAAACATCTGGTCATGGATTACCAAGAAACTAGCATGCAACTTCGGGCCAGCCATTACGACTGATGAACTGTTGAAACATCGAGGAATGATAAACCCGTCCCTTCCATTCAACTATTTTTCGACTCGATGCACCCTATAATAGACACAGTATATTACATAAAAGAATGCTTCTGCCTCATTAAAAGCAAGAAAGGTGACAAAGGTAATGGGGTACCGATATGCACATATACAGACAGCGGCAGTACCGCGTACACGAAGTATAAAAGGGCAGTGCATTAGTGGAACTGTCATATATACTGAGCTGATTCACACGAAAAGGTTTCCGATGTGATAATGGCGGCACGACGGGAACTGGTTGTTTGGTTTGAGGGATAAAGGGACCAAACTACAGAGTCATCCGTCACGACGGCTACTTCGAAATGGTTCAAATGGCTCTAAGCACTATGCGACTTAACATCTGTGGTTATCAGTCCCCTAGAGTTACAACTACTTAAACCGAACCAAGCTAAGGACATCACACACACCCATGCCCGAGTCAGGGTTCGAACCTGCGACCGTAGCAGCAGCGCGGTTCTGGATTGAAGCGCCTAGAACCGCTCGGTCACAACGGCCGGCCGACGGGAACTGAAAGACTCTGAATGAAGAACAGTAGCTGGAGATAGTCTCGTGGGGTTTTTCGGTCCTAAGATCGGTCGGGAATTCAGTATTCCGACAACCACAGTGTCATTAGTGTGCCGAGAATGCCAAATACCAGCCACTACCCCTCACCACGGACAACGCAGGCGGCGGCCGGCGGCCTTCACTTAACGATAGGGAGCTGCTGCTTTCGCGTGGAGTTTTCAGTGCTAACAGACAAGAAACACTACATAAAATAACCGCGGAAGTAATTGTGGGACGTATGACGTATGTACCTGTTCGGGCAGTGAGGAGAAATATGGCTTCAGTGGAATGGTCTGGGCCCTTTGGTCCATCTGAACAAATTATTGACTGCAAATGATTATAGCAACCCGCCACTTTTTACAATCTTCTATGTAAGAGACAGCCTATATTTTACACACTGCCACGGGCTCAAAATGTCAGTGTTGACAAAATAGCGTGGAAATTGTTACATTCGACAACTTGGACTTCATGTTTCCAGACAACGTTGTCATGTCATCGGGCCACAGTTGTTCGTGACTGATTTGAAGAACATTCTGCACAGTTCGAGCGAATGATTTGGTCACGCTGATCATCCGACATGAGCCCCGTCTAATATTTATGGGACAGAATTGAGGAGTCAGTTCGTGCATAAATTCCTGCACCGTTAACACTTTCGCTGTTATGGACGGCTGTAGGGGAAACATGGCTCTATATTTCTGCGACAGACTTCCAACGACATACTGAGTCCAAGCCACGTCGAGCTGCCACACTACTCCGGCAAAAGGAGGTCCGACACGATATTAGGAGGTATGATTTTGATAACCTCATCGTTTGCTGAAACCTAATGGAGTCGACACAAATATGGAAACATCAAGAACACAACACATTACCATATACAATCCGTTGTAAGAACACCGTTCGCTTTC
This sequence comes from Schistocerca serialis cubense, assembly GCF_023864345.2. Lineage (NCBI taxonomy): Eukaryota > Metazoa > Arthropoda > Insecta > Orthoptera > Acrididae > Schistocerca > Schistocerca serialis. The sequence continues at coordinate 644,605,919 of NC_064638.1, read as the reverse complement.
AAAACAGCTCACAGTCTATTGGGAGAGGATTAATACTGATCCCGTATGGGTTTTAAAGGAATTTTATACCATTCTTTCGCACAATAGTGGTAATTTCCGGTAACGAAGACAGAGGAGGATAGTCATCACGCAATGCAAGTTTTGAGAGCTGGTGACTATGGTACCCAGGCGAAATGCGACACTTTATATTCCTGCTAACAAAACCAGCGCCGGACGAAGTGAGCTGTGTGAACAGGGGTCCTGTCCTCTTGATAACACACCATTATCACTGTGGAACAAATATTCTACTACGGGATGGACGTGACCAGCCAAAGTGGTCATATTATCTCTGGCAGTAATATGACATTCCAGAACAACCGTGGGGCCAACGGAATACTAAAATCTGGCTGTCCAAATCGTCTCTGAATCCTCCCCCATTTTTCGTCCTTAGCAGCAAGTAGACGGCATCGTAAGCTTGGAACAGTGTGCGCCAGACGTAAAACTATGTGAAAGAGAACTCATCCGACCACATGGCTTTCTTCCATTGTTCCAGAGTCCAGGTTTTAAGGCTTCGGCACCACATTCCCTTGCTGTGGGCCTTTGCTTTACTGTTATGTAACTTCAGAATTCCAGCTCGTCCTTCAGCTCCCAGTGAATGGAATTCCCTCAGTGCTGTTTTTGTTCTGACAGGGTTCGCGAGTGCTTCTTACTGTTCTGCAGTGACTTTTGCAGCTGTCGTCTTATTCTTCGTTACAATCCTATACAATGACCGACTGTCATCATCACAGAACACGCACTTTCGACTGCCTTGTGAGTTTTCGGAGGATGCTTTGCACTTTCCCCGTAAGAAGCATAAATCTTCGGTTACCTTGATGATGAAAGCACCCACAGTACGAGCACCAACAATTTTTCCACGTTTAGATTCACATAGCTCCTGCACTGAGAACTATACAGAACACTGTTCTACCCACGACTGACGCTTGAAATGTATTGAGGACGCCCGCATCTCGTGGTCGTGCGGTAGCGTTCTCGCTTCCCACGCCCGGGTTCCCGGGTTCGATTCCCGGCGAGGTCAGGGATTTTCTCTGCCTCGTGATGGCTGGGTGTTGTGTGCTGTCCTTAGGTTAGTTAGGTTTAAGTAGTTCTAAGTTCTAGGGGACTGATGACCATAGACGTTAAGTCCCATAGTGCTCAGAGCCATTTGAAACCATTTTTTTGTATTGAGGACAGGGCACTGGTGCCGTTCGTGGTGTAATACAACGGAGCCACCTGCAGTCCTTGCTACCACCTGCATTTATGTTTAGGGGTGCATTCCTCGCGGTGTTGCCGTAATTCTGTCAAACTCTATAATTTGCAAAGTGTTCTGAATTACAAGTAGCAGATGCTTCAGACATAGTGGATATAACTATATGAAATGAAAGCTGAATAGTTGGTTATGTTTTGTTGTAACTTTCCCTCGAAACTCATTTCATAATAAATTTAACTAGTCTCACTAGCTCCCCGCCACCACCCCCCCCCCACACCACCCCACCCCCCCCCCACCACCCCCCCACCCCTCCATCCCCCAATGAACCATGGACCTTGCCGTTGGAGGGGACGCTTGCGTGCGTCAACGATACAGATAACCGTACCGTTGGTGTGGAGGGATATCTGTTGAGAGGCCAGACAAACGTGTAGTTCTTGAAGAGGGGTAACAGCCTTTTCAGAAATTGCAGGGGCAACAGCGGATGATTGACTGATCTGGCTTTGTAACACTAACCAAAAAGGCCTTGCTGTGCTGGTACTGCGAACGGCTGAAAGCAAGGGGAAACTACAGCCGTAATATTTTCCCAGGGCATGCAGCTTTACAGTAAGATTAAATGATGGCTTCCTCTTGGGGAAAATATTCCAGAGGTAAAATAGTCCCCCATTCGGATCACGGGGTGGTGACTACTCAGGAGAACGTTGTTATCAGGAGAAAAATCTGGCGTTGTAAGGGTTGGAGTGTGGGACGTCAGATCCCTTAATCCCGCAGGTAGGTTAGAAAATTGAAAAAGGGGAAGTGAACAGTGGGAATTAGCGAAGTTCGGTGGTAGGAGGAACAAGACTTTTGGTAGGGTGAATACAGTGTTATAAATACAAAAGCAACTAAGGGGTAATGCAGGAGTAGGTTTAATAATGAATAAAAAAAATACGAATGCGGGTAAGCTGCTACAAACAGCATAGTGAACACAATTATTGTAGCCAAGACAGATATGAAGCCCACGCCTACTACAGTAGTACAAGTTTATATGCCGACTAGCTCCGCAGATGACGAAAAGATTGATGAAATGTATGATGAGATAAAAGAAATTTTTCAGATAGTGAAGGCAGACGAAAATTTAATAGTCATGGGTGACGAATTCGAGAGAAGCGAGAGAAGGAAACAAATATGAGAATATGGACTGGGGATAGGAAATGAAAAAGTAATCCGCCTGGTAGAATTTTGCACGGAACTTAATCGTAGCTAACACCTGTGACACATACCATGGTTACGGTTACTACAAGCCACAACACAAGTTGGGAAACGGGCCAAATTTCTAGTAGTTTACTGTCCAGTTGAGATTTTCACAAATGTTTTATTCGTATCTTACAGAAACTAGCAGTACGGCAATAAACCGCCTTCTAAACACGCCGCTAACGGTAATCAAGTAATTTATAGCAATACAACAGTTAAGAAAGTTAAAAAAAAAAACAGAAGCTAGCAGTACGACAATAAACTACCTTTTAAGACACGCCGCTGACGCCAATGAAAGTAATTTATAGCCATACAACAATTTTAAAAAAATTTAAAGGACATTAGTAAACTGGCTACTAAAGTAAATACAAAACTTTGTTAATAAAGTACGGTGAGGTAGTGAGCTACCAACACCGACATTAAAAAGGTTAAACAGGTCTCAGAAAACACCCGATTAATGGCAATAAAAGGAATTTACAAACTTGGAGGAATTAAAAAAAAAACAAAAGTGTCCTGGAATATCATTAGAACATAATAGATATGACGGACCCGTGTAAGGCGGCCACAAATCACCCACTCAGCGATGCTCAGGCTAGACACAATACTGATCAATTTAAATACGCCCGTAAACACATTTGGCACTCTCAGGCTGGTCACTGCTCTGACTTTTAGCCAGCGAAAATTTGTTATAAGATGGCTTAACTTGCTGACAGAATTAGAGCTAACTTCGTGCAAGGAAACATTACACCACACAGTCCTGAATGAGCGACCATATGAACAACCAACAAGAAGCATGAATTTACTCATAACCCACGACAGAATAGCTAAACAATTAAACTGCCAAACTACACCAACCATCGGACAGTAACGAGAGGAGGAGGAAAGATCACTGTCTTCAATTACACCGGTGCCAGGGACAGGAAACACGGTCGCCAGAGGCCACAAGGAGGAAGAGACGCTGGTTACACAAACTTATTACTTAATGATTAGACCTTCCACGAACTTAACTTGCAATTATACTCGAACAGGCAGTACACGACCTCCGATGGCAAGGATCCATGTATCCGACCGAGCACGCGTCGCCAGCGTACCCAACACGCCACGGTCACGCGACAACACGTTTTGCCACCGGAGTTCACGTCTTCTCTGCAACGTTGTCGGGTAGTGACCGCTCCTTCATGTTAAGTGTGGTGTCACCGCCAGACACCTCACTTGCTAGGTGGTAGCTTAAATCGGCCGCGGTCCATTTAGTACATGTCGGACCCGCGTGTCGCCACTGTGTGATCGCAGACCGAGCGCCACCACAAGGCACGTCTCGAGATACGGAATAGCACTCGCCCCAGTTGTACGACGACTTTGCTAGCGACTACACTTACGAAGCCTTTCTCTCATTTGCCGAGAGACTGTTAGAATAGCCTTCAGCTAAGTCCATGGCTACGACCTAGCAAGGCGCCATTAGCCTTACATAGTTTGTCTCATCAAGAATGCTGTATTCACATCAAAGAATAAAAGATAAATATTCGAGGAGCTGCATACTTTTCTTATTAGAATTCACTACTTATCCTGTTCCAGAATTCACGCCCGTCTGCGTTAGATAGCGTGCCTTTCGGCCTCCTTTATCTACAAGGTGTTGGCACATTTGCCAACACATCATTAAGTGTCTCCTTTTAAGTTCCAGTGTTGAAACGGAGGATTTAAAGAAGCTTGTTAAAGTCCCACCAAGGCGAAATGAATAGCAACTACTCGTGGGGCGATTCTGTATACAACCAACATGCGGGGAGTTCTTCCGTCAACTCGACCCGCTAGTTACACACAACCGACATACATCACGTGGCGACTCGGTACAACCGACCACGCCTGCTTCGAGCTGGAGAGCCACACTGCCCTCCCGTGCCCACCACAATCCCTGCGCTCAACGTCCCTACTTCCACGCCACCACACGAGGTTACAACCGGTCAAGGATCTCACTTCCTCCATAGGAGTTTCCCGGAAGAAAAAACGCAGATATCGATAGCAGAGGAAAAAGACAATCAAGCAGCCACTTAATGACAAACAACATATCAAACAAACATGTCAGGGGAAGAAAAGGAAAACCAATGCAATCTAAACAGAAGGTGTAGCACGAGTCGATACATGTCTCAACCTGGTTCAAGAATCATAAAAGAAGGTTGTATACATGGAAGAAGCCTGGAGATACTGACAGGTTTCAAATAGATTATACAATAGTAAGACCGAGATCTAGGAAGCAGGTTTTAAATTGTAAGACATTTCCAGGGCAGATGTGGACTTTGACCACGATCTATTGGTTACGAACTGTAGATTAAAACTAAAAAAAAAAAAAATATGCAAAAGTGGGAATTTAAGGAAATGGGACCTAGATAAACGGACAGAACCAGAGGTTGTAAAGAGTTTCAGGGAGAGTATTAGGAAACGATTGACAAGAATTGGGGAAAGGAATACAGTAGAAGAAGAACTTTGAGAGATAGTGAAGGGAGCAGAGGATCAAGTAGGTAAAAAGACGAGGGCTAATAGAAATCCTTTGGTAACACAAGAGATACTGAATTTAATTGATGAAAGGGGAAAATACAAATATGCAGTAAATGAAGCAGGCAAAAAGGAATACAAACATCTCAAAAATGAGGGCGACAGGAAGTGCAAAATGGCTAAGCAAGGATGGCTAGAGGACAAATATAAGTATGTAGAGGCGTATATCACTAGGGGTAAGATAGATAATGTCTACAGGAAAATTAAAGAGCTTTGGAGAAAAGAGAACCACTTGCATTAATACCAAGAGCTCAGATGGAAACCCTGTTCTAAGCGAAGAGGGGAAAGCAGAAAGGTGGAAGGAGTATATAGAGGGTCTATACAAGGGCGATGTTCTCGAGGACAATATTATGGAAATGGAAGAGGATGTAGATCAAGATGATATGGGAGATATGATACTGCGTGAAGAGTTTGACAGAGCACTGGGAGAGCTAAGTCGAAAGAAGGCCCCAGGAGCAGACTACATTCCATTAGAACTAGTGACAGCCTTGGGGGAGCCAGCCCTGACAAAACTCTACCATCTGGTGAGCAAGATGTACGAGACCGGATAAATACGCTCAGACTTCAAGAAGAATACAATAATTCCAATCCCAAAGAAAGCAATGATTGACAGATGTGAAAATTAGCAAACTATCAGTTTAATAAGCCACGTCTACAAAATACTAACACGAATTCCTTACAGACGAATGGAAAAACTCGTAGAACCCTACCTCGTGGAAGCTCAGTTTGAATTCCGTAGGAATGTTGAAACACTTGAGGCAATACTGACCCTAAGACTTACCTTAGAAAATAGATTAAGGAAAAGCAAACCTACGTTTCTAGCATTTGTAGACTTAGAGAAAGCTTTTGACAATGTCGACTGGAGTACTCTCTTTCAAATTCTGAAGGTGGTAGTGGTAAAATACAGGGAGCGAAAGGCTATTTACAATTTGTACAGAAACGAGATGGCAGTTATAAGAGTCGAGGGGCTTGAAAGGGGAAGCAGTGTTTGGGAAGGGAATGAGACAGGGTTGTAGCCTATCCCCGATGTTATTCAATCTGTATATTGAGCAAGCAGTAAAGGAAACAAAAGAAACATTCGGAATACGAATTAAAATCCATGGAAACGAGATTAAAACTTTGAGGTTTGCCGATGACATTGTAATTCTGTCAGAGACAGCAAAGGACCTGGAAGAGCTGTTGAACAAAGTGGATAGTGTCTTGACAGGAGGATATAAGATGAACATCAACAAAAGCAAAACGAGGATAATGGAATGTACTCGAATTAAATCGGGTGATGCTGAGAGTATTAGATTAGGAAATGAGACGCTTAAAGTAGTAAATGAGTTTTTGTATTTGAAGAGTAAAATAACCGATGATGGTCGAGGCAGAGAGGATATAAAATGTAGACTGGCAATGGTAAGGAAAGCTTTTCTCAAGAAGAGAAATTTGTTAACATTGAGTATAAATTTAAGTCTTAGGAAGTATTTTCGTAAAGTATTTGCATGGAGTGTAGCCATGTATTTAAGTGAAACGTGGACGAATAATAGCTTAGACAAAAACAGAATAGAAGCTTTCGAAGTGTGGTGCTACAGTAAAATGGTGAAGATTAGATGAGTAGATCACATAACTAATGAAGAGGTACTGAATAGAATTCGGAGAATTTAAATTTGTGGCACAACTTGACTAGAAGAAGGGATCGTTTGGTAGGACACATTCTGAGGCATCAAGGGATCACCAATTTAGTATTGGAGGGCAGCACGGAGGGTAAAAATCGTAGAGGCAGACCAAGAGATGAATACACTAAACAGATTCAGAGGGATGTAGGTTGCAGTAGGTACTGGGAAATGAAGAATTTTGCACAGGATGGAGTAGCATGGAGAGCTGCTTCAAACCAGTCTCTGGACTGAAGACCACAACAACAACAACAATAGTGTCACTAGCTGTTTTTCCGAAATAAGAACAAAATAAAAAACATTCCTCTCGTTCTCATAAACGGCCGAAATAGGTGTTCAAGGTGAAGTTGAATGTTTCAATTAATTCCCAATCTGGAAAATGAAATACCGTGGTGATCGTTCTGCGACTCACTGGTCAAGTTCAAATGTCATGGGTCAAATGGACGAGTAGTGTAGTATAAGGACGCATATGACGCAATGATTTTTGTTTAATATGACCATAAGCAGACTTCGTCACCTACATCATTTACAAAACACTTCAAAAAAATATTTAAGTTCTTTTAAAGTCCCCTATAAAAGATTATTGAACGAAAATGTAATTAAAACACCTTCAGCCGAGTCTTTTGTGCAAAATTACGTCACTCAGGCCAACTGAGTTACGCAAACTTTTGAAATTTAGATGTCGTTTGTTTCTTCTTGTAAATTATATTCTTGAAAGTTATCTTATTTTTCCCATATTAAAATCAGACTGTAAAACCTTTCAGGATTCAAAAAATCGAAATCAAACTCTTCTGAAAATAAATATCTTGGATAAGTTCAGTAATAATTCTTCCTCAATATAACTCTTCATAAATAATTCTCGAACACGTATTTAAGCTTTAGAACATATACTGTTTTATTGTCTTTGTATATACTACATACAGATGTGAACTTCAGAATTGACAAAACAGAACAGAACTGAACAAAATACAACATGAACTAAACATTCTGTGACGTCATTACAATGGAATTACAAATTTTTATTTATTTGATTGTTGGAGGTTAGACGCAACAACTGGTCATAGGATCTTCTGCTGCTCTTTGGCCATTGACCCGCGACGTCTAGTGCCCAGCAATTTTCTTTCTGGTTGCGGCAGTGAAGATGCTGTTTCCGCGAGTTGCGCTGCTCTCTCCAAACATGAAGCATACAAAACAAAAATACAAAACTTTAAATATTTTACAAACGTAACAAAATATTACAAATATATAAACAAAACACTAAATTAAACTTATATTTACCTGCAAACTGAGCTGATCCTTGTGGATGGGTGACGCTTTAATTTCGCGTCCCGTTACATACCCCACCCACAAGCTCAGTTTGGCAGGAATCAAACGAAAATAAAACTTCTCTTATATGCAATATTGTTAAGGTAATAAAAGTTTCAAACATTTTCTTACATTTTACGAAGTTTAATGTCTTTGCTTTTAGATAGATTTATTATTTTGACTTAAAAAAAATAATATCATGAATGTTTGTGACTATTTGTCATTTACTTTTTAGTCGTTGTTATTGTTGTTATTCGTATCTGAATATACGGAGATTACTCCTTTCCACTTAATAGTTGCTAGTAAATAATGACTTAGCACGTTCCTTAACGTTATTACATTAGGATAGAGCGTTCAAATTGTTATAGGTTCGTCTCAGGTTTATTCGTTTACTTAATTTGCTGTTTCCAATATATATATATATATATATATATATATATATATATATATATAATGAGTTTCTCGTAATAAATAGTAGTACTATTTACCTTACATCGTTCCTTTCGATAATACTTTGTTTATGCATGAAGTCAAGAAGAATTCAAGCAAACTTTCTTTATTGTGTGCTGTCCTTAGGTTAGTTAGGTTTAAGTAGTTCTAAGTTCTAGGGGACTGATGACCATAGATGTTAAGTCCCATAGTCCTCAGAGCCATTTTTGAAACTTTCTTTAGAAATTCGGTACGGTTTTCTTTATCTTCGGACACTTTTATTAGGTAATGGCAATTTATTTAGGAGAAACAAGCGAGAGAGCCCCATTTGGTGTGTTCTATATTAGCACTGTTACCAATCTCTATTACAGGCACTCTGCTATGTCCTTGTGAGCAATGTAGCTCTGATCGCCCATGGTACTTAAAACCATTAATCATCCCCTTTGGCCGGCCGCGGTGGTCTAGCGGTTCAGGCGCTCAGTCCGGAACCGCGCGACTGCTACGGTCGCAGGTTCGAATCCTGCCTCGGGCATGGATGTGTGTGATGTCCTTAAGTTAGTTAGGTTTAAGTAGTTCTAAGTTCTAGGGGACTGATGACCACAGATGTTAAGTCCCATAGCGCTCAGAGCCATCCCCTTTGGTTCCTACTATCCGAGTATATACAAAATAAACAAAATTACTTCTGACCTAATAACAAAATTTCTTCCATATAAACCTCTATTAGTTATCTTTGATTTCTTGAAGTACCAGTAGGTTATTGTTGAGCCCTTGTGTAAACTTTTTGTCATTTCCTTAAAATAATACGTCCCTATCACAAAAAAGGTTGCATGAATAAACCACGAACACTTGTTCATATGTAACATAAACCAACTATTAACTTCTTTAGGAATGAAGGGTTTAATTTGATCATCACTATAGAAACCTTTAATTACACCTGACGAAGGTTCCATAAGAAGTAGCGCTTTGGGATGTACAACGTTATGGACAAGATATGGACCTTCAAAGGTAAAGAAAATTTTTTTACATTCCTTATTAATTTTCGAACTTTTAGGATGATATCGTACTAATACAAGGTCTCCTACTTGAAATGAGCGTTCTATAGCATGTTGATTATAACTTTTAAGTCTCTGCTCAGTTTTCTTAACAATCTGTTCGCGAATTTTGTCGCTTGAAATGCATTGTTGGGTCTCATTTACTGGTGGCCAAGGTAAAGCAGCTAGTAGAGGCTCTCCTATAATTCGTTTGCCTAAAATTTCTATAGGTGATAACCCTGTCGTTAGATGAGGCAATTCGTTTAGTATTTTTTCGAATTCAGGCATTAGTTTGGCCCACTGAGTATGTCTAGATGCACAATATGTTTTACATAACCGTCCTGATTCTTCCACGACTCTTTCTGCTAAATTACTTTGAGGGTGATATTTTGAGATTAAGACGTGCCTTATTCCATATTGTTTTATCATATCTTGAAAGTTTTCACTAATAAAAGCACTACCGTTGACAGACATAAGTCGTTTAGGAATGCCCCAGTTAACAAAGTAATTTCGAGTGAGACAGCGTATAACGCTTGCTGTATTCGCTCGTTTCAAAGTATATAGTTTCACATGTTTGGACCAACATTCCATTATAACAAACACATAACTGAATCCTCCTGAACTACGAGGCAGAGGACCGAAAAAATCCAGTGATAGTAGATCCCATAGACCTCTAGGAATTACCGCATGTGATTTATAATGCTTAGATTTGTTACCAACTTTAACTTTTTGGCAGATTTCACAAGTTCTAATAATGCTTTTTACAATACGGGACATATTTTTGAAATAATAATACTTCATCAAATGTTTGCCACATTTATGAATACCAAAATGCCCGTAACCTTCATGGATATAAGTAACGACAGATTCGGGATGCAAATTTTCCACCTGTGATCTTCCAATACAACAACTCGTTGACATATAACCACATACCTCTAGTGTCAACTGTTTCTTCCCCAGTACCAAAGTTTTGTATAACATCCCTATAGTGATCGTCATTTCTTTGATTGCATTTAATAGCAGTTATTTAACAATTTAATCTTACGTTCGTTCTCCTGATTTAAATGGAAATAAACATGGTAATTTGTTCCTGGTTCCTTTTCAATGCTGATATTCGCCATTCCTACTGGAAGTCTCGACAAAGCATCCGAAACTACATTTTGAGATCCTTTTATATACCTAATTTCGTACTGAAATTCCTGCAAGCATAATACCCAACGTAATAACCTACGGTTAAGTAACCGGCAATTGTTTAATAAGGTTAAAGCCTGATGATCAGTATATACAATTGTTTTTCCTCCAATTGATAATCCCCTATATCTTTGAAAACCCCATACCACTGCGAAAATTTCCTTCTCGGTCACAAAATAATTTCTTTCATGTTTATTTAAAGTTCTACTAGCGAGTCCAATACGTTGATATAATCACTTTTCATTAGAAAAATCACCTTGGAATATTACCCAAGACACACCATAATCAGAGGCGTCTGTACACATACAAAAGTCCTGATTGAAATCTGGGTGGTATAACATTTTAGCTTCTATTAATGCCCCTTTTATCTTATTAAAGACCTCCTCTTCCTCTTTTCCCCAGAGCCGTACCGATCTCTCTTTTAATAAATCGAGTAATTTAGGATTCACAATATCCTGCCCTGGAAGAAATCTTCTCAGAAATCCTACCATTTCTAAGAATGATTTCAGTTGTTTCCTATTTCTAGGACTTGGACATCGAGCAATAGCTTCAATACGTGCTGGGTCTGGCCTAATACCTTTACTGTCAACTATATGCCCAAAAAATCTCACTTCTTCTTTGCCGAAGTAAGAGTTAGATAATTTTAAAGTAATTCCTCTATAAATAAACGGTTAAACAATTCCCGTAATATAGTTACGTGTTCTTTCCACGTTTCAGTGGCTACTGTGTAGTGTAACGATGCGTATGACTCAATGATTTTTGTTCGAAATATGACCATGTGCAGACTTCGTCACCTACATCGTTTACAAAACACTTCAAAAAAATTATTTAAATTCTCTTAAAGTTCTCTATAAAGGTTTCTTGAACGAAACTGTAATTAAAACACCTTCAGTTGAGTCGTTTGTGAAAAATTACGTCACTAAGTGCTACTGATTTGCGCAAACTTTTGAAATTTAGATGTCGTTTGTTTCTTCTTGGAAATTATATTCTTGAAAGTTATCTTATTTTTCCCATATTAAAATCAGACTGTAAAACCTTTCAGGATTCAAAAAATCGAAATCAAACTCTTCTGAAAATAAATATCTTGGATAAGTTCAGTAATAACTCTTCCTCAATATAACTCTTCATAAATAATTCTCGAACACGTATTTAAGCTTTATAACATACACTGTTTTATTGCCTTCGTATATGCTACATACAGATGTGAACTTCAGACTCGACAAAAAAGAACAGAACTGAACAAAATACAACATTCTGTGACGCCGTTACAATGGAAAATTAGAATTTTTTTATTTTTTTTATTTGTATGTTGGAGGTTCGAGGCAACAACCCGATCACAGGATCTTCTGCTGCTCTTTGGCCGTTGACCCGCGACATCTAGTGGCCAGCAACTTTCTTTCTGGTTCCGGCAGTGAAGATGCTGTTTCCGCGATTTGCGCTGCTCTCTCCAAACATGAAACATACAAAACAAAAATACAAAACTTTAAATATTTTACAAAAATAACAAAATATTACAAATACATAAACAAACACGAAATTAAACTTATATTTACCTGCAAACTGAGCTGATCCTTGTGGATGGCTGACGCTTTAATTTCGCATCCCATTACAGTAGATCTAGCGTGTCACCATTTTTCGAGAGGTATCCCTTGCCAGCGATAATCCACAACTGCAAAATGTAAATGATTTTGCTTGGTTTTCGAGAGCGTGATGAGTGAGTGTGAGATACAGCTTATGTACTGACGACGAGCCTAACTGCGGGCTGGAATATAGCGTTGTTCTCCGAAGTACCACCAAGAGTGAAAAGTGGAACAGGTCAATGTCAACAGCGCCTACCGCTCGAATACTGTAGGTGAAATCTCTCGACATTTAACCTAAGGCACTGGTGCACTGAGTGTTAACTGGGAACAGTCTGCCTTCACCTCTGGTATTCACGTAGTGCAAGGTGTTTTGACGAAAATGTTTCCTTCAGCAAGGTGGAAGTGACCATCTCGGGACGTATCATCATCTCACTTGTTTACATCTGAGACCTTGATTTCATAGGCTGGTAATTAACGACAATGTAACAGAAGTGTCAGAAACTGTTATTTGAGTGTGGGGATTTTACTTGTCTTAAAGTTAACTTCAAATGTTTTATCTACGAGGGCTGTTCGGAAAGTAAGGTTTGACTGCACGAGAAATGGAATCTACAGTGAAAATCCGATGAAAATTTGCACAGTTGTGTTGGGCGGCGTCCCTAGTATGCCAGCCGACTGCGTCACGTCGCTGTTTTGAACGCACAGTGAGCATGGAAAGATGCCTGGAACAATATTCTCTCTCATGAAGAATGAAGACCCGATGAGAGATTTCGCCCGATGTCCTGTAGCTCACATAACGTAACTGCCATACATTACCTACTTCATGACGATTATTCTCGGCTGCACTCTGCAGGGCAGGATGCTCCTGCAGCACTGACAAGGAGGCAACAGTCTGTCACAGACAGCGGGGTGCAGACCAGAGTACAGAATTGGCGGAAAGTGCAAATACTTGGCTCTGAGCACTATGGGACTTAACTTCTGAGGTCATCAATCCCCTAGAACGTGGAACTACTTAAACCTAAGGAACCTAAGGACATCACACACATCCATGCCCGAGGCAGGATTCGAACCTGCGACCGTAGCGGTCGCGCTGTCCCAGACTGTAGCGCCTAGAACCGCACGGCCACCTCGGCCGGCGCAGAAAGTGCAAGCAGCTTCCTTCTGTGAAGAGGATATTGGAACGTTGTTACAACTCAACAACGAATGCCTACATCGGAGTAGGGACTTTGTAGAAAAGTAGTTGTAAGGTGTAGCTAACTGTGGCCAAAACAACGTTTTTTTTTATTTTCACAGTGGTTTCCATCCCGCCACCGATCGAATTTACTTCCAAATAGTACTCGTACAAATCTAAATTCGAAATTGTAGTTACCCAGTTACTATACCTTGTTGTTAGCCAGCAACTTTAAGCACATAGGCTATTCACCTTTGTAATGAACAGAAGATATAGCCTCATGCTGACTGCAGGGAATTCAGTGTCTGTGTTTTTAAAATCGGCAATGAATGAAATGAGGAAACCGAAATGAATACTCTCTCTCAGAAAAATATACGTTTCGTAAATCAGACCATCAAGCATAAAGTTTAATAGGCAGTGATGCCTTCATATCTCACCTAGGGAAAGGTGCCCTCTAGTGGAGGGTGAACTGTGAAGCTGAGGTTGCTTTTAGTCCGACGCAAGGCATTAAGTTGGAGGGGTCACCTTGCTCAAGTCGTAGAGGTGAGGTAATTACGCCGCAAAGCTTAAAAGTAAAATCTTGTCTTATCGTAGACACTACTGTGAGATTTGCGTACCTAACTTCACGAGTTGAGAGGTGCATATGCGAGGGGACTTTAGCCCACGACACTCGCTCGTCCTCAGCGTCGCCGCATAAATGGCGCGGCTGCAGAGAGTACTGCCGACCTCTCAGAAGTGCCCGCGAGAAAGCAGTTCCCTGCTTTTCATGTGGCGCATGCTCTTCTCCGTAGGAAGCTTTCATCTACCTTACTAGGTTACCCGATATTTTTCATGACACCAAGTCAGAGAGTTCGTGAATGTGTGGGAAACAAGTAGGAAGTCAGAAAGTAGGTCAGAAATATCGATCCTTGCAGGAATATGAAGGTGTGCCCATTTAGATTAAGCAACAAGTTCAGTTTCTTCAGTACTGAACATTGTACAGGAACATACGTGAGTGGTCTGTTTAACAAAGATGCTTCTGCAAACATGAAGCGGCGTTACTGGCACTAAGAAAGGAAAACAAATCCCAGAAGATTGTTAATACCAGTGTGGGAGTTTCAAGAAAATAAAATCTTGATATAAAGTAATGGGTTAAAACAGAATTATTCGGAAATGTGTCTGCCAGAATGTGAAAAGATTCACTGACCCTTTGGCGAGGAAAGCAAATGGAAGCAATTAGAGTATGATGACAGCAAATAGAAATTTGAGTATATTAGATATTACATGCTACAACGAGACTCCGCATTTTTTTTATGTTATCGCCTATTCTTTTCCTTCACTCCTACTCTCGTGCAAAATGTAAACGTTCATGTCTCATCTAACTAGCGTTGATACACAGTGAAGCGCCACAGAAACTGATAGAGGCATGCGTATTCAAATACAGAGATAGGCAAACAGGTAGAATATGGCGCTGCGGTCGGAAACGTCCATATAAGATGTGCCTTTGGCCGTTGTTAGATCTGTTACTCCTGCTACAATATTTAAGTGAGTTTCAACGTGGTGTTATAATCGGCACACGAACGATGGGACAGAGCATCTTCGTGGTAGCGATGAAGTGGGGGACTTCCCCGTACGACCACTTCACGAGTGTACCTAGAATATCAGTAATCCGGTAAAACATCCAATCTTCGATGTCGCTGCGGCCGGGAGAAGATCCTGCAAGAACGGGACCAACTACGACTGAAAAGAATCGTTCATGGTGACAGAAGGGCAACCTTCCGCTAGCTGCTGCAGATTTCTATGCTGGACCATCAAGAAGGGTCAGCGTGCGAACCATTCAACGAAATATCATCGATATGGGCTTTCGGAGCCGAAGGCCCTCTCGTGTACCCTTGACGACTGCGCGATACAAAGCTTTACGCCTCACCTGGGACCGTCAACACAGACATTGGTCTCTTCATGACTGGAAACATGATGCCTGGTCGGATGAGTCTCGTTTCCAATTTATCGGGCGGATGAACGTGTACAGGTATGGAAAGAACCTCATGAATCCATGGACACTGCATGTCAGCAGGGCACTGTTAAAGCTGATGGATGCTCTGTAATGGTGTGGGGCATGTGCAGTTGGAGTGATATGGGACCCCTGATACGTCTAGATACGACTCTGATAGGGGACACGTACGTAAGCATCCTGTCTGATCATCTGTATCCGGTCACGTTTATTATGCGTTCCGACGGACTTGGACAATTACAGCAGGACAACAGCTGACACTGCCAGAATTTCAAGAGAGTGGCTCCACGAACACTCTTCTGAGTTTAAGCACTCTCTCTGCCACGAAAGTCCCCAGAGATGAACATTATTGAGCATATCAGGGATCACTTGCAACGCGCTGTTCAGATGACATCTCCACCCCTCGTATTCCTTCAGGTTTATGGGCAGCCATGCAGTATCCATGATGTCAATTCCCTCTAGCACTACTTCAGACATTAGTCGAGTCCATGCCGTGAGCTCGCGGGAGCCCTACACGATATTAGGCAGGTGATCCAGTTTCTTTGGCTCTTCAGTGTATTTCATCTCATCCTTACATACTTCACTATAGTTACATGTTTAAACGGAATTTAGTTTACTATAATATGTGTGATGTCTATTCTTTCGGAGATGTGATAAGGGCACTGAAATAATTCAATGGCGGATCGGGAGTTGAACCCGGAGTAGCAGATTTATACGAGAGGTCGCCGTAGCCGCATCAGTTATCCGAGCCCGCTTCCTGTCCAATCCAAATTCCAAATCCGGCACACACTATATCCGTAGCGGTACCCGTCCACTTTCCTACTGTCTCGCAGCATCTCGCCTGATTCCCGCAAGAGGTCAGACCTAGGGTGCATCCCCACTGAAAATATCATGAATGCCGTCAAGGTTTAAGTATTACTTCGCCGTGGAAGTACTGTGTGACAAACTGGGAATTTGGATCGGACGGGAAGCGTGCTTCGATAGCTGAAGCAGTTTAAACGACCGCTGGTGTAAAGCAGTGAGCCGTGGCTGGCTCGTGCTCGTGCTGTATCTCGTTTGACACCCTGTTTTTACTGTACTACCACCTCGTTATGTTAATTTCAATTAGTGGTGTCACTTAGTTGCCGCCTTGCCTGCCCGTGTGCGGCAGCAACGGCGCTTATCGATATAAGTCCTGGCGTATTATCTTTGCTGACTACTACTACTACTACTACTACTACTACTACCACTATTACATCGAGGTTGTCGTGTGTTCTGAGTCAGTTCGGATCTACCAGTGAGTTGGAACGCGCCTGCAGTGCAGTTTGGACCTAGCAGTCGTAGAGTTGGGACGCGGTGGAAGACGGTCGGCTTGGATAGCCATGACCCGCCCGACCGTCGCCGGCACACATGACTTCAACTGGGGACGGTCTTGGCTCATCATCGGTTGGTCGTCTTACCGGACGACGTGTATTTTCTCGCCGTTTGCTTATGGGTTGTCGGTGTGTATCTCATGGTTCGGCCGTGTCATTGCTCGGCCACTGCTTTTAGCATCGGTTGCGGTCTTCTTCCTAATGTTTGTGAAATTGTGTGTAGCTTTTGATGTCGACTGCTCAGTTATTTTAGTGCTGTCTCCGTGCTGGTGTACGAGGAGTCGGTCGGTTGGTGTCGATCAGCCAGGAAATCTCCGCGAGTTGCAGTGGGCCGGGCCCGCTGGCGGTCTCTACGCAGTGTCGGAGTGTGTGGGAGCTGTTCCGGTTGCTACGAGGTCCGTGGATTACCGACCAGGACAACAAAGTTGAGTGGTGGTTTAATTACTGAAGCCAGTCTGTTCACATTGTGCCGTTGGTTTCCATGGTTGGCTGTTGAGGGTAATCCCGTAGGTAACAGCGAGTGTTTGAATTGGCGAAAGTTTGGCCACCATGGAGTTCAATTGTATTTTGGTTATTTGAAGTCCAGGTGCACCAGCGGAATTCTCTGCCTTGTGGCCGTTAGCGTTCCGGTTACCTGCCCTGGCTCCTGACGTGAAATTCAGGCAGTGTCCTTTCCTCACTGTGTTGTCGCTTACCAACACTTGTGTGTAGTTTTGACAGCTTATGCGTAGCTGGTTGTGGGCGGCTAAGCCTTTTACGTTTTGGCTTTGGAGTTCTTTGTGCCCTGGTCGGGTGGAAAGCAAGTGGTCTTGTCGGTGGGTCCGTTGACTGTCTCTTGGTTGGGTTGCCGGTGGATCGGATATAGTTGGACCGACTACCTGTATCCCGTAAGCGAACGTTAATATTTCAAGCGCAGACCGACCCTCGGAACCTTCTGAGCGCCTCTGGCTTTACTACCTTTCCTTATTGGTGTTCGATTGGCTTGAATTTGTATGCTTGTAGTTGGATTTTAAGTAATGGTCCTTCAGCCGCTTTAAACTTGAAGTTTCTTACTTCTCAAGTCTTGCACTATTTGGGCCTTCAGCCTCATTTAAAATTTTTTTCTGGATAAAGCTTTGGGCCTTCTGCCTTTTGAAAATTTATTGTAGTTGTGTTTTTCAATCATGAGCCTTGAGCCGTCTTAAAATTTAAATTCCTTACTTATTAACCTTAGATTGTTTGGCCCTTCGTCCTCATTTAAAAAAATATTTAAGGATAAAGCCTTGGGCTTTCTGCCTTTTTAAAAATTAATGAGGTTGTTTCCTTAAGCCATAAGATTGCGTGACATATTCAGTCGATAGTTAAGCTCGGAAATTTGCGTTGTAATGTTTGGGCTACTAAATAAAGTTATGTGTGTTCGAGTGTAACTGACAGCCACTCATTTTTGGCCCCTTTCCACAATCCCGACTACCGATTCTGTCCTGCGGATTTGATCACGCGTTACAAGCAGAAAATCTGGATTCAAGTCTGGTCTGGCACAGATTTTCACTTGTCGCCACTGAATTCAAATGGTTCAAATGGCTCTGAGCACTATGGGACTCAACTGCTGTGGTTATCAGTCTCCTAGAACTTAGAACTACTTAAACCTAACTAACCTAAGGACATCACACACATCCATGCCCGAGGCAGGATTCGAACCTGCGACCGTAGCAGTCGCACGGTTCCGGACTGCGCGCCTATAACCGCGAGACCACCGCGGCCGGCGCCACTGAATTATTTCAGTGCTCTCATTCGGCTGTCGTCGGTATTTCTCTTTCCTAATGTAGGTCTAAACATTAACATTTTGCTACGTAAAAATAAGTATTATTGCTTGTTTTAACCTTCTTCATGTTATTGATCTTCGGATTCGTGCCGATTTTTAAAGCGATATATTCAGTCTGTTACTGTCTTCTCTACCGTTATATTAAAATGCCTTCACTGCTAGTCTTCTCCTTTCAGGACTGTAATCACGTAAGGCCTCTTCACGTCTAGCAGGGATTTCTAGAATCAATTGATTACTGAAGGAAACAGGGGAGACTACAGACCAGCAACAGACACCTCACGTAAAACTGGATATATTCTGAAAGCGTAGAAATACGAGACAATCTCGTTACAAGAAAAGGTGGAAACTGCTAGTCCACAGTTTGAGCTAAATAGGCGATCTGCAGGCTTGCTGTGGGCCAAGACAAAAGTATATAAAATATGTATGGAGGAAGAGACAAATAAAGACACCCAGCTCAGTCCATAGAAAGAGTGTCGGTGCATTATATTAGAGAATAAACTCCTAGATTTGAATCATAAACGAAGCTAATGTGCCGTGAGTAGAAACTTGTAGCGAGGAAGCAGATAGGGTCACCACGACGGAGATAACCAATCTCGTGGAGGAGATACTGTGAAGTGAATTCCTCGCGTTACAAATAGAGTATTTACAGTTTAATCAAGGAAGGATGTACTACGAGCATTCTACAGCGAAAGTACTGGCTATGGCGGAACTTAAGTGTGTGCGGTTGCTTCTATGGTGATGGAGACATATACATGTATCGCGAATATGGCGGCTACTACCTCGATACTGCTGTTCACGAAGTAAAGCTTGTCAATAACGATAAAGAAATGATGTTTGGAAGGCGTCTCTCAGCAGTTTTGTTACCTCGGACTTCCTCCGACAAAGGAAGTTTCCTGGAGACAGAGGTGCCGACGGTCACTTATTGTTACTGCTGAGTGTCAGTTCCGCCCGTCCATCCTCAGGTTGGTGGTCTTGGTGGTGGCATCAACTCTCTGGCCGCTGAAAGGGTTCTTATTCCGCCGCGCTACCGTGACCTTGACTTGACTTTGATCTAACGGCCTCTGAAACGACTGTACACTTATGCCATATTGCGTATTATATGAATTAAATTACTCGTATCACGAAAACTGCTCAGCAGCCGTCACTTTATAGTCCTCTACTTAGACAAGCTATCGGCGACTTCATTTAGCTTGGAAAAATTGATTTCATTGTTTAAATTAACAGATTAAATTCTTCGAATATTGAATTAAAGGTTGCACAGCCCATTGTCTCCTACCACTGAACTCATAACGGGATTAGCACTTCGAATCTGTGGTTGGGAACGCAGTTTCAATTCTTCTCCCCCCCCCTCTCTCTCCCTCTCTCTCTCCTTTGTAACGGAACTGGGCTGGACAGCTATAGAGACTTCACTGGGTGCTCTAAATGCCTCCGAAAGTCTCTGTGCTACAATGTTGACCTTAGTCGGCCATATCTTAGAAAAATAACCGAATATGGCGTATCATAAATGCCGAAGAAAGAAACTACATTCCAGGGCAACTGAATTGGATTTTGAGGGACGTGTTACTGCTTAATTCACAAAGATTTCGAATTTCAGCTCTCAAAAGCAAAGCGTCTGCAATAACAATAAACTGTAGTAGCCAATATTGTGTGCGATAAAGGGCTTCGTGTGTTGTCAACATTGGCGGAGGGGCAAACAAAAGACTATCGACTCGACGTTTTCCTACAACTTAAGGTTTCTACCGAGTCAGAACAAGGGACTGCGTTCGCCAGGAAAAGTTTGCGAAATAGTATTTCTAATTGTTCAAAATGTTTGTACTCCTGATGCCTACTGTTTTATCACAATTGTCACCTAACTTAAGATCTCATGATATGATCTACGACGCTTTCACTATTGATGGAGAGATTGTTCTAAGAAGATCGGAGAATAAGTAGGTCGGGTGCTCTATGAAGTTACAATTTCAGCAGCGTATACATAGCGAAGCGCATACCAAGAACAAAGGAGTGAAATCCTCTTGTGTGGTATGTGTTTGCTGCTAACATGCCGTGGTACATGGCTCTTCAAGTGCCTGAATATGGCGTCTTTCTTCAAAACTACTGTGGAAAAAAATTTGTGTTGAATCGACTTTGAGGAAAAACTACTAGGATTGGTGTGCGGTAACCAGCAAATACTGATACTTAACGCATGTACAAGTTTTATTTGCTATCTAATTATTGGCAGGATCGATAGAGAATAATCATCAAAAGCCATTACTGATTTGCGGCAAAGTGTAGAAAAACACAACTCATTCACTAATAGCTCGTTTTTGAAAGGTAGACTTTAAGTGCTGTGAGCCGGGGGAATTCTAGAAAAACATCATGTTATGTATTTGAATGTTGCGGTCTAAATGCTGGAAACGGTAAATGCTCAACGCTTATGTCATCAATATTTCCTCCTCTTCACCTTACAGACTCATACACTGCAACATGCTGAAGAACTGCCCTACAGATACCCTGAAGTGAAGAAAATAATTTCGTACACCAAGAAAATCTTTCCCAGAGCCCTGCATTGTGTATCGCTCTATACAGAACAGCTGTTGAAAGCAGCCGGCTGCACCTGTCTTAACGACGCGGGGTACATGGACTAAATCCGTTGAATTTTATACTGAATGTATTCAGTGTGTGAAGTCATTGATTGATTTCCGGGAATGTCAGTCCAATAGGAACAAAATGTTTTCACTTAACTTCAAACCTGAAATTCTCTGGCACGTTCAGCAGCATTTCGGTTACCTTTTCTAGTAATCGTTATAAATGTTAAATGCAAGCTAGCTGATACCGAAGGTCAAACAGGGCAGAGCGTAGTGAATATGTTTCACGCTGTTTTGGCAATATATCTAGGATATTATACTTTAGCTACTATCTGCAATATCATCAGTGGGGGAGAAGAGGATACTCCAGGTATATTTCATCTCCCAAAACTTACACCATAAACCTGTGTTGTGAAGAAATAATTTTTCTCCTACAAACACATTCTTTCTGATCGGCTACGTTCTATGACCACAGAGAATTTGGAGAGGTATCTGGTTGTTTATTGCGCTTCAAAATGAAAGGTAAGTTAAGGTACCCTTAGTAAATCTAGGAGACATCGATATTTCAGTAAAAAGGTCGGACCGAAAATAATGTCGTAGTATCATGTATTTTCATACATACAAGGGAGGGCCTGAAAGTAATGCACAGGAATGCTGAAATTTCCCGACATTATAGTTTGAAGTTGCGCTACCAAGGGTAGTTTGTTTCCATGTGCAGCTCTAGCGACAGAAGCCTGAACTACGAAACAAAAATGGCACGACTGTTACTGACGTCACCTTGTTAAGAGCAGCGAAGTATAGCTCGATATCTGTGGGCCAAAGGGCATAAACCAAGTGGTATTCACAGGAACATGCGTGTTGTGTACTGGTACAACTGTATGGTCCGTAGCAATGTCTCCGAGTGGTATGCATTCTTCCAAGAGGTCCGTCTGAAACTTAGTGATACACCACGCTCATGGCGGCCAGTAACATCTGCAAACCACCAGAATGTCGAAGCCATTGAGGCAGCAATTTCGAATGAACCTTATCGCAGCAGTTCAACAATTCCTAGGGTGACGTCTACGATATTGTTCATGACACCATAAAATTTCGTAAAATTAGTGCTAACTGGGTGCCTAAGAAACTGACAGACAACCAGAAGGTCACGACTTTCTTAATGGAACGTCACTGGTGATGAGTCGCGAGCTTACAACTACGTGCCCGAAACCAAGTAAACCTCTATAGAGTGGAAGCATTCTGATCCCCTCAGAACGAAAAAATTCAAAGTGACTCAGCCTGATAGGAAAGTGCTTGTGACAGTGTTCTAGGATATGCAGTGTTTTAGTGGACTTCATTGAACACGAGGCCTTTATGAATGCTGCAGCCTACATTAAAATTTTGGTTAAGTTGCGTCCTGCTATTCGTGACAAACGCCACAACATTAAAGCTGAGATGTCAAATAATCCTCGCCCTCATGTTGCAACTCTCATTCGTAAGAAAATCGCCATATTTGGATGTGAGGTGCTACAGCATCCCCTATACAGTGCTGACCTTGCATGGTCGGACTTTCATATGTTTGATCCCATGAAGAAATTCCTAGCCAGCCAACCCTTTCCGACAGATGAGGAACTGAAATGTGAAATCAGTGCTCCACAGATGGCTCTCCTCCAGCTAAACGGACTTCTACGAACAAGGAGTGTTGACACTGGGAACACGATGGGAAAAACTGTTGAGAACATTGGTGACTATGGGGAAAAGTGGGTGAAAGATTCAAGTTCATTAGTGATTTTTTATTTTGGTGCCTATTAAACCTTTTTACAATAGAATTATTGTGCGCTACTTACATCGTACTTTACACGTTTTCTGTATATATATATATATATATATATATATATATATATATATATATATATATATATAGATATTATATAAAAATCCGGGGCTTAGTATTCACCTACTATAACAGACTGCTAAAAGGCTAACTAAAAACAGAAAAGTAAATGTAGAAGCATTCCTAGACTTCCGAAAGAAAGTAGGTAATATCAGAGATATAATAAGCATTAGAGCTACCGAAAAGGACTCACCTGGAAATTATAGTAATACTGTAGAGATAACTTAAGGTGGATTAATAGAAAAATACTTTCACAAGTGTTCATAGAAAGTCTGGAATAATGCTATAAATATCATACTTCAAATAAAACAGAAAATCAGAAAGAACCACAAAGTTATAAAGCTGCTCTCCGCAAGGCACAAGACACTAAAACTTTATCCATTATGGATGAGGATCAGTGCTACTGTTTCTTGAAATTACTGCTACCGGTCGCTTTCTGTTTTGTTCTTCAATTTTATTATCCCATTACGGGTTTACGACCCCCTAGCGATTCATCATCAGATGAAATATATTTATAGCTTGTCTGCAGCCGTGAGGGAGTCGCGTAGAGTTATCAGTATCCTTTGATTGGTTGTTGATGCACACATAAATAAATAATATTTATTAGTTACTTATTTACTTTTTTAAAGCATGTGGAACGTTTTACCTGTGGCTAAGCGTGTGAAGTGCAGTAAAATTAACGTCACTGGAAAACTTTCATTATGCTTTCCAGAATACTGTGTGTACCAACAACGAACGGATGCTAATAACTTCACACGACTCCCAAACTGTTGCAGACAAGCAATAATTATGTGCTACCTGACGATGAATTGCTAGGCGGCTGGAAGAAGGTAAAAGAATAATAAAACTGAAGAACAGTTGAAGGATCAGAGAAATGCCACTGAATATCTGCGTGCGACTCCATATATATATTCTACAGAGACGAGTAATATATATATATATATATATAACTTGTCCGTTCTGATGCCATGACAGAATGCATTCTTTCAAATTTTCTCACAGAGCAACTTCGGTTGTGCCTACGTGACATCAGTCACCCGCCTTTCAGAATTTATGCAGGTCTGTCTGGTTAAAGCTGCTGAGAAGAGACGCCTTCAGCCCTCTGCTGAAACTGCTAGTGAATTCACGCTATCAGTGTTAACCAGTGTCATGCGTGGGAGGCAGGTTACTTCTGTGATCGCTGGAGGGTTCTGCAGAGCAGAACACAGTGGCTTCTCTCTCCTTTGATCCAGACCTCGAGTAGAACAGACTTCTCCGGAGGCAGAGCCTCTGGCTCTGCGCTCCATGAGAGGCCACTACAGAAGTTAACACGATTCGCCACCATTTCCATTGCTTTAGTTGTTCGACTTCCTAGACTGGCCTACACCGCAGGAGTGCCCCGTTCATTGAAATATGTCGTCTTTGTTTGATCTAATTACCTGTTCTGTCATTTAAGGTCAGCCCGTGATGCCCACCTAACAGGTCCTCACCGCTCGGTCTTCTGTACATTGTTGTCAGAAGCGGGATATAACAATCTCCCTCTCCCCGTTCATTGCAGTAGTGTTACTGGACATTGCTGTAAAGTAAACACAACTACTGTCCTTACAGGGTCAACAGTTCCTCTCCAAGGCAACAGAAGACTTGATAAAGTCGTTGTACAGTTTGAAAGAATGTAACGTCCATATCTTTCCACAACAGTAAGGACGACAAACTACATACATAAAGGAAATAAATAAGTAAATGAATTACTCGCCTAAGGAATTATTTCCCACAGATGGATAAGATAAAGTAATCACTTCATCTAAAATAAGGAGGAGACTGAGCTCAGTAACAGCATTAATTCTGCAGCACTAATAGTTGCACAAACAATACGCTTCATGGTTGCTGCATTCTCAAAAATTATATGTGTGCGTCAATAAAACTCTTTACTACTGACACACTTAGCAACTAAGTTGATATATATTTTCCGCCTATACAGTTTTGTAGGCTGACTGCACTGAGCCCGTACAGCTTGTACCAGCAGTAGTATCATTAAATACGTATAGCAGAGATTAACTAACCGTACAGTTTATAATGATTCAAATGGCTCTGAACACCATGGGACTTAACATCTGAGGTTATTAGTCCCCTAGAACTTAGAACTACTCACACCTAACTAACCTAAGGACATCACACACATCCATTATAGAGGCAGGATTAGAACCTGCGACCGTAGCGGTCGCACAGTTCCAGACTGTAGCGCCAGAACCGCTCGACCACAATGGCCGTCGTACAGTTTATACGTGTCTCATCTTGCATAACTGCCTCTTTTTACATAAGTTTAAAGAAAACACATTTTATGTCCGTCGGTCTCACTTCAAGAAGAGCACTGGAGATATTTTTATCTTAGACACAAAGGTCAAGTTTTACACATACTTGTTTTACGTTGCAAATCATGCACTGGCTACAAAGGAGATGGTCGTCCAAGAATATACTACTACTTTATGTATTTTGACATACATGAAATTTTTCTTCGCGAAACTAAAAAGAAGATTCAGGTGTATTGTTTTAGAACAGCCATAATATGGATCAGAAAAAAATGTAAAAGAGACGAGTAGCAACTTTAGCTTAAACGTATCTTGCTTGGCAGAGACAAGCGAAACAAAACTCTGCAGTAGCTGGCATTGATTTACGGACATGATTATATTTATTCCTGAACTAGTCGCAGGCTCTACGTCAAGCAAGCTAATGATAAGTTCATTTTATTGTGGCTATAATAATGTTGTAATACATACATCGTTTGTCTAGTGTCCTCCACGAGAGTGTGGTGTGATGTCGTACACACATCGACCACACACTTGTATCTGTCGTGTTGGCAATGGAAGAGAAGAAAATAATATGACTACAAAGCCAGGAATTCATCCTCTGTGTGAGCGCTTATCAAGAACCCATAAATGAATATGTTCTTCATTACATTCGCATATATTCCTCTGTGTCGACCAGCAGTTACTTCGTAGCTCGCATACAAACCTAAAAGAGCGCAGTGTTTCAGACCAGATTAATATATATATATATATATATATATATATATATATATATATATATATATATATATATTCATATGGATGGGACGTTTTTCTTCTTCCAGCAGTCTTCGGACATGTGTTTACAAGAATTTTGAATAGCAGTATAGCGCGAAATTTTTGCTTTTCGGTAGAGAAAAATAGCAGTGTAATGCTGAAATACGAAGTTGTTACTTCAGGCGCTACGAGACTGAGCAACTGATTTTAGAGACTGTATTGTTAACGTTAAATTAAAATAGATTATGTTGTGGCGTAACAAGCTTGCTACGCCACACTGAGAAGGGAGCCGAAAGGCACGCGTACACACACGCCGACTGGCGTCAAGACTGGAACAGGATACGTTATGACTGCTATAAAGAAAATACGTAGCTTTGGAATATACTTAACTCTTAATCACTCCTTGTGATACATCTCTCTAGACTATACAAATGAGACTCGTAAGATACATGCACTGTTACAATTGGCGCCTTGCTAGGTCGTAGCCATGGACTTAGCAGAAGGCTATTCTAACTGTCTCTCGGCAAATGAGAGGAAAGGCTTCGTCCGTATAGTCGCTAGCAATGTCGTCCGTACAACTGGGGCGAGTGCTAAATCGTATCTCGAGACCTGCCTCGTGGTGGCGCTCGGTCTGCGATCACACAGTGGCGACACGCGGGTCCGATATGTACTAAATGGACCGCGGCCGATTTAAGCTACCACCTAGCAAGTGTGGTGTCTGGCTGTGACACCACAGATTATATGTTACAATAACAGATCAGTGCCAAGAACTGTAAGTACCTTTGTGCTGAGTTTAACGCAGCAGCGTGAAAAATATACGTTATATACTCGTAGAGTCGTTTTAGTAGCCACAAGTTTGGACGAAGTCACTTAGTTGCTGATTGTCAGTTGTTGTTCACTGTCTGCTGTAGGCTCTTCTTTGCAAAGGGGATAGATGACATGTCGGGTTGTTGATTGTTGAAAGAAACGGAATGGTGATCTGATCAAAGAATTTAATTAAAGGTTAATAAACTCATTGTTACAGCTTCGCCACCAGACGATTTTATCACTTTTTATGCTCACATTGTGACCATTATTACTCTCTGCTCCGAGAACCTTCCAACCGTTGTCAAGAGCAGTCACTGACATAATTTTGAATGTGAAAGCGATCTATTTATTCTTTGAGGCATGCAAAACCACCATCTAGAATTGAGATCTGTGGTTTTGGCGATCTGCTCATCACGTTCATTATCCGGTGTGCTCTGCTAGCAGTACTGTCAGTCTATTGAGAAACACAGCCTCATCCCACAACGTAGTCTTAAGAATTAAAACGTATCGAAACAGAATACAGCCAGGAAATTAAAAATCTTGGCACGGGAGGAACAGAAGTTAAGAAAACACCATTTTAATTTCCCATCGAATTTATATTACTGAATCTGCTTCTCCATTTATTTCTGGCCCTGAATATAATTCCTAAGGACGGGCGCGTAAAATAAATTCAATTAATGGGCCGCACTCACAAGAAATCTAACTTCTACGGCGTTTGAACTTGAGGAAAACGGGTCACGAGAGTATGCGGAAGAGCACCTGTAATACCCAGTATAAGACAAGTGACAGTTCTTAACACCTAATTTCAGGCAGCTTTCCGTAACAAGTCACATTCGCAGCAACTCCAGTTGGTATGTAGTTTGTAAGTGTTGCCATTAGAAACAGAAGTCCACGGAATATTTGATAGTTCACTCCCCGCTTTCTCGCGAAGAGTCAACGAGTTCTTTGTGTGATAGAAACTTAGTGACTGCCACGCGGAGTGGCCGCGCAGTTAGAGGGGCCATGTCATGGTTTGCGCTGCCCCTCCCGCCGGAGTTTCAAGTCCTCCTTCGGGCATGTGTGTGTGTGTGTGTGTGTGTGTTTGTGTGTGTGTGTGTGTGTGTGTGTGTGTGTGTGTGTTGTTCTTAGCATAAGTTAGTTTAAGTAGTGTGTAAGTCTAGGGACCGATGACCTCAGCAGTTTGTTCCCTTAGGAATTCACACACATTTGAACTTAATGACTGCAGGCGAAATTGCGATTTTGTGAACGTGTGTAAATTACTCGTGTTATACCGCAGTGCTCACGCGTGGATTGTGAACAGGGACCACCATAATCGGTTACGTTCTGTTAGTGGACATTAATATGCGATGTGCGGCACCTTCGTCTTCATAACGTATTGAACTCTGTTACGGACACTTTCATTGAAGTATCTGAATGTCTGTGGAGGAATGACAGCACATCCTTCCTCAAGAGCCGAAACCAGGGAAAGTGGTAATGTCGCATGCTAGAGTCCGCAGCGAGACTGACGTTCTAAATCATCGCAAAGGTGTTCCATTGGGTTCAGGTAGGGTCTCTAAACACGTCAGTCCATTTTAGGAACCTTAGTGTCCACAAACCATTGCCTCACAGACGCTGCTTTATATCGGGATGTGTTGTCACGCTGATACAATCTTCATCTTGTTCCTCTACTGCACTATACGTCTACATCTACATCTGCATCCATACTCCACAAGCCACCTGACGGTGTGTGGCGGAGGGTACTTTGAGTATCTCCATCGGTTCTCCCTACTATTCCAGTCTCGTATTGTTCGTGGAAAGAAAGACTCTGCCGGTATGGCTCTGTGTGGGCTCTAATCTCTCTGATTTTATCCTCATGGTCTCTTCGCGAGATGTACGTAGGAGGGAGCAATACACTGCTTGACTCCTCGGTGAAGGTACATTCTCGAAACTTCAACAAAAGCCCGTACCGAGCTACTGAACGTCTCTCCTGCAGAGTCTTCCACTCGAGTTTATCTATCATTTCCGTAACGATTTCGCGATTACTAAATGATCCAGTAACGAAGCGCACTGCTCTCTGTTGGATCCTCTCTATCTCTTCTATCAACCCTATCTGGTACGGATCCCACACTGGTGAGTAATATTCAAGCAGTGGGCGAACAAGCGTACTGTAACCTACTTCCTTTGTTTCCGGATTGCATTTCCTTAGGATTCTTCCAATGAATCTCATTCTGGCATCTGCTTTACCGACGATCAACTTTATATGATCATTCCATTTTAAATCACTCCTAATGCCTACACCCAGATAATATATGGAGTTAACTGCTTCCAGTTGCTGACCTGCTATATTGTAGCTAAATGATAAAGGATCTTTCTTTCTGAGTATCCACAGCAGATTACACTAGTCTACATTGAGATTCAACTGCCATTCCCTGAACCATGCGTCAATTCGTTGCAGATCCTCCTGCATTTCAGTACAGTTTTTCATTGTTACAGCCTCTCGATATACCACAGCATCGTCCACAAAAAGCCTCAGTGAAATTCCGATGTTATTCACAAGGTCATTTATATATACTGTGAATAGCAATGGTCCTACGACACTCCCCTGCGGCACACCTGAAATCACTCTTACTTCGGAAGACTTCCCTCCATTGAGAATGACATGCTGCGTTCTGTTATCTAGAAATTCTTCAGTCCAATCACCGAATTCGTCTGATAGTCCATATGCTCTTACAATGTCGTACTGTATACAATACCGTAATGTGAGTCCATATACCTACGTATTTATTGTTTTTATAAGAGCAATAAGGGGAACACACCGCAACCACAAAACAAAAATTCCCATACCCTAACACCGCCTTCTGCTCCATCGTTCACTTTTGGCACTACACATGATGGAAGGTAATGTTCTCCAGGCATTCGCGAAACCGAAATCCTTCCATCGGATTGCCACAACTTATAGCGTGATTTATCACTCCAAATTGCTCGTTTCTATCCGTATACTATACACTGGCGTCACGCTGTTTAACTACACCAACCGTCGCCTAGCACTTACTACAGAAAAGTAACTGAACGAGATGCGCAATGGTCAGCACACTGGACTAGCATTCTGGAGGATCACGGTTCAGAAGCGCTTGGACCATCCTCATTTTTCCGTGATTTCCTTAAATCTCTCAACGTAAATGCCTGGATGTTCACTTTGAAAAGGACATGGCCGATTTCCTTTCCCATTCTTTCGTAATCCGAGCTTGTACTCCGTCATTAAAGACCTTTTTTTCGACGGGACGTTAAACTACGACTTCACTACCTTTTTACAGATGTGTTTGGCTTATCGTTCTTTGTCTGTTCCTGTGCACGTTGTGTTAGCTGGACTGCTGGCAGCACTTCGGAACTCACGAGTGACTCCTTACGCTGATTTGATGCGATACTTTTACGACACCCTCCGCGATTTTCGACGGTCGCTGTCCATCAATATATAAGGTCTGGCTGGTCTTGGTTTAGCTATGGTACTTCCCTCGCATTTGCACTTCACAATCACGTCACCAATAATATGTTTAGATAGTTTTAGACGAGCTGAAATGTTACTCAGTTGATATCCATTTACTAGTTCAACAATGCTCCCGCCTCCTTTTATACTAGTGTTCTGCCTCTTGTGACATCTACCGCTGAATTCAGCGTTACAGAGGGCGCTTCCTGATACTTTTTATCGGACAGCGCAAATGCGAGGGCTTACTGTAAAGTAATTCTCCAGAAATGTTTATTTGTAAGTCGTATAGCCTTTTGAAATAAAACAAAACTTGTTAACATTCTACATATTTATTCTCCGTCTGTACACCAAAATTTCTCAACGTGATCAATATCACGACAAACACATTTCTCCCAACGAGAGACCACTTCGTTGGTACAGTCACAATACCATGTGTACCGGTATGAAATGAGCGTAAAGATACAAATGTGTCGATAGGGAACATTTGTTGTGAACGAGCCTTAATTTTATTTTTTGTTTGGTTGGTATGACATCTGACAAAGATATTTAGTATACATCAAGTCATGGAACAAATAACTTCATATGTGTTTTTCATCGTGTTAACAATGTCGAATTTTGTACCAGAAAGTGATGATTTGCGGAAAGCATAAATTTTTTGTTTTCATTTGAAAAAAGGTGCTGCAGAGTCGCATCGAATGCTTGTTGTGGCAGAAGCAAATGGCAACAATGCTAAATGTTGCACAACAAACAATTTCTGGCCGTTTGAAAGTTATGGGAAAGATCCAAAAGTGTGGAAAATGGGTGCCACGTGAATCGAATGAAAGACAGATGGAAAATCGAAAAACCATTTGTCAAATTTTGCTTCAAAGGCATGAAAGAAAATCAATTTTGCATCGAATTGTTACTGCAGATGAAAAATTGATTTATTGTAAGAATCCTAAACGGGAAAAATCATGGGTTAATCAGGGACAACCAGCAACATCGACTGCAAAACCAGATCGATTCGGTAAAGAGACAATGCTCTGTGTTTCGTGGGATCAGAAAGGTGTGGTGTAACATGAGCTTCTATAACACGGTGAAACTGTGAATACTAATCGTTACAGACAGCAAATGACCAATTTGAACTATGCATTGATCGAAAAAAGACCAGAATTGGCCAGAAGACATGGAAAAGTAATTGTTTTACACGACAATGCACCTGCACACAAAGCAAAACTGGTTCAGGATACAATCAAAACACTTGACTGGGAGCTGCTACCCCACCCGCCGTATTCACCAGACTTGGTCTCTTCCGACCACCATTTGTTTTCATCAATGGGACACGCATTGGCTGAGGAACACTGCGATTCCTACGAAGAAGACGAAAATTGGGTGTGTGATTGGTTTGCTTCGAAAGATGAACATTTCTAATGGTGTGGTGTCCACAAACTGCCAGAAACGTGGTCAAAATGTATATAAATCAATCGTCAGTACTTCGAAGAAAATCTTTATACTTTTCAATTCAAAATTAGTATTTCATTTTCACAAAAAACACTCATTTCATACCGGTACATCTGGTAGAATATTTTCTTCACAGAACCACGACCTTACCTCTGCTTTCATCATTCACATATCAAAGTGAAGTCCTCGGACATGTTCTTTAAGTTTTGCAGGCGTGTGTGGAACAGGACAAACTCGAAACTGTATGACGATGATCGATGTCAGTGAACTTAAGGCATTGGAGTGTTGCAGATGTCGCAGCGCTCATGTGTGAACAGGGATTGTCATGCCGAAGGACGGGATGCTCTATGTGTGAACGAACTCTTCTGCAGTTAGAAAATCGATTACAAAACGCTCTTTGTCACATATCGCCATGTTACATACTATAGTTCAGAACCCTCTAGCGGCAGAGGGTAACAAATCACTTAGACATTTTTCCACTTTTAGTGATTCAAGAGTAACTAATACTTTTTAAAAGAAAAGATATTCACAAATACACGTGGCCTCCTGGAGGATACAGATCGCTTATAGATTGTGTAACAGTGAATGGAAGAATGCAATGCCAAGTAAAAAATACAAGAGTATGCAGAAGTTTTCGTATCTGGACTGATCCCTATCTTGTAATATGTCAAACTGACACATTTGCAACATGGGAGCAGAAGAAAACTTTGACCACACAGAAGTAAGAAGAGGAACATAACGTATAGTTCACCAGGATGAAAAAATTAAGTGCCTGATTCATTAAAGATTAAGAAAAGAATTATAACAATTATCTACTAGGGACACTACTGAAAAAGAATGGACAAACACGAGTATTGAAACATCAGTTAAAAAAGCTGCAAATGAGATAGTAGGAGAGAAAAAGAAGTATCTCCGAACTGCGGAAGAAAAAAAAATTAAAACTATTTTTGGAAGCCTACCCTGGAAAATAAAGACACCTATAGAGAATACAAAAGAAATTACACTAAAGGAATAGTGGAAAGAGCCCTCCAGGAAGCCTGGGACATATACATTAGGAAAACGGAGCATCATGTGCATGGCTGTCAGCAGATAGTACACAGGGTGAGGCAGCTAAGTCAAAATACCCTTTGCATCTCCCCAACCGTAGTAGATACAAAGATGACGTTTGGATAGTGAATTACAGGGACAGGGACTACTTGAGTACATCACATTTCATGTTTGTTCTATTTTTTATTACAGAGATATGAGGCGATCTTTGGTTCTTTTAAATGGAACCCTATGTTAAATTTTTGCCTAACATGATGGGCTTAAAAATACGGTTTCATATATGTGTATATCATAATATTTAGGCGAATAGTTTTTGATAGACAGATATGGTCTCGTATCGTGTTCGTCCTTCGAAGCGGCGTTGTCCAATGCGACCTTTCGTGTTCTGTAGAGTACACGGTAAACGTCGCGAGTCCGTCCTTACACAAACACGCCCAATTACCGGACAATAGTAATACATACAGCGACATTTTGCGCAAAAAATAACTGATGATGTCACGTAAATACTATTCAGTTATTCGACAACTGTGATACCAAAATAGTAGACAACACACAGTATTAAAAGACTATAAGATGTTAATACGTTTTAAGTAACAGAAGTACAAATGTAAATAAGGAGGCCCTTGTTGGTCACAATTATTTCGTACATATTTGTTTTTTTATCTGAAAATATTTACTATTGATCACAATACGAAGCAAATACACACGAAGATCCAAAATACATACTGTACAAGATACCAAAGTTTACTGAAGCATGTGCTCAAAATGCTTCCTCTCTGCTGCAATGCATATTTGTAGTCGCCGTTCGAATGATTTGTGAACGGCTGCGAGGGTTTCACGTGAGAAATCAGCGCACGCTTCGATGGTACGTTGCTTCATATCGTCTGGCGTAGTTGGTATTTAAGCACACTATGTTTGACTGCTCCCCATAGAAAAAAATCAAGAGGGGTCGGATCAGGAGACTGAGATGGCCACTTCACTTCAGCACATCGTCCTATCCAAAAATCCGGGAACTTTTCATTTAACAGCTCTGTAGCCACATGGGAAGAGTGAGGAGGACAGCCATCATGTTGGAACCACATGCACTGACGTGTAGTTACTGGTACCTCTTCGAGCAAAATGGGCAGAACGTTTCGCAGGAACTCTGCATAGTTATTGCCATTTAGTATACCCGGAATGACGTACGGCCCCACAATGTCATTTTCGACGATGCCGCACCACACGTTAACACTCCACGGTTGCTGATGCTGTACCTGTTGAAGCCAATAAGGGTTCTCTGCTGGCCAGTAACGCATATTTTGCAAATTCAGGTTACTGTGGCTGGTCAAAGTCGCTTCATCAGTAAAAAAGCACCCGCAGAAAAAAACGTTGGATCATCTTGTACGTGCTGCAGAGCAAACTGGAAAAATTCCTGGCGCCGCTCGAAATACACACCGGAAAGTGCTTGATGTAATGAGAGGTGAAACGGGTCATGACGAAACAGTAGGGTCGTTATGCGCCAACGCTAGAACGCCCTCTTCATGTACTTCGCCAGTTGCAGTTTTCTGCCTTGTCCTCTATATGGCGTTCCATGATCCCGATTCAAGTAGTTTGTCGCAAATACGTGCAAGAAGCTGGCGCGTAGGACGTTCACGATCAGGATACAGCTCTCCATATCGCTTTATTGCTCTAACAGCATTTCTTCTGCTTTCACCATACACTACAAGCATATCTAACTTTTCTTCGTTGGTGTACATGTCTGCTCCAAGAAACTGTGTCGGAAATGCGATGTCTGATTACCGCAGCAGCTCATTTATGCCCTTCACTCCAGCTACCTAGTGCGTCATCTTGCTGCGTTGACGAGAAGCAGGAAAACAACGCGTTCCCTGTTAAGTTCCTCAGTGGTCAACAGGAAAGGTCTCATTGGACAACGCCGCTTCGAAGGACGAATACGATACGGGAACATATCTGTGTATCAAAAACTATTCGCCTAAATATTATGATATGCACATATTTGAAACCGTCTTTTTAAGCCCATCATGTTACGCTAAAATTTAATATACGGTTCCATTAAAAAAAACAAAGATGGCTACATATGTCTGTAATAAAAAATAGCACAAACATGAAATGTGGTGTATTCAAGTCACCCCTGTCCCTGCAATTTACTGTCCAAACGGCATCTTTGTATCTATTAAGGGTGGGGAGATACAGAGGGTGTTATGACTTAGCTGGCTCACCCTGTATAACGCATTTAAAACATTAAATAAAACAGAAAAGGATAGAATTCGTTCAAATGACATAACGAAAAAGGGTGGATAACGTACTACAAATAACTATGGTATGATTGAAGAAATAAAAATCTCGGTAAATAGAAGTAAAAGTGTTAGATGGTACAATATTAAAAGAATTTGAAAACTCAAGGAGAGAGTTGCGGCAAGTGGTAAGTTAATGGGGCCAGAGAAGACAAACAATTTTAAACAAACAGACTTTATTACGACACGATCCAGTAGGTGGTAAGAAATGCGAATACAATACAGGTAATGAATACCTTCCAGTATAGGTTACTAGCGCTAGTAAGAATTACTTGACTTTAAGTACTAAGAAGAAAACAAGTTAGTATACTCCTTAACTCCGAGGACACCTCTAATATCCAGTCCAATGTCAAGTGAAAAAATACGACATTGCAATTCGACAAATTCATTGAATTTCAATACTTGACATATGCAAATGAGGTGAGGCATCCAAAATTTAAGAATTATTTGTGCCAAATGACAAAAGTGACCACAATTTTTCTGATTTAAAGTTTTGATTTTAGCGGTGAAATAAATAATAGTATTCGTGAAATACTGATAACATAATTAGAAACGATGAGGGCGAAACACATCGTAACCATTTAATAAAGGACTTACATGGCACACGTCCACGAGAGTCTCTAGACTCTCAACAAGTAAAACTTGGAAGTTACAATATTAACGTCGAGAAAGTTTAGAATATTACAGATTGAAACTCCTAAAAGCCTACAACAAAAACAAACAGAACTGACAAACATGGCCAGTTAATAACAAAAGTACCAACGTAACCAAAATAGATAAAGTAAAACAAGTGCTCAACATATTATAATTACTCAGCTGGCCAGCTACACAAATCAGTAAACAAGTATAGCTAATCATCCAGTGCTTTGAAGAGAAATCAGAATGTAAGTAGGCTGTCTAGGTTTTTATGTTGGCAACGCCACGTAGCGCTCTGTATGAAAATCACTGACTGTGCAGTGTGCAGTCTGTGGCTGGTTTGCATTGTTAGAATATTTGCTATTGTAGTGTTGGGCAGTTGGATGTGAACAGCTCGTAGCATTGCGCAGTTGGAGGTGAGCCGTCAGCGGTGTTGGATGTGATAGGAGAGATAGCAGAGTTTTGAGAGCAGACGATCTGGACGGGTGTCCGTCAGAAAAACGAAATTTGTAAGACTGGAGGTAAATATATTGTTTGTTCTCTATCAAAATCTTTCTTTTGCTAACTATGCCTATCAGTAGTTAGTGTCTTCAGTAGCCAGTTATTTAGCTGGCTGTATTGGTGCTCACTGTATTGCAGTACGAGTAACGAAGATTTTTGTGAGGTAAGTGATTCACGAAAGGCATAGGTTGCTGTTAGTCAGGGCCATTCTTTTGTGGGGATTATTGAAAGTCAGATTGCGTTGCGCTAAAAATATTGTGTGTCAGTTTAGTGTTGACCAGAATAAGTAAAGAGAGAAATGTCTGAGTACGTTCAGTTCTGCTCAGCTGTTTGAAAATCAAATAACGTAAGTGGTTTGCCAGCACACCCTAATTCCTAAATTTTTTTAGGGAACGTTTCAATTAATAGTGCAAAATTCGTTAAAAAAGACAGCTACTAGTTTCATCAGTGTCCATTGTCGCAATAAAAGTGTAATTAAACGTTTCTAAATCGTATTTAACTAACCACTTCGTATTGTTTACTAGTTAGATAGAAGCGATCCAGGCCCAAATTTTCCGAATTATAAATGTTTGAAAACCTGACCAAACACTTGATAAAGTAAATTCTCTAAAAGCAAACTAATTACTCATTCACTCTTCTGTCATTGTATCTCTAAATCAATTCAAAATAAAACAACAACTGCACATAAGACCTTTGTGTCGTTTCTTGTTTATATACTGCCAATCTCACGTCCTTGACAAATTTAAAACATTTTTTGAGCTTAATTATTCTTTCGAAACTGACCATGAATGAGAAATGTGGGAGCTGTTATATGGTCCTGAGTAGAGGGAGTTGTTGCCAATATTGTAGGAAATATTTTCACTAGGGTGGGATGCTGTGGGGAGAACGTTCAGAGGAGAGAAGAGTCTCTTCCCTGGAACTATGCAGTAAGAACATTTTGCTCTTCAGGCGCAGTTGGAGGAATCAAGGAAGAAACTGATAACGATCAAGGGAGACAGGGGGGAGGAGGGTGTTTGGGAACTGGCAGCTGGTAGGATGATAGGAAGAAAGAGAACGCAATCTGACAGTTTTATCATCAACACCACAAACAGTATCTACCACAGCCAGAGTTAAGTGGAGAAGAGCCACAGGTAGAACGACGAGCAGGAAATGTGCAGCACACTTCAACCGAGATCAGGAGCGTAGGAGTGTTCTAAGCGTTAGGAAGAAGAAAGTGCTGCTTCTAGGTTGTAGCCATGGGCAAAGTGTAGGCTCTCAGTTACAGGAAAGTTTAGGGTCAGCGTACCAGGCCACCAGTATCCGCAAGCCAAATGCGGGGCCAAGTCATGTGATAGAGGACCTTCCTTGACTCATGGCACCAAAATACACTTTGCTGAGCTGTTCTGGCGTCATGATCGACCATACCTTGATGGAGCTGTGAGGCGAATCAGTGTATGTTTATGGATGGCTATGAGGGCTGCCAACATTGCTCATGTTTCTCTGGTGCCCATCGGGACTATCAGCAGATGGGGTTTCACTAGGCATGGCCTACACCACGGCCTACAGCTAAACACGACTTGGAAGGGAAAATTAGTACAGCTGATTCATGAAAGTATTGGAGTAGATCACACGCCACAGAGGGTCGAATACCTGTAGTCATGGGTAGAAAAAGTAAGTCCTTGTTAGGAAAAATCCAGACAACAAGTTCCCATGCCTAATGAGTGTCTCCAGCTGATGAAAAATACTGAAACAATCACTCACAAAACAGATTTTAACACTCCAAATATTACACATACCAGATGTTACAAAGAAAAACAAAGCACTAGAAAGGAGAGCATAGGGAATTTCACAGACAATCCTCCATCAAACATGCAATCAATAAAATATAAAATAAAACTATTTGAAGTTGAGGTCCAACTTTGAATTGCACAGTAGTTTGTGTTACCAAGCACTGATGTGGAGACACAGAAACCAAATATGTAGTATTTCATCATATGAAAGGGCAATGACTTACTGTGGAGCTGCTTGAATGGGTGGAGGGTCATGCATTTATGCCAAAAAAGGAAGACAGTCCAAATCAAGAAATGACATCAGTACAGTAAGTGAAGGCAAACTCTTTGAAATATCAGCTGTTAAATTAGTAGGGTTCGATATCACCAAGAAATTAATCATTTTGTGTGTGTATAGATTTCACAGTGGTAGAGTGGACACTTTTCTAAATAAGATAATAGAAGTCCTAGATAAAGTTTCAAGTACAAACATCAACACATTCTGTGTGGGGACATTAACATCAAAACTAATATCATAAATGAATACAGCAGCACCTTCAAAGTTTTGGCGTGTCCTTATTGGTCAATAGTGCAACAGAAGTTACCACAATGACTGCATCAGTAATTAACCATGTGGTCACAAATATGGACAGGGAAAAATGTGATATAGCTGTAAAAGATGTCAGAATATCAGACCATCTCAGTAAATAACAACAGTAAAATCAGGAATCGAATCATTCCCTAAACTACAAGCCTACAAACGACATCTATTAGAAATCAGAATAAAAGATTTTTCAAAAGAACTAGCGGAACAAATCGAGGATGAAGTGTATAAGGAAACCAATGTGAATATGAAATTCTGTAAATTCTCCATATAATTGAAACTGAAATTTGAAAAGGCATTTCCGAAAGTTTGCATGTCTGTATCAATATCTTAAGAAGTACTCTGAAACAATAAATTCCTCACTTCCATGAAAAATAGTTGCTGTGGTTCAGAATTCTTTAATTAATATAATGGATACAAGAAAGATCTACAGGAAGGTGCTGATTGCTGGGAAAAATTCATTTAATGACAAGAAAATATATAATGCATAGTATGAAAGCAAAGCAGTCTGTGATGTTATAAAAAAGGAAATGGGAAGAGGCAAACAAATGCAGATTAACTTATGGCTAAGGGAGGGGGATAAGTTAACAAATGATCCACAACATATATGTAAATGAACATTTTTCAAGTATAGCAGAGAAGTTGAAGCAAAAATTGCCCAAAACAAATGTAACACCTGTAAATTGT
Source organism: Schistocerca serialis cubense (assembly GCF_023864345.2). NCBI lineage: Eukaryota > Metazoa > Arthropoda > Insecta > Orthoptera > Acrididae > Schistocerca > Schistocerca serialis. The sequence goes on along the minus strand of NC_064638.1, from coordinate 644,566,722 downwards.
TTTCCACTAAATACAATGATGTTACTTCTGACCATAGAGGATGAAGTCAATAAAAATGTTCCAAAACTAAAAAATAAAATGTCAGCAGGCTTAGATGAAGTACCATTGTGTGTACTGAAACAATTCATAGAGATTATACATATACAATAAATGAATCCTTCACATTAGGTACATTTCCAGAGAAGTAAAACAGGCTTAAGAAAGGTAACACAGAAGATGCAGAAAATTACTGGCTCATGTCTCTGCTGTCACCATTCTCAAAAATAATAGAAGCAATTATGAAAGACAGATTAAGGAATAAGCTGAATAAATACAATCTTTTAAGTGAATCACAGTTTGGTTTCTGAAGTGCCAAAAATATGGAGTTAGCCATAGTAGAAAACACAAAAGTTGTACTTGATGCTCTTGACAAAGATCAGTGTGTCAGAGGCATATTTTTTTTATCTTTCTAAGGCATTTGATACAATCGAACACTAGATTCTATTCCATAAATTAGATACATTAGGAATAAGAGGGGTAGTTAATGACTGGTATCGATCATATCTAGCTGATATGGTACAAAGAGTAGAGATAACACATACTTCAAATAGATATAAACATTTAGTAAAACATATTTAAGAACCAAATTCCATTAATATAGGGACTCTGCAAGGTAGCGCATTACGACTAATAATTATCTTGATATATATCAATGACACTACCAGTAGTGTTACTCATTGTGAAAAATTCTCTTTGATGGTGACAGCAGTATTATAATCACTGAGAAAACTAGAGAACCCCTCGCACAAAGAGAAAATGAAACTCTTGAGGAAGTTTACGATTGATCGAAAAGCAATAAAGTGACACTAAACACAAAGAAAACTAATACCTTGAATTTCAGTTTGAAGATCGAAAATGACAACGTTAAATTAAATGTAATGGCACTTCTATAGATTGTGTAACAAATACAAAATTTCTGGGAATGAATATTGATTCTTAGTTGTAGTGGTGTGAATACACAAACGTACCTGCAAACAGAATGTTATCAGCATGTTATGCCCTTAGAATCCTATTATCAGTGAATAACATGCAGTGTCTTTCAGTTACATACTATTCATACATACACTCAGTTCTTAGCTATGAGATTCGTTTATGGGGAACAAATGTACAAATTATGAATGCAGTTTTCAAACTCCAGAAAAGAGCCATGGGAATAATACCCAAAAACAGCTGTCGAGCTCATTGTAAAGATCTTTTCAAAAAACAGAGGATTTTAACTGCTCCATGTGAATACACTTACCAGTCAGTTGTACACATCAAAAATAACATTGGTAATTACTGCACAAACAGCTCTGTCCATGATCATGGAACAAGAGCTAGACTCAAATTACGTTTACCAACAAAAAATAAACATAAAACACGGAACAGCATTTTCTACCAACAAATAAAACTGTATAATAAATTACCAAAAGAGATTAAAGAAATTACAAAAACACACTTACTTAAAAAGGCAGCTAAAAAGCACCTACTATGCAATAGGTTTAATACATTGAAGGATTACTTAGATAAAACAGAGTGGGGATTTGGTAAAAAAAGTGCTATGCAAATAAGTAATAATAAAGATTATAAATCATCCAACATTCGACATCACACCTTCACACTATTTTGTTTTTCCTTCTTTTCTCCTTTTCTAGAAAAATTACCTCCAAGCTATGCATAGCAGAATACTAACACCTCATCCTCTTTCTGAGCTCAACATCTCACTCATTATAGAGGGATGGTGACAGTGTTTCACGATAGCAAATGAGAAGTTGCGGTACAGTAAATGGCCCAGAGATCACCAGTGTGTGTATGTGTTTGTGTGTGTAGTGCGTGAAGTGTTATGAAACAAAATGTGTATAAGATGTGCAGTAACTGACACATATGAGTGAATGATGTGGCACTACATTATTTAATAAGTTATTTGTAAAAAAGAACATTGTATACTTGGAGTAAATCTAATGATTGTCTCTGACTAGAAGTCTGTAAATGAATGTGTATACGAATTAGCTTCTTTTAAATTGGCCTAAGCTTGTAAACACTCTGTCATGTCCCATATCCTTGTAAAAAGTGATCTACGGATGAATAAAGCTACTACTACTACTATTACTACTGCTACTACATTGCTCCCAGCGAAGAACTGTGAAATCATTAATTTAGAATTTTAAGATGTTAGTCTTAGTTTTAGCAAGATTTGGAACGTAATGGAATATCGACCGACATACAAACAGTTCTGCAAGACTTCTGTTAACTACTATAAGATATATTTCTATATATTCAATTTGATGCGTATTTTATTGAACATCAGATCGTAATATACACGAACAGCTGGAGTAATGCATACTATTTCAAAGTACATGAACAGATAATTTTGCACAAAATAAAACGTGAAAGAAAAATAAATTTGATGGTACATTTGATGCAGAATGTGATTAGCATGTAAATCTATGACATGTTAAGTCCTGGAGGATTAAAAATACGAAGTATATAAGCATCTTATCTTCGCTTCGAAGAAGAAAAATAAGTTTGAATGCTTCTTCCACATCGACAGGATATTAAATTCTCGAAAACTTTTACTGATATTCTGCACGACGGCACCCTAAGCGCCCATGTTTTCATTATTAAGGAATCAGGGAAACATAGAAATAAAAAATTGTGTCACGAATGCAGAATTCGTCAAGAATATCAAGGTAGGGCCGAGACTGTGATAGTGCAAACAGTTACGCACTTGGGATTCTTCCCATGACACTCGAAAGCAAAGCAGCGCCACTAATAAAAGTTCAGGTTAATGGTACATGCCGATTTCAGAAGTAAAAGATGAACAGATGGAAAAGGTATATGAGGATATTTAACATGTAATTTAGCATGAAAGAAAGATGTAAATGTAAAAAAGTTTTGGAAAACTGTAGTAGGGGAAGAAATAAAGACAAAGTTAAGGAAGAATATTGCCTTGGTAGTAGGAAAGAGAGAGGAATGAAGCTAATAATTGAGTTCTACAACACATTTAAGGCAGAAATAGCGAATACACTATTCAAAAAAGGCAAGAGAAAGAAATGTGCTTAGAATTCGAAACGCGGCACCGGAAGATGGCAGCTGGATTACGTCATGGCCAGATAGAAAGGCAGAGTACGGATATTGGATTGTGAAGCCGGAGTAGACAAAGGCTCAGATCATAATTCAGTAGTCATGAAGAACTGACGGCAGTTTAAGAGAAACTTCCGGAAGACTGCCTGTGGAAGCAAGTGGATTACTGAAGTACTGATGAATGATGATATACGTTCCAAATCCTTTAAGGGTGTAGATACGGCGATGAAGAGTACCACGATGGGTAGTTCAGTTGAATAGGAATGGACATCTTCTAAAAGTCCAGTCACAGCAGTTTGATACACAAATTTTTGGTGACAATGAAGGTTACGACGAAGAAACATTGGGTAGAAGAACATCTACTTCAGCTGATCAACAAAAGACCGGAAATTAAGGAGAAGACAGGAACACAGCAATATGGGTCTTTTACGAAATAAATAAATAAAATGTACAGGGAAGTCAAGGCGAAAAGACTGCCGGAAAAATGAGAAGAAATCTCAGATTAAATGATCATCGGAAGGGCTGATTCATCATGTAAAAAAGCCAAAACAAGCTTCGGTGAAATTAACGGCAAATGCGTCAACATTTAGAATAGAAGAACGTTTCTATGGGGGGAAGAACTCCCTGCTGATGTGGCAGAAGAGTAAACGGCAGTCGATATGGAAGACATAGGAGATACTGTATTAAGAGCTCGATAAAACTTTAGAAAATAGATATACGTCCGAAAGATATATTGTCACCTAGCGAAAGTGGCAACGAAACTACTACTCAAGTTTCTATCTAGAATCTGTGTGTGTGAACATACACCATCTACTTTCATTCACACACACCTAAAGATATGTAGCAAAGGCAGGTAAATGTGAGAACTATGCATCCAGTTCGCTCATCAGAATAATGTACAGAAGCATGGAAAGAAGATTGAATCTCCTTAGCGCAGTGTTTGTACATGATGCGTGCATGTCCAAAGGAACACTACGTCGAACTATACAGACTATGTCAAATACAGACATTACATGAATGTATTTCAGCCACAGCGAAGGCAACCTGACGAGAAACACAAGTCTCTCCCTCTGCGGGAATCTCGTAATTATGCGAGCTGTATGAGAAGTAGACAGTGGGACATGTGGAGACTTGGCTCAGTCCTGTAAGTGTGTTTAGATACCCGAAGTGATTAAGGTGACCACTCTTGACCAGTGGAAAGTCAGGGTTCGAGACCCAATCCGGCTCAGATTTTCATATGTTTTGAGTAAACCGTATTGACATTGTGGTACCACATTTGTAGTTTGGGAATGCGTCATGAAAATTGAATCCGTTAGATAGATATCGACCAGGTAACGTCACCAGAGAGGCTGTTCTGACATTGACCTTCGTAATAGATGCAACCCTTAATAAATATAGATATTCAAAGGATTTCTCTACTTCTAAAATGCACTGAACAGTGCAAAATGGTGCCTGACGTTCGAAATTATCAGGGAAATAGATGTGCCCTATAGAGGAAGACCGTTAATACACCATCTGTGCAAGAACCAAGAGGTAAATGTAGGAATGGAAGACCTAGAACCAAATGCTGGCCGAATTTCGTTACTGAAAGCAATTAGTTTCTCTCTTCTCTCATTCTTACAACACGTCCCACATTCTCCAGTATCTCTAACTTCTATTCCTTTCTCTGTTATTGCGTTCTAATTCCCTATGATTTTAACATTGCGATTTCTCTTTACATGCAGAATTACACGACCAGTATCTTCTCTTACCTTCTCTATCTCTTTAGCTCTTCCTCTCGAGGTCGGCATGTATTTCCGAAACAGTTGTTGCTGGCGTTGGTTTGCTGTCCATTCTGATGAGAAGAACCGTATCACTGAACTGTTCACAGCAACACATTGCCTGCCCTACCTTTCCATTCGTAATGTGATCTACTTCTGTTATAATATCTACTGCTGCTCTTGATATTACCCCATATTTGTCTGACGATAAACCCTTAACTTCTTCCTGTTTCATTACACAGACACTCACCGTACGTAAATTCAGATTTCACCTTTCCATTTCAGAGTTTATAGCTTCCCTGTGACTTTCTGTTGATATTCCACATTCCGACACATAGAATGTTATCCTTTCGCTGGTCGGTCTACTTTACCTCATGTTCAACTCGCTCTAAGTAGTCCTCTTCGGGGATCCAAATGGATGACTAATGATGAATCTTTCCAAATGTAAATAACATCCTGGCACTTTTTCCAATATGGATCGTTGGATCTGTGGATACAAATTATGTGTCTTTAATGGAGTGGTTCCCACTGATTTCACATTCTTTTGCCGTTTATCATCAGTGATTCTTCTAACTTTGAGGAGTAGATTCTGACTCCGAATGCTAGAATGTGTCCCCATATTCTGTCCACTCATCTGTCCTCTACTTACAACGTCCTTGGCTGGATAAGTTTGACTCCTGATGCTAGAATTCTACGGCCGCCATTGCTGATGATTTTTATTCCAAGTTTAGGAAGTGGCTGCGACCAGACTAGGACCCAGTTCGTTTTGATTGCTAGTGTAACCATATGGCGAGAAGACGGTACGTTATGTGACGGTACTGGGTCGTCGAAATCAGGATCAGGTCTCACCCTCACTTCTCAGGCATGGATGAACTTTCCCATTGGAGATGTCCTGCTCTGCACCCGAAAGCGTTAGAATCAATAACAAAGAAGCGTTCATGTTTTTTGACGTTGTCAACGTTGGAGAGGAGCGTCTGACTTAGGATTTTCTTTAATAATATGTGTTAAAATTCCTGAAGCCAAGGTCGCAAAAAAATCAAACGGTTCAAATGGCTCTGAGCACTATGGGACTTAACTTCTGAGGTCATCAGTCCCCTAGAACGTAGAACTACTTAAACCTAACTAACCTAAGGACATCACACACATCCAATTTTGTTTTCACTACACACCGTCGCAGGAAGCACATACTCAGGACCCTGAGTTGCCACAGCACACTGGCTGCAGTTCGGCCAGTATCGTCTGTGGCGTTACCAGCTTGGAGCAGTGGGTTACCAGGACAGTCTCATTAATATCGTACACTGCGCTTAAGTAAACACCCATCGGCTCTGGTCGATGTTTGTTGCGTCAGACTGGATCGCATTGTGGGCCCCGACAGGAGTAAGTATCACAGCATCAAAGTATATCTACAGGAAAAGAAGGCAGCCAGTGGTTGTAGCACATCCCTCTGCAATGGAGATTTTTGACTGTTCCCTGGCTGTCAACAGTTAGGCCTTCAGAAGAAGTGATGGTGAATGTCGCCAATAGCTTCCCATCAGTCCTGAATCAAATTACAGCACAGTGGCATCCAGTGGCAAAATCATCCTGGCAGCATTCGCTGTTCTGTCAAAGACAATTTCCATGAAAAGAGAGTAGACCATCCCAAGTCCTCACCCCAGGTTGGTCAGCTGTGAAACAGCAGACTAATTGGAGTAATATTGATAAAAGGAACTGTCCAGCTTGCGTTGCTACTGCAAGGCGAAGACGACTGCACTTTGTATGCTTTTCTTGTCCGATCTTCTTTCCTGACGTTTCGATTTCACCTGAAAAAAGTCACATCTTCAGAAGCTGTGGTGGGCGTATTCTACAGAGTATGTACCCTGAACCATCGGTTCTTACATCCAGCTTATGGCTTGTTACTGTACTCTGCATGGTCAAGAAAATGACAAGTGCCGTCCTCCTTCCCACCCCCACCCCCTCCCTCTCTCTCTATCTTTATGATGACGTTCTGCTGATTTAGCGTTTCGAAAGCGCAGCTCTCATGGTGTGTAGCAGTTAAATCTGTCTTGTGACGTCCTAACATGTAACATTATAAGTCCTTGCTTGTTGGCATTCCTACCAGCCATTGCATATTGACCTCATTTTCTCGTCTTTTGCATTAGCAATGGAAGACTTCCAACATTTTATACCATTCTCATTAAGAATAATAAATATTAAAAATGCAATAACAAAACTAGAATGAGGGTTGGCCACCCAATGAGTGGTCTGTACTTCATAAGAAGTGCTGACCTAGCAGGTAGTGCCAACTGCCCAGCATTCTCATATCCATGGGAGATATGGTAAAATCACTTCCAGCCTCTATGGCTTTCAGTTCTCATACAGCTTTACTGGAACGAATAAGGTGGTGAGTAAGCCATCCTGGTAATTGATAACTGTTTTGGAACTCTTTTCTACCCACAAAACGAAAGATATTTATGTTTCTGTTACTATTACTACAAAGTACCTCTATCTGCGAAATCATCCTGAAATGAAGTCTTGGCAGGGTCGCCAGATGAAAGTTTTAGCTGTCAATTATAATAAATATTATTGGCCCGGTGAAAGACATACTGAAATGTGTAAAACTTCATGTCTGGCAGTATTAACATTATCTATACCTTTCTCTAAAAAACTACAAGGCAATCTAGTAACATTACTATAGTTGTCATAAATTCCGATATGTAGCCATAGAAGTTGTATTACAAAAACTCTTTGTCTGGCATGTCAGCATTCAAACAGTTTCTGGAACCTTCTACTGTTCTGCATGTCAGTATTCTGATAGAGAAGTAAAACAGAAATTAATTACTCTTCCTACAAATCATGAATATCAGTTCTCTAGTATATGACTGCCAATTTTAAAATATTCTCTAACATTTACTAACAACTGTACTGCAATGCTCCTGTACGCTACATACAACTTACCTTGCCTTGCCACTGCTACTGTGTGACTAGCAAATAGCTACAATAAATCAAAGGAAAGACTGCAATCCATGCAGAGTGCAATGTATGGTTACAAGTACTGGTGGAATTACTCCCATGCCTTTTTTATTTATAGACACTCAATGATTAGGAGAGGTTTAGTTAGCTAGCCACAAGCAGTGTGAAAGAAAATGAAAAGAACCAACAAAAGCTTTTAGTTTACTATATTCTGAAAATGAAGACTGATTCATTTACAAATTTTTCTCAGACCATTCTTTTACTTCAACAGTTTGATACGTCAATTATTTCATAATTTCTATTATCAGTAATCATATATCTGGTCACAACAAAGATACAAATATTACTCTCAATGTATGCATACACAAATCTAACAAAATACCTACAGTGTACGAACAAGGAACAGCTACATGCAGCAAAAAGGATTGCCAAAAATCCTCAATTAATATCAAAAACTCCTCCAGCGCTGCTACCATAATCTCGGCATGCTGCGACCACTCCTAATGCATGGCTTCTCTCCTTAGCAGGTTGTGGCCGACTTATCTCAATAGCTGCTCGCTCGCTACTACTCACGATAATACAGACTCAGAGTTGCTGAATTCAAAAGCAGAATCAGTAGTCAAATTTCCGAAAATGTGAACTCCCAACTTTCATAACACCCACCCATAGTTGTAAGAATTTTCTAGGGTGATACTTGCCTAACATGTTGGCAAGCAGCAAACGCAAAATTCTTACATAACGAAACTAACAAAAATAGCATAAGCTCTCTTTAATATATGTTACAATAGTGGTAAAATACATAAACAAAAGCATAAGGTTACATAAGTTATGTGCACAGTTTGGAATTGATAAGCTATACAAAGTAGTCAAGGAAAGTTATAGACAAGTATCAGCCGGTGCATGTAAGTACTCATATCCACATGACATTGATAGCACTTCATTTGATAGGAAAACAAAATGTTATTTATAGTTCTCTGAGAGTGTAAAAAAAGTCTTTCAGTTACATTAATACAAATATTTCATGGAATTTCAAACAGTGCAAAGAGAAATAAAATAAATACACAAGTATTCATGTGCAGATAAGCACTCACAGCTGCATAACATTGGCGATAGTTGATTTTAAAATGTAACGAAATTTTATTTACAGTTCTTCAAGAGAGTAAAATTCATCTGGTAATAGAAAAACAGATAAAGAAACATATGTTTTAGGTGTATCAGACTTACAGACAACTCACACTGACAACCACACCAAAACGTTTACATATTCATTTGAGGATACACAAGTTTCAGGTCTAAGCAGACTCAGAGACTAGCTACATACATTATTTCCTCTGACAATCACGGCTAAAGATAATGGATAGAATCAATACTGATTGTTTATAGCACTAGAATATCTTCTTGAATACCAAAATAATTAATGATAAGATCATAAAGGTATTGAAGCTGTATCTCTTCAGACAACAGGTTCTCATACTTGACATAGATGACCAAAAGTTTCACATATGACATAACAGAAACGAAATACAGTGAATGAGTTATATACACTAATGTACAAATGTGAAAAGACATACAAGCACAGTGCTCAGTAAGTGACTCAAAATATGTATGGCCATAGATGATTACATAGGTGTAGCACGTTTTTGAAGTACAATTGTAAATATTAAGTCCAGGTCAACCACATGGTGGCGAACTTGTTCTGTACAAACACATTTTCTGGAGTTACAGTATACAGCATACCATAAAGTACATGTTTTGATCCAGAACACGCAAAATGTGTTACATATAAGATCACTGAATGAAATACAGATTTGTCCAAAGACATTAATGATGACATCTTAAATAAAAGTTACAATTAAACATAGATATCAGTGTTGATGTATACATAGTAATTACATGTTATTAAATTATCACAGTCAGAGTTACGGGTCAGGGAACAAAGAAAAATCCATATAATTCGATTTATGCAGTAAATACTTAAGAGTAATATACATACATTCAATTCCTTCATATACATTGTAATTGACTTGAGTTCCCTTTAAAATGAATTGGAGTTAGTAAAAAATGTAATTTCTTATCAAGTGCATAGTCAGTTCAGTTTTCGTAACTGATTACACATTCGGTCATTGACAGTTGGATCAGAGATTATCACAGGTACTTCCTTTTTATTACAGTACAAATACTCCATTTCTCAAAATATAGTACTAATGTTTACATGATTATCCTCAAACAGAAAATAGCAAGTAGAATCACAAGGTCAAAATCATCAGATGTTAACTGACAACTTGTCTGTTGTGGAGTCAGAATTGTATGGCCATATGTGGTTAATCACATCAACAAAGCAAATACAACATTCAAAATACTTATCTTCTGAAGGAAATAATTTACTCGAAGATGCAACAAAAAAATTTGTCCTTGAACTGCTCAGTAGTAGCTGAAATAAATGGTGTATTAACTGAAGATGAAGCAAATAACTTCTATCGAGCTTCAGTACTGCTTAATGACAAGAGAGAAAATCATCTCACAATTAATAACTTGATGTGCTAGAATAGGCACTGCATCACTATTGTAACAGAACCTACGTCTTCATTCATCACCGTAAGAGGAAAATCGGAAATGAAATTGTTTAAACAGTTAAACATTCAAATACTCAAGTTACTTATTTTACACAATTACTTGAAACAAACATAAAAATGTAGTACATTAACTTGCATCAATGCATAAAACACAGCAAGCTATAAAGAAAAAAAGCAGTCAAAATGCATAACATATTTATATGCAAATCATGGATCAATGTTTTCAACATGACCTCCATATCAAACCACTGCGACTTTCACATTGTTAGATTGTAACTCGCTCGCTATGTATATTACAATCCTTTTCCGAAAATATTATTTAGTTCATACAAAGGCATACAGTTCTGTGATCGTTGATTGGTTCGGCAATAGAGAATAATTCGATTACGATGATGTCACACACTAATAAATGAAGTGCAGTAAGTGTAAAGAGTAATAAGTTGAGAAACAAAAACTTTTTCTGCGACTGTTTGATTGCTTAACTTCTTCATATAGCTAGAAATTTGAACTCACGCCTACGTCACATAATTCAGCAGTAGAGAAAAGAATCTTTGTAAAACCATATATATATATATATATATATATATATATATATATATATATATATATATATAAGGTATGAATGGTACCTTAAACTGCAATTCGCTTTAGTTCCATAATAGATGGCTTTTACATGTCATAATACATCTCGTCAGTTGCAGCAAAACTTCAATAATGCTCTCCTCCCAGATTCCCCTGTTCTGGTACAACTGTGGGTTGTTCCGTTTGAAGAATATATATTCCTACGTTTTCTTTTCCATAAATAGCTGCAAAGAGAAAAATGCTTTCTTAAATAATCACATATAATGCCTCGTGTGTCTTCCTCAGAACAAGATATTTCATTAGCCCTCAGCATAATGCCGTTTGAATCGTAATGTACTTCATATATTATACCATAATATTTACCAATATCTCATCTGGTGCTAACGGCACGGTCACGACAAGCTGCCACCTCACCTGGCGCGTAGGGGCTCTTTCCATGCCAGACTGCGTCCGACTCCTCTCAACAACAACTGTTTGCTCGCTCCTACTCGCGATAATAATGTCTCAGGACTCATAGTTTGTGTACACACGCAACAGCAGAATCAGTAGTTCACTTTCCAAAAATGTGAACGTCCAGCTTTCAACGACACGAAATTAAGGTCAACGCAACACACAGTCACCGAAAGGAAAAAAATCTCCAACACAGCCGAGAATAAATCTGTATATTTTAAATCCATTACAATTGTAGCCCAGCAGTGGCCATGATTTTTCCTTATTTGAAGTAGAGGAAACTGGTGTAGTAAATGAATTAAATGTAGAGCCGCGTGGGCAAGTAAATGTCGTACAGTGGCTCAGGAACTCTGTGCAGCAGCGGAGGAGGAACGAAGGGGCTGGAGCGAAGAAGATCGTGAGCAGTAACACAAGCCGACGGTGTAAACACATGACTTCGACACCAATACTGCCGGATCTAGTCATCCTGTACCATACTGTGCAGTTTGCATGTGTGGTTGCAGCTTCAGATAGTCGTTCAAATGTGTCGGCACCAAATGAAACATAGTCTCAATTGTTTTTATCTACATCTACATAATACTCCGCAAGCCACCTAATTGTGTGTGGTGGAGGGTTCTTTCTGTACCACTATCTGATCCCTCCAGCCCTGTTCCACTCGCGAATAGTGCGTGGGAAGAATGATTATCGGTAAGCCTCTGTATTTCTCCTCGTGGTCAATTTGTGAGATGTATGTGGGAGTAAGTAATATGTCGTCCGACCCCTCCTGAAAAGTACTGTCCCTAAATTTCAATAGTAAATCTCTCCGTGAGTTTCAGTTTAATGTCTTTGTCAAGGAGGGTGGAAACCAGATGGCGGCAAACAATTCAAAACACAGAGTCCTATGACTGCCTCATATTATAGTTTATCATTGTGAACTGAACACACTAAGTACGTTAAAACTCTGCATCCACAAAACTGCCGTCACTTTCAATTGACACTCAAAGAGCCTTCTCTTGTATGAAGACCTTCAGTGTGCGGGGTCGAGGTCTCTTCACCTTTCCGTCGCCTCGTCTGCCGGCAGTGTGGCAGTCCTTATATTTTACTCACTCTGAAACGTGCACCACGTTTCGGCCGTGTTGCATTCCAGCAGAAGAGTGCCATGCTGGGGCAGGCAGCACGTACGGCCGGGCTTTTACCTCATGCTGCAGCGTGCGAAACCCGCAGCTGGGAAAACAGCACACAACCCTCCCTACCCCCAACAGCTTCTCGTCCCTAGTGGTGTCGGGTTTCCAACGCACACGAACGCCTCTCCACGTCTGAAGCGCTTGCTCCTTGTGGCACCTCAGGCTGCTGCTGAGGGTACTCCCAGACCGTTGACATTGCCAGCATCTCAGCGGGAAGTAGGTAATCCTTCCATATGGCGTACGTGAGTGCATACTAAATGTGCTTACGCAAACGAGCAGAAGGTCTGTTTCCATATTGAGGCAAATTTAACACTGGCAGATTGCTGTATATTCTAGTATAAATTTCATTTTTGTTTAAAATTAGGAATTTTTTATAGAGAAATTCCTTTTTTTTCAATAACGATCTTTTGTATCTCTGCAGATGATCATATTGGTCATATTGACGAAGGCATTATATCCGCTGATTGGATCCATGTCCCAGCTCTCGCCCAGCCTGTTACCTAACTTTTGTCTTCTACTGGGTTGCGATAAGCTAGAGAGTGGCACGAATTCTGGGTGTTCCAGTAGTGCTCTTGTAATACAATGAAAAGTATGGTCTCTCTAATACATTTATATCTGTACAATATATCTCCTCAGCGCAACGCAGTTAAATGATCACTTTTTTGAAACCTCTTAACTGACTCCCAAGATTTAATCCGGGTCGAAGGTGCCACGAACCTCCCTCTGTAATGGCAAAAAAGCGTGGCACTCTGCAACGTCATCCTCGCTTCTAAACAGCAAGGTGCCGACAAATGTAACTAAACGATTAGAGCTCAGAAGTTTGTTTGTGCTGCAGGGTGGGTTAATTACGTCACATTGGCACCAAACTACGCTAAAACTCTGTCTGTGGATGTGTCAGGCGATGGAGAAGACATTACATCCATGTCTACCCACATGTCACAGCCTTCGTTTGATAACTCTGTAATGGAGGTCAGAGTCACGATGCCTAGCGTTGGTATCCGCAGGTCTCTTATTAGTGGGAGAGGGAAACATTTCGAATACAATGTCGTTCAGAATCAACACTAAAAGGCCTCAGAAGGTGGCAAACAGGACGATTATGAAACCACCCCTTACCTAGATGTCCGCAGCTCGTGGCCGTGCGGTAGCGTTCTCGCTTCCCACGCCCGGGTTCCCGAGTTCGATTCCCGGCGGGGTCAGGGATTTTCTCTGGCTCGTGATGACTGGGTGTTGTGTGATGTCCTTAGGTTGGTTAGGTTTAAGTAGTTCTAAGTTCTAGGGGACTGATGACCATAGATGTTAAGTCCCATAGTGCTCAGAGCCATTTGAACCATTTGAACCTTACCTAGATGCTTTCAGCGCGATGTACAACAGGGCGACGTACTTGACAATTTTTGCCACTCCTGACACACCCCAGACAATTGTATCATTTCCTAAAGACATCGTGCGATTAAAACAACACTCAACATATCGCAATCCTTTTTAGTTTAGCTTTGGTGCAGTGCGTGCAATCACTAGGTACCATTCAAAATCATTCAACGAAATTTGTACTTTATCTGAAGCAGAAAATGGTGTTTATGATTTTTCATCCCTTCTTTCTCGCGATCTCCTATGGGGTGCGAGTGACAGTGACACGCAAGCGAATGAAATGGCAAACGTTCAGCTCGTCAACGATGCTGGTGCCACTCGAACACCTTTGTTGAGCAGTTGAAAAATGTCGTTATACAGAGATACTCATTCATCGAATCGTACCGGCAGGCGGCACAAGCAACCTGCTCAACGCCAGTGACTGCTGGTTCCATCCGAAACCAGAAGAGCATGGAAAGAGTTTTCTGTCTGACTGGCGGGTGTAAATCGATAGATAGATGTCTCAGTTCACAGACATTATACAAACAGCAAAAAAAGTTTTGCATCACCTCGGTTCCGAGAGTTCCCGAACGTAAACAGAAAATTGGAATAGAGATCAAAAAATCATCATTTCCGCCCTTTTCATTGCTCATGAATACCACACATTGCATGTTGTACCACCATACAGCGACACCTTCAGAGGAGGAGGTCGAGATTACTGTACACACCGGTACCTTTAATACCCAGTAGCACGTCCTCTTGCATTGATGCATGCCTGTATTCCTCGTGGCATCCTCTCCACAAATTCATTAAGGCGTTGTTGATCCAGATTGTCCCACTCCTCAACGGCGATTCTGCGTAGATCCCTCAGAGTAGTTGGTGGGTCACGTCGTCCGTAAACAGCCCTTTTCAGTCCATCCCACGTATGTTCGATAGGGTTCATGTCTCTAGGACATACTGGCCACTCTAGTCGAGCGATGTCGTTATCCTAAAGGAAGTAATTCACAAGATGTGCACGATGCGGGCGCGAATTGTCGTCCATGAAGACTAATGCCTCGCCAATATGCTGCCGATATGGTTACGGCGCCATCCATGACCACCAGCGACGTACGTTGGACCCATATAATGCCACCCCAAAACATCAGGGAACCTCCACCTTGCTGCACTCGCTGGACAGTGTGCCTATACCGTTCAGTCTGGCCGGGTTGCATCCAAACATGTCTCTGACAATTGTCTGGTTGAAGGCATATGCGGCACTCATCGGCGAAGAGAACGTGATGTCAATCCTGAGCGGTCCATTTGGCATGTTGTGGGGCCCATCTGTACCGCGCAGCATGGTGGCGTGCTTGCAAAAGTTTACGTCGCCATGGACGTCGGAAGTGAAGTTGCGCATCATGCAGCCTATTGCGCACAGTTTGAGTCGTAACACAACGTCATGTGGCTGCACGAAAAACACTATTCAATATGGTGGCGTTGCTGTCAGGGATCCTCCATACCGTAATCTGTAGGCAGCTGTCATCCACTACACTAGTAATCCTTGGGCGTCTGAGCAAAGCATGTCGTCGACAGCTCCTTTCGGTCTGTATCTCCTCCATGTCCGAACAACATCGCTTTGGTTCACTCCGAGATGCCTAGACACTTCCCTTGTTGAGAGCCCTCCCTGGCACTAAATTACAATGAGGACGCCATCGAACCGCTGTATTGACCGTCTACCTCCTTCCTGGTGGAATGACTGGAACTAATCGGTTGTTGGACCCCTCCGACTAATAGGCATTGTTCATGCATGTTTGTTTACATCTTTAGGCGGGTTTAGTGACATCTCTGAATACAATATCCACAGTCAACGTCTATCTTCATGTGTTCTAGGAACCGGGATGATGCAAAACTTTTTTTTTGATGTGTGTAGAATGCGCAACAAACGTGCACAGTTGGTTATGATGATGTTACCGAACTGGGCAGCCTCAGAGAGAACCTTTGTTGATTTATTTTCGTGTGTTTCAGTGCTGCTGCCCCCAGTACACACGCCACAGGAGGGTGCGAAGAAAGAGGGATGAAAAAATATAAACACCTTTTTCTGCATTGGAAGACGTTCATGCTTCGTCGTTTGGTTTCGAACGATCCCAGCTGATTTCTTAGTGTACACCGAAGTTAATTTTGCAGTTACACTGCACTCCAGATGGGTTAAACCACGTTCGGTGGAGGTTACAGCCCCGTGATGTCGTTATAGGAGAATTTAACGTCCAGGGGTATCAGCAATGGCTTGTCAACTGTGATTTACTTCCTAGTCTCTGCTGTTCTCGAAATGTCCTAAAATTTCCTAAATGTAGTACGTAAGATGAAGGAAGACATTTTAAAACTGAAATATGAGACTTCTTTCATTTAATGGAACATAGCTACGCCTTTTCTTCCTCTTCTGTTGCATGTAAGACCAGACAAAATAATCCTGGGCGGAGTAGCAGGTATTCTCTTACTCGATCCACTTTGTGCTAAGTATTTTCCATCAAGTTCTTCCCTTGTCCAAACCTTCTCGTAACTCTTGATTTAGTACTTCTGTGGTTCATTTGATTTAATATTCTTTTGTGGCCATATGTTTCAAAAGTTTTCGACGTCTATCTCCTCGGATCTCCGATGGACCACTTTTCAGTTCCATTAAACCCTGTGCCCAAAACGCACGCTCTCAAAATGCTTTACAAATACC
The DNA here is from genome assembly GCF_023864345.2 of Schistocerca serialis cubense. Taxonomy (NCBI): domain Eukaryota; kingdom Metazoa; phylum Arthropoda; class Insecta; order Orthoptera; family Acrididae; genus Schistocerca; species Schistocerca serialis. The sequence goes on along the minus strand of NC_064638.1, from coordinate 644,550,101 downwards.
TAGCGTTGGCAGGGCTGTGTTACTAAGCAAGTTTTGTTCTGTTACGCAGTCACCGTCCATAGTGTACCTAGTGTAAATTAACCTTACCATCCTGTGTAGTGGTGCTTCCTTATTAGGAGGATTCTTCCGCGAATTCCACTATGTTCTCCTTATATCTGTGTAGAGACAATCATGCATTACTACGACAAATGAATAAGTCGCTTGCGCTCTTATTATGAATTCGTACTCGTGAACTTGGAGAAAATATTGTATTTAAGACATGAAGCGTAATTCTTCTCTGTTGTATACCATTAATTATTTATTTGATATTGCAAAGACAGGTAATAATAAAATATGGCAACAGCTAACTTAACACTGCCTTTTGCACACAGATACTTTAAATTTTCATACTTCTCGAAGGGTGAAAAGAAACGAACTGAAATATGCGTGTCTTTCAGATTTACACTCTAATAAAAGCAGAATTGACCTTGTTTCAGTTTTACACCATTTTTTTCCTAATTTTCGAAGAGTCTACATATACTTTCAAAACTAAGAACGGACTATAACTAACTGATACGAAACATATTTCTCATGAAGGATGATTCGCTAAATCTGGAAAGTAGTACACAATAACATGTTTGTTGAATTTAAATTGGAACATATTTACTAAAACCGACCGTATTTTCCTGTAGTCTTCAATTTTTATGTTTTAAGCTTTAGTTTTTTTGTATAGCTACAATTTTTGTGGACGATAAATAGTTTGGAGAAGAGGAGAATAGAAGCTTTCGAAATGTGGTGCTACAGAATAATGCTGAAGATTAGATGGGTATATTACATAACTAATGAGGAGGTATGGAATAGAATTAGGGAGAAGAGAAATTTGTGGAACACTTTGACTAGAAGAAGGGATCGGTTGGTATGACATGTTCTGCGGCATCAAGGGATCACCAATTTGGTATTGGAGGACAGTGTTGAGGGTAAAAATCGTAGAGGAAGACCAAGAGATGAATACACTAAGCAGATTCAGAAGGATGTAGGTTGCACTAGGTATTGGGAGATGAAGAAGCTTGCGCAGGATAGAGTAGCATGGAGAGCTTCATCAAGCCAGTCTCTGGACTGAAGACCACAACAACACCAATAAATTTTGGACTCTTTTGTATAGCTACAGATGACATGCATGATTTCCGAATCATCGAGCAATTTATTTCAGTCGTCGATTAGTATCTTCTTCATTAATGTAATAACAACGCTTGTCCAGAAATATGACTGTAGCTATCTAGTTTCATGTATTTCTTAGAGGAAATGAGTCTTACCTTCGATATTTTGGTGCCTCCGAAGGTACTCTTGTCAACAGTTCTGAATCCATACTTCTTAGTGCATCGTCTGACAACAGTTGAAGGTCACACGATTTATTCACACCAGCAACTTTCTCTTAATGCTCTTTTGGACATGTACGCCTCGCTGCTATCTTCTGCACTTGCTACTGTTTCAGCACCCGGACATGTTACTGCTGTGAAATTACAGTTAATCCCCTTGTACTTTACCTTGTGCCTTACCTTGTGCTAGTTCCTTTTTTCCAAATGAGCATTTGGTATTATGCATTAATAACTTTTCTTGGCAATCCTTGCTACTGACTTTCCACACTTTATTTGCATTCCTATACGTCCTTTATTTGTTAACTGTGATAGTTCGATTGCAGCAAATAAGTATGACACATCAGATTTTGGTTCAAAACAACAATGTCTTAATTATTTCCTCTCTTATTGCATTCCCCTCCTCTTTCAATGAACAACTTTCAACTTTTTTACTTCTGTCACTAGTCACTTCCAGGAGAAATTTCGGCCGGCCGCAGTGGCCGTGCGGTTCTAGGCGCGTCAGTCCGGAACCGTGTGACTGCTACGGTCGCAGGTTCTAATCCTGCCTCGGGCATGGATGTGTGTGATGTGCTTAGGTTAGTTATGTTTAAGTAGTTCTAAGTTCTAGGGGACTGATGACCTCACATGTTAAGTCCCATAGTGCTCAGAGAAATTTGAACCATTCTTTTTTTTTTTTGTGAAATTTCCATGTTGCCCACTTTTGGCATCCATTTGCAGTGACCAAACTCCCTACACGCTTCCTTTATCCCCTTCAAAGCTACTGAGTTATGATCTTTGTCAGTGTTTAAGGTTTACTGTTTGGTTTCTTAACCTCTATCCAATCATTAGGTAATTATCAATGATAAAATCCTCTGCAGATATAGAAAGTATTTATTTCTGGATAGAAAAGCACAATTCGATTTAAGAACATGAGCTAAACAAAACCAACAGAAATTCTTAGGAAAAAAAACCTATACGCACATAATATATTTTAACTTACATTAACCTCAGTTGTACATCCTTTGTGGACTAGCATTTTACTGCACGTATAGAGGTTTTTTCTAAGAATTTTTTTTTCTTGCCTTTAGGTTTGATTATCTTAACCAAGTGGCAGCTATTATTAATGCTTTATAATTTCGTAGATTTACATGAAGGTAGGATTTTAACCTACTTTAACCCCAGTTATGCATCTTTGTGGACTGGCATTTGATGCATGTATTGTTGTTTTTGTCTAAGAATTTTCTTTGTTGCCTTTAGCTTAGATTACCTTAACCATGTGGACAGGTATTATTATTGATTTATAATTTGGTAGATGCACCTGAAGATGGGACATATTTCCTAAACCAGGGTTGCGCTTTCATTTTTAGAAATAAATGATTTTTACAGCTGTAGTGGATTTTATGATTGATGATGAATAGCATTACGTAATTAATCTCATTAAAATCACTGGGTGTCCTGCCACATCATGAAACCAAACATTTAAAAAATAAAACTACCGACAACGTTGATCTTCAGAGAACAGATTGTTTTCTCTGTAGGAGGTACCCCTTGCTTAGCATCTCTACAAAGTGTATATCGTGCAATTTATTTGATGTCTGAACATTTATCCCGGTCGTTCAAAGTACATACTATTGTCTTTGAGTTTTAGATGAGGTTATTCACTATATGAAGCTGAAATCTGTTGCAGTACTTTCGAAGTCCTCCTCTCTTGTTTCCTTTCCTTGAGCAACCGTCTTCTATTCTGTCCCTCATCCGAGTGTACCAATCACCTAACATTATCACTTATTAATATGAACGTACATTATTAAGTCTTCATATTTTAGCTATTTTACCTCATTGGCGTGAGTTGTATGCATATAAAGTTCTACAGTGGTAACACTTGTTGCTCTATTCGCTGATACAGCTCACTTTTGAGTTTACTTTATTCACTTCACCTTTATTTTGAATTTACGTATTTTAAAAACTGGGGATACCATACTAACTTGTAAGGAAAATGTGAGAAGGTGGGAAGCTAACGTGGCTGATATACTTGTTGGAAAGCCGTCACGGCCCATCTGCTCCAGCTTAGTAAGGCCTTCGTTCGGCCTGGCTTGAAAAGCGCTGCCAGATTTATGGGTTATCGAGGCATTCACACCTTATGATCTTAGATGCGATTCATTACGAGGGCATTGGGGTGTCAGCAGGGGATTATCGAACAATTACAGTTTATACCCTGTCTGCCGAGGCTGATGAGCATCCATGCCTTCCCCTCGCAGGAACTGTTTATTCCAAAATAGCCAGATTCCATCTCTTTATCCCGGCCGCCGCTAGAGAGTTCAGTTTCATAACCGTTGTGAGCAAGAAAATAATCTGGGATCCGTGCGAATGAGAGCCTCGAGATTGTACAGGTTGGTGGAATTAAGATTCTAAAACAGCACTGGAGTAGTGAGTATCCATGACTACTAAAATGGCCCAGATTTATCTTTTAATTTTATCGGTGAAGGGAATGATAGTACCCTTTCTTATATTTTTGAAACTAAGTTTTATCAGATTTTTAAATCGCCACCCTAATTTATTGGTGTCTACACTAAAGGGGAGGATTTTTATAGTGTTCCTCAAATTTATCAATAGGATAGGGCTTTTGGACCAGTTTTCATTTTACTATGTGACCCTGTTAGCTATCTTGAGGCCAATGGAGGGGATGAGATGATACCGCGGCACGAAATTCCGTATCTACTCTGATTCCCAAAATGTCCTTTTTGCTACTGGCCAGATGTACCCTGCGGTTAGATGGTGCGAACTGTCAAATGTTCGCCACTTACTGTTGCAAAGGCAGTTAACAGGAATCATTTTTTGTTTGTTCTAGGTAACAATTAATCCGGGAAAATGATCCTGGTGTTGCGCGTGCCAAAAAGGTTTGCTGCCCTCAACATTTTGTTTGTTGTTCAGTCCCACTGCGGCCTATCACTATACGTAACTCGGAAGATCGCCTGTTGGTGGGAGGCTCAGTGGCTGGAAGTGAGTAGTAACACGCTGCCGTCAGTGGAACATTCAGTGCGGCCGTGGTACACTTCCTTCCTATCACGACGAGCTATCTCTTACGTCGCGAGGAGCCAGCGGTGCGTCAAATGTGTAAAACATGCGTGTGTTACAATTTGATGGTATATCTCTGTCTCTCACAGGACCTTTTTTAAATGTCGATTATATGAGCGTGGTGTATGTTTTAAGGTTTTGTTTAATGTCAAGATTCCTTCGCTGAATATTAAGTCTGAGATTGTAATGTGTTGCAGCATGGCTGGGTTACCTATCATTCCTAAATAGTCAACCAGCCATAGTGGTATGACTTCTGTCAAATGTGTCTCTACTAGTAATTTTTACCTTATTTTATCAAGTTCTTTTGCTGCGCTTTATTTGCTTTTTATGGATAGTCTTTCACTTCTCCACCGATGCCAATGCTGCGTATTAGATTTTTGTTTCGTGATGCAGCCTTGTTTTTGAACTTATTGTTCTTTAACAGATTTTTCACGATCGTTATTTCTATTTGTGTCGTGCACGGGTGGTGCTGCCCTCTTCATTTCGGGTCCTCAAGCAGTAACTAACTAACAATAGAATTGTAACATTAGGAACATTACACTATAATTAACGGTTTTTTTCAGCCTCAAATCGCAAAGATCAACTAAGTTAAATTTCACAAAGGCCATTTCTTCCGACAGCCCGGTTTCTCCACTACTTTCATACATCTGACATCATTTCATCAGATTCGTATACCAGTGACATTTAGCTTCTTCCTAACAGTACGATCTGATATGTAGAAACAACAAATGGACAAAATTTTGTTTTTCGTCAGTAATTATCAGTTAACCAATGAATTTCTGTCAGAACAACTACAATATTTAATCATAATAGCATTTTTATGGGTTGTCCTACAGGTAGAGACAGTAGCACCCCAAATTTTAACATTTTCATAGAAAAATAATTTGGCTACCAACTTATAACTAACTCCCATCTGCAATTGATAGATGTCGGCAAGTCGTATCATAAATCGGTTCTTCAAAACCAAGCTGGAGCTTCCGTAGTGTGATGAGACGTGGAAAGTGGACAAGCAAGATGCAATGAATAATGGCTGATGTATGCATTGTCATAAGAATTCACTAGACATTTACTCAGAGGCTATATGTATGTTGACTGAAAGTCTTCCTATTTATTAGTGAAATTTTGTCATCTTACATTATTGGCTTTTCGGTTTAAGAAATGGACAAATATTATTAATGAAGAGTTCTCTCTAAATGCTATTAATTTTGCTTAATTATGAAAGTCCTGCAGAGCTTTTGCGACACTGTTTTGAATCTATGAGTTGCCTGTCAGCGAAAGTTAATTAAGAAATGAAAAACGACTTTCGACGTGTCAGTCTTTCCAGTTGCAGTCGCATCTCAGCAATGGCTTTCGCAGTGGACGTTGGCAGAACCTGCTATGACCCCGATTCTCACTTCGGAAGTGTAAGGTTACTTCTAGCTTATATCTCTTCTGATTTGTCATCTAAGTGAATAGTCGCGTGGGTAATTAATTACACCCTTCTCGGCGCTCTTCTCCGCCAGTCCCTCCTTCCCCTGTTAAAACAATTTTTTATTTTTATGTTCTCTGTCACGATGGCATGACGAATACGATATCATTCACATTATTTTGGCTTTTAAAGAATTTTTCTTCAGAGAAGTTGAAAGAAAATAAAATTCGTTTTCCAAAAAGAAGTATTCTCTTGTGCTGTGTGGAACTTCTACTAATTCCATCCTACAGTTCATCCAACAATGTTCTCTTTATCGTCTTATCGGGCATATGTTTTGATTACAGTTATAGTTACACTGAGAATTGCTACCTCCCAGCATTACTTCACAATGACCATGACTCGTATTGTGCAGAGTGCTTTTTAATCTCCTTATAAACGGCTTACCACACAAGTAGATACACATCAGTGCATGGTAAGACTGGCGTGATTCATTTCCTGACAGAATCTATTCCTGTCAATTAATGAAATATTTGAACCCTTGTAATAACGAACGTCAGTGATTGACAGGATTAAACCGCCTACTGTTTTGCTCTTTTTCCTGTATCCTGGTGGCTGTTTAGCGTGCAATATTCCCTGTAGTTTAGATGGCTCCGCAATGAGCGAGGCTGACCACAAAGACCCAGAACAATGACTTGGTATTTGCTCCATGTCCCCCCGGAGTTGCATCTCGTCTTTCTGAGGGAAGACAGAGGGAATGGGAGAAAGTTACCTCCCTGGCAGGTACTGCAGCTTTTCCCGCGCATTGCTTAGTACGGGTGGCAGTGAGCCGCTTTCCTGCGATTTTTTTGAGATTCGGGATCCAGGCCTACATTCACAGAAGTTGTATTACATACCGTGACGAACATCTGCGCTCATGCAGAATCTAGCTTTTACATCCGGCCAAAACACATTTCAAAGGAACTTTGTTTTGTGCCGACAATTATCTTCTGAGAACGCTGTGCGGGGGCAAGTCAGTAGAAGCAATCTACTTTCTTCTACTGATTTACACGGGATGAAGGACACCCTTTCCAGGTAGTTGTAACGCGCTTCCACATTGGTTAATCTTAAAAATTAACAGAGGAGGAAAAGTCAGGACGCTAGATTCCGAGAAACGTGGGCATCGAGGTGAGTGTTTTGGCTGAAGTGGAAAACTTTGCTGAAGAATGGTAGTGTAGATCGGAACTGTTTAGGAACTGCATTTAAGGTGCCTTGGATGACAACCAAACCAGTTCTATTATAAAGAGACATGGCGTTGTAGACCAACACTCCCTGGTGTCGGGCCGTATGGCGGAGACACTCACAATGGTATCTCACAACTGTTCAAGGCGTATCCAGACACGTCCACGGCCTGTAATGTCATCGACTGGAGTAGAATTGTCTTCAGTGCTGAGTCTCGCATCGAAGTCAGCCCCGAGAACCAGCGATGACGTGTCTGGAGACTCTCCAGACACTGGCGGGATACCAGTCTCACTGTTGCCCGCGGTAGGGCCCGACATCCTGGAGTGATCCTTTGGGATGCCATTTCTTTTCGTAGAAGGACCCTTTGGTTGTCATCCGCGACACCCTTACAGGAGAGTGGTATGTCGCCAGAATTCTACGCCTCCTTTTGTTGCCCTTCTTGACAAGAAATTCTGGGCCTACCCTTCAGCAAGATAATGCCCGTCCGCACATGATTGGCCCGCAAGGTCCCGTGATCTTTTCACAATTCGTTTGGAGAATTAGGGGCAAGGTCCACCAACAAGCTCGGGAGACTGACTATATAACCTACAAATTGGACATAATGTGCCATGACGTCCCTCAGGAGGACGATCAATAGCCCTGTCAATCAGCGCCAAACCGAATAACTGCTTGCATGAGATCCACAGCTGGGCCAACGCATTAGTGACTTTCTGGTTTTTTCAAGCTCTTTCTCTTGAATAAATCATCCAATTTCTCTGAAAGTGTTATCATTTGTTTGTCTGAACACGTACGTCATATTCGGCGTTTTTCATCACACTCGGATAATTCCTTCGTGGTGTTTTGTCTTTTCTTTCCGCGAGTTTAATGCTTTTCCAGAGTGACTGAAGACTCATTCTTCTGGTGCATTCAGGAAACAGCTGTGTATCCATCATGGATTTATATTTCTTTAGCTCATTTTAAGATTGTGATTTTATTCCCTTCAATTTGCAGGCTCCCAACGACTAGTATTTGGATCGTAAATGTCGTTAATTCTCCCTGTCTGTGGCAGGCTGAGAAGGGAGTTCGCTTAATTTTATCACCAGGGATTAGTTTTATTCATTTTTATATAAGCCTGCTGTGGGGAAGGATCTTATGCACACTTTTTCTCTCTCGGCAGAGTAACCTTCCCTGACCATTCTGCCCGCTTTAGAATTGATGTTTAGGCCCATCAGAGTTCAAAGTACAATATTATCGATTGAATTTGAGGTCGCAACGGATAACGCAATTGTTATTTTGGGGGTGGTCAGAGAAAACTACGTCCTGACAGGAATCTAGCGCCGGTCGGCGTGGCCGTGCGGTTCTAGGCGCTACAGTCTGGAACCGGGCGACCGCTACAGTCGCAGGTTCGAATCCTGCCTTCGGCATGGATGTGTGTGATGTCCTTAGATTAATTAGGTTAATTAGTTCTACGTTCTAGGCGACTGATGACCTCAGAAGTCGTATAGTGCTGAGAGCCGTTTGAACCTTTTTTTTTTTTTTGAACGAATCTAGTCTTGTGCCAATGATTTTAGTAAAGGGGCAGCGTGATTAATATGATTCTATTTTCTTAGGTATGGTTTAAATGAGCAAGCCGAGAACGGAAATTACTTCGAGAAACAAAGTTAATTTTATTTTAATCAACATTAGACAAAAATTAACGAAGTTACTTCTTAACAGTCTTTTGAATGCACACTTCACTAATTCTGCTTTGAATTTTCATTTAACTATGGACAAAGATTATTCAACTATGCACATAGGTTATTTCTCCTTTGAATTGCAAGCCGTGTTGCCTTTGATTGGCATCGTCTTGTGGGGGAAAGGAAAATCTTGGAGAGCACGTGGTCACTACACTACTATGCTGATACATACACATGCACTAAGTTATCACTGAAATGCAAATATCGTAACTATTTCTCTATGCAGATTTTCTATATACAGTGATTGGACTCGTGGCTGGTATCTCCAGCGCGAAGTGTTTGAATACGAAACGATTCATCTTAGAAGAGCTACACTCGTTAATAAATTTTGAATAAGTTTTTAAACATCGACACACGCTAGCATAAATGTTCATCAATCGCTAAAACTGGCTACAAATCCCTTTATTAGCTTTGTCGGCGGTTGCAGTTTGAAACTATGGACCACGTGGCGGGTTGTAACGGAAATCTCGAACGGAGAAGATTATTCTTATATCGGATAAATTGAACAAAAATCAATAAATGGTTCTTGATTAATCAATCGAGAAAAAGCCTCTGATAAATAAATTGTTAACATTAAACATATTTAAACATTCGAATACCTTTGTCCTGATTTCGACGCAGCGCTCTGAAGGAACGTCTGGTCGCCTACCTGTCTTCCAAACAACTCCACGTAACTGTTGCGCGGCTCTTTCTCCCGAGCAGCGCGAGGTGGTGGGGGAGGCCCATCACCAATGTCTGCTAAGAAAAGGTTTTTTTTAGACTTTCGCACCTCTGGTCGATCCCTTCTGTTCCTGCTCTTTGCCTTCCACTGACTGTGTTAAAGTTGGTAGAAGATTCTGAGACCCATTACATCTCTGGTTCGTCTGCTACCACACTCAAAACATTGGCACCTGACCACGTACTTTAAGGAGAGGAGGGGAAATGTAAATAGGGACACAGGACGTGCATATTGTAATGAGAATAAAAGACTTTGATCCATAAGAGTTTCTACATGCATGTAATTTGGGGCTGAGATTGTAACTGAATTTGCGCTGATAATGTCTATCAGCTTATAGCAACGTAACGCTGATTTTAACTATGTAACGAAACCTGTTGTGACGTTACAACTTAAACTATCCAATCTTTGCTGGGACATGCAAGCATTAGATTAGTACTGGCCCATGTCATTAACTGCCCGTTTTTGTGTTCACTCCATTTCTTAAGGTCAAATGGTACCTGTAATAATCTGTTATTCATGTACATGTTAGGTGGGAAATTTCGAATAAAGATGAGTTAATTTGGGCCATTGTTCATTTAATAGTTAGATGATCTCCCTCTACATTATCTTTTGTAAGGTGCAGCACCAGTATCATGTACGCCACGGACACTCCTATTAACTGTCGTTGCCGGACATCTTTTATTAGATGCATATGAGCCCATTATTCTGTGAATATCGGCAAGTCCAGCCGACGCAGATGATTCTGATATCCTCAGGGGTGTGTAGAAATCTTAGCTGTGAGCTCACAAGGTAAACATCGGGGAAGGAACCCATGTCAAGTGACGAATTTTTTCCAACGAACTAACTTATACAGGAGGTGTTTGCTACGACCGTAACATTCAATGAAGCAAACATGACTCCCGGGTCACGGCACCACAGGGAACGCAGTCTTCATTGGCTGAGTATGGGTTTGGCGGAATTCAGGTTTCCTGAGATGGCGGTCTGGTAATCGCCACCGGCCCTCGGCAGTTGTTATCTCTGGACCTGCCTCGGCGATCACGGTGAGACGCAATGGTGGTGTGTCACATGGATCGGGCATCTCGGATTAACTACCCGGATCGCCTTCAAACTCGTGTCGTGCAACATGCTGATGGGGGTCGATGACTCTAAGAGTTGAAGCACTCGCTAGTGGGAACCTCTTTGGAACCTGCCGTACTTCAATTGTATAAGACTTATAAGGTAAGAGGGGCTTTTATTTGCATAGCTGTTCTTGCACATAAAATGCTACAAACAGGATGGCTGTGCTCCTTGCTGGCAGTAGCACACACTCATAAAGTAGGAATTTGCATAGCCCACCAAAGCTTCAGCTCACAAAAATTCCTATGATTAACAGGACACGTATGGTGTACATCAAAATGTGATTGGGATAAGAGACAAGAAGGAAGCTTTGAAAAAGCGTAGCCTTTCTACACATTTAAGCGATGGGAAGTAACTGCCTAAGTGCTGGTTACCCAGACTCAACACCAATGCTGGGAATAGCGCTGGTAGTAAGTGCCCTTGAGGTCAGCAAACTTTTACACAGTACAACCATAATTGAGGTGGGATTGTACAAAGGCTCCATAAAATTTGAGTAGACGTGCCCTGCGCACGCACCGTCTCATGTGGATTATACATCTTAGTATTGCAACTGCTTGGAGAGACCATGCTTCACATGTTTCAAAGGTGGCAAACAGCGTAGTTTTACATGAAATATGAGGCCCGGGAAGCTTACAGAATGATTAAAATTTAAAATAATGCCCTTCATGTTAATTTGTAGATGATTGAAAACATTTCTGAAAAGCATATATTTTCAGCATAAAATTTAAATCCAGTATTGTCGGCCATTTACGCGTATCTAGCGTCGTAACGGTTGGTTCCATCTGTCGTATGGTCACCGAGACACTGGAACACGAGGACAAAACTGGAAAATAGTCTACGGATAATCAACATTGTATAGGATTACTTACCACTTTTGCAGTACTATTAATACTTCTTAAAAAGAGGATCAAGAAACATTTTTTAAAAACAGGACCACGAAACACTAGTTTGCGGATATCATTATCTAGGATAGATCTGATAGGACATTACTGACGTTTTGCAAAGTAATGTGGAGTGGGAAGGAGTCAAGAAAACATGGGAGACTTTCACGAGAGAACCACACTTGAAGCTGTTCGTGGATGTTATGCCTCCATGTAGTGTAGTAAATAACTGACTCTAGCAGAGTGAGGTTTTCATGGGCAGATACCACTGAAATACACCAGAGAGCGGGTAAGCAACTTTATCGATTCTAAGATCCACACAAGACGACCGTTGAATGCAAGATATTTCCCAAGGAGATGATGAAGGCAACACTACTGTGACTGCATGTACGATCCTTTCCACGTTTAAAAATTACTGTTTAAATAGCTCCCTTCCACGATTCCAGGAAATGTCTTGTTTCAAATGTGAAATGAGAAAGATAGAAGATGACAATTATGTCAGTTTCATCTAGATGACCCATCATCTTGTAATAAACTCTGTTGCGACTTAGTGATGTGTCGCGTGCCATCTACAGTGTAAACTCAAGTTCTCGCACGGAGGAAAGGATGATTGTGAACTCAACACTATACCTGCCCCTACATGCTGGCGGAAACCATAGTCTAGTTGTCCCAAGAGGCACCATTCAGAAACTGGTTTGGCAAGTATTAACGTCTTGCTCCAAGATTGTAGAAAACCACCGTCGTACTTCTTGAGAATCCGTTTACAAGTAACTAATTTTAAAGAAAGGTAGTATAACTGGTGTTATTTTCAATTTTTATGGCAAAATTTTAAACAAGTACACAGTTTTTGATGGTTCTAGGCAGAGATATTCATATGACTACTCAGTGGATTTCGACTACCATGTGTTTAGGATTCGCTTACGGAATGTATCTACTGTTAACTTGCAGAGCTGGGGAGCTGTGCCCTGATACTGAAAGCAGCAGATCTGATGAGACGTGAGGGAGGGAAGCACTTTCTGATCTGCTCCGATTTCTCACAGTTTCATGGACTTATATAGTGGAAAAATTGCTTCACTTGATTCGTTTCTCTCTTATACATATGCACGATCAGGGAAAGGAAGTAGTACCGTGCTGAGAGTACCAGGACATTTGGAATCCATGGAAATGGAGACACTGGCATTGCAGGCTAGTAAGGTTTCGAGGGCACATTGTGGAAACACATGCTGTCCTGTTACGAGACGTTTCCTTCATTTTGAGCCAGAAAGTTATAAGACTCTGGGAGGCAGAGTTGTAGGTGGTGTTGGAAAATAATTAGTGGTCTGTATGATCATCTTTCCGGCCCGGCGATCCTTATCGCCGTCGTATACACGAAGTGGTGTTGACTGACCCTCCAGGGAGGAACCGACCAATGTGTGGAGCATATGAATTTCGAGAGAAAACATTTTGGCAGACAGTACTTTATGTTCGGTCGAGAGGATAGCAGCGAATTCAGTGGAGTGCCTTTGAAATTTATCTAATGACGAGACGAGTGTGGTACGCTTATGATCGACCAGCTGAATGTTTCGCCAAAGTATTTTAATACTTCCTTCTTTTTAGCCAGTTTTAAAAGCGCTTTTATAGTATGTATATGTCTGTGGGGAGAGGAGGGTGAAAAGGAACTGTTTTTATTTTACAGTTTTTCACTCGTTTTCGCATTTTAACAATATTCCTCTCCCCAGACTTCAATATGCCAGCAAAAATACAATAATCTTTTACAGTCTGACGAGAGAACGATATTTTGCATCGAGGTACTCACGACACGAACTATTGTCACCTGTTACATTGTGGATCAAGTTTTAGCAACAAAAACCATCACTGAGGATAGCACTTGTACCTTAAGTGCTAAATTATTTGCTGGATGTATTCCATTTTCTGCCTTTCTTTACTGTTCCGACACTAATGTTCCCTGTAGGACAACTGATGCCTTAACAGTTGTTGTATCATCCTGTTCCATCTTGTTTTAAGTGTTTTCCATGTGTTCCATGCGTCACCGATTCTCCAGAGCAACTCATCATTCCTTATATTACCAGTCTACCTGATTTTCAACATTCTTTTGTTGCACCACATGTCAGACACTTCGATTCTCTTTTGTTCCTGTTTTGTTCTGATTTCCTCTTGTTCTACGAATGTCCACATCCGGTTCCACTGATAAAATATCAATTAGCGACAGACATAGTTGTCACATTACTTGGGTCGTCCTGGAAGCTCGGAACGCCTGGAGAATTCCGAATATCTTGGACCATTTTACACCGTCAAATGCTTTTTCTACAGCCTTGCTTCCATTAACAAGTCCAACGTCACGACTGCCCGTCTGGTGACTTTAATTTTCGTTAACCCAAAGTGATCGGCATTAAGCAGAGTCTCAAATTTTTCAGTTCTTTGGTATATTATTATTGTACGAAACTTGAAAGCACGAGCTGTTAAGCTCCCACAGTTATCTGCTCTTTCATTTTCCGGAAGTGTGTGGAAGATATTTTTCTGAAAATCTGATGGTACATCGTCAGTTGCATAGATTCTACATCATCACGAGTATATATATATATATATATATATATCTTCGACATGTTTTAAGACAGAAAGTGGTTTACTATTTACCTTTCCAGCTGAAAATAAAAGCATAGCTAACCGCCAATCGTCGGTTTGTAACTGACGTGGCTGCCGCTATGTGTGTCCATATTGCAAGTACACAACTGGCTACTAAAATTGCTGCACCGAGGAGAAATGCAGATTATAAACTGGTCTTCATTGGACAAATATATTATACTAGAACTGACATGTGACTACATTTTCACGCAATTTGGGTTCATAGATCCTGAGAAATCAGTACCCAGAACAACCACATCTGGCCGTAATAACGGCCTTGATACGCCTGGGCATTGAGTCAAACAGAGCTTGGATGGCGTTTACAGGTACAGCTGCCCATGCAGCTTCATTCAATACGAAACCACAACGATACCACAGTTCATCAAGTGTAGTGACTAGCGTATTGTGACTAGCCAGTTGCTCGGCCACCAGTGACCAGACGTTTTCAATTGGTGAGAGATCTGGAGAATGTGCTGGTCAGGGCAGCAGTCGAACATTTTCTGTATCCAGAATGGTCCGTACAGGACCTGCAACATGCGGTCGTGCATTATCCTGCTGAAATGTAGGGTTTCGCAGGGATCGAATGAAGGGTAAAGCCACGGGTCGTAACACATCTGAAGTGTAACGTCCACTGTTCCAAGTGCCGTCAATGCGAACAAGAGGTGACCGACACGTGTAACCAATGGCATCCCATACCATCACCCTGGGTGATACGCCAGTATGGCGATGACGAATACACGCTTCCAATGGGCGTTCACCGCGATGTCGCCGAACACGGATGCGACCATCATGATGCTGTAAAGAGAACCGGGATTCATCCGAAAAAATGACGTTTTGTCATTCGTGCACCCTGGTTCGTTGTTGAGTACACCATCGCAGGAGCTCCTGCCTGTGATGCAGCGTCAAGGATAACCGCAGCCGTGGTCTCCGAACTGATAGTCCATGCTACTGCAAACGTCGTCGAACTGTTCGTGCAGATGGTCGTTGTCTTGCAAACCCAACGTGCCCATCTTTTGACTCAGGGATCGAGACGTGGCTGCACGATTTATTACAGCCATGCGGATAAGATACCTGCCGTCTCGACTGCTAGTGATGCGAGACCGTTGGGATCCATCATGGCGTTGCATATTACCCTCCTGAACCCACCGATTCCATATTCTGCTAACAGTCATTGGATCTCGACCAACGCGAGCAGCAGTGTCACGATACGATAAACCGCAATCGCGATAGGCTACAATCCGAACTTTATCAAAGTCGGAAACGTGATGGTACTCATTTCTCCTCCTTACACGAGGCATCACAACAACCTTTCACCAGGCAACGCCGGTCAACTGCTGCTTGTGTATGAGAAATCGGTTGGAAACTTTCCTCGTGTCAGCACGTTGTGTCGCCACCGGCGCCAACCTTGTGTGAATGCTCTGAAAAGCTAATCATTTGCATATCACAGCATCGTCTTCCTGTCCGCTAAATTTCGTTTCTGTAGCACGTCATCTTCGTGGTGTAGCAATTTAAATGACCAGTAATGTATTTCTCTCTGCTCTGATAACACCCAACGTCGGCCGAATCCATAACACGATACACAGGAACGAAAGGCGTCTTGTATTCTCCGTTTCAACAGTTGCTATTCATACTACAACTGTGCAACGTGATTATAGCCGACAGTACGACGCTGCGCCTCCTACGCCTCAAACGATACGACGATGGCACCAGCAGTTTCAATATAGGTTGGCTACGTAAGGGGAAATCCAAAGGTCGATACCGTAAGCAAGACTTAGAGCGCAGTACCACAGTTTAGCTCGTTGTACTAACTGAGAGTTTACTATTTCACGCACGTCTATCTGTTTTGGGGCGACGTTTGTGTTTGAAACCTTGCATCACGCAATTTCTACAACCCCTTCATGGAATGATAAACAACAACGTGTACGTGTATTGTACAGTCACCCACACTCTGGATACTGCCTATTGTAGATGTATCCCACTCTCTAGTAGCACATACCCATTACTGTTATGACACTCACATAGATCAATCTTCCCTAGCAACCAAACCTGTAGTCCTGTCGCGAAAAACCACATATATAACTAACGTACCGTGAAACACACTAATTTTACGCTCTGAGAGTATTTTGAAGTTTGACCGCGAGTGTGTCTAAAGGATTATAATTTCGATTTTGGTGAAATTAACAGAAAAACCAAACAGGTTTTAAACCTGGTAGTCCATGAAAATTGTAAAATCATAAATGAATGAAAAATTAACGGTCACCAGCCCAATTAGGCAAATTAATTTGGAAATATACATTTGAGAAAATTGACTATTAGTTATTGAAGTTACTTTCATTGAGATTTACCTTTGAATAGGATACAAACTGGCACCGTGCACTCTGTATTGTGTGTAGCATCAATTACCAATAACACACACACCAGTAAATTACGGGGAGCAAATTTGCACCAAGTTCGTACTAATGACAACCATACTCAAGAGCATTACTTAATCAAGTACTGAAATGTCACTGCATGAAATGCAGAACAAAATCTTGACATGTGGGTCTTCTATCTTGACTGAAATGAAAAAAATAAAGATGAATAACATCATAAATACGCTGTTCAAGCTCCTCTACATACAGTATTTTTCCTTAGTAACAGTAATACTTCTATCTTTTCTTAATACGTGGAGAATATGATGAGGACCCATAAACTAATATAAGAAGGTTGACTGAAAAATAATGTCTCCACCTTCGTAACTCTTCAACAGTTGGCAGCATTGGTATGCGGCAGGTACTGGCTTGTTCCGTAGCCTCTTCTCTACAGCTCCAGATGGCGGGAAGCATTGAACGGTTGCGTTGTTATCGTGTGAAGTAAGGAACCCTGCACAGACGGTCGATAAATGTGATTTAAGTAACATACAGTCATTGAATTCCGGACAGCAGAAGGTGTCACCCCAAAGGAGATTCATCAGAGAATGAAAGTAGTTTATGGTGATTGTGTTGATGTGAGTATTGTGCGTCGTTGAGCGGGTAAGTTTAAAGATGTTGAGGCGGGACCATCTGACCTGCGTGACAAACAAAGAGCTGGACGTCCTGTGACAGCAACCACCGAGTTTCACAAGCAAACTATTGACAGACTGATTCAGGACGATCGTCGTATCACTCACAGACAAATTACAAGCACAATCGGCATTTCACAAGAACGTGTGTGTCACATTTTTGCTTTGCTTGGCTATCGGAAGGTATGTGCACGATCGGTACCCCAGATGCAGAGTCCTGAAATGAAAGCGCAAAGACTTGAAATTTACCAGTAACTCCTTTCGCGTTACGAGAATGAAGGTGACGCCTTTCTCCATTCAATTGTGACAGGAGGCGAAACATAGGTACACCATTACGATCCGGAGACGAAACGTATGGAATATCGATACAAAGACTCTCACCAGAAAAAGAAATTCCTGACGCAGCCCTCATCTGGAAAAATCATGGCTTCAGTGTTCTGGGACGCAGATGGTGTTGTCCATGTTGATTTCCTTGATCGTGGAACAACAATAAATTCAGAGCGTTACACCACAGCGCTGCAAAATCTGAAACGACGGCTAAAAAGGGTCCGAAAGGAAAAGGGAAATGTTCAACCCTCGTAGTTTCACTAGTCAAAAATCTTTGTTTATTGAAATAGTAAAGAATAACTCTAAAAGATAATTATCAGTTAAATTCCTTGGCAAGACAATAAAATACAACTCTGGACTCAATTAACTTTCAAAATGGAATCTTTCATGATGAGTACCAAAAATACACTTTGTTTAAAATTCTGTGTAAATTTTTCTTTTAACAGTACTATCGTAAATCTGTTCATTAAAGATTTATATGTACTTTAACTTTAATTACCTACGAAGCAGAAATTCTTTGTAACAATATTTACATAATCTTGCACTTCATCCTACAAAACCATATTTTATAATCACTTGGACTAGTTCATTAACAAAGCATCCAAATGTTGCTCTTACTTGAACTTTTACTACTCCTTTTACTTTAAGCAAAAAATCACTTTTAAACACATGAATAGAAGAATTGTTCATTTAAATTAGGGTACTCGGTTTTAGTAGCACTTAGGTGAGGACCTGAGTAGGTTCATAATCAGGATTGAACTTCAGGTTCCAGAGACGAATTTATGTTTTATGTAATTATTATTGGAACAACACACAAATCAACTGCTCCATGCCCCTATACATTAGTTAACAGAATGTATGAAGTTTGTGAGGCAGGTTGCAGGATTGAACTTCAGGTTCCAGAGACGAATTTATGTTTTATGTAATTATTATTGGAACAACACACAAATCAACTGCTCCATGCCCCTATACATTAGTTAACAGAATGTATGAAGTTTGTGAGGCAGGGACGAAGATTGGTGGCAGGCGCAATGGCGGCCAACCATACTCACGGCTCTTGATGTGCGAATGCTCTATAAATTCTCATCTTGGGGTCGTATTTTCAACATATAAGAGCCATTCTATTATTCCGTGAATGCCCGAACAGCCAAAACGACATCTGAGGTAGACCCTTTCTCCTGCATCTTCCAGTTGCCTCTCTTAGCACCGTCGAGGTGTACCGTGCTAAGGCTAGCCACATACTGTGTGTCGGTCACACAAAGGAACCGCTAAGTTCGACCGCCAAATCCACCTTTTACATCTGGCCATGCCACTTTCGTTGCGGAGGGACTTCTCTACAGTGTTTACATGTTACAAATACAAGTGTCCTAAGCATGGAACAGTTTTCAACAAACGTACTCTTTTTTATATAAACACATTCATACTATAATAATTTAAAATTTCAACATACTCCTTTGCTTTTTTCATATATATATACGAAACTCTAATTTTCTTGCCGTACATCAAAAAGTTTAAACAACACAGAATACACATTCAATAAATTGCAGATAGACAGTTACATAAAATAAGCCTACTCCTAATTGACATAAGTGTTAGCCTGTGTCCGATCTGTCGGGTATGCTTCATCGCTCAGAACCATGGGAAAACCACTACAGCGTTCGTAGTGCCTAATGAAGTTTTGAGTCGGTTTCAGAGGAGCGATCGAGACACTGAAACAGAATACGAGAGTCAGATAACAGCAGTTTCGAAATTAGGTCAGGTCCTACTGATCTGCACAATGAATCGATGATACTCTCCGTCGACTGAAACTACTTCGAATTCTTTAAATGCAAAAACGAAATAAAGGTAACCTTTAATGGGCATTGGACGACACTGTGCCATGTTCTGCATCGGGACTCGTGTTTCATCTTGCTGAAAGAGTTTTGAGTGCAAAGGTCGAAAGCTATGCAGCGCCCTTTTACGAGATTAGCCTCATAAATGAGACAGACCAGAGTAAAGGTCATAGGTATGAGTGTGATGTTGGATTGCAGGACCTGAAAATGGGAGCGTACATTTATCACTACGTCTCATCGGTTATAGTCTTAGAATGCAAAACCGCTGCGTATTTTTATAGTACTCTCTTCGAAGCTGTTTGTCTAGAGAGTTTACGCTCACCAACATAAAACGCGATTTCGAATAAATGCAAATATAAATACAAAAAGGATTGTGAAAGCCTCTCATGAACTATTCTTTTAGCATCACATCTCACCAATAACAAATGCTGTGACTACAATGAAATATATTTTGCTACATGTCTGATAAAGTACACCAAAAACTATTACTGTGAAGGACGAGGATTGTCGTGTACACCAGCATAAGTCAGACCCTGGAACTATTTTGCTTATTGCTTTTCATGGGCCACAGCTCTTATACTGTCCGCAGAAACCAATGTAAATTTGGCAGTGAGTGAGATATAGTGGGACGTTCGAAGTTATCAGAAATTGTTGTTTAATCTGACAGATATATTTGTGAAGCGTCACTGTGACCGCGCAGTAGACATTGCGTAACTGTTCTGTTGCTGGACGTGAAGTAAGTTTATGTGAAAATAGCACGTAGAAATGACATCTTACTAACGGAAGGTGGTATGAGGGAAGCAGTGTTAAAACAACTCAATCGTGAAACTGACGTAGCAGTCTTTCGTAATAAAGCCGATGTTCCTGCATCAGTTATGGACAACGACAAACTCGACGGTCTGTCGAATCTACACGCATCGATGGAGATAATACATCATCCACTGTAAGAATAGTCATTAGTGGAAAACATGTGTCCCTAATACAAGAGGCATGCCAGTTGCCATTAACATTATAGTCCATATTTCAAGAGAGTGGAAATAATCAATGAATGGATTTGTGAGTAACACACAAAAAATTTCGTCTAATATGTGCATTTTACTAAATGAGTAGCATCTTCATCTACCTCAGCTACAAACAATGTCTTTAGTTCTCCATCATTTCCCGGTCTCATCATTTAAAAGCTTATATGAAGTTTTTTCCTTGCGTTCAGAAGTGAAATAAAATGTGTTTCGTATAAGAGAGTCCAATTTCGTTATAAAATATTCTGTATTCAGACATTTTCTCTAGCAAATAACGGCGGGTAACTGTGACCCTAGTGTGCAGTTCGTGTGACAGCTTCAGAGGTGTTTACAATTAGAGTTAATTTTCCAACGCAATTGTGAATTATGTTGACTAGTTTCCTGTTAAAGTTTCGTGATTACGTTGTGATAGCTAGTATCGTGGACTGCCAGGTAGAGCTACATGAGTGCACTGAGCACTGTTTAATGTGCCAAGAAATTAAAGGATCATGTTTCTAAGACTTCGTCATATTCCCCCATTTTGAAGTAGAAATTCGAAGAGCTGAGAAGTTATTACACGGTATAAGGCGGGGTTAGTAATATTACGAGCTGGCATCGCATTTCACGGCATTTCTGCCGAACGCCATCGTGGACGTGTCACTGAAAGGTTGACACAACTAACTCTCCCTATCCACATCTCACCAGTTCTCGTCACGTCTTTGCGACGTAGGCCAAAACCGCAACGCCCAGCGTTTCTCGATACGATAAGGCCTCAGGAGTGAATGAAACTTATCTCTTTCTCTGGAGATTTCACACATTAAGCAGTAGAAAACGAGTGTTTACAGCGAGAAGTGTAACAGGAAGACGTCTTGACATCCCTCGACATTGCTGACATCACTTGGACGATTGAGCCCTTCCTTAAGGACGTCGAAGTGATGCAACCTCATTGAACGTAATCTCATAGTGTGACTGATATGTAAAATGGCACCACTACGGACCCTTCAAAATCAGCCGACGAAATATAAATGTGATCCGAAGCATAAATGAGTGATTACGCTTTTCATCCCACCATTTTCGGGTCCAAAACTTGCCCGTTGCATGGATATGTGTGTGTGTGTGTGTGTGTGTGTGTGTGTGTGTGTGTGTGTGTGTGTGTGTGTGTGTGTGGTGGGGGAGGCGTTCTACCCATCAGCTGTTTTTGTTTATATGTTAATATATATTTGTTTTGATCATGGACCATATTTATATTCTAGAGAGAAAAACAAATGGTTGAAATGGCTTGAGCACTATGGGACTTTACTTCTGAGGTCATCAGTCCCCTAGAACTTAAGACTACTTAAACCTAACTAACCTAAGGACATCACACACATCTATGCCCGATGCAGGATTCGAACCAGCGACCGTAGTAGTCGCACTGTGCCAGACTGTAGCGCCTAGAACCGCTCGGCCACCCCGGCCGGCAGAGAAAAACAAATCAGGTGAATAGCAACATCATTTTTTTCTGGCTGACAGAAAATCCAAAATTCCACAATCGGTCCCGGGTGATTGTAATACAGCTACACAGAAAGTTTCCGTGTGGGCAGTAACTGCCATATGGCAGCGAAAATATGTAGACATTCTAACGCGTTAATGTTCAGCCGACTTACGTATAAATAAATTTGTTTCAATTTCGGCCATCAGATGCAAATCTGGCGCTGTACATTGTTTGTATGACGGTATGAAAACTACCTGTCGTCTAGGGGTGGCGTCTTTGAATAGTAATGTAAACGTTTTTGGTCCCAGGTTCGTACCATGCCACTGCATAAATTCTGAATAAAAATTGTCCGCAATGTCGGCCAAAGATGGTTCAAATGGCTCTGAGCACTATGGGACTTAACATCTGTGATCATCAGTCCCCTAGAACTTGGAACTACTTAAACCTAACTAACCTAAGGACATCACACACACCCATGCCCGAGGCAGGATTCGAACCTGCGACCGTAGCGGTCACGCGGTTCCATATAGAAGCGCCTAGAACCGCACGGCCACACCGGCCGGCCTCGGCCGAAGACTTCCGTCATAAGAAGTCAGCCTTATACTGCCAATAGGCTAATCAGAGAAGGCGGAGGAGCCGACGGAGGTTCAGGATACTCTCTTGCCCTAGAAGTGGGAAGTCAGCCTTAAAAGGAGGTAGAATCACCAGTGATCAACGGCATAGAGATTCAGAAGTCAATAAAAACACCGCATTGAAGAGGCATAACGTATATTCACAGAACATATGGTCTTTATCTGAAAAAAAAATGTCATAATGATCTCGCCATTGGCAGAAATTGCCAGACTATTCCTTCAGTCGGATATCCGGAAGGGGACTGCCAAGTGTGTGTGTGTGTGGGGGGGGGGGGGGGGGGAGGGTGGATGGTGACAATGAGAAAAAGATTTACTAACCGACGACAGGATGACATTGTACGGGTCGGGGATGGTAATGTCAGAAATTCGAATGTGGTAGGCAAGCTAGAAAATCTGAAAATGGAAATTCAAAGGCTCAATCTAGGTATTGTTGGGATCAGTGAAGTGTAATGGAAAGATGACATGGATTTCTAGTCGGACGAGTATAGGGTAATAAGAACAGCAACAGAAAATGCAACAATCGGAGCAAGATTCGCTATGAACGGGAGGTAGGACAGAGCGTGAGTTTCTATGAACAGTTCGGTTATAGGGTTGTTCTCATCATATTCGACAGCAAACAACCACCGATAAACGTATGTCAGCCATATATGACTACGTAACCAACATAAAATGAAAGGATAGACAAAGCATATCAAATACTGAATAGGTAATTCAGAACGTAAAGGGTGATATAAATTTAATACTTATGACGGACTGGAATGCTGTTGCATAACAATGGGTTACCGGCAAATACGGGCTTGGTAGCAGAAACGAGAGGGGAGAAAGACTGCCGTAAGTTTGGTACAGTAATAGCGAGTTCTCTTTTCAAGAATCGCAAAGAGGTATTCTTGGAAAAGGTCAGGTGAAATAGGAAATTTTCAGATATACATAACTGTCAGGCAGAGATTCCGAAATCTGATATTGGATTGTAAGGCGGACCTAGGAGCAGACCTAGACACACAACCCTAATTGGTAATCATGAAGTGCAGGCTGACGTTCGAGGCACTAAAGAGGAAGAATTAGTGCGCGGAGCAGTGGGATACGGAAGTGTTAAGGAATAAAGAGGTACGCTTGAAGTTCTTTGAAGCTATAGATTCTGCGATGATGAACAGCACAGTAGGCAGTTCAGTTGAATAAGAATGGAATACTCTAAAAAGGGTCGCAGAAGCTGGAAAACATAGGCATAGGTAAGGTAACTGAGAAGAAACCAAGGGCAACAGAAGAAATACTTCAGTTGATCGATGAAGGAAGAGAAGTACAATGACGTTCAGGAAATTCAAGAACGCAGAAATAGAAGTCACTTAGGAATGAGATAAATAGGAATTGCATGAAAGCTAAGACGAAATGACTAGATTAGAAATAGGAAGAAATAGAAAAAAGATATAATTGTTGAAAAGACTGACACAGATTGTAGAAAAGCGAAAAGGACCTTCGATCAAATTAAAAACGAGGGCGGATAAGCGTAAACATTACACTGAGTCTGTGGACTTGTCTGATGACGTGACAGAAGATCAAACAGCAACCGATATGGAAGACATAGTAGATCCAGTATTAGAATCAGAATTTAAAAGGCCTTTGAACGATTTTCGACCAAATAAGTCAGAAGGGATATCTCACATTTCATAACAATATCTAAAACCATGGGAAGGAGTGGAAACAAAACGACTATTCACGCTGGTATGTAGAATGTATGAGACTGGTGATACGCCTTCAGACTTTCAGAAAAACATCGAGAACAGCAATAGCTGACAAGTTCGAGAATTATCTCCTAGTTAGCTTAACAGTTCATGCACCCAAGCTGCTGGCGAGAATAATATACAAAAGAATGGAAAAGAAAATTCAGGATGTGTTAGATGACGATGCAGAGACAGTTCTCACTATGCGATTGACAATGGAATCAAGACTGAAGAAAAACCAAATCATGTCCATAGGATTTGACGCGTTCGACAGTGTAAAATTGTGTAATATGTTCGAAATCCTGAGAAAAATAGTGGTGAGCTGTAGGGAGAGACCGGCAATGTGCATTATATTCAAGAATAAAGAAGTAACAATAACATTGAAAGACCAAGAAAGATGTGCGCGGATTAAAAAGGATATAAGACAGCTATGAAGTCTTTGGCCTCTGACGTTCACTCTATACATCTAAGACGAAATGATTGAAACAAAATAATGGTTCAATGGTGGGATTAAAATTCAAGGTGAAAGGATATCATTGTCAAGATTCGATTTTGCCATTGGTATCCTCAGAATATGGACTGAGCGTAAATAGAAGACAGACAAAAGTAATTGGGATTAGCAGAAATGAGAATAGAGAGAACCAATTACGATGTTAATCATCGTAATTGGTGATCACGAAGTAGATGAAGTTAAGGAAATCTGTTACCTAGGCAGAAAAATAGTCCATGATGGATGGCGTAAAATGGACACAGAGAGTAGTTTATCACTGGTAAGAAAGGGCATTCATGGCCGTGAGAAGTCGACTGGTATTAAACGTTGGTTCTAATATGAGGAAGAAATTTCTGAAAATATACGTTTAGAGCACAACATTGTATGGCAATGAGACTTGGACTGTGGGAAAACCGGAGCAGAAGAGAATCGAAGCATTTGAGATGTGGTGCTATAAAATAATGATGAAAATAGCGTGGCTTGATAAGGTGATGAATAAGGACGTACTCTAGAGAATCGGCGAGAAAGGGATATATGGAAAACACTTACAAGCAGAAGGGACAGAGTGACAGGATATCTGTTAAGACGTCGGGGGATAACTGTCATGGAATTAAACTGAGCTGCAGAGCGCAAAAACTGCAAGGAAGACAGAGATTGGGATATATCCAGCAAATAATTGAGGACGTATTCGCAAGTGTTATTCTGAGATGAAACTGTTGTCCAGATGAGGAACTCGTGACCGACTGCATCAAACTAGTCAGAAGAAGGTTGAGTCAAAAAAAAAAAGAGAATTAAAACTGCTCTGTCACTTGACAAGCCATAATGTGAGTGAACAATACGGTTATCGAGAAGATAGACAGTGCAAAGTTAGTGCAACTGTTTGTTAGTGCAACTGTTTGTTAGTGCAACTGATTTATTTTAACGGCAGTTGTCACAATGCAGCAGAGGGAGACTCAAAGGTCTGTGCAGAGGCCCGATGTCATAAAATGGTTTAAAGAAGATGATAGTGAAATCTGAAAGCACGGGTGAGCTTGGTGTGGCAGCTGGGAAGAAGGCGTCGTATCCCGGTGAACATTATCGACGAGGTTGCTGTTGCTGTAACTGAACATGCAGCCCATTCCCCGGGTAGCGCTAATGTTCGTACAGTGTCGCGAAAAATATCCATCCCCTGGTCAGCAGTACGGAAAGTTTTGCTGTCTGTTTTACACTGGTACCGTTACAAGATCCAGACGGTGCAGCAACTGAAACCTCATGATCTATAACAACGGTCTGAACTTGCACTTCGATTTTGGCACGGATCGAAGTTGATGACATGTGGCCCAGCAACATTCTATGGAGTGTCGAGGTACATTTTACACTACAGCGTGCAGTGAATACACTGACCTGCCGAATTTGGGGTACTGTTAAACCGCCTGTTGTGCAGGCAGAGGCACTGTACTCACCCTGTGTGACTGTATTGGGTGGATTCACAAGCATCTTCGTTCTCTGTCCATTATTATTCTGCACGTTATTGACACCAACTTGGACAGCATGTTATTTCTGCTTTGGAAGAGCGCAACTGTGTGGAACCTACTGTTTTCATGCAAGTTGGGGCAACCATGTTGCTCACCCAATGAAACATCTACTTAATACAACGCTCCACGAACGTGTTATCTTCAGAGGTTTTCCAGGTGTGCATCATGCAAGAACACGTAATCTGGATCCACGTGACTTTTGGCTTTGGGGATATGTAAAAGAAAGCGTTTACGAGGGATACGTTGCTCAGATTCCACTGGAATTGCTGATAGCATGTTGATCACGTCATTTTACAGATGCAGCATCTCGTCGGTGTCTCCGATGATCATACTGAACAAATTTTGTAAGCGTTGGTTAATAATAAAATCAGCATCATGCCTTTTTTACTTGTTTTACCTTTTCTGCCCACATCCTTTCCTAACCTTTTACATTGGGAAACATTTCTATACTTCTTCGTTGCATTAATAGCCCATGATTTGCACCTGGTGATCAAAATAGGAACTAAACTTTTTCCGTCATAATTCAGTTCCGCATTAACACATTAGAATATCTATCAAGTTTCGCTGCTATACGATAATTATAGTTGACATTGGACCACTGTAAGTAGCTAACTGACAACTGTTGTTGCTGTTCTTACGTTGAGCATATCGCTATTAGGCTTTAGTTAATTATTCACCTGATCTTTTTTAATCTCTTCGCCTGTAAAAATGGCAAATGACCGAAACTGGTAGAAATGAAGGTACAAATAAAAACAGATGATCGTTAAAATAGATTTTTTTACTTAACCGCTGTTGAACGTCTCCTAAGAGAATCGCAATACAAAGATGCTCATTCAGCCTAAACGACGATGGGATAGGCAAACCATTCCGTTTTGTATGCGTCCAGTAAGCATTACCGCCATTCAACTTATTTGTTTCGATGTACGATCAAATCATGCTCCAGAGAGTTGTCGCATCGTACCGTGTGTTTCTTTCTTGTGTTGTCGTCATTGTCTTCAGTGCATGGTAAATATTCTGTGAATAAGCTGTGGCTCACCCCAGCGCCGAGGAATTAGAACGTTTGTTTTAATTTACTGCATTGTGAAACGGAGGCAGCTGTCTTCCCCTGAGGCTAGCCAAGACGTTTCTCTGTTTGGGGACAGCAGCTCACAGCATTACATTGTAAATGTGATAGGCGTGTCACACTGTGGTAGGAAGGATGCTGCAACGATATCCAGAGATAGTCCCCATTACACGATGTCGAGGTTGAAACCGACTCCACTGAGCTACATTATGGGAGGCTTAGACTACTGGGCGGAGGGCAGTCGGGAACTGATGAGTAACAGCTTTAGCCCTAACAAATCACCACGCTGCTGTTATTTCCCAAGTTGCGTCAACGCAGACAGTTCAGCAATAGTTATGAGAACTGTGTATACACCTATGCAAGTCAATGATGGTGACCAACTTTACATGTGCCAAACTTGAGAAAAACACATTTGGTTGCTGGATTACAGTTTTCCAGACAGCATGTGGAGTGTACAGAGACTCCACTTGTTGGTTTCTAGGCCAACCCTTTGGATAACGAGCAGATTTAAAAATTCGGGTAGCACGTGCTACTACAGCAGCATAGTGTACTCATCTGTTTCTATTGAGGCATGTCCAAACCCTTTTCAGGGCAAAGGAAGGTACATCTGATTTTAAGGTTAGGCATTTAAGGTCCTTTGAGCCGTTTAAGGTTAGCCAGTTAAATAAGCTTAATTTCTTTAAATAATTTCAATGCATTTACAGTAACAGGTTATACCACCGCTAGTGGTAACAAAAACATCGCTTCAGCTATTGCAGCTGTGGCACGAAGAACTGATATGGACCTGGGGATGTTTTCCAAATATTTTGTAACACATTGGTCAATTCCTCAGCTGTTTTCAACTGAGGATTTATGTAGCTTAGCCTTTGACTCAACAAATCTCACACACGTTCAACTGTATTTAAGAGAAACCAGTTGGCAGTCTATTCTATCACTGTGATACGCACTGCCTTGAGACACTCTCTCATGACCCAGCCAATTTGAGGCCAATCGTTGGCTTGCGTGAGTGTGAAGTGTGGCCCAAATGCTATAGCTTCTCGATTGGCATACAGTTCCACTATCGCATTCCTGCAGAGACGGGCATTCAGTGTTGGAGGTGGCATGACGACGAGGGGCGTTTTCCTGCTTGCCTTGTGGCCTTCCCAAATCATGACAGATCTTCCACTGCAGAAGTCCACCAGGAAATGATGTTTGGATGACTCTTCACCTGCAAATAGTTCCATGAATCCTGCTCTAATCACCCTACTTTGCGCATTAAATGTGAAGAGCACTCAATGTCTACGCTCCGTAGTTCCCTGTACGTGCTGTCTTGCAATCTGCAGCCTGGTCACTTGATGATCAGAAGTCAGTTTCGTCACCTTCACTGACTTGTAGTGACGAATGCACAGTTCCTGCAATTATCACTGAACAGTCTTCCACGACACTGCCTGACCAGTAGCAGACACATGGGGACTGGCTGGAGTCTATGTTGTCACTCACCAGTACCAGTATGCTCTGTGCCCAGTAGTATGATTCATGTTTGGTGTAGTGCAATGACGACAGCGCTGGCCTGGACATCACGCAGTAAGACCTGTCTCCTGTTGCCACTGCTCCATCCTTCTTTCCACAATCTGTGGCGTATCTAGCATGTTCACAGTGTATTGTAGTAACATGTCATCTCCGACAGAGCAATGGTTTGGTTGGCCACAGCAGAAGACTGCAGTCTCTGTACAATAATGTAGTAAAATGAAACAATCATCGTAATTCATGTGCATAGACGTAGGTCAAAGATTAAAGTACACGTCATGATTCACAGAGTTCTGACTCTTCTCTGGAAACAATGACGATAACATGAGAAAAACATACACCACGCTGTGTGATAGCTACCTCACATTGACTTGATTATGCATCCAAACAAAAGAGCTTAGTGGCGCTACCCCACTGCTGCACTAGTTCTTACTGGATACATGTGAAATATGAGGGGTGTCAGAAGGTTTGCCTATATTGTAGGCGTTTAGGAATCAATGAATGTGTGTCTCAAACCAGTTCCCCGACAAAGGTGCATAGACGGCACTGTTAGCGTTGCCGAACTGTGGGGTCTCAGCGGGACCCTCTGCATTTTCACACACATGTCTGCCAGTGTCGAACCCCTCAGTGCAGCCGTCACTGGTGAGCATGAGAAAGGAGGAATGAAAAAGCATAAATACACTTTTCACTTTCAGGTCACTTTCAAATTTAGTCGAGTGGTTTGGAATGATTTCTCTATGCATACCACACAAAACTTTCGGTCACACTACACCCCAAAGGGACCCGTGGCCAGGGGACACTGACCCCTTGAAGGCAGACCTG
The DNA here is from genome assembly GCF_023864345.2 of Schistocerca serialis cubense. Taxonomy (NCBI): domain Eukaryota; kingdom Metazoa; phylum Arthropoda; class Insecta; order Orthoptera; family Acrididae; genus Schistocerca; species Schistocerca serialis. The sequence continues at coordinate 644,520,604 of NC_064638.1, read as the reverse complement.
TGGTGCTGACCGAAGTGAAAGCAGTACAAATCGCTTGATCATTTAACCTCTTCCAAGATGCACATGCTTAACCTGTGCTACGCGTTTTGGCATGTACATTAAGCATTTTCAGCAGCTGCAGGTGTGGAGAGGCTTAAGATGCCTTTCTGTCTGAGCTTGTTCTTTTTTTGTGTGTCTTTAGTTTTATGAGTAGTTTGATGCAGATCGCCATGTAATCTCCTCCTGTGCCAAACTATTCACCTCATAGTAGTACTTCCAACCTATGTCCTCAATTACTTGCTGCATGTATTCCAATCTGTGACTTTCTCTAAAGCTTTTACTCTCTGCAGCTCCCGCTACTTCCACTGAATTTATTCCCCGATATCTTAAAAGTTGTCCTGTCACCATCTCTTTCTCGTCAGTGTTTTCCATATATTCCTTTCCTCTCCAATTCTACGCAGTACCTTCTCATTTCTTATTATATGTCCACCTAAATTTCAACATACTTCTGCAGCGCCACATCTCAAATGCTACGACTTTCCTCTTTTCCGATTTCCTCACTGTCCATGTTACACAAAAATACAGTTATGTGGCCTACATGTACATTCTCAGGAAATTCCTCCTGAAATGAAAGCATATGTTTCAGAGTAGTACACATTTATTGTGCAGGAATGCCCTTATTGCCAGTGCTAGTCTGCTTTTGATATCCTCCTTGCTCCGTCTGTCAAAGGTTATTTCACTACCTAGTAGCAGAGTTTCTTAATCTACTTCCTGATCATCAATCCTGATGTTCAGCTTCTCACTGTTCTCATTTCCACTCCTCATTGCATTCATATTTCTTCGATTTACTGTCAGTCCATATTCTGTACTCGTTAGATTGTTCATTCCATTCAGCAGATCCTATAATTCTTCCCTTTCACTTAAGATAGCAATGTCATCAATGACTCTTATTATTCCTGTCCTTTGACTTTGAATTTTAATTCCACATCTAAAACTTACTCTTAATTCCTGTAATGCTTCTTCGATGTACACCTTGAAGAGTAGGGCGAAGGGCTCCCTGTCTTGAACCCTTAGTTGTGGGGGTGTCGATGGTCGACCCTGGGACTCCAGATGGCCGAGCTGAAGCCGGGACTCACTGCGCCGCTTTTCGTCAGGAAGCCGAGCAAGTTCGATAATGTCAAGGTGCTGTGCAGAGTGATACAGTGGTATTTGGAAGCATTTCTTTCATCGCTTAATTTACAGTGTTTCACTGAGTGTAGTGGAGCATCGGTGTGTTACCCGCGCACTGACCCGCAAGTCCATCTGGCTCAGCAACTCCTGACCTGCCTACGCTATGCCAACGCTGCTGCTGGTGTCAACAAGGCGGCTCAGCTGTAAGTCGGCCGCGCTCTTTCCGGTCACCGCCCGCGATTGCGGAGACTGTTACCGTCCCTGGTCCTCGCCACCCTCCACCCCGTTTGACCTGCTCTGTCCGACAATGGGACGAAGGTGGTTGTACTGGTCACCTGTGGCCCTCGGCCGCTGCTCCTCCCAGGACAGGACCGGACTCGAATCCGCGCCCTCCTGGACACCGTGCAGCAACTTGTCGCTAGTGATGCTTGCCGGATGGCAATACCCGCCGCCGACTCTGGCACTGCCGCAGCGCTGCCGCGCCTCCTGTGGCGCTCGCCTCGCCCGGACCCCAGTACGCTAGCTGGGAAGAGAACGTGGCCCATCCTGGAACAGCTGCAGCCTGCTGTCATTGCCCTCCTTCAGGCAGACCGTGCAATCTCCAAGTACCTGGCTGCCTTTCCGTTCCGCACCGGTGTTGCTTCCCCAGAGGCAGAAGCAAGTACATAGAAATAAAGAACAGGTTACACAGAATATTTACAACATCGCTGCCAGACTGGCCCCTATAAGCGTAGACCAGCACAGGTCCGAACCGATTCTCGACTGATCTGGCACACATGTGTCTCTAGCTAAAAGTACCTATTTAAACTGCTTTTCCCCTCGCTTCTGAGGTAGTGTCAGATAGAGACGGACACTACTGCACGGATAAATTCCCAGACGTCAGCCATCTACAGATCGCCACTTGGCTCTAGCCTAGTACCTCGCCTCATATCACAATAAGTTCAAGCAACGATGCGGTTTGCTGCCTCGTTGTTGCTTCACATAAAGAAAATCATGCCCGCGATACCGCCGCCGCAGCACCGATCTCGCGAGTGCCATGTCTGGATTGCCTGGCCTACTAGGTGTCGACTGTTACAACACTCTGCCAGCGGCCTCAGATTCCATCCTCCAACCGCACCTTCATTGACTTTTAATAAAATATCCTCTTTCGTACGACTAAGACTAATACTAGTGCAGCACCTTTTTAATAAAGCACTTCGTTCTTGGTCTTCTGTTTTTATTATTCCCTCATGACTCTCGTACATATTATATTTTGTCTGTCTCTCTATACAGATTACGAATGTGTTTTGAGATTTCTTTAGTACTGCTTCCATTATCAACCGCAATGTCAGAACTGCCTCTGTGGTGCCTTTATCTTTCCTAAAACCAAACTGAGCGACTTCTAACACATCTTCAACTTTCTTTTTCATTCTTCTGTGTACTATTCTTGTCAGCAACTTGGATTCATGAGCTGTTAAGGTGATTTAACTCTCACACTTGTCGGCTCTTGCAGTGTTCGGAATCGAGTGGATGATACTTTTCCGAAAGTCATATTGCCTCTAGATTCATATATTCTGCACACCACTGAATACTCTTTTTGTTACCACTTTCTCCAATGATTTTAGAAATTGTGATGGAATGATATCTACCATTTGAGCCTTATTTGATTTTAAGTCCTCCAAAGCTCTTTTAAACTCTAATATTGAATCCTCTATCTCTTCTATGTTGACTTCGGTTTCTTCTTCTGTCATATCAGACAAATCTTCCCCTGGCTGGCCGGTGTGACCTAGCGGTTCTAGGCGCTACAGTCTGGAACCGCGAGACCGCTACGGTCGCAGGTTCGAATCCTGTCTCGGGCATGGATGTGTGTGTTGTCCTTACGTTAGTTAGGTTTAATTAGTTCTAAGTTCTAGGGGACAGATGACCACAGATGTTGTCCCATAGTGCTCAGAGCCATTTGAACCATTTGAACTTATATCTTGATAATCTGCCACTGTGGCAGCAGTAACCGACCTAAGAACTGGTTGTGTTGTATAGGCGCCGTATTCTGCCTGTTTACATATCTCCGTATTTGAATACGCATGCCTGTACCAGTTTCATTAGCGCTTCCTATAACTACGAGGAGTAAATGTGCGATAGAGTGTTACAATAAAATCATAATTCAAAACATAAACTAAAATAGTAGCGTGGAGCCGATGTGTCATCGAAAATTTTTTGTTGGTGACTTGATACCACGTCGCGCGCTCCGTGAGTGGCAGAGAGTTGTAATGTATTGTTTCCCACTCTCGCGGTCAATTGACAGTTGAGTGTTTGGTTTCTGACATGTTAGGTGGAACTGCCCACAGAAGGGAGCTGTAAAAATTTTTCGCCCTCGGTGGCAGCGTTACGGGGACCTTCGAGGCCACATAGCCGTATTCCAGAATAAATCTCGATACATGGGAGAGCTTTGTCGCGAGGTACCCCGTTGATATTGGTGGGGTGTGAGGGATCGTCATCAGTACCTCCAGGGAGGAGTCTTTCTCGTATAGAGGGCAGCTGCCCATACTCCGACTTTAACCGGTCCCAGTCCTCTATCGCTAACGAGGAGAGTGAGAGTGTCATAATGTACTATAAATACGTGTACGTGGATAGGAAATAACTTAAGGTCCCCTGAAGTGTGAGACCTGTCACCGCCGGTAGGTGGGGGACGTGTGCCTCGTGACTGAGTTTGTATGTCACATAGAGGTTCGGCTATTCCACACGTTGCAGCTGGTTCAAATCCGAGAGCAGGTTCTGGTGCATCTTCATGCGTACAACTGTACTAACCGTCGATAGCTTGCTACCGCTGTCCCCCCACATGCTTCGTAAACGTGACTCTAAAAAAATCTGAGTTCAGTAAATGACGGGAGGGAGCTGACAGCGCTCGCCTCGAGACCGCGTCAGATATCCAGCACCGTCGACTTTTTTATGTTCAGAGGAATGCCCGCAGTCTGTTTATATCGCTCGATGCAGTACAGTATGCTGCGGATTTCATCGGCGGAACGAAACAGCAGATGATGTCAAGCATGTTGATGCCAGATAGCCTACGTGCAGACCACCGATGGGTAGCTCGAACGCGATTGCATGAAGGTCTGGAGACGTCTTGAGGCGTATGGGGCCCACCGACGGTGCGTTGTCCCGGACCTAAGCGCTGGGGCCGGAGATTGTTGATGACCCTTGAAATCCCATCAGCTGTAGCTGTAAGTTGTGGTGCACTCTGTGAAAGGCCCAACTGAAATCGACGGAGGCAGCCCGAAGCGATCCGTATTAGGTCACTTTACGTCCCTGCAGTCGCCGGTGACCATTTGTACGTTGCCGTAGTCCCTTGCAATGCCTGTTCTGGTGGCGGTCTGCTAAAAGCATGGAGAAGATCTTGTAATCGGCGTCCAGCATTGTAAATGGCTGATAATCATTGACCAATTGCACTCTTGCTGGCTTGTGTACTCATATGAGAAGTCCTATGACGAAGGAAGGTGGTATTGTGCAGTGTGGGAAGATATATTTAGGAACATTCTTGCCCAGTGCGGCATCATGATGTCACGGAAGGTTCGGTAGGACTCGTCGGGTAATCCATCGGACCCTGGAGACTCACTGACCTCCCTTTCTCCAAGGCATCCAACACCTCCTCACAAAGGATTTCCTACGTTAATTCCGTCGCCGTTGTCTTGTCGATAGCGCCACGCGTGCCACTTATTGTAACACATTCGTTATGGCCTCGTCGTCTACGGCTCTTTCCTGAGAAAGATGACAGAAATAATGCTCCATGGCTTTCACTAACGTTAATCGTGTCGTACTGGAGCGCCCCTCTTGCGTCGTAAGACGTATGGTCAACTGTCGGCGGTATCGGCGCCTCGGTGTTGGGAATGGGGAGGGGGGTGGGGGGGGTGGGGGGAGAGTCCTCTGCATCTGTTCAGTCGTGTCGTCGGGAGCAAATCACAGTGCCTTCTAAGCGGCGCGTCATCAACGATAATAAGCGAGACTTGGTTCCGTGTCGTCCTAGCTGTCTGCCCCCGCCATGGGGATAGAGTGTCAAGTTCCCGCAGATATCACAAAAATAGTACAGGGTCTGCCGGCGCCACGCTGCCTGTCCTTGCCAGACTACATAAGTGTCTTGCCGACTGCCGGTTTGGCGCAGAGGAGCCACCACGCCAAAGACGAATACTATCATGACATCGTTCGCATATGGCCCACATTGCGGTGACTTGTCGACGGCAGTCAGCGTCCTAAAGTTGTGTTTCGTTCATCTTTCAAGGAGGAAGGAGATGCATCCTGCAGATGTACCTACTGTAGTGAAAAGACCTGGGACAAACGTTCGGCGGGCACCAGTCTCTGTGTAAGACATTGTGACACATATACGCGATCCAGTATGCTAGCCAAATGACTGGTAAGATGCTGGACCCCAGAGCTTTCGTTGTGTACCTTTTCCCCTGTGTCGCACAAGTGAAGATGGTGGATTACTACACCCGGTTCCGCAGAATGCGTGTAGTGTGTCGCTTTTTCCTTGGGATGATGAACGCGCGTAAAATATTCGGCGAAGACGCTAAGTTGCTACCGTCCTTTAAAAAATGGGACAATGTCAGCTGAGCAGAACATGGTCCAGTCACGACGTTTGCTGGTGCCCGATGGTGTACAAATATTAATTAATTGGGTGTCAAGTGTCGTGACCGCTAATCCTCATGCTGAGGGCATTTAAGTGATGTCGATGGCTTCCAATACCGTCACGTACTAAAATCGCCACGCCGGTGTCAATGGGATGGCCAAGTGTCACATACGTTGCGTAGCCACAATAGTTCGGGACAGCAGTCGTTCGCACTTCTTGCAGGAAAGCAAAGTCAACTCCTGTGTCTCCCATAGTTTCTCTCAGAAGCTGGATGTTGGCAGGAGAGCTAATCCTGTTGATATTCATCGTGGTCAGGTGGAAAGCTTCGCGGTGCGTAGGTTGGACAGGGGCTATCCATGGTGATAGAAGCGATCGTGTCGAGTGACGTCACACCGCGGCCCTCCCGGTGTTGTTCAGACCCCAGTGGGCCTTGCTCAGCCGGCGTCCTCGGCTCACGATGTGGGCGCGGAAGTCTGTCCACGCTCCATGAAATCATGGTGGGTGAGAGGGATTGACCGAACGGCATCGCTGCCTACACTGGAATCTTCCTGTTGTTGACGGTTCGCCGGAGAGGACTGGCAGAAGGATTCCGCAGGCACCGCCGTCCCTTCTGCAGGGGTGGAGTCGGTGGTTCAAAAATGGCTCTGAGCACTATGGGACTCAACTACTGAGGTCATTAGTCCCCTAGAACTTAGAACTAGTTAAACCTAACTAACCTAAGGACATCACACACATCCATGCCCGAGGCAGGATTCGAACCTGCGACCGTAGCGGTCTCGCGGTTCCAGACTGCAGCGCCAGAACCGCGCGGCCACTGCGGCCGGCTTGGAGTCGGTGGCAATGATAACCTCATGATCGGCGTCTTGCAAAATCAGTTCTTCTTCCTCCTGCGAGTGGGAACTGCCTTGTTCCATGTGGTCCTACGGTGTCGTTTGCGACGTTTCGGATAACGCTGTTTTCGTGTGTGGTCTTCCATGTCAGACGATGTCATTGACTCATGCCTCGCCAGCACAAAAGTTTCCTGCTGTCGGCGGTGCCTGCAGTGTACCATGGTATAGATGGCGTTGGACGTAGTTCGGCCACTGGCCAGTGTTCCTGATCGGCCAGGTGTCGGTCTGTTGCGTCTAGACAGAGGAGACGTCGTGAGCACGTCCGAGTAACCCAGTGGTAGGATCGTCAGCGTCGGTGGATGTGCCACGTACTGCCGAGGAAATTGTGTGATCCAATGTTAGAGGCAATCGGAAAGTAAATGATCTTTCTTGCCGCATCTGGAACCCTGTTCAGGCTGGCCGTCATAAACAACGGCCCGGCAGCCGTCTGTTTGAAGGTATGATGTCACATGCTGTCGGAGTTAATTGCGGACGTGGTGTAATCCGTTGGGGGTCGTATACGTCATAAATTGGGTGCACTTTTCTGTCATGTGTTCGTGTATTTTATCGTAGGGGTGGAGCGCCACCAGGACATCTGCCACCAGAAAGGTTGTCCAAATGCGCGTATAGTCCGCAATCCCAGTCCGGCATGAGCCATAAGCAGCCCCAATATTACCAGTATTTCCGTCATCGTGGCAGAAGCGTAGTCCTTGTTTCATGTCTCGAAGAACCCTTCCTCATGTAGCGTCGATAATAAATTTCATATAGACCGTATTACTTACGATCGAAAAGTGAATGCCGACGAATTCCGCAGCCGGGATCTTGGCCACTTCCTTTAAAAAGCGCTCACATTGAGTGCTTTTGGTCGAGCAACGTAGTTTCTAAAAGCAAGTCGCAGTGTTGATTTTTGGCACTGATTCGCTATGACCTCGTTGCACTACGGTATCACGTGCAATACTGAGACGTTACGTTAGTGTTGCCTGAAGGAAATAAACAAGGCGAGCGTGCCCACGATGCAGGCGGGAACCTTTGTACAACACGTTCGTTCTGCTCGGCCGCTAAAGCCGCAGTAACTACACTGGCGTCCAAAGTTAAAACGACAAAAGGAAAACACGCAAGGCTGCGTTTATTTTGCCACAAAACAGTATAAACAGGTCCTAGTAAACTAGAAACAATGTAATGAATACAGAATACAAACAATTGCAATATGCATAACGGTAGACAAAACTATTCTTCGTTTTGAATGTGCTCAGTATGGGGTGTGACCACCTCTGGCAGCAATACAGGTCTGACAACGACGTGGCTTGCTGTGAATGATGTTAAATTAAAACACAAATAACCAGTAGAAGAAAATTTAAAACAAACATAAATAAATCATTAAGTAGACCTGCAATACTAATGGTAGAAAAAAATCGGCATAAATCAGTTCTAAATCGAACATATTAATCTGTCAAAACAGTAATTAATTAATATTAATCAATGTCTTGTTGAGGCAGTAACACCCACTCTTTCTGCAGAGCTGCTCGCAGTCTTGGAGAGCTGACGTGATGCAAGGCATCTGGAGAGTGTGCAGTGTCTTCCATACTCAAGAAAACATCAATCAGCCGTGCTCTATGAGATCGAACATTACCGTCCATCAATAGAACGCCTAGGGCGATAGCACCTCGCAACAATTGCGAATGATGTCCCAAGATCTCGTCACGAATTTTGACAGCAGTTAAACTTTGCCGATTCACCCGAACAATTGCATGAAGGGGGGTTAGTATGGTAAACATAATATTTGCCAAAATCACTAGCGATCTCTTTCCGTAACATTTAGGTCCCAAAATAGTGTTCCACGTTCCCTCCAGATGCGAATCTATTGGAAATTACTCTCCAGAATAAATCGGGACACATCTGTGAAAACAGCATTGGGACACTGCTCGACCTAGTAGGTGGCATGTTGTTCACTCCGCTCTAGATGTTCCTTTCTCTGAAGACGCTTCAGAGGTAGACATACAGCATGCCTCCGACAGTAAAGGCCACAATGCTGAAGCCTTCTGCACATCTCTTGCCTCGATATAACACGTCCAGTGGATGCTGCTAACTCACAAGCCAATTGTTGTGCAATACTAAGACGGTAACGACGTTCTCTTACAGCCAAATAACAGTCCTCTCTTCTGAAGTCACACGTAGTCGGCCCTGCCCTGGTCTTCGGGATAGTTTCGGTATTTACAAATTGTCGCCAAATCCGAGAAACAACAGAAGGATCTGCATTAAGCCATCGGGCAAAATCATTTTGCGACTCAGGGATTGTGAATTTGGGGCTCTCGACAAACACTACCTCCTTCCACTGGTGCCATGACGTCATCGGTAGCATAGTTATCCGTTGACGGGAACACCATCTTCCGTGCAGAACACGACGGTACGTACATATGGTTAACAGTATGATTATATCGTGGATTAGACACAGGACGGGGAAATAGCAACTTATCGCTGTAACTTTGGACACCAGTGTGTTTCCACACAGAACCAGCCTACCTGCCTTCGAAAGCTATTACTCCTCGCACAAGCACAACGTCCACACTCGTCTGTGTCTCGTGCTGCAGGTATCCGCTTTCAAATTCTCGCAATTATGACCAAATATGGCTGGTGCGCTGCAACCTCATTTATTTTGCTGATAGTTCACTTCAGTTTCAGAATCCTTGTATAATATGGCATGTTATAGTTATTACACTGATTACACTAAAAAAACTGTCAGTAAGCAGTTACGTAATAATTTTGAAACACGAATTTCATTAAATAGTCGGTAAAGTGTTTTGTTCCACACGATTGTGACGTTCTGTGTAAATGGTCGAAGGCATAAGTAAAGGGAAATGATGCGTGGTCTAATGGTGTCATCTGTGACTCATAAGTAACCGAAATACACTGTGTCCTACGTTCGAACCAAACGACTGCTCCCTTTATCTCACACTGTAAGATGTCCTGCAAAATATAGAATAAACAGTAATGTAACTAATAATGCTGCAGCCTACAGCAATTAAAAACCTTTTACTGTTACTGTCTTTACTGGGCATAGAACATTAATACGACTAAAATTACCGAATTCTTATAACTAATAAAAATTTAAGTTCACAATAGAATGAGCGAAGTAGAAGAAACTGGTAATTAAAGTTCCAGAGGTATAAAGTCTGTCATAGCACACAATGAGGGACACTCTGAAGAAAGTCATGCCAGTATAGGTCCAGTGTGGATCCACATCTGGCATGTCTGGTACTGTTTTATTTAACAGGAAATAATTTCTCCGTAACTTGTACCTTTAATCGTCATCTCTGTCTAACCATTAATCTCTAGAAGTCAAAAGACATTTCGCACGTGTATATCGGTTTCAGTAAGCAGTTACATAATAATTATGAATTTCATTAAATAGTGTGTAAAGTGATTTGTTTCACACGACTGTGATATCCTATGCAAATGGTAGAAGGCATAAGTAAAGGGAACTCAAACTTACACTTTTTGTCACTTGACAAATGGCGTCACCTAAAGCAATGAATTTTTAATTCACATTTTAATTTGAAATAGCTCCATATGCCACAACATAATTTAAACTTATAAAACTAATAACAAAGTAGAAATTGTTGTTTTACATGCACACATAAGTAAAGCGCGCTGCAAAAAAAAAAAAAAAAAAAAAAAAGAAAAAAAAAAAAGAGAGAAAAGAGAGAGAGAGAGAGAGAGAGAGAGAGAGAGAGAAAACAGATCGCTTTCTTCCTGTAGCCACTGCTGCGTTAAATACAGTAGACGTAGTTCATCAGGTATGAAAAGGCGTCCCAATTCTTCTGTTGCTAACATTACATAGCCTCGGTGGACCTAACATAACACTTGTCTTAACATCAATAATAACACTATATGGACCCTGTCACGTTTCGCTATAATTTCAAGGTGTGAATTTTGTTCTTCCCAGTGGCTTCACCTGCTTCTGAAACCGACAAAGAAAATGCGCACTAACGAATAAAACTGAAGCACTGGCGGACAATATCTTGTGCCACGAATTAAGTTTTATACTGGATGCGCGTCCAAGACAACACGAAATGGAAGTTGAGAGAAGCACTTAGAGGTTTAGTGCGTTTCCTGCGGCGACAAAGTAGTTACTAAACTTCCCTTCGACGACACGAACTGCAGTTGCACGGACCCCAAAATGAAGGGAAGTTCGTTACGCCTTCAGCAACATTTTAAGTGTCAATTATTTCTATCCCAGTCGCTTCAGAGGCGCTTTTGCGTTCTTCCTCTTTTGTTTCCGTCTTATCTGCTTTAATTCCGGCGTCGCTACTCAGAAAGTTTTGACAATGAAAAATAATAGCCTCAGAAACAAATGGCGTGCAACAACGTCTGAAGAATACGTAGTTGGATGAAAGCAAAGAGAGATTCGTCGACGTACTCCGGAAACAAAGTTTCGCTCTTGAATGACAGGCGCCGAGTGGCAGGGAAACCGTCTCCTTGCCCCGCAGAATAATAGCCCAGTCGGCCACTTCGATCTTCGAAATGGGGCAATGAATTAAGTCTGTCGGCAGAGGTCGCTGACGTAAACTAATGGAGAATGACTTTGAGAGCAAGCCACTGATATCGAATTTCTTTTGAACTTCGGATAAAGAGCAACCGCCAGTACTTTCGACGCAGCTGTTGTGAGCATATACCGAAGAAAAGTTTTTCAGGAAGTTAAGCAACGATATATCTCTTCTGACGTTACTGTACAAAGTAATGCGGATGAAACTGCATGAAAATGAATCTGTATTAAGCAAATATGTACGACGACACAGGAAGAATTTCTCTGCGTTTCAAAGAATAAATTTGGTCTTTAAGATCAAAATCCACTTATGTTCTGCTTTTTCCTGTTTTTCCTCAAAGTATTGGGGGCTTCAGAAAAATCAATCCAACTTCACTGGACTATGTCTTATACGTGTATCATCATAGAAACTGGGGGCGAATTTTAACTTATGTATCAAAAATAAAAGTTTATCTTGGCGTCAGTTACAAATTCTTGCGGTTACCCGCTTAGGTCTTCCTGCTACAGTTAGTTCATTACTTAGTGTTAGTGTGAATAGCGATAAAACAACAATCAAAACATTCTCCGTTACACCTGTGGTGCATGGTTTTCGTGAATAGTACGGCGTACGGATCTCACAGTCCACCTTTGGCATTCAAGATCGGATGATCCCACGCTATGCAATTTCTTCCGTGGGGGGTGAGGGGGGGGGGGGGGAGGCTGTGAGCGACTGCGTCTGCATTCCCCTTCCTGCATTCCAAATGATGTTTGGGTGAATTTTTCTGTTTAATTCCAATCTATGGTCACAAACAAATTGTCGTCAGACTACCGGTTTCCGTCCTTCATGACCACATTAAATCGGAATAAAACAGAAGCTTAGTATAAGAGTTCAGATTTGAAGATGATCGTTGTGGGCAGAAATCGATAATGTGACGATAATTTATTTGTGATCATTTTCTGGAATGAAAGAAAGAAATTATGTATTTCCTGACTCACTGTCATTATGTCGCAGCTTTTAAAATTCGAACCAATTACGACTTCGTACAGCAACAGTTGTGAATATTTTCCACAAGCTCTAAATGTTTGAATGCAAACATCCTAGCATTTGCCTGGTGTATTTAGGGACATAAAGGAAAATCTAAAACCAGATGGCCAGACGCTGATTTAACCTTCGTCGTCCCTAATGCTAGTGCAGTGTGTTGGCCACTGCGCCATCTCGCTCGATGTAGTACATCTAGGTATTCCACAAAAGTAGTGGACGAATTATGCTAATTAGTTGGAAATCGGTGGATGTGGCGTGCATGTACAGACAAATAAATCAATATAATTTCAGAAAAATGTTGATCCAGCAGTGACCATTATGCAGGCAGTTATTGGGCTTAGCGTTGACTGAGAGGGCTATTGGTTGTCCTCCAGAGGCATATCGTGGCAAGTTATGTCCACTATGTATGTTGGATCGTCAAACTCCAAGCTGATTGAGGGACCCTGTCCATAATGCTCCAAACATACTCAATAGGGGAGGATCTGAGGACCTTGCTGGCCAAGATAGGGCTTGGCAAGCACAGAGGCAACAGTAGAAGATCTCTCGCCATGTGCGGGCTGACATTATCTTGTTGAAACATTATCTTGTTGAAATGCAAATGCATGTATGCAAGTTGCCTTGAATTGCAACAAATCAGAACATGGAATATCGCCGATGTACCTCTGTGCTGTAAGCACGAATATGCCCGAACCCCCCTCCCCCTTTTTTTTTTAAGGGCGCAAATACAACTTGGGTTACACTCGACCATGTCAAAACTATAGAACACGATGTCAGAGAGGTGTTGAAAAACGACTACACGTCAATCCCAATCTACCTAAGAGAACACACCTAAAAGCAGGGACGTGGAGGCTTAGGACGAAAAATTAAATGGCCTTCGCCATATTACTACGATGGATAAAAACTAAAACGGGGTGGACAGCCCGTGCGTCGTTCGCTAAAACAGCCGATAACTCAGACGGCAAACCCAAGCGGGAACGTAACCGCTTTAAAAATGGGCATTCCGTTGGTATATGTCGGACAATTAAAACTTGGGAGCAATGGGAGCGTAGTGGTGAGGCGAATTAACAAATGACGGTGGCTAAAAATGCAGTGCCCAATACGCAACCTGGTAAAAATGACCTCGCATCGGGAGGGCCAAGAGGAAGTCGTTAAGTCGCTGGGAGAGGCGTAATAACCTGAAGCTTATTCCCACGAAGGTAGAACCAGTGGCGATGCCAAAGTGACACCACCTCCTGACAGATGGCAATACAGAGATCATCGTAGAGGAGATACAGGGCGAAGAGCTCTGCTGTAAATATTGAGCAGTGTCCCGGGAGATGATACCGAAGAATGTCGTTGCCAGTGACGAAGGCACACCTGGCACCACAGTCAGTCCGATAGCCATCAGTGTACGCAAATGTACTGCTGCGAAGTTCCATGTGAAGATCGTGAAACTGAAGGCAATAGAGCGAGGCTGGAGTAATCTCCTTAGGAAGCGATTGAAGGCCAAGGTCAACAAGAGCCACCACACGAAGCCAAGGTGGAGAAGAGTTCACACCAACCGGGAAAGTTGCTGGTAGCGTGAAGTTAAGCAGCCGGTGTAATAGCCGAAAGTGAACTCCAGAAAAAAACAGAAGAGAGACGAGCCCCATTCTGGCGTTTGAAGGAATCATGGAAGAAGTAGGCATAGGATGGGATGGCCACGCGTGACAAACAAACGGCTTACATACCTGTTGAGGAGAAAGCCACAGCAGTAGGACAGTGGTGGTTCAGCAGCTTTGGCATACAGACTCTCAACCGGGCTAGTGTAAAAGGCGTCAGTGGCCATATGGGCGCCACGACGATGGGTTGTATTGCGACGGGGTGAGATGGAGGGTCGTGCAGATGCATTAACAGAGCGCCCATAGTCTAGTTTCGAACAGACAAGGGATCGGTACAAAAGGAGGAGGGTGGTTCCATCTGCAGCCCAGCAACTACCATTGAGAACACGTGGGACATTGAGGGACCGCATACATTGGGCTGCCAGGTAAGAAACGTGCAAGGACCAAGAGAGTTTCGTATCGAGCATAAGCCACAGGAATTTCGTAGTTTAAATGAACAGAAGAGCAACAGGCCCAAGGTGTGAGGATGGTGGGAGAAACCAATTGCGCCGCCACAAATTGATACAAACGGTTTTGTCAGTGGAAAAACGAAAGCCATTGTCGATGCTCCAAGGGTAAAGGCGATGGAGACATCGTTGAACATGCCGCTTAATGGGACACGGCCTTGTAGACCTGCAATAGATGGCAAAATTGTCAACAGAAAATGAGCCAGCAATGCCCGTAGGGAGACAGGCAAGCATGTCTTCATAATGAATGATGGATAAAAACCCTTGCGTAGCGGGGTGCCTGAGTCCAGCAAGGTATTGAGGCACAACGTGGACAAGAGGAAGTGAGAGAAATGGGACGTTCTGCAGCGTTAAGGATAACGTTTATAAGATATTCCGGGATGGAACCTTGGGGCACACCGTTTTCCTGGATAAAGTTGTCTGACAAAGCAGAACCAACACGGACCTTGAAACCTCAGTCTTTTAAAAATTCCTCAAGGAAACGGGGCGGAAGACCACGAAAGCCTCACGTGTACAGAGTGTGGAGGATATCAGTCTTCTAGCAGGTGTCGTAGGCTTTCTCCAAAACGAAAAACACGGTCACAGTCTCTAAATTTCACAGAAAACCATTCATGACATGAGTGGAAAAGTGACGAGATGATCTAATGCAACATTGCGCGCTCGAAATCCACATGGTGCAGTGGTTAGTAAATTGCGAGACTCGAGCTACCATAGCAGCTAGGCATGGATCATACAAAACAGCTGGTGAGAGATGGGGTGGTAGCTAGAATGAAGATGTTTGTTCTTACCAGGCTTAGGTATGATACGACAGTGGTTTCACGTCAGCGTCTGGGAAACGGGCCTTCTGCTCAGATGCACTTTTATATATTAAGCAGAAAGTGATTTCCTGCAAGCGAAAGCTGCTGGAAAATCTGAATGTGAACAGCGTCTGGCCATGAGGGGGAGGATTCGGATGCAGTGAGAGCATGATACAGCCCCCTCATACCTGTAATAAAGGTGGCATTGTAGCACTCATGATTCTGAGAAGAGAAAGGTGTCGCCCGAGCCTCCCCTGCTCGTTTCCGATGGAGGAACGCAGGTTCATAATGGGAAGAGTTCGAAATTTTCGGTAAATGGAAGCCCAAGTTGTTCGAGATAGCAATAGGGCCCTTGATGACATTGACCACGATTGTCAGGCCGGAAACTGGCGATGGATCTTGATACCAAAGAGCCGTCGGAGGTTGGCCCACATGCCACCGGACGGGGTGGAGCTGTTAAAATAACTAGTGAATGAAATCCAGCCAGCTTTCTTGCTATCCAGATAACGCAATGACACTGTGCACACCATCACAACTGGGGAAGTCTTGTTTTGGTCGAAGGTCTCCAGGGAGGACTAAAGCCGCCATTCGGCCTTAGTAATCTGCCATTTGAATGAGTACACAGGTGAAGTAGGAGTCAGCACACTGGAAATGATCGCTCAAGACGATAGTCAAGGTATCAGTGCAGAATAATAGCTCCAAATGGGAAATGGTGTGCGTGGAGTCGGAAAGAAACACGGATGTTCCTGTGTTAAGGTAGAATAGGTTAAGTTGATTAAGAGGCTCAGCCAAGAGGTCACTTTTCTGACAGATTCTAGGAGAACCCCAAAGGGTATGGTGTGCATTAAAGTCACTGAGCAGCAGAAATGGGTGAGGTAGTTGCCGAGGTAGTCTCTCCTGGTGACATTAAATGATGGGGGTGTGTAAATGGTACAAAGCAAGAGAATCAAGTGAGGAAGGAAAAGGCGAACAGCAATAGCCATAAGACGGGCACTCTGGGAGATGGGTTGACTGCGAACATCATCCTGTATGAGCAGCATGACTCCACCATGAGATGGATTACTGGCCTTGGGACAAGGGCAAAATGGACTGGGAAGAAATTCGAAAGCTCAAAGCGGTTATGAGGACCCAAATTTATTTCCTGAAGGCAGAGTACAAATGGATGCTGCAATTTTAAAAGCAACTGCAAATCATCATTGTTGGATCAAGGGCCGCGAACGTTCCGTTGGACGAGAGTCATCATGAGGAAAAAATAAAGTGGTACTGAGAGCCAGCCTGCGAAGGCTCGCTGCTACAGGGCACAGAGGCAGGAGGATCCTGCTCCATGAGGTTCACACAAGCATTGGCTTTCCTGTACTGTAGGCTTGTGGAGTCCAATGCAGGAAAACGATTCGTGGTGTGCACAGGCGATATGGAGGCCAGCAGGGTGAATGTATCAAATGTGGTGACACCATCCAAGAGGATCATCAAGTCGATGAAGGAGAAGGCTCTTTGCCTTTGTTGGACTTCTTTGAGCCTTTCTGGCTAGCAGAGGAAGACTCTAGTGTTGGTTGACTGGAGGGACATATAAAGTCTTCATGGGAGCATTCCTTCTGTCCTTTCCATCCTTGGGAGATTTCAATACCTCAGAGTTGAATTTGAGGTCGCATGTCTGTATGGTCATGTCTTCCATGGAGTGCGATGTATTAGAACAGATGATAGAGTGCAGGGTTTGTGACTGGCCAATAATTTGCAAGCGACTGGGTAAGGAACTTTTTCCTTTACCCAGATCTGCGGGATAGCCCACCCATCAAGATACATGGGACAATCTCTAGAGGAGGTGGTATGTTCGGCATTGCAGTTGAGACAGTGGGGAGAAGGAAGTGAACAACCATCATTGGGCACATTCATACCACAGGTTACACATTTGGCTGGGTGTTGACAAGACATTCGAGTCTGGTTGAAATGATGGTAGCAGCACATCAGTTTCTGAAGGAATGCTCAGACTGTGATAACTTCATAGCCTGGAAGCACCACTCTGTCAAAGGTGAGAAAAAGAGTGCATTTGGGCACTAAGGAGGCATATACCTTTTTCATCACTCAATTGATTTCAATGACTCCCTGATCAGAGAGGTATGTTTGTATTTCAGCTTCATTCAGACTGTCGAGCAGCCTATAGTAAATAACACGAAGGGAAGCATTCAGAATTCTGTGGACTCTGACATCAACAGGATATCCACGGAGAAGTGAAGCAGCAAGCAGTTGTGCTTGAGAATCAGAGGTACTCTCCAAAAGCAAAGTCCCATTCGATAAACAAGAGCAGGATTTCACAGGGTTGGCAGTTCCATCAGCACCTTTCTGAATAATAAACGGATTTACCGTCATGAGTGACTGACCATCTTCAGTGCAACAATCAATGAGGAACCGTGGTGGAGCTGGGAGGGTCTTTGAACCGTTAGCCTCATTGCGTTTACGTTTCGTAGATATTAAATGTGTAGATGATTGGCTCATTGCGAGAAAGTACCCATGATTTCCAGCATCTCTGATGACTCCCTCCAACTAGCAGCCCTTTTCACAAGAGGGTGCACCAACCTTTGGTGATTGCTCACACCTCAGATCACACCTCCCAGACATCTGACAGAGGGACCAATTAGCAATTTGAAAGTTAGAATTTCAGGCAGCCACCCCTCCCTGGGTCTGGCCTGTACCAGGGGGTATGTGCAAACTCTACCTGTCGACCTGGTGCTCGGAATTACGCATTATCCAGTCAGATGTTACACGTCAGACAAATGGGCTAGCCTCCAGGAGCGCACAGGGCGGGAGAAGAAAAAGAGTAGCCTCAAAGGCTGAAGCAGAGAAAGGTCAACGAAGACGGGGAAAAGGGACGAAAAACAGTGGTGAGACTGTTCTTATGTCAGGGTACAGACAATGCGGAACACTCCCAAAATTACCCCTGACATGTTCCCCAGTGAAGGGGAAAAAGAATAGCAAGAGGATAGACATGCCCCACTGAAGGGTAAAGATGATGAAAAGGCTGGAGCCCCATGGTAGCCAAGCACGAACCTGCCAAAGAGTGGCGAGCCCCTTAGGGGGCCGACACCACTGTGAACAGAATTGTTGGTTTCTAAAAGTCAACGAGGACTGTGAGTTTAGCCTCCTTTATGGTCCTTGCGGTCACTGAAGCACCAGCTGCACATTGTATTGATAATGGTGAGTCTGGGACCCTGAGTGTCTCTATGACTATTTCTGTCGTCTCTCTAGCTTGAAGTTGTGTTCTGACATGGTTCACCCACTCCTGACAACATTGTTGAACAGCCGCATGTCTACCAACCCATGGTTCTGACAAGTATTTCATAAAGTATGCATTTCTTGCAAACATATGCTGCAAATCGAATTCCTCTGATATGCTGCAAGTGGAATTCCAGGTCAGCCGACCTCCCTGTCCAGAGCTTAGAATTGGTTATAGCTGCACAAATGTGACAGGACTCTGTTATTCACAAGGTACATAACATTTGCTTCTTCTTCTTCTCTTCCTCCTCCTCCTTCGAGTATTAGACCAGTTGGTCCGTTGTGACTTCTGAATCATTGAATCAGTTGTTTTGGGATATGTTCATCATCCATTCTACACTCCTGGAAATTGAAATAAGAACACCGTGAATTCATTGTCCCAGGAAGGGGAAACTTTATTGACACATTCCTGGGGTCAGATACATCACATGATCACACTGACAGAACCACAGGCACATAGACACAGGCAACAGAGCATGCACAATGTCGGCACTAGTACAGTGTATATCCACCTTTCGCAGCAATGCAGGCTGCTATTCTCCCATGGAGACGATCGTAGAGATGCTGGATGTAGTCCTGTGGAACGGCTTGCCATGCCATTTCCACCTGGCGCCTCAGTTGGACCAGCGTTCGTGCTGGACGTGCAGAC
This sequence comes from Schistocerca serialis cubense, assembly GCF_023864345.2. Taxonomy (NCBI): domain Eukaryota; kingdom Metazoa; phylum Arthropoda; class Insecta; order Orthoptera; family Acrididae; genus Schistocerca; species Schistocerca serialis. The sequence goes on along the minus strand of NC_064638.1, from coordinate 644,501,626 downwards.
CGCGTGAGACGACTCTTCATCCAGTCCCAAACATGCTCAATGGGGGAAAGATCCGGAGATCTTGCTGGCCAGGGTAGTTGACTTACACCTTCTAGAGCACGTTGGGTGGCACGGGATACATGCGGACGTGCATTGTCCTGTTGGAACAGCAAGTTCCCTTGCCGGTCTAGGAATGGTAGAACGATGGGTTCGATGACGGTTTGGATGTACCGTGCACTATTCAGTGTCCCCTCGACGATCACCAGTGGTGTACGACCAGTGTAGGAGATCGCTCCCCACACCATGATGTCGGGTGTTGGCCCTGTGTGCCTCGGTCGTATGCAGTCCTGATTGTGGCGCTCACCTGCACGGCGCCAAACACGCATACGACCATCATTGGCACCAAGGCAGAAGCGACTCTCATCGCTGAAGACGACACGTCTCCATTCGTCCCTCCATTCACGCCTGTCGCGACACCACTGGAGGCGGGCTGCACGATGTTGGGGCGTGAGCGGAAGACGGCCTAACGGTGTGCGGGACCGTAGCCCAGCTTCATGGAGACGGTTGCGAATGGTCCTCGCCGATACCCCAGGAGCAACAGTGTCCCTAATTTGCTGGGAAGTGGAGGTGCGGTCCCCTACGGCAATGCGTAGGATCCTACGGTCTTGGCGTGCATCCGTGCGTGGCTGCGGTCCGGTCCCAGGTCGACGGGCACATGCACCTTCCGCCGACCACTGGCGACAACATCGATGTACTGTGGAGACCTCACGCCCCACGTGTTGAGCAATTCGGCGGTACGTCCACCCGGCCTCCCGCATGCCCACTATACGCCCTCGCTCAAAGTCCGTCAACTGCACATACGGTTCACGTCCACGCTGTCGCGGCATGCTACCAGTGTTAAAGACTGCGATGGAGCTCCGTATGCCACGGCAAACTGGCTGACACTGACGGCGGCGGTGCACAAATGCTGCGCAGCTAGCGCCATTCGATGGCCAACACCGTGGTTCCTGGTGTGTCCGCTGTGCCGTGCGTGTGATCATTGCTTGTACAGCCCTCTCGCAGTGTCCGGAGCAAGTATGGTGGGTCTGACACACCGGTGTCAATGTGTTCTTTTTTCCATTTCCAGGAGTGTATGTATAAGTTATTCCTGTGCCTTTCTGCATTCTTTAATCTTTTCACTTAAGTTACGAATTCTTACATTCTTTCGAGTGGTCTCATATTTTTATCTGTTCTTGTTAATCCCTGTACTATTCTCAAAAATTCTCAAAAATCTCATTTCTGTTTCTTAGAGTCTACAATATGTCCTAGAACACGTTGTCCAGCTTGTACTTCCATGTAGCCCGCTGGAACTAGAATAATTTGATAATATGTTGGTATTGTGTTCTTTCGTAGGAACAGAAAGACAAAAAATAACATCAAGTTGACTGTGGAATATGGAAGCCCTTTCCCTCACTGCCGCTGGAATTCACCTGACTGCTGCAGATTTTGCAGAAAAATGGCGATGACTTTGTAGAGAACAGCTGACCTTGTCCATTACGTCGAGGAATGGTTGAGCCATGTGTTTCGTACAGTAAAGACTCATTGCTGCACCCGTGTCCGCAGGTTGGAGGAACTTCGCCTCGTTGGTATTGCCTCAGAGATACAACTGTTAGTCAGGTGATGTCGGAGACAGGCGAGGAACAGCGGCGGCAAACCGCCTGTGCCATAGCGCTCTCTCGTCCTCGCCACCGACGCGGAAGCAGGCGTCAGCAGCGGCACCGCCCTACAGCCACCAGCTGCGCCTGAGGACATGCGTCTCGCAGAACAAAGGAGCCAGCGACGCCGTCTTAATGCAGTTAGTCGAGTGTTGCACCGCGCCTGTTTATAGTCGCTCCCGGTACGAGCCTCTGATGCATTATTCATACATCATGGCCGAGGAGCTGGGGCGAAGACAGCGTCATACTCCAATCGTCGTCCTCCCCTACTGTGCTGCCTTGCTCGCAAATGTTATGGACTAGCGTCTCACTGTTCCTGAAGCTTTGTCCTTGACAACTAAATGTGAACGGAGGCAAACATAATGTGTAATAGACTTTTCAAAAGAGTCGTTTGAACTCATGTTATAAAATCGAGAAAAAAACAGTAGCACTCGTTTTAGTACCAAAAACAGGTAATCTACAGTTGACATGTGAATGACAAGACCATTATATTCGTTATTTCCGCCAATATTTAGTTCTTTTGTTTCCTAGAAGAGACACACCGTGGGAAATGTTTCTCAAAGCGTCTCTGGTAACTCGTTGTAACTAGCACACAGTCTCTATCGTGATCTTCCAGTTCATGTACCGCTGCAGATGCGTGGTAGAGATAACTTTGAGCAAGAGATAAATTTCACAAAGTATCAGTCGCCAGGCTGAGGTCGGTGCACCGTATTGAAAGTTCTTGGAGGATTTAACATGTATGGGACTTAGACCAGAAACTGCCCACGAAACGCAAGATTAAGAAAGCAAAGATTCAAGTCCGAGTCACTGTCCGGCACACACTTTAAGTCTGTCAGAACGTTCCAAGAGTTAATCGTTTACATTCGTGCTTACATTGCACTAGTCCTGAGATGTATCACCAAACCAAGGACTGTTTTTCCTTTAAATACCCTTTTCCTAACTGATTCTGTGATGCTTTGCGTTTTCGTTGATCAGTATACGTATCATCCTCCATTACATACTAAACACTTACGAACTTGCAGACCTCTGCGTCTTCTATTGCTCCTTCCAGGGACTAGATACTCAATTTCGTAGTAAACGATAGCCGAATCAGTCTTATTTCTGAAAAACGCGTTCTACTAGCTTGTCTGCCACTTTCAAGCACCTTTTCATTAAACAGTTTATCCATCCATCTTTCCTTCCTTCCGTATTAGCATATTTCAAATAATTCTTTAGTTTTGCTGCAGTCTATGGGTACCATCGAGAGGATTTTATCTTTTCATATAACACATCACTGTAGTAAAATTAAATACGAGTGTTAGCTCTGCAGAAGGTGAGGAGTTGGAAGGAATATACAATGAGATGAAAGAAATCATTCAGTTTGTCGAGGGAGACGAATATACAATTGTGATGAGGGCTGATATTAGATAGTAGGAAAGGGACAAGAAGAAAAAGTAGTAGATCATGGGCAGGGGAAATGAGTGGTACAGAAAGCTGCCTGGCTATATTCAACAGAGAGCACAATTTAATCATTGCCAACAGGAAATAATTATCGTGTATGTGGAAGATGCCTGGAGACAGCGGAAGCTTTCAGTTATATAATGAAACGAATTCAACTGACAAAAGAAGAAACAATAAAAATACAACAAATGAAACAAGTAACAGGTAATAAAGATTTCTAAATATAAGGTTGACAAGAAGTGCAAATAGGAGAAACAGATATGCTAGTGGAGAATTGATAAGCTGTGGAATCATACATAACCACAGCAAGACAGATGTCACGTATAGGAAACTTGAAAGAATTTTGGAGAAAAGGGAAGCAACTGTACGAACGTAATGGACAGGTATGGCTCACCAGTAATACAAACAGAAGGGAAGGCTTAAAGGTGGAAGGAGTATACGGCGTGAGGTAGATAAGCCAGACTACCGTAAACGTATCCAGAACGAGTAAATTTGTAAATTATCTGACATTTTATTTAAATTAGTCCCATGTGAGGATGACACGAATATTAAGAAAAAAAGCAGACAAATGCAAGTAGAATTCGAGCTCTGACGGTTAAGAATAAACTTAATTATGTACGTGGATAATTCGGCTGCTTGCTTGATGGTTCAAATGGCTCTGAGCACTATGGGACTTAACATCTATGGTCATCAGTCCCCTAGAACTTCGAACTACTTAAACCTAACTAACCTAAGGACATCACACAACACCCAGTCATCAGGAGGCAGAGAAAATCCCTGACCCCGCCGGGAATCGAACTCGGGAACCCGTGCGTGGGAAGCGAGATCGCTACCGCACGACCACGAGCTGCGGACTCCTAGCTTGATCCTTTCCCAACTGGGGAAAGGGGACCTACTGTTCTACTGTTTAACTTGGGATCCGAACCGCGTGTTCTTTATGGTGACGCCTCAAATCGTTGAGAGGAGAAAGCTAGTTTAAAACGAAGGATTAAGAATCCTTGGTTTGACCGAGATTCGATCGTGCGGTCTTACGGTTTCTAGACTGTGCTTTGTCATTAGACCACAAGGACTGACATTTCTGACATATAAAATTGTTGGCATGTAATTCGTATCTTCTGATTGTATTGACTTAGAAGTTCAAATTGTTTACACCGCGAAGGGACAGTAGTCCCTAGTATTTGACATAAATTTCAACTTAATACCTCTAAATGTTCTTGAGACAAAGTCGTCTTAACAGAGGGACAGACACAGACTGACAACGAAAAATAAAGACAAAGTTTTCATAATACGTTGCAATAACGAATCAAGAATTTTCCGAGTTTTACCACCACTTGTACTGTGAAACTTCGTTTCTTGTCAAATTACGTGACTGCCTATTGGCTTTCGTCTCGGGTTTTTCCGCCGACGTTTGTCTCATGATATTTCTGACGTTTCGCCAGCGTGAGTGGCTAGCATTGTCAAAGCGTCACCCCCCATTGCTGGTGGTGGACTGGAACCGAGCTCGTGGCCGCAGATTGTATGTGACTGGCGCGCCAAGGTCCAAGGGTTTTCCACGGTCAACTCCGTTGCGGTTCTCCTCTTGCTACCTGCAACGGTCGGTCGCTGCAGCACGGGACTGCAGGATCCGTTTACCTTGTGGCCTTCTTATTTCTTGTTGAAGCTGTTCTAGTGTTTATTGCTTTAGCTTCTCTGAACTCAATCCAAGATAAAATTTTCCGCATGTGGCATTGCAATTGGACCCCTTTTCTCCATTGCCGATCTGAGACACTCTTTCATCATCTTTGTCGGTTTGTAAATAGCCTTTACGCCGTGTTTGCACAGTATGTGGCCGATTCTATCAGTCACTTTGGGAATCTATGGCAGAAAGGACACACCCAACATTTCTTTTTCCGATATGACACTTCGCCGAGTGTTTGTTATACTTCTAATATAACAGGGTGGAGTACGCATTGCTCCTCGGAATGATTTACAGATGTTGCGTTTCGCGTCTGAGGTGCTGCGGCTCACATATTCGTCTTGCTCCCATTAGGAGCATTTTAATCATGCCTCTTTTCTGGCTTGAGTAGTGATTTGACAGTTTGCACAAGTATCGCTCCGTCTGTATCGGTTTTCGATGTACGCTTTGTACCAGGTTTTCAGCATCTCTTGTGACCAGCGTATGTACAAATGGTAGCTGTTTGTTCTTTTCTACTTCTATGATACATTTTATGTTGGCATGAAGGCTGTTCAGGTGTCACAGGAAGTGTCCGAGCTGTTCTTCACCATGGCAACACACAACGAAGGTATCATCAACGTATGTGTACAACACCTTATGTTTACACGGTGTCAAGTCCAGTGCCAGTACCTGGAAATGTTCCATGAAGAAGTTGGCCAGGACTGGGCTGAGAGACTACCCATAGCGATGCCTTCCCACTGTGCGTAGAAGTTTCCATTCCACGTGAAGTAGTTAGTGGTGAGACATTCATTAAAAAAACTTGGTGATGTCTTGCGAAAGAAAAGGAATATATGTGCTCCAGAGAGTCACTGAGCAACACTTCGGTAAACAAAGAAACAAAATCAGAGTTGGCCACGATGTCGTTTGGTCCAAGTTTTAGTTTCTTCAGCCTCTCAACAATGTCCTGAGACCTTTATGTATGTGCCAGTTTTCCCCATGTGCGGCTGGAGAAGATTACGCGTCGGTGAGCCAGGAGTGCTGACGATCGGTCTTATTCTTATAGGTCTTTGGTAATACATGCACCTGAGGTAGTAGGACTTCTGTATTGCGCAGGTTCCTCTGTATATTCGCCGGGACAGAAGACGTCTTGATTGACCGATTCACATTACGTGTGATACGTTGCATCGGATCTGAGCTTGGTTTTCAGTACGTCGTCTGATGATATGGTCACAATCTCCGCTCTTCATTAAGACGGTCGCATTTCTCCTAACGGCAGCCTCTGGTCACTGTTAAGACTCTGGATAGCTTGTACCTCTACTTTCTTCAGATTGCAAGCTGGTGGTTTTGCTCGGGGCAGTACCCTGGCTGTTTCAGTGCGTGTTTCCTCCGCTCTTTGACAAGGGAGGGTCCGAATGGTCATTTCAGTATTAGCGACGGTGTTTGTTTTTTATGTGTATGTATGTATATTGCAGTATCACACGTTAATGTAAGTGCCAGATAAGCCATTGCAAATGTGCAATGCTGGTACATTAATAACTGATGTAACCGCCAGACTGTTGAAATGCTAGCATGCAAACGTGCATGCATTGTGTTGCACAGCCTCCGGATGTCAGTTTGTGTCACAGAGTTCCATGTTTTTTGTAGTTGGGCAGCCCATACAGGGACGGTCATTGCTGTTTGTGGATGATGCTCTTTGTGGATGATGTTCTTTATGTGCTCGATTGGCCGGCCGAAGTGGCCGTGCGGTTAAAGGCGCTGCAGTCTGGAACCGCAAGACCGCTACGGTCGCAGGTTCGAATCCTGCCTCGGGCTTGGATGTTTGTGATGTCCTTAGGTTAGTTAGGTTTAACTAGTTCTAAGTTCTAGGGGACTCCCATAGTGCTCAGAGCCATTTGAACCATTTTTTTGTGCTCGATTAGGGACAGATATGGCGATCAAGCAGGCCAAGGCAACATGTCGTCAAAATGTAGAGGATGTAGGGCTACAACAGTGGTTTGTGGGCGAGCGTTATCCTGTTGGAAACTACTCCACAGCGTGAGGTTGAAGACAATTTTCGATCGCTAAATGCAGTTCTCAGTATCCCAAATGCGCCAATTTTGGTTACTGACGAAATGAAAGTGGGCTTCGTCGCTCAGCCAAACCATATATCGCATACTAATTCACATCATGCCCTGCATCCAACTGTGCAGTTTCAAAGTCCTAAGTCAAACCGTTCAGAAGTTATAAAGGTTTCATTTCATATAGATTAATAATTGTCACCCTGTATATGGAGTTTTGCACCCAAGATCGCGTGTTGAGTTTTGCTCAGTGACAGATTTCGACAGGTCTTGTTGTCATCTTCGGATCTTCTAGAAACGATATTAATGTGCGTGAGTCGTACAACGATAACGAGAGCATACTACATTAATAGAACACAGGCTCCCAGTAGAGTAATTAATTAAAGAAGTACATAGCACAACTTTTTAATTACTCTGTTTTATGCGTTTGACAAGTCAATGAGGCACTCGATTTTTATAAATGGAGTGTTTTCTAGCTATGGTTGTACGATTCATGTGCATTAAATTTCCAGAAGTCCCGAAGATGACAGCTAGACCTGTCGAAACCGTCATTGACAAAATAAAGCTATTTCAACCCGTGTTCTCGGCTGAGAAACTTACTCATCGGTAAATATCAGACCTCACCCTGCAACATGTATAACTGGTACCTGTGTTTGCGTGTGTGTACGTGTGTGTGTGTGTGTGTGCGTGTTTGTGTGTGTATTGTATGTTTGTGCTGTAAACATTACCCATATCGTAACACTTATCGTTAAATTGATCCATGGAACAAAACTAACTACTTGCGGGTTGCAGTGTTCATCTAGCTATTGGAGTTGAGCTTCAGAATATGTTCTGGCGAAGGCAACAGTCGAACACACTCTACAATCATGTAGCCCGCATCAGCATCACATCAGTTTTTTTTTAAAATTGTTGGTAGATAATGTCACAGTGTCATCGATAATTAGACATAGTTCCCTCTCTTAAAACTTCAGAAAAAGTAAATGCTGCTGTCCACATTACCAGCTATGTGGAACAGACCGTATATTCTTTGTATTCAATGGGAACCCGTGCCACTACGTTGGTGCGCCACTCAGTGCTGCCTTGTCATACGAAGTCGTAAGGAACCTCACCGTGCTGACGCTGACGGATGTTCCACATAGTCGCTCGGTCCCTGTGGATATTTGTTTGTTGCAAAGAATCAGACTACCGACTGAAGGTATGTGAATTGGCTGTACGGTCGTCTCCACCAGACTTGGTCATTCGTTTGTCCTTTCAGGTGGTACATTCACAAACAGCCAACATGCAAATGCGACTTATGAATAAGATATCTGTTGTATAATCTTTCATAACATCGAAGGTAGATAACGTTAATCCTACCTACTTCTTGGAATTTCACGAAAACGCTTATCATTTGAACATTCAATCTTGTAGTAGGTTTCATACCAGTTTCACGTATCTTGTATGTCTTCCATTATTTCTCTAGACCTTAAGAATAGTCCCACATAGTCCCATTATACAAGAAAGGAAAAGGTCTGCCCACAATTATTCAGCTACACTCGTTAAAAGTTACTTGTATACTTCAGAAAATTCGCCACTTTATCCTCTACAACTTAGCAAAAATTGACATCCTTTTGTTTACTGGTTCTTGATGTATTATAGGTCACCGGTCTATTCTGCCTCGTCCTGTTCAGTGGAAGGTCTGTGCAAGTGAGATGAATTTAATGAAATAATAATAAGGGAAGAGATTTATAGAGAAAGATGGTATGGGAGTTGTGTATAGTTAAAGAGGAGTGATAGTCACAGCAAAATACATGGATTCGACGACATTCCTAGTGTACATGACGTACAAATTAAATATCATCATATTCCAAAGAAACCCCTGCTCAAAATTGCGAATATTACCGACCCATCAGTTTAAAGTCATGGTTGCAAAATCAGAGACAAATTAAAAGCCCTGGGCAATACCCCAGGAGAAGTGAAGCAGATGCAGCATCCCTCTAGCCTTGATAAACGCCTCAGTTCAACGAGCGGGCAAGTCCACACTATTATCCAAGTCTGCCATATCCAACTGAACTCATTCGTTGACGGTTAGCTCCCTCAGAGTTACCAAATTACGGTTATGTCGGTTGCCGCGCTTCATTTGCCGTTCCAAATAGTTCCAGTCACTTTCTAAGGAAATAAGTAATTTAATGGTTGCAGTATGCAACACACAGCCTAAGTGTCCATCAAACCAAAAAACGAATGTATGCATCCCTGTGAACAAGACTGATGTCATCCTGGATGATGTAGAACAAATGACTACCGTTCGTTATAAATAATTTAAGATAAATGCTCTAGTTCATCTTTACGGCAATCTAAACGATTGGACCGACGTCATGGTACGTGAAACACCCTCACGATACCACAGAGCCCCGTCTGGCTTGAACTTCAATCTCTTTACACTGCGGGTGAAGCGACTCTCAGGGGGACTGGTGTACTCGAAGCTCTGTATCGTTTGAAAATACGCAAAACCGCGTCTTGTTCGACCATACGAGACACTTCCAGTCAGCTACCGTCCAGTTTCTGTGCTGTTGGGCCCAATATGGTCAAGCAGCTTGGAGGGGATATACCAGAGTAGGCAATAACCTTTTGCGAGTTGCCAACTTCCAAACGTCCCGGTTGTGATGCAACTACATTCACAGGTAGAAAAATCTGTCGCTTTTGAAATCGGTTGTTATTGCCAATACGTGACACTCCTCTAAGACTCCTGTCAGCTAGGATCTCATTATGACCACTGTAATTAAGCATCACTACAAGCCTGAGAGTGGCCATTCCCTGTAGACACGTTAGACATCTGTGTTGATACGTCAGCAAATCGTGTAACTTCATTAATGTGCTTGTCCAAACACGATACCATCTCTACACCATCTCCAACGCGCCGAGGCGACCAGTCTATTCTGCTAACTGCATTCGTGTTAAATAAAATAGCACCAGTTGTAGAATGCCCATTTATTAGTACAATCGGTTTCGCAATCTAAAGCTCCACCATCTGAATAGAAAAAACAGAAATTGGGCGAAGATTAATTTTTACACATGAGGTCCCGTGAAATCAATGTGCAACTTCGTGATGTTTAGAAACCAAACATACGAAACCGACAATGACTCTCAAGAGAATCGGGTACTCATCTTCAAATAAGTTACAGTAAAACGTGGAGATTATTGTACACCCCCATTACTCTCACACAAGTAGCCTTAAAACGTCCTTAAAAGAAGCGGTAGTCAGCGGAATGAAGAAGACAGCCTGGCAAAAGCCTCAAGTTCTAAACAGAAACGAGAAGGATGATACAGATAATACAGTAAAATTTATCAACCATAGCAAGGAATAGAGTAAAGTCTGTTGTATTACGCTCACGCAGGGGAAACTAACAATATTCTCGTATACGGCCAGAAATGGACGGTACAATAAAAGCACTAAAATCATGAAACTGCAGTGAAGTTTTAATTTTCTTTAATCTCTATCTCTCTGTCCTTTTTGCCAGTGTCAATTGGAACACATTCTTAGAAATTCTGAAGGTATCACTGATCAAATACAGGGAGCGGGGAGCTATCAACAAGTTGTACATGAACCACACAAAAAGCTATAAGAGTCCAAAAATGCGGAAGGATAGGAGTAATTGACAAAGGAGTGACAGTGTTGTAGTCTGTCAACAGTATTAGTGGTTCTGTGCCTGAGTCGGTAGTAATGAAAGCCAAGGAGTTATATCGAAAAGCCGAGAGGACGCGCAACAAAAAAAAATGGTTCAAATGGCTCTGAGCACTATGGGACTCAACTGCTGAGGTCATTAGTCCCCTAGAACTTAGAACTAGTTAAACCTAACTAACCTAAGGACATCACAAACATCCATGCCCGAGGCAGGATTCGAACCTGCGACCGCAGCGGTCTCGCGGTTCCAGACTGCAGCGCCTTTAACCGCACGGCCACTTCGGCCGGAGACGCGCAACAGAACAGCAGCAGCCGCACTTGTCTGATAAACAGTAAATTAATTTAGTCTTTGTTTTTTTGTTCACGTGCTTCTGCAAAGAAGTGAACTGTACGTCTGTATTTAACTGTGTAGACTATTGGTTAGAAAATTAAACGTATTTTTTTTTTCGTAAGTATTGTGAATATCCTTGTGTAGGGGCGGCTTTCTAGTGTAAATTTTCCCGTCGCCAGAAACTCCGTCACGCCACTAAGTTTTAATTTTGTGCTAGTAGACAGCACACAGTGTAGATCAGTGAATTATAGTTTGAATATTCGTCTTGTGCACGCCACATGTACTCCGCTACCCTAGTAGATTTATAATAACACGTATCTGTAAATACATCGGCTACAGCAGAGATATTTATTTCTGTTTAATAGCTTGCAGTCTCAGAGAACAGTGAGAAAACTGCACAGCAACTTTTAGTGTTACTTTATTCTCCTTCAGTATATTTTCAAACTCAGTAACGCTATTTGAGACCTTATATCTATTTTATACACAGTACGATATGGCTAGAGACCGTGCTTGTTGTGAGCGGACACAAGAAGAGTTGGCTGCTGTCCGTAAACAGCTGGAAGCTGCGTTGGCTACCATCGACAAGCTTCTAGCTAATGCTTGAAGTTTCGGAGACGTCGGGGCTCCAGTGACGAGACCTGCTACACCTTTCGTACCACTGGAATCCCCTGGTGATCCAGACGTCGCCGCGGCTTCTGATACGCAACATCTGAGCGGTCCGTCATCACTCCAGAGTGGGTGGCAGACAGTGATGGGTTCGCGTGTCGCTGGGCGGAAGGCGAAAGAGGGAGCAGGCAGTGCGTCTGGCTCGCTACGTCTTAATAGCATGGACGAGATGCTACCCAGTGTTGATGACAACTCTGAGCCAGCATGGGATGCCTTTCCTGTTGGGCCAGCGATTGATTTTCCGGACAAATACAAAGGGTGAGTATGCTAGTCTTGCGAGCTCCTATGTTAGGCGGGTGATGGAGCTCCCCCAGGGGGATAGCAGGCAAGGTGGGAAAGAATTCCCGTGTGCACTCGGTACGTTTCCCGGGAGATCTCATCCGTGATGTGGAGGAGGCCCAGCCGGCGGCTATCGAGCGCACTGGGTGCAACCAGCTGCAAGTAGTGGCACATGTCGGCACGAATGACACCTGCTGCTTGGGTTCTGTGGTCATCCTCGGCTTCTTTAGACGGCTGGCTGATTTGGTGAAGGCAACTAGCAACGCACTCGGGGTGCAGGCCAAGCTGTTTGTTTGTAGCAATGTACGAAGGTTTGATCGCCGTCCTCTGGTTTGGAGCAGAGTGGAAGGTCTAAACCATAGGCTCAGACGACTCTGCGACGGTATCGGATGCGAATTTCTCGACCACCGCTATCGGTTGCAGAATTGTAGGGTTACCCTTAGTGGCTACTAGGGTAGCGGAGTACATGTGGCGTGCACATAGGGCTTTTATAGTTTAGAGAAACCCTTTCTTGGGTGCAAAGGCGATTTACCTCTTAAATCAGCCACTACGACCTCAGAGAATCTTGGTCCTCGAAGATCAGAGATATAAAAGATTAATATGATTTAGTAAGCTGCTGGAGCATCCAAAGAAAGGTCCCAAAATTAGTACCGCTTACTGAAGGTTAAAATGCACAGACATTATTGGGAACAAAAAGCTGGTTGAAACCAAACGTCTATGGCAACGAAATCCTAAGTTCAGATTGGAATGTATATCATAGGGATAGGTTAGTCACCAATGATGGCTGCGTGCTTATTGCGGTAAAAAATTCGATAAAATCTAGGGAGGTTACCACGAATTCCGATGGTACATTAATCTGGGTGATATTCAGTATCAAAGATCGGTCATAAATGATGATCGGATGCTTTTATAGACCACCTGGGTCAGGATCTGCAGTAGTAGGGCGCTTCGTACAGAACTTACACAATATATTTATCATGACGTTGTGATAGGGGATGACTTAAGTTATAGATTGGGAGTGTTATACCATAAAAACTGGTGCCAGAGACAGGGAATCGTGTGGCATTGTTCTGGACGTCTTGTCCGAAAGTTACCTTGAGAGATAGAGAACCAACTTGTGAGGTAACGACTTAGATCTCCTGTCAACAAACAGACCTGAACTTACCGAATCAGTTAATTTAGAGGAAGGTATCAGTTATCGTAAGGCTGTGACAGCATCTATGACGACAGGTCCTGCAAGGAATGTTAAGAAAGGTAGGCCGATATATTTGCTCAGCAAGGGTGACAGGATACAAATTTCAGAATATCTCAGCAGTCAGCATGAAATATTCGGTGATGAGGGCGAAAATGAGGGGAACAAACAAAAAAATGCAAAGGCATCGTACAATATGCCCTAGACAAGTATGTTCCGAGTAAGTTTTTAAGGGATGGGAAAGATCCACCATGGTTTAATAGCCGTGTTAGAAAAGCACTACGTAAGCAAAGAGCACTTCATCTCAACTTCAAGAGAAGTAAAAACCCAACTGACAAAAAGAAGCTGAACGAAGCGAAAATGAGCGTAAGGAGAGCAATGGGAGAAGCGTTCCATGATTTCGAAAGTAAGACGTTGTCAACCGACTTAGGTAAAAACCCTATGAGATTTTGGTCGTATGCAAAATCAGTAAGTGGGTCACAATCATCTATTCATTCTCTCAGCGACCACATCGACACCGAAACAGAAGATAACAGAGAGAAGATCGAAATACTGAATTCGGTCTTCCGAAGTTGTTTCACCATGGAAGATCGTAACGCTGTCCCTCCTTTCAGTCGTCGTACGAATATCGAAATGACAGATATTGAGATAACCGATCTGGGAATTGAAAGGCAGCTACAATCGTTTAGTAGTGGAAAGGCTTCATGACCGGATGAGATACCTGTAAGAAGATTCTATAAAGATTATGAGAAAGAACTTGCTCCACTTCTAGCAGTAGTTTATCGTAGATCACTTGAGCAACGAAAGATACCTAACGACTGGAAAAAATCGTAGGTCGTTCCTGTTTTTAAGAAAGGCCGTAAGACAGTTCAACACAATTATAGACCTACATCGTTGACGTTGATCTGTTCTAGAGTTAAGGAACATGTTTTGTGGTTAAAATGGCTCTGAGCACTATGGGGCTTAACTTCTGAGGTCATCAGCCCCTAGAACTTAGAACTACCTAAACCTAACTAAGATAAGGACATCACACACATCCATGCCTGAGGCAGGATTCGAACCTGCGCCCGTAGCGGTCGCACGTCTCCAGACTGTAGCGCTTAGAACCGCTCGGCCACTCCGGCCGGCGAACATGTTTTGTGCTCAAGAATTATGACATTTTTGGAAAATGAACATCTCTGTTAAAATCAACATGGATTCCGCAAACAGAGATCCTGCGAAACTCAGCTCGCTCTGTTCCTCCACGAGATCCACAGCGCAGTGGACAACGGCGCTCAGGTTGATGCCGTGTCCCTTCATTTCAGTAAGGCATTTTACACCGTCCTGCATTGCCGTATAATGAGAAGATACGATCTTACGGAGTATCGGAGTAGACCTGCGAAGTATCCAAGACTTTCTTGCAGATAGAGCTCAACATACCGCTCGTAACGGAACTAAATCGACAGATGTAAAGGTACCACAGGGAAGTGTGACAGGAGCGTTGCTGGTTACAATATGTATAAATGATCTAGTAGGAAACGTCGGATGCTCTTTCAGACTAAGCATGAGCTTATTCGATGATGAGTGGTTCATCGCCTTTTGCGGTGCTGGAGAACCCACAGGTTTCCACAGTTCGATTTCCTGTTTTGGTGTCAGAGTGATACGCACAGCAATCAACCAGGTTTATAGTGGCTAGCGAAGTCATCTGTATTACCCTGATACAGCTGTAACATTCCCGCTGTTACCTCGTTTCAGGAGGTTGTGATCTGTCACAGAACCCAGCGTGCGTCTATATTTTCATGTTCAAAATGTTGCATGAAATGCTGAAAACTTTTCCATGACGTTTCCACTTTTTCCACTATCATTTCTACTGTGACAGGCCGATCTTCGAGCACTAAGGCCTCCATTTCTCTTGCTATTCCCTGTCTTTTACAGAGATATTTTCTACCACTCACTTCTTCCTCATAGAGACTAGTTTGACCACACTGGGAGAGACGGTACCGCCTTACCACTGCGCCATATGGTTGTGCATTGATGAAGTCTTCTCGCGTTATCATCTGAGTCGTATAGTTATCTTGGCGCAACGTTTCGACAAGTTTCCTGCTCGTCATCTTCAAGCGAACTCCTCGCCTGATTATGACGAATTAGAAACTCGTCATAACGTTGAGACAAGACGATATCTCAGCCGATAACACAGAAGTTTTCGCCAATGAAAGTCACCGAGGATGTCTGCATTTACATATGATGATGCAATGTTCACGAATACTTCCATCTCATTTTTGATGATGGCAGCGTTTTTCGCTACAAATATAGAAAAAGAATAATCGCACATTGTTATATTTTATCAGTGCGCTCTATAACTTTGTTTTCGCTAGTCTAGCAGTGAGCTATAGTATGACGGCGAGGAGATTTCAACGCCTACCGGGAAAATAAGCATCTACCTGAAAACAAACAAAAAATTATTTGTACAACTTTATTTTTTGAACTAACTAAACATTTACGAATACCCATCGTACTTTCAACAGCAGAGCTCAAATTTATTTTATTTTTATGAAGCTTGCTCCCTGGAGTTTTCATATCTGCCTTGCTGTCGAGAATTGTGTGTAAACTTGAATTAAAACCGGAAAGTCGCCGTATATGAAAGTTAGTAAAATTTGTCAGTTCCATGCAGTTCACGGCAGTATTTTTATGGAAGTAAAAGTTCGAGAAATATACTTCCCATTTTTTCCAGTAAATGCTCACAGCTACAAGCTGACCTTACCGCTTACCTCCGAGGCCTCACGACAGGGTCTGTTTATCGTAAGGCTCTGCACTGGGGCGCTGTTTCAGCCTTGGGCAGAAGTGTGAGAGTTAAATTCAGCATGCCACCGCGCGAGTACTATGAAGGCAACCGATGTAGACTTTAACGGAACGTCAGGCAAGGTGCTGTAAAAATCATGGTTTTCTTCAAATAAGACTGGATCGTTACACTGATGTGGTCGATGAGCAAGAAACAAAAGTGAATATAAGTATATATATTGATCTTTATACGTAAAGTTGATATTTCTGAAGCCTCACAGTCACATATAATGTATTCTCAAACGAACCGGAGCGAAATCCAGACAATTACTCCGTGCAGCTCCAGCTTTTAATCGGTCGTTCATTCCTCAAGAACACGAAAAATCATTTTATGAAAGATACACCGATCAGTACCTCAATAGACAGTCAAATCTCGCGTTTTCCACTGGTGCACTGTTTACTTTACCTCGAGATGGAACCAGAATGCTAGCTAAAGATGCAGCACGAGATATGTATGACACTCTCGTACAATCATTTCACTGGAAAAGTTTGGTTTCGTGACTTTTCTTTCTGCTGTTCCTGCAATTTCGCTGGATGACCTATGAGCTACTTCTAAAAGTACGATCTCTCTAGCGTGCTCATTTATCATCGTTGATTCTACAGCTTTCCGAATATGGAAAATCGCCAGAACACCCTTAATTCAAACATTTGTGACAGCCACCTGCAACTTGCTTAGGATACAGATTAAGGCGAATGCCGTGATAATTCCTTTGGAAAGTACGTGGGCGATTTCTTTCCTCATTTTGGTCTTCCCGTGGTGGTTCATTGTCTCTAACGACTTCATTTTTGCAGCGACTGTGCAACCGGATCATCCCCTTTTTTTTATTCTCTCTACGTTTTGATAGAGCTTGCCACCTTTGTTTTATTTCATGTGTTCATACTGCTCATAATTTAGTGTTTTTGCCTTCTGTACTATCTTACCTTGTTTTTAAAAGTGATTTTCTCAGTTTTATCGGTTTTTGCACCATTTCTTCTTTTCATATTCTTTTTTATGTGATACTGGATACATCTATTCTGAAAGAAATTGAATGTTAGTTAATCTATATTGGATCATTTCATAAAGATTTTCTTTTTTCTCTTTTGATCCTGTATTTTGGCAGATAAGTAAATCTGCCCCTTATCGAAAATGTTCCATACACTGTGTATTGTATTGTGCTATACTCATTTACTGGTTGGTGTCACAATCCTTGTAGAACCTTGATCTCCTTTGGCATCTGCCTTCTTCTCGGACCATCGCTTTTCTTCTCCAGTGCCTGAATGTCACTGCTTTGAGATCCTCCTCCGCAAATTGAAGCCGTCTTTTCCTGGGTCTGGGTCGTCGTCCCCTCCTTTTGCCTTTCTTAACACATTTTCTGTACCTGTCCCGACCATCTTATTCTGCCTTACGTGATTGTAACTACAATAATCATCTGTCCAAAACGCGTCTGTCACTCTGCATTTGTCCTTATTCTCCAGCTTCCTTCCTCTCTCACAGCCCCAATTTCCTTTCTCAAAGTGTTCCTTGACCATCCCAGTAATCAGCCTTACTCATGTGCGGTTATCATACAGCCTTATGATCCACACGTTACTATGGGTTTTAATACAGTCATATATATTTAAATTTTTGTATTACTTCTAACATACGCGGAACTGAATACATTCTATAACGAATAATAACATCGAATTTCACTTGCTATCGTTTCTTCAATTTTTGCTGCTCTCATTTTATCTACTCTTATTGTCGAGGCTAGGTACTTAAACTTTTCCACATTCAGGTTGACTTTCCCAATTGTTTTCTATTGAAGTCTTTCCCCTATCCACGCCAGGATCTCTCATCGTCATGTACTTTGTTTTACCTAAATTAACTTCCAGTGCAGCATAATTATCCTTCAAGCCTCTGATACTCCTTGCAGTTAATGCTGCCTAATCTGGACATGCTATCACCTGGACCTGCCGCTTACGCATTGTCCGCGCTGTGTTTTTTGGCATTTGCCGAATTACCTTCTGTAGTGTTAAATTAAAATGTAGCGCAGTGGTCTGATGTGTTGGCAAATGTGCCAACACCTTGTAGATATAGGAGACCGAAATGCACGCTATCTAACGCAGACGGGCGTGAATTCTGGAACAGGATAAGTAGTGAATTCTCATAAGAAAAGTATGCAGCTCCTCGAATACTTATCTTTTAATCTCCTTGTTGTTTACAATGTTCTTGATGAGACATTTCATACGATAACTATCAAACTATGTAAGGCTAATGGCGCCTTACTAGGTCGTAGCCATGGACTTAGCTGAAGGCTATTCTAACTGTCTCTCGGCAAATGAGAGAAAGGCTTCGTCAGTGTAGTCGCTAGCAAAGTCGTCGTACAACTGGGGCGAGTGCTATATCGTATCTCGAGACCTGCCTTGTGGTGGCGCTCGGTCTGCGATCACACAGTGGCGACACGCGGGTCCGACATGTACTAGTGGACCGCGGCCGATTTAAGCTACCACCTAGCAAGTGTGGTGTCTGGCGGTGACACCACATGGTCACATCTCCCCAAACCCGAAACTCCCCACATGGCACGCTCCTGACAACTCTTGCTCTATTCTGACCTTGCAAACTGTTGCTTTCATATCCATTCCGATCAACCTCACTAATTTTAGCGTGACTCTAAAATCCTTCATACTTTGGAAAATCTTATTCTTGTGTAGGCTTTCGTATGCTTGTTTAAAGTCAACGTACAACTGATGCAGTTACTTGTCATAGTCATAAAATTTCTCTTGCACTTGTTTCTGTTTTAAAAATCTGGTTTATTGCGGATCTATTTCTCCTAAATCCAGCCTGATAATACCGAGTATCATTTCCATCCGGTATTTTGTCTGAGAGGCTAAAATCTTACCACACACCTTATAAATTGTGTCTAAGAGAGTAATCGCGCTGCAGTTGCTGCACTATTCCTTATCGCTTTTTTATGTAGTGGGTAGATTATTCCCATGCTCCAATCCTCAGGTATTTCATCCTTTACCGATATTTGTTTTTTTAATGCATTACTGGCCGTCTCTATCTTATTTCCACCCAAATGTTAATAATTCGACATGTAAGTCATCTTCTCCTTGCTGGTTTATTATCCTTTAAGTTTGTAAATGCATTCTTCAGTTCCGATAAATCTGGTGGTCCGATGTCCTGGTACTTCGCTTGTGATTCTACTTCGAAGTTCTGCGCCTCCTTCCGATTCCGAAAAATCGGCAGTTATCGAATAAGTCACTTGGCAGCATTCCAGTAAATTGTTTGAACACTGTTGAGAGGATTAAAAGCATCAACATTAAATTGTTACTTCGGTAGGTTAAAAATAGTTTCTACATTTTAATACTGTTTGTCATATTAAAGTTATTGTCTCTTGAGAGACGGTGATGTTAAAGCATGTACTTTGTGTGAAACCCAGGTCCGATGTAAGAAAGGACCTGACGGCCCTAATCACACCAGGTTAAATAAATAGATCGAAAGGATAAGCGTATCAGTCGTTTCTAGCGTCTCTCTTTCATCCATTTATCGTGTCTCCGTTTAGAGTTCAGTGACAAATATAATTCGCTTGCATATGCACAATGAAAAAGTTCTGCATTAGTGACAACTAAATGAGAGAGCGCAGTTTCTTTTCCATAAACAACATTTATTAGTAACTACTGAAGGGCGTATTTGAGGAACCAGAGCTACACTGACTTGATGCCGAAAATTCTGTTTGTATCACAGTTTCCAACTGTTTTAAACTGGTAGATCTGAAATTCACGACGATGTAACAGGCGACCGTTACCATGATGGGATTACACTTATAAAAGAAGGGAATAGAGTTCTCTCCGCTAATAGCTGTTCACCGGACTTTGTCCTTTTCTCAGTACAACACGACTCTCTGCGGTCCGAGCTGGCGGAATTTCAGACGACATCCTGTATGTGGCGATTAGGGATCTAACGTCCCGTGTCTCCCACGCGCAACCTCCGCACCACCTCGTGTGAGTCACCCTCCAGGAGGGGTAAGTGCCCGTTGCAGCAGCAGTTGGAAGATGCCTCGAGGCAGTACGTGAGTCACACCTCTGTTATCATTACGTGTGACCGAATCTGATGGAACGCCCTACGGTGCTCACTACGGCCTCTAGCAGTCGTCTGGCACACAATGGAGCTGTTTCAGGATCGACGAATATCCTCCATGTAAAGTGAAGTAACTGGCACAGGTAATGAATTCCTACTTCCCACTACCCTTTAAGATATCAGTTCACGCCCTCGGGCGGTATAATGCTATACCCTTACTTTCACTGTAGTTAGGCTATCAAGCATACTAACATTTTTTTACAGCCAATGATGTGTGCTTATTATCTATCGTAGTATCAACAAAGGAGAAAGTATTCATATAAGATCAACATCTGCATCCGTATGACTACTCTGTGATAAACACTTACGCGAATGACAGAGGATTCATCGATCACCTTCAGGCAATTTCTCTGTCGTTCGGCTCTGGAACAGCGCTGGGGAATAACCAACACATAAATCTTTCCTTGCGAGCTGTGATTCTACTTATTTTATTATGATGATCATACCTGCCTCTGTAGGTGGACGTCAAAATATTTTCGCAGACCAAGGAGAAAGTTGGTGATAGAAATTTTATGAAAAGTTCCCGCCGTTGTTTTAAGGACTGCTACCCCAACTAGTACCATATCCACGACACTCTCTTCCCTCTTCCGAGGAGATACAAAAAGATCTGCCCTTCTTAGAATTTTTTCGATATCCTCCGTCAATTTGACCGTTGGAACAAATTAATAACCGGTTGATTTTTCCGACCAGCGACTCAGTATATATTAACTGTATATGAACACTTTAGCAGGGCAGTGTAGACAGTCACTTTAGTAGACCTGTTGCATCTTCTGAGCGTTCTGCCTATAAACTACAGACTTTAGTTCTCCTATCTCACAACATCGTTTATGATATCATTTCAAGTTAATTTGTTCGTAACGGTAATTCCTATGTATTTAGTTGACGTGACAGCCTTCAGATTCTGTCATTCATGGGGTAACTGAAATTTAATGAAATATTTTTAGTAAAAATTTGGTTGACTTCACATTTTTCATGATTTAGAGTGAAATGCCATTTTTTGTACAGAGTAGATATATTGTCTAACTCATTTTGCAGATGGTTATGATTTTCTGATGACTTTACTAGACGGTAAATGATAGCATCATCTGCAAACAATCTAAGAGGGCTCTTCAGGTTGTCTTCCGAATTGTTTGTATGGATTAGAATCAGAAGGTGGGCCTATAACACTTTCTTGAGCAACACCAGGTATAACATGTGTTTTACTCTCTAACTTCCCGTTAATCACTACGAACTGAGACTGCACTGATAATAAATCATGATTCCAGTGGCATAACAGGGACGATACTATCTTTATAGGCACCCAAGTTTACTATAAGGTATGAACGGTGTCAAAAGCCCTCTGGAAATCTAGAAATATGGAATCAGTTTGATATCCCTTGTCGATAGCACTCGTTACTTGGAGTGTGTAAAGAGCTAGTTGTGTTTCACAGCAATGAATGCCAACAGATCATCTCCTTCTGCGTAATTCATTATGTTCTATCACAGTATATATTCTAAAATCCTACTACAAATCGACGTCAGTGATATGTGTCTGTAGTTCTCCGTAGTATTTCTGTTCACTTTCCTGAGTATTTGTGTAACCTGTCCACCTTTCCAGTCTTCAGGTACTGATCTCTCATCGAGTGAAGGATTGTATGTGATTTCTAAGTATGTAGCCTTTGTATCAGTTAATTCTCAAAGGAACCTAAGTGGTGGCTAGTCTGAACCTAAAGACCTGCCTTTATTAAGTAACTCATTACACCGAGGGTATATACTTCTAAGTTACTCATATTGCCAGCAGTTCCTGATTTGAATTCTGGATTATTTACTTCGTTTTTTTTTTTTTTTTTGGTGAAGGAATTTCGGAAAACCGTGTTTAATACCTCCACTTTAGTGGCACTATGATACATAACATAAGCATTTTTATCACGCAGTGATGGTATTGATTGTGCCTTGCCGTTCGTGTATTTCACGTACAAACTGCATCTCTCAGGATTTTCTACCAGATTTCGAGACATTTACGCTTGCAAACTCTTGAAAGCATCTCGCACTGACGTCGGTGTTAAATTTCGAGTTTTTATAAAACATTGTACATCCTTGGACACTTTGAGTTCTTTCTTTTTTCGTTGCTTCTGTAACAGTGGTGTGATATGTTTTGTGTACAATGGGAATCTGTTCCGTTCCTTCTTAATTTATTTTGAATAAATATCTCAATTTCCGTCCATACTATTTCTTTGATTTTATGCCAAATATCTCTTAGGACAGCGTCAAGGAAATTTTTATCTGCGTTTTGGAAATGAGATATTCTGCGGTTAGTTTCGAGAATCTGGATGTTACAGTAGTCAGTCTCATTACAACAACCTTGTGGTCACTAATCCATGTATCCATCATGATGCTCCCTATTTGCACAGGATTGTTGATTGCTAGTAGGTATAATATGATTCCGCAACCATCTATTTCGCACCTCAACTAATTGTTCAAAATAATTTTCGGGGAAAGAATTGTGTACGATCTATGACGATGTTTAATGCCTATCACAAATTGTAAATATATGAGTGGGGCACCTTTCTGATATGAGACTATCGTTTTCTTTGAAGCCTTTCGTAACGGAATCTTCTGAGTCGCTGGTCGGAAAAAATCAACCGGTTATTAATTTATTCCAACGGTCAAATGATACAATCTCTACCTGTACTAACTCGTAGCAACTCCCAACTTCAATTTCACTCAAGGATAAACTACTTATAACAGCTTCAAACACAACTTCACTAATTGTAATTAATATATCCTTTAAGAACACCGTTGAATGCTTGAAAAAAATTTCAGCTGTAAGGATTTGAGATTCAGTGTTTTCTATGAGCACTTGAAGATCCAGTTTTCTTCCCAGCAGTGTAATTCCACAGTTTCCTAGCTGCGAAGCCAATTCTTTCTGTTTACGTTCTTTGTTAGATAATATGTTACAGCTGATTCTTTTTCCCATAATGTTGTTGTTGTTGTGGTCTTCTGTCCTGAGACTGGTTTGATGCAGCTCTCCATGCTACTCTATCTTGTGCAAGCTTCTTCATCTCCCAGTACCTACTGCAACCTACATCCTTCTGAAACTGCTTAGTGTATTCATCTCTTGGTCTCCCTCTACGATTTTTACGCTGCCCTCCAATGCTAAATTGATGATCCCTTGATGCCTCAGAATACGTCCTACCAACCGATCCCTTCTTCTAGTCAAGTTGTGCCACAAACTCCTCTTCTCCCCAACCCAGTTCAATACCTCCTCATTAGTTATGTGATCTACCCGTCGAATCTTCAGCACCACATTTCGAAACCTTCTATTCTCTTCTTGTCCAAAATATTTATCGTCCATGTTTCAGCTCCGTACATGGCTACACTCCGTACAAATACTTTCAGAACCGACTTCCCGACACTTAAATCTATACTCGATGTTAACAAATTTCTCTTCTTCAGAAACGCTTTCCTTGCCATTGCCAGTCTACATATTATATCCTCTCTACTTCGATCGTCATCAGTTATTTTGCTCCCCAAATAGGAAAACTCCTTTACTGCTTTAAGAGTCTCATTTCTTAATCTAATTCTCTCAGCATCACCCGACTTAATTCGACTACATTCCGTTATCCTCGTTTTGCTTTTGTTGATGTTCATCTTATATCCTCCCTTCAAGACACTGTCCATTACGTTCAACTGCTCTTCCAAGTCCTTTGCTGTCTCTGACAAAATCACGATGTCATCGGCGAACCCTAAAGGTTTTATTTCTTCTCCATAATAAATGTATCTAATAATCTTTCTAAAGTATTCTATAGCCCTTTTTATTTCATAACCTACCACTTTTGAGAAGTAATTGCTGTATAGCGTCCGTGAGTGCGCGCTTGTGTGTGTGTGTGTGTGTGTGTGTGTGTGTGTGTGTGTGTGTGTGTGTGCGTGTGCGTGTGTATGTGTGTGTTTTGTTTTCAAATGTTTTATTGATGTACCTTATATTAATATTTGTGAGAGTGACAAATACTTGCGTAAGGTAAATACGTTGATTTAAACATATTTAATTCTCCTCGCAGTCATTTACCATTGCGTTACAGTGTTTCAACATTAAAGTAGGAGCTCACATATTAACGCCAAGGACTTCAACCGTACTCGTCAGATTAGTTACACGTTATTGCTGAACATGTACGACTCGTCTTACCTTGTAAAACAGGATCCGCGTAATACTAGGAAAAAAAGTGTCACATTTCCAATAGAAGCGCAGTGGTACTAGCAGCGCCTCCGCAGATGAGACACATGTATATATTTCTCTGGAGAGTCGTATCAGCCGCCGCGTCGAAGGTCACAACCGGATATCATGGCTCGTCCGTGACCTCCCGCTCCAAGACCATACCTAGCTTCTTGGCCGTATCTCCTGTAGCGCCTGACAACTCAAGGAAAATGATCAGTATAAATGTAATGCTACTCTCTACGTTATTAAGATTGCATGTCATAGTTTCAGTTACTCAAAAGAAAAAGTTTTTAGAAATGGTTACACTATTTATTAAAAGACAATCACAAGCTCAACAAGCATTTAAGTCAGTACTACACAGTTACACGTCATCTGTAAATAAGTGCTTTGCAATGTGATAAATTCGAAATACGTAATCAGTCGCAGCTCACTTGTGTTGAGTATTAATATTACAGAATTCAGAATTCAGTTAAAGCACAGCGGAAAGATCCACGTCTTATACCCACAAATCATAATATACTAACCTAGCATCAGCAATGAAACGACCCAAGAGGACATAACTTAGAAGTGTATCACAGAAAATGCAGTATCCGTTACCACACTATCTATATACAAACCCTCCGTAACATAATAATTATAGTTCGTTGCCTCTAGAAGACTAACGTAGCAATTACGGGAATTTATGCTGTCTACATGTCAGAACCTTTCACAGTTGTTACTTTAGCAATATTTCCCTGATTTATACAAAATGTCTATCAGCCCACTGTCTCAACCAGCTACAGCCTCACAAGAAGGTCACAGTAACATATGTAAAAACGCTGATGAAGATACAGATATTTGAAATCACTTATTGCCATAAAGTTTGTAACTGGGCATGCAGCCACAGGCGTCTGATGGCAAGAGACGTTCAGGTGAAAGAGAAAACAGTGGTACCATTATTAAATGCCTGTGACACCAGGAACTATATATCAACTTCACACTTTATGAATATTACCTTCATTGATGCATATGATAGGTGCACGTACGGTGGATGATTCAGAAACGAAAAGATGTCAGGTGCCCTAAGCACCCTACCAAATGCCAAATCTCGATAGCGGTAAAATACCGGGACAGCGGATTCATAAGATAAAAATGATTATTGCACAGTCAGTTTCATTAGTTTAGTATCCAAATGGAATAGTTAGGGTAAAGAAATAAATGATATTAATAATACCTCTTCTCTGGAGCACAACTTCGAATACGTATTAGGTGCAGAAGTGGTCTTGTGTCTGCCTGCTGGAGCTATGGTGGTGTTAATAAAAAACGATAACAGACCTAACGAACTCTGAACGAGAGAAAGTCTGCAGTAAATGGGACACAATTACTCCAAATCGCCTAGATGTATACAGGGTCTCCTATCTAATTTTGCCACCTCATATACACTCCTGGAAATGGAAAAAAGAACACATTGACACCGGTGTGTCAGACCCACCATACTTGCTCCGGACACTGCGAGAGGGCTGTACAAGCAATGATCACACGCACGGCACAGCGGACACACCAGGAACCGCGGTGTTGGCCGTCGAATGGCGCTAGCTGCGCAGCATTTGTGCACCGCCGCCGTCAGTGTCAGCCAGTTTGCCGTGGCATACGGAGCTCCATCGCAGTCTTTAACATTGGTAGCATGCCGCGACAGCGTGGACGTGAACCGTATGTGCAGTTGACGGACTTTGAGCGAGGGCTTATAGTGGGCATGCGGGAGGCCGGGTGGATGTACCGCCGAATTGCTCAACACGTGGGGCGTGAGGTCTCCACAGTACATCGATGTTGTCGCCAGTGGTCGGCGGAAGGTGCACGTGCCCGTCGACCTGGGACCGGACCGCAGCGACGCACGGATGCACGCCAAGACCGTAGGATCCTACGCAGTGCCGTAGGGGACCGCACCGCCACTTCCCAGCAAATTAGGGACACTGTTGCTCCTGGGGTATCGGCGAGGACCATTCGCAACCGTCTCCATGAAGCTGGGCTACGGTCCCGCACACCGTTAGGCCGTCTTCCGCTCACGCCCCAACATCGTGCAGCCCGCCTCCAGTGGTGTCGCGACAGGCGTGAATGGAGGGACGAATGGTGACGTGTCGTCTTCAGCGATGAGAGTCGCTTCTGCCTTGGTGCCAATGATGGTCGTATGCGTGTTTGGCGCCGTGCAGGTGAGCGCCACAATCAGGACTGCATACGACCGAGGCACACAGGGCCAACACCCGGCATCATGGTGTGGGGAGCGATCTCCTACACTGGCCGTACACCACTGGTGATCGTCGAGGGGACACTGAATAGTGCACGGTACATCCAAACCGTCATCGAACCCATCGTTCTACCATTCCTAGACCGGCAAGGGAACTTGCTGTTCCAACAGGACAATGCACGTCCGCATGTATCCCGTGCCACCCAACGTGCTCTAGAAGGTGTAAGTCAACTACCCTGGCCAGCAAGATCTCCGGATCTGTCCCCCATTGAGCATGTTTGGGACTGGATGAAGCGTCGTCTCACGCGGTCTGCACGTCCAGCACGAACGCTGGTCCAACTGAGGCGCCAGGTGGAAATGGCATGGCAAGCCGTTCCACAGGACTACATCCAGCATCACTACGATCGTCTCCATGGGAGAATAGCAGCCTGCATTGCTGCGAAAGGTGGATATACACTGTACTAGTGCCGACATTGTGCATGCTCTGTTGCCTGTGTCTATGTGCCTGTGGTTCTGTCAGTGTGATCATGTGATGTATCTGACCCCAGGATTGTGTCAATAAAGTTTCCCCTTCCTGGGACAATGAATTCACGGTGTTCTTATTTCAATTTCCAGGAGTGTATTTCCGAAATAAAGTAAAAAATGAAAAATGCAATTAGCCAGGGAAGTACCTACGTCAGGGGCTTACAAAATGTACAGAAATTCATATTCCATGCAAGTAAACAAACGTCACTTATAACAAAAAGTTACTTTTTTTCTTTTTTAAATGATACATGTATGTATTTTCAGTTGATATGAAAACTAGAAGTACAAGCAGTGATTGCAGACTTGATTTCACTACTGTAAACCTTCTATCTTCCGAAATGATTTTACTTTAAATACTGAAAACAGTGCCACAATTTCTGCCGTAATGGTGTCATGCTGTAATGCGAATTGCCTGCACTGGTGTGAATCCTGCTGTAGGCTACGCTTGCTAGCTCTATGCATTACGGCCTAAAATGTGCCGCCGTTGCCATCCTTTAAAGTGTAAATATTTCAGAAAGTATGAGGTTTAGAAAAATGAAATCAAGTCTGTCGCCATTACTGTACCTCTAGTTTTCATTTCAGTAGAAGAAACGTACATGTGCCATTTGAAAACAGTAACTTTGGGATGGAAGTGATGGTCATTTACTTTTATCGATTGTGGATTCCTGTCGATTATGTGAAACCCTGAGATACCGGCATCCATGAATAGTGCATGTTTTACTTTCTTACGTTTCGGAAGTATAGGAACTGGCACCCTGTACTGAGACTCATTACATACATTTTTCAGCCACATTAATATGATCAACTGCCAATAGCACGAATAACCACCTTTTGCAGCAAAGACCACTGCGAGTTATGCAGGATTAGATTCCATAAGGTTAATGAAGGTACCGACAGCTGGGCTAAGTTTCTCGGTTGAGAATCCATGGCGCAAACAGCCCGATCGAGGTGATCCCACAGATTATTGATTATGTTTAAGTCCAGAGAGTTCGGTGGTCACGTGTGTGTGGCAAACTAATCTTGGTTCTCTTCGAACCATGCATGTGTACCGGAACAGTGTGACCCATTGCATTGTTCTGCTGGTAAATGCCATTGTGCGGAGGAGAAACAAACTGCGTGTAGGATTGGATATGATCCCCAAGCGTAGATGCATCTTACATTGATCCATTGTGCTTCCCCGAATGACGAGATCCCCACAGACCACAACACTTACGGCGATTGTTACAGTGTGTTCGTTTCAGACGTTTCATGCCATTCACGTTAGTGATGGCAAAAACAGAATCGAAACAATCGAGTCATTCGGTTGTTGAAAAACAACCGGCTCATTCGGTTGTAGTTTTACGTATCGGTTGAATTACTCATTCATTCCTCTGAATGAAACTGTTCTGTGGGAGTAACCGAATGATGAAAACAGTCTTTCAATCGCTCAGACTACTCGTTCATTCTTTTGAAGGCCAATAACTTTTAAAACATTCAGTTGTCTGGCGGGTGTGGGGGCGTCGACCATCCTCGGCGGCTTCTTATTGTCTCAGTAAAGAAGTATGGAAAATACAGGGTGTTCGAAAATGATCCTTGCAGCTTTGATGACATATATTTCAGAAATGGGGAGAGGTAGAAACTTGCGGTTTGCGGCATAATGTTCACACATACCTAAGGTTCTAGCAGCCGCTAAACGGAGTTCATTATTTTCAGGTGAACCTATTTTCTGTACATAAATTCTGGACATATTATAAAATTTTGATACTGCAAAATAAACTCTTAATTAAATGTAATAAATGTAAACCATCGCTCTAATTTGTTACATAAAGTACTTTGTTGTTGTTGTGTTCTTCAGTCCTGAGACTGGTTTGATGCAGCTCTCCATGCTATTCTATCCTGTGCAAGATTCTTCATCTCCCAGTTCTTACTGCCACCTACATCCTTCTGAATCTGCTTAATGTATTCATCTCTTGGTCTCCCTCTACGATTTTTGCCCTCCACGCTGCCCTCCAATGCTAAATGTGTGATCCTTTGATGCCTCAGAACATGCCCTACCAACCGGTCCCTTCTTCTTGTCACGTTGTGCCACAAACTCCTCTTCTCACCTATTCTATTCAATACTTCCTCGTTAGTTACGTGATCTACCCATCTAATCTTCAGCATTCTTCTGTAGCACCACATTTCGAAAGCTTCTATTCTCTTCCTGTCCAAACTATTTATCGTCCATGTTCCGCTTCCATAAATGGCTACACTCCATACAAATACTTTCAGAAACGACTTCCTGACACTTAAATCTATACTCGATGTTAACAAATTCCTCTTCTTCAGAAACGCTTTCCTTGCCATTGCCAGTCTACATTTTATATCCTCTCTACTTTGACCATCATCATTTATTTTTCTCCCCAAATAGCAAAACTCCTTTGCTACTTTAAGCGTCTCATTTCCTAATCTAATTCCCTCAGTATCACCCGTTTTAAGTCGATTACATTCCATTATCCTCGTTTTGCTTTTGTTGATGTTCATCTTATATCCTCCTTTCAAGACACTGTCAATTCCGTTCAACTGCTCTTCCAAGTCCTTTGCTGTCTCTGACAGAATTACAATGTCATCGGCGAACCTCAAAGTTTTTATTTCTTCTCCATGGATTTCAATACCTACTCCGAACTTTTCTTTTGTTTCCTTCACAGCTTGCTCAATATACAGAATGAATAACATCGGGGAGAGGCTACAACACTGTCTCACTCCCTTCCCAACCACTGCTTCCCTTTCATGCCCCTCGACTCTTATAACTGCCATTTGGTTTCTGTACAAATCGTAAATAGCCTTTCGCTCCCTGTATTTTACCCCTGCCGCCTTTAGAATTGGAAAGAGGATATTCCAGTCAACATTGTCAAAAGCTTTCTCTAAGTCTACAAATGCTAGAAACGTAGGATTGCCTTTCCTTAATCTTTCTTCTAAGATAAGGTGTAAGACACTTAATGAGACACTTAATGATACACTTAATGAGACACTTAAAGTAGTAAAGGAGTTTTGCTATTTGGGGAGCAAAATAACCGATGATGGTCGAAGTAGAGTGGATATAAAATGTAGACTGGCAATGGCAAGGAAAGCGTTTCTGAAGAAGAGAAATTTGTTAACATTGAGTATAGATTTAAGTGTCAGGAAGTTTTTCTGAAAGTATTTGTATTGAGTGTAGCCATGTATGGAACTGAAACATGGACGATAAATTGTTTGGACAAGAAGAGAATAGAAGCTTTCGAAATGTGGTGCTACAGAAGAATGCTGAAGATTAGATGGGTAGATCACATAACTAATGAGGAAGTACTGAATAGGATTGGGGAGAAGAAAAGTTTGTGGCACAACTTGACCAGAAGAAGGGATCGGTTGGTAGGACATGTTCTGAGACATCAAGGGATCACCAATTTAGTATTGGAGGGCAGCGTGGAGGGTAAAATTCGTAGAGGGAGACCAAGAGATGAATACACTAAGCAGATTCAGAAAGATGTAGGTTGCAGTAGGTACTGGGAGATGAAGAAGCTTGCAGAGGATAGCGTAGCATGGAGAGCTGCATCAAACCAGTCTCACGACTGAAGACCACAACAACAACAACAAGGCGTAAGGTCAGTATTGCCTCACGTGTTCCAACATTTCTACGGAATCCAAACTGATGTTCCCAGAGGTCGACTTCTACCAGTATTTCCATTCGTCTATAAAGAATTCGCGTTAGTATTTTGCAGCTGTGACTTATTAACCCAGACAGTTCGGTATTTTTCACATCTGTCTACACCTGATTTCTTTGGGAATGGAATTATTATATTCTTCTTGAAGTCTGAGGGTATTTCGCCTGTCTCATACATCTTGCTCACCAGATGGTAGAGTTTTGTCATGACTGACTCTCCCAATGTCGTCAGAAGTTCTAATGGAATTTTGTCTACTACCGGGGCCTTGTTTCGACTCAGGTCTTTCAGTGCTCTGTCAGACTGTTCATTCAGTATCCTATCTCCCATTTCATCTTTATCTACATCCTCTTCCATTTCCATAATATTGTCCTCAAGTACATCGCCCTCGAATAGTCTCTCTATATACTCCTTCCACCTTTCTGCTTTCCCTTCTTTGCTTAGAACTGGTTTTCCATCTGAGCTCTTGATATTCATACAAGTGGCTCTCTTTCCTCCAAATGTCTCTTAAATTTTCCTGTAGCCAGTATCTATCTTACACCTAGTGAGATAAGCCTCTACATCCTAACATTTGTCCTCTAGCCGTCCCTGCTTAGCAGTTTTGCATTTCCTGTCGATCTGATTTTTGAGACGTTCGTATTCCTTTTTGCCTGCTTCATTTACTGCATTTTTATATTTTCTCCTTTCATCAATTAAATTCAACATTTCCTCTGTTACCCAATGATTTCTACTAGCCCCCTTCTTTTTACCTACTTGATCGTCTGCTGCCTTCACTACTTCATCCCTCAGAGCTACCCATTCTTCTACTACTGTATTTCTTTCCCCCATTCCTGTCAACTGTTCTCTTATGCTCTCCCTGAAACTCTCTACAACCTCTGGTTTAGTCAGTTTATCAAGGTCCCATCTCCTTAAATTCCCACCTTTTTGCAGTATCTTCAGTTTTAATCTACATTTCATAACCAATAGATTGTGGTCAGAGTCCACATCTGCCCCTGGAAATGTCTTACAATTTAAAACCTAAATCTCTGTCTTACCATTATATAATCTATCTGATACCTTTTAGTACCTGCAGGTTTCTTCCCTGTATACAACCTCCTTTCATGATTCTTGAACCAAGTGTTAGCTATGCTCTGTGCAAAATTCTACCAGACGGCTTCCTCTTTCATTTCTTACCCCCAATCCATATTCATCTACTATGTTTCCTTCTCTCCCTTTTACTACTCTCGAATTCCAGTCACCCATGTCTATTAAATTTTCGTCTCCCTTCACTATCTGAATAATTTCTTTTATCTCATCATACACTTCATCAATTTCTTCAACATCTGCAGAGCTAGTTGGCATATAAACTTGTAGTACTGTAGTAGGTGCGGGCTTCGTGTCTATCTTGGTCACAATAATACGTTCACTATGCTGTTTGTAGTAGCTTACCCGCACTCCTATTCTTTTATTCATTATACTCCTGTAATATCCCTATTTGATTTTGTGTTTACAACCCTGTATTCACCTGACCAAAAGTCTTGTTCTTCCTGCCACCTAACTTCACTAATTCCCACTACATCTAACTTTAACCTATCCATTTCCCTTTTCAAATTTTCTGACCTACCTGCCTGATTAAGGGATCCGACTTTCCACTCTCCGATCCGTAGAACGCCAGTTTTCTTTCTCCTGATAACGACGTCCTCCTGAGTAGTCCCCGCCCGGAGATCCGAATGGGGGACTATTTTACCTCCGGAATATTTTACCCAAGAGGACGCCATCATCATTGAACCTTCAGTAAAGCTGCATGCCCTCGGGAAAAATTACGGCTGTAGTTTCCCCTTGCTTTCAGCCGTTCGCAGTACCAGCACAGCAAGGCCGTTTTGGTTAGTGTTACAAGGCCAGATCAGTCAATCATCCAGACTGTTGCCCCTGCAACTACTGAAAAGGCTGCTGCCTCTCTTCAGGAATCACACGTTTGTCTGGCCTCTCAACAGATACCCCTCCGTTGTGGTTGCACCTACGGTACGGCCATCTGTATCGCTGAGTCACGCGAACCTCCCCAGTAACGGCAAGGTCCGCGGTTCATGCGGGCGGTGGGGGGTGGGGGGACTTAAAGTACTTTAATATTTTATTAGCACCGGTACGTTCTAAGATGGAGTGTGAGTGGAGGTACAATATTATCACTGCTGCAAATTTTCTTCAGCATATCCATATTCTTCAACTGCACATGAAGACATTTAACCCAAGTTTCATCATAGTTCACTCTAATCACTAACACTGCCATCATATTTTTCACAAAAAACTGTGTTTTGTCACTGCTCCATACACTATTCATTTGGGAAAATACCGTTTCAGTACCAGTGTACCGATACAGGTGAAATGAACATGTAATGCAGGTTAACTCGTTTCAGAATAGTTAATTCCGGGGAAAAAAGGTGTCCCGGATTGCTTTTAAAAAATTCACGGCACAGCTAGAAAAATCGTGAATGTCAAAAAGAAAGAGGAGGGTGGGCACGGATAGAAGGATAATCACCGTAAATATATGCGTCGTCTGTAGCACACATATTATCTAAGCGATATTCCATGTCCGGTCTAGCATGTCCTCATTGATTGGTGCTGTTGTTGCTGCTCTGTTGCGATCTCTCAGTTCCTGCAGGTCCCACCAAGAGAAAAAAAATGTAATATGACTCCTCAGGAGATAGGTTTTTGATCTGGTCTGTACCAACCATACCACTCTGTGTGCCAACTGCTAGGGGTGGCCAGTCTATAACCAGGATGAAAAAAAAGAAAAAAACAGCTTTAGGTGTCTTTGAACATCATGTGGCAAAGCGTACCTTTCTATTTAAAAAAATTCGTAGGCAGCACAATATTAATAAGGAATATTGCAACCTACGACTAAATAGTAGCATGAGAAGATTGCTGTACCACCAGCCAAGATGAAATGGAATAATTTTTCTGCACCTTTGCATCCATTCCCATTTCTGATGTATACGTGATCAAAATTGTAAAGATCATTTTGGAACGTTCTGTATACGTATAGGAGACGAGGAAACTACCAGGCCGTCATGTAATAAATTTCAACAAAGATTTATTACAATCTGTCTACTTCCAATCCATCGAATTTTTCCAGACACGAAAAGAGGTCCGTATTTACCCCGACAGTTGTATAACGTGTCTGGACGCCGTCAGAACTGGGACCATTCTGGGGAAACCTGGACGTATCGCAGCCTTAACTGGGGATGCAAAGGTGAGCGTAATGGTTCTCTTAGGGATGCAGATGAAGGAAAGAAACCTTGCCTCTTTTTAACCACAGTTTGCATTCCGTTTTATATAAAATGTGAGTTGATATCCACAAATTAAAAATCATTTGAATCGAACCCGTAAACACTTTTTCAGCAATATATTTGTGTCGAAGGTAAATATTTTGTACATAAAATTACGTCACCGGCTACATAAGTACGAATTTCACCCACACACACAATGCTGTTTACGTTTCACAGTCTGCTAAAAGTAGCTTAAGTTGTATTTCACGGGAATGAAAAAGTACTACTCATATTTATACACACGTACTTCAGTTTCATAGTCAGCACTGTAAGCAGTCTGTAACAGTATAACCAAATTCGCACCCATCTAGCACCCAAAGAGCGACAATAGGTCACCTCTGACCACTGGTGCATTCAATTCTTGGATGAAACAATAGACCATTTTGATGCTGTTAAATTGTTGTTGTCGATTGCACTCCTCACCTGTCGTCAGTAATACTGCCGCTCCGACCTCTGCAGTAGATTTTAGTTCAGTTTTTCGTCCGTGTCAGAAGATACAACAGGCCGTCAACTCGCCTTATCCGCTGCTGGCGCCATATCTATCTTTTCCATCTCTGGCTCTACGATACGCCCCTCCCCTTCCATTCTCGGCTCCGCTACGTTCACGGATGTAGCAGGTATGTCAAATTTGCAGTCTGATTTTACAATAAGTAATATGACTGAAACAACAGCAGTAACAGTATCTCTAATCGTCAAGATACTGTAGTACCACAAGCGCTGAGAAAAATATCTGTGCAGGCAACGATTTAGTACCATGAATGTAAAATAACTATCTGGTAGTACACTTTAAGTGGTTGATAATCTCCTCGTTTAATACTACGGCTGAGCGCTACTTTGCTTTTCTTTGGTTGATAATACCAAATTTATGAAGCTAGGTAAGACACTAGAACCGCAGTTTTATTTATCTTCGAGGAAGACCCTGACAAATAAACAGTTAAATGGCCTCTGTTTCGAAGTGAAGGAAGTTATTAGTAACATACTGGCTGAAAGCAAAGATATCGCACTGACTGCGGACATGTGGACCAACATAAAACACAAGGCTTTTTGTCAGTGACAGCACGCTTTATTGAGCAGTACAAACTACAGTCTGCTGTTCTAGACACTGTGCACCTCGCTGAGCAGCACACTTCTGAAAACATTATCGAGAGTGTTAACCAAATTCTTTTTGAATGAGGAATGGGTGACAAAGTTCTCTTGTCACTGACAACGCGAGAGTTGTGGTGGCTGTAGGAAGGAAAATGAATGTTGTTCATTTGCGATGCGCTGTTCACACACTGAGTGTGTCGCATGTTTTCAACCATCCCGAATTTGCAGCACTAAGCTCCTTGATACGTAAATGTAGCAAAATTATACGGTTTTTCAAAAGTAGTACAGTGCCACTGCAAAATGGGTAGACTGCAAGTTCGGCTGAAGAAAAAAAAGCTGTTAAAGCTGAAACTAGAGATGCCCAGCATGTGGAACTCTAAGTTTCTTATCACGCAGCGCTTAGTGTAGGTCAAAGACGCCCTCTTAATGACATTTTCGTATGTTAACTGCGAAGTTTTGAAAGCAAATGAGTGGGGCATTTTGGGAGACTGCCTTCCTGTACTGGAACCTCTGTTCGAGTTGACAGAAGGACTTTCTGGGGAACAGTTCACAACAGCCTCCATTGTAGTCCCATCAGTTCAATGATGCTAGAGAGGAGTGATAGTGATAACCCAACGAGTAATGTACGCACTGCTTTGAGAAAATACTACTGAAGGCCATGTCGGAAAGCATGACGCCTTATGAAGAAGACAGCACCGTCATATGTACCAAAGCGACTATTTTGGTCCCTCAGTTGAAAAAGTATGGTTTCGGAGCATCAGAAAGGGCTGACACCGTCGTGAGTGAGATCATATTGGAGATCAGCCAAACTTCAAACAGTGACGGAGTTGTGGTTTATAGTACGGTGAAACGTAAGTTAAGAAGAAGATCTCGACCTTTTTGTGGAACAGGAAAACAAAAATGAATCAACGTCATCGAATCTTACAAATGCGCAAGATGACATGCGACTCTACTTGTCCAAAATGGTTCTAGATATAGTGGAGAAACCTGATACACTAATTTTTAGAAGAAGTGCCACGAATCTATGGTACGTTTGTCTGACGCTGCTTTAAAGTATTTGTGTGCCATAGCAAGTTTTTTCGAAGGCCACACGTTCGCACAGAAGAGAGGAAACGGGTGAAATCGAAGATTGTGGACAAGATGATATTTTTAAACGCTAATCGAAAGTACACTGTTAAATAAACCATCTGCAATACCACTCCTATCTGAGAGAGTTTCGTAAATATTCTTAAGATTCTTTTGTAAGTGTAATTTGTATAAATAATATTTTACGCTTTCATTAAAAATCAGTACACACTATGCTGTTTGTGCTTTACGACATCAATCAAAAATTCATAGAAAACAATGTTGCACAATCATAACCTTCCCTAAGTCAATTAAGTTAAATATATTTATGCTCATAGTAACATCGCGCAAGTACGTTCTCAGCTTATTAGAACATGAGTAGAAGAGGTTATAAATTAATTCAAATGAGTAATTTTAAGATATTACATTAAAAGTGTGTTTGCCCGTTGTGTGCTGCACTTGGGAAGGCGGGAGCAGTCTCGTTTTAATTACATGTCACTTCGAATCTCTTTTGCTAGCCAGCCTGAGTGTGGTTTCTTACGCGGTTTCTGCTCACTTGTCTAGGCGAAAGCTGTACTAATTAACCATTTCAGCCTCATTCACACGATACACAAAAAACGCTTTAGGCTATGGAAACGTTAGAGTAACTTCGAGTTGCATCGTCAAGATCATTGTGTTCCCATTGGTGTAAGATCTGCAAACTTTGAAATATGTTCCAGTTAAATGGAAACAAATAATGCTGGAAGTGATTCTGATGTACCAATAAGCTTGATGAATACAACGTAGTCCTAACTATTACGAAGTGAGACGTGACCTTCAAGATAAATTCAGAGCAATATACAATATCTGCTAGGTTGATTCATAATACGAAACTATAATAGTTAAAGAAATTTAAAGGAATTTAACAAATGATGACAAATATTTTTCGCGAAAAAATATTTCCTACAAGTGGCAGTATGTGCTTGAAATGCATATGATCAAGTCACCAATTCAAAAAAATTGTACCGTATGTTATTTATGTCCACGTCACCTCATCATTTAAGGAAAATGAATGATAGATGATGGCTGATAAAAGGCGGGAAGAGAGAGACAGAGCTTCAATAAATTTCAATTAAAAATAAAACACTCCTGGAAATTGAAATAAGAACACCGTGAATTCATTGTCCCAGGAAGGGGAAACTTTATTGACACATTCCTGGGGTCAGATACATCACATGATAACACTGACAGAACCACAGGCACATAGACACAGGCAACAGAGCATGCACAATGTCGGCACTAGTACAGTGTATATCCACCATTCGCAGCAATGCAGGCTGCTATTCTCCCATGCAGACGATCGTAGAGATGCTGGATGTAGTCCTGTGGAACAGCTTGCCATGCCATTTCCACCTGGCGCGTCAGTTGGACCAGCGTTCGTGCTGGACGTGCAGACCGCGTGAGACGACGCTTCATCCAGTCCCAAACATGCTCAATGGGGGACAGATCCGGAGATCTTGCTGGCCAGGGTAGTTGACTTACACCTTCTAGAGCACGTTGGGTGGCACGGGATACATGCGGACGTGCATTGTCCTGTTGGAACAGCAAGTTCCCTTGCCGGTCTAGGAATGGTAGAACGATGGGTTCGATGACGGTTTGGATGTACCGTGCACTATTCAGTGTGCCCTCGACGATCACCAGTGGTGTACAACCAGTGTAGGAGATCGCTCCCCACACCATGATGCCGGGTGTTGGCCCTGTGTGCCTCGGTCGTATGCAGTCCAGATTGTGGCGCTCACCTGCACGGCGCCAAACACGCATACGACCATCATTGGCACCAAGGCAGAAGCGACTCTCATTGCTGAAGACGACACGTCTCCATTCGTCCCTCCATTCACGCCTGTCGCGACACCACTG
Organism: Schistocerca serialis cubense; assembly: GCF_023864345.2. Lineage (NCBI taxonomy): Eukaryota > Metazoa > Arthropoda > Insecta > Orthoptera > Acrididae > Schistocerca > Schistocerca serialis. Next base: position 644,463,814 of record NC_064638.1, on the reverse strand, counting down.
GAGGCGGGCTGCACGATGTTGGGGCGTGAGCGGAAGACGGCCTAACGGTGTGCGGGACCGTAGCCCAGCTTCATGAAGACGGTTGCGAATGGTCCTCGCCGATACCCCAGGAGCAACAGTGTCCCTAATTTGCTGGGAAGTGGCGGTGCGGTCCCCTACGGCACTGCGTAGGATCCTACGGTCTTGGCGTGCATCCGTGCGTCGCTGCGGTCCGGTCCCAGGTCGACGGGCACGTGCACCTTCCGCCGACCACTGGCGACAACATCGATGTACTGTGGAGACCTCACGCCCCACGTGTTGAGCAATTCGGCGGTACGTCCACCCGGCCTCCCGCATGCCCACTATACGCCCTCGCTCAAAGTCCGTCAACTGCACATACGGTTCACGTCCACGCTGTCGCGGCATGCTACCAGTGTTAAAGACTGCGATGGAGCTCCGTATGCCACGGCAAACTGGCTGACACTGACGGCGGCGGTGCACAAATGCTGCGCAGCTAGCGGCATTCGACGGCCAACACCGCGGTTCCTGGTGTGTCCGCTGTGCCGTGCGTGTGATCATTGCTTGTACAGCCCTCTCGCAGTGTCCGGAGCAAGTATGGTGGGTCTGACACACCGGTGTCAATGTGTTCTTTTTTCCATTTCCAGGAGTGTAATTTAGGTAAAAACCTTTATAATATAACACGTTTTTGAAAACGGACCTAAAAGTATTAAATAATTTCTTCCAGCCCAAACAGATTCCTAGTGCCACACAGATAGTCCTGAAAAAATGTGCTTGTGAATTTTTAACAGTTTTCACAAAACATGGGACGCATGCCGTAAGTAATTGATGCATGAATAGTTCACCTAATTCGCTAATAATTATATAGCACTTCAAATAATATGAAATGTTGTGTTAGTTTTATTAACGACAGTTACTCTTTATATTCCTTACTACTATCTATTACATGCACCCCAGGTTTCCCGTTTTAAGTTTACAGGTATTGTCATTGCTATTACAAACTCACAAGCACAAATTTTCAAAACTATCTGTATGGCGATAGGAATCTGTATGGGATGAGGGGAGATCATTAAATACTTTTTAAACCATTTTAAAAACATGTTATATTACAAAGGTTTTAATTAGTTATTTTCTCTCTTTAGTCTCATGTGTGTGAAATTTTTCAAAAATCTTGATCAAATTACAACAGAGATATGAGGTTAATAGCAGCTTTACTTCAGTTTCTTTTCAGTCATTGTATTTCTTTCCCCTACGTACATATCGCGAAAACACTACGGCTCCAGAAGTTAGGGAGAATTGAGCTCACAAGGAAGCTTAGCTACAATCGTTCTTAGCTGCGAAACATTCACGACTCGAGCAGCAGAACAGGGAAACAGCAGTGGTGCATCAAGTAGTCTTCAGCGTTCACCAGAAAAGAAAGCGAATTAATATTGTATTGTCATCCACTTCTGAACTATGTTGGCCGGCCAGAGTGACCTAGCGGTTCTAGGCGCTTCAGTCTGGAACCGCACGACAGCTAAGGTCGCAGGTTCGAATCCTGCCTCGGGAATGGATGTGTGTGTCGTCCTTAGGTTAGTTAGGTTTAAGTAGTTCTAAGCTTTAGGGGACTGATGACCTCAGATGTTAAGTCCTATAGTGCTCAGAGCCATTTGAACCATTTTTTGAACTATGTTGAAAGTTTTAAGCCTTTAGCTGTTCGCGAATTTAGTTTAAAATCAGTTGCAATATGTTTACCCAACAGAGAGACAGACAGACCGGAAAAAGTATCCTCCGTCACGCATTAAGCCTGAAAGCTACTTACTATTGCACTGCAACCGAGTCTGCATTCCATTGTCTGTTTGTTCCGTACAAATTTTAGGAATGATTTCAATCTAACTTACCGTTAAGCTAAAGACTTGAAACTTTCGGCATCAATCCTGAAATTTGTACGGAACAAACAGACAAGAAACCGACCTAATAAAACCATTTATATGTACTTAAATTTGTAGTGCAGCAGCAGATATTGAGCTTCTAAGCCCAACCAAAAACCGGTAATTAATGCTACAACTATGAAAATTCGTATTTAAGTAAGTAAATACACATATTTTGAATATAGTTTTAGAAATATAGTTTTTATTCATATCTCCTTGAAATAAGATAATTGTCTCTAAACAAGCTGTAGGCCCCATTCATGGTTTATTTCTAACAGAAATGTCTGAAAATTGTGTAAATGAAATCACTCAAGCCCGGAGACTTGAGCGGAAATATTCATATAACGGTCGCAATCGACAGAGACTTGTTTCAGTCGGTTGTTCCGCGTTGAATGCAACCACTTAAACCTGGGAATGACTAACAACATTTATACAGCTGACATGGCCGCAGAGACTAGTTCCATTCGGTTGTTTCTGTTGACTGAAAAAATCGACTGAGCGGAAAACAATAGACTGACTGACGGACTGATAAAAACAGTTTGAGCAATAATTCACGCCAACTGCCGTCTGTCGGATGGAGCATATAACTTGATTCAGCTGTCGCCACTCAGTGGACGTTCAGTTGCTGCACTGACACGCAAATTTCAGCCTCCGTCGCCTATGAACAGCTGTCAGCATGGATGCATGAACAGGCACCCTCTACGGAGGCCCATACGCAGCAACATTCGCTGAACGGTCGTTGATGAGAGACTCGTAACCTCCTGGTTCATGTGGCAGTCAATTGCTCTTGCACTCTATTCGACTGTAAACATCTCCGCAGTCACCATTCAACCTTGACCCGATGTGAATCAGAGGCAACGGTTTTGAATAGCGCCATTTCGCCATGCATGATATACTTCAACTACGGTTGTACTTGAACGGTTTACATACTTAGCAGTTTCAGAAATGCTTTCACCTTTAGGATGTCAGATAAAACACCCCGTTTCCTTGTTACGACAACGACTGCACTGTTTCCCGCGTCCCCTTGGGACGCTTTACATACCCTCCATTGCTAGTGCTGCTACCAGTCCATCTGTGAGTGGTTATTGCACACTGACGTCGAACGTAGGTGGCGGTCACTGTAATGTGACTGGACTTTGTATTAATGCAAACAGCATACATGGTTCGTGGGACAATTTGATCCGTTAAAGGTAATATTAGAAGAAGAAATTTAGTTATGGACACAGGACTATGTTAAAGAAGATTGCGGCTGATGTATGTCTGAAATGTGACCTCTAGATGTAATATGAGCCTGAGAATAGTGTCAATGAAAGTAGTGAAAGAGTAGCTGCAGAAACCCCTACGTTTATGCAGTAATAAGTCTGTCCATGTATACCACTAAGTGTCTCCCCCAAATTCAGGTGGAATTCGCGTATAGATCTCTTAAGTTCTACTACCTTACTAACACATATAATGACAATATTAAGAAGCCGTTAGTTTCTACAGGAAAGCAATAAAAATCAGTGACACATCTCTGCACAACAAACTTACATACATTAACACTGATTGTTCGCAGGTGAACATACTACGTAAAGACCACATTACAAAAGGAGCAAGCAACACAAATTAACTCCCCGCATACAGCTATCGAAATGAAATAAACCAACTTTCGTTATGTTACATTAGTTACACTTGCATCGTTTTAGTTCCACACACATGTCAAAAACGTGTGTGTATCCACTTGCATATCACACACCGCATAGAGGAATACACTACATATTACTGAAATGATGTTAACAAAAGATTTTCATTTCCATGCTTAAGATTTGTAACTGTACAATATAGCCTTTCGCATCCCCAGTCGTTATAAAGACGCTCGAAGTATTTATTTATGCCAGGACAATTTACACACATTCAATGTACGTCAGCAGAAAGCAGCCATCACAAAAATTAAACAAGAAGACAGATTTGCGGAGCAGTGGGGTTCTGTGTCGAGATCAGTCAATTTTGTGTCGAAATCATCCAATTCTATGTCGAAATCAATGAATTTTGTGTTGAAATCAGTGAAATTTGTGTCAAAATCTGTCAATTACATGTCGAAATCAACGTATTTATGTTAAGATCGATCCATATAAAAGAAATTTCCGATGCGTGACGAGTATATGTTTGAAATTTTAAGAAAAGTATGCATCATCTCTAGTGAAAAATGTGTAATAAACATAATGTAGGAGAATCCGTAGGGAACTTTGAGAACGCAAGTCCAAGATTTCTGTCTGCCGCATTTCTAAATAGTGACAGTAACAATGCAAGCTGAATTTGCAAATAGAAGGTTCTACTACTTCCGCAACGAATGATCGTTAATGTAGTTACCCTAATACTTTAAACTCTGTAAACATTACATAGTTTTCCAGATACTTAAATAAACATGAGTGAATTGTCACACTTCTGTATAACAGATATGTTGAGGACTGTGTTATTGATCTTTATTTAATTTGCAGTTAAGTGCACTACTTTAGCAAATAAATGATCGTTTAATGTAGTTAGTCCCACAGTGTTAACGTCTGAAAACAGCGGTAATGCTGTGATTCCTTTAAGTCGTGATTTGAAGTTAGGTAATCATACTTCTCCATTTTGTTAAGAATACCAGCAAAATCCCTCATTATATAGAGGTACACAAGAAGAGAGAAATCAACAAGGAAATGTTACAATATTCCAGGTAGCTGGTCCATTAGAAAATCCATTTTAATGTACACCAGTTTCAGATTATATTGTGTAGTCAAAGGATTTTTTATACGCTTGCATAGTAATTTTTTCTCAGTATTCCTCAGACTATGACATTATCATTCCCGTGCAAGAGAAATGGCATTGAAGTGGTATTTCTGCTCTGACTACGCGTCTCACGGGGATGGACTCGGAGAATTCACCATGTACTTGTTACATGTACCACACATTTCATACTTTACAGACTGTCTCTTCTCTATTTTTTTCTTAATAGTCCACTTCATCGTAGATTTTAAGGACCATAGTATTGTCACAGAACGCTTCTGTAATGGACGTAAGCACATTTAAATTCTTCCTAGGGAACATGTCAGTTTCAGTATAATTCATGCAACCAACGTAATGAGATTGTCCTAGTTCTCCATAAGAACCATTTGCAGTCGTCCTCGTCCCAAGGTGTTCGGGTATGCTGAATACTTTGGAACAGTATTTGTCAACCCTTTTAGCTGGTATAGAGTTAAAGTTATAAGAAAAGGATGCCCCTCGAGCCAATCCCGAGTTCCACACCGCATCTTTCGTGGTATTTCACCGAACCGCATACTGAGAAGTACAGCGCTGCGTAATCCGTGTTATCATGCAGCACTGCACAATCGATAGTATTATACTTCATAATTCGCTGCACTGTGCTGCATAACAGGTAGTACCATTTCATATTACCTCTACGTAGGGATGGAGTTCAAGGGGCAACCTTCTCCCTCATAAGAAGCCTTAAACAATGATTACCGATCTTGCTTCACCTAATAAGAAAGTGCAACAAAATCACTGCATGGGAATTTGCTTATCGTGCTGCACTTGGTGATCCGTGGTAACAGGCAGCACGTGATCAGTCTTTTCCACTGATGTATAGAAGCGCTGTCCAAAATGTTGGGTCCTATACTGCATTAATGACAAAATTTCATGAAGAAGATAATGAAATGTTTTTAAAGAGTTATTGATTTTCCATATGTTCTGTCTACAAATATATTACGTAACTATTTTGTAACTCTGGGAAGCTAGAAGTGGCGGCAGCCAATGGCCTCCTCAATTTAGCAGGCTGGGGCTGATGCTGGGATGGTTTGGGACAGGCCAAGAGGGGTCCGTTGTGAAATTGAACATGGCGGCACTATCAGGTTACAGGGTTAGGTCCAGGTGACGTAGACATGTTGCAATAGTCGAGTTATAACACTAGAATTTCATTGAATGTTGAAAAAGTTAAACATTGCTGTGATCAGACGTTGAACATTCAGATCCTGCGACATTTTAAGTACCATCTTCTTCAAAATTGTATAAGCAATGAATGTTTAGAAAATCGCTGGATTTGAAGAAAATTACAAATGTCGTGTCCAGAACCTTGTGGATTATTACAATTAGCAGTATGTGAAAGTGGGTTTGCACTTAGGTATTTGATTTACGGAATTAAGGAAATTAAACGTGATGGTGGTCAAACCAAGCTGGCTGAATGAGGGAGCGGGGTAGTGTCTTGGACAACTGCCAGGACGTGAAATTAGATCAGGTGATTAGCTAGAACAAATGGTCGGATATGAACATGTATCTGTGTAATTAGCTTGTAACCTAGTTTGTATCAGAAGTCGCGTTTCCTGCATTACTCAGAATCATTCGGATGACGTCTATAAAGTGACCACTCGAATTTAAGAGCAAGACACATGAATAGAAAGACAGAGTGTTAAGCTTCTGCTCTCGTATTTTTCAGTGACATTTGAAAGAGTTCTTGAATTTTCAGTATTATACGCATCTTCGTCCAGCAATGTCTGATGCAACTTTTGGTTTTTACGTAAAGCTCTGCCGATGAGAATCGGCAAGATTTTTGTTTTTAGTTACTTTGTACTCAAAAATATTTTTAAAAATTTATATTTATGAACTACTAAGAGCTGTTAACATGACTGGCGCATGATGGCTTCCATTCTCTTTTTTGAATCCACCACAAAAAATGATAGCATACAGGCTGCCGTAAACAATTTTATGTTACTTGACGAGGATCATTTTGATCTAAATTACTTGTGAATAAATGTTTAACTTATCAGCCGCTTCATAGATACAGTTCCAAGACTTTTTTAAGGATTATTTACGGAATGAAGGAACTTACCATGCTGTGAATAGTTTCAGGAAGTAGATCACCGGTGAGACAAATAGGCAGTATCCACGTTTAAGAAACAGATTAACGCATTTTCTGCGTATGCGCACCTGATCCAAAGCCAACAATTCCTAATATGATGAATTACGTATTACTGTAATTGTTGTAGAGGTGCAGCATTATGCAGAATTAAGCATTTTTCTCGCCTTACTGTAAGGCTCAAAATATTGTCTTTTCTATACGGTTGCTCAAGCAGCTGCTACAATGGTACTGTGACCTTGTTATGCTTTCACATGTGCGCTCTGAAACCTGCGAAATCAGCGGACCGTGATTCGCTTTATATTGCTCAAACGTAATTGACTCCGACCCTATACCACCTTTTCTGTGCCCTGTCGCACAAAGGACACACCCACCACGCTGCATATAACATGTGAAACAACATTAGCATGGGCTAGCAAAACGTGAAGATCGTCATCAGGTCCTTAATCAGGAATAAAAAATATCTAGAGTACTCTGTGTTTTACTAAATCCATTGTGAGAAACACACACATAGCATAGAAATACACTTCTTCAGTACGTTTTAGTAACGCACTATTCCCATCTTAATCTTCCATTATTTGTCCTAAAACGCCTAGCCACGAATTGTTTCTTAATTATAAAAATGAACGCTAATGGCGCAAGGTAATTGATACGCTACGTCTTACCATTACTGCGAAATACCTGACGTAAATCTAAGCTGCGTCCACAGGCCTCACGTCTCAAGAAGAACGTCTGCTTACGTTGAAAGTGAATCATAGGAGCAAATGTCTTTGGCTAACCCTCTCAACTCCTGACCAGCTACCACAAGGAATTATGTACCAGCCGCTCAGTGGCCAATATCTTCCATCATTGCTTTTAATGTTCTCTATAATATCTTATAATGGTAAAAATAAAAAAGAGAAATAGTTAATTACTCCAGATGAGTTAGTGAAAGACCGACATTCCTAGGGTGTTGGTTTCCAGTTTAAGAAACCGTAGCGGCGCCTCCATGAGAGATGACTTCAGTGTGAATTTGCAGCAGTGCACTGGGTGCAGTCTTGTTGACAGTAACTTTGTGCAACCTAGAGTAGCAAAGTGCTTCTGGCCGACAAAGCAGGAGCTGCCGAAACGGGTTTCCTATCACAAACCGCCATCGAAACCAGCACACAGGCACTAACCAAATGTGTATTCAAGTGCTGACACCAATGTTTGCAGACAGTCTGCATAACCAGTTATGTTGGCCACTGGTGCGGTATATATATGGATCATGTCAACCCATCATCAACTGCAGCCTGAAGATGGCACGTTGAAGAGCCGAAACTGGTAGCTACAAAATAAATGAAATCATAAGGACGGTTCTAGACGTTTCATTTTCTCGGAATAGTAAACGGCCGTCGTCTTCAACACCTCCTGTCAAAAGGATGGGCATACAAAAACTTAAAGCCTGTTAGTACGTGACTTGAAGAGGTGCGTTCACAAAGCATATGCTCACAACAAAGTGTAAGTAAGAGACAGTCAAGTAATACTGTGACTTTAACTCCACAGGTGTCATGGACGACGGTGCTGTGTTACACGCGCAGTCACATGAAGCTTCCGGCGGAGAACCACAGCCCTCTGAGTTCACGAGGGATTCAGATCCATACAGCAGCGGGCCAGACCAAGCCTCCCACAGCACTGTCGACTCCTGCCCGGAGGCAGGGAGGTGGCATCCCGGCTGCTGCAGACGACATATCTATCCACCTGCATTTGCCTTATGCCGTTGCGGGGAGGGTGTCGGCATAGTGCGAGTGGCACTTGTTACCAGAGGCCTGCGCGCGGCCCACATCGTGGAGATCACTGATGGGATAGCCCGCCTCGTCGCAGGTTTCGCAACTGGGGTCGGCCAATGGGGCTGCGTCCCCAGCAAAGCAAAACGTTGTGAGTGAGACGACACCTATTCCGCCTGGGGCAAAAGAAAATGACATGAAACTTCCAGGCAAATTAAAACAGTGTGCCGGACCGACAATCGAACTTGGGATCTTTGCCTTTCGCGGGCAAGTGCTCTACCGACTAAGTTATCCAAGCAATACTCAACACTCATAGCTTTACTTCCGCCAATAACTCGTCGCCCACCTAAACTTCACAGAAGTTCTCCTGCGAACCTTGTAAGGCTCCTGTAAGAAAGGATGTTGCGGAGACATGGCTTAGCCACAGTCTGGGGGATGTTACCAGAATGACATTTTCACTCTGCAGAGAAGTGTGCCCTGATACGAAACTTCCTGCCAGATTAAAGCTGTGTGCCGGATCGATACTCCAAATTGGGAACTTTGCTTTCCTCAGGAAAGTGCTGTACCGACTGTGCTACCCAGTCTGTTCTGAAAAATAACATATTTCGAGATAGCCACAGCATGTCTCTGCAGCCATAAGCTGCCCTGTGTAAGCTCCACAACCGCCACACTACCTCTGGCGATTTCAGAACATAAAAAAAATAGTTTGTATACAATTTTTACTGTAGCGTTCCTGTGAAAACGACTTTATTTGACAAGATCGCAGTGCTGACACATTTACTGGATTATTGGTGTCGGCAATATGTATTACCATCTTCAGACGACAAAAAATTCGAGGCGTTACAATTCCAGGTGTACTATCATAATTTGTGTACAACTTGGAGAACGAATGGCGCAGACAAGAAAGGTATATTTCACCCCTTGCCTCTTCGTGATATAGCTCCTTCTGGGCTGTGACATAGTAACTGAAGACTGAACATAGACAGTCCAAATTCTACTGTATACTGTATTTGGATATTCCAATACTCCTGCAGTGCGTGATCATGTCGGGTAACCACAGTGCATAATTTAAATGCAGAGCTACAATTCTTTGTTTCAGTTTAGGTATTCGAGGTCCTCCCAGCCCAATGAGCTGCTATTCTAGTTCTTAAAATCCTTGGGCTGCGAGTACTTTCTACTTCTGCACCAGCTTTCACGCCATTTTAAGGGTAGTCACAGCACCTGTCATTAAAGTTGTTTCGTTTACTGTGCAGATGTCAAGTCTGTATACATAAGCTGCCTGACAACAAGTGAAGCACTCTCATCATCTGTTTGGATGCCAATGTACCTTCGTGCACTAACACACCATCTGTGGGTATGCAAATCATTACAGGTACCATTCTCTTTGATACTATTGTTATTCGTGTTAATTGTTGTTATCAGGCCTGGTAGGGTACATAAAGGGCGTGAAGATCGCCCGACGATTTGTGGCGACTGTAAAAGACACGAACATGTCGTATACGCACGTACAATTTGAAAGTGGCTGCAATTCGGATCTCCATTCCACCGGCTCGTCGAATTAAGCAGTATCTACACTCCTGGAAATTGAAATAAGAACACCGTGAATTCATTGTCCCAGGAAGGGGAAACTTTATTGACACATTCCTGGGGTCAGATACATCACGTGATCACACTGACAGAACCACAGGTACATAGACACAGGCAACAGAGCATGCACAATGTCGGCACTAGTACAGTGTATATCCACCTTTCGCAGCAATGCAGGCTGCTATTCTCCCATGGAGACGATCGTAGAGATGCTGGATGTAGTCCTGTGGAACGGCTTGCCATGCCATTTCCACCTGGCGATTCAGTTGGACCAGCGTTCGTGCTGGACGTGCAGACCGCGTGAGACGACGCTTCATCCAGTCCCAAACATGCTCAATGGGGGACAGATCCGGAGATCTTGCTGGCCAGGGTAGTTGACTTACACCTTCTAGAGCACGTTGGGTGGCACGGGATACATGCGGACGAGCATTGTCCTGTTGGAACAGCAAGTTCCCTTGCCGGTCTAGGAATGGTAGAACGATGGGTTCGATGACGGTTTGGATGTACCGTGCACTATTCAGTGTCCCCTCGACGATCACCAGTGGTGTACGGCCAGTGTAGGAGATCGCTCCCCACACCATGATGCCGGGTGTTGGCCGTGTGTGCCTCGGTCGTATGCAGTCCTGATTGTGGCGCTCACCTGCACGGCGCCAAACACGCATACGACCATCATTGGCACCAAGGCAGAAGCGACTCTCATCGCTGAAGACGACACGTCTCCATTCGTCCCTCCATTCACGCCTGTCGCGACACCACTGGAGGCGGGCTGCACGATGTTGGGGCGTGAGCGGAAGACGGCCTAACGGTGTGCGGGACCGTAGCCCAGCTTCATGGAGACGGTTGCGAATGGTCCTCGCCGATACCCCAGGAGCAACAGTGTCCCTAATTTGCTGGGAAGTGGCGGTGCGGTCCCCTACGGCACTGCGTAGGATCCTACGGTCTTGGCTTGCATCCGTGCGTCGCGGCGGTCTGGTCCCAGGTCGATGGGCACGTGCACCTTCCGCCGACCACTGGCGACAACATCGATGTACTGTGGAGACCTCACGCCTCACGTGTTGAGCAATTCGGCGGTACGTCCACCCGGCCTCCCGCATGCCCACTATACGCCCTCTCTCAAAGTCCGTCAACTGCACATACGGTTCACGTCCACGCTGTCGCGGCATGCTACCAGTGTTAAAGACTGCGATGGAGCTCCGTATGCCACGGCAAACTGGCTGACACTGACGGCAGCGGTGCACAAATGCTGCGCAGCTAGCGCCATTCGACGGCCAACACCGCGGTTCCTGGTGTGTCCGCTGTGCCGTGCGTGTGATCATTGCTTGTACAGCCCTCTCGCAGTGTCCGGAGCATGTATGGTGGGTCTGACACACCGGTGTCAATGTGTTCTTTTTTCCATTTCCAGGAGTGTATGTTCGTGGGGCATTCGGTTGTGACAATGTCCCGTTGGTAAACTTCATGGGAACGTGAGGGTAGACACATTTGTCGTCCAGGTTACGGTGGACCACGTCTGATGATCGCGAGGCTGGATTGCCGTCTTTCACACAAACTCATCAGCGCCTACCATTCGAGAACGAGTGATGGTGCCCCTTCAACATTCTGTGTCATCCAGCACTATTATTCGGGACTAGAAGCGGCCGGACTAGGAAATTACCGTCCCATGCGTACGTTTCTGTTAACATTACATCATAAACGGCCGCCGGCCGAGGTGGCCGAGCGGTTCTAGGCGCTACAGTCGGGAGCATCGCGACCGCTACGATCGCAGTTTCGAATCCTGCCTCGGGCATGGATGTGTGTGCTGTCCTTAATTTAGTTAGGTTTAAGTAGTTCTAAGTTCTAGGAGTCTGATGACCTCAGATGTTAAGTCCCATAGTGCTCAGAGCCATTTGAACCATAAACGGCCACATATGGATTAGAGTCGTCAGCAGGATGCATGTACCGATGAATGGCGTCGCATTGTGTTCAGCGGTGAACACTACACCGGACGGCCATCATCGGCGAATATGGTGGTGACCTAGGAAGAGGTCACCTCCTGCCGATGTTTTGCAGAGGCACAGCACTGTTACGCTAATTGTCATAGTGTAGGTGACCATCGCATATGATTTCAGTAGTCAAAGGGAATTGTGACAGCACAGCAGTACTTCATGGACATCCAGCATCTTCATATGTTACCTAATATGTGACGACAGTATTATGGAGCCATTTGCAAGGGGGCAGTGATCGTCCATGCATGGGGCTTGCTTACATGGTGTTGATATACTCCCAATCAAAGATGTTACTCCAGGCGGGTGCGTAACGGAAAACAATAAACGCTAAAATGAAGATTTGGCCCTGTCTGACTACCCCCTGAAGCTGATCTTAGTATCTCTTAATTCTATAAATTACAATCTAAACATAAATGAATGACGAAGGTAACTAATCCTACTAAATGATAAACGTTGTTCCTGCTTATATATTTATTGTAGATTAAAAAAAATCCCTCAATATTACAAAGTTTACATTTTCTGGGTAAAATTACTGATCAGTTGCCCAATTCTGCCCCTTATTATGACTGCTCGGTCTAATATCAATAACGCGAAATGACTGACACCATCTACGTACCAAACACTACAAGACACTACTTTCAAAGATGATCTACGGTGGTGTGGAACCTCAGTGAGAATAAACTAACGTGATCACAGATGTTTAGCTTTTATCGCCCTAATAAGCCGAAGCAGTTTGCGATATCACTGTATGTACTGCGTTCGGTGCATCTGCGACGATGGAAGAACTCCAGCCAGAAATAAACTCCTTCAGACACTAGGATGGCAGAAGGCGGCCCTCTGACAAACATACTCTAATACTGTTCTCCCCTCTCTGTGTTCTACAGACGAGAAAGGCGAACTCCCAGCCACAAGCACGGAGTTCAGATAATATCTCAAAGTAAGTATAAACAGAGGAAGTGCTCTCAGTTACTGACCGCTGCGTACTCAACGACGACTTCCAACCAGGAGGTGGAGTCCAGAATTGTATCGATTCGCAACAGTACAGTGCCAAACTGTTCTAACTATCAACTCTCCTGAGAGCAAGGACATAAACTTCGTCTGTACCAACAAAGCTGATATCGAGCGACCGCCACACACGGGCGCTCACAGCGGAAGACCACTTCTCTCCACGGCTGGACTCCCAGCAAGGCTCGACTCCCCGCCCTCGTAATTCCGAAAACGAATCATATTCCCGAAACCACAGAATATTCTCCCTCTATACAGATTCTTCCGAACACCGACCAACCATATTTTAATCTTTTGTCGTCCAGCGCGGAAAGTTTGCGAGGAAAAACCTACACTCGTACAATGGTACGCTTCTGAGTAAAAATCCTTGGAAATAACCCAGCCTGCGTGGTTTCCGATTCGACGCTTCCTCGTTCCTCTCAGCTGCGTCCAAGATTTTCGTACTTTCCGAAGTTTAATCCCTCCCGTTCGGCCACACAACCGGCCAGTCGCGACTCTTTTGTGCCCCAGCCCTCAGCTCTCCCAAAGTCCGTCTTTCTACTTCCTGTGTTTTAGCAGGACCATCCTACCTGTGTGGGCCTTCCATCCAGGGCCGGAGTTCCGCTTGCCAGATCATTTCCACTGTCGCTCCATCCTCCACTAGTATGATAATAAAGGCACACCGTCACCTTTCATGCAATAAGCGCTAACAGTTATCTACAAGGTGTACGTGACAATGTCACATATCCATATATACGATGTACAACCTATCACATGATACCTAATTGTGTATGTAGGTCACGTCAAAATATGTGCGCTCGTAAGGTAGAAATTGTAGCCACTTCACACCATGGCCATCGATGTCCCAGATCCGACATCATCAGAACTGTTGTGGGACCAGCTCGGACGTCCATTCCACGGCCAGTAGATAGGATATCAACGGCCACGTTGCCTCAAGAAAGAATACAATGGCTTATTGACATGCTTCCCTGCGTAACCAGTGTATACAAAGCCATACTGATAAGTAGGCTCCTGCACCATGTTCTTTGCAAATTTGGGTCAGTAATCTCTCAAATTAAACCACATACCCTCTAAAACTGCGAAATTTCATTTCGTTCTCTCCTTCTGTTCTTGGTGAACCACATTTTCTGTCAGACCGCACACTTCGACCAGGTAACTATATGAAAGTTGAAGCAGTAAAGAGCTTTGTAGATATACTGTGCAGCCACACGAATTTGACAACCTGTCAAAAGCCTGAGTAATCACCACTTTCTGCACACACTGCTGCGTGACAATCAAGTAGCGACAAGGCTGCGGAGCCATGTTGACTCGAGTGCCGTGACCAAGCTGCACTAGGTTTCCTGGATGAGGATCGATCGCACGAACGCGACGTTCGAAATGGTCCCACAGACTCTCGAGTTGGTTTGGATTCGGGGAGTTTGATGGCAAGAGCAGTATGGGAAACTCTTCGGACCACACACATACACTGTGAGCTGTGTGACACGTTTCATCGTCCTGCTGGAAAATGCCACAGAGCCGAGGGGAAACAAAGTGCTTGTAGGGGTGAACACGTTTATCCATAGTTCCTTCTAGAATGACGATCCCCCAGGGAATTCTCTTAATTCTGGACCCTTCTAACGACTGTTGCAAGGTGGTTTCGGAAGTTACACGCTGTACACGCGAGAGGCCGTCTGTCCTATGGAGCATTAAACGTCATTCACTTGTAAAGGCCACCTATCTACATCTACATCTACATCTACATTTATACTCCGCAAGCCACCCAACGGTGTGTGGCGGAGGGCACTTTACGTGCCACTGTCATTACCTCCCTTTCCTGTTCCAGTCGCGTATGGTTCGCGGGAAGAACGACTGTCTGAAAGCCTCCGTGTGCGCTCTAATCTCTCTAATTTTACATTCGTGATCTCCTCGGGGGGTATAAGTAGGGGGAAGCAATATATTCGATACCTCATCCAGAAACGCACCCTCTCGAAACCTGGCGAGCAAGCTACACCGCGATGCAGAGCGCCTCTCTTGCAGAGTCTGCCACTTGAGTTTATTAAACATCTCCGTAACGCTATCACGGTTACCAAATAACCCTGTGACGAAACGCGCCGCTCTTCTTTGGATCTTCTCTATCTCCTCCGTCAAACCGATCTGGTACGGATCCCACACTGATGAGCAATACTCAAGTATAGGTCGAACGAGTGTTTTGTAAGCCACCTCCTTTGTTGATGGACTACATTTTCTAAGCACTCTCCCAATGAATCTCAACCTGGTACCCGCCTTACCAACAATTAATTTTATATGATCATTCCACTTCAAATCGTTCCGCACGCATACTCCCAGATATTTTACAGAAGTAACTGTTAGCAGTGTTTGTTCCGCTATCATATAATCATACAATAAAGGATCCTTCTTTCTATGTATTCGCAATACATTACATTTGTCTATGTTAAGGGACAGTTTCCACTCCCTGCACCAAGTGCCTATCCGCTGCAGATCTTCCTGCATTTCGCTACAATTTTCTAATGCTGCAACTTCTCTGTATTCTACAGCAACATCCGCGAAAAGCCGCATGGAACTTCCGACACTATATACTAGGTCATTTATATATATTGTGAAAAGCAATGGTCCCATAACACTCCCCTGTGGCAAGCCAGAGGTTACTTTAACGTCTGTAGACGTCTCTCCATTGATAACAACATGATGTGTTCTGTTTGCTAAAATCTCTTCAATCCAGCCACACGGCTGGTCTGATATTCCGTAGGCTCTCACTTTGTTTATCAGGCGACAGTGCGGAACTGTATCGAACGCCTTCCGGAAGTCAAGAAAAATGGCATCTACCTGGGAGCCTGTATCTAATATTTTCTGGGTCTCATGAACAAATAAAGCGAGTTGGGTCTCACACGATCGCTGTTTCCGAAATCCATATTGATTCCTACATAGTAGGACATAGTATCGCCAATAATTGCAGTACTGGCATGCAGACTCCAGCATTCATAGTATATGAACAGCAGTTAGCATGGGTGAATGAACCGGCGCCTGCCGTGGAGGACCATATGCAGTAAAGTTCGCTGAACCGTCGTGGAGGAGCCGCTGTAGGCAGTCCCTTGCTTCATCTGGATGGTCAGTTCCTCAATAGCTGCACTTCTATTCGCTCCCAGACAGCTCCGAGCCGCACCACAATTGCCTCGGGGCCGCTTTTGGACAGTGCCACTCTGCCCTGCACGGTATACTTAAACCATGGCGTACCCGTACCATTTACAAATTCAGCCATTTCGGAATGCTTCCACCCTTGATCCAAAAGCCATTGATAATGCCATTTTGGACGTCAGATAAATCGCTTCGTTTCCGCATTACAATGACTGCACAATGTTCCGCGTCGATTGACACGCTTTATATACCCTCCGCTGCTACTGCTCTTACCTACCGTTACTGGAACGTAGGCGGTAGTCACATTAATGCGAGTGAACAGTGTATAATTCCAAACAGATTGAGTCTTCAAATCTGCAGACTACCTGGGTGGATAAAAGGCAATGTGGCGAAGTGCTGACTGTATACGAAGAACTATATTACGCTAAATCCGTCGACAGGAGCAAAAGACGCCTGGCGATCTAACGCTGCTGATATCTGAAACACCAATCTATGAATAATCTGCGAGGGATTACAGAGTTGCGTTGCGTGGCCGGATCGCCACCGTACACGGGCCGGTCATGCGAGCCCTGAGCACGGCCGCCGCTGGCTGTGATTACGCAAATCAGGCCCGCACCGACCCGCTACCGCCGAGTATCGAACCGCCGGACAGCCACGCAGACCACCGCTGCGATCGCCGCGTCGCGTCACGTCGCTACCAAAACACTGCCGCCTTTCTCGTTGCTGCTGCGGACGGCAGTCGAGTGGCACGCTACTCACAGGGTATAGCAGTATGCTATCCCTTCTTTTCTCAAAGTAGTACAGTTCATGTAGACAATCGGATATTTCGAAGCGACACAACGCACAAACAAATCACACCCGGCTAGGAATGGAACACTGTGTCTACTCCCCGCGTCGTGACTGTAACTACTACACAAAATTAATAACTAGCAATGACAGGATCCTCTTAACCCGCCAGGGCAGCCGAGAGCGCTAATGCGCTGCTTCCTGGACTCTGGTAGGCGCGCTGGTCCCAGATCCAGCGGATTAACGACAAGGACCGATACGCCGGCCAGCCTGGATGTGGTTTTTAGGCGGTTTTCCACATCCCGATAGGTGAATACCGGGCTCGTTCCCAAGTTCCGCCTCAGTTACACGACTCACAGACATTTGAAAACGTTCGCACTATTTCATGACTTACACTAGACGCAGACAGCTGGGGTACACTACTTCCGTCCCAGGGGGTTCGGGGTGGCGTCAGGAAGGGCATCCGCACCTCCCCCCCCTTCAATTAATACTGAAAAATCCGTAATAACAAAGCCGACCCCGCGTTGGAGCAGGACAAAGACCCCGAGAAAGAAAATGACAAGATCCTTTTCAGTGGAACACAGTGCAAATATATGTGAATTCTAGAAGCAGGTGGGGGGAAGGAAAGGAAAGGGAAAGATTCATGGGTGCTGCATCGGGACATTAATAGGCAAAATCAGTGGCGACGAGCGAAAATGTGTGGAGGACCGGGATTCGAATCCGCGATCTCCTGCTTATTAGGCAGTTCCATTAACCACTGCGCCATCCGCACACAGAGCTTGTCGCACTTGCACGTACTGCCTTGACACACCTCTCGGTCGATCAAACTTCCCACCTAGTGCCACCTATCCGCAGACTACGTCCATCCGCCACACCGTCCGTGTCCTCCATATTCTCTACTTCGAAATTCCAACAGGAGACCGAACATAATTGTGCATCCGCACGGAAATTATTGGATTCATTGTCCGTAGAGGGGAATAAGTTATATGAACGCATGTTGCCTGTTCTTTCGGACACTGATATGAATGTCGATTTATTAATTTATTGTAGTTCAAACAACAGAACACGTCTAACAATGTCCTTCGCTTTCGCACTGGTGAAGATCAAACATCATAATGCACTTATTCCAGAGAAGCCACAGTTCACTGTGTTTTTTCAGTACGAATCGGATAATAAGTAAGGTCGTCTGTTAACTGAGGAAATGACACGCAAAGGCGAACATGTTCACAATTTAAAACAAACGACGTACGGAATGGAACGGTACATATACAGGGTGTCGATTTATTAATTTATTGTAGTTCAAACAACAGAACACGTCTAACAATGTCCTTCGCTTTCGCACTGGTGAAGATCAAACATCATAATGCACTTATTCCAGAGAAGCCACAGTTCACTGTGTTTTTTCAGTACGAATCGGATAATAAGTAAGGTCGTCTGTTAACTGAGGAAATGACACGCAAAGGCGAACATGTTCACAATTTAAAACAAACGACGTACGGAATGGAACGGTACATATACAGGGTGTTTCAAAAATGACCGGTATATTTGAAACGGCAATAAAAACTAAACGAGCAGTGATAGAAATACACCGTTTGTTGCAATATGCTTGGGACCACAGTACATTTGCAGGCGGACAAACTTTCGAAATTACATTAGTTACAATTTTCAACAACAGATGGCGCTGCGGTCTGGGAAACTCTATAGTACGATATTTTCCACATATCCACCATGCGTAGCAATAATATGGCGTAGTCTCTGAATGAAATTACCCGAAACCTTTGACAACGTGTCTGGCGGAATGGCTTCACATGCAGATGAGATGTACTGCTTCAGCTGTTCAATTGTTTCTGGTTTCTGGCGGTACACCTGGTCTTTCAAGTGTCCCCACAGAAAGAAGTCACAGGGGTTCATGTCTGGCGAATAGGGAGGCCAATCCACGCCGCCTCCTGTATGTTTCGGATAGCCCAAAGCAATCACACGATCATCGAAATATTCATTAAGGAAATTAAAGACGTCGGCCCTGCGATGTGGCCGGGCACCATCTTGCATAAACCACGAGGTGTTCGCAGTGTCGTCTAAGGCAGTTTGTACCGCCACAAATTCACGAAGAATGTCCAGATAGCGTGATGCAGTAATCATTTCGGATCTCAAAAATGGGCCAATGATTCCTTTGGAAGAAATGGCGGCCCAGACCGGTACTTTTTGAGGATGCAGGGACGATGGGACTGCAACATGGGGCTTTTCGGTTCCCCATATGCGCCAGTTCTGTTTATTGACGAAGCCGTCCAGGTAAAAATAAGCTTCCTCAGTAAACCAAATGCTGCCCACATGCATATCGCCGTCATCAGTCCTGTGCACTATATCGTTAGCGAATGTCTCTCGTGCAGCAATGGTAGCGGCGCTGAGGGGTTGCCGCGTTTGAATTTTGTATGGATAGAGGTGTAAACTCTGGCGCATGAGACGATACGTGGACGTTGGCGTCATTTGGACCGCAGCTGCAACACGGCGAACGGAAACCCGAGGCCGCTGTTGGATCACCTGCTGCACTAGCTGCGCGTTGCCCTCTGTGGTTGCCATACGCGGTCGTCCTACCTTTCCAGCACGTTCATCCGTCACGTTCCCAGTCTGTTGAAATTTTTCAAACAGATCCTTTATTGTATCGCTTTTCGGTCCTTTGGTTACATTAAACCTCCGTTGAAAACTTCGTCTTGTTGCAACAACACTGTGTTCTAGGCGGTGGAATTCCAACACCAGAAAAATCCTCTGTTCTAAGGAATAAACCATGTTGTCTACAGCACACTTGCACGTTGTAAACAGCACACGCTTACAGCAGAAAGACGACGTACAGAATGGCGCACCCACAGACTGCGTTGTCTTCTATATCTTTCACATCACTTGCAGCGCCATCTGTTGTTGAAAATTGTAACTACTGTAATTTCGAAAGTTTGTCCGCCTGAAAATGTACTGTTGTCCCAAGCATATTGCAACAAACGGCGTATTTCTATCGCTGCTCGTTTAGTTTTTATTGCCATTTCAAATATACCGGTCATTTTTGAAACACCCTGTAGAATAAGCAGAATCTACATACATCAAGCAATTTAAGTGAAACTGAACATGTGCCAAGACTGTGAAAGCACATGGTTCAGAGCAAACACGAATCTGTCTACATGCGTATTTCGTGCAAATGAGAACTAGTCCATCACGGCCAACATTAGAAGCTGATCCAGTCACGTGGTTTCCATTCCAGACACGGCAAGGCGTTCCCGAACAGAGCAACTGTTAGCATCCGTTTGTGCTTCTGTGCCACCTCGTAGTAATATCTCACAGTATTAACATTAATAATTATTATTACAAGGACACAGATACTTACCTGCTGATCGTATTTTCGGTAGAGATAATTCGACGAAAATGGCTGTGGATTTACGTACCCAATCCGACTGAACGAAATTCCAAACCCTAAATAACACACACGCAAATGTAACACTGCACTGCGAGATTAACTGTCTAGTTATGAAGTTGAATCTGAAATAAACATTACCTAAACTGCTCTGATAATGAATGATCTAACTATCATGACTGTAATGTAAAACTGGCCCTAATAAATTTCACACAGCTTACCAGTGGAAACGGAAACTGGCACTGCTGGAAATGATGAACATAAAATATGGAGCGCAGCAGCAAGCATTCTAAATAGGAAAGAAAACATTGCGGAGTGCAATGTAAGGGCGTGCAACTATCTTGTACCAGTTTTAGTCACTTTGTTTCGCAGACTGTAGTACGGCAACACATATAATAAGACAATAATTTGTTTCGTAAGGAGACGATGCTGGAATTTGAATTTGTTGAATGATTGAAGAAAAATTGCCTTTAAAAATCTCTATTGTAAAAAGAAACTCATTGTTTGACTGTGACAGTCACCTCCGCAAAATATTTCCCTTATAACTAATTTTACGTTACCAATATTGATTACTAAAAATGTTAAAGGGGAAGTAATATCTATAGCCTCAGAGTGCAAGCTAGGTGAATAAAAAACTAACTCTCATCCGAACAATGAAATCGACTAACGCAACCTGATAAAGAGGGATTCCACTAAGACTTTCCGATATCTACACACATCATAATTACGCGCAAGCAACCAACGCACCAACACTTTACCTCAAGAAATCTCCAAATCTCCAATTAATTTCTATGAAACCATAGTCCGCAAATTCATCCTTCTCTGTGGCCTTATCTGTGTGCTCTGCAAACCTTTTCCATCCGCTCAGTAGCATAGCCAACACGTGACTCTCTTACCAGCTGCTCTTAATCTGCTTACTGCAACGACAATGTTACTAGCAACCAAAGATCAGAATCTCAGTGGTGTGGCGGATCCACAATCGAAAATCCGGATCGGGATTACGGACAGGTGGCGCTCGGAGGAAATGTGGATCGGCCGTAGGGCGTACCGAGATATTCCGCGAAGTTGTGAAAACGCTGTGTCGCGGATGGCGCAGGGGTTACTGCACCTGCTTGCTAAGCAGGAGAATGTCGGTCCGGTGCACATTTTCACCCGTCGCCGCTGATTCCGCTTATGTCCCGCTGCAGCTGATAACAGCGATCTTCCTTCAATTTACACATAGTGCTTCACAGCCGTGGGGTTTGCAAGGTGTCTGTTCTTTCTTTCAAATAATTAAAGTAAACTATTTTAGGAGAAACCTAGCGAAATCAGGATTCCTTAAGTTGATATACATCCATTACTGATGTTTCCCACAGCAGAGAGATAGAGGAAATTGTTTGTGATTGTTTAGAAGATTATTCTGGTTTAAATGTAACAGCTACCTTAAATAATCTAATAAAAGTTAATGCGATTGTTACATCATTGTATTCTGTTACGGTGATCTGAAATATTTTAGATAACTGTGAAGCAACCATAAAATCAGAAACCTTTGGTAAAACACTGAAAAGTTGGCAGTTTATAATTATTTTCCATGATATCACATACTAAATTGTTGCAAATGTGTAATATGAGATAGCAAATCAAGCATTATCCAATAAGTTTTAAATTATTTTGAAAAAACAAGATATTCGCTTCTGAGAATCATTTAAAAACAAACATGTTCAAATGGTTAATGCAAATGAGAACATATACATATTTAAATGTGCTTTTGAAAGGATATTTTCATTTTGGATCTATTTACAAATATGAACTGACTTTTTACACAAAAATAAAAGGCGTTTGCATTGTAATATGATGTTTTATCCACAAATATGAATGAAGTAAGTCTTACGATCATAGTAAAAACTGCATGTAGTGGCCCTGTTCTTCTTTGCATGACACCTCGTCAATTGTTCCTCTTATCTTTGTTAGATGACCCATGGATTATCACTTGTAGAGAGTGAAATGAGACATCAGGACGGTAGTAGATTAGTATAATTATTATTCCAGCCTTTGGCTGTAGCACATCAGGGGCAGCTTGGTAGAGGCGTCCAGTTGCCTCTCACGTGAAATAACAAAGATGTAGCACTGCTGTCAGCGCAGAGATTGGGGCCGACCATGGCATAAGTCGAATGCCGCTGTCAGCATCTTCACTGGCTTCATCTGTGACGACAGTGCGGCAGTTCTGCTGATTGTACCACGGAGGCAACCGTGATCTCCCTCCAGCAAGCGAACAGCTCGCACATCACGGTTGACAGCTTACTCATGACTCAGAGCAGGATATTTTAGTACACGTGACGTCAATAACGTAGTTATCAAAAGCTTAATCATACATTCTAGACTACGTTCGTTTAGTTGTTACGGCACCTGCTCTAAACATTCCTGTGGTGGTAATAAGGAAAGGCTTCCACCCGTCCGCCAGGGTACTGCAGTGCCAGCTGTCGCTATACCACTCCCACCTGGCTATGTTTACCAATGCCTGACAGTCATGTCTTGCCTGCCTACAGCTGGCTCTGTTGCAACTCACTTCCGCCTGGAGTTCTTTATGACCGATTACAGCCGATATGCTACATTGCCCTCATTTTTATCAAGATCCAGTCCCTCAAGTCGACCCAACTAGAGTATCCATCGCACTAGAGTTCCTGACGACTGGCCCTTCTGACTCTCGTACACATCTTAATAATTATTGTAACAACTCGTTATATCAACCGCATCACTTAATCTTACAGTACTCTACAGACCCATTGCCCTGCTCCTTACCTTAAGGACCATGGTACTCATTTTATCACGAGTCGTTTTCAACAATAACTTCTAACTCTCTCTTCTAAACTTACAATCTAACATGAATCAGTTATCCTTAATACTGACACCTTGTGCATTCTTCTTCCTTCTGCTGCTTTTATGTTCGAGGTGTCCAATCCAGTGGAATCTGAATGACTGTTGGTTCTGAAATCGGTCTTGAGCTTCGTCTACTACGTAACAAACCTACTACTATGCTCAGCAGAGCAAGTGTGTCTGTATTGGTTGCTATGACAATACTCAGTGTTGTTTCTTTCCCGTAGTGATTTTCTGCTTATAAATATACACAATGATCTAAGATTTCCAAGAAGCTTCGCCTATTCTTCTGGATGAGAAGCGCGTTTATAGACTGCATTAATTCCGACCCTAGAGTTTGATTTAAGCTGGTTAGGTTTGCGGCAGGTAACGCTTACATGATCTCCTCTCGCCAGTGCAAACGAGGTTGCGAAATATTGAGATGAGTTATCCCTATAATAGTAGCGAGCAGATGGGAAGTAGGCACCATTATCTTGCAAGCTGTTCCATTTAATAACAGACCACTCCCGTTTAACTGTAGCCTCTTTGCTGATGTAAGCTTCTCCTGCTCGAAACAGCCAGCCAGTATTGTTATCTTGTCAACCAATGCGCCTCGACATGCAGAAAGTATAATTTCGGCTCAATCACTTCTTATTGCGTTCTCTTACCTCCTTTTGTCCAGCTAGCTATTTCACTGTTCAGGAATCCTACTCCTCTCTTATTACTATATTCGAGCAGACTGTGATCTCCTCTCACTAGCGATTTTGTAATTTCAATTCTTCGATTTCTACATATATTCCCTTTTCTTTCCCAATTAATAATAGTCGCTGCGTTTTTACTCTTACAAATTTCTCCAGTATCCCCCATTTTACAGGGTATGCATGAACTGCAGCACTTGTAACGTGCTTGTTTCCCTGCTGCTAGTACAGAAACAGCAACGTAAACTTTCGTTCCATCAGTTTTCTATACTTTTCTTAACTTTCCTTAGACACTGAAATGCCCTGCTTAACCCGCAGGACAGGACGGATGGAGTAAATTACGGAAAGGGGCCGAAACAAGGGGCTGTCACTTGCACTCAAACATAAAACTTTATTTTTTGATCCAACATTACAAGAGCCAAAAAAAAAATTAAGCACACAGTTTTAATCTTTGGGACTTAAGCCACTTTAATTTAAAAGGCCAATGACTTAAAACGCAACCATAATCAGAAATTTAAAATGCAAACCTTATCTCAAAACAGTTCTTTAGTTAGGCTAAAGTAAACACGATAAATTCAAATCGGCTGAGGGCCGATGATTTCACAATTGAAATTTTTTTTTAAATGCCAAAGGGCTTACGTGAAACAGTACTTTAAACTAGGCTGAAGGCCTTAAAAGTAAAACAATTCTAATTTAAAACACAAAATCGGCAAGAAGCCTTACAAGTACCAACAATAAGAACAAATAAAAAAAATAAGGCAGTCCACTCAAGGGCGCGCAGGTGTTCGAGGGTCGACCTGGAATTCAAACACTAACGCTCGCTTAGGTGAGAGTGGCAGTCGGGCCAACCATTCGCGATCCGGCGACAACCCAACCGACTGACAGTGAGCGAACCCACCGACAAGACAACTTCCACTTCACCCTACCAGGACACAACAGGGAGTTTAACGGAACAACGTAGAAGATATTGGCCCCCACTACCAATCACACACGCAGCTGTCAATTTACACACCGTACTGGACAGCAACAACACGATGAGGAAACTACACTGCTTGAAATTTAGCCAACGCCCAGGGCAGGTAACCGGAACGTTAACGGCCACAAGGCAGAAGATTCAGCTGGTGCACTTCAATTCCAATAACCAAATACAGTGAAACTCCACCGGAGGGTGGCTAGAATTTTCCAACTTGAAAACCACGTTGTTGCTCGCGGGAATATCCCAACAACCGGCAACGAACTCCAAGCGACACAATGTGAACAGTCTTGACTTGCTGTCCTGGTAGGTTAAATCAAAATTCAACTTTCGTATCCAGGGTAATCTGACAACAGTGTTACATGACCCACGGATTGTCACCCATGGAAGGAGAAATGAGACTTCAGGATGACAAAAGATTTCTGTAATTAACTTCCTTATTCCAGCCTTCAGCCGTAGTTCATCAGGAACAGCTCGGTGGAGGCGTCCACTTGCTTTTCTTGCGAAACAGCAAACGTCCACCATTGGTGGCAGTGCAAAGAGAAGGACCGATTGTGGTGTAAGTCGAAAGCCGCTATCAGCAGCGTCACTGGCTGCGACTGTGGTGAGAAAGTGGCAGCACGCCTGATGATGCCGCAGAGGCGGCCATGTCCTCCCTCCAGCAAACAGGCAGCTCACAGCTCCCAGTGGCACCTCTCTCATGACTCAGATCTGGCTGCTCTTTCCTGTGATCGAACAGTAGACCCCATATTCCATTCTAGAAGTCACTCTAGATGTCGCAGACTCTTGGTATATGCTGCGATACTGAGACGAGAATTTTTCAGTACAGGAATTGCTGAATACTTACACACTCCAGACTATGTTTGTGTAGGGCTTCAGGCACACACTCTAAAATCTCCTGTGACGGCAAGTGAATAAAGGCTTCTGTCCTTCCGATAGCGTGTGGCAGATTCAGCTGTTGCTACACCATGCCCAGCTGGCTCTCCTTCACAACACCTGTCGGCTGCGTTTTGCTTTGCAAACCATATCACTCTTGGCTGTCTGTGGCTGGCTCTGCTGCAATTCACTTCCACTCTGGCGTGATTTTTGAGCGTATTCGGTCGACATGCTACATCAGTGTCCTCGTTATCAATAAGTATTCATCCGAATCACTTAAGTACCCGTAAATTTGATTCTGCGCAATACAGAACATTCTCCAACATACATCTTGTAATTAACCTCTATACATTAAATAATCCACCCCTTGACATTTATTTATTATTTAGCTAATTTAATATTTGCTAAAAAATAAAATGTTAAACGTTTTTTTCCGTTCTCTCTGTCTACAGCACTACTCTGCTAATTGAAGCGTAATACTTTATTCAGTTCTGTACCACAGTGGTCGGGTGCTCTCTCCCGTGGTTTTCGCGTTTTTCTGGGACTCCTCTCTAATACTGCCTTTGTCCATCTTCCGTAATTTCGTCATGTGATATCCCGTGTATATCCACAACATTCTAAACTCCCATTCTTGCTCTAATGTCACTTCTTTCCAGATCTTTCTTACTGAAATACAGGAGCGACCTTCCCATATCTATCGTCCGTTCTCGGGGGAGAGAAAGGAGAGAAGGGAGGCAGAGAGATGGTAGGTGCGGAAAAAACAGGATGGAAAAGGGGGGGGGGGAAGAGGGAGCCCGGGAAAAGGACAGAAGAAGAGAGGGGGACGTGAGGATCATAGTTGATAGGAGGGATAAATGGAGGGAGAGAGGGCATCATCCGGGAGAGGGAGTCGACGGAAGCCACCTTGGGAAGGGAGATGAAGGGTACAGATGTGAGGGGTAGGGGGGACACAACAGTGAAGGTGCAGCAGAGGATGGGGGTTGGAGAGGAGAGGAGCAACCAGGGGATGAGGATTACGTTGGCGGGAGGTGTAGAGGACGTGGATATGTTCGAGGAAAAGGAGCAGATGGGGGAAAGGAATCAGGTAGTACAGGATCCGCATGGGGGACGGGAGGCGTATAGGGAAGGCGAGGCGAAGTGCATGGCGCTCCAGGATCTGGATGGAGTTATAGAGGTTTTTTTTGGGGGAGGGGGTGGGTGTTACCGATATCCAGGCAGGACTGGCATAACAGAGCATGGGACGGATTAAGGATTTGTAGCTGTGGAGGATGTAAATCCATGTTTGACGGCCATATATTAGTAATGGATGACACACAGCTCGAAAACAACATTTTAAGTTTAGTGGTATATTAAATTTAAAAACGTCTACGTTTTTTCCATAAGTGCTACATCTTAGCTTGATTCAGGGAAAAATGTCATATTTTAAGTCTGCTTGTCATTGAATAAGTAATGCAACACGTTTTTTTCTCTGCTAATTTCGGTTGAAAAAACGCAGGATTTGTTATGGCACATGGTCCAATATTCCTACTCCAATCACTATAATTTCATTCAGTTCCGATTGGTGGCGGCGATACATGTAGTCTTCATAATCGTGTCTGTAACAGAGGCTCTTTCAAGCAGAGACCCTTGAAAAATGTCTACTGAGACCCAACGGTGAACAATAGCACAGTGTATCGTTGGAAGAGGCATCTATCGTCGCCGCATTAAGGTCGCCAAACACGTCTGATCGCCCACGTGCCGGTTAGCTGTATACAGCTGCGACTGTTGCAATGTTGGACACTCTCATTGAGGTGGTTGACGGATCACAATGAAACAGCTTCGTGGTCACTTGGACGTCTGTGTCGGTAACGCTGACACCCTCGTCCACTACTTGCGATACCGAAAGGTGTGTGACTGCTGTGTTCCTCGCTGCCTAAAAGAAGAACATAAAGAGCAACGAAAACAATAAGTATGGAATTACTTTGGCGTTACGAGGCTGCTCGTGTCAGTGTTCTGTGGACATAGTCACGGGCTATGAAACATGGCTCTCCGCTTCGAACAGGAAAGAAAACAGCAATAAACAAAGCGGCATCACACCACCCGTCCTCCGAAGAAAAAGTTCAAAGCCGCTCCCTCGGCCAGTAAAGTCATTGTGACGGTCTTTTGGAACTCTGAAGGGGTATTCTGTTTGATCTCGTTCCTCATGGTGCAAGAATCGACTATGAAATGCCTGCGCTACCCCCAGGAAAATGTAGAAACAACTTCAACCTGTTCGTCGCCCCAAAAATACCAACGAACTTTTCCTTCCCCATGACAACGCAAGGCCTCACTCAAGTTTGCGCACTCTAGAGGAGATCACAAAACTTCATTTGGCTGTCTTTCCTCATCCACCCTATGGCCCGGCTCTCCTAAACTTCCATCTGTCTGGCCCAACTGATGCGTCTGCCGGAAGCAGTACGTGGATGATGTGCAGATAATTGGTGCAGCTAGACGCTGACTACGACATCGACTAGTAGAGTGGTATCTTGCGGACATACAGGCCCTCCCAGCAATATGGCGTAAGGAAATCTCATTGACCGGAGATTATGCTCAAAAATAGGGTTTTGTAGCCGAAAGGATCTGGAATAACATCGTGTTTTTGAATCTTGAATAAAACCAACGTCTTTCAAGAAAAAAATGTGTTGCATTACTTATTTAACGGCCCTCGTAATTAACTGTTCGAGATAAATATGTTTGTTAACATTTTTAGAGCGTTTTCGATATTATTTGTCTTGGAGTTGGCTGGTTCAAATGGCTCTGAGCACTATGCGACTTAACTTCCGAGGTCATCAGTCGCCTAGAACTATGGAGCTAATTAAACCTAACTAACTTAAGGACATCACACAAATCCATGCCCGAGGCTGGATTCGAACCTGCGACCGTAGCGATCGCTCGGCTCCAGACTGTAGCGCCTAGAACCGCATGGCCAAATTGGTCAAATTCATCTTAAGCTCATTTTTGTCGCAGCTGTCCGACAAATCTTTTATAGAGGAGTGCAGTTCTGTCATATTATTGGCTAGGACTACTATATCATTTGAAAATCTGAAGTTAGTGTCTCTTTTCCCATTTATTCTAATTCGTCATACTTTCCAGCTAA
Source organism: Schistocerca serialis cubense (assembly GCF_023864345.2). NCBI lineage: Eukaryota > Metazoa > Arthropoda > Insecta > Orthoptera > Acrididae > Schistocerca > Schistocerca serialis. Next base: position 644,434,912 of record NC_064638.1, on the reverse strand, counting down.
TTTTGGGCATAACGAACTCAAGAAGTGCTATAAATAGTTTCGGGGATATAGCGTCATCTTGTTTTATTCCTCTTCCAATGGAAAATTCTCTTGTGCGTTTTCCTATGTTGAGAGATTCCATCGAGGTATCATATATGTTGTATAATATGTCTGATGTATTTTCCTTCCACAAATTGTTCTGTCATTACCTGTATAAATAGAGTCCAGCTGACAGAATCAAAAGTTTTTATCAAAGACAATAATAACTATTCATAATGACACTTCATATTCATGGATCCGAATGGTTGCTGCTTTCATACTTCTTTCATCATTTACTATGCGTCTGCTTCCAACATTCTAGATCCATGTGCTAACTTATCCGTCCTCACCTCCTAGGTTCCACGAGCTCCCTACCGCAAGCATTGTCGGTGACAAACAACAAAGCCCCAGCCGCACGAAAGACGCTTGACAACAAAATATACAAGAAGGTGAGGCTCGCCGTCTAGCACATACTAAGCCAAAGAGTACGTCAGAGACACTGTGCTAACAGAATTTTTGTGGAGTATGAGGCATAAGTAGACAGAAAGATATGACAGTATGGTTGTCCTACCACCTATTAGTCGTTGGAAGCCATTAAGCTCTTGGAGAAATACCACGAGCTGTTTGAGTTTGGAACGCCGAATGAATCCAGCTTTAGAGAAGAAAGGTGTAAGACGGGCTTATTGCTAGAAACTCTCGCAGGAAACCGCTCCGTACCCAAAAGTTACGCTTACTCTTGGCGCACTGAATAATGACAGAACTGAAGGGAATTCAGCCATAGTGCGTTATCGACAAGGTACACACCCCATTTTAAATGCACAAATGAAACGGTAGATCACCCTGTATGGCATTTTGAACCCTCGGTGGACGAGCTACACCAACCAAAACTCAGTGTATGCCGAAAGATAACCAGGGCACTACAAAATCGAAGATGAGTAGAGGCACACGTCGATCATAGTTAAGTTTTAAGCACCAATGGATGAGCAATTAGAACGCTAAGTTACTCCTTCTGTTGCTTGACGAGGAAGAGAACAGAATTCCAAGTACATCTGAAGCTAAGAATTCCGTCTCTGTGTATATCACGTGCTAGATTAATCTCAACAGATTCTTTACTAACGTTATTCCAGTAACTGTAAGTGTAAAACGGAATCCTTGAATTGTTAGATTCCGTTAGATGACCCGCAAGAAGATGATGTTCTGAAATCTCAGATCCGATAGGCTGTATAAGTTTGTGTGGAGCTCATGCCCCACAAACCGATCCTTTATGGTCCTAATACTCTAACCATTGTATGGTATGCCACAACTGTAGAGCATACGGTAGCCAGCCGCATTAATAAAACTGAGATCATCCTTTAAAAGCCAGAAAAGGGTCGGAAAATACACTTAACGCCGTTTTACCTAAGAACACGATGAATCCATTTGTAGAAACTGCCTTTAGAAATAATGGCCTTGGTCAAGAATGTTAACGGACTACATTTCTGTACGTGACGTTACACCCAAAGGTTGGTTAGCCTGCCGCAGTGTTTTATTGGACATATTCCTGTATGAAGCGGGACGCCCTACTCGTTCCTTGTTCCGTGATGGGAAGATGAGCACCTTGGAAATGACAGTACGATACGGTCGGTAAAGGCTCTGAGCACTATGGGACTTAACATCTGAGGTCATCAGTCCCCTAGAACTTAGAACTACTTAAACCTAACTAACCTAAGGACATCACACACATCCATGCCCGAGGCAGGATTCGAACCTGCGACCGTAGTGGCAGCGCGGTTACAGACTGAAGCACCTAGAACCGCTCGGCCACACCGGCCGGCTCGGTAAAGGCAACTGCAACGTACTGACGTACGTTCTACCGGAAACTGAGGCGTAATGAAGAACTGTCTGCTCACCTTCAAACAAGTCACATCCACACGACAGACAACTTTCTGCTCCAGTTCGAGACCCTTGAATAAGTGTTGCTTTTTGTAGATTACATTACACCACAGCTTAAATTAACGTATTTCACTTTCAGACTAGACGACAGAGGTTAGTTTAGCAATTAATGAGTTTTCTCTTTCAGCCGTCTATGAGGCGAGTGTGAAACGACTTACACGATTTTCTTTGATCTCTGACTTGCTCCCTAAATTGTTAGGTCGAATGTTTTAATATGTTATCAGGGTGGTTGAGCCATTCTGGTTTACTGTGAGTAATCAGACAGCCACACATTACTTAGTTATTTTTTACTTCTATCCTCTACCACAGTTAAGATTTTAATAGTACGTTTTAACACTGAAAGTTGCAAACCTTACTCTCTTCATGACTGGTCACGGCTTCATAGATAAATGTGAGAGAAATGGGAGAAAGTGATAGTAATTTTAGGCGAAATTATATTTTATGCATCATGTTTAACCCCCAACATTCGTATCGGAGTGTTTGAGCAAAGTTATCAATAAGCTCGCAGTTGAGCGTTCTAATTTTAAAAAAATATTGGAGAGACTTCTGTTGTAAAGGATAGGCACAAGTTCAGAGGAAAACATTCCTTTAGAACAAGAAGGTTTCAGACCGAACAGGAGCTGCACAGACCTGGTTCCAAGGCCGACTACACACATCGAAGCTGGCTTTGAGAGACAACTAAAGACATTTGTAGTTTTCATGTTTGTGATGTCTATGGGAATCAGCGAAATGCCACGAGTAATTAAGATCATGAGCAGCGGCATTGCATCAGTATTTGTGGCATTGGAGAATCTAGGGTTGACGGGAGACGTGCTAGGGCATTGTGGTCAGAGCATCTGGATAGTAAGCAGGAAACCTGATTTCGAATCCTGGTCCGGCACAAATTTTTAACTTTCCCCGTTGATATAAATCACTGACCACTGTGTCTTGTCGATTCGACTGCCACTTACGATACATTGTCGAAGGAAGGACTCGTACATAAGATAATCAGAGGTATCCTCTTCAAACAACATTCACACTAATCAGCAACATGCTCCCAGACTTGCAAGTAGTACAGTGTAATCTCATAAGCAAAGAAAGGAAATTAAATAATGGAATAATTTGGGATTCAGTATTATCCTCTATACTTTTCAATTCTTACATTTCTGATATTCCTCGAAGCAGTGCAATGAAGCCAGGTTATGCTAACGATCTAGCACTTGCGGATCAGTACAAGGCACTCCCAAGGCGTCTTAACAAACTAAATATCTCGTCATTAGGAGAGGAATAACCAACTTTTCTGAAACCGAAGTCAACAGTTCGCACTAAAACAATAGTGCAGCAGATTACAAACTGGATGTCTGTGTGAATTATACCGTTCTTCCTTACCAGAACGAAATAAATTATTATCTTTGCATTACTCTTAGTAAGAGGCATTCTTTCGGGAAGCATCTCGAAAAAACTTCTTGGTCACAATCTTATCAAGAAACTCCGCAATGCTAACTGGGGAGCATCAGTAGACACACTTCGAGCTTCAGCTCTCAGTTTTGTATTTCCTGCGGCTGAATACTGAGATCCGGTGTGGTTGACTTGCCCTCACGTAATTAGAATAGACATTCTGCTCAATACGCCCACGAGAATCACCTCCGCGAGCAAGAAGTCCTTTTGAAAGGTTATTCCAAAATAATGAAGTATCTTCTGCTTACCATCCATCAAGATATTCCCGGGTTGACGAGAAACCATCTTCGCTTCAGAAGTCAGCCCCTGCCGGACAGTCCCATCACTTTGCTGATAGCAACTTCACCATTGACAACAACGGTATGAACCCTGGAATACGGCGCGGCATCTTATTGACCCTCTACAAAGGTCCAAGGTCTTCAAACTCACATGACATGAGTGGGAGGACATAAATCACATCCGAACAAGACAGGGAGAGGGGTAAGCAGCCCAGTCCAGGCTGTGATTGTGGAGGACAGAACAAGACGATCTGGTACATTGTCCAGTATTGTGATCGAAAACGGCATTTACATGACTATTCCATCATGCTTTGGCTGGAAAATGAGACTGGGCATTTGCAAATGAATACTGTTATTTGTAATGAATCACTTTGTATTTGTGCTGTACGCTAAATAATTAAATCCCGAAGCAACTCAGAGATAGCGTGCTGTGTAACTGCCAGTCTTGTGCTTCACTTGTGTGTAAATCTCTTTATGGTTTCTAACTTTGGCAGAGATTTCTACCTTTTTTTCGTTATGTGATCCATTTTAGCAAATGAAATTTTTAGGCATATAGGGTGTTTGTTACTGACAGGTTTCACATATGAGAGGTTCTGAAGTCAAGCCGACTCACTCCTATTTTTATACAGTGACAGCAATAAGATGGCTGGGTTTTATCAGTGAATACTTATCAGTTGCTAAAACGACTAACCTCACAATTAGATGTTTTGCCACTAGATTGTGGCATCAATTCTGGCAACGTAACATTTTACGGACGGTTCCAGTGGTCAAAGTCATAAACTCCATCGCTCTTTGCAAACCGATATCTAACTGGCTTTAGGTTACGATTTTGCAATTTTTTGTGTTTTCAAGCCTTACATTGTATTTGTATGTCTGGTATTTACTATGATTGTTCTTTATTTCGATCAAGAGACGGTTGACAATAAGTTGACGCAGCAGTGAATGTAACATTTTTAGTGGCTCAGATCCAGACTTCGTGCCGGGATCAGATTTAGATTTAATTCCAATAATTCTTCAGTCCAGTTATATCGGAAACTAAACATTTTACATAATTTACAGTGTATAAAGGTTCATCAGCTGAATAATAATGATGCTGTAGCTGAGTAAAACAGTGACTCTGCTCTGGAAGTCTGAACCTCCTACTTATCATCACTGTTATGAAAATTGAAGACTGCAAGAGGTGTACTGTAAGACGATCCTGTCAGTGGTGGTTCAGTGATGGCTGCGTCACTTACGCAGAGCAGAGTCAACGTTCAGAGCCGTAATTTGTAGTTTAGGCTAATTTAGTTGGTATTGTAGGCATTTTGTATTTGTACCTCGATCACTATTTAATTACTTACAATAATACATGTGATTTTTTCGTATGCAAGAGTTTTTTTGGTGCGCATTTGTTTCATAACATTACTTGTATACAAATCACTCAGAATCTCAACACCTTTCAGCTGACAGTGTGTTTGATTCCATACAAAGTGGCTTTCCTTATGGGAGAGAGGGAGACTGAAATTTTTTTATACGTTCATAAAGTGCTGGAAACATAAACTTCACTGCAAGAACGTAAATTAATATATTCTAAATAAGCTGAGGATATTATAGAGTTTTCTATAGATCAATAACTTTCTCTGTTTGTTATGAACATTTTCATTTGATGGCTTCTGATCCCCTCTTATGATACTCAACTGTTCTTATATTAGTTGCCTGTATGAGCACCATGTTACCAGATTGTGAGTTATACAGGCTGAATCCAAATTTTGCCGACTACATTTTGGAGGCTGTTCAGGTATATATTGTGAGGACCTCTGGACTACGGTGGTTCGTCAGAGAGTAATAACGTAACAATGGCATGTTCGGTTTGTTACTGTACTTACCTTTCATTCGGTGAAAATACTTTCACATTAGTGATAACGTCTCTAATATTCAATCAGCAATACACATGATCCTGTTTCTCGTAGTCGCAAACGTAAGCATGCAATATGGCAGCTGGTGGGTTGGTTGGTTGGTATGGGGTATAAAGGGACCAAACTACACGGTCATCAGTCCCCAAAATGGCGGTGATGGAGTTGGCATCGCTGTCGGAACACCTCAGCATAGTGTAGTTCACTGTGTATCAGTGTTAACATAAATTAACATTGCCGTGGAAAACAAACCTCAGACACAACCAAGCTGTATTGAATGAAAGCTTCAAGGTAAAGTAACTTGGGTATTAGTGCTGCCAAGAGCAAATACTCTCAGGTCATGGAACAAGATTATAAACAAGACACACACCGTTTACCGCATCGTCGTCTCGTATTTTCAATGGAACACACACACAAAGATGTGTGGAGGCAAGAAATGAAAGGAAATGCAACAAGCCACCACTGGGCAGAAATGATTTATAGCGTAATACTCAGGAAATATCCCTGATCAATTTCAGACATTTTGTAAGTGAACCTCAGATTCACCCTATATAAATCCATTTTCGTGCATCTTCATTGACTGAACAGTCATCGATAATAAAATTTACATACAAACAATATAGATAAAGAGAGCTGACTGAACAGTGTCAAACATATGTCGTTAATTTCCAGGTATTGTCACCCTCCCTCGAAATGTGTTCTTTCAAAATTAATGCTTCCCTGTTTACATGTTTTGTACCGTACCTTTTGTCAGTCTTCTTGTGATTAATGTGTACTTTACTCTGTGATCCTACCAACATCCTGTTCAAGAAGTTCTCTTCTTCATCTTCAACTTCCGAATTTGGAAAATTACCTTCCTCGATACTCCATCTCTTTTATGGTCTTCCTACATTTCTTCTTGCAGTCTATTTACAATTGAGTGCATTTATCGGGTGTTTTACTCCACCCATACGGCCCAATTCTCACGGCGAATTTGAACGAGTGAGGTGGGCCAGTGGTCAGCACACTGGACTCGTATTCGGGAGGACGACGGTTCAATCCTGCGTCCGGTCATCCTTATTTAGGTTTTCCGTGATTTCTCTGAATTGCTCCAGGCAAATGCCGGGATGGTTCCTTCGAAAGGGCACGGTTGACTTCCTTCTCCGTCCGTCCCTAATCCGATGAGATCGATGACTTCGCTGTCTTGCCTCCTCCCCCAAACCACCCAACCCAAACCCTACAGTGAATTTCCCCTATTTTCTTTTATTTCTTTCGTTTGGATGATATACCCTTAAATTATTCCTCATTTCTTTATTCCCTTTTCGATCTTCTCTTGCAGATCCTTCCACTCTTCTTAGAAACCTCTTTCATTGAGCCTGTATTCTACTTTCCTGGTCTCTTGTTGTCACCCACGCTTCACTTCCAGAAGTAAGGGTCGAGAAGCTCTCGTTTCGTATAACTTCACCTGCATTTCTTCTCCGGCTTTATTTTCGCAAGTTCTTAATAATCGCTCCACGACGGAAGCAAATTTGTTCAGGTTCTGGTCGATGTCATGGCTTTATTTATATATGATGTCCGTTACCAAATGTTTAAAATGTTTAACTTACTCTAAGAATTTTATTATTAAAGACTACTTTTGGTTTTAATGATTGTCTCCGTAACTTTCTTTTTGTCTGCACTCAATTTTGGATCGTGTTCTGAGGCTATCTTCTTCAACTGACAAACTCGCATCTAAAGACCTTCACTCTCTGCAGTCAGTGTTAGATCATCTCCCTAGGCTTACGCACTACTTTATCTAATTTAAGCTAACTTACACTAAGGATGTCACCCACACCCATGCTCGAGGGAAGACTCGAACCTCCGACGGTGGGAGCCCTAGAAGATGCTTCACGGATGCAAATAATTTAAAGAAGTGTTAAATGACATTGTGAAAGTGAATGACATAAATGAGGAATCATGGGGTGAATGGTTAATAAAATTGTTTAAACGTAAGAAACTACGAGAAAACGGAAAGACGTCAGAGAACAGTATGCAAGTAAACGGTGGCATAATTGTTTAATATGTAGAAGTAAAATCTTTGTCTGATAAAAGATGGGAAGTCTCGAGGAATAGATAGCATTCCCAATGAATTACTAAGAAGTGGAGGATATCCATTACCTGGATAATTAATGAAGTTAGTTAACAATGCTATAACTCTCAATAAAATTCCAAATGAATGGCGAACGAATATCATTGTTCTTACGCACAAGAAAAGATATAAGAAAGAACTGCCCAATTACAGAGACATAAACCCACTGAATTCAACTCTTAAAAGTACAACAAATGTAATAAGAATTAAAATAAAAAGCATTATAATCCTAGCAGAGGAGCAGTATGATTTATGATCCAGTACGTTATGCACAATGTGGTATTCATTCTTAGCCAGGTTGGGCAAAAATACACTGAAGTCAACATACCAACTTATCCTTGTTTTACTGGCTTGCAGAAGGTTTTTACATGATTCGGCTGACAGATGTGGTAAATCTGCTCTAGAATCCTGATATTGCTTAACTTCAAACAACTGAAGATATTTATTCCAATAACTATAGCCAGACGACGATTGCTTCCAGGTTCACGAACCTATTCCAGTTAACAGTAGTATTAGACAAGGTGGCTCTTTGAGCATGCTAATTGTTAATATAGTCATGAATATGGTGATACAAGATATAATGGCTGGTATTGATTACAGAATGGAGAACGACAGAAACAGAAATAATTTGTTAAACTGGCGAAGAACCTCTGCTAGCAAATAGTGAAGACAGCCTGCTGGAACTGTTGCATCTCGTATTTCAGCAAAAATCCTAAACTAGGCATGAATGTGTGGACCTTCCCTGGGGAACCAAACACATACACACTAGAAGTGGGTGGAAAAAGTATTCAGAGGGTGTTGACACTTAAATATCTTGGTACTGAATCGTCCAGCGGTGGAAATGGGGAAGAAGAAGAATCATAAGCAAACAAAGTAGCAGTACGGTTAAATTATACAACTTGGGAAAAATAATTTTCTGTTGAAGGCAACCGCAGATGAAGCAATCCATGTTTCTGCTGTGCGGCCTTGGCGGTGAGTCAGTTTGACAGTTGCTGTCCGTCGCTTCATGGTATGAAGTAAATGCGCTGGTCAGCTTGAACCGCGATGCCTTGCTTTTTGCGGGTAACAGTATTCTTTTTTGAGAAGGTTGAGTCCCCCTCCTTTCCGTAACAGGGATTAAATGTTTTACTGACGTATGTCGTGTTCCTGTAGGAGCAGTTTATTTCAGAAAAATGAACTTAGGAAAAGTAACATGTAGAAAATTGTGTAAAGGTGAGGACACATATAACAACAGTATGGCCAGTTGTGACATGCACTGCTGAAGAAGGAGAGAAACATCAAAAACTATGAGATTTAGGAAACTATGGAAATGAAAATTCTGTGGAATGGCACGTATAAACTCTCCTTAATGAAAGCAAGACTCCCAAACATGAATAAACACGTCAGGATTCTGACTACGCCTCCGTAATTGTTTATTACGTGGTGCAAACACATATCAATATGTTGCAATACGCGTACGTTTTTTAGATGATAACTCATATTATCTGTGCCACAGCATATCATTGGGTCCAAGGAGCCCCTTTGATGCCACATACTGATCTCGCCAAAATATGAGACGCTTATCTGTGTGATATATATCTTTGAATTTTAAGTTACTTGGAACGCTGTGATTTTACAAATCAGATACCGGTCTCACCGGCATCTCGCTGCCACGTGGCAGGCGTGTGGAGGCGGGGTGGGTCAACATTTCGATATAGTTGTCGTAGACATAAACTCCCCTTAACAAAAACAAGAGTCCAACGTTAAGATACTGAGAGACAGGGAGATATGTGAAAGCATTACAACAAAATGTAAACAGGATTACATTAATGTGTGGGATGCATGAATGGATAAAACACATAAACGCGATGGTTGAACGAAAGATTGTGAAAATCGTAAGAAGTAGATCACCAGGTGGTAAAAGAAATGTAGACCAAGGAGAAGGTGCAGTAACACCTCAAGGTAGACTGAGATGTAGGCTTTTACCTAGGAAGAAAGGAAAAAGAACAGCATCATAGAATGACCAAAAGCTGTTGTAATGTACTGTACATTCACGTACACTAAGATGTAATGAATCAGCACTGCATGAAGTTAAATGACGGTTCCTTAGCATAAAATACACGATTGTTTTTAGTTACAGTATAATTGATAAGTACTCAGCATTGATGCAGTATTTCTTTACTGCAGTCTTCTACTAATCTATCTCCTGCTTCCACCTCGCTGTGCCCATCTCCTCTTTCCCCCCTTCCAGTCTATCTCCTGGGCCTCCTCTCTCTGTTCACCTGGATCACCCCCACTCTGTGGGCATGTGTCTGCCCTCTCTGTCTATCTCCTCCACCCCCACACCCTGTCTCACTCATGGCTCCTCTCTCTGTCCCTCTCCTCCACCTCCACACTCTGCCCCACTCCTGGCCCCTCCTCTGTCCCTTTCCTCCTCCCTCACACCCTGCCCCACTCCTGGCCTCTCTCTCTGTCCATCTCCTCCCACGCCACTCTCTGCTCATCTGCTTTACCCTCACTATCTCTGTCCATCTCTTCCTCTCCCCTCTCCCCCTCTCTATGTCCATCTCCTCCTGTTCCATTCCTCTGTCCATATCCCCTTCTCTCTATCTCCTTCTCCCTAATCTCTATCCATTTTATCGCCCCACCTTCTCAGTCCATTTCCTCCTCCCCCCCTCTAACTGCCCATTCTTCCTCCCCCATCTGTCTGTCCATCTGTTCCTCATCATTCTCCCTCCATGTCATCACCCTACCACAGTAGGAAACCGCTGATACTTACTGAAATTCATTTACACACAGCTCATTATTTATGACATCATGTATTCCGAACTAATTTTCGTCATTGATATAATTTTGTAAGCACAGCCAATGGTAAACACTATGTGATCAAAAGTAACCAGACACCTGGCTGAAAAAGGCCCTTCATGATCGTGGCGCTCTCCACCGGTAATGCTGGAATTCAATATGGTGTTGGCCCACCCTTAGCCTTGATGACAGCTTGCACTATCACAGGCATACGTTCAGTCAGGTGCTGCAAGGTTTCCTGGGATTGGCAGCCCATTCTTCAAGGAGTTCTGCACTGAGGAGAGGTAAGCGAGGCCTGGCACGAAGTTGGCGTTCCAAAACATCCCAAAGGTGTTTTTTACGGTTTGAGTTAGGACTATGTGCATGCTAGTCCAATAGAGGCACGCTGTTATCAAGTAATCACTCCGCCACCTGCCGAGCGTTATGAACTGGTGATCGATGATGAAAGATTCAAATGCCATCACTGAATTGCTATTCTACAGTGGGAAGCAAGATGGTGCTTAAAACATCAATGTAGGCCTGTGCTGTGATAGTACCAAACAAAACAACAACGGCTGCAAGCCCCCTCCATGAAAAACACGACCACACCATAATACCACCATCTTAACACTAGCACCTCCGAATTTATTGTTGGTACTATACACGCTGCCAGATGACGTTCACCGGGCATTCGCCATACCCACATCCTGCGATCGGATCGCCTCAATGTGTACCGTGATTCGTGACTCCACACAACGTATTTCCATAGTTCAATCGTCCAATGTTTACGCTCCTTACACCAAGTGAGGCACGTTTGGCATTTGCCGGCGTGATGTGTGGCTTATAAGCAGCCGCTCGACCATGAAATCCATGTTTTCTCACCTCCCGCCTAAGTGTTATAGTACTTGCAGTGCTGCCTGATGCAGTTTGGGAATGCTGTGTGACGGTCTGGATAGATGCCTGCATATTACGCATTACGACCCTCTTCTACTATCGGCAGTCTCTCTCTCAGTCAACAGACGAGGTCGGCCTGTACGCTTTTGTGCTGTACGTGTCCGTTCACATTTTCACTTCACTATTACATCGGAAACAGTGCACCTAGGGACGTTTAGGAGTGTGGAAATCTGGCATACAGACGTATGACACAAGTGACACCAAATCACCTGACCAAGTTCGAAGTCCGTGAGTTCCGCGGAGCGCCCCATTCTGCTCTCTCACGATGTCTAATGACTATTAAGGTAGTTGGTATGGAGTAACTGGCAGTAGGTGGCAGCATAATGCATCTAATATGAAAAACATTCGTGTTTTGTGTGTCCGGATACTTTTGATCACATAGTGTATGAAGATACTGTCTGCGAGATGTGTTTCGATTAGAGTTAGTGAAAAAGTCATAATAAATTAAATCATTATGCAAGGTACGGCAGTTTCTCACGCATATCAGTGTTTATGAAGTTGTATCACCTGAACTACGTTTCGCACAGAAATATAATTCTAATAGTACCGACCGAGCGAGGTGGCGCAGTGGCTAGCACACTGGACTCGCATTCGGGAGGACGACGGTTCAATCCCGCGTCCGGCCATCCTGATTTAGGTTTTCCGTGATTTCCCTAAATCACTCCAGGCAAATGCCGGGATGGTTCCTTTGAAAGGGCACGGCCGACTTCCTTCTCCGTCCTTTCCTAATCCGATGAGACCGATGACCTCGCTGTTTGGTCTCTTCCCCCAAACCAACCAACCATCTAATAGTACATTCAGTGATATGCGTGAATGCTCTCTGCAAAATGTGTCGTCAGTACAGTGATTAGCAAAGAACTAACAAATTAATACAGCACGTCTGATGTGGCACTTTTACTGCACAAACAGTGAAAATGTAGTAAGCGTTAAACTTTTACTTTCAACTCTTTGTGGAGGTTGCAAGCGAGGAAAAGTTTCGTAAGCGTTTCGAACTAAGTGTCAGTAAGTGCTCTCATTCTCAGTAGTGAATGAGTATAGTCTGGCTATTTGCGAGACCTGAGCTACGCTAATTTTTCAATCTCAGACTGACCCCTTTGACACGCAGGTGGTCCTTAGCCTCACAGAGATTCTCTCCACACAATAAGGGATAAGTGTACCAAGTTCGGTGGTTTAAGAAGAGGTATGGAACACAGAAACACACATACTTGTATATGCCTATTTATATTACGGATTTTATCTTTTATGTTATACATATTTCATCCGCCAACATGTTCGGAAGTCGATGTGACTGATTTAAAAGTGTATAACAGATGCACGTATGCTTCAATTAAAAACAATTAAGCCAAGGGACCTTCCTTTGACTTGATGTGATGTTAACCAGTGCTTGCAAAATGCTTTAGAAAAGATATCAGTATGGTGCGAAAAGTGGCCACTGACCCTGAATAAAGAAAAGTGCGAAGTTATTCACACTGGTACTAAAAGAAATCCACTAAATTTCGATTGCGCGATAAATCACACAAATCTGAAGGCTGTAAATTCAACTAAATGCTTAGGGATTGCAATTACAAGTGTCCTAAATTGGAACGGTCACATAGATAATGTTGTGGGGAGAGCAAAACAAAGACTGCGATTCATTTGCAGAACACTTAGACATTGCAACGGGTCTACTAAAGATACTGCTTACACCACGCTTGTCCGCCCTATTCTGGAGTACTGATGTGCGGTATGGGATCCGCATCAGGTGAGACTGACGGATGACATCTAAAATGTTCAAAGAAGGCAGCTCGTTTTGTATTATCGCTAAATAAGGGAGACAGTGCCATAGACATGATACGTTAATTGGAGTGGTAATCATTAAAGCAAAGGCGTTTCTCGTTGCGACGGGATATTCTCATGAAATTTCAATCACCAGTTTTCTCCTCCGATTGCGAAATCATTCTGCTGGCACCCATCTACATAGGGAGAAATGATCGTCACGATAAGCGAAATCAGGACTCGCACAGAAAAATTTAGTGCTCGTTTTTCCCGCGTGCCGTTCGAGAGTGGAACGGTGGAGAGACAGCTCGGAGGTGGTTCATAGAACCCTCTGCCAGACAGTTTATTGTGAACAGCAGAGTAATCACGTACATATAGATGTAGATAAAGATGCTTCCGTGATTGAAACTGGTTGTCTGTAATTAAGGGGGTTAGGACGTCAAACGGGCCGACTTGGAGCAGGAGTGGCACCACAGGACATTTTAATTCCCACTGTCTATAATTTTACAAATAAATTCATAAAACTTTGTCAGCATGACCAGGAAGGATTCAGTATTCACACTCATAGCAGTGGCACGTCGAAAACATAACGAAATAATTTTTTTTACACGTAAAATTTCATCATTTTTTTCACTTACTAATGGCAGTGTTTGTTGCTATACGTACACTTTTCTTCACAAGTAAGACAGATTCTTCGGTGAATTGTGAACAGCATACAAACCGTACTTAATGGTGTATGAAACGAGAATTTTCCAGATCTATTAAAAACTGTGGTAAAAATTGAGGTAATTTACTATAAAATTTGTGTTCTTCCTAAACATGAAGTTTAAAATACAACAGTTCATTCGATTTTTCATAAATTAAATAAATTCTAGAGTTTCATACAGCTGTGAGTATGGTATGTATCATGAGCAAAATTCATCGAAGAATCTCTCTAACTTACGAAGAAAAGTGTACCTACAGCAACAAATGCAGCCATTAGTAAGTGAAAAAATGATGAAATTTCACACGTAAAAAATATTATTTTGTTATGTTTTCGAACTTACACTGCAATGAGTGTGAATCCTGAATCCTTCCTGCTGAAGCTCACAGAGTTTTATGAGTTTATTTGTAAACGTATAGACACTGGAAATTAAAATGTCCTGTGATGCCTCTCCTGCTCCAAGTCGGCCCGTTTGACGTCCTACATTACTTACAACATTACAACAGTTTTCGGTGGTTCCGTGACTCATTTCTTTACGATTAGACTACACGTTCGCCCCACTTGTTGGCGCTTTTCTATAGTCAGTAATTTTATATACATGTAATTGTGCGCGTGACAAAGAAATATGCTCGCGCTCTGGGCGGAGCTCGGAAGTGCTTCGTTGGGAGGATTACGAATCGGTACCCATGCGGAGGTTACAGGCATTCAGATTACCAGCAGCAGTGCGGGGATGAGGGCCGTAACGAACTCCATTATGAGTTTTCATTGGCTGCCTCCCGCAGCGCACTCCCCGCTTGCGCCGGCGGAGATTAATGCCTCGGGGCGCGCCCGTGAATCGCAGCGAGGCCTGCAAAAGGAAAACGACGGCCAAATCCTTTTTCCTCAAAGTAGATAAATAAAAACTGCTGCCGCGGGCTCCTCTGCCACGGCCGCCGGCCGCCCGGTGTTGGGTGACCGAGATAGCGACCCCGCTCACGTATTGGATGTGCTTAGAGAAACAATCCGAGCCGTGCCGCGTGACACGGCGCCCAATATCGGCTGCCTCTGTCTGCGCGTGTGTGTGTGTGCCAGTGTGTGCGATAGTGCGCGTGTGTGTGTGTGTGTGTGTGTGTGTGTGTGAGGACAGGCCGGCCGGCCGACGCCAAATATTTACCCGGCGCGTCTGGCAGTCCTGCCCGCCTCCTTCTGTCCTGCCGCCGCTCCTTTAATCTTGGCCCTCATTTTGTGCAAGACACACAGTGTCACCAGCGGGCGAGCGCTAAATCTCGTACGGAAGGAAAGTCGCAAGCGATTGTATTGTGGCAGATGTTCTTTGGCTTTGTCTGTCAGCTCCTGCGACAGTCTTCGCCTTTTGGTTGTATACACGGACGTGTGAATTACATTAACATTCCATCGGAACTACTGACGGCCTTGGGAGAGCCAGTCCTGACAAAACTCTACCATCAGGTGAGAAAGATGTATGAGACATGTGAAATACCCTCAGACATCAAGAAGAATATAATAATTCCAATCCCAAAGAAAGCAGGTGTTGACAGATGTGAAAATTACCGAACTACCAGTTTAATAAGTCACTGCTGCAAAATACTAACACGAATTCTTTACAGACGAATGGAATTTCTGGTAGAAGCCGACCTCGAGGAAGATCAGTTTGGATTCCGCAGAAATGTTGGAACACGTGAGGCAATACTGACCCTACGAGTTATCTTAGAAAATAGATTAAGGAAAGGCAAACCTACGTTTCTGTGATTTGTAGACTAAGAGAAAGTTTTTGACAATGTTGACTGGAATACTCTCTTTCAAATTCTAAAGATGGCAGGGGTAAAATACAGGGAGCGAAAGGCTATTTACAATTTGTACAGAAACCAGATGGCACTTATAAGAGTCGAGGGGCACGAAAGAGAAGCAGTGGTTGGGAAGGGAGTGAGGCAGGGTTGTAGCCTGTCCCCAATGTTATTCAATCTGTATATTGAGCAAGCAGTAAAGGAAACAAAAGAAAAATTCGGAGTAGGTATTAAAATCCATGGAGAAGAAATACAAATGTTGCGGTTCGCCAATGACATTGTAATTCTGTCAGAGACAGCAAAGGACTTGGAAAAGCAGTTGAACGGAATGGACAGTGTCTTGAAAGTAGGATATAAGATGAACATCAACAAAAGCAAAACGAGGATAATGGAATGTAGTCGAATTAAGTCGTGTGATGCTGAGGGAGTTAGATTAGGAAATGAGACACTTAAAGTAGTAAAGGAGTTTTGCTATTTGGGGAGCAAAATAACTGATGATGGTCGAAGTAGAGAGGATATAAAATGTAGACTGGCAATGGCAAGGAAAGCGTTTCTGAAGAAGAGAAATTTGTTAACATCGAGTATAGATTTAAGTGTCAGGAAGTCGTTTCTGAAAGTATTTGTATGGAGTGTAGCCATGTATGGAAGTGAAACATGGACGATAAATAGTTTGGACAAGAAGAGCATAGAAGCTTTCGAAATGTGGTGCTACAGAAGAATGCTGAGGAATAGATGGGTAGATCACGTAACTAATGAGGAGGTATTGAATAGAATTGGGGAGAAGAGGAGTTTGTGGCACAACTTGACTAGAAGAAGGGACCGGTTGGTAGGACATGTTCTGAGACATCAAGGGATCACAAATTTAGCATTGGAGGGCAGCGTGGTGGGTAAAAATCGTAGGGGGAGACCAAGAGATGAATACACTACGCAGATTCAGAAGGATGTAGGTTGCAATAAGTACTGGGAGATGAAGAAGCTTGCACAGGATAGAGTAGCATGGAGAGCTGCATCAAACCAGTCTCAGGACTGAAGACAAAAACAACAACAATGATACTTTGTCAAAGACAGCAACACAAAAAGCTTGGTTTCCAGAACCATTGTAGTGCAAAAGTAAACGCGGTTTCTCACGTGCTACAACCTTCTCGCTTGCAACTATGAGGCGTGGGCAAAATAGACCGAAAAAAGTAATAATTTTTCATGGAATTTGACTTAATCTCCTTCAAACTACTGTCCCGATATCGAATCCATGACTCGAGGCATATTTGGAAGGCTTCTTTTGAAAGAGCGTTCATCTGTTTTGTCATGGCCCTCTCAATGTTACGAATGGTCACGAAACGTTTTCCTTTTAGCACAGTTTTAATATTTGGGAAGATCCAGAAGTCGCATGGTGCCAAATCTGGCGCGTAAGGTGGATGTGGACAGCCAGGAACACTTTTCCGGCGGCCTCTGTGGCCGAGCGGTTCTAGGCGCTTCAGTCCGGAACTGCGCTGCTGCTACGGTCGCAGGTTCGAATCCTGCTTCGGGCATGGATGTGTGTGATGTCCTTAGGTTAGTCAGGTTTAAGTAGTTCTAAGTTCTAGATCACATAACTAATGAGGAGGTGTTGAATAGAATTGGGGAGAAGAGGAGTTTGTGGCACAACTTGACGAGAAGAAGGGACCGGTTGGTAGGACATGTTGTGAGGCATCAAGGGATTACAAATTTAGCATCGGAGGGCAGCGTGGTGGGTAAAAATCGTAGAGGGAGACCAAGAGATGAATACACTAAACAGATTCAGTAGGTACTGGGAGATGAAGAAACTTGCACAGGATAGGGTAGCATGGAGAGCTGCATCAAACCAGTCTCAGGACTGAAGACCACAACAACAACAACAAGTTCTAGGGGACTGATGACCTCACATGTTAAGTCCCATAGTGTTTAGAGCCATTTGAACCATTTGAACACTTTTCCGGCCAAACACTAGCGAATCAAAAACAAGGTGTGGCAAGGCGCATTGTGGTGATGAAGAAGGAAGCCATTTGACCATTTATTTTGATCTCTTTCTCCGTTGCAGTAAGCCCCTACAAAATTCGGCTTTTACAGTTTCCCCTAGAAACGAATTTTGATCGCACTATATCAACAATATATGAAGACGGCAATGTGCATGAGCTTGACATTCAACAGTTATTGGCGTGCGTGTTTAGGGTGAGCAGATTTACTAGTTTTCCATTGGCAACTCTGAATTTCCGTCTCAGGATCGTATCCCTAAACTCAATTTTATTTCCAGTTACAATTTACGAAATGAAGTCCGGATCTGAATGAAGACGATTCTTCAACTCCATCCATACTGGTGCAAGATTTTGCTTCTGGTCATTACTCAAATGTACGCGAACAAAATTTTGCACTCAATCATCTCATTTGCAAATTATCGGTTAAAGTGCTTTAGTCTAACCCGTACATGATGCCACGTTCTTCCATAAGCTCTCGAAACGTTACTCGTCTTTTGCCGGCTCATTTCCGCTTTTAAACCGCTCATACCAATTGTGAACTATCTGCAGTGTTACAGCATTATCACCATACACTACTTTCAGCACTTTCTCACTTTTTCGCATTTTGAAACGTGTTGTTCGAAATTCATGACGTGTGACAGGCACGGTAAACACAAACTCGCTCTAACGTCTCTGGACGCTGACTGACAAGTTAGGATGTGTTCCTGTCTCAACGGATCAGGCTATAAGACGAATTACGGTAAATGGTTACAGTATCAACAGTTTCTGCCAAAAAAATTATTTACCGTTTCTTTCATCACACCTGCTAAATTGCTTGGATTGGTCAATTGCTACATGTGAGTTTGAAATTACAGACATTTGGTATAAAGCTTTCAATTTATAGGTGAGTGCAGTGCCAACAGAGAAATGTGTTCATCATGTTGTTGTCTCAGTTGTCTGAAACTCCACACACACAACTTCATCAACAAAAACATCATTTTCACCTGCATCTAGCAATAAATGTTTCACTTCTGCTGATGCAACACAAGATTCATCTCCAGCTG
The DNA here is from genome assembly GCF_023864345.2 of Schistocerca serialis cubense. NCBI lineage: Eukaryota > Metazoa > Arthropoda > Insecta > Orthoptera > Acrididae > Schistocerca > Schistocerca serialis. The sequence goes on along the minus strand of NC_064638.1, from coordinate 644,416,261 downwards.
GCGAGACCAGTGCTAAGCTGCCTTCATAGACGTCTTCGCCTCAAAGAATTTCACCTACCTTATTAAAATCGTTGCTACTAAATAGCACCTAGTCGCAATTCTTCATATATTCAACTCCCTCTGAGTTTCACTTTCGTCTCTCTCTCCCTCTCTCCCAATTACAGAATTTTTCACCAGGCTTACTCATTTCTGTTTTCCTTTCCTCCAAATCAAATAAAACGTTCAGGTCAGCCTATCTATACCAAAATTGCGTGTTTCTCACTCTTCTGCGTTTTCTTTTCTGCTGTGCTGCTTCCTAGCGATATCCGTCTCTTGTTTAAAACATCATCTAACGAAACCAAATTCTATCTATCACATATACATTTTCTCACCAATTTATTATAACATCTCCAGACCCGTTATGTGGCGAAAATGAGTGTTGCGACCATCTACACCACTTTTTCTGCACATGAATAGTCGGTCCCTCAACCATTTGCTTACTGTCCCTATGTCTAAATTGGAAATCCTCATCATCTTGAAAGACCGTGTTATCATCACATACCTAACCCCAGGAAAAGACGTAATTTCTATTTTCCTTTCTCTCTACGCTGCTTCGTGACTGACCTCCGTCTCAACAATATGTCTACATTTTACATTTTTAATCTGTTAATCCAAAACATTTCGTCATATAATCACAAGGTTGAGGAATACATAAGCTTCATCAGTTTACCTTCCATCAGGAAAGTTGGAGCACACGGCGACTGAGATATTATTTATAAATTACAGAGCGCAGCAATACAACCTACAAAAAAGGATGCCTGATTGATACGCCCTGTAGTTTATAAATAAACAAATAAAGAATCTGTTACATCTGTCCTTGCTGCTCTGATTTACCACTGTGTTCTCCCTCAACGTCAGTTTACTTTCTGTATCAGAAAATCAACTACTATATCTGTTAATTTACTGCTTGCCTACTTAGTCATCAATTCAATTGAATTTTGATTCAGCTCACACCCTCTACACCTCTAAATATCCCATCTCGTAATCCATCGAACCCACTTACTACTTGTTTCTCAACGGAATCGAAGATCAACCCAATAGTATCTGCTGAAGTAATGGCCAGAAGTAGAAAGATTGTTCGGTCAAAGAAAACATGGAGTGTGCATAATATTTGAAGGCAAAAAAACCACATATGATTTAATCTTTGATTTCAATTTTGATAAATTGTTAATGCATATGTTATTTGCAGATTAGCCGTTTTCCAGGACAAGCGACACAGACTAAGTTGTTCATACTCTGGGGTTAATTTCATTATGTCGTTTGTGTCTCATGTGTTATGTTACATTAATTACGTTAGTAAGAATTGGTTTCGGACCAATCAAATTCAGAAATGGCTCAATATCTTTCTTGAGTTTATTTCCTTAATTATTTATCTTTTGCTCATACTATATTTTCAGTAATACCAATGCTTTGTATCCGTGAACATGGCAACTGTGGACAATCTAATTTTCTGTGGAAAAGCGTTGAAAGAAGGCGTCAACTATGGAAACGATTAGAGCTATTCTTTCATCAGCAGCTAATGCATTGCTTGTATTTATCTAGACATTGCATGTATTGCCCCTTATAAGTGGCTAATCCACTGCTCACTTATCGCAAAATTTTCTCTGGGTGTGTAAGAATTACACGCAGTTTTTCCGCTGTCTGAGAAACGTCCAACTGCCGTGACTCTCAAAAGAGTGACAAGCACTTCCTCACGTTCTGCCATGTATTTTCCGAACTCATTACTACTTCATTCACACTACTTTCATTCTATAAAATGTCGGGGCCCGCTACAAAGCGACTGACTGGTCGACGGCCAGTGTAAGTCTACAACATGGCCTGTGTCCTCTCCCGATTGACGTTCATAGTGCAGTAGAATGTTTGAAATTTTTCTTGATAATCCCTTCCATCTACACCAGCATGGAGGATTGGAGATTTTACACCGGTGTTTTACATCGTCGCTGTAAATATTGGCCGCCATCTATTCTAGCTACAGTGTAGTAGCAGATATTGGGAAAAGTAAGAATCGTTCCGTTAGCAGACTTAGCCAATAGCATTGCGCCTAAGAGACAGCAGTTATATTGTGACTCACATAAATGATGTAAGCATCTGACCGAAACCTTGGTATGTAGGGTAAATAACGTCATGCAACGTAACAGTTCGCACCGATCTGGCTATCCCTTTCAGACTACTGTTCTCCGCTCATTAACAGACAACAGGTTGACACTCAGTTCAACCGACAAGAAATTTCTATATATCCTGTCTTAGAGCATAGTCTGTTTGTTTTACTTTCAATTTAATCGGTCTCTTTACCATCGACCCCATTTTCACGACGGTTTTGCAGTTTGTAGACAATTATTACTGATGCTACTGCTCCAATCACGATAGAATGAAAACATATTGACTCAAATGAATATGTCTCTATGTACATGGATACTATGCAAGTCACATTAAGTGCCTGGCAGAAGGTTCATCGAACGATCTTCCAATATCGTACAGCGCACGGAGAGAACGAATACCTATATCTTTCCGTGCGAGCTCTGATTTCCCTTATTTTATCGCGGTGATCGTTTCGCCCTTTCTAGGTCTGCGTCAACAAGATATGTTCGCGGTCGGAGGAGAAAGCTGGTGATTGAAATTTCGTGAGAGGATTCCGCCGCAACGGAAAACGCCATTGTTTTAATAATGTCCACCCCAAAGACTGTATCATTTGAGTGACGCTCTCCCCCCTATTTCGCCATAATACAAAACGTGCTGCCCTTCTTTGAACTGTTTCGATGTACTTCGTCAATCGGATTTGATAAGGATACCACTCCGCGCAACACTATTCTAAAAGAGGACGGACAAGCCTAGTGTAGGCAGTCTCTGTAGGAGATCGTACATCTGTTACATTTTCTAAGTGTACTGCCAATAAAACGTAATCTCTGGTTAGCCTTCCCCACAAAATTTGCCATATATTCCATCCAATGTAAGTTGTTTGTTATTGTAATTCCTAGGTATCTAGCTGAATTTACGGCCTTTAAATTTGACTGATTTATCGTGTAAGCGAAGTTTAACGGATTCCTTTTAGTACTCATGGGGATGACCTCACACTTTTCGTTGTTTAGGGTCAACTGCCAATTTTCGCACCATACAGATATCTTATCTAAATTGTTTTGCAATTTGTTTTGATCTTTTGATGGATTTACTAGTCGATAAATGACAGCGTCGTCCGCAAACAGCTTAAGACGGCTGCTAAGATTGTCTCCCAAATAGTTTATATTGACAAGCAACAGCAAAGGGCCTATAACACTACCTTTGGGAACGCCAGAAATCACATCTGTTTTACACGATGACTTTGCATCAGTTACTACGAAGTGTGATGTCTCTGACAGGAAATCGCGAATCCAGTCACATAACTGAGGCAATATCCCATAAGCACGCAATTTCACTACGAGCCGCCTGTGTATGTCCGAGAAACTAGTTTTCTTTAAAATAAAGCGAAGGCCCTCTTTTAGGGAACAGCAATACCCTTAGTAATATTTCATTGGTGGTAAAGTTTCAGAACGATATTCATGAAACTCCATTCGGACGCCATCCGATTCTGATAATTACTGTTGATCTGAATAAGCAAAGGCGGTTGGCAATGAACAAGTGTAATTCTGATTGGCTAAAAGAGATCCATTATTATCATTTAATACACCATGCTGTAGTGTTTTTTATTGCGATATGAACCACGATCCTCTAGGGAACAAAAGCCAGTTGTAATTGTCGTTATGGCAGCAGAAAATCGATCCCTGGGGAAATATAACGTGTAGAACAACTCTTTGTTAATAATTGCAGAATGGTAATAGTCTGTGTTTCAGATCGGTTAGGTGACAGAGAGTACTAGCGGAAATGAACAAATTAGCGCTTAATTACGGACGACAGTAGTAATCAACGAAGCTATTTAGGTTTTGCAATGGGTAATTCTGCACTTCTTTCAAATTTTCCAGTAACTGACGTATGTAAGGGAATATCCCGAAGGAAATCATTTCTCATATGTGATGCGTCGGATTTTTTCTTTTTTTTTTTTAAGTAAACTTTTTATCTCATGGTGGTTACCTCACTTTACTCCTTGGGCATCGTCAAATATTATGAAGCATCACTAAAGTCCATCATGACATTCGTTTGGCATCATGCCGTGACAGACATTTCAGTTTGAAAACGGCAATGCGAAATGGCGTAGGCAGCACATTAGGTTGGTACATAAGTTCGTAGCGTTTTTGTTTTGTATTGCGGTTGCTGTCCGTTAATTTATCGATTGTAATTTTTTATTTGTAGTTCACTGTTGTTATTTGAGTTTACATATTGTCATTTCCTCATTTGGAGGTAGTGAGGGGGGCTGCGGATGTTAGACAGTGAAGTGCCAAGTCGAGAAATCGGAACATTTCCGACATGTTCTTCTGCTTCACTTAAATAGAGCTGTGTAGCAGCAGAGAAATCCAGAAAGGTTGGCACCATGTATGGGGTTAATGCCATCGGAGCAAGGATAAACGATTGTCTTTATGCCTTCGTATCTTATCTTCGTTGTCTTTACGTGCAATTTATGTTGGAGGCAAAAGAATCGTTCTGCATTTAGATTATTGCGATTCTTGTGCTCTTATCCACAAACATATGTATTATGTCTCACATCTTGGATCCTCACTTCACAGTTTAAACCAAAAGAGCATACGACTTTGCAGAAGCACTCGTAGAAACACTGGCATTCTGTATTTTGCAACATACCGATTCTTAGTTCGTTGCAGTCTCACATCTTCCACTTTATTGCCTTATCTAAAGACACAAATCGCTTCTGCCGTTTTCATGCATGGAGTTTAAGCTTTTTTTAATTTTTATAATCAGGATGTCGGCATTTGTACGACACTGTGACGTCTCAATGCTATAAAATAGATGCTTTGTTACACAGCTGCTACAACACAATTAGTAGCAATCCTATTTCGGTGGACACTGATAAATGAGGTGCGAATCGTTAATAAATTCTAGTAAATTGTTTACAAAAGCCTGTATTCAATCTTTTGCAAAGATACTCTGTCTTATTATGTGTCGAACAGAAGTGGTAGTATGACAGACGGTTTTTCTTTCCGTATAGAAGACGAGTGCGGAAATTAATAGTCTTCGAAGAAAAAGAAAAGAATGTCAAGAAAGCGGGAAACACAACAAAAACTAATGGCTGGTGAGTAGAGGCTGATACAGATCTCAGAAGTTCAATTTTGTCAGTGTTTAAGTCTATAGCAGGTGGTAAAGGCAACTCTGTTAACTATACTTGTTATGTGGAGTGCAATGAACCTTATTTGCATACTTTAGGGTCATCTGGCGCTTCGCATATATCATGCTGTTCATTTATCTCTAACAAACGAGCTGCATGTGTTGACCGAAAAGGACTTCCCCAAATCTTCTCAGGGCAAGGTTCCTGAGAAATGCTTGGCTATGTGTGCAAGAGATTTGAGACATTATGAAGCTGTTGGCAGAGTAGGACTTTTGGATCGGCTCAGAGCTTAGTCGACGCCTGCAACGACTACGGAAAAGTATCCGCAAAACCTGTGTGCCTCGCCCCTCAACCGTCCCGCGACACATCACAGAAAAAGTAAAAAAAAAAAAAAAAACCTTAGAAAAGAAACTGTGACTGATTTAATTTATTACGTGAACAGAGATGAATGCTCAGCGACACACATATGTGGCTATGTAGCGAAAATTGGATTCATTACCTGACACGTACAGCTCTTTATTTTGTTCGTGAAAACCTCAGATCAAGCAACTTGCTTAGCGCTCGGTTTTCAGACTAGTCTAAAACAGATGGAAATATTAGAAAGAAATTTTTGAGACGACTGACCAAGGTGCCAACAGACCAAGCTGCCAACACTATAGCTGCTCTTCGTGCAGCTTCTAGATGGATATTCCAGCTTGAATTGTTTCCTGTCACATGTCGAACACAATACGAAGATATTCGTTTAATGTGCGGTACATGTCATCCAATTTCCCGCAACTTCATTTTGTTCCGAGTGCACTGAAGGGACTTGCGAGTTTTTCAAAGCAAAGTGGTCTTTTTCATAGCCTAGAAAGAACACTGAAGCAGTCGAACGATACACGCTGGAATACACGTCTGATCATGCTTTAATCGGTCAAAAGGCAGTATTCTTTGAGAATAGAGAAAACAACATGATTGACATCACGCTAATGGACGAACTGATATCTGTTCTAACGGTATGTATGCTGCTCTGTTTTCATACTACAGTGGTATTCCTTAGCATATAAATTGTTGGAGGACTTGTAAAGCAGAGATTTTTCTTAAATCCCTTCAAGGAGGCCTCAAAATCACTAGAACGGAAAAAATCTGCTTCAGTGCACCACCTGTTGGCATAGACGATAAAGCTCCTGAAACCCTTATTTAAAAAAACCTCAGGACGGAGAAACCTCCGAAATAAATGTTGCGAATCCATCTAAAAATTTATGTATGTGGAAAGGCACATTGGGCTTCCTACTTTGGTTCAAATGACTCTGAGCACTTTGGGACTTAACATCTGAGGTCATCAGACCCCTAGAACTTAGAACTCACACATCCATGCCCGAGGCAGGATTCGAAACTGTGACCGTAGTGGTCACGCGATTCCAGACTGAAGGGCCTAGAACCGCTCGGCCACACCGGCCGGCGAACTACCTACTTTCCTGTGTGCGCAATTTCGCCATCTGAAAATGATTTCTGAATCTCAGAGGCGTGAAGTTATGGGAGAGGTAAAGCATACAGTTTAGTAACTACTACATTAATAATTTCGAGTGACCGTTCTCAAAAGGACGTTCCCTCGTGAAGCGTCGTCTACCAAATTAAACTAAATTATACCACACAAAAAATGGTCATCTCAGGCATATTCACACCTAAATAATCACCAAATATACGTGAAATGTTTGTCAGACTGTCCGGGCAGAATCTGCGAGCAACTTTGTTTTACCACCATTAACAACAGTACAGAAGTAAGCACATGTTGATGACAATCCGACTCTCACACGTGTGTTAGATCGCTACTGAAACCAGAATTGTAAATTTGTCGAAAATGTAGTTCATGGCTGAAATGAAAACTGACAGATGTTTCCGACTAGTAAAATTTTGTGTATTCAGTCATCCAGCTTTGCGCTACAGAGAAATTTTAGTTCTGTAAGTTTCATTCTAAGGGCACGATGGTAACTTCCGGACGAGGAAAGTGTTGATGTCTTCTCTTTCTTCTTAGAAACTCCAATATCAGAGAACATGAATGAAGGAATATGCTGTGCATGTTCATCACACCACTTTTTGTTTTAATTTTTCTCTAAATCCATTTTCGATTATTTTATCCTTTTGAATTGTACCTTTCATTTATAGCTTTTAGTTATGCAAACTGTTCTCAAATTAGTGTTCATTTGTTGCAGCCAAATAAAGTAATCTCTTTCTCTGCGAATTATTATTGCATTGAAGACATGATGTTGGCAGTTTCCTCGCATCTCAAGTCATCATGTTTTGATGTCAGAGTAGTGACATTCGTTTAACATGACAATCCTTAATTTAAATAATCCGTTGACATGAAATATGACTGTGGACCTGGCGTAGTGATAAATTCAGTTTTCCTTCGGCAAGAAGCAAAATGGCCTGACAGGACAATAATCTGCTTTTCAATAAAATTAGGTATCTAGTACAAACTTTGTGCAGTCGCAGCAACACTCAGAAGTTTTATTATTATTATTTGTTAGATCGAACGGAATAAACAATGCCGCTTTTGCGCAGGTACAGGTACTGACCGTGTCAGAACATTTCATTGTACTAGTCAGTCAGTTTCCGAATTCGGTTCTGCAGGTGCGGAAACCTAGTTTACGTGTCTAATGGCTGAGAAACCTATGCGAATACAGCCCGTAATTTTGTTTGTAATGAAGACATTCAAAGATGAACAAATGTATCCAAACAGATGTATTAGCAACTGCATGTGTTCTTTTTAGAAAGAAATAGTATTTCAAAAAATTAATTCTGATTTATTACCGAGCATTTACTTCGCGTGCATAGTGCTTACTTTCCGTATAACCCTCGTACTACGAGGGCCATCCAGAAAGTAAGTTCCGATCGGTTGCGAAATGGAAACCACTGCAAAAATCCGATGAAGCTTTGCACAGGTGTGTTGGCCAATGTTTGTAGAACGCCCGTCGACCGCGTCACATCGCTCTTTTCAGTTCTGAGGGCACAGTGAGCACGTAAATGTACCTAGAAAATAGTGTCTGCCACCAAGTACGAAGGCCTGGTGAGAAATTTTGCCTGAAGCTATGCAGCCGAGTCTGAAGGTATCTCTAGCTATGCAGTGGTTTCCATTTCGCAACCGATCGGAACTTACTTTCTGGATATCCCTCGTAGTACGAGGGTTATACGGAAAGTAAAGAACGATCGGTCGTGAAATGGAAACCACAGTGAAAGTCCGATGGAGTTTTGCAGAGGTGTGTTGGGCAGTGTCTCTAGTATGCCCGTCGATCGCGTTACGTCGTTCTTTTTAGTTCTGAGCACACAGGGAACACATAAAGATACCTAGAACAAAAGTTTCTCCCGCTAAGTACGAGGGCCTGCTGAGAAATTTCGCCTGAAGCTATGCAGCCAGCATTACATAACTGTCGTTCGTTTTCTTCTTCAAGACAACTCTCAGCCGCATTCTGCAGGGGCAATGAAGATGCTCAAGCATCGTTTTCAATTGAAAATGTTTGATTATCCACAATACAGCCGGTAATTGTCTCCCTCTGAGTTTCATCTCTGCTCATATGAACCGCTGGCTATGAAGACAACATTTTGGCACAGACAACGAGCTGTAGGCCAGCGAAGAGAATTGGCAGAAATCACTGGCGGCTGCCTTCTATAACGAGGGTATTGGAAAGTTGATACAACGCTATGACAAACGTGCAAGTCAGATAGGCGAATGTGGTGATAAGTATATGGAAGTTGTAGCAAACTGTTGCAAATAAAACAGTTTTGGTTTTCACTGTGCTTTACATTTCACGACCTATCGTTCCTCACTTTCGGAATAGCCCTCGATACCCTTGTCTCTAACGAACACTCGTCGTCGACGACAACATACTGGGTCCTATAACTTAAGAAATCTACAAGCCACTCACATATCTGGGAACCTATTCCATATACTCTCGCCTACTTTGACAGCCTGTAATGGGCCAAACGCTTACCGGAAATCTATAATTATGGAATATGCCTGTTGCCCTTCGTCTATAGTTCACAATATATCATGTGAGAAAAGGGCAATCTGAGTTTCGCACGAGCGATGTTTCCTAAAACCATGGTCATTCGTGCACATAAGCTTCTCGGTCTCAAGAAAATTTATTAGATGTGAAATGAGAATATATTCAAGGACTCTGTAGCAAACCGATGTTAAAGATATTCGTCTGCAATTTTGCGGGTCCGTTCTTTTGTCTTTCGTATGCATAGGAGTCACCTGCGCTTTTTTCCACTCTCTTTGGATTTAGCGCTGGGCGAGAGATTCGCAATAAATGGAAGGTAATACGGGCCAATACTGTACTCTTTGAAAAACTGAAATGGGATTCCATCTGGACCTGGTGATGTATTTGTTTTCAACTCCTTTAGTTGTTTCTATATGCCAGGAATGTTAATTACTATGTCATCGTGGGGTGTCAGTTCGATGGTCAAATAATGGTTTGCTTGAACGATTCTCCCACGTAAACTATTTCTTGAACGTGGAATTTAAAACTTCGGCTTTTGGTTTGTTGTCTTCTACTGCCACACCAGACAAGTCAACAAGTGACTGGATAGACGCTTTGGACCGACATAGAGATTTTATGTAGGACCAGAATTTTCTAGGGTTTTTAAGCAGATCTTTTGCTAAGGTATTGCGGTGGTAGTAGATGTACGGTTCTTGCATGGATCTTTCATAGATGCACGAATCTCTACTAACTTTCGCCTGGCGCATTCTCTTTCGAACGGAGTGCGCAATATCCTTTGCTTCCTCAGCAGATTCCGGATCTCGTTATTAAACCATGGTGAATACTTTCCATCCTAGATTCACTTGCTACTCACATAATTCACGAAACCACGGTTTACAGTGTGCTCATAATTTGTCCATAATCCCTCTGCGTACATCTAACTGGAAATAAGTGATGTTAGTTCAATGTCTAAGTGAGATGTTAACAACTGCTTATCTGCTCTTTGCAGTGGAAACACTTTACTAGCCATCTTAACTACTTTATTACCTTTTGTAACCGTAGTTGCTATAATGAAATCATGATCACTAATCAAAATGCCGAAACCGATTACGTACAGTCAGCGTTCATCTTGACACTATTAATATATCAAAAGGTGAGTGAAGCGATTAATAAAGAATGTATGAGACCTGCCAGGTTATGGTCTACTTAATGATAAAAAGAAAGATCATCACAGGCAGGTTGAAACTAATTATCACATTGTGACAAGCTCATATGACTACTAAAGTCGTGAAAAGTGTAACAGTATTTCTGCCAGTCGTTACATTTATATTACGAAACAATGTACCGAACTTTAAAGATTCGCCTGTAATACGTAGTTCATACAAAATATGCAATATTTCCTATGTTTCTGTGTTACACAGGACAGCGTTTCGTTTTTATGGAGAAGCTCGTTTGTAATACTTCACTGAATAGACTCCCATTCATTGTGGTAGACAAGAGATAAGTAACCTACTTTCTGCTTGGGGAGCTCACTCTCATAGCTCTACGCTGTTGTTTTTGATATAATTCCTGTTGTTTTTATGAAACAAAGAGAGGAGCTGCAGAGAGGAGCATTTGCTTACCAGATTAGCGGACACTCAGAGCTGTTGGTACGCCTGTAGCGTTCGCTCTGTGGCAGCAGTAACTCTCAAGTTTAATTCTGCACCGTGGTCCGCCGTTGCAGCTCACAATGTACTTTCAGTACTCTGTGTCTGTCCGACTATTCTCCCTGTCTGTGGAAACAGCGAACGTATGTTAATTCAGCGTGTAATTTCGCCACTTACTTTCGCTCTTGCGTGCTTCGTATCATGTAACAGCGAAATAAAAACGAAAAAAAGTGTTGTAGCGAGCCCGGACGAGGAATTCAAGTCAAACAGCTACAGTTTAACGTGAAAAGAAATGTTGATTATCCCTCTGTCACAGACCACACAGACTTATGACGTTTTGATGAAGCATTTCACTAAAAAATAAGATTGTAATTTATCCCAAGAATTTAAAAGGCTCCAACATTAAATGTATTAGAAAATTATTTTACTTATTAGTTTATTTGACTAGTGTTAAAATTTTAAACTCATTGGACCAAAGAAAAACCTGGGAATAAATATTACAGTGCTCCGCAAATGTAGGAGTGTTTGAGAAGCAATAAACCCAATCGTACAGAAGGACTAAAGCTCAACACCTCTTCTACAGGTGGGACGAGAGGTTACTTATGCAGGGCGTCCGAGGAGAATTGCTCAGTATTCAGGAACATGACAGGAACAATAGTTCGAATCAAAAACGTAGGGTAAATACGGGTTCTAAAGTACATACCTTACAAGTTAGTAGCACTTTTTCATTAGACGAAATGTGTTTCATATTAGCGAAGATGAGCAGGTGCTTTTAGTTCTTACTGTATGCACTTTAGAGCTCGTGTTTACTTGACATTTGTGCTTCGAATGATCATTCCTGTGACGTCCCTGAATGTTGACCATTCACTTCCAGGACTAAAAAGAAACGTAGTCTTTCACCTATACTGTTTAGTCTATACGTAAAAGAAAGATTCAAAAGTTGCATTAAAAGTCAAGGAGAAATGATATCAATGATAAGAATTACTGATGACAGTACTATTGTCAATGAAAATAAGGGAGAACTACAGGATTTTCTAAATGGAATGAACGTCTAATGAGTACAGTATATCGAATGAGCACAAATAGAAGAAAGACGAAAGTAATGAGATCTAGCAGAATTGAGAAAAGCGAGAAACTTGACATTAGAACAGGCGATTATAAAGTAGATGAAGATAAAGGAAATCTGCTACTTATACAGAAAAATAACCAGTGACGGAGGCAGCAGAGAGGACATCATAAGCAGACTAGCACTGGCAAAAGTGCATTCCTTGCCAAGGGAAGTCTACTAGTATCAGACGTAGACTCTGATTCGACGAAGAAATATCTGAGAACGTGCGTTCGGAGCACAGCTTTGTATAGTAGTGAGACATGGTCTGTGGGAAAACCATAATAGAAGAGAATCGAATCATTTGAGATGTGGTCCGACAGAAGAATGTTGAAAATTTGCTGATTGATAAGGTAAGGAAGAGGAAATTCTCCAGAGAATCGGGAGGAAAGAAATGTGTGGAAAACACTGAGAAGAAGAGAGAATAGGATGACAGGCCATCTGTTAAGACATCAGGGAATAATCTCTTTGGTATTATAGAGAACTGCAGAGGGTAAAAACTGTAGAGGAAGGTGGAGATTGGAGACATGCACTAAATAAGTCATGCAAAAGCGCTACTCCGAGACGAAAAGATTGGCGCAGGAGAGGAATTCGTGGCTGACTGAATCAGATCAGTCAGAATACTAATGACTTAAAAAATGCGGGTATAAATATTAGATTTTAACGTCCCGTCGACATGCACGAACTCGGATTGTATCAAGGATAATGAAGGAAATCGGCCATGCCCTTCGAAAGGAACCGTCTCGGAGTTCGCTTGGAGTGGGGAACCAACGGAAAACATAAATCGGGCTGGCCAGATGAGAATCTGAAGCATCGTCCTCCAACACGCGGGTCGCACTGCACTAAGAACGGCGCCACCTCGCTTCATCCGTTATTATAGGGTAATATATCAATAATTAGAATCATTATTATTTACTACAATTCATCGTATCATATAGATAACAGTACAAACAGAAGACACAAGAAGAGTTTTTATGGTGGGTATAATGCCACTGACCGACCGTTGTGCCCGCCCAGACACTATTGCACAAGAGATGTTATCTGGTGACGACCTGGTACAATGGGAATTTATCGCTGTACAAGCACTCTCTTAACACATCTAGGCTATAAAAGCTAACTCTTCGTGCAAATTCGTAATAATTACGTCAAATTAGAACGGAAGGTCTGAAAACCACACAAAATGTCACAGTGAGACAATGCGGTATCCTGACTCCTTCAAATGACTATGCACAACTGAAGAGGATTCCAGTGATACTTCAACGCAGTTTCCACTGGATGGAATTTATATCCGCAGTGGCTGGTATGGCGGCTCTTCCTCTATACATGACAATGTCTTTTATCAAAGCTGCGGAGCACAAAAGGCTATTTGACTGTTTTCTGAAATTGTCTTATTAATTATGTCATTTTATACACATAACATGCTTTTTTCCTCTTGAATTTCAGTATTCTTTTATAATAACGGAACTGAAATCAAAATGATTTGAAAGCCGCTAAAATGCTCCATTAGAGTCATGTGACGCCTGTGGCGTCAGGCTAGCTCGCTACTCCTACTGTCATAATGCAAATTCACAGCGAAGTCTTGTTTTGAAATTTAATTATTGGAAAATCATTAACAATGGTGTGTAGTACCATTCTGTATAAATACATCTGTAAAAAAATCCCAAACAGTTGTTTTAGAGAGTAAAATGTGGTTGCACTCTACCGGCAAATTGCCATCAAATCGACGCACAAGTTCGCTCACTTTAATAAAAACGTTTTGCACTGGGAAGTTAACATTAACTTACCTCCTATATATGCTCTCCAACGGTTACAAACGTAGGATAGCGTCATTCACTGAGATTAAACGTAGTGAAAGTTGTCCTTTTGCCAAACCACACCTCAGTTATTTGGGAGCTCAATTGTTAGACCAGTAGACAGTTTAATATTTTAAGATGATATCCATAGATCGCTGGTTCGCATCTAACCCGAAAGAATATTTTAACTTATTTGTAAAACGACTCGGCTTGCCTCTCATACGAAAACCAAATCATCATTACAAAACTTCACCACATCGATCTGAAACAGAATATTATTGTGTTCTCCTTTATGTTTACCTGGCTTACGTTTGCAATCGTTCTTCACGCACGTCACATTCGGAAACATATTTTCTAGTTAATATGACTATACACTTTGTACTTCATTCGAAACAATGTTTTTATCAACGTTTTGTCCACCTAGGTTCCTTATTGTTTAAACTTTTGCTATTTCATTATCGTGAAGTAACCCCTTACGTTTATGTCACTTGCATGTTGTACACGCTTTATATCTCTCCATATAACATCATCGTCTTACACCACGTTGTACTGTGGGCGTAGGTGAAATCTTCACCATTAGCAATGCATTCCAAAAAAGTGAATTGTTCTTTCCCAAAGTAAATTATTCATTTATTCTCTAGTGTACATTTCTCAGACTAAGACTATATAATACACCCTGTAATCGAAGCAGCTGCTTCGATCAGTTCTTGCTAACGCTGTTTTCGTATATCATGTAAAACTAAAAAAAAAGAAACTAAAAAAAAACACAGCATTCCAGCACGTGACCTCATCTTCTGCACTGTGATGCGCTATCCGTTGAGCTACGGATCGCCTTTGCTCAGTGCCTTTTACAGAGAAGGTCAGCACTAAGTTTCGCCAAAAATAATTTTATAGTGCTTTGGGTCGTAGCTCATGACTGATTGTCGACAATCTTCTTATAATGTAAGGACCCATTTGCAAAAGTTTTATCCTGTGCATTTAACAATGGTCTCGAATGCGAGACCATTGCCTTTGACGGGCAAGTGCTCTACCGACCATGGTTTTTAGTGATCTCATTTCGTTCGTTATTTGCCGTCGTATTTGTTCAGGGCGGACGTCCCATGACACTTGTTGCAATTTATCGTTGATCCATTAACTCAGATTTTTTTTTTAAATTACAAATAGCAGGTAACCCTCTGACCGAACACGCTCAGCTACCATGCCAGCACCGACTGACCTACTCAAACATGACTCATGGGCCATTATCACAACCTTTAGTACTTCCAGAAGTGGTACTCTGGAACGTTTCGCAAGAGTACTGTGAAGCTGGGAAATAAAAGCTGTGACAACGGTCGTCAGTCGTACTTGGGTAAATCATTCGGTAGAGCACTTGCCCACGAAAGACGAAGTTCCACAGTTTCAGCCTCGATCCGGCACACAACTTGAATCGGCCAGATAGTTTCAGGTAAGAGGACATTGGAGTTTCTAGATCAACTGTAGCTTTCCTACAAAACTTCCACATTTTCCGGGCTCGTTATGTCCTACTACCAAAAATCCTGTATGAATCTTTACTTTAAGGGAACTTCAGTATCTTGTGGTAGACACTAATCCTTGAAGGGTTATATGCTATATGTCTCCTATTGTAAAATACATACGGTTAATGCCGTGGAACAAGTGGACCTTCTATGTTTACACGAGATCATTCTGCCAGGAGAAAACAATTATTTATGTGATATTATTTCGCTCAAACGTCAACTGTACAGCTTCGAGCGCTGAGTGATGCCATGCAATACAGCATCATCATATTTTAAAACCTACAGTTTATGTTCATGGTTGGACGGCAACGTAACGCTCGTTACGCGTTAAAACAAGTCTAAATGTTTATTCACTAAATAATGAAAACTCCTTTCAATCCACAATTCTTAGAAACTCAGCCTCACTAGCAACAATTTTGAAAAATGGTTCAAATGGCTCTGAGCACTATGGGATTCAACTGCTGTGGTCATAAGTCCCCTAGAACTTACAACTACTTAAACCTAACTAACCTAAGGACATCACACACATCCATGCCCGAGGCAGGATTCGAACCTGCGACCGTAGCGGTCGTGCGGTTCGAGACTGTAGCGCCTTTAACCGCTCGGCCACTCAGGCCGGCAACAATTTTGAAGCCAGAATATCCTAGAAGCAGTCATTTCTGAGGCAGAAAATTTTGACAGTGTTTTTACACTGCAACAAGTTATAGAAAAGAAACGACAATTCAATAGGGAAGCCCATCTTTCTTTTGTGGATATTGAGAAAGCATTCGATATTGTGAAAAGACAAATGCTGCGGAATATCGTAGCTGAATAAAGTAGGTTGGTTGATTTGGGGGATCAAACAGCAAGGTCGGTGGTCCAACCGGATTGGGGAAGGACGGGAATGAAACCATCCCGCCATTTGCCTGAAGCGATTTACACAAATCACGGAAAACCTAAATCAGGATGACCGGGTGTGGGTTTGAACAACCGTCATCCCGAATGCGAGTCCAGTGTGCTATTCACGTCGCTCGCTCAGTAGCTCAAGAAGTTATCTATCTCACCTCATAAATGCTATTACGAGTCCGTACATGAGCACTGCAATTGTGAATAACTGTCAAAAAATTGATTGTTTAATTTTTGTCTTAAAAAATTCTCTGTAGTTTTCTGAACGATAAAAAGCTCACTTTCAGGAAAATGGACCACAGAAAGTACTAAAATTACAGAAATTCAAAAGTGGCTGCACGCACCATGACATCCCAATGACACACAGGCGGCTCTGTTAAAAATAAAGTTTTGCTCTCATTTGTTTCGTTTTCCTAACTTTTCAGTCCTTTAAGTTGGCTAACCTACGATAGCTTTAGTTGTTAATATTTTGTTTACAACGAAGTAACTGTGTGCTTGAGTTTCTTATTCCACTTGAAAGCAATCGGAAGAGTAAATAATGTCGTAGTTAAACAACGCAAATTTGATGGGAATCGGTTCACCACAAGGGTTAACTCTGCTAATACTAAAATACGACGTGATACAATACTTGAATGAGCTTCAACTACTCCAAATGCTTCGAAGCTAAAATTGAAATATTTGAACAATGGGCTTCACAGTATTAATGTTGATAATATAGAGACGTCAACTATTGATTCAGCGTGTGTTACTGTTGAACTCTCTGCTCAATATGAACTAATAAATAGAACTTTCTTGTGTAAGGAATGTAACAATAGTGTTTTGAAGATAGTCGAGGAGATACGGACTAGAAGAGGTTGGGCGTCAAAATTAAGAATTGTTTGTAATTTTTGTGATTTAAGCGAATGTGGTTATACTTGTGGTTTAACTAAACGAAGTGTGTATAACACAAATATTACACTTACTTATACTATGGGGTGAATAGGCAGAGGATGCAGAACTGCACAAATTTTCTGTGCTCTTATGGACTTACTTCCCCCTACAGGGTTTGAAAAGTACAAGAAACTTATTCTACAGACTTAGAAGAGGTAATAAATGATATTATGAAAACTGCTGCTCACGAAAGTATAGACATAAATTACAGTAATGCATGAATGTCTGCAGCCCTGGGTGCATTCTGGCACCGAAGAGGCCATAGTCCTTTCGACAGTGGTAAAGTCATTGATGTGGAATGTATTACCAAGTACCGTCATGGCTGTACTAGTGAAACTGAAAACCATAAATGTTTGATTAATTTTAGTGATTACAATGGAGGGATGGAATCTGAAGGTGTTGTGAAGATATTTCGCAGGTCAGTGGAAAAATATGGTGTGATCTATACAGCTGACCTAGGAGATGGATACTCAATAAGCGTATTAAAATGTTTGTGAATCCAAACTTTATGCTGGCACAAACATTGACAAAATGTAATGTGTTGGACACATCCAGATAAAGTTAGGTACAGTACTGAGAAACTTGAAGAGGAATTTAGAGGGAAAGAAATTAGCTGATGGGAAGTGCATTAGTGGACGTGGTCGGCTTACAGATGAGGAATTAGAACGGTTGTAGTATTATTATGGACAAGCCATAAGACAAAATAAAAATGACCTTGAGCGAATGAAAAAGGCAATATTGGCTACCGTCTTTCAAAAATCCTCCACAGATGACAACCCATGTCATGCGCTCTGTCCATCTGGCAGTGATTAATGGTGTGCCTACCAAAGGGCTGCCATAAAACCCATATATTGGGATCTTAGTGAATCAAGATTATTAGAAAAATGTTTACATGGTAGGACTCAAAAGCCTAATGAAAGTTTCAACAATTGTATATGGTATCAGATACCAAAAACCGTTCTAGAACCACTAAATAATTTGAAAATAGGTGTGCTAGATGCTGTTCTGTGTTTCAATGACGGTACAGTGTCAAGGCTTAACGTTATGGAACTGAAGAGATTGCCTGGTGGTTTAAACATGCATGGATCTTGACGGAAGGAGACTATTTGAGGCAGAAAAATCAGTGTTGGGAGCCACCGAAGAAGCAAGAATAAGAAGAAACGTGAAACAGAGAAGGGAGGAAGAATAACAAAATGAATATGGACCTCAGATGCATTAGTACCATGCAAATTTAACAGAAAAAGCAGATTTTAACTTTAACTTCAATTTCCTGAAAGTTTAATTATTTCATGTTCTGGTACACTTTGGCTAAAAACTATTAAAGTTAGAGAGCTGAAATTTTGTATACTGTTTTAAAACATGCTTAACTAAAAAATGCTCTGATGACTTAACTTTGAAAATAAAAAGCTTTTTCAGGATAATCCCTGAATTCATTTACAAAATTTTTGATAATCATACTTAAAATTTATTTGTACCACAATTTATGACAGCACCAACGTTTCAATAATATTGTAAAGAACTTACAGGAGAAAATAAACCTTCTACTTTGTTTGTATTTAACGTAAGGTGTACCTGTGATGTAGATAAATAATTAGCGTGGTTTTTTTTCACTTGCAACAAAAAAATACAATTAAAAAGAACTGTGATAGTTAAAGCTGTGGTTCACACATAAAAATGTTCCCAAAAGATGTCTAAAACATGGTAAGTCTTATATGGGCTTACAAATCTCATTCTTTGAGTCACACTTTTTATGGAACTGGCAATTTTTTCAAGGTTTTCCCTTGTGTTCACGGACCAGTCCAATTAAGAAGAGCGCTAAGACACAATCAGTTTTCATGGCATTTTTTCTGTCTCTTTCTTTTTTCTTCCTAGAAAGCTCTCATATATTCACTGTGTTTCTTCATCCTCTCCTCTGTCCACTTCTTTCCTGTTTTCTTCTCTTTCAGCGTTTGCTGAAATTTCTTTTTTTTATTTTTTTCTCTGTGTTTCTTCCCTGTCTGTAATGTATTCTGCGTAAATGTTCAGTTTTTTGAGGTCTTCCATGATTTTCTATACCCAGATGGTTTTCACTGTATTAGTTGTCACTATGTTAAAAATTTTCTTGATCAGTCTATTTTAGTTCATCCTATGTATGCGTCCGCAGAACTTTGCCCTTTCTTTCCTGATGTTCTTTATAATCGACTCCGTCTGTTCGTAGAATGTTCTCTCGTCTTTCCATCTCCTTAATTTGCCTAATATGAGAAGTGAAGAAGAAGGAAAGGAAAATTTGTAGAGACCAGTTATAGCTGTGGAACCATTTCATATCCGTTTTATTTTGGTAGCACTATAGTGATAATCTTACTATAGACTTTCTAGTAGGAAAGTTGTCAACTGTCTGTAGTTATTTGATAATGCGAATTATCTGACGTAACCCTTAGATGTCATTGAGGCCATTTCCTGGCTTTTTTTGCGAATAGTATAAGGCTTGACAGCTCCGGTTAACAACCAAGTGGGTGCAGGTATTCGCCCCGTGGTCTGCCTTGACCACAGGAGGTCAGTTAAAGAGGCTCTGGAGAAGGGAAGTGGGTTCCCATGCACTGCAGTTCACGGATGCAACAGCGATAAGCCTCTGCTCCAAAGTTTGGGGGGAATGCACATTCAACACAGGTACCAACAAGGCACTGGAAGTTCCTAGAGTATCGCTGTGTGTGTGAGGAATTCATCTCCCTCCACACGGATCTAAGAGCGAGCCGTCACGGCGCTGTTCTGCCACCATGTTCACTCACGGAGGTCGCGATCGATGTGTAGAACGTGTCTATGAGCGATGCAAACTTCTTGCATGTGCAGACGCTTTCTGTAAGCTAAGAATTTAAAATTCCTGTAGATTCCCACTGCATTCGCTAAAATAACCTGAAATTCTCGTCTGTGGCTGTGGCAGTGGTTGGGTGCCCGCTCCTCCAATGCAGAGTTTTCCAAAGCGTTCGGAGCTACATTTAGAGGAGGAGACTATATGGCATTGGTAGTGATGAAGCGAGATGGAGCACTGTGTGGGCCAGAGGTCATTAGGAGCAGTGTTCATTTGCTGTGTTTATAGGTTCCGACTGGCACGATCTGGCGCACGTTCGCTGTGTTTGAGTAAGTATCACATTTCACACTAGCGATATCTACTTTCTGCACTTCTCAAAAATTGCGGAATATATTATATACCTTGATCTGACCAATAAGTTATATCAGTTCGTTGGTCTTTGACTCGTTTAATTTGCGCTTTCAGGCTGCGTAGTTTTGAAAGGCTTGTAGCGCTTGACAAGTAGTCGTAGATAAAGTACCTTCTAACAGTGGTAGAATGCAAAATCAGTTGCAGCGACCAGTTACGATCCCAGCTTCGTCTCGCTTGCAAATTGTTTAGCAGATGCAGCATTGTTAGCGCAAAGTGTATTTAATTTTCTTGTATGCGACTGTATTTTGAGGAATCTGATTGTGGTACGTCATGTGTATTTGCGTGTGAAGTTTATTTTATGCATTTAGGCTGTTTGCATGTGATTTGTGTTTCCGATTATAGGAGATTTTAAAATTTACTGTTTGAATGGACATGGCTAGTCGAGAAAATTCTAGAGAGGCTAGAAAAATTATTAGGGAGGAGGATTTATCAGATTTGTTAGATTTTGAGACGAAACGTTTTGAGTGACAGGTTTCGGCAGCAGCTGCATTACATGAAACAGAGGAAAATGCGCTGACGACATACGGAATGAAAGTAGGATTGATCGCGAAATGTACCCAAATGTATCACAGAGCAGATCAAGAATAGGGACGTTCTATTCTGGTTCAAAGAAATGTTGAAAGAAGCACGGAAAGAAATCAAAGAGCCAAGGAGAAGAATACGACATCAGAAGTAGATGTGAAAGAAAAGAGAGGCTTAGGAATGCCGAATCAGAAAGGAAATAAGTACAGTTGTGGGACAGGAAAGTTGAAGCAGATAGAAACAGAGCCGAAGAAGATAGAAATAAAGCCGAATCAGACAGGATGGAAGCAAAGGAAAACAGAAAGCAATTTCGAGAAAGATGACAGAAGTAGAAAGAAAATGTGATTCCCAATTGAAATTCATGGACGGAATGATCGGCAAAGATTCTAAAACTGTGAAAAATGGGGGTGGCAAGGACATTGAAAGAGCTAGAAAGTGTGCAGACGACAGAAGATCTGAATACACCTTTGTCTCAAAAGCAGCAAACTCTGAAAGAGTGAACAGTATTGGAGGCGACAGAACCAGTACGCTTCGAACAAACCGAAGAGTTTGTCTCACTCAGAAGTGATGTAGAACAGCTAAGAAAGGATATTGATGAGAGCGCGAATCGGTAGGTGACAGCGGGGTAAGGTACGTAAGTGAATATTTACGAGAGTTCGCACTCAAATAGCGTACCTTTGAGGGGACCACGAGAGCCGTTTCCGAGAGAACCAAGCGCAGGGTACACGATCCACGTCCAATAAACGACGACGACGTTTGGACGGCAAACACTTCTTGTCGTCGAGAAAATTTCTTATTTACACTGCAGATCGCGAACTACGTCTCGAAATGACACTATTTAAAGAGAGTTTACCAAATTCCTAGCCCATCCAGGGAACGTCAGAATTTATTAGTAGCCACACGATATGGTGTTGCCACTGTTAAGAAACTGCACAACGCTTCTAGAATTTGAATCAGAAATCAGGAAATGGTATTGGTCTGATGCAGAGCGGGATAGGATGTGCCTGAGCATCATAACGGCTCTACCAGTCATTCCAACCAGATTCAGATCATATGCAACCTAATTTGGTCAGATCTATCAACGGAATCAACAGCACCATCGTCACAATACGATGGTGCTGAGCTTATCCCATTATTTATTGATACAGTACCGACAGAGCATAGATCACTCATCTGCGTTGAAAAGAATAATCTGGAGGCGTTCGGATTAATATTAACAGCTCTTCATGAATATGTGTAAGAAGAACAGAGTGCCAGTGTTGCAACTGAGAAAAGATAGTGCGGAAATTAATGATAATGTAGGAGACAGCAGAAAATGGAAGTCGGACTCTGTTCCAATGGATAAATTCGCGTAATTAGAGGAGCAAACATTTCGATAATGGAGCTCGATCGGGAAATGGAACACCATAGCAGCCGAGATAATAGCAAAGAGGAGGCGTGGAGACCGGAGAAATGTTGAATCGAGCTCCAGATCGCCATCAACAAGGCTGACAAACATGAATTGATTACACAGCACAATTTTAGTTGAGTTTAGCTATCAGTTTTAATGTGACTCTTTGTGTGTGTGTGTGTGTGTGTGTGTGTGTGTGTGTGTGTGTAAATTTCGTGTGTTGTGGTCATTTGTGTTTTCTGTATTAGTGTTTATTCTGGGGGTTGACAGGGTGAAATGTGATAGGTTGTGCGTGCATTGCAATAGTTGGAGATATAATAGAAGACAATATTTCAGTTTTCACTCATACAGTTTAAGAATATTCAGTTTGGTGAGAGTAACATGTGTTTTGAGAATCTAATTCGTGCAGATGTGCAGCTGCAACCACTAAGAACCATTGGCATGACCTATAGAAATATTGTGCAGGTGAATTTTATTTCAGTAATGCCTGGATGTCTACGTAACGTAAACCAAAATGTAATCTGTTGTTCCTCTAAAGATGTAATTTTCGTTAGTGCTGACTGTGCCGTATCTTTCCATTCTCATATGGTCCAAATGTGATGTACTCTACGATATATTTTGTGACAAGTTGCATTACACATTTGTGTTGTGAGGGGTGATTTAATGTCAATTCCAGGAGGAAAGTCTGGTTTTTGTGTTCCGAGTACTTGTGATACACGTTGCAGATATTTTTGAGAGACTTTTTCTGCCACTGGCAGCGGATAACACTCCAGCGCACTTTCTCATGTGGTGTGATGGTTTAACAGTCACCTGTTTTAGCCAGTTGATCGCGGGGTGAGCATTGCGACACTATTCTTAGTTCTATTCTTTCTTTTTTTGAGTCATCAGTCTTCAAACTGATCTGATACGTCCCGCCACAAATTCCTCTCCTGTACCAGCCTCTTCATCTCAGAGTAGCACTTACGCTTAAGTCCTCAATCATTTGCTCGATGCATTCCAATCTCTGTCTTCCTCTGTGGATTTTAACCCTCTTCAGCTCCCTATATTGCCATGGAAGTTGTTCCCTGATGTCTTAACGGATGTCCTACCATCCTGTCCCTCCTCGTCAGTGGTTTCCATATAGTCCTTCCCTTGTTGATCCTCTGGAGAACATCCTCGTTCCATACGTTGTCGGTTCGCCTAATTTTCAACATTTTTCTGCAGCAACGCATCTCAGATGCTTCGATTCTCTTCTTTTCCGATTTTCCCGCAGTCCATTCGTCACTACCATCCAATGCTGTGCTCCAAATGTACATTCTCGGAAATGTATTTCTCCAGTTAAAGCCGATGTTTGATTCTATCAGACTTCTCTTGACCAGGCCTGTCCTTTTTTCGTGCTAGTCTGATTTACCTGCTCCGAACGTCATGGGTTATTTTGCTGCGTAGGAAGCAGAATTCCTTAAGTTCACCTACTTCGTGATCACCAGCCCTGATAATAAGCTTCTCGCTGTTCTTATATCTGCAACTTCTCATTACTTTCGTCCTTCTTCTATTTACTAGAGATGAATGTTCTGTACCCATTAGGCAGTTCATTCTATTCTGTTAATCCTGTAATTCTTATTCACTTTCACTCAGGATAGCAATGTCATCAGCGAATCGTATCGTTGATATCCTTCCATCTTGAATTTTACTTCCACTCTTGAACCTTCCTTTTATTTCCGTTATCGTTTCTTCAATTTATAGACTGATCAGAAGACCGAAAAACCACATCCCCATCTTACACAATTTTTAATCCGAGCACTTCGCTCTTGGTCTTCCGCTCTTATTTTTCCCTCTTGTTTGTTGCACATATTGTATATTACCCGTCTTTCCCTGTAGCTTGGCCCAATGTTTCTCCAATTTTCGAACATCTTGCACTGTTTGACAATGCCGAACGCTTTTTCCAGGTTGACAAATCCTATGATCGGGCCTTGATTTTTCATCAGTCCTGCTTCCATTATCAACCGCAATGTCACAACTTCCTCTCTGGTGCCTTTACCTTTGCCAAGGCCAAACTCTTCGTCATCTGACATATCCTCAATTTTCTTTTCCAATATTCTGCGTATTATTCTTGTCAGAAACTCGAATGCATAAGCTGTTAAGCTGTCCGTGTGATAATTCTCAAACTTGTCAGCGCTTGCAATCTTCTGAAATGTGTAGATGATGTTTTTCCGAAAGTTAGATGGTATACCGCCAGACTTATATATTCTACACATCAACATGAATAGTCGTTTTGTTTCCCCTTTTCACAATGATTTTAGAAATCCGGCTGAAATTTTATCTATTCCCACTGCCTCATCCGATCTCGAGTCTTCCAAATCCCTTCTAAACTCAGATTGTAATACTGGATCACTTATCTCTTTTATATCGATCCCTTCGTTCACATAGAGGCCTTCAATGTATCTTTTCTACCTATTTGCTCTCTCCCCTGCACTTTACAGTGGAACTTCCATTGCGCCTTTAGTATTACCACCGTCGCTTTTAATTATACCGTAGGTTGCTGTAACTTTTCTATATGCTGAATGAGTTCCTCCGACAACCACTTCTTTTTCGATATCTTCACAATTTTCATGCAGCCATTTCGCTTTAGCTTCCCTGCATTTCCTATTTGGTTCACTCCTAAGTGACTTGTATATCTGAATTCCTGAATTTCCCTGAACATTTCTGTATTTCTTTCTTTTGTCGATCAACTGAAGTATTTTTTCTGTTGCTCATGGTTTCTTCGCAGTTACCTTCTTTGCACTTACTTTTTCCATTATCACTTTTGTGAGTGCCCTGTTTAGATATGTCCATTCCTCTTCAATCGATTGCTCACTGACCCACTGAGCGATTCTTTACCGCAGCATCTATAGCTAAAGGGAATTTAATGTGTATCGCTTCATTCCATGGTACTTCCGTGTCCCACTTCTATCCTCACTAATTTTTCTTGACTGTCCTCTAAACGTCAGCCTACTCTCCTGCTTAACTGTGAACATAGTCTATTTGCTCTTGGGTACTCCTTACAATCCAGTATCTGATTTCGGAATCATGACGTAATTTAATCAAAACCTTTCCGTACCCCTCGGCCTTCTCCAAGTATACTTCCTCCTCTTATGATACTTAAAAAGGGTAAGCGATGTTACTACCTGAAATTTATTGCCAAACTCAGTTAGTGTTTCTCCTCTCTCATTCCTAGTACAAAGCCCCAGTTCTCCCGCAACCCTTTCTTCTACCACTTCGCCTACAACCGTATTTCAATTCCCCACTTCCCCATCTCCCTTTACGTATTGAATTACCCGATCAGTTTCCTCATATTGTTAGCTGGTTAGTTACATGTTCCGTGGGTCATTTAACACGATAGATCATAATGCTGTTGGAACGAGTCACCTTACATGCACATCGCAAATTAATTTGTGCATCCGGTTAGATTCGGAACATTGCTAACTTTCCCGTTTTCTCTTTTTATTTCTCCTTCTGGTGCTTTAATTATGTACCTCACTGATCCTTTTGAACTGTAGTGGATTAATTACAGAAAAAGACTCACGAGGGAATAAATATACTGCGGAGCAGTAGTCAGTTTGCCCAACTTCTTAAACAGATGCGTTCAATATGCGCGTGGGTGAGTGCAACGTATTACTCCTACAGCACTTTCTTGCGCAATGAAGACTTCCTTCCTTAAAGATGAGTCACCCCAGAACACTACTCCATATGACATTATTGAATTAAAACATACTAAATATGTAGCATACTGATTTGTCCCACCTTGAGATTTGCGATGAATCTGAACGTTAATGTGGCTGAACTAAATTGTTTCAGGTGCTCCAAAATGTGTTTATTTTTTTAAATTTAAATTATCATGAATATGAACCCCAAGAATTTTGAAGTTTTCACCATATTTAGTATTTCCTCACCATGTGTTGCACTTATCATTGCTGTAGTAAGTCTAGATGTGCAGAGACTGTATAGTGTCTTTTTCAAGTTGAGACTGAGACCATTGGCAGAATTTAAGAACTTTGTTTACCACTTCCATTGTTTCTTTACATACGCTTGAACAGATTACAATACTAGTGTCACCGGAAAAAAGCACTAATTCTGCTTGTTGTATGCTAGACAGAGTATTGTTTACATATGTGAGGAACAGTAGTGGACCTAAGATTGAACCTTGGATAAACACAACGTGGTATGTCCCCACACAGAATTACCTCCCTCGACTATTCTGCTTCAGTTATTAAGTACTACTTCCTGTATAGTTGTGGTTAGACATGAATGATACATTGATTGGTCATATCATCAGTGCCATAAAAGTCCATTTATCTAGAAGAAAAATGTGATTCACAGAGTGAAATGCCTTAGAGAGTACGCAAAAAATACAAACCGATACAGTTTTATTTTTTGATGCCTGTAAAATCTGTTTAGCGAACGTGGAAATGGAATTCTCAGAAGAGTAACCGGTTTGTCTGACGGGGGGCCTCATCCAAGATGTGGAAGCGGCCTTGCCTGCGGCTATCGAGCGTACGGGGTGCAGTCGTCTGCAAGTAGTTGCTAACGTCGCTTGGGTTCTGACGCGATCCTCAGTTCGTACAGGCGGCTGACGGATTTGATGAAGACCGCTGGCCTCGCAAGCAGGGTGCAAGCAGAGCTCTCTATTTGCAGCATCGTTCACAGTGTGGGTCGGGGTCCCTTGGTTTGGAGCCGAGTGGAGGGTCTCAACCAGAGGCTTCGTCGACTCTGTGATGGTCTTGGCTGCAGATTTCTAGACTTGCGCTGTTGGGTGGGTGAGGAATTGTAGGACGTCCCTCGATAGGTCAGTGGTGCACTACACAAAGGAAGCGGCTACTCGGGTAGCAGAGTACTTGTGGCGTGCACATGGGTTTTTTTTAGGCTATGCAGTAGTGCGAGGTGTCCTGATGTACACTCACCAGTCGACGTGCAGGCAGGGAATTCAGGACGCGCTCAGTGTAAAGACACTTCAGCTGTCAAGATACTAGCATTAAATTTTCAGAGTGTTCGGAATAAAGTTCCTGAATTTACTGGAAGCGTGAGGCGCGCAAATTACTTTCGGGACTGATACCTGGCTAACCCTGAGATAGAAAGTTCTGAAATATTAGTGAGGGTTGGAAAGTGTATCGGAAAGACAGATTAGACACCGTAGGAGGTGGTGTCTTCATTGCAATTGACAAAAATATTGTATCTACTGAGATCGAAGTAGAGTGTGATTGTGAAGTTATCTGGACGCGTTTAACAGGGCTAGGAGATATAAAGTTACTTGTTGGGTGTTATTACCGGCCACAAGGTTCCACCGTGACAGTTATATAATCATTCAAAGGGAGTCTACACCCTGTATCGCAGAAGTACCCGGATCATGCTATATTAGGCGGAGGCGACTTCAACCTACCTAGTATAGACTGGGATGTCTATGGATTCATTACAGGTGGTACAGACAAGCCGTCGTGTGAATTACCTTTGAACACATTATCCGAAAACTGTCTAGAGCAGCTAAATCGACAGCCAATGCGTAATGGAAATATTTTAGATCTGGTAGGCACGAACAGACCAGACCTCATCGACGGTGTCAGTGTTGAGACAGGGATTAGTGATCATGATGTTGTCATTACGACTATGGTAACGAAAGCTGAAAAGTCGGTCAAGAAGGGTAGGAGAGTATTTTTACTAGAAAGCAGTTGTTAGCATCCCACTTAGTAAATGAAACGACTTCATTTACTTCCGGTACGATGGACGTGGAGGAATTATGGGCAAATTTTAAACACATTGTAAATCACACATTGGAGAAGTATGTTTCGAAAAAGTGGGTTACGAACGGAAAAGACCTACCGTGGTTTAACAACGCAATTCGGAGAATGCTCAGGAAGCAAAGACAATTGCACTCGCGGTACAAGAAAGATCGGGGAATGAGGACAGGAAAAAGTTAGTAGAGATTCGTGCTGCTGTAAAAAGAACGATGTGCGAAGCATACAACCACTACCACCGTCATACCTTAGCAAAAGATCTTGCTGAAAACCCAAGGAAATTCTGGTCTTACGTAAAATCGGTAAGCGGGTCGAAGGCTTCCATCCAGTCACTCGCTGATCAGTCTGGCCTAGCAACGGAAGACAGCAAAACGAAAGCTGAAATTTTAAATTTAGCATTTGAGAAATGTTTCACACAGGAGGATCGTACAAACATACCGCCGTTTGAGTCTCGTACAGATCCCCGTATGGATGACATAGTGATAGATATCCCTGGGGTTGTGAAGCAGCTGAATGGGTTGAAAATAAATGAATCGCCAGGTCCTGATAGAATTCCAATTCGGTTTTACAGACAGTACTCTACTGCATTGGCTTCTTGCATAGCATGCATTTATCGCGAATCTCTGGAAAAAAGCGCAGGTGACGCCTGTGTATAAGAATGGCTAGAAGGACGGATCCTCAAAATTACAGACCAATATACTTAACATCGGTTTGTTGCAGGATTCTCAGTTCGAATATAATGGATTTCCTTGAGACAGAGAAGTTGCTGTCCATGCATCAGCACGGCTTTAGAAAGCATCCCACCTGCGAAACACAACTCGCCCTTTTTTCACATGATATCTTGCGAACCGTGGATGAAGGGTATCACACGGATGCCATATTCCTTGACTTCCGGAAAGCGTTTGACTCGATGCCGCACTGCAGACTCCTAACTAAGATAGGAGCATATGGAATTGGTTCACAAACATGTGAGTGGCTCGAAGACTTCTTAAGTAATAGAACCCAGTAAGTCTTCCTCGATGGTTAGTGTTCGTCGGAGGTGAGGGTATCATCTGGAGTGCCCCAGGGAAGTGTTGTAGGTCCACTGTTGTTTTCTATCTACATAAATTATCTTTTGGATAGGGTGGATAGCAATGTGCGGCTGTTTGCTTATGATGCTGTGGTGTACTGGAAGATGTCGTCGTTGAGTGACTGTAGGAGGATACAAGATGACTTGGACAGGATTTGTGATTGGAGTAAAGAATGGTAGCTAACATTAAATGTAGATAAATGTAAATTAATGCGGAAGAATAGCAAAAAGAATCCTGTAATGTTTGAATACTCCATTAGTAGTGTAGCGCTTGACACAGTCACATCAATTAAATATTTGGGCGTAACATTGCAGAGCGATATGAAGTGGGACAAGCATGTAATGGCAGTTGTGGGGAAGACGGATAGCCGTCTTCTGTTCATTGGTAGAATTTTGAGAATATGTGGTTCATCTGTAAAGGTGACCGCTTATAAAACGATAATACGACCTATTCTTGAGTACTGCTCGAGCGTTTTGGATCCCTATCAGGTCGGATTGAGGGAGGACATAGAAGCAATTCAGAGGCGGGCTGCTAGATTTGTTACTGGTAGGCTTGATCATCACACGAGTGTTACGGAAATGCTTCAGGAACTCGGGTGGGAGTCTCTGGAGGAAAGGAGGCGTTCCTCTCGTGAATCGCTACCAGCATTTGAGGCTGACTGCAGTACAATTTTACTGCCGCCAACTTATATTTCGCTGAAAGACGACAAAGATAAGATAAGAGAGATTAGGGCACGTACAGAGGCATATAGGCAGTCATTTTTCCATCGTTCTGTTTGAGAGTGGAACAGGGAGAGAAGATGCTAATTGTGGAATGAGGTACCCTCCACCGCGCACCGCATGATGGATTGCGGAGTATGTATGTAGATGTAGATGTAAATGTTCTGAAACCCAAACTGTGCTAAGGATACTATTGTTGCTAAGATGGAATACTATTCTAAACTACATCACCTTCTCAAATACACTCCTGGAAATTGAAATAAGAACACCGTGAATTCATTGTCCCAGGAAGGGGAAACTTTATTGACACATTCCTGGGGTCAGATACATCACATGATCACACTGACAGAACCACAGGCACAAAGACACAGGCAACAGAGCATGCACAATGTCGGCACTAGTACAGTGTATATCCACCTTTCGCAGCAATGCAGGCTGCTATTCTCCCATGGAGACGATCGTAGAGATGCTGGATGTAGTCCTGTGGAACGGCTTGCCATGCCATTTCCACCTGGCGCCTCAGTTGGACCAGCGTTCGTGCTGGACGTGCAGACCGCGTGAGACGACGCTTCATCCAGTCCCAAACATGCTCAATGGGAGACTGATCCGGAGATCTTGCTGGCCAGGGTAGTTCACTTACGCCTTCTAGAGGACGTTGGGTGGCACGGGATACATGCGGACGTGCATTGTCCTGTTGGAACAGCAAGTTCCCTTGCCGGTCTAGGAATGGTAGAACGATGGGTTCGATGACGGTTTGGATGTACCGTGCACTATTCAGTGTCCCCTCGACGATCACCAGTGGTGTACGGCCAGTGTAGGAGATCGCTCCCCACACCATGATGCCGGGTGTTGGCCCTGTGTGCCTCGGTCGTATGCAGTCCTGATTGTGGCGCTCACCTGCACGGCGCCAAACACGCATACGACCATCATTGGCACCAAGGCAGAAGCGACTCTCATCGCTGAAGACGACACGTCTCCATTCGTCCCTCCACTCACGCCTGTCGCGACACCACTGGAGGCGGGCTGCACGATGTTGGGGCGTGAGCGGAAGACGGCCTAACGGTGTGCGGGACCGTAGCCCAGCTTCATGGAGAAGGTTGCGAATGGTCCTCGCCGATACCCCAGGAGCAACAGTGTCCCTAATTTGCTGGGAAGTGGCGGTGCGGTCCCCTACGGCACTGCGTAGGATCCTACGGTCTTGGAGTGCATCCGTGCGTCGCTGCGGTCCGGTCCCAGGTCGACGGGCACGTGCACCTTCCGCCGACCACTGGCGACAACATCGATGTACTGTGGAGACCTCACGCCCCACGTGTTGAGCAATTCGGCGGTACGTCCACCCGGCCTCCAGCATGCCCACTATACGCCCTCGCTCAAAGTCCGTCAACTGCACATACGGTTCACGACCACGCTGTCGCGGCATGCTACCAGTGTTAAAGACTGCGATGGAGCTCCGTATGCCACGGCAAACTGGCTGACACTGACGGCGGCGGTGCACAAATGCTGCGCAGCTAGCGCCATTCGACGGCCAACACCGCGGTTCCTGGTGTGTCCGCTGTGCCGTGCGTGTGATCATTGCTTGTACAGCCCTCTCGCAGTGTCCGGAGCAAGTATGGTGGGTCTGACACACCGGTGTCAATGTGTTCTTTTTTCCATTTCCAGGAGTGTATTTTGGAGAATGATGTCAGCAGTGAAACGTGTCTGTAGTTATTGACATCTCTCTTATCACCTTTCTTCTAGAGGGTTTTAACATAGACATCTTTCTCCACCTCTTCGACTTTCGATGTCGGCATGTGTACCTACCTGAAGTACCGCTGTCAGATTTGGTTTGTTGTCGATTCTGATGAGAACAGCCCCATCAGTCAACTACTCACAGTAACTCACTCCGTGTCCTACTTTCCTATTCATAACAAATCTTACTACCGTTGTACAACATTCTGCTGCTGTCGGTGTTATTCTATTGTCACCAAAAATCCTTGACCTTTTTTCATTCACATCAGTTGCTCTATAGCTAGATTGAGCCTCTGCATTTCCCTTTTCAGACTTTCTAGCTTCCCTATCACATTAATAGTTCTGCCATTCCACGCCCCGACTCGTAGAAAGTTATCATTTCATTGATTATTGAATCTTTTTCTCATGGTCACCTGCCCTTAGTAGTCCTCTCCTGGATATCAGAAAAGGGGACGAGCCCTCAATCTGTTGCCAAAAGAGAGATCACCATAACGCTTTTTAAAAATAGGTCACATGTCCTGTAGATACACATTGGTTGTCTTCAATGCCGTTGTTTCCCTTGCCTTCTGAATCCTTGGCACGAGAGTGCCCTGAACCTCTGCCCCCTCTCTTTGACGAGACCGTTGCAGAATGAGGGTGGCTTCATATGCTGGAAGTCTTCGGCCGCCATTGCTGATTGATTACCTTATTCTTATTCTTTTTTTATTTTCAAAATTAATGTGTGGCGAGGTTTGAATCCGCAGACGAGGGCGTTTTGATTAATAATGGAAAACACTACCCATAGATCACGAGTGTGTTAGAGACTTTAAGTTCATGTACATTACCTCTCTGCGTCCTGCAACCTATTTCGTTAGTAAGAGCTGCACGGTTTGGATTGCGCCATCATTACTGAACTTTATGTAAAGAGAATACATCTAGCTGGAATTGTACACTTGAACAAACTAATAAAATAATTACACCAGATATCTGATATGCTTTCAGTTAAATTAAAGCTAAATGTACATGAAGTATAAAATCATTGTTTGATTATGCTGGCCACGGTTTTACATTCATTTGAAACGTATTAAATACTCACAAAACAAATTGTTAGGATTTTCTTGTCGTGTGGTGATGATCTGTATAAATACTGTATACTAATCGTACGGTACCAACGTTATAGGACCAGCTGCGCCGATAGGTACACGTGACGGGATGTCCCTGGAGCAGAAATAGCGAGGGGTTACGGTGGGACCAACCGGCTGACCGACAGTTCCTCGCGCTTAACCTAAAAAGGCGCCACAATCACATGAGTTTTAGCATTCGCGAGTCGGCCACCTCAAATTCTTCTGTCGGCAAACATTGTCAGCTGGTATGATTACCACCAGAAAAGCGTTCGTTCCTGCCCTACTCAACAACATACAGGGTGTTTCAAAAATGACCGGTATATTTGAAACGGCAATAAAAACTAAACGAGAAGCGATAGAAATACACCGTTTGTTGCAATATGCTTGGGACAACAGTACATTTTCAGGCGGACAAACTTTCGAAATTACAGTAGTTACAATTTTCAACAACAGATGGCGCTGCAAGTGATGTAAAAGATACAGAAGACAACGCAGTCTGTGGGTGCGCCATTCTGTACGTCGTCTTTCTGCTGTAAGCGTGTGCTGTTCACAACGTGCAAGTGTGCTGTAGAGAACATGGTTTATTCCTTAGAACAGAGGATTTTTCTGGTGCCGGAATTCCACCGCCTAGAATACAGTGTTGTTGCAACAAGACGAAGTTTTCAACGGAGGTTTAATGTAACCAAAGGACCGAAAAGCGATACAATAAAGGATCTGTTTGAAAAATTTCAACGTACTGGGAACGTGACGGATGAACGTGCTGGAAAGGTAGGGCGACCGCGTACGGCAACCACAGAGGGCAACACGCAGCTAGTGCAGCAGGTGATCCAACAGCGGCCTCGGGTTTCCGTTCGCCGTGTTGCAGCTGCGCTCCAAATGACGCCAACGTCCACGTATCGTCTCATGCGCCAGAGTTTACACCTCTATCCATACAAAATTCAAACGCGGCAACCCCTCAGCGCCGCTAACATTGCTGCACGAGAGACATTCGCTAACGATATATTCACAGGATTGATGACGGCGATATGCATGTGGGCAGCATTTGGTTTACTGACGAAGCTTATTTTTACCTGGACGACTTCGTCAATAAACAGAACTGGCGCATATGGGGGAATCGAAAAGCCCCATGTTGCAGTCCCATCGTCCCTGCATCCTCAAAAAGTACTGGTCTGGGCCGCCATTTCTTCCAAAGGAATCATTGGCCCATTTTTCAGATCCGAAACGATTACTGCATCACGCTATCTGGACATTCTTCGTAAATTTGTGGCGGTACAAACTGTCTTTGACGACACTGCGAACACCTCGTGGTTTATGCAAGATGGTGCCCGGCCACATCGCACGGCTGACGTCTTTAATTTCCTGAATGAATATTTTGATGATCGTGTGATTGCTTTGGGCTATCCGAAACATACAGGAGGCGGCGTGGACTGGCCTTCCTATTCGCCAGACATGAACCCCTGTGACTTCTTTCTGTGGGGACACTTGAAAGACCAGGTGTACCGCCAGAATCCAGAAACAATTGAACAGCTGAAGCAGTACATATCATCTGCATGTGAAGCCATTCCGCCAGACACGTTGTCAAAGGTTTCGGGTACTTTCATTCAGAGACTACGCCATATTATTGCTACGCATGGTGGATATGTGGAAAATATCGTACTATAGAGTTTCCCAGACCGCAGCGCCATCTGTTGTTGAAAATTGTAACTACTGTAATTTCGAAAGTTTGTCCGCCTGAAAATGTACTGTTGTCCCAAGCATATTGCAACAAACGGTGTATTTCTATCGCTGCTCGTTTAGTTTTTATTGCCGTTTCAAATATACCGGTCATTTTTGAAAAACCCTGTAAGTTACCTGAGGAGCATCAAAGAATGGTTGTGATACGTTAACCCACGAACACGCAATTGATTTTCATGTGCAATTTAAGGAGGTTGTTTTAAAACACCTTCACCGCGCTCAGTGATTTTTCAATTTAAATGTAAGGCCACTGCCGTCTTTTAGTGAAGCAACAGATGCTGCCAGTTAATAATGGGACTGGCCAAATGAGGCGGCATTGAGTTTAAATGTTGTGATAACTTCTCTTGATTGAAGCCGCTTTTCACAATGTAGGATAAGAACAAAATAACAGGTGTCCTTTTTCTTTTCTTTCGTTATTCTGTTTTTTTTTTTGGGGGGGGGGGGAGGGTTAGAAGAGGGGGCGGAAAAATTCTATCACTCTGATTTCTTTTAGGGCATTGGTTTTTAAGTCAAAATTTCGTGTTAATTAAAAAAAATACTTTCCTTGGACAGTTGTTCATTTTCTGAAAAGCTGCACAACAATTTTACTGGTATCATCAAGCTAAATTATTCTAAAATGGTTCAATGTGTTCGAAATTCTCAAAATAAATAGGAGTAAGCTATGTGGAATAACGGGTAATATAAACATGTACGAGAGCCAAGAGAGAACAATAAAAGTGGAATGAACAGTCTAATTAGTACAGAATATGTACCGAGAGTAAGTCGAAGAGTCCGCAGCTCGTGGTCGTGCGGTATCGTTCTCGCTTCCCCCGCCCGGGTTCCTGGGTTCGATTCCCGGCGGGATCAGGGATTTTCTCTGCCTCGTGATGACTGGGTGTTGTGTGATGTCCTTAGGTTAGTTAGGTTTAAGTAGTTCTAAGTTCTAGGGAATGACCATAGATGTTAAGTCCCATAGTGCTCAGAGCCATTTTAAGTCGAAGAAAGACAAAAGAAATGAGTGGCAGCAGAAATGCGAAAAGCGACAAACTTGATATCATAATTGGTGATCACGAAGTATATTAAGTTAAGTAATTCTGCCACATAGGAAGCAAAATGAAACATGACGGACAGAGCGAGGAAGACATAAAAAGCAGATTATCACTGGCGGAAAGGGCATTCCTGGCCAACAGAGGTCTACTAGTATCAAACGTAGGTATTAATTTGAGGAAGATATTTCCGAGAACATATGTCTGGAGCACAGCATTGTACGGCAGTGACATACATACATACATACTTACATACATTAATCCTTGTTCCATAGATCATGAATACAACATTTCGTAACGATGTGGAACGTGTCACTTTAACAAAAGTTTTCTTTACACTGATTAATTAATTAATTAATTAATTTCATTTTGCAGTTATTACTTCATATCTAAAAATCCATCTATTGAGTAGAAGAAATTGTCATTCAGAAATTCGTTTAACTTGCTTTTAAATGTTGGTTGGCTGTCTGCCAGACTTGTAATACTATTTGGCAAATAACAAAAAACTTTTGTGCCAGCGTAATTCACCCCTTTCTGTGAGAAAGTGAGATTTAATCCAGAATTGTGAATATCATCCTTTGTTCTAGTGTTGTAGCTATGCACTTCGCTGTTATTTTTGAATTGGGATTGGTTATTAATGACAAATTTCGTAAGTGAAAATATGTATTGCGAAGGTACCGTGAGTATCCTGAGTTCCTTAAATAAATGTCTTCAAGGTGATCTGGGGTGGGCTCCAGGTATTGTTCTGATTACGCGCTTTTGTGCAATGAATACTTCCTCTCTTAATGACGAATTGCCCCAAAATATGCCATATGTAAGCAGTGAATGAAAATAGGCATATTAGGCTAATTTACTGATATGTTTATCACCAAAATTTGCAATAACCCTAACAGCATAAGTAGCTGAACCTAACCCTTTCAGCAGATCATCGATGTGTTTCTTCGAATTCAATTTTTAAACAATGCACACACCCCGAAATTCTGAGTATTCTGCCTTAGCAACAGACACGTTCATAGTCTATATTTATCAATGGTGTTATGCCATTTACTGAACAGAATTGAATAAACCGTGTATAAGGCGTGAAACATGGACTGTGGGGGGAAAACGGGACACAAGAGAATCGAAGCATCTGAGTTGTGGTGA
Source organism: Schistocerca serialis cubense (assembly GCF_023864345.2). Taxonomy (NCBI): domain Eukaryota; kingdom Metazoa; phylum Arthropoda; class Insecta; order Orthoptera; family Acrididae; genus Schistocerca; species Schistocerca serialis. Next base: position 644,379,807 of record NC_064638.1, on the reverse strand, counting down.
TATGGAAGAATGTCGAAAATTAAGTAGACTGACAAGGTAAGGAATGAGGAGGTACTCCAGAGAATATGTGGAAAACAATAGCAAGAAGAAGGAACTGGATGATAACATATCTGTTGAGACACCACAAAATATCCTCCATGGTACTAGAGGGAGCTGTAGAGGGTAAAATCTGTAGAGAAAGGCAGAAACTAGAGACATCCAGTAGGTTTGCAAGTGCAGCTCTGAGATGGAACTCGTGGCGGGTCAGAAGACTGATGTCCCAAAAAAGAAAGAAAAAGAAAGGGATAGAGATTCCCTGTTTGAAAGTGTGCTAATACATATTATATGTACTTATTTCAGTCTACCTGAATTATCTTCACAATTGTATCGTCATTTTAATCTAACACGCAGCGATGGTTTGCAATGTTTTAATCTTACTTGATGGAAGACTGCTGGGTGAAATAACGTGATTTTCTTAAAATGTCAATACTAAGTGACTACGTAGTTTTGGAGCTTCATTTTTTTCCAAAAAGAGAGAGGAGAGTGTTATGTTGCATAACCATGACATATTGCCTAACGACGTTTGATTATTTTTCATAACATTTCTTGGTCATTTTTGAGAAGAGCATAAGGCGTGAAAACTTTGGATGAAGGCTTCAGGTGGTCTTGTTAAGATTCGAACAGGCCTAGGTGTTCGTCCTGCCCAGACTATAGGAGGACAGTCACAGAGGCTCTGAAAAAGGGAAGTGGCTCCCTCTCCCCCTCCCCCCACACTTCATTTTGCAGAATCGGTTGGGATATGCTCTGCCCCATTCTTTGTCGGTGGATCGGGTTTCCTCCTCTGAAGGTAGCTGTTCCTAATCCACTGCTAGCCCTCAGAGTACAATTTAGCATGACAGATTCACCTTCCTGTACAAAGATGTAAGAATGTACCATCACATCTTTCATTGTTCTACCACAGTGGAAAATTTGCTGCCTTTCCCTCAAAATGCTGGTTGGTTGGTTGGTTGATTTGGGTAAGGGGGAGGGAGGGTCCCAAACAGCGGGGTCATCGGTCCCATCGGATTAGGGAAGGATGGGGAATAAAGTCGGCCGTGCCCTTACTAAGGAACCATACTGGAATTTACCTGGAGTGATTTATGAAAATCATGGAAAACCTAAACCATGTTGGCCATACACCGATTTGAATAATCGTCCTCCCGACTGCGAGTCCGTTGTCCTCCAAATGATGTTAACCAATCAACTGACCTTTCCCCTCCATCGTGTATAGGAGCGAAGAGCTCGACCAAAGACTGGATCGAGGCTAGAAGCTGATGCTAATCTCTTGTATATGAAGATGCATTCTGTAACCCAACAATGCGATCTTTCTGCAGAGTTCCCCTGTATTCACGAAAATTATCGCTGATCACTGTGAGAAAGTCTTGGAGTCCTTCCCATCATGTTGAGTTTTTCAAGAAGCTGAGAGTTATGTTTAGAGAAGGATAATTTCGAGCATTTGTTGTGGGGACACCATCTGTGGCGCTGTGTGACCCAGAGGTGGTCAGGACTAGTCTTTATCAGCTGCCACGTCGGCTGTCCTTATCCGGTGCTGACTGGTGCGCTCTGGCGCACATACGCTGAGTCTGTGTAAGCGTCGCAATTCGCGTTAGCACTTACCACTTTCTGAGCAGCTCACTACCTGCTGCTCACCTTGAATTATGCGATTAACTGTTTGGTTCGTGGGTCTGCGAGCTGCACAGTTAGGTATGCTTGCAGCGTTTCCCAACCAGTCTTCTATATAGATAAGGTACCTTCCTGGATTGTTAGCCTATCATTCATTATTAAATTGAGCTTGTAGACAGCTTTGTGTTTCAATATTTTAGACGACTTGATGCTTGTCGTGTTGCAGCAATTTCTCAGTCAACATTACAAGACTTTACATTCATTTGGTTGGAGAATTATTCTCTGTTATATTAATGTAGTACACATCGAGATTTTTGAGTTAATAAACGACTTGCTAAAAAAGACTTGAATTTGAAAGTCAGTACCAGACTATTGTCCTACAACTGATCCTGTTTAGGCGACGCCCTAAACGCAAATACACTCCTGGAAATGGAAAAAAGAACACATTGACACCGGTGTGTCAGACCCACCATACTTGCTCTGGACACTGCGAGAGGGCTGTACAAGCAATGATCACACGCACGGCACAGCGGACACACCAGGAACCGCGGTGATGGCCGTCGAATGGAGCTAGCAGCGCAGCATTTGTGCACCGCCGCCGTCAGTGTCAGCCAGTTTGCCGTGGCATACGGAGCTCCATCGCAGTCTTTAACACTGCTAGCATGCCGCGACAGCGTGGACGTGAACCGTATGTGCAGTTGACGGACTTTGAGCGAGGGCGTATAGTGGGCATGCGGGAGGCCGGGTGGACGTACCGCCGAATTGCTCAACACGTGGGGCGTGAGGTCTCCACAGTACATCGATGTTGTCGCCAGTGGTCGGCGGAAGGTCCACGTGCCCGTCGACCTGGGACCGGACCGCAGCGACGCACGGATGCACGCCAAGACCGTAGGATCCTACGCAGTGCCGTAGGGGACCGCACCGCCACTTCCCAGCAAATTAGGGACAGTGTTGCTCCTGGGGTATTGGCGAGGACCATTCGCAACCGTCTCCATGAAGCTGGGCTACGGTCCCGCACACCGTTAGGCCGTCTTCCGCTCACGCCCAAACATTGTGCAGCCCGCCTCCAGTGGTGTCGCGACAGGCGTGAATGGAGGGACGAATGGAGACGTGTCGTCTTCAGCGATGAGAGTCGCTTCTGCCTTGGTGCCAATGATGGTCGTATGCGTGTTTGGCGCCGTGCAGGTGAGCGCCACAATCAGGACTGCATACGACCGAGGCACACAGGGCCAACACCCGGCATCATGGTGTGGGGAGCGATCTCCTACACTGGCCGTACACCACTGGTGATCGTCGAGGGGACACTGAATAGTGCACGGTACATCCAAACCGTCATCGAACCCATCGTTCTACCATTCCTAGACCGGCAAGGGAACTTGCTGTTCCAACAGGACAATGCACGTCCGCATGTATCCCGTGCCACCCAACGTGCTCTAGAAGGTGTAAATCAACTACCCTGGCCAGCAAGATCTCCGGTTCTGTCCCCCATTGAGCATGTTTGGGACTGGATGAAGCGTCGTCTCACGCGGTCTGCACGTCCAGCACGAACGCTGGTCCAACTGAGGCGCCAGGTGGAAATGGCATGGCAAGCCGTTCCACAGGACTACATCCAGCATCTCTACGATCGTCTCCATGGGAGAATAGCAGCCTGCATTGCTGCGAAAGGTGGATATACACTGTACTAGTGCCGACATTGTGCATGCTCTGTTGCCTGTGTCTATGTGCCTGTGGTTCTGTCAGTGTGATCATGTGATGTATCTGACCCCAGGAATGTGTCAATAAAGTTTCCCCTTCCTGGGACAATGAATTCACGGTGTTCTTATTTCAGTTTCCAGGAGTGTATACGTCTGCACTTGCGCCTCCGCCGGCAACTACGAATGAAACTACGAATGAAACTGGCACATGATCATCGTCTGGCAAGAATGTGTGTGATGTCCTTAGGTTAGTTATGTTCTAAGTCTAGGGGACTGATGACCTCAGATGTTAAGTCCCATAGTGCTTAGAGCCATTTGAACCATCTTAACCTCATCATGTCGATGGTAGCGAGCGAATCCGTCATCTTGCAAGGGAACAGCTCCTTTACACCTGTAGTGCGGTACGAAGAAGAGCTCCCTTAAGCCCTGGCGAACATCCACTTTGGCGTCGATTGGTAAAATGGAGCTAGTGCAAGACACCATGACGGCCAAGAAGTGTCGTACGCTGGTTGCAGACGACGTACATCCCTTGATGAAGATCATGTTTTCCGACGGCTGTGGAATTTATCAGCCTAATAATGCTTCATTTCACAAGGCTAAGGTTGTGAAGGAGTGATTCGAGAAACACAGTGGCGAGCTCCGATTGATCTACTGGCTCCTTAACTCTCCAGATTTGAATCCGATCGAACACGTGATGTCAGAGGTCACCGCCCCTCTCCCAGGAATACACGGGCGTTAGAGGCTTGTTTGTGTATATGTGGTTCCAGATCCCTCCAGCGACTTGCTAAGGCCTCACTGCTTCCGTGGCACGACGCTTCGCCACTGTCATCCATGGCGAAGATGGATATACCGACTATTGGGTAGGTGGTCTTAGTGTTCTGGCTGATCAATGTGTTTCACTCTGTTAGCACATTCCACAATTGGATAGTTATCTCGTCAGTTTCTTGCTTACAGTGTGGATACACATTTTACTAAAATTTCTCTCTCCTTCATCCCTGTGTAGCTCCCGCCAGCAACCGTGTATCTTTGCTGCTGGTAATCCTTTCGAAGTAGAAGTTTGTGGTCCACAAAACTCATCTGTTCCTAACGTTTCGTCCAGTACCCCTCCCAGCCCCGCAACTGTCCATCGCCGGCAGAAGTTCAACATGGCCGAGGCCACCGTACGCTGCTCCACTTGCCCACCCACGCTCCGCAAGTATTGCTTTGCGTCTAATGATTTTATTCTTTCAGAATTCTCGTCGTACCAGGGGCGGGGAGATGGGAACGATTCTTCGAAATTTGGGCGTTTTCATAATTTAAGCATTGCTCTTAGGTTTGTGCCAAACCACACTGTCAGAAATCGCGACATATTCGGAATAAACAACATAGTTTTCTTGTTTTAAATGGATATTTAATCGGGTAGTGCAACGCATTTAACGTTATTCTGCTTTCGCAATCCAGAATTTCCATTAATGTGCACTGACGAAACTGATGACCTGTTGCCGAAAATACTAGTAACATAAATTTTACTATATTTGACCGGTTTCCAACTCTTCCTTCTCATACCCAGAGAGTTTTTAGAGTTGGCTTGGTGGGCAATCTAAAGTCGAATGGCAGATGTAAACCGACTATACTAAAAGTAAGAAACACAACAGTATTCATGTACGTTAAAGAAAATACCGCTTGAATGCGATTACTTATAATATAGTACGAACAAAACAATTAGAACATCCCTAAATCTATCACTCAGGCATTTATGATCAAAAGACTTCCAATCACAAGGTAATGTTTTGGATTACCGATATGCCGGAAGTCGGTTTCAGTTTTGTGACGTTCATGACACTTCGCCTCCTCAGGTGACAAAAGGGTTGAGATAACAATCTGCACATACACAGATGGCGATTTTCGTGCAGAAGACAAAAAATGGCAGTGCATTGGCGGTGCTGCCATTTGTACTCAGGTGATACATGCGAAAAGGTTTCCGACACGGTCAGGGATACACGACCGGAAATAACAGACTTTGAACGCGGAACGGTAGTTGGAGCTAGACTCATGGGGCATTCCATTTCGGAAATAGATAGGGAAGTCAATATTTCGAGATCCGCAATGTGAAGAGTATGCCGAGAATACCAGATTTGAAGCATTGCCTCTCAAGGACAACGCAGGGGGTCGTGACCATACCGGTTTGACACTATAAGACTGGAAAATCGTGGGCTAACCAGATGAGTCCCGATTTCAGTTGGTATGAGTGATGGTTACAGTGTGATGCATATGCCACGGGGCCAAGGACCCAGGTTTTCAACAAGGCACTGTGGAACTTGATAATGGCTTCATAATGGTGTGATCTCTGTTTACATGGAGTGGACTGGGTCCCGTCGTCCAACTGAACCGATCATTGACAGGAAATGGTTGTGTTCGGCTACTTGGAGACAATTTTTGGCCATCCATTGACTTCATGTTCCTAATCCACCGCTGAATTTTTATGGCTGAGAAGGCACCATATCACGGGGCGATTGGTTTGAAGAACATTCTAGACAATGCGAGCGAGTGATTTGGACACCCAGATGGCCTAACATGAATCCCATCGAACTTTTATGGGACATAATGGAGAGGTCTGTTCATACGCTAAATTCTGCACTAGGAAGACTTTCTCAACTGTGAACGTTTCAGAGGCGGAATGGCTCAGTATTTCTGCTGGAGGCTTCCAACTACTTGCTGAGTTCACTCCAGTCAAGTTGCTGCAGTATGCCGGGTGAAAGGAGGTCTAACACGATCTTAGGAGGTATCCCTGACTTGTCATCTCAGGGTATACCTCCCTGCTTACATCCTTCGTATCGTTAAGTCATGACGTCACACATGACGTCATAACTCATAGCTGAGAATTCAAAACACTTACTACAATTCACCCTATAGTACTAGTAAGAGTGTTACATGGTGCTCTGTTATTTTGTCAGGCTTTGTGACAAAAATCGAATAACATTAGAGACACATCCACTGAGAAGAAAAAAGGCTCGTATGTCTTTCTGTAAAGATTTAGGAAATAGAAAACTCCATTAAAGACATTCGGCCAGACAAATGTGCCGCCTAATGGCCAAACGTTGTAAGGACTGACAGCTGCAGGCCATAAAATACACTGCGGGCCTTGCGAAGTTGCAGCTAGCCAGACTGCCAACGCTCATAAAAGTTATCTGTGGTGGGTCACACGACGTACGGAGCTGCGGTGCTTTGGTCCGACTGCGAAATACATGGTTCCTCTTTATCAAGTTATGGTGCTGCACGAAGTTAGCTGTTGAGATTGCAGTCGACTTGGAATTATTTTGACGTATGTGTTGGTTTCAAAGCAACGTAAAAATGTACCGTTTCCACGTAACAGAACATAACAAACAGGAAATGAAATGTTTACTCGAATTTTTCGTTTCTGGAAAGCTTATAAAACTTACAAGCGTATCGTTTATTTACTGCTACATAATAAACGTTCAAAAGCGTCGATGTATTCGTCGAGAGAGAAATTATCGATATACGACGGCGTTCTAAAAAGTGATGCCTCCGAATTTTTTGTGTGAAAACTCTTAAATCTTTTTGAGTAAAACAAACTGTAGTAATTTTCTACATCTTTAATCTTCATGTCTGCATGTTTATTTCTCAACATAGTTACCCTGATGACGAACACGTTTCTCTCAACGAGAGACCAGTCTGTTGATACCGTCACTGTAGAAAGTTCAACATTCTGGGCAGAACCACAACCTCACCTCTGCTTGCATCGCTTCACCTCTATCAAAGTGAACTCCTCGAAGATAATATTTAAATTTGGGAAACAGTTGAAAATCGGATGGTGCCAAGTCGAAACTATGAGGAGAATGGTGCGTGACACGTGAACATAAGGCGTCGGATTGTTGCAGTTGTCGCGGTGCTCGTCTGGAATTTTCATGCTAGAAGAGCGAGCACTCCATGGGTGGACGAATGCTTCTGCGGTTAGAAAGTCGATTACTGCACGCCGCGTCTCATGCATCGAGATGGTGACGTTACACACCGCCATGTTATACTCTACGATTCAGAGGCCTCTAGCGACAGAGGGTTGCAATTTGCTTCAGCGAAGCGGGAAGTCGACCGAGTAATATGCATGACATGTAATATTTCAACCGATATTGAGAACAAAATTAAAACGGGCTTCGGAGCCAATTCTCTTCCGTACGTCCTCTCATCACAGATAGGAAATGTAACGGAATCATTCTTGTGACTCTGTGAGGCAGCGACTGTGATAATTGCAGCTACACTTCATAGACTTCAACATTTTTATGGCTGTACCATAGTATACAAATATCGGGTGACCAAAAAGTCAGTATAAATTTGAAAACTTAATAAACCGCGCAATAATGTAGATAGAGAGGTAAAAATAGTCACACATGCTTGGAATGACATGGGGTTTTACTAGTACAAAAAAAAAACACGAAATTCACAAAATGTCCGACAGATGGCGCTGGACAGCAAAACGTCAGTGACTGCGCATGACAATCGTGTATAAAAGGAGCTGTAATGAGAGAGAGAATCAGATGTACCAGCAGTCGCAGCATGTTGACTTTAGCTGAAAAGGCGCCTTTAGTAAAGCTGTATTATCAGAATGGGGAATGTGCTAGTTCAGCGTTACGATCCTATCGCCATAGGAAGGGGATTCGAACGGCTAAAGGTCCGTTGACAAATGCAGCTGTGGCGAGAATGATTTCGAAGTTCGAACCCACGGGCTGTTTAGACGATAGACCCCGTAGTGGCCGACCGAGCACAAGGCGTAATGCTGCTGAGACAGTTCAGGAAGAAATGGAGACTGTAGCGGGTTCGTCTATGCACGGGAAAGTCAGCCAGCGCTCGTAGAGTCGCACGTCGCACCGGCATTCCATACACTACTGTTTGGTTGGCACTGAGGCGTACCCTCCGGTGCTATCCGTACAAAATCCATCGGCATCATGAACTGTTACCTGGCGATTTAGTAAAGCGGAGGGTATTTGCAGTGTGGGCGTTTCAAAAGATGGCGGAAGATGACGATTGGTTGAGTAACGTTTTGTGGACCGACGAAGCTCATTTCACGCTCCGAGGGTCTGTCAGCACCCACAACTGCAGAATTTGGGCTACCGAAAATCCTAGAACTGTCGTGGAAACTCCATTGCCCGACAAGAAAGTCACAGTATGGGTTGTATTTACCACATCTACCGTTATCGGGCCTTTTTTCTTCGAGGAAATGCATGATTCTGGTTTTGTAACTGCTACCGTGACGGGTGAGAGGTACGCCGATATGTTACAGAATTGCATCATCCCCAGCCTGGCAGATAAACACCTGCTGGAACGTACGATGTTAATGCATGATGGCGCTCCACCCCATATTGCTAGACGCCTGAAAGATCTCTTGCGTGAATGGTTTGGTGATGATCGTGTGCTCAGATGCCACTTTCGTCATGCTTGGCCTCCCAGGTCCCCTGACCTCAGTCCGTGCGATTATTGGCTTTGGGGTTACCTGAAGTCGCAAGTGTATCGTGATCGACCTACATCTCTAGGGATGCTGAAAGACAACATTCGACGCCAATGCCTCACAATAACTCCGGACATGCTTTACAGTGCTGTTCACAACATTATTCCTCGACTACAGCTATTGTTGAGGAAAGATGGTGGACGTATTGCGCATTTCCTGTAAAGAACATCATCTTTGCTTTGTCTTACTTTGTTATGCTAATTATTGCTATTCTCATCAGATGAAGCGCCATCTGTCGGCCATTTTTTGAACTTTTTTTGTTCTAATAAAACTCCATGTCATTCCAAGCATGTGTGTCAATTTGTACCTCTCTATCTACGTTATTCCGTGATTTATTCAGTTTTCAAATTTATACCGACTTTTTGATCACCTGTTACGTCAATTTAATTTATTATTCTAGGATGAACTGAATATATATATATATATATATATATATATATATATATATATATCTCAAGCGATACCACGAATAGCCGGCAGGGGTGGCCGAGTGGTTCTAGGCGATACAGCCTGGAACCGTACGACCGCTACGGTCGCAGGTTCGAATCCTGCCTCTGGCATGGATGTGTGTGATGTCCTTAGGTTAGTTAGGTTTAAGTATTTCTAAGTTCTCGGAGACTGATGACCTCAGAAGTTATGTTCCATAGTGCTCAGAGCCAGTTGAACAATTTTTTGGTACCACGAATAGCAGATAAAATGAAACGAAAATTAATAACTCGAAGGCGTTGATACACCCTTGAAAATTGGATTGCAGCTCCAAACCGCGTTGGGTGAAGCAGAAAAATGAAATTTGTTGCCCGAAGAAGGCATGTGAAGAGTAAATATAGATGTAGCTTAAAAGACAGACATTGAAGATATATATCTTAATAACTGTTGTATAGACTTTACAGTTAGAGCCGGCCGTGGTGGCCGAGCTGTTCTAGGCGCTACAGTCCGGAACCGTGAGACTGATACGGTCGCAGGTTTGAATCCTGTCTCGGGCATGGATTTGTATGATGTCCTTAGGATGGTTAGGCTTAAGTAGTTCTAAGTTCTAGGGGACTGATAACCTCAGATGTAAGATCCCATAGTGCTCAGATCCATTTGAACCATTATTTTACAGTTAGACTTGGAAAACAAAATTCCTAGTCTTGGTGAAGGAAAGCTGAGAATGAGCTCAACGAAAGAAATTATTTCTGGTAAAGAGTCTGGACGGCCTTTTGTGACCTTCCAACCAGGCTGACACACTTGTTTCCCTACATAAGTTTAGCATTACACATCCGCGTAAGATAACGATGGACAATTCTGTAATTTATTTGGCGCCTCCTCTTCATTGAATATGTGCCACAAATAACAAAATTGATTTCTGTGACTGGTACACTACTAAAGGTAAGCATACATTTAAGGTGGAAGATCAAACCATGTCTTAATATGTGTTGTAGGCGACCTTAGTTTCTTTGTGACCAGGCTATACTTACTCCATGAAAGAAGCTACCTGTACACAGGAACATCTTACGGATCAGAATGGTAATACATATGTTGCATGGATCATCTCGCTCTGCGGTTATACACGTAAATATCTCGCGTAGCACATCTGCTTGAAAATGAGTTCGCAGGACAGAGTGAGCACCAGTGAAACTTCGTAACTGGACCAACTGTGCGCCTGAGGGGTGACTGTTTCACGAGAGGGCAGCTGTCGCAAGTCCCGAGTTCGTAAGAGGTAGTAGGTAGTATACGCTGATGTTTTTTTTTTGGGGGGGGGGGGGGTTCGGGTTTAATGACTCTTCCTCGCTTCCGTGTTCAATATGACTAATTTCTTTACTACCATAGTGCACTCAAATTCTGGTTCAGATTGTTTCATTGTAGTTGCAACTTTAAATGTATTCTTCTTAATTAATATTTCCCTTCCTTCACCTATGAACGGTAAACCCGTTGTCTGAAAGGGCGGCTCCACTAGGAAGTTTCTGAAACGCTAGACTTATTTCAGAAATTCGAATTGTCTTTCTAGCGTAAGACTGAGGTGTAGTGGGCTGTCCAGGTGCACTCCCACAAATAGTTTTTGTGAAAGAAAAATATTTTTCTTGAGAATTAACACAGCAACCATGAATTTATAATGCTGCCTATTTACAGTTCCTGAAACCTAGGCATTAGAGCAACACAAGAAAGGATTTAAATCTCCTTCAGCATAATGACAGGACGATTTCAACTTACCACTGTCCCATTATCATTAAAATGGGGCCAGATGGGACCAATAACAGCAACACAAACAAAACTATACTGCCTCTTGGCCAAAAACCATAATAGTTATAAAGCCAAAATAGCATTCAAACATTATTACTTAATAGAAACAATAAATCAGAAAAGTAGGCCTGAGACTTAACTGGACTTTCAAATGTTTCACTTACACTTAAACTAAGTACGTGACCTACTATCCACTCCTATCAACAGATATTCAATCCTAGAAAACTTACTGCAAACCCACTAAAATACAAATAACGCAAAATTAGCAATTACACTTCTCTCTACAAGAGCATACGCTGTTCTATCTACTATGTACCTACATATTTAGTTTGACGTTGATACTACATCAGAATATTTTATGATCTGAAGATGGCAGTTGATGATGATGATTTTTGGTTTCTGGGGCGCTCAACTGCGTGGTCATCAGCGCCCATACAAAGTCCCAATGTTCACAGAGTCCAATGTTTTTCACAGTCCAAGCTTTCCATTGTCAGGAATGGTGATGAAATGATAAGGACAACACAAATATCCAGTCCCTGGACAGAGAAAATCCCCAACCCGGCCGGGAATCGTACCCGGGACTCAGTGATCCAGAGGCAGCAACGCCAGCCTCTAGACCGCGAGCTGGGGAGTCTGAAGATGTCAGTAGCCGAAACCGCTAATTGTGAGGTTTAAAAATTTTTGTGTGATCAAGACGGACCTCTGAAATGAAGTGTCAAAATTTGATCATGGACTCATTTTCAGACTTTGTTCTGTTCATGCTCACAGTTTAATATTAGCTTTCGCTTGGAGAAGACAACCACGCCCATAGCGTACAAGCAACAGTCATCGCAACACATCACACTGTGCGCATGGTCCTTAAATATGAAGTATGGCTGACAAATCGCTACACTCAGTGCATCCTGCTTGTGCTTTCCACTATAAAACAAAACATGACTTGAATCAGCTCAATCGATCAATATTCTCCTATCGGTCACCCTACTGGTACTGCCCGAGACTCTCGAATCGCTGTCCTCTCGTCCGGGGAAGGTACCACCTACCCTCCCACCCTGTTTGTGTTCACTTCTGCAGCCACGCCCACGCAGTTTGTAAGTAGAATGAAAGTCCTTGCTCCTCGGCACACCAGCTCTGCAGAAGGCTTGGTGCTCGTTCGCTGTTCACCGATTGACCACTTGACTACCTCTCTCGCAGCCCTCATTGCTGCCACGGCCACTGCGACGCCCTTGGCCTGCTACGCTGTTTCAGACGATTCTATCTCCCCCCCTCCCCCTTCCCCAGCTTTGTCACGCCATTCGCTGACTGCCGGTGACGTATCATGCTTCCTGACTGCTTCACCGAGTCACTGAAATGGCTTCTGCAAAGTGTTTCCACGTTGAGTGCTGATCAAGTGACTGACTTCCTCGACTCAGGCTCGTGAAGGCAATATTATGCTGTCGGGAACAATCAGCTGCCTTTTCAGCGGTCCTTTGATGACCATCCGAGAAACCATGGCTGCTTGGAAGTTATTGTGGACCACCTGCATCCCTCAAGAGCTCTCCGGCCGCAGGTAGCCGAGCGGTTCTAGGCGCTTCAGCCTGGAACCGCGCGACCGCTACGGTCGCAGGTTCGAATCCTGCCTCGGGCATGGAAGTCCTTAGTTAGGTTTAAGTAGTTCTAAGTTCTAGGGGACTGATGACCTCAGATGTTAAGTCCCATGGTCCTCAGAGCCATTTGAACCATTTGAACCTTAAGAGCTCAGGTCTTTCTGAAAGGAGGTGGCATCTTCCACCAGGATATGTGCTCGCCACAAGAATCGTGGAGCAGCGGGTTGAAGAACATGGTGGTAGAACTCGCACTGATGTCTTTGCCAAGAAATAAGCATGATTCGAGCCCAATGCAACACATCTGGCACGGTATCTACCAATGACTTGTCAAATGCATTCTATGAAGAATCGATGCGATACTGCTTTCTTCAGTGCAGTGTGCGCTGATTAAAACTGAGGCACTGGTGTAAGCAAAGCTGTGAGGACTGCTCCTGAGTCTTGCTTGGGTAGTTCAGTTTGTAGAGTACTTGCCCTCGAAAGGCAGAGGTCCCGAGTTCGAGTCTCGGTTCGGCGCACAGCTTTAACCTACAAGGAAGTTCCAATTGATCGGTTGATCGTTTGTACCTATAGTTTACAGACACATTCCTCAATCCAGAAGCAAAGGCAAATATAGGTAGCGGGTAAAAATATGGAAATAGCAAAACCACAAGACAGTGTCGGAAACATATTGGCATTCAAAACAGCATCCACTTACTCCGAATGGATAGATACAGGTACACAATTCTTCTTGCAAAATAGTGGCAGAAAAGATGTAACAATTCATCCTCGTGCTCACAAAACAGCTCTGCACGTTAAGAACTGTGTGAACAGAGGCTCTGTTGTCTTGGAACACAGCATCTTCATTTAGAAACAATCATTGTACAATGGGATGGATCTGATCAGTCGAAATGGTAACATAATTCTTGGCAGCAATGCAACCTCGCAGAGTAGCCATGGGGCCCATGGAATACCATGGTACGGCTGCTAAAAGTTTCGCAGAGCCCCCGTCAATTTTCACTCTTCCGACGGAAGCTGGAAATAGTGTGCATTAAGTCTTGCTCGACGAAATTACTCTCTTCCAATGGTCCAAAGTACAGGTCTTATTGCTTCGGTGACACATTTTCCTGTTACGGGCATTTGCATCAATGATGAGTGGTTTTCGAACTGCAGCTCGACGTCCGTGGTTATGCAGCTCCCCTAGAGTTTCTTTGAAGCCGACAGTGTTCCGAGGTGCGATATCCGGTTTTTCTGTGACTTTTGCAGCTAAAGGTCTCTAGTTTTCGTCACAGTCCTCTTCTGTTACAATCAGTCAGCACACACTTTCAGACGGCCGCAGTGGAAGAGCAGTTCTAGGCGCTTCAGTCTGGAACCACTGACTGCTACGGTCACAGGTTCGAATCCTGCCTCGGGCATGGATGTGTGTGATGTCCTTAGATTAGTTAGGTTTAAGTAGTTCTAAGTTCTAGGGAACTGATGACCTCAGATGTTAAGTCCCGTAGTGCTCAGAGCCATTTGAACCATTTGAGCACACATTTTCGTCAACTTTGTGACTTAGCGTGCGATGTTTTTCCGCCTTCCCTGTATTCCATATAAATGTCCCTTACCGTGCCTCATGGAACATCATACAATTCGCCTACCTCGGCTACGGATGCACACACCTTATGAGCACCTACGTGACTTCGCCATGACGTATGCACTCAGTACTATACAGAACAATCTCCTGACCACGGCTAACACTTGTAACGTATTAAGGACATTGCGAAATGCCGTTCGAGTCCAAATACAACGACTCAATCTGCACTTAGTTCAAGCAGGGATTTCTGGCGTCAATATTTTTGCTGAGTAAGGGAAACTCACGCGATGACGAGGTTGATCTATAAAAAGAAATGGAAACAAAACAAATACGAAGGGCATTCAATAAGTAGTGCAACATTTTTGTTCTCGGTCAGATTACGTTACAAAAAACATGGAATTTGTTTTGGGACGTGTCATGGAATATTCACGCTTTGACTTCTTTAGTTTCATGTAGATTCGATATTTGCTGACGGTATACGTAGCCTTCGAAATAGCGTCCATAAGGGAGGCGCATTCCAAGCACAGAGCTGACATTCTACAGCTACATTTACATACAGTAGATACTCCGCCAGCCACCGTACGGTGCGTGGCGGAGCGCACACTTTCTTTTTTGGGGAAAACCAGAAAACCGGAGATGTTCATAGGCGGTTGCAGAATGTATACCGAGAACTGGCAGTGAATAAAAGCACGGTGAGTCATTGGACGAGGCATTTGCCACCACCGCGAAAACGTCGCGCAAACCTGTTCGATCTAACGAGTGCAATGTTGGAAAGTGTGGACACTCTTATTCACGGTGATCGACGAATTACAATCAAACACCACGCTGCTTGAACTTCCAGCATGATGGAATAATTGTAGGTCAGAATCTTCTGTTAATTAGTTCCTAATTTCACTTCTTTTATTCATTAGATGACCACTTTCGAGCCGGTATGATTTGAAAATGGGTCCAGGCCGGCAACTGGTCATAGAGTGAATAAGATGACTTAAATTTGCAACTTTGGCTGGTTTTTCGCTACCCTGATCTCGCTGCTCAACTCGACGTCTGTTGGTAGTGCTGACG
Organism: Schistocerca serialis cubense; assembly: GCF_023864345.2. NCBI lineage: Eukaryota > Metazoa > Arthropoda > Insecta > Orthoptera > Acrididae > Schistocerca > Schistocerca serialis. Next base: position 644,364,558 of record NC_064638.1, on the reverse strand, counting down.
TATTCGTCCACCAGTTGGTGTATTCAAAGTTGTGTGCCGGCTGGGTTCCTCGCTGCGTAACAGAAGAGTAGCGAAGAACTATCCGTGCAGAGTTGCTGGCACGTTACGAGGCTTATCCTGACAATTTTTGGTCGAACATCATCACAGGCGATGAGATACGGGTTCATAACTTTGAACCGGAAACAAAACAACAATCCATAGAGTGGCACCATACAATCTCTCTCTCCAAAACTAAGTTCATAGCCGCACACTCAACCGGTGAAATCATGGTGATGGTCTTCTGAGAGTCTGAAGGGACTATTCTGTATGTTGTCGTCCCTTATGGTGGACAGAACTTCATTGGATTGTTCTTTCTGACCCACCCTACATCCCAGAACTCGCACCTTCCGACATCCGTCTGTTTGTCATTCAGCAGGAGATTATTGATGCAGCACGACATTGGCTCCGACGTCAGCGAGTAGAGCGGTGGCTTGCGGGCATATAGTCTGTCCCAGTAAGAAGGCGTAAGGTCATCGCATTGAACCGCGATTATGTCGAAAAATATGGTTTTGTAGTCAAAGAAGCAAAGTCTAAAATATTGGAATCCTGAATAAAAGTAACCCGCTTTCAGAAATAAATTCCTCAAACAAAATGAGAGAGTGAATAGATGGATTATACCCTACAAATCCAAATTCAGAACCATAAGGCACATACACCTCCTATTTAAGCCCTAACACCAATGTAGACTTCCCTGTATTTGTGTCACCAAACAAATACAAGTGAGGCTTCCTCGCCTTCGTAGACTGAAAGGACGCATTGTACCAAGCTACGACTTCTTTAGCCCAAACGGAATACAACAAATGACAATGCGACAACTCACGACGTTCCTTCCGATTGTGCTGAAACGATTCCCAAAACTTCTCAATAAACTTTGCACGCGACCAATAACTAACCAAGAACGGGTTGGTATAATTGAACTTCTTGGTACGTTTCGCCCAACAACTAATCGAACATTAACGGGCGCTGATAACCTCGTTGGTGTGCGCCCTAAAAGACTAAACATCTTCATCATCGAACATTAAAAGATATCGCGGATTCATTACAACTTGTTAAAGGTTCAGCATCATACTTTGTAATGTATATTAATGCTGATTTCCTACTCTTACATGACTGAACATCAAATACACCTACAATAAGACAGAACATTCATTCCAACTTGCGCAACAGAGGATGACTCATGAACTGTTGAAATATGCCCTTGCAATTCACGAAGGCACATGTCTCGGCTTACATTCGGGGCTGGTGAAAGTCGTTTGCTTGACCTCGTTCGCGTTGCATCACTTACAGAACTGTGTCTTTCTTGTTTCTTCTCTCTGGATACGTAGAATGACGCCATCCTGTGAAATACAGTACTTCATACAGCCTATGAATTTTTCAAATGTCCAGTGAACGCAGTTTTCATTTTCACACTGACAAACTGAGAGTTTTATTTCTTTTTAGCAGCAACTGTAAGCCTAACCATCTTACCCTATAATATTGGATGCCTTCTTAACCACGAGGCAATTTTCTACGATGGGATTCGGCTGTGCGTCTGAGGTATGACTATTGAGGTTTTATATTATAGAGGCTCTAATATGTATACCACAGAGATCTGTAACGACCCTGCCTAAAATCATAATAACTGTTAGCACACCTTATAGCATTAGGCATAAAAACATATTCTCGGTACGCTTCCCTAAATTGTGTTAACAATTTCTCCAAATTAGGTTTGTAATACCACAACTCCTCTAAAAGAATAGCAGCTGCTGATGCATTCATTCTATTTCCATAAAATGTCCTTGTAAGTTTGTCAATTCGAGCGTCGGAAACAGGAACCAGGAAAGCAAGACGGAGACTATTAGGATAATGTCGGATGTCCGAACACCTCTCGTGCCGGAGCGAGTGACAAGTGCGAGGAAGTTCCTAGCACACTGTACACCTGTACAAATGTGAGCATGAGAAAGCGTTCACCTCATCCGCCTGACCAAAGCGGGTCGCCGAGATTTGGAACGAGCGGAGATCGTGTTTCGGCGAGAGTGGCTACTTTTTAAGGGCGTCGGCTTACGCCTGGTAGGGTGCGACAAATCGCGGCTTCGAGTTATCGGGGGTCGACGCCGGTGTATTTTTCTGCACTAACTCCACGGCGGCAGGCGCTGGACGGCGGCCATAAATCTTGCACGGGGTCGATAATCAATTTTACTTAAACCTGCGCCATGCCGCGGCCCCCGGTGGGCTGCGATATGCCTGCTAACAAGGCGTCCCCGGCGTCGTTAGGGGCGCTCCGGGCCGCGCCCAACGAGGGGCTAATGAACGCCAGCCGGCCCTGTTCTTTTCATTAATCGCGGCCAGCTGAGAGATTCCGCCGCCTCCATCCGCTGCACGGCTTAGGCTCGGTCCGCACTTGGCCAGTAATTTGGTCCAGCGTGGAGTGATTTACTGTCTTCGCGACACCAGAAAACAGCGACCGGGTCACTGCGCGCTTAGAGACTGCTAAGTTGCTGGCCTACTGCTGTGGGGTGTGCACTGTATGATAAACCGGAGAGCGAACCAAGCCATAAATCTAGCTGGGAGGCTTATCTCCCAAGACGTGGAAAAAGAAATGAAAAATGGGAGAAAATAAAATGGATCGGTTCATTCCTCGTGGTGTTTTGTTCGCGTCTTGTTAAAGAATTTGTAGTTGGAGATCCTACAGGTCACTCTGACGCTTAATATGTCAGAAACTGCAAAATTTTCCGTGAGTAAAAGTTCACGCTGAAATTGAGTGCTCCGAAACTCATCTCATGATTATTAATTCAAGCGAAAGAACTTCATAATTTGAACAAGTCAATAATGTTATGAAGCGAAACTAAAATTCGGCATATAATGTCATCGACGTACCGCTGTCCAGTAAGGTTGCCACGGATGACAACGAAAGTGGTCTGGCTTTGAAAATAAGTAGCACCTCAGACCAACACACGTGGTCGTCGGGCAGTACGGTGGGCGACACTGAAGTCGTATCCCACTGCTGCCTGGTGCGTCCCCAGACACTTCACCGTCTTCGAATCTCACTGACTGCAATAGGACTGTCTTAAGTAACGAGTCCCTCTTCGAACTGAGCGCCTATGACAAGCGACGATGTTTCTTGAGATACCCCGGTCCACAACCTGACACTCGCCTGCTATTCGAGTTGACAGCCAGGAGTGAAAGCCTAGTGTACCTTTTCATTTCATAGATTGGTTCTAATGCGCGGCACTTTTACAGGACAGCGGTAGGTCGGCGATATTCTTCGCTCCGTTTTGTTGCCCTTCATGGGCTTAGGCTGCAGCAAGGTAGCGGCCGCCCACACTCGACAGCAGTTTCTACTACTTGTCTGTTCCCCAATTGGAAACGTTTGGAGCATTACACGCAGGGCATTCCAACGAGCTTTCATAATCTACCTTGACAGTTTGACAGAATTTGGCAAGAATACTCCTCAGGGGAACATCCAACAACTCTGTCAATTAATGTCCAGCAGACTAACTGCTTGCTTAAGGGCCAGAGATGGACCAACGTCTTATTTACTTGTTGAATTCGTGATTCTCTTTCTCTTTAAATAAATCATCCAATTTTTCTGAAATGTAATCATTTATTTGTCTATACACGTACATCACATACACCGATGTCCGTCCTGTTCCGATAATTCCTTTGTGGTATTTCATTTTCGTGTTAGATTGTATTTCATAGCACTGAGAGAATAATTTGTAATAAAGAATTCACTGTTATACTAAAAAGCTAACGTTTCTGTCACCTTTTAGATCTCGCCGACTGCTGTAGCCTTCCATTCTTTACCTTCAACAAAACGAATCTGTACGTATTACCATTTCGCCAATCCTCAAGATACAGAGGGTACTGATAAGAGAGAAAGTAGTCACGATATACTACTAGGAAGTATCGTATATCTTTGGATTCTAAATTTCGGATTTTAGTGAGTGACAAATGTGAAGTATTGCATATTGTACAACTTCGTAACCGTGCCTATGAGAAGCATTCATTTTCACTTGACTAGGCATTGGCGTTACGTTGTGGCGTCAGGTCAATGAGTGACAGAGAACCTAGGCAATGACGTGTCTACAGTCTAAATTTGTCGAGTAGTATCCACATCCGAACCGTGTCCAAAGTGTTTCATTAGACTGTCCTACACATCACCTATTTACTAAACAGACTAATCCACATCCTCATCTTGTCGCAAGTCGTTATTAGACTGGCTTACACATCTTGTGTGTACTAAATAGACTATACAGATATTGTGCAAACGAGTCCAATTATGCAATTGGAACAAGCAGCACGCCCTTATAATGTTCATACCCAACGGCAAGTCAGCAGCCAAAACATCAATGTAACGGCCCAGAATTTTGCTGATTTTCGCCATATTGTCGTTTTTCTAATTTAGTTGTACAGCCCCCCACAATTTGATGGTCCTTTATCTAGACAACACATTGGCTATTTTAATGGTTGCAGTGGAAGCAGCAGCAGCGGGTTAAGCTGTGAGTGAACACATTCTGTCAATTTTTTATTTAATAGCCACATAAAGTACTAGTTCACAAAGTTTCTCTACAAATGGTTTTAATTTTGCATTAGTCACATGGTGGCCAAAACAACACCAAATATTTATCAACAAGATAGCTCTTTCTCAATAGTAGCGAAATGCAAGAACTGTAGGAAGTAATTTAAGCCTATGGTGATTGCGCAACCCCAAATGTTTAAAGCAATTGTAATCAAATACAATGAAGTCAGATAATGGCTATACATTGCTGAAAACAGAAAGCCAAATGAATTTCCACTACAAAAAATATCCACTAAAATAAATAATAATCGAAGTATTAAAAACATTAAACTTACGCCATTACAAATAATGAAAACAGAGAATCGAATTTAAGTACTCTGTACAAAATGAGCAACGCACAGGAGGTTCATTGCAAATAGGAGAGCCTGCAGGGTAATGGCGTTGGCAGCCCTGCTGAAATATACAGTGCCAAGCAATTAGAATTACCATAATGCCTGGTACAGGTCGAACAGTATATTACGCGCATTTGAATGTATATCAAGACAAACACAGATTCACTGAATACTGTTACGTTAATCTGCAATTCAACATAAAGCTTGTGCTCAGAGTCAGTCACAATAATTTGACAGCAGTGTGACATAGAAAAACTCACACAAACAACCACAATTTGATTCACTGAGTAACGTTACCTAAACTGGCAGTTCACTTAACCGTTGAACCCAAAATCCTTCATGTAATCATCTGACGGCAGTGCGAATAACATAGTCAAGCTCACACCGACAAATTGAATATCCACCTCACAAGACACAAGTGACTACCGTCTCCGCCCTGTATATGCGATACTGACTGGGCATCAGCGGGACTTAAAAGAATGCCGGATCCTGGAGGTAGCTGCATGGTAACCAACATCCACACAGCTCAAAGACTAACCCCAGTTGAAACACGTATGTAACGCAGCAGCGATGGCGAGGCATTGTAGTATCTGTGACCAGAGAGTATGCGCTTGACCGCGCGAGTGTTGCGAGCGGTTCTCTGTGAGTAGTCAGTCGTTGCGAGTCTGTCAGTAGTCGTTGCGAGTCTGTCAGTAGTAGTCGTTGCGAGTCTGTAGCTCTGTCTAGTTGAGAGCAGTACTCAGTCTGTAGTCGTCATGCAGAGCGGTCGGTCAGTAGTAGCAGCCCAGTGCGGTTGTGTGATGTAGGCGGTCGGCAACACTGGTCAAGATGGTGAATAAGGTATACTGTTAATTAATATAATCATTAGATAATGAAAAATTTTATTTATTGTAACTATTCTCCAACAAGTTCCCCAATAATAATTTTTATTTCAAAAGCATTTTCTCAAAAATTTAATTTTTTATTGAACTAAAGATTTCGTTGCACTTCCCATTTCATTCCACTTCTTTTGAAGAAAAATTTCACTAGAATCACAAAAAAAGGAAATATTATTATTTGCAATGCAGTTCCTCCAAGCGGTGCGCAACAACAAGAGCAGATATGTGACATCGATTTATTCTGAGGTAAGACTTTAATTCTGATTGTTTTACACAGGGCCAAAGACCGATATTTCGGTTTAATTGAATTTCCTTATCACTGAATGGACTTTAATTTTTCATGAGGAATTTATATTTGAGTCAGATTGCGAATTTCACGTTTTTGGTTGCCATTGTCAGTACATTTCATTGTGGGCAGGTTACGCATAGAGCAATGTCCATCAGCATTTCTAATTAGTATCGTCATTTTCTTGTAAAATTTTTGTGGGGAGGTTACACTTGGTTCCCATTTCTATTGAGTAATGTCTTTTCTTTCAAAAATTTTGTGGGGAGGTTACACAGTTCACACACTCTAGTAAGCATCCAAGACCGGCTGCTTTCCACAAAAACATCCCCGAAGTGCCTGACTTGCGTCCACAAAACAGCGCGCTCTCATTGCCAGCATCTGTCCGCCAGCCAACAACTACCCAAGTGTGTCTTTCAAAGATTCCTTATAGACCGCTCTACATCACTCTGCGCCTTCGTGGTCAGTATTGTTCTCGGTGGTACTCTGCGTTCTTTTCTCGGTTACAGCCGGCTTCTGACGTTAGCTCTCGACAGCACTCGGGTCCAGTGATATATACTCACAGATTTTCAATATGCCGCCGACGTGTGACACCTAGTGACAGCACACTGAAGAAAACTGAAATTAATGAGTAAGTCGACCGATTTATTTTATCGACTTGTGAATTAACGAGACAAGAAGCCCATGATTTCTATGGTTGACATCGTGATCACATATACTGTATGAATCGGAGATTGAAAACGTGATTATTAGGTAATTACACTCTTTCTTTGTATGGGATTGGACTGATACTCTCACAAAAGTATCGAAGGTGCAACAGAAAACCGAAGAAACTCGAAAGCTATGAGGAGCATCAGAAATGGGGGGACGACCGTCAACCAAAACTGGCGACCTGGAGCCACCCTGAAAGCAAAATTACAGAAAATTTCACAGACGAGGCAAGGACGACATAAAATGCAGATTAGCCCAAGCAGATATGGCGTTTCTTGCCAAAAGAAGTTTATTAGTATAAAACATAGACCTCAATTTGAGGAAGACATTTCTCAAAATGTAAATTTGAGGCATGTCATTGTAAGGAAGTGGAAAAGCTGGAAAAGAAGAGAATCGCAGCGTTTCAGATGTTGTGCAACAGAAGGAAAATTAGGTTGATTTGTAACATAAGGAATAAGGAGTTTCTTCGCAAAATCGGAGAAGAAAGTAACGTATGGAAAACACTAACCAAGAAAAAGGGACAGGATGATACGAAATATGTAAGACATTGGGAAATAAGTTCCACGGTGCTAGTGGGAGTCGTACAGAATAAATGACGTTGTACCCAGTCTTTCCATGACCATGGGTTCTCTGATTGCTCGATGAGGTGGCACAGAAGAACTAGAACACATGAAATACACGGTGTTTATAGAGTAGTTATACAAAAGTAACCTTTAATTGTGAAAAAGGTAAATAACTTACAGAAATGTTTCATACAATCTTGAGTGCAATATATTTTCAAGTTTCATTTACAATTTTCATTGTGGCTACCTCTTGTAAAATGACAAAAGGCCCATTTGTAAATAGTTTCCTGTGAAATTCTGTGAAGCAAGTCTTTGTGTATGGCAGTAACAGCTTGTGTTGTTTGTTGCCGCTGTCTATCGACGTTTCCTGGAAGCGGAGGGACTATCATTCCGTCTTTAATGTAACTCCATACACAGAGGTCTATGTGGGTTAAATCAGGTGACCGTGGTGGCCAGGATATTGTGACACCACGACCACTTCAAGTTAGTACATTACAACAGAGGTACACGACATATCCACAGTGGTAATTCGGTGGCGCGCCATCCTGCTGGAAAATAAATTTCGTATTCATATTTTATCGTACCTGAAGCAACAGATAATATTCAAGCATGTCCAGGTACGATATGCCGAAATTGTTCAATTTCTGCGTCACAGCCTGCAGACTGACCCTGAATGAGCGTCCTATAAGACACACAGCCAGTTTCGGTGAAACGATTGTACCACTTAATAACAGTTCGTCTTTGAAGTGGTGGCTTGGGATAGTCAATCGTGAATTGTCTTTCCACTGCAGCAGCGCAATTGGATTCATGAATCTATAAAGAACACTAGGCACACTGTGCACCATTATACGACTCCATGACAAATGTTGGAATTACCCATTCGCGCATGCCAAGAAGCGAGCACGTCGGGAACTATCTGTGCTCGCCAGGAATAAAACTTGAAGATATACTGCATTCAGTGGTGTATCAAAGATTTCTGTAAGTTTATTAAACAAAATTAAAGAAAAACACCATGAAGAAGGTGTCGCAACAGTTTTACGCATTGACGATGTGATCACGAACCCAGAAAATTTTTATTGACTGTAACAATGACCGCGGAGGCCTACGTTTATATTTCTGTAAGCTATTTAGCCTTATCACAATTAATAATTACTTTTGCATAATTTATAATCACCCTGTATTACCTCACTTTATTATATAGATGATGAAACGATTTACTTAATTTGAGAAAATCCATTGCTGCTGTCATTCGCTACGAAAGTGTCTTTTGATGCACAGATTAACAAATTCTTTTTTTGCACCACGAAATACACCATTTACGAAAGTATATTTTATCAGAAATGTAAATGTTATTGTCCTACACAATGATGTCCCTACAGTAGCTGAGGTCTCTTAACTCGAAATAAGGCAGAGAAATTCCGTGGTTGGTTCTATGTTGACCTCTGGTATGAGGGCGCTGCTGTGTTGACAGGGGACGTGTAGTTTTCAGGAGCGCCTCCTATACGCTGTCGCGGAATTGAACAAATCCTTGGTAAGTGTGTGGTCTCGATACGTAGTGCCAGCTCTGGTGTGGCACCTCAATCTCCGTATGATGCCACAAAAGATGTAGAGGGAGACACAGATTGCTTAAAATGGTTCAAATGGCTATGAGCACTATGCGACTTAACTTCTGAGGTCATCAGTCGCCTAGAACTTAGAACTAATTAAACCTAACTAACCTAAGGACATCACACACATCCATGCCCGAGGCAGGATTCGAACCTGCGACCGTAGCGGTCGCTCGGTTCCAGACTGTAGCGCCTACAACCGCACGGCCACTCCGGCCGGCCACAGATTGCGTACAAACAGCATATAAATGAGGACATAGAATGCAAGAGCTATTATGAGGAGCAGGTGGAAGAGGAGGGCCACACTGAACCAGCTAGAACACTGAGACGGAAAACACGGTCAAGAAAGATGGACAGTATGATAGGACGTGTTTTAAGACATCCGGAAACAAGTTTTACGGAGCTAGACTTTCCGTTAACATATAGACGTGGATATGAGCGGATACTGGTGGGGTGGGGGCTGAGGGTGTTTGAGTGGGAAGGGGGGTAGAGGAGTGGTTTTTCGGGAATGAGAGTGGGAGTTATTGGCGTGAAGCACCATTTCAACGATGGCAAGTGTAATTCCCCGACTCATATGAGAACGACGAGTGTTATGTTGCAAGAGCACTTCTCGTAACAGTGCAGACTCTTCCAACACTGCCACCAATCTGATATGAATATCCACATTACACCTTCCTTCCGCACTAACCACGCCATACTCCAGGTTGTCCGCTCCGGTAAAGAGAACAGTTGGGAGACTGGGATGCACTGCTAGTGATTGGCCTGTCACCTACGCTTAGACCAAAGTACTGCATAAAAGATAAAGAGTACATCAATATGGAATGCAGTTCGCATAAGATATTTTTTATTATTTTACGTAATGGGATTAGCTATAAGTCGTCCGCAGCTGATGGTCTACTGGCTAGCGTAACTGTCTCAGGATCACGCGGTCTCGGGTTCGATTCCCGGAGGGATTGGGGATTTTCTCCGCCATGGAACTGGGTGTTTGTATTGTTCTCATCATTCGATCATCATTCGGAAGAGTGTCGAGACTGGGTAGTAAATAGACTGGGACTGTTTAAGCACACGTTGACATCGTCGTATTTCCTACATGGCGGCCAGTATTTAGACCAGTTGGACGGCGTGGCTGTGGGAAGCCCGTTAGCTCCATCCATAGCCAACCTTTTTATGGATAAATTTGAAGGCATCGCCTTGGACACGGCTACAGCTAAACCAAGTTGTTTTTATCGTTACGTCGATGGGACTTTTATTATCTGGTCCCATGGTCGTGAAAAGTGGGAGAACTCTTAGAACACCTGAACAGCACTCACAGCCACATCAAGTTTACGATGGTAGTCGAGACAGATGGTGCATTGCCCTTCCTTGACGTCCTTGTTCGACGGAAAACCAATGGGCACGTCAGCCACAGTGGCTACAGGAAACCTACACTCACAGATCGGTATCTGCACGCTCTCATCCACCACCACCCGGCACAAAAACGTGGTTTTCTGTATACCCTCTCCCATCGTCCTAAAGTCGTCTCAGACGCTGAAAGTCTGCCACTAGAACAGAGCCACCTCCGAAAAGCCTTCCGGGAAAACGGGTACAGCCACGGACAGGTGTCACTGGCAAGAAACACGCCAACAGGGAAGAGAACACCACTGAAGAAGAAAACAAGAAACTTATGTTTTTGCCTTTCTGTGGTACATTGTGTGGAAAGATTAGCCTGCTCCTAAAGAGGTATAACATATCATCGGTGTTCAGGCCCCCAGAAAAATCCGACAGCTCATGAGGCCTGTGAAAGGCGATCTACGGCTTAGAACGCCTGGAGTGTACAAGATACCATGTCAGTGTGGTTGTTACTACGTCGGCCGTACAGTACGCACGCCGGACGGAACAAGAGAGGTGCTTACGCCTACGCTATCCAGAAAAATCAGCCGTGGCAGAGTACGCCTTAAAAAATGGACACCGGATTCAATTCGACGAAACATCTGTCGTTATGAGGACGAAGGGATTTTGGGATAGCGACATAGAAGAAGCTATTGAAATAAAAACCTCTGAAAACACCGAGGACGGTGGTTTGCAGCACAGCACAGCCTGGTACCCGGAAATCGCGAGGTTAAAACGGGCACGACGGACGTGAGATGAAAACATTACCATATATGGCGAGGAAGAGAACACTAGTGACGTCACAGCCAGCAGTGTGGGTATATAACGACGCGGCCACGGCGACGCAGCAGTCAGTCTTACCACTTGACAATGACTGAGGAGAGCTCATTCGAAAGATCGTGGGATTTTAACCAACTGACGTGGCTGGAAGCTCGAGAAAATTTTGTTAATTCATATCGCCGCGAAACTATGCATTCATACAAGACTGGGAATCTGTACGGCCGCTGATAACGACACAAATGGCGGTCCCACAAACCAAATATAATCATCTGTTAAATGTCGGAAATTCGTTTCCCCAATTGGGAATATTGTAACGATATGTACTTTGTAATACGTCGTTTTAAAGAGAAGAGGGCAGCTGCAGTCACTCGCATCCACTCTGGAAACGTTACAACTTGCACACACAGTTATCACGTTGGGTGCCTTCACGTTTTGAATTTTTACACCTTACTGCCATATATAACACTATGGGCTTATCTCGTGGATGTGAGCAGTCGGCGTTTTTCATAACACAAAAGCTAATCGAGGCTCGTCCTGGTGGAGCTGGAAGCCGCGAACGCGGCCAGCAAGACGGCGTAATGACCCAATCACACCCTGCGGTGGCGTGTCGTTTAACCTCATTATATTCCGCGTAATCGGATAGCGAGCTAGATAAAGCTGGCAACGCGCTAACGACTAGTGGAAAACTGAAACTGTTGCATCGCTAATTAGCGGGCTTTACCGCTTATTTGGCGACAGTTGTTTGTAGCCCTGTAATTAAAACAATTAGACGAGGTCCCACGCAGGGAGAGGGTACTCTTCCCTATCGTCAGCGAGCGGCGCGGGGCCACATCAAAGCGCGGTGTTCGTGGCTGTTGTGGCCGCAGCAAGCTTACTGGAGGGGGAAAAAGGTCACCGCCGTGCAGTGCTGGAGACGGCTGCCGGCGTAGGACGGAACACACGAAAAGGTTGGGGGAGGGCGAGAAGAAGGGTGGGGGAGGGGGTGGAGAAGGCCCGGCTAGGCAACCGCCGGCTTTCAATTGGCACCCGAATAAGACGGCGCACCGCAGCAAGGGGCCTCTGTTTACCGGAAGCCTGTAATTGGTGGCGCCACTTCAAAGCGGCAAAACCAGGAACACTTCGTAATGGAGGGAAATTAGTTCCACGTTTCACTCAGTCCGCCCGGTGCCAGTTTCCACGCATTGCTTGCCATTCCGAGCTCACGGGCTACATTCGCCTCGGCGTCCCTCGCTTCTTGCAATCCGGCGCTTTCTTCCCATCTGGAACCGTTCGCCCTTTGAAACGAAGCGAAGAACTCCTGCAAATGGAGTTCGGGGCAAATTTATAGAGAGAAGGAGAGGGCGGTACGAACACCTTATCACAGGCGTGCGGAACTCATCAGGTCATTCCCCATTCCCAAAAAAAGCAAAAGCACTTGAATAGGCCAGCCGGAGGGGCCGAGCGTTTCTAGGCACTACAGTATGGAACCGCGCGACCTATACGGTCGCAGGTTCGAATCCTGCCTCGGGCATGGATGTGCGTGGTGTCCTTAGCTTAGTTAGGTTTAAGTAGTTCTAAGTTCTAGGGGACTGATGATCTCAGCAGTTAAGTCCCATAGTGCTCACAGCCATTTTTGAACTTGAATAGGCACCAAAGTAATCTAATTGTTACGATAGGATCAAAACACGTTGTGTATACATATCAACAAAATTTTTACATCGTCCTGATACGTACCGGTAGGAAGACGTTGTTTGTGAACATATACACAGTTATCATGAGGGTTACATACGGGCAGAACGCCGTACTCGAATAGACTGCAGGATGTCAGTTGAAAGTAAAGCGCCAACAGAGACGCATTAGAGACTGCTGTGGAACAGTAGAGCGAACTCCCATCATGCCGTGAAGGACAATCGCGACCAATGATTGCGTCCGCATCGTCAAGTTACCCGCAGAAGGCTTGTGAAACAGAGAAGTTGCTCCACCTATGAACCAGAGCCAAAGTGATGTGGCGCAGAAGTGGAATGAGTTCCAGCTGGTCGCTAGTGTTGAAGACTTACATCGCACAGGCCTCCTACGTTTGCCAGGCACACTGGATGATCGATAAGTGCTACTATTGACATCATAATTGATTCCATGTGGGAGCAGATATGCCCAGCAATTGTAATTGTTTGAAGTAGTTCAGTTCAAAAATGTTCAAATGTGTGTGAAATCTTATGGGACTTAACTGCTAAGGTTTCAGTCCCTAAGCTTACACACTGCTTAGCCTAAATTATCCTAAGGACAAACACACATACCCAAGCCCGAGGGAGGACTCGAACCTCCGCCGGGACCAGCCGCATAGTCCACGACTGCAGCCCCTTAGACCGCTCGGCTAATCCCGCGTGTACAGTGTACAGTAATCATTCGAAAATATTGGTTTTGCCAAATCCAGACGTTGGTCACTGTGTGGTCAATTTCGTTTTCAAATATATCTAAAGAACAAGCCACAATAAGATAATAGGCATGCCTTATTATATGAACAGTTGTATAACCTTTAAGTACAACTGCAACACAACTGGCTCCACTGCATGCAGCAATAATTTACATCGTCATCTTTACATGTGTGATATATTGGCAACATGTACTAATTTTATTCTACAAGTCATATGGGTTTATTATTGTACACTTTATAAAATCTTATGTACATAAAACAAATAAGATTTAGTAAATAAAAATCGTGATTAATGTTTGTAGTTACTACACGTGGTGGTAGCTGTGTGTACTAACCAGTACCATCGGTTATTGCTGCACATGTTACAATTTCAGATAGTGTAAAAAATACAAAACATCTTGTCCGAAAAACTTAAATTACTAAACTTTTTTAATGAAACAGCGTCACATTCTACGCACAGTTCAAGGAATTGGGGCAAACGAAAGTTATTTTAACAACAGCAGTAGTAAAAATAATCTGAAATCTTTCTGCTTTATAGTGACCTATTTACCATAAAAATATATTACAATTTACACAGTTTGTGTTAAAATTAATAAACTATTAATTACATCATGTAATTAGTAAGTACATTATATTTGTTTCCAGGCACCATAAACTCATACGCAAACTAGGAGTGTAATCATAACTAGGTCGTTATTCCCCGATCAGCGTGAAGTCCCCAGCACATCACTAGACCGGCTCGGATATCCTCTGGTATTTTTTCGCTTATTGCTACTCACCTTAACGCATACACTGGTAGGGGTATTCTACTGCACTTTGGTCCACGTCTGTTCGTCTGCGTAGTTTATTATGTCCCCGAGTTTTCATCTGTGAGTGTGCGTGTTCTTCGTCACCTTACTTTGTTTGTCCTTGTGACTGTCGCCGCGTCCTTATCGCCGTCGTCTCGTCGCCGTCCCGTCACCGTCGAAGTCGCCGTTGTTGCTGTACTAGAACGCATTTCACCGTCTACTGGCAACAACCCTGGTCCTTCCTGTCTGGTCCTGCTTGATAATCACCTTCTATCCAACAACACAGACAGAACCAAATATTTCACAAGCTATCTCTCTGGTACATTTACCACCCCTGATGGCACCCATTTTGATCAGTCACAATTCTTGACAGTCTACAAGCACACCAGTACCTCCCTCCCATCTCTTGCTCTTAGCTCCCCCACCACTACACCTCCACACTCTCCCTGGTCATTCCCAAGGAAACTGTAATTGCCTCCCTTTTCTCGACCATGAAATCTGCCCTGATGTGTACTCTTCCTACCAGAACTAGGGTAACCAACCCCTTCCCCCAATGTCAGGGCGCTCTCCAACCCAAAACTCTCTCCACTTGTTCGGAACCATATTCCTCTTCATTCCCCAAATCACTCCTGCAAATATTCACCACAAAAATCCTTTTCTACGCATTACCCCAATTGCTCTAGTTTCGTTTATCAAGAACTCAGCCTTTTACCTTTCATTTTATGCAACTGTCCTACTGTCTTTCTCTTATGTAAACCATTTATTTTTCTATTGCCATTTTTTGTGTCATCAGTCTTCTGACTGGTTTGATGAGGCCTTCCACGAATTCCTCTCCTGTGCCAAACTCTTCATCTCAGAATGGCACTTGCAAACTACCTCCTCAGTTATTTGCTATACGTATTCCAATCTCTGTCTTCCTCTACACTTTTTAACCTCTATAGTTCCCTCAGTTACCGTGGAAGTTAATTCCTGACGTCTTAAACAGATGCCCTAACATACTGTCTTTTCTTCTTGTCAATGTTTTCCATACATTCCTTTCCAAGCCGATTCACCGGAGAACCTCCTCACATATTACCTTACCGGTCCTGCTAATTTTCAATATTTATCTGTAGCGCCACATCTCAAATCCTTAGACTCTTTTTTTACTGTTATTCCACAGTTCATGTTTCACTACCACACAATGCTGTGTTTCAAAAGTACATTCACAGAAATTTGTTCCTCAAATAAAAGCCTATTTTTGATACAAATAAAGTGGACAGGAATGCCCTTTTGGCTCTTGCTAGTCTGCTTGTAATGACCTCCTTACTCCCTCAGTTGTGGGTTATTTTGCTGCCTAGGTAGTCGAATTCCTGAACTTCAGCCACTTCGTTATCACCAATCCTAATGCGAAGTATCTCGCTGTTCTCATTTCTGCTACTTCTGATTACTTTCGTCTTTCTTTGATTTATTCTCAATCCATATTCTGTAACCATGAGTCTCTTCATTTTTTTCAGCACAGCCTGTAAAATTCTCCTTCATTTGCACTGGGAATAGCAATGTTATCAGCGTATCATTGATATCCTTCACCACGAATTCTAATTGCACTTTTGAACTTTTCTTTAAAAGCCATGTTTTCTTATTCAATGTATAGACTGGACAGTAGGGACGAAAGAGAACATCCCTAGTTTACATTCCTTTTAATCCGAGCCCTTCGTTCTTGATCTTCCACTCTTATAGTTCCCTCTAGTTTCTTGTACATATTGTGTATTGCCCCTATTTCCTTACAGCTGACCCCCATTTTTCTTAAAATGTCTAAGATCTTGCACCTTTTGACTCTGTCTAATGCTTTTTCCAGGTCGACAGATCATATGAACAAATTCTGATTTTTCTTTAGTGTTGTTTTCATTGCCAACCGCAACGTCAGAATTGCGTCTCTTGTGTCCCTACCTTTCCTAAAACCAAATGGATTGTAATATAAAATACCCACAATTTTCTTTCCCATCTTCCAGTGTATTACTCTTGTCAGATTCATTAGCTGTTAAGCTGATTGTGCGATGACTCTCGCATCTGTTGGCTCTTGCTATCTTTGAAATAGTGTGGATGACGTTTTTCCAGAAGACAGCTGATATATTGCTAGACTCATACACTCTAGGTACCAACGTGAATTATCACTTGGATGCCACTTCCCCAAAGATTATAGAAATTCTGATGGAATGCTATCTATCCCTTGAGCATTATTCGACATTAAGTATTCCAAAACATGTAACATGTAGCAGTGGAATTTTCATTGCGCTCTCAATGTTACCAACGTCGATGTTCTCGGATTAAAAAGGATGTAAGACAGGAATGTAGTCTTTCGCCGTTAATGTCGTATCTGTACATCGAGGAAGCACTGATGAAAATGAAAGAAAGGTTCAGGAGAGGGTTTAAAATTCAGAATTAAAGGATATCAGTGACACGATTCGGTGATGACTTTGCTATTCTGAGTGAAAGTGAAGAAGAATTACGTGATATCTGCTGAATGGAATGAACAATCTAATGAGTACAGAATATGCATTGAGAGTAAATTGAAGACAGACGGAAGTAATGAGAAGGAGCCAAAATGAGAATAGCGAGAAACAGGGTTGATGATTACGAAGTTTAAGAAGGTAATGAATTTTACTACCTAGGCAGCAAAATAACCAGTTACGAACGGAGCAAGGAAGATATCAAAAGCAGACTATCACTGCCAAAAAAGGACAATATAAGTCTGCTAATGTCAAAAAAGGCTTTAATTTGAGGAAGAAATTTTAACAGAATGTACGTCCGGAGTACAGAATTGTGTGGTAGTAAAACATGAGTTGTGGGAAAACCAGAACAGAAGCATTTGAGATGTGGTGCTACAGACCAATGCTGAAAATTAGGTGGACAAAACACTACCAAGGAGAAGGGAGGTAATAGAAGAACATCTGTTAAGACACCAGAGAATGACTTCCATGGTAGTAGAGGGAGCTATAGATGGAAAAAAGTAGAGATGGAGAGTGGAATACACCCAGCAAAGAATTGAGGACGTAGGTTGCAAGTGCTACTCTGAGATGACGAGGTTAGGACAGGAGAGAAGTTCGAGGAGGGGCGCATGAAACCAAACACTCACGACTAAAAATTGTTACCAAATATTGGCGATACGATCACACTATTTGTTGCAGTATCTCGTCCCTGTAGCGTAGAACAGCGACACTGAACTCAACAACCATGAGAAGCGTACGCCGATCCCATGTAATGCCACTCCAGTACATCACTCCACCGCCATCATGTTACACATGTGGGACATGGCGTTGGAGGCTACACACTCGTTGTCTGCGATTGTCAGTGCACGTACAGACCCGACTTTCGTCCATAAACAACGCCTGTTACCAGTCCCGGGGTGTCTATTCTCCAAGATTAATGGCCATCTGTCACAAAAGGCATGATATTATGATGTACGACGTAGTACTTGCTAAGTTCGTCGGCAATGGAGATTCGAGTAATACTGTGCTCTCGGAAAAATTTTATGTGATACATGACATCCTTTAGCCGCTTCGAACTCTGAGAACTCAATCCACGGTTCGTTTGACTCAGTAGTAATGCAAATAGTAAAAGGTACAGCAAACAGCAGCAAATAACGTTTGTTTCGTATCCAGGTTTCGGCTCCTGTGTGACCATCTTCTGTGCTAAGAGGCATATAAAGAACGAGTTACAGTAAGGTAACACCCACGCCTTAGTACACGTACAATTTTACAAGCTTTAGATGTGAGCCAGTGATAAAATATGTGCCATTAAATGTGAGGTAAGGTGTTAACTCCTGACTAATGTTTTATAGGCATACATGCGTGGGTACCACGCACCAGTGGTATCTGTGTTGCTGCACGCTTAACAACGGAACATAGTCTAACAAATACAAAACATTGTAACTGGTTAACTTGAGCAGAATTTTAAATAAATAGTATGGTAAAAAGACATCTTGTCCATAGGTGAGGTATTATAGAACTGAAAGTCCCGACTGCGACTCTTGGTATTGGGTAGAAACAGGTAGGTCTTGAAGCGAGGTTTAGCGGACATGACGCTTTAGATCGTAAAAATGAAACAGAAAAATCAAATTATTCCATCTCGGCTCTTATATTATATATTACCCTTCTCTCCTTATCGGTTACCCCTATTTTTCTTAGAATGTCGAACATCTTGCACCATTTTATATTATAGAACACTTTTTGCAGGTTGACAAATATTATGAACGTGTCTTGATTTTTCTTCAGTCTAGCTTCCATTATCAACCGCAACATCAGAATTGCCTCTCTGGTGCCTTTATTTTTCCAAAAGCTAAACTGATCGTTATCTAGACACAATGAGTTTCCTTTTCATTATGCGATAATTCTCATACTTAGCTCTTACAGTCTTCGGAACTGTGTGGATGATGTTCTTCCGAAAGTCAGATGGTACGTCGCCAGACTGTTACATTCCACGTACCAAAGTGAATAGTTTATTTGCTACTTCCCCCAAAGTCTTTAGAAATTCTAATGGAATGTTATCAATCCCTTCTGCTCTATTTGATCTTAAGTCCTCCAAAGCTCTCTTAAATTTTGATTCTAATACTGGACCCCCCATCTCTTGTATATCAACTCCTGTTTCTCCTTCTATCACATTAGACAAATCTTCCCCGTCATAGAGCAATACACTCTTTCCACCTATCCGCCATCTCCTCTGCATTTAACAGTAGAGTTCCCGTGTGCTCTTAATGTTACCACCGTTGCTTCTAATTTCACCGAAGTTTGTTTTGACTTTCCTATTTGCTGAGTCAGTCCATCCAACAGTAATTGCCTTTTGCGATTTCCTTACAATTTTCTTGCAGCCATTTCGACTTAGCTTCCCTGCACTTCATATTTATTTCATTCCTGAGCGACTTGTATTTCTGTATTCCTGAGTTTCACTGAACGTTTTTCTACTTACTTTTTTCATCGATCAGCTGAAGTATTTCTTCTGTTGCCCGTGGTTTCTTCGCAGTTACTTCCTTTCTACTTGGGTTTTTCTTTCCAACTTCTGCTCTTTCCCTTTTTAGAGATGTCCATTCCTCTTCAACTGTAACTCATACTGAGCTATTCCATGTTACTATATTTATAGCTTTAAGGAACTTCAAGCAAATTTCGTAATTCCTGACTAATCTCTTAAACTTCAGCCTACTCTTCATCACTAGTACATTGTGATGGAGCCTGTATCTGCTCCCAGGTACGCCTTATAATCCAGTATCTGATTTCAGAATCTCTGTCTGACCATGATGTAATCCAGCTGATCTGACCGCGATGTAATCCAACTGAAATCTTCTTTTATCACCTGGCTTTTTTCATTCACCTGCTACCTCGTAATTCTTGAACAGGGTTTTCGCTATTACTAGCTGAATTTTATTACAGAACTCAATTAGTCTTTCTCCTCTCTCATTTCATTGTCTCAAGCTCGTATTATTGTATAACAGTTTCTTCTGCTCCTTCCCCTACAACTAGATTCCAGTCCCCTATGACCATTACATTTTCATTTCCCTTTCAATGCCGTTGTATGCTTTCTCTATCTCTACATCTTCAACCATGAACCATGATTTTCAGTGTTGGTTAGCTGTCGATTTTGAGAAGAACAACTGAGCTGTTTATAGTAACACACTCTTTACGGTATCTTTCTATTCATAACGAATCCTTCTACCAGTGTACTATTTACAGCTGATTTTGATATTACCCTGTACTCATCTTACCAGAAAACCTTGTTATCTTTCTATTTGACTTCACTAATTCAAACGTATCTTGATTGATCCTTTGCATTTCCCTTCTCAGATTTTCTAGCTTCCCCACCACATTCAAGCTCTTGACTTTCCGCGCCCCGTCCAGTAGAACGTTATCCTTTCGCTGGTTACTGTATGTTGTTTACATGGTCATCACCCTCATGGCAGTCCCCTCCCAGAGATGCCAATGGAGAAATATTTCGGAATATTGTGAAATTCTTGTACGGGAAAGTCTCCACTTCGTCGCTACCTCGGAAATGCTGTGCCTCGTCGCTCGTGCGCCAACTATAACACCACGTTCAAACTCACGTAAAACTTGAGTAGCCAATCTAACAATTGCGCCAGACACTTGTTGTCTTATATAGGCGTTATCAACGGCAGCGCCGTATTCTGGCTGTTTACATATCTCTGTATCAGAATGAGCATGCCTATATCAGTTTCTTTGGTGAAGGTTAGAAGATATGAAAACATTTAAACATGTTATTCATGAAGTAGAACTAAAGAAGAAAGTTCATAAGTTGGTCCGCAAATGTTTAGTTACAGAGTTGTGGCTAATAAAAGATTTCGCTAGAATTTTAGCAACTTCTATAATATGAAGCGTGCGTGTTTGTGTTTGTGTGTGTGTGTGTGTGTGTGTGTGTGTGTGTGTGTGTGTGTGTGTGTGTATGTGTGTGTATGTGTGGAGTCCGTCTTTCGGAAATGTTACGACGTCATGGTTACTAAAACTGTCAAGCCCACCATTCTCTCAGAACCTCTACAGCGAACGATAACCACAGTAAGCCATCCACTACCATGACTAAATTTACCATCCTTTATAAAGGAAAAATTCAAAATGCCACCTGAAAACATTAGGACCATCAAGGACGCACGGGAAGCAAAGACGTTAAAAAAACTGGCTCTGAGCACTATGGGACTTAACATCTGAGGTCATCAGTCACCTAGAACTTAGAACTACTTAAACCTAACTAACCTAAGGACATCACACACATCCATGCCCGAGGCAGGATTCGAAACTGCGATCGTAGCGGTCGTGCGGTTCCAGACTGAAGCGCCTAGAACCGCTCGGCCACGCCGGCCGGCGGAAAGCCGTTCAACTTCATTTTATTTTTCTTCTTAGCCTCAGTGCTGACTTCAGTATTATCAATGACCCTGTAAACAACACCGTATGAACGCCGAACGCATCTGAAACGATGAATGTTTCTGGTAAGTTTAAAGGCTGCAGTTGCCTGTGCAGTGACACCACGGAAAAGATGATTTAATTCTAGCCTTCATTAATATAATTTTTATTTATAGTAAGGTATTACGGTGGATATTTTGCTTAATAGGCAATGAAAATTGTATTTTCTAAAAGCTCAAAAGAATCACCGCACAGCCCGCATCTCGTGGTCGTGCGGTAGCGTTCTCGCTTCCCACGCCCGGGTTCCCGGGTTCGATTCCCGGCGGGGTCAGGGATTTTCTCTGCCTCGTGATGGCTGGGTGTTGTGTGCTGTCCTTAGGTTAGTTAGGTTTAAGTAGTTCTAAGTTCTAGGGGACTTATGACCAAAGCAGTTGAGTCCCATAGTGCTCAGAGCCATTTGAGCCAATCACCGCACAAGCGCGAGTCATGAAGAAGAGTATTTATAAGTGTAGTTTTTAAAGCATTTGATAATCTCAAACGGTGCAAGGTATTCGAAATCCTGAGAAAAATAGGCGTAACCTGTAGAGAAAGAGGGATAACAGAATAAGTGCAAGAAGCAATATGACTGGAAGACCTAGAACGAAGAGCTCGGATTAAACAAAGAGTGTAAGATAGGGATGTAGTCTTTGGCAGCTACTATTCAAACTAGACATCAAAGAACCGAGACGGGGATAAAAGAAATATTAAGAGTGTGATTAAAATTCGGGGTGACAGGGTATCAATGATATGATTCGCTGATGACGTTCCTATCTTCAGTGAAAGTGCAGAAGAGTTACAGGATCTGTTGAATGGAATACGCCATGTTATGAACACAGGATATGGATGAAAGTAAATCGAAGAAAGATGAAAGCAATGAGAAGTAGCAGAAAAGAAAACAGAGCGAAACTTAGAAACCTGATATCAGAAATGGCGATCACGAATTAGACGAATTAAAGTAAGACTAAAATAACTCTACTAGTATCAAAGATAGACTCCAATCTGAGAAAGAAAGTTATGTAATTGTGCATCTAGAGAGCATCATTGTATGGTAATGAAACATGGACTGAGGGAAAATCGGTACAGAAGAGAATCGAAGCATTTGGGGTGTGGTGGTACAGACGACTATTGAAAAGCGAGTGAACCAACATTGTAAGGAATGAGAAGGTTCTCCGCAAAACATGGACTGAGGGAACATGGACTGAGGGAAAATCGGTACAGAAGAGAATCGAAGCACTTGGGGTGTGGTGCTACAGACGACTATTGAAAAGCGAGTGAACCAACATTGTACGGAATGAGAAGGTTCTCAGCAGGATCAGAGAGGAAAGGAGTATATGGAAAACATTGGTAAGAAGAAGAAACAGGATGATAGGTAATCTGTTACGACATCAGAGAATACCTTCCATGGTACTAGAGGGAGCTGTAGACGAAGACAGAGATTGGAATATTTACACCAAACTATTGAGGACGTACGCTGCATTTGTTCCTCTGAGACGAAAAAGTTAACAAAGAAGAGGAATTTGTTACGGGTCGTATTTAACCAGTCAGAAGACTGATGATTCAAAGTAAAGAAAAAAAAGGTTTTAATATTATATAGGATATTGGACAGTATGGGTAGTTTTGAGAGTTTTGCAGTGACATATCGGGTCTTTATAAGAGCAGCGGCTAGTTTGCCTCTTCAGTGCGCTTTGAGAGGTCAGTGAGTACGGACGTATGTGAAGATGAGAGGTGTGTCAGTCGCAGCTAACGCGTTTCACATTTTTCGGGAGGTAAATCTAAGGACTTACAGAATTTCGGGTACTTAGAAATATTTTCGTAGTTCGTCTCGTGGACTACGTCTCGTGGACTATCAACAGCAAAAAGATTTAAGACCGGTGAGGTTCAGAGAGTAACCTCCGATTGGTCACAGTGCGGGTTGTGGGTGGAGTAGCGACGCCATCTGTGCGTTCACGCACTCAACAGGTCAGTCGGCATCAAGCCGTGGTCGAGTGAACGTCGTACCTGCGCTAGTTTAGTTTTTGTGGCAGTTTGAAATGTGTGCTGCAATAGAAAACCCCGCCAAATGTGAAGTGCGTGCTGTCATAAGGTTTTTTACAGCCAAAGTATATTCTGCAGCAGCTATTCATCGTGAGCTTTGTGCCGTGTACGGACCAAAAGTTATGAGTGAAGGAGTTGTCCGTGAATGGGTACGTTTATTTAAAAGTGGACGAGAAAACGTTCATGATGAAGAGAGGAGTGGTAGACCATCATTGGTGACTGACGAACTCGTTCAGACAGTTGATGCAAAAGTTCGTGAAAATCGACGTTTCTCAATGTTGGAGTTGTCTACTGGTTTTCCACAGATTTCTAAGACTCTCTTGTACGACATAGTGACAGCAAGATTGGGTTACCGTAAGTTCTGTGCACGATGGGTGCCCAAAATTCTTACCGACCACCACAAAACTCAAAGAATGGCCTCTGCATTAGACTTTCTGTCACGTTATGAGGACGAAGGAGAACCATTGTTAAACAGAATCGTGACTGGTGATGAAACTTGGATTAAGTACGTGAACCCTGAGACAAAAGAACAATCAAAGATGTGGGCACATTCAAATTCGCCTACCAAACCAAGAAAAGCCTCGCAAGATTTTTCTGCCAGAAAACTGATGGCAACGGTGTTTTGGGATGCCAAAGGGGTGTTGTTGGTTGAATTCATGGAACTTGGTACGACCATTAATCAAGACGTGTACTGTGAAACAATAAAAAAGTTACGACGGGCTATACAGAACAAACGCCGTGGTATGCTGACTTCCGGTATCGTTTTTTTGCACGATAACGCCCGTCCTCACTCTGCTCGCAGAACAACGGCCCTTCTTGAGTCCTTCAAGTGGGACGTTATCAACCATCCACCTTACAGCCCAGACCTGGCGCCAAGTGATTATCACCTCTTCATGCATTTGAAGAAATGGCTCGGGTCACAGCGGTTTGATGACGACGAAGAGCTCAAAGATGCGGTCACAGGCTGGCTCCAGGCACAAGCGGGTGATTTTTATGCAGAAGGAATTTCAAAGCTTGTGAAGAGATAGGATAAGTGCCTCAATCGCTATGGAGACTATGTAGAAAAATAGTGCAAAGATAGAGTTGTAAGATGTATATATTAAAATATTTTTATTTAACTTGGTGTATTTTTTTAAATCAACCGGAGGTTACTTTCTGAACGGCCCTCGTATTTCCATACAGCTTCATTGGCCCAAGTATGAATTCCAGTTTTATATTTACATACTTGCGAAATATCCAGAAGCCATCCAAAGCCAATTTTTCGAATTTCAGCGTTGATCAGCAACATGGTGTGCCGGACTTCGTGGATTCTTAGTCGAACTAGTGATTCAATCCGTCATTGTTCTCTGGTGGTTTTAAGCAACGGTTGAATAAACATTTTTGTTACTAAACAGTACTCAGTTTTGTTAATGACATTTATTCGTTTCACCAATCCTAATACTGGCAACAATTTAATCAAATTATTGGATGTGTAGTGAACAATAACACTGTAAAGCGACTGGTGTGTGGCTGTCCCCTCTAAACACGAAAAGCAGACGAACATTAGAAGTCGGCCACGCATTAGTTTAACCCCTTCGACACACGGACTAGTACCTGCACATGTCTAAGTCCCATTGAAACATATGTCATTATATTACGTTGAGTCTACATGACTACCTACAACGCACTGATGATAGTTGCACTGTTAGCTGAAATCCAGATCTACAATAAAGAAGATAGATGGAATAACGACCGGTGGTGACCTTCTTCTGTAGTAAATCTCATTATGTTCAGACGAGTTGTTCCTTCAGTGGAGAGAAGCAACAGGTTCTCAACAAACGAGGTTGTCCTATATGGATTCCTGATGAAATTCTTCTGTTGAGTTCCCTTGCTAGGGTATGAACTGTGGCATCCTTTAGGTCCCAAGCACAAATACTTCGTTTAATGCCTTCGGTTTTTATGGGTCTCTTTCTTAACAGAGACGAAGGAGCTGTCAGTAATTACTGAAATAACTTATGTTTTGATCTTCAGATGAGACGGTGGAGCGCGTAATGTTGGCAGAAGTAGAATGTGATTGATTTAACGCGAGGCAGCGAAATATTTCGCATGAAACTCGACAGTTATCCGGAAAGAAAACTGTAATAATTGAGACTTGCAAAGCCAGTTCTTGACACATTGGCTGGAGACGTCCCTTTCTAGTCCTTCGATGTTTCTTTCATTGACTGATTGGTTATTCCGACAACCACTGGAGAAATAATCTGAAATGAACGACCCCAGTCAAATATCGAAACTGTTCGTGTCAAAGTAGGAGAAAGTGGCGTTCCAAGTCTCTTCCTAGATGGTGCTCTTATTAGTAAAATTGCAGAAACATTATCTTTTGAAAGTGATTTCTGTTTTAAATTTCGGATTCAATGCGTAAGAAAATATTCACTTCATTTTTCTTCGGGCAGCTATAATTTCGTACTAAATGAATGTGTAGAGTACATCGGGGAAAGATGCTACACGTTTTGATTGTACGTGAAATTAAAGAGGTATATGTGGAAGTATTCAAAACAACATTAAACACATACGATTGACAACATGTTTTCAAACTGAAAACACAGGTACGTGAAAAACCACACTATTTCTGACCGTTAGGATGTTTATATTAAATGTCGGTCTACTAGGCATCTTACCCCGAAGATTGGGTGCAACAATACACAATAAAAAGTCATATTGTAATTTCCCTCTCTCTCTCGAGGTTGGTATTTACTGTTTTTCAGCACAGTCGTTACATGTATCTGCTTACTTCATCTGTGCATGCTTCATGAAGCCATTTTTGACAATAAATGCATCGGATCCAGTCCAATTGCAGTCCATTGGTCGTAGTAGTATATTCTGCACTAATCACAGCCATTGTCTTCAGCTGTCGACGTTCTTTCCTTCGTTGTTTGCTGTCTAATGGTGTTTTTTTCGTGCTATTGCTTTTCTGTAGCGTGGACTTCATGATGTTTTGGTTTTCCATGCTTGTCAACACCACTGCCGAGTTCTACCTTCCTGATGTTCAGATTTTCGATGCTTGTCAACACCATTTTGGTGTTCTACCTTCTTTTTTAAATAGTTGGCTCCAAAACCGGTTCAAATGGTTCAAATGTCTCTAAGCACTATGGGACTTAACATCTGAGGTCATCAGTCCCCTACACGTAGAACTACTTAAACCTAACTAACCTAAGGACATCACACACATCCGTGCCACAGGCAGGATTCGAACCTGCGACCGTAGCAGCAGTGCGGCTCCGCACTGATGCTCCTAGAACCGCTCAGCCACCGGGGCCGGCTCCAAAACCGGTATCAGAGCAACTTCCTGAAATGATTTAGCTGCAATATTTGGATTAGACCTACGTCGTGAATCACTGCTAAATCCAAATTCAGTTGTTTCATTTGCTGCAGTGGCCGGCCGTGGTGGCACCACAGCATGAATATTGCCAAACTGACATACTCCAAGATTTCATTCATGAAAACTCTCGAACTATTTGTAACAGAATCTTCCCATTCTAATTTATTGTTTTTCCCATTTAAAATATAAGCAGGACGCAAAAAATTACTTTCAGCGTTACAACATGCTGTTACGGTAATTGTTTCCCCATTTTCGTGACAGGCCATTTGATTTATCATTGGGGAACGTTTTCCAGCAATAACTGATTCAACCCTGGGGTTCATCTGGAAACCGGATTAATCCATATTAAATATATGACCAGGCTTGTCAATTAAATTATTCTGTAAGAGGACAGTCACTAGCAATTTAAAGTAATTTCAATGTTTTTCCTGTAGAGAGCTCTCACCCTGTAGATGGAAAGTCCCTGGGTCTTCCTCTTCTTTTTCCTAAAGTCTCAAGAATGTCTGTAGCCAATCCCATTCTGCCGTGACAACGTCCTTGTTGAAGTGATGAGCAATGCCATTGGTTTCCAAAATGCCGTCTTCCGCACTCCTTCTCCAGTAGCATGAAATGCAGAAGCCTGCAGCATAAGACAAGTCGTTCCTCCCTTTCTGTACCAAGACAACCTAAAAACACAACACAATATATTTTATTAAAAGTGGTATCATTCTTTGTGCACTCAGCCCTTGTGAGGCAAATTGAGGAGCTACTTAATTGAGAAGTAGCGGCTCCGGTCTCGTAAAGTGGCATACAGCCGGGAGAACGGTGTGCTGACCACGTGCCCCTCCATATCCGCATCCAGTGACGCCTGTGGGCTGAGGATGACACGGCGGCCGGTCAGTACTTTGGGCCTTCCAAGGCCTGTTCGGACGGAGTTGAGTTCAGTTCAGGTATCATCCTTTACGACAATTACCACTGCTGTTAATCATAACGGGTTATTACAATATCTATTTTAACATGAATGTTTAATCTGTTATTATTTCGAGAGATTAAAAGTTAATTAGGTACGTATTACGTTGGTTACAAGTCAAAAGCAAAAGAACTGGTTTTTATAAGTTAGTCACTTTGAGATCGCATTCCTCTTTCTTTGTCGTCATACTACCCTAATCGTCCTTTTAAAGGTCATTATGGTATCACATACGCCTCAAAAGCTCGGAAGCAACTCGTGCCACCAGTTTTCCCAATGTTCAGTTGCTAGTTGGAGGCTTTCTTTACTCCAATGTCCTCTATTTGTCGTTCTTTCATAATGTGCATTATCTTTAAAGAAAAAAATCTATATAAAACTTAATGTGAACGATCGTGATACCCCAAGAAAGTATGGAGTCTTCTCCAGCGTTCGGATTTTTTTTTCGTTTTTTTTTTTTTTTTTTTTTTTTTAAGTCATCAGTTGCCTGACTGATTTGATGCGGCCTGCCACTGATTCATCTCAGCCCCAACCTCTTCATTCAGAGTAGCTCTTCCAACCTACGTCCTCAATTATTATGTATCACAACATCTCAAATGCTTCGACTCTCTTCTGTTCCGGTTTTTCCACAACGTACATTCTCAAAAATTTCTTCCTCAAGTTAAGGTCTATGTTTGATATTGTAGACTTCTCTATGTCAGCAATGCCACTTTTTCCAGTGCTAGTCTGCTTTTGATGTCCTCCTTGCTCCGTCCGTCATTGGTTATATTGCTGCTTAGGTAGAAGAATTCCTTAACTTCGTCTACTTAGTTATCAGTCCTGATGTTAAGTTTCACGCTGTTCTCGTTTCTGTTACTTCCCATTACTTTCGACTTTCTTCGATTTACTATCGGTCCATATACTGTGCTCATTAGAACGTTCATTCCATTCAGCGGATCACGTAATTCTTCTTCACTTTCAGTGAAGAAGAATAGCAGTGTCAGAAGCGCATCCTATCACTGGTATCTTGAATGTTAATCCCACTCCTGAACCTTTCTTTCATTTCCATTACTGCTCCTCCGATGTACGGATTGAACAGCAGGGATGAAAGACTACATCTCTGTTTATACCATTTTAACCCGATCTTGATCGTGCACTCTTGTTATTCCCTCTGGGCTCTTGTACATATTGTATATAACCCGGCTTTCCTTATAGTTTTACCCCAGTTTTTCTCAGTATTTCGAACATCTTGCAACATTTTCATTGTCGAATGCATTTTCTACGTCGACAAATCTTACGAACGTGTCTTGATTTTTCCTTAGTCCTGCTTCCGTTATCAACCGCAACACCAGAATTGCCTTTCTGGTGCCTTTACCTTTTCTGAAACCAAACTGGTCGTCATCTAAAAATGCTCAATTTTCTTATACGTTCTTCTGTACACTATTCTTGCTAGCAGCTTGGATGCTTGAGCAGTCTTCGGAATTGTGTGGATGATATTTTCGCGAAAGTCAAATGATGTATCACCAAAACCATACATTCCACACACCAGCGTGATTGGTAGTTTTGTTGCTACTTCTACCAATGATTTTAGAATTCTGATAGAATGTTACCTATCCCTTCTGCTTTCTTTAAGTCCTCACTCCTGTTTATTCTAAATCGACTCCCAATTCTTCTGTCACATCACACAAATCTTCCCACTGATTGAGGCCTTCAATGCACTCTTTCCACCTATCCGCTCTCTCCTTTGCATTTAACTTGGTATTCCCATTGCACTTTTAACGTTACCACCTTCCTTTCAATTTCGCAGAAGGTTGTATATTTTCCTGTATTAAGAGTCAGTCCTTCCGACAATAATATTTTTTTTCGATTTCTTCACATTTTTCATGCAGCCATTTTGTCTTAACTTCCCTGCATTTCCTATGTATTTCATTCCTCAGCGACTTGTATATCTCTATTCCTGAATTTTCGTTAACATATTTCTACTTCCTTCTTTCATCGATCAACTGAAGGACTGATTCTGTAACCAAAGGTTTATTCGCAGTTACCTTCTTTGTGCCTACGTTTTTCTTTCCAGTTCTGTTATTTTCCTTTCTGAGGTGTCTAGTCCTATTTATCAGTACTGGCTACTAAGATATTCCTTATTGCAGTATCTATGGCCATAGAGAACTTGAAGCGTATTTCGTCATTCCTTAGCACTTCCGTAACCCATTTCTTTGCATACTGAATCTTCTTGCTTAAGCTCACAAACTTCACCCCATCCGTCACCACTACTACATTGTGATCCCACTCTATATCTCCTGGGTAGAACTTACAAACTTTTGTCTCATTTCGGAATCTCTGCCTGTCCACGATGTAATCTAACTGAAATATTCCCGTATCACCCGGCCGTTTCCAAGTATAGCTCCTTCTCTTGTGATTCGCTATTGCTGGATGAAATTTATTACAGGACTCAATTAGTCTTCCTCCTCTCTCATACCTTGACCCAAGCCCATATTCCCCTGTAATGGTTTCCTCTGCTCGTTCCCCTGCAGCTGTATTCCTGAGACTATTATATTTTCATCCCTCTTTACGTGCTTTATTATCCTTTGAATATTCTCATATACTTTCTCTATTTCTATCTTCAGCTTGCGACGTCGGCATATGTACCTGAACGATTGTTGTCGGTGTTGGTTTGCTGTCGATACTGATGAGAACAACCCTCTCACTGAACAGTTCACAGAAACACAAATCCTTGTCTTTTTTCCATTACACTTCAGTGACCCCACTGTATCTGGATTGAGCGCTTGCATTTCCCTTTTCAGGTTTTCTAGATTCCCTACCACATCGAAGCGTCTGACGTTCCACGCCTCGATTCGTGGAAAGCTATCCTTTTGTTGGTTATTCAGTCTTTTTCGCATAGTTACCTCCCCTTTGGCTGTACTCTCCCAGAGAACTGCACGGGGGACTACTTCGGAATCTTTTGCCAATGGAGGGATCATCACGACACGTTTTCAGTTACTGGCCACATGTCCTGTGGATAAACGTTATGTGCCTTGATAAAGCGGTTTCCATTGCCTTCTGTGTCCCCACCCTGTTGATGTTTGCTGATTCTTCCACCTTTAGAGGCAATTTCCCACCACATGGGCATGAGAGAACCCTGAATCTCTGTCCGCTCCTCCGCTTTCTTTGACAAGAGGTAATTTTTATGCCGAAGTGATCAACCGATAGTGCTGATTATTACTCGAAATTTAGGTGGTTGCGGGTGAGATCTACTGTAGAATATCTAATCCAATATGGCAACAAGGTGCATGTAACTACATGAAAAACATAGGTTAAGATGCGCATTAAATGGTAAACACACAGTCATACCTAACGTAGGTGAATAGAAAGCAATGTTATTGTTTAAATATACACCTACAAATATTTTACAACGTAAATCGAAACTTTTACCACAGATTTTAAGCTCAGATTTGCCAAAAATATCTGTTACGACTGCATCCAACACTTCCTATTTGAGGCACTGACGCAAGGCAAGAAATTTCTTATCTGTTACAGGTCACACTGATTGGATCAAATATCAACTTTACGGAATCTGGCTGCTATTTCAGTCACAACCAGCAATAACAAGTAGCAGCCAAATATAGAATTTAACATTCATTACCGTGTGCCATCTCCTGGCCGAATTTCATACTTCTTTCTGTGAACCTTGTGTCATGTTATCGAGTCTAGCTGCTATTTTATTGACAAGTCGCAACTAAAATTCGCAGTTAACGTTCATTACCGTATGCCACCTGTTCGCCGAAGTTCTTACTGCTGTCTTTCAATGTTACACTCTATGCACTCTAGCTGATATTTCAATACAAGTCGCAACTAAAAGTCACAAATAGCAACAAAAAACGCAATTAACAATCGATGCAATTTGTCATTTGTTGACGACGTTCGTACCTCATTCTGAGATCCTTGTATCTCACGGTACTTATGGCCTAAGAAATGAACCAAAAAGTTAATTTTATACTCGGTTTGTGTTAACAGATGGATCTATAGCACAGCCTAAATGTGTAGCGACGAATTTAAACACACTTTTCATGATAAAAGCTAAAATTACATGGTAATTTCAGAAAACATATTAGATAATTGACAACTTCCGATCAATATTTTGACGCGTATTACGCGCATTTACTGCACGTAAAATTCTAACAACTGTATTCCTAAGACGGATACATTTTTCCCTCAGTGAAATACTTAGTTAAGCTTCTGTCTGTCGTTGGGCTACGCTACTGGTCAGTCCGTCATCACAAACAACATATCTGGACTCGTGGAACGGACGGACCAATATGACACTCTATCAAGTCTTTATCAATAACTATAAGGACGAAAATTTTGGAGTATGGTATGGCTTAAACAAGGAGAGAGAATTGAACTTCATTATTCACTCACACTTTCACACTTATTTATCATCCCCTTCAAATCATAAAATGACGTCAATGACACAGTGATGGAATATTCATTTTGCACACTTATGTTATGAATAATGGTTCCTTTTTCTCCATTCAAGGAAGCAGTTAAACTGGGGGAGGTTTCACTCTTTACATAAACGACCTCACTATGTTCATTCATAAACCTAACTTCTGACGAAGACAGTGTAGAGATGCTGCTACGATTTCTACAGTTTTGCTGTCCAAGATATTCCAAACTGTTGCTGTATCGAGTGACTGAAAAAGTGGTTCAGATACCTGTGAACACAACAGTGTGATATAATCTGTATTCTAAACAGGAACATTTACTGTATTTTTTGGCAATTTCATTACTATAAAATTAAAGCCAAAGAAAGAGTAAATGTAAAACATACTTACTACTGACATTTGATGAGATGAAATTTTCTCTGTGGGAAAGCGTACCTTCTGTATACCACGTAACAACTAGGAATAAGCTTTGCGAATATTAACAACACCACATCACGCAATTTCTTGTCAGTTGGATAACTGAAACGTTAATCTTCGGCTGTGAAAAGTAATCGCCTATATATTGGACAACATATTTCTTGGTTATATTGACACGATTCACATCTTATTTGTGACTAATGACATACAATATGGTGATACATCGCAGGCATCGAGTAAATCGCAGAAGTCGCAGAAATCACATTAGAGCAGTGCGGAGAGATACAGTAGCATTGGTGGAGTGCGGAGGGATGCAAGTTGCGAATTTGTTAACGGCGATTCTTTACCGCGACAATTTGCAGTTAAAAGTGGCAGTTAGCAAAAAGTAGCATACACGGAAATCACTGATATCGACAAATCGATGTTTAGCCCATCCCTGCCGCAGACTGACGAATGCTGTCTCTCCTGGCAGAGTGATGCATCGTGGGTAAATACGCATTTCACCCGTATCGCTATCACAGCCCGATACTAAATATGCCGAAACCTGAGGAAAAAGCAGTGGAACGTATTCCAGATGGTTACAAATTTGCAATTCACAATTGCTAAATTGCTAGGATGATTTCAGTTTTTACAATATAACAGCTTTGCACCAATTTGTTAGATGTAGATAATTCAATTTTTATATTGAGTGTTTTGGAAGAGATTGCAGTCAAATGGTTCAAATGGCTCGGAGCACTATGGGACTTAACATCTTAGGTCATCAGTCCCCTAGAACTTAGAACTACTTAAACCTAACTAACCTAAGGACAGCACACAACACCCAGCCATCACGAGGCAGAGAAAATCCCTGACCCCGCCGGGAATCGAACACGGGAACCCGGGCGTGGGAAGCGAGAACGCTACCGCACGACCACGAGATGCGGGCAGATTGCAGTCTTTTAAGGTTCTTGGATGAGGTAGAGTTCGTCACTTATACATACACAATTGCCTGTGTTGTATGCACTTCATAACTCCTTATTCGTCTTGCTCAACATTACCTCAACCCTGGAGGAAAGGAAGTTACTGGCTACTGAAATTTATTTCGCTATGTTTTTGTGACATTTTCCCCCTCAAATGTATTTTAACCATGTGTATCTTTCGGGAGTATTTGGATTGTCTGTGAATGTTTGGATGACACAATACTGCATTAGTTATTGTATTTCTTTTCGTCTTTCACATCAGTTTTCGCGTATGTGTGTGTGTGTGTGTGTGTGTGTGTGTGTGTGTGTGCGTGTGTGTGTATGTATGTCTGTTACTGCGCAATGATGTGACGTGTAAGCCTATGTAGTTTACAGTTTTGATTTGTTAATGTTCAGTGTAACTATTGATTTACTGCGTAGGCTGCTGAATCAGTTTAGAATATTGCGTTGTGTCTTTGCTACATAGTTTCCTTTGCAACAACGCATCATCTAGAGATTTTCAGTACTACATTTGACTTTACATTAGCTTACTGCCAATATACTGGCAATACCAATGTTCGTTTGATACTAAAAATGAGGCGACTTACTACCGATATTTGTAGGACCTCTACTAAGTACACGACTTCTTGCTTTAACCAAATTTCAACGCTGAGGAAACACAAATGTCACTCAGTTGAAGCTGAATTTCAATTGAATTATATCCTTTATAATGAGTAACTGCATCGTTATATATAATTAATATTTATTACTGTAAATTTTTATTGATTTTCTGTTACCTTGTCTACATGAAAAAACTGCAGGTGGTAGCGTTACCGATTGATTCATGAAGCCCTTCAGTACGCTACCAGCATATATATATATATATATATTGAGAATATTTTTTTAAAGTAAAAGATTTTAAAATAATCAAAAAGTGTTAAATAGATGCGATAGCGAAACGCCGCACTGCAGCTTTCCTCTTCTAAGAAAATTTTGTGTCTGTAAAGATGTTAAAACAGATAACAACAATGAAGAGAACGTACCAAATATGTGGATGTGATAACGTGGAAGGGGGCACAGCAATGAAGGATTGTGGGTGGTAGTAGATGCTACGAGAAATGTTGTGGTCAGTGTTGCACTCGCTGAATTTTAGTTTCTCATGGTCAGCGAGAAGAAATTACAGAATGGAGGGTAGCCATCATCTGCGAAAAGACGAGGCTTGGAGTCCAAGAGGAGCGATAAATATAAAAGCAAGTTTCAGAGCACGAAAGAGGGAGTCTATTGAATTTGCATTGTCAGTGCATTTACTAGCAAGACGAAGCATCAGGATTAAAAATCTGAGGACGAGAGAGGAGGGCTGGTCAGTGTCAGGTTCTGGAGAAATTTTTTGATCTGCAGAAGGAAAACGGGCAACGCGCTCAAGTCAGTTGGAGCGAGTAATGAAGATGCACGAAACCTCATTTCGGAGTGGGGAGGGAGGAGGGGTTGGGAGCTGTATGAAAAAGTGTGACAAATGTCTTCATATTATCATTATTCTCGCGAGATAACCAGGAGGTTTCAGGTAAGGTGTTCATCTCTGTGCCTTACAAAATGATAAGTGGACAGAAAATTTATTTACATAGGTTAACGCAATAAGGGTTAACATTCCATCACCAGAGCAATCTTTGGAGGGCAACCAATTACGTACAGCATAATGCATTCAACCATAAACCTTAGAAACGTTATTTAAATTGATTTGTAAGCCAATGATTGAAATACATCAGGAACGTGAAATATACATACTTAAAAAAAAAAGTTTTGCGTCACTCCAGTTCCCAGAACTCCTGAAAATAGACGTTGACTGTGGATTTTGTATCACAGATGCAGTTCCTTTGACTGTTCAGAGATGTCACTAAAGCAGCCCAAAGACGTAAACAATCATTCATGAGGAGCGCCTATTAGACGGAGGGGGTCCGACAGCCGATCAGTTCCAGTCATTCCACCAGGAAGGAGTTACACGACTCTTGTTGAGGACTCTCAACAGGGGACGTGTCCAGGAGTCTTGGAGTGAACCATGCGATTTTGTTCGGACGTGGAGAAGATACAGAGAGACAGGAACTGTCGATGACATGCCTCGCTCAGGCCGCCCAAGGACTGCTATTGCAGTGGATGAGCGCTACCTACGGATTATGGATCGGAGAAACCCTGAGAGCAACGCCACCATGTTGAATAATGCTTTTCGTGCAGCCACAGGACGTCGTGTTACTACTCAAACTGTGCACAATAGGCTGCATGATGCGCAACTTCACTCCCAACGTCCATGGCTAGGTCCATCTTTGAAACCGCGACGCCATGCAGCACGGTACAGTTGGGTCCAACAACATGCCAAATGGACCGCTCACGATTGGCATCAGGTTCTATTCACCAATGAGTGTCGCATATGCCTACAACCAGACAATCGTCGGAGTCTTGTTTGGAGGCAACCCGGCCAGGCTGAACGCCTTAGACACACTGTCCAGCGACTGCAGCAAGAAGGAGGTCCCCTGCGGTTATGGGGTGGCATTATGTGGGGTCGACGTACGCCGCTGGTGGTAATGGAGAGGACCATAACGGGTGTACGATACGTGAATGCCAGTCTCCGACAATAGTGCAACCACATCGGCATGATATTGGCGAGGCATTCGTCTTTGTGGACGACAATTCGCGACCCCATCGAGCACATCTTGTGAATGACTTCCTTCAGGATAACGACATCGCTCGACTAGAGTTGCAAGCATCTTCTCCAGACACGAACCCTATCAAACACGCCTGGAATTGATAGAAAAGGGCTGTTCGTGGACGACGTGACCCACCAACCATTCTCAGGGATGTACGCCGAATCGCCGTTGCGGAGTGGGACAGTCAGGACCGACAGTGCCTTGAACTTGTGGATTAGTATGCTACGACGAATACAGGCATGCAATGTGTGGTTTTCGTGAGAATTAAAAAAGTGCGTATATGGAAATGATGTTTTTGTTGATCTCTGTTCCAACTGTTTGTACAGGTTCCGGAGTTCTCGGAACCGAGATGGTTCAAACTTGTTTTTGATATATATATATGAAATTGGTTGTTGTATCTAACTCTCTGGTAGGTGATTAAATACCTTCTTTTCGTAAATCCACGGAGAGAACAATGTCTGTTAGTTTACCGAATGTAAGTTCTGTCCGCAGGAACTGGTCGTCCCATCGGTACCAACCGAGTGCTGTGTCATCCTCCATCAACGGCGTAATTGCATACGTATAGAGAATCATGTTGCCAGCAAACAGCTCTCTCCGCTGTTGTTAATTCTCCTGATCCGGAGCCGCTACTACTCGGCCAAGTAGGTTCTTAACTGACATCACGAGACTCGCTGCATCCCGTTCGAGTCTTCACACCAAGGAAAAATTCCTCGCAGTGTGGAGAATCGAGTCCAGGTCCTCCACATCTCTGTCAGCCGCGCTGACCACTAGGCTCTTACGTTCACCTAACAAAATAAATTTTTCATGTATAATTTGCGGAGAGAAACTACGTTACTAAGAGAAACGCAAATATTAAGTAGCAAATGTAGAGTGAGACCAAATTCTGAACACTGTTCAGATGAATTTGGGGCACAACACTTTGTAAAGCTGTTGAATATAGCCTATTGAGCCAGTCTTTTGGGGTGTTATTAACAGCAACAACATCTCGAGTCAGTTCGGATGCGTGATCTTTTTTAGTGGAACGTCCGTTGGCATGGCCAGTGTGCCTCGCACTTTGGGATGAACTAATTTCCCTCTCCTTGTGTTTGCAGGTAGGCAGCCGGGCTGTTAGCTACGACGGGCCGTCTGACGTCGCAAGACAGAGAGGCTCCGTCCAGAGAATGGCTCGTCCCGGCCCCCGCGGCGTGATTGCGGCCTCCTGGGGGCGCTGACAGCTTCCGTCCGTATTTACTGCGCCCCAACAAAGGACGCGCCGGCGGCCAGAAATTAATGCCTCCATTATTAACCGCTGTCGGCTTAGGTGGCCCGCGCCGGCGGCAGCTCCACAAGGCATATGAGGCTCCCAACGCCGCCAGTGGACACTTGACCACACAGCAGCGACGGGCCCCAGCCGTCAGTGATACACACACTGTGGGTACACACACACTCACATAGAGAGAGAGAGAGAGAGAGAGACAGACAGACAGAGAGAGAGGGGGGGGGGGAGGGGATAAAGAGAGACAGGAATATGCGTAATATCCTTGAGCAGCATAAAAAACGACCATGTGGGGTGGATACAACAAAAAATGGCTCTGAGCACTATGGAACTTAACAGCTGAGGTCATCAATCCCTTTAGAACTTAGAACTATCTAAACGTAACTAAGGACTTGATTGGCGACTCCATGTTGTCTTGTGCACTACGACCAGATAACAGGTATACTTGAAAAAAGAGACAGCATTGGTCGTATATTTTTTACTATTGCAAAATCGATTTTCTGTCACTGAGTGACCATCTTCAGTGCTATATTGTATAACTTGGGATGCACTGTTGTCACTAAGCTTACGGCAATCACATAGACTCAGTGACAGAAAATCGATTTTGCAATAGTAAAAAATATACGACCAATGCTGTCTCTTTTTTCAAGTAACTAAGGACATCACACTCATCCATGCCCAAGGCAGGATTCGAATCTACGACCGTAGCAGTCGCGCGGTTCCCGTCTGCAGCGCCTAGACCGCTCGGCCACACCGGCCGATACATCAATTGTCTGTTTCCAATGCTATGTTAATCTACAGGTCACTTCGATGTCTCTGGACAAAACGTCTAAGGTTGACATATCACGTCACGGAGAACCTCTTCTGTTAGAGACAAAATGTTCACTGACGCTCCCCAAGCGACGCAAGCGTCCTTTTGCCTCACACGACTGGTAAAATGTGGACTCCGACGTACTTGACACACATTCCAGGTAATGTGATCAAATTACCGTCCTGAAGATGTCCAACAAACGAATTCTCCCAAAAATACAATCAATTCTGTCTTTCCATTCGCTCTTCTCAAATGATTAGTTCTATCAACACGTTACCGATCACGCTATTGCAAACATTGATCGAAAAACGAGCTTGGAAGTTGGTTTGGTGCCCCATATGACATCGCGAAGGCACTGTGCTGCGCGTGAATGCAGTGAGAGTTGCCTATAATCCAGTCATCTGCTCCACGTCAAAGGGACTGCTACGAACTAAGTGCCTGATTCACTTCTAAAATCGCACACCAAGAAACACTCATCTGCTTCTACATATATACTCCGCAAGTCACTGTACGATGCGGAGGGTACCCCATATCACTACCACTCGTTTCATTTCCCGTTGCACTCGCTAATACAGCGAATGAAAAACGACTGCCTACATGTCTTCACATGACACCTAATTTCTCGTATCTTCGTGGTCTTTACTTGATAAGTATGTTGGCGGCAGGAGAATCGTGCTGCAGTGTTTCAAATACCGGTTTTCTAAGTTTTCTCAATAGTGTTCCTCGAAAAGAACGTCGCCTTCCCTCCTCGAGCAGTACTCAAAAATAGGTCGCACTAGCGTCCTGTATGCAGTTTCCTTTGCAGATGAAACACACTTTCCCGAAGCTAAGGTCCACCATTCGCCTTCCCTATCACAGTTCTCGTCTCCTCCTTCGGCGTCATATCGCTTTACAACGTTGCACCCAGATATTTAAACGTCACTGCATAAGCGGCACACTACTAAAGCTTTATCCGAACATTACAGGTTTGTTTCTCCTACTCATCCACACAAACTTCCATTTTTTTACGTTTGGAGCCAGCTGCCACTCATCACACTAACTATAAACTTGGTCTAAGTCATTCTGTATCATACTACAGTAATTCATCTTCGACGCCTTCCCGTGCACCACAGCATCATCAGCAAACAACCGCAGATTCGTGCCCACCTTGTCCGCCAGATCATTTACGTATATCGAAAATAATAAGGTTCCTATCACACTTTCATATGGCACTGCGGGTGATACTTTTGTGTCTAATAAACACTCGTCCTCGAGGATAGTATACTGCCTTCTATTACTGAAGAAGTCTTGGAGGCTCTCACATGTCTGGAAACCTATTCCGTATACTCCTAGCTTCACAAACAGTTTAACAATCTGGAATGGACAACCGTGTCAAATACCTTTTCGGAATCTAGAAAGAAAGAAATCTACCTGTTGTCCTTCACTCATAATTAATGTGAGAAAGGGGCAACCTGAGCATCTCACGAGCGATGCTTTCGAAAACCATGCTGGTTCACGCACATAAGCTTTTCGTTCTCTAGACAATTAATTGTATTCGAACTCAGAATACGTTCTACAATCCTGCTGCAGAGCGATGTTAAGGAATCGCTTGTTATCCAGATTTTCCCTTCAGAACCACTCTATAAATTTACTGATGTAGGTAACCTGCAACACACCTGCTTAGCAGACCCTGCTGTTTCGGTGAAATTTCTTCGTCCGAGGACCAGCAAATACCGAAAGATGCGTATCATCTCCCAAAAGCGCCAGCGATTACTTGTCTAACAAACGTTGTTCTCCATGACTTCCTCTATCATTCCTAGACGTTCGATGCAAAGACATGGGAACACACTGTATACAGGGTGTCCAAGGACGAATGGTGAATGTTCAGGGACGTGACACGAAGGTTGATTTGAAACAAAAAGTTTCTTGGGTATATGTTATATTCCGAATGGTTTCCGACGTAGAGCGCATTTAATCTGTATTTGTCTTTCCGCTAAAGGTGCGCATGTACCTGTCTCAACCAACCAACCTCTTGGACGTTGTTTTATTGTAGCCCAACGTACCCCGTTGTTTTCAACCGCTTTGAATGTAGTGCCCTCTGCCATTCAATTATCCCGCTGAACGCGCAGTTGTGCGCGGTAGTTTGTGAGTGAAGTAGTGTAAGGGACTGAGAGAGAAGCATCGGCTAAGTGTGTTTCTACAAGGGACTAAGAGAGAAGCATCAGCTAAGTGTGTTTCTACAAGGGACTGAGAGAGAAGCATAGGCTAACTGTATTTCTACACGCGCTACCATGCCACGCATCTGCACGAATGAGAGCTCCGCGGATATGGAGATTGTTTACGGCTTCTGCGGTGGTAGTGCTGCCGCTGCTGCTGTCGAAGAACATCGTCGACGATTTCCAATAGGTTGAATTTCGGAAAGTAGCATGTTTACCCGTGCTTTGAGCAAATTGCCCGAGAAAGGTATTCTTCCAAGTTCCATTTGGCTTCTGATCTTGTAGTTGAGCAACATGTGTAGCGTAGTCTTACTATCAGCACACGCCGACTTTCGAACACGTGTATGGCAAGCATTACAGGCGAAAAATTTGCAATACTGCATGTCCAGAGTCTTGACATCAGTAACAATGCCACACGTTTACATTTTGTAAATGGTTAAATGACAATCGTCATTTTCTTCCATTAAGACCATTCAAGACGAATGGAATCAACACATGTAATAATCATCGATGGTCGCAGGACAATCGAAACGCTGCAGTTGAAACCAACTTCCAAGTTCGTTTTTTGGATCCATGTTTGCAACAGCGTGAACGGTAACGTGTTGAAAGAACTAATCATTTGAGAAGAGCGTATGGTGAGACAGTGTTGCTTGTATTTTTCGTAAAATTCGCTTGTTGGACGCCTTCAGGACGGTGATTTGGCCACATTACATGGAATGTGCGCCACGTATGACGTAGCCTTCTAACATTTCACCAGTCGTGAGAGGGTACATCTCAACTACACTTACCGCGGTCTCTTGTTTGGTCCTGGCAGTACCTTAACTGGCCACCAAGAATAACCTTTTTGTGACTTCTGAAATTTTCTCGGCGTATTTCTTCTTCCAGTAATTTTCTGGT
The DNA here is from genome assembly GCF_023864345.2 of Schistocerca serialis cubense. Lineage (NCBI taxonomy): Eukaryota > Metazoa > Arthropoda > Insecta > Orthoptera > Acrididae > Schistocerca > Schistocerca serialis. Next base: position 644,323,362 of record NC_064638.1, on the reverse strand, counting down.
TTGCAGTCGGATCCCATCAACATTCTGCCACGATATTTCGGCCCAGGACGTTCGTCTATCTCACGAGAGTAGACGAAGTACTGAAGAGACCTAATGCAGTCATGGTATTTGTAGCGAATTCCGTGCACGCGATTCATACTGGCGGTTTAGGAGGTTAGATGCGCGGGGCAGCCAAGTTGTGTGTTCTGCCCTCAGTGGTGAAGGAAGAACAAACTAATCGCTGAGTATCGACTGAACATGTCGATTCCGATGTAATCGCATAATTTTAATAATTGGATTCCAATTTTTATACAGCTGAAAGCCGTTATCACGATTCATTAAATTATCAGGAAGACGTATTTCCACGGATTCCTTAATCACAGAGTCCCAGAACCTAAAAACCCGTGCTACAATTTTGGTGTTATTCAATGACATTAAACTAATCTCACCAGGACTGATAGATAATAATGCAATTTCACTTACTAAGCGTTCGCAGTATAATAGGAAGAATACATTACTAAAGTTGTACAGTACTGCCCATTAAAATACACCACGAAGATGACATGCTACAGACGCGAAATTTAACCGACAGGTAGAAGATGCTGTGATATCTAAATGATTGGCTTTTCAGAGCATTCACATAAGGTTGGCGCCGGTGGCGACACATACAACGTGCTGACATGAGGAAAGTTCCCAACCGATTTCTCATACGCAAACAGCAGTTGACCGGCGTTGTCTGGTGAAACGTTGTTGTGATGCGTCGTGTAAGGAGGAGAAATGCGCACAATCACGTTGCCGACTTTGATAAGGGTCGTATTGTAGCCTATCGCGATTGCGGTTTACCGTATTGCGACATTGCTGCTAGCGTTGGTCGAGATCCAATGACTGTTAGCCGAATATGGAATCGGTGGGTTCAGGAGGGTAATACGGAAAGCCGTGCTGGATTCCAACGGCCTCGTATCACTAGCAGTCGAGATGACAGACATCTTATCCGCATGGCAGTAACGGATCGTGCAGCCACGTCTCGATCCTTGAGTCAACAAATGGGGACGTTTGCAAGACAACAACCATCTGCACGAACAGTTCGACGACGTTTGCAGCAGCATGGACTATCAGCTCGGAGACCATGGCTGCGGTTATCCTTGACGCTGCATCACAGACAGGAGCGCCTGCGATGGTGTACTCAACGACGAACCTGGGAGCACGAATGGCAAAACGTCATTTTTTCGGATGATTCCAGGTTCTGTTTACAGCATCATGATGGTCGCATCCGTATTTGGCGACATCGCGGTGAACGCACATTAGAAAGTGTATTCGTCATCGCCATACTGGCCTATCACCCGGCGTGGTGGTATGGGCTGCCATTTTTTACTCGTCTGGGTCACCTCTTGTTCGCATTGACGGCATTTTGAACAGTGGACACTACATTTCAGATGTGTTACGACCCGTGGCTCTACCCTTCATTCGAAGCCTGCGAAACCCTTCATTTCAGCAGGATAATGCACGACCGCATGTTGCAGGTCCTGTACGGGCCTTTCTGGATACAGAAAATGTTCGACTGCTGCCCTGGCCAGCACATTCTCCAGATCTCTCACCAATTGCAACGTCTTGTCAATGGTGGCCGAGCAACTGCCGCGCCACAATACGCCAGTCACTACTCTTGATGAACTGTGGTACCGTGTTGAAGCTGCATGGGCAGCTGTACCTGTACACGCCATCCAAGCTCTGTTTGACTCAATGCCCAGGCGTATCAAGGCCGTTATTACGGCCAGAGGCGGTTGTTCTGGGTACTGATTTCTGAGAATCTATGCACCCAAATTGCGTGAAAATGTAATCACATGTCAGTTGTAGTATAATACATTTGTCCAAGGAGTACCCGTTTATCATCTGCATTTCTTCTTGGTGTAGCAATTTTAATGGCCAGTAGTGTGTTATTGGAGTGCATAGTTTCATTGCGATATGTTCTAATAAAAGTTTCTCGGGCTTCCAGCCACGTCAAGTCGTTAACCACTTGACCAGATGTTTTAAATGGGCGAGAGATCTGGAAAAGTTGCTGGCGAGAGCGACAGTCGAATCTCCTCTGTACCAAGCTAGACCAGAACAACACAGGCATCTTGTAGCCTTGTGATATCGCGTTGATAGATACGACCACGGAGACCTCTGACAACAGTCGTATGCTCTAAATACACTGTCTAGTCACAGTGGTGGCACGGGGGGGGGGGGGGGGGGGATGGGGGGGGGCAAGTGGCAAATAGTGCAGTCGTTGTCGTAACGCAGAAACAGAACGATTTGTCTCATGTCCAAGAGGGCATGGTCGTAGGCTTTCGCGCCAAGGCATTTCAGAAACGGCTAAGTTCGTAAGCTGTCCACATGCCACCGTGGTGAAAGCATAACGCGCATAGCAAAATGCCTCTATTCAAAACCGGTGCACAGGTAAGTGTGGTGCACCACGAACTGCAGATGGCAGGTATGAACGACGACTGAGGAGATGTTTCTGCGCGAATAGACGTGAACGATTGAGAAAATTATCGCCCAGATTAACTAAGGGGATACCAACAGTGTCTCCTCAGTGACCGTTGAACGGTAGTTGGTGTAGATGGTCCTCCACAGCAAGCACCTGATTCGTACACACACGGTGACTGCAGCTCATGGCTGACGAAGGCTTGGATTTGCACAGTCGTACGTCAACTGAACGCCCATTGATTGGTGATAGGTGCCCTTTACAGATAACATTTTACGCTGCATCGAACAGATGGCCAGTGGTGTGTACGGCCGTGGAACTATTTTCACAATGCTCCAGGCCGGAAGAGGCAGCGCTATGTTCTAGGGAATGCTTTTGTTGCATTCGCTTAATGATCTCGTCATTCTGGAAGGCAGATGTATGCATGGATCCTCGGGGACCATGTCCGCCACTACACGCAGTTTGTTTTTCCTCTGCATTATAGCATCAAAATGGTTCAAATGGCTCTAAGTACTATGGGACTTAATATCTGAGGTCATCAGTCCCCTAGACTTAGCACTACTTATACCCAACTAACCTAAGGACAACACACACATCCATGTCCGAGGCAGGATTCGAAGTTGCGACAGTAGCAGCCGCGTGGTTCCGTACTGATGCGCCTAGAACTGCTCGTCCACAGCGGCCGGCACAATAGCATCTACCAGCAGAACAGTGCAACAGACCACACACCTTGCAGTGTACGTGCATGGTTAGAGAGCACCAGACTCCCTGGACTTAAACCGGGCTGTTTAAGCATGGATCCTCAGCCTTGAAACCTAGCACTGCTGAGCACCGTATTGGAGTCGGCACGACACGACAGCCCTTTTTGTTCCTCCCGCAACCTCAATGAACCTTTTCCTGTAGTTCTACGCAGCAATAGGTGGTTACTGAGGCATTTGACAAGTGGTCACATTAATGTGATTCGACCGAGTCTAACGCTTGCGGTCGAAATCACCGCCTGTACGAATGAAAGCCGATTGTGTTGCTGACGCATACGGCACCCCAGTAGCATCACTCTAGACGCTGGACTCGTATGACTGATTAAATCTGAGACAGTTCAATCTCGTCAGAGCCTCCACACACACACACACACACACACACACACACACAGGGACATGTTCACGTTGATGCACTTTGCAGAAACTTGTCTCGTGTGAGAAGACGGTGTGGTACCACTCATGTGGTCAATGATTTAGTTGGGAACACCATTACCTGAGAACACCTCTGCTGCTGCGTCAAAAAATGCTGCAGAAACGTTAGCTGTGCTGACAGGGTGCGATGCTCTATACGACGTCGAAGTTGATCCTTCTTTAATTTTGTACATCGTTTATTTTTCGATTCCAGTGACAGATTTAAATCTTCTCTCTCAAACATGTAGAGAGTTGCACCTTAACGTTGAATTTCCCTAAGTAAATGTAATGTAGTGTTGCAGTAAATTAAATTAGAAGAGTTATTTTAGTAACGGTGCAGGTTTGTAGAAACTTCAAAGACCTCTTTCAGTTGCCGACATTGACACAACCCCCGTATGATAAACAGCGCTACTCACCAAGAAGACGCTACGGCAGCCCATCGCTTCACACATCATTTCAGCAGCAAGCCATCTTGCAGATTGGTATCCACACGGATTGTAACACTTGCGCGCCATACAATGAGACCAAGCAGAAAAATATTCACTTAAATATAACAGTCACACCCCTTTGGAATTAATTTTAGTTGCTTCACATTGTATCACTTTTTCAATTGTATTATTTTATACCCATTATAGTTCTGTACATCCATTGTTTTACACATTTAATATCTTAGAACACCTAATACAATTTTTGTTACTTTACTAATACCAGATTTAAAATTTTAGTGTTTCGTAAATTTTACAGTTTGCACTGCCATTGTTCTAAACTCTTAATACTTCAACAATAATTTCTTACATTGCTTTACTTTTCACAATTTTCGCGTAAGACGCTTTCCTTTTACAGAAGTTACGCCCATGACATCCATTTGTGCCTTCTTTACCCTCTCCCAAAATACCTCGGCCAGCTATTTTGCACTTTCCCTCTCCTCCCCTCTCACACTCCCCTCCATCCCCTCAACGAGTTACTGCTTTAAATTACAATCCACAGTTGCATACCATGGTATCCTGACTTGTAGTTTCGATACAGTCATGACTGGTTGTTGACTACATTGGTAAGTTCAACAATTGACTGCAATACGTTTCTACTTTTTGTAAAATAATAGACAGTACATAGTTTTACTTTGTTTCTAGAGGTGCAGAAGATCCAGGGAAGTCGAAACTAATCGCACACCAAACAAATGATGGAATAGGACGTATAAAACAACTTTTAGTATCAATACACTTGCGGAAATTCCTCGAGACTAGTACGGTGCCATTAATGAGTCCATCTTAGTTGCTCTTCTCAACGCCATGTTTCCCTGCTCTCACACTGTTGCAAGCAAATCTTAAAATAAGTGTCCTATAACTATACGATCCACTTACCAGATATTTTAACGAAATTAATGGATTACGTCTTTGTCACCCTTTGTTAGCTAATATAACGTAGATAATATTCATTGAATAATACACGGAAGAGCCATGGAAACTGGAACACCTGCCTAGTATCGTGTAGGGTCCCCGCTATCACGCAGAAATGCCGCAACACGACGTGGCATGTACTCGACTAATGTCTCAAGTAGTGCTGGAGGGAACTGACACCTTGAATCCTGGACAGCTGTCCACAACTCCGTAAGAGTACGAGTCGGTGAAGATCTCCTCAATAACGTTCATGTCCGGGGAGTTTGGTGACAAGCGGAAGTGTTCAAACTGAAAAGAATGTTCCTGGAGCCACTCTGTAGCAATTATTGAGTGTGAGATGTCTCATTGTCCTGCTGGAATTGCCCAAGTCTGTCGGAATGCACAATGGACATGAATGGATGCAGGTGATCGGATAGGATGCTTAAGTACGTGTCAACTGTCAGAGTCGTATCGAGAGGTATCAGGAGTCCCACATCACTCCAGCTGCACATGCCCCACACCATTACACAGCCTCCACCAGCTTGAACAGTCCGGTGCTCACAAGCAGGGTCCATGGATTAATGAGGTTGTCTCCATACTCGTACACGTCCATCCACAGGATACAATTTGAAACGAAACTCGGCCGACCAGGAGACATGTTTCCAGTCATTAACAGTCCAATGTCGGTGTTGACGGGCCCAGGCGTGGCTTAAGCTTTGCGTCGCCCAGTCGTCAAGGGCACACGAATGAGCCTTTGGCTCCGCAAGCCCATGTCGATGGTTTGCTGGCTGACACATGTTGATGGCTCAACATTGAATTCTGCAGCAATTTGTGGCAGGATTGCACTTCTGTCACGTTGAACGATTCTCTTCTGTCGTCCTTGGTCCCGTTCTAGCAGCATCCTTTTCCGGCCGCAGCGATGTCGGAGATTTGATATTTTACCGGATTCCTGATATTCACGGTATACCCGTGAAATGGTCGTACGGGAAAATCCCCACTTCATCGCGACCTCGGAAATGCTGTGTCCCCTCGATCGTGCACCAACCATAACCACGTTCAGACTCCCTTAACTCTTGATAACGTGCCATTGTAGTAGCAGTACCCTATCTAATAACTGCGCCAGACACTTGTTGTCAGCCCGCATCTCGTGGTCGTGCGGTAGCGTTCTCGCTTCCCACGCCCGGGTTCCCGGGTTCGATTCCCGGCGGGGTCAGGGATTTTCTCTGCCTCGTGATGGCTGGGTGTTGTGTGCTGTCCTTAGGTTAGTTAGGTTTAAGTAGTTCTAAGTTCTAGGGGACTTATGACCACAGCAGTTGAGTCCCATAGTGCTCAGAGCCGTTTTGAACCATTTGAACTTGTTGTCAAATACAGGCCTTGCCGACCGCAGCGCCGTATTCTGCATGTTTACCTATCTCTGTACCTGACTACGCCTGTCTATACCAGTTTCTTTGGCATTTCAGTATATCTTGAGTTCAAATGATTCAAATGGCTCTGAGCACTATGGGACTTACCATCTGAGGTCATCAGTCCCCTAGAACTTAGAACTACATGAACGTAACTAACCTGAGATCAAAAACATACATGCCCGAGGCAGGATTCGAACCTGCGACGGTAACGGTTGCGCGCTTCCAGACTGAAGCGCCTATAACCGCTCGGCCTCAACGGCCGTCATATCTTGAGTTGCAGCGATGTGTACACCTATGACATTTTAACAGTGTTGCACCTGATAACGCGGCTTTAGACCATGAAATCGGTTCTGCCTGAAAAAAAAAGGTTCTAGCAGCTGTAAGCGGATTTATTTTTAACGTCATTAATGACTTCGTTTTTGTTTGAGTATAAGTGAATCTTTATGCCCTATTTGAAGATCTTGCTTTACTTTTTATATGGTTCAGCTCTGCAGTACACTATCTTTGGACCCTATCATTGATAAACTTGTCATAGAGGGCCCACGAAGGCGAGAGGTGCACTTAAATTAACAACAAATGAACATGTGTTATGTAGGTTTTTTGGTGATTATAACAAAATATGAGTGCTTGCTTCTTTTCCTGCATTTGTCATTAGCATTTGGGTTTTTATTTTGCAAACCAATCGTATTTTTTGCTTGCTTTTGGGTGAACTGATTCAAGAACTGGAGGGAACTTTTACTTATCAGACTCCTTGTGCATTGGCGTCTCATTTATCGCTCACAGAGACCAACTTCCGGTTCTTTCCCTAACCTCTGATAAAGATGTACAAGGGATTTCATGTAATGTATACAACATCTTGGGGAGGTTCCTTCGCTGTGAGCTCGTTTGAAGCTTATTTTCTCCGGCCGGCTGTATTCTTCTTGAATAAATCAAGCAATCGCGCTCCGAATGAGGCCACAGAAGTTTGTGCATCGGTTTTCCATACGTTAGGCGTTTAATGGCGCTCTTCTGAGCTAGCTGCCAGTCCCTCATTTATGTTGCGAACAGCAGTTGCGAAGGATTAGGCTGTTCTGGAGGATATATCCATAATGTCACAGCTCAGAGCATACTGACACAAAAAGGTGTGATAACTCTTGACGGAACAGGATTGGGTAAGTAGGTCGACTAATTCCATTGTTAAGGGGGACGTAAAAAGTTGTGAGAACGACGTAGTATCCCCTATAGATATCGAGGCGTTTAGCAGCTTGTGTCGTAGTAGAACTACAGTGCCGTACATTGTGACCGTTGACTATGGACTCTGTTGACTCGTGGTTTTGCTGTTATCGAATGCAAAGGGCGGTCCAAACACTTGAAAACTTGCAGACCGCTACAAAATTCCTCTGGGTTATCTCACCGTGAATAAATCGGCGAAAGTGGTAACGGTTGCTGCGTAAATGGACATGTACGACGTTTCTATCAGTATATTGATAGGTTCATTGAAATTTAGGCCCTAATTGTTTAGAATATAAAGCGTGGTAGTGGTTCTCAAACGTTCGGTCGAGTTTTGGCCTTGAGGCTGTTCAATTCCGGACTGAAAGTCTGATGTGTTTCTTCCCTAATAAAAGAAGTACGGGAGAAACAATTTTATTTTTCTCTGTATTATTAATAGTGTCTAGTGTAACCAGATTTGCGTCCTTATTGCCAAACGATGAGAGAGAAAGGGGGATACAACTCCTGTTTTGTTTATGAGGAACGTGATATTAGAAATCACCCTATTAGAAATCACCCCCTGACTGTCCGCCCCGGTAGCTGAGTAGTCAGCGTGACAGACTGTCAATCCTAAGGGCCCGGGTTCGATTCCCGGCTGGGTCGGAAATTTTCTCCGCTCAGGGACTGGGTGTTGTGTTGTCCTAATCATCATCATTTCATCCCCATCGACGCGCAGGTCGCCGAAGTGGCGTCAAATCGAAAGACCTGCACCAGGCGAACGGTCTACCCGACGGGAGGCCCTAGCCACACGACATTTACCCCCTGACTTAGAAAGGCGTACGCTAAAATAAAATAAAATGTAATAAAATAAAAGAAACTGACACAAACCTAACGTAAAATTATAAACCTCACCCTGACTTAAAAAACTGTACTATGCTAAAACAAAATAAAAGGAAAGGAACAGCTTTACAAAAAGGAAAAAAAAGGAGCAGTGCTAATCCTAGCTCTGGCGATAAATAAGACAGTCTACCAATAATAAGTAGGTATGAGGGCAGACTAATATTGTAAACGAAGGTTACACCTCACTGAGTCAATGAAGACCCGTCACGCGACATGTAAGCATAATACTAACACTTCCACTAGTACTACTACTAATACGTTGACAGGAGTTTTACTCGTCCGTGGCCCAATTTTGCTAAGGATAGTAGACATGAAAGAATCTATCAGATTAACAACAAAACGACATAATTCATTTAGCTAGCCAATTACACACTTATGGGTCGGTATTAAAAGGATTAGATAGATAGTAGGTCGTTGCCTATATAATCAGAACCATGCAAGAATTTGAAGTAATTTAGAGAATTTAGTTGCAACATGGCACACAGCCTTTATACACTTCTCGAAAATAAAGTTTCGCGCATTTATTCCTCGTGGTCCAGTTTAACCTTTAACATACGAAGCCCATGCCGTCAATGTCGTATACTAACCTGGGACCTTCTGGTGACCCTATATTCTTTTCTTAATTTCTCAAAGTAGTAGCAATGTACATTACTCAGATTAGGTTCTCTGGATGTGTAAAGAACAGTAAAATTAAATAGGTATTGCTGCCGTTTTCCTTTATCGTCAAACCTGATAAATTGAAGAATATGTGCAAATAGATCCCGTGCATGGTACCAGTAAAAGATGTACGACGAACATTTTTGTCTACTCTCCACATTTCATAAAATTGATTTTTTCAGCAGCGAAAAGCTCCAGAAAAGAGTAGCACACCAAACAACGCTCTCAGTTTGGTAGAATCTACGTGTGTCGAAATTCTGATTCTGTTCAGAGTAACATTTCATTGCCATACATATGAGGCTACAACATTGGGGAAAGTGCATATACACTCATGCTCATAAATTAAGGAGAATTGCAGAATGTGGTGTCACACAACGTGGCACCACCCAAAAATGGCGCTAATAGCATAGGCACGTAGGGAACACACACGACACTGATCTGTAAGTCCACAGTATTGGTGATAAGTTGAGAAAACAGTCCCGAAACACATGTGCTACGAAACGCCACTGTTTCCTGCGCATATACCCTGACATCAGTAGGGATATGATCACCATGCACATGTACACAGGCCGCACAACGGTTTGACATACTCTGGATCAGGTGATCGAGCAGCTGCTGGGGTATAGCCTCCCATTCTTGCACCAGTGCTTGTCGGAGCTCCTGAACTGTCGTAGGGGTTTGAAGACGTGCAGCGATACGCCGACTGACAATGAGAGCATTCCAGACGTGCTAGATGGGATTTAGGTCTGGAGAACAGGCAGGCTACTCCATTCACCTGATATCTTATGTTTCAAGGTATTCCTCCATGGTGGCAGCTCGATAGGGCCGTGCGTCATCATCCATTACGAGGAAGGTGGGACCCACTGCACCCTTGAAAAGAGGACATATTGTGCAAACTGACGTCCCAATACACCTGACCTGTTACAGTTCCTCTGTCAAAGACATGCAGGGGTGTACGTGCACCTTCAAACCACGACTTCCGTACAGGTCCCTTTCATGGACGTGAAGGGGTTGGTATCTGGTTCATGGTTCATACCGGATGAAAACCTGGCGAGAACATAACCCGGGACCACTGTTCCAATGACCATGTACTGTGTTCTGGACACCAGGCTTTACTGGCCTTCCAGTGACCTTGCACGTTTCTGGGCGAATAAACCACGTCTGTTCAGTCGTCTGTAGACTGTGTGTCTGGAGACAACTGTTCCACTGGCTGCAGTAAGGTCCCGACCACGGCTACTTCAATACTCCGTGGCCATCTGCGGGCGCTGATGGTGAGATATCGGTCTTCCTGTGGTGTTGCACACTGTGGACGTCCCGTAATGTAGCGCCCTGACACGTTTCCTGTCTGTTGGAATCTTTGCCATAATCTTGAGATCACACTTTGTGGCACACGGACGGCCCGTGTACGACCTGCTGTGTTTGACCAGCCTCCAGTCGCCCTAGTATTCTGCCCTCATAACGTCATCAATATGTTTTCTTTGAGCCATTTTCAACACGCAGTCACCATTAGTACGTCTGAAAATGTCTGCACACTTACTCACTGCACCGTACTCTGACAAGCACCAACACATCTCTGCGTATGTGGACTGCTGCCAGCGCCACCGTGCGACGACCGCAGGTCAAATGCACCGCATGGTCATACCCGAGGTGATTTAAACCCGAAAAAGGCCCACCAGAGCGTTTTTTCACCATGTATCAGCATTATCCATAATTTATGAGCATGAGTGTAGTATCTATAGTGCGGTCATCAAAGAACATTTTGAAAACATTGGACATTGTGGGTGCATGGTCACTTGCGTACGTTGGCTCAGAGGATTATTTGACAATGTTACACTGAAGACGGCGAATCGCCAGCGACACTCAGTTCGTATGTTCGTACGGACTTTGGAATAAACTCCCCTGCTACATCGCAATCCCCATCAGAAATTTCGCTGCCAGTGTGACTTCTTTCTGATTTCCCTTCAAGGCTATCTTACGATTCGGGTGCATCTTTTTCTGGAATCAAGTGCCCATCAGGTTTGCTCAAGACATCTTCCCGGTCACTGGGATCGCATTCATGTAGCATCTGAAAAGTATAGTTGCCTGAGAAAAGCTTCTGGCCATATCTGAAAATTTATAATGTTCACATTATGAATAAGAAACAATAAATAAATCAATCGAAATTTGTAACGTATTATAATAAGCGTGATCGTGCCATGATCCAAGGTGTATATTTTTATGTTTTTTAATCAAACGCATCATATTTATATACACATAGTTATAAACACTGATGCAAATGAAGGATAAACTGGTTCTTACGTTTCAGCAGTATCACCAAAACTCTCAATGGGGACCGTAGAGCGTCCCGCTTGGTATATTAATCGTTAAGAGGACCTGCACTTCGATGACACACCTAACTATACAGGAGTGCAATCCAATCACAAAAAGGCTCCGGAGTAATTTGCGAAAGCAGAACTCTGAGAAGAGGAACTCTGAAGCAGTCAGGACGCTGGAAAAAAAGCAACATACAATACACGTGATTAGAAAAAAAATTCCCTCTTCACCAATTTTGTACAAATTTTCTCTAGTGTAAACAATAATATCCATACAATAACTGGAAAGCTTCATCATAGGTTTAAGAGTAGTCGAATCATAGCTGATAAGGAAAAGCTGAACGAAGCGAAAAAGAGCGTAAAGAGAGCAATGAGAGAAGCATTCAACGAATTCGAACATAAAACATTGGCAAACAATCTAAACAAGAACCCTAAAAAGTTTTGGTCATATGTAAAATCGGTAAGCGGATCTAAATCCCCTATTCAGTCACTCGTTGACCACGATGGCACTGAAACAGAGGACGACCGAAGAAAGGCAGAAATACTGAATTCAGTGTTCCGAAACTGTTTCACTGCGGAAAATCGTAACACGGTCCCTGACTTCAGCCGTCGCACGGACGCCAAAATGGAAAATATTGAAATAAACGATATCGGAATTGAAAAACAACTGCTATCACTTAGTAGCGGAAAAGCGTCCGGACCAGACGAGATACCCTTAAGATTCTACAGTGATTATGCTAAAGAACTTGCCCCCTTTCTATCAGCAATTTATCGTAGATCGCTGGAAGAACGTAAAGTACCTAGCGACTGGAAGAAAGCGCAGGTCGTTCCCATTTTCAAGAAGGGTCATAAATCAGATGCGAATAATTATAGGCCTATTTCGCTTACGTCAATCTGTTGTAGAATAATGGAACATGTTTTGTGTTCTCGTATTATGATGTTCTTAGATAATACAAATCTCCTTCATCATAACCAACATGGATTCCGCAAACAGAGATCATGTGAAACTCAGCTCGCCCTATTTGCCCAAGAAATTCACAGTGCCGTAGACACTGGCGAGCAGATTGATGCCGTATTCCTGGACTTCAGGAAGGCATTTGATACGGTTCCGCACTTACGTTTAGTGAAAAACATACGAGCTTACGGAATATCTGACCAGGTTTGTGATTGGATTCAGGATTTCCTAGAAGAAAGAACACAACATGTCATTCTTAACGGTTCAAAATCTGCAGATGTAGAGGTAATTTCGGGAGTACCGCAGGGAAGCGTGATAGGACCTTTATTGTTTACAATATACATAAATGACTTAGTTGACAACATCGGTAGCTCCGTGAGGCTATTTGCAGATGACACGGTTGTCTACAAGAAAGTAGCAACATCAGAAGACTCGTACGTACTCCAGGAGGACCTGCAGAGGATTAATGCATGGTGCGACAGCTGGCAGCTTTCCCTAAACGTAGATAAATGTAATATAATGCGCATACATAGGGGCAGAAATCCATTCCAGTACGATTATGCCATAGGTGGTAAATCATTGGAAGCGGTAACGACCGTAAAATACTTAGGAGTTACTATCCGGAGCGATCTGAAGTGGAATGATCACATAAAACAAATAGTGGGAAAAGCAGGCGCCAGGTTGAGATTCATAGGAAGAATTCTAAGAAAATGTGACTCATCGACGAAAGAAGTAGCTTACAAAACGCTTGTTCGTCCGATTCTTGAGTATTGCTCATCAGTATGGGACCCTTACCAGGTTGGATTAATAGAAGAGATAGACATGATCCAGCGAAAAGTAGCGCGATTCGTCATGGGGACATTTAGTCAGCGCGAGAGCGTTACGGAGATGCTGAACAAGCTCCAGTGGCGGACACTTCAAGAAAGGCGTTACGCAATACGGAGAGGTTTATTATCGAAATTACGAGAGAGCACATTCCGGGAAGAGATGGGCAACATATTACTACCGCCCACATATATCTCGCGTAATGATCACAACGAAAAGATCCGAGAAATTAGAGCAAATACGGAGACTTACAAGCAGTCGTTCTTCCCACGCACAATTCGTGAATGGAACAGGGAAGGGGGGATCAGATAGTGGTACAATAAGTACCCTCCGCCACACACCGTAAGGTGGCTCGCGGAGTATAGATGTAGATGTAGATGTAGAAATAAAGCTGGGAACTTATCTGACGAACGCGCACAAAAAGAGAGAACTATTGGGCTATAAGGGGAATTGGTAAGCGAAAAAAAACTAATAATGAAACAAAAGCGGTGGTTAGCGTTGCTGCTTCTAGATCGCAGGGCCTGTGTTCGATTCCCGACTGTGTCACAGATTTTCTTCACTCGGGAACGGGGTTTTTATGTTGTCTTCATCATTTCATACCATCATTATCGATGACCAAGCCGCCGAAGTGGCGTCCGTACAACCGCAGACAGGGCCTCCCGCCCACTAATGCCATACATCTCATGCCAGATTTTCAGTTTATTTTTATTGTGCGTGCTGCGACGTTTTTGCTGTGTAGCCATTCTTAGGTAAAACGTTTACCCTGCTAACTACGTATGGTTTGAGATGCATTTTCATGGACAGCCTGTGGATGGCCGGGCTTGAAAGCTGTAGTCATGATATTCGTCTGAAACTCAAACAGTAGCTTGTGTTCTGTTTTTTGCACAATAATATCCCATCTGCTTCTCTATCAGCATACCTTCTTAATGAGTGAGATGTTGAGTTCAGTGAAGTACTGTGATGTAATGTTCTACATAAAAAAGTAAGTTGCGGAATGACGAAGGTGTTTTATTCTATTTACTTGTTTCACATATTTTTACCAGATTACTACTTGAAATCAAAGGTTAGCACAGCGGTATGATGTATCAGTATGTACTTCACTTCCTGGTGGGGCTAAACTGATCGGGCCCAACAAAACAGTTCTTCGTACAGTGATGGTATGGCAGTTCAGACGTAGAGTGATGTTTCGACTTGTTCAGAGTTGTTGCTACAACAATAACCAGCAACAAGGATAGTGTGGCCACAACGTGGTCGTGTCTGCACGGACTTCTCAGAACACACAGTTTCTTTAACATTGTTGATTCGATGCTAGATCATGTCAGCGATCTTTCTGCGTCAGCCGTTCTATGACACGCGCTTCGAGTTGGACTGACGACGCTGTGTGCCATTGCTTCCATATCTGTTGTGTAGAAACCAGAAACGGATCATGGTCCTATAGGGCTCACATGTTAATGGGTCGATGAAAAATAATCCTATATTTTACTGGTATTTGCTCTGTTAATTACGTTGTCGAAAATTATCTTAAAATGAAACACGTAATGTAATTTCGTGACAGGGACATTTTAAACTGTTCAAGCGCAAGTTTTAAAATATTTTTCTCACCAAGAGAGAGACACTTGGCACTACCCTAAGGAAATTTTTTTCCAAGTCAACTAACTGTGCCGATATATCCACTGAGTATTGTGAACTTCCATTAATCTTGGCATAAAAATTGGAAAACAATCTAATAAAATGCATCTAATGTCAACATACGCAGTTTTCAAAGGTTGCAAGGTCCCGCCTTGTTCTAAACCTCCATACGTCTTTCTCAGAATAGCCACGGATCCGTAAAAAGTGACATATGAGATATACAGTAACACTTGACAAACCCTTTCACCCGAGACTCCAATCGAAGAAGATAAACCCTTCTTCTATCATCTTTCTGAATACGCCCCTAGGACTTACCTGTACTGTGCAGTGGTCTCGTTGGAGCTGTCTCTCGCAGCGGAGACTGTAAAGCACTGCACCCGTACAAAGCAACGAAAAGTATGTGGCTATGGTTCGGTCTGGGGTGGCAAATGTACTTTAAATAATATTTCGAGACGCCACTGCGGCGCGTTTATTGACAAATACCACAAAATGATTCAAAATCACTGCTCAGTTTGATATGCTTAGTTTCATGCAATACTTAATATCAAGAGCATGGTTGATACGCAGTTCAGACCAGGCGTACATTCTAATCCCGAGCTTGGTGTGCAGCAGCAATTACCACCAAACTAGGTCAACGGAAGGATCTCTGCTGTGTCGGTAACATATAAACCATCTTTTGTTTCTTACTACAATTAATTTACCTTCTAGTACAATAACAGTAAAGAAGCTTCAATATCGCTCAGACTGCCGCTAACGTCTATTATTTAGAAAATGGGTGCTAATATTTAATATCTGTTTCACAGAAAGCAGTAGTTTCTTTTGTAAATGTCGCGTAGTCCCCAGCAATTACAAATGCTGTATATGTGCTCTCATGCCGCGTTCGCTTCCTCATCCATCGTACCTACAGCAGCATATGGCATGTCCAGACTCATTATCTGCGATCCAGCATTTGAAACTACCCTCCAATGCATTGCTCTATCGATAGTAATAAAAAAAGAAAATTATTTAACTGAACAAGCGTCTTTCCAATACACTGTGAAAAATGGAAAATACATGGTAACACAAAGCTAATGAGAAACTTACATATTATAAATCACAATTTTATCTTTAAATTCTTTTTTGCTCCACGTACAACTACATTTATCTCTAAGTGCAAATATTTTGGCTAGAGATGCACCACGAAAAAGTTCTTACTAGTGAGGACCTACATTTTGTCGCGTTTAGTGCCTTTCTCCACTGTATCGCTCAATTATTTCAGTCATTCAGACGATGCCTCCTACTTGTTAGTAAGTGAATGACCTAAAACATTCACTAATCACAGGTTGCTACAACTTCATTGCAAATTCGCCGCTGCAGTCATGGACTGTGCGGCTGGTCCCGGCGGAGGTTCGAGTCCTCCCTCGGGCATGGGTGTGTGTGTTTGTCGTTAGGATAATTTAGGTTAAGTAGTGTGTAAGCTTAGGGACCGATGACCCTAGCAGTTAAGTCTCATAAGATTTGACACAAATTTTTTTTTGCAAATTCGCTTTACTTCGCTGCAAGACTAGAGCCTTTGACTATATGGCCGTAGAGCAGAATATGAATTATACGGAACCTGATGGTTGTTACCGAGCAATAAATGTGTTAAATCGAAGTGTTAACTGGAAACAGAAGAGACCTTTGAAATTGTTTGAATGGTGGTCCTTGCATGAAAACAAAATGCAGAAACACGAACTCTTTTATGATAGTACCGGGCAATATAAAGATTCTCTAAACTTGACGTTTGATATTAACGTTTTGCCCAGTACAAGCTTCCTGAATTCACCGACACTCACTTGGCTGATCCGAACACCGTCGACGGCGGCGCTGTAGCATGCGCAATATTCTACAGTGCAGAAAATTAGCACGTCCTTCAGTCTATGGAGCCGTACAACCTGCTACGTGGAAGATATCGCAGTTAGCGAAGCAGGAAAACACGGCAGAACTTGCACGTGAAGCGGTATGCTGGTAGTAACCGACCCCTTACGTGTACTGAGGTCTCAGAAACCGAAAGGAAGTAAATTATGTCTTCTATAATTACAGACCTTGTACAAATAGTCATTAAAAATGAGCAAAGAGGAGCACTAAGAAATTTCTAGTGGATTACAGCACAATAATATCTTTCATAATTACACAGTAATCAGCTTAACGAAGCGAACAACGAACTTTGGCAAAACCGAAAATCACATACTCTCTTCCCAAAAAATGCCGAATTTACTGATTTACTGTATGGAATAGATGCAGACGATTCATAAAAAAATGGCTCTGAGCACTATGGGACTTAACATCTGTGGTCATCGGTCCCCTAGAACTTAGAACTACTGAAACCTAACTAACCTAAGGACATCACACACATCCATGCCCGAGGCAGGATTCGAACCTGCGACCGTAGCAGTCGCGCGGTTCCGGACTGCGCGCCTAGAACCGCTAGACCACCGCGGCCGGCAGCCGATTCATAAAAACTATAAAGTACACACCCTTAAATCATGGTAAATTTACACTCTATCTTTTACGAATATACTGCCCTCCCTAAGTTTGGAAACACCAATTAATTATGGACAATGGGCGGGAAATACATTCTAAAATTGCATTTTATTCTTTTCTTGATATTTATTAAGGTAAGTGCAACTGTTAAAGTTTAGTTTCGTTTCGACAGCTACCCTCTTCTTTAATCACTGCCTTGCGTACTATCTGCATGCGATGGGTCAGCTTTATCTGAGTTTCAGTTGGAAATAGTTTGCATTCTTGCTACAGGACTTTCCATAAGTGTGTCCCATTCTTGATTTTCCGTTTTAGGATCCATCTTTCCAACTCATACCATAGTAGCCCGATTGTGTTACTATCAGGGGACTGGGGGGAGGAGGGAGTCCTTATTTTTCAAAGTTTTCTGAACCTCTAAAGACTTCATATATTTTTGAAGAAAACCAGATGCAGGGTGTATATTTCGGGTCGTTGTTTTCCTGCAAGGCATATGGTTCCCAATTGGACGCAAACCTTGGCGTGTCGTTGGATAATGGCATGGTAATTATTTTTGTTCATTTGTCCATCTACTTTCTCCATATTTCCGGTTTCGTTTGCTCCAAAAGATCCCCACACCATCACAACATCTCCTGAATTGTTCAAAGTTGGAGTTATGCAATGAGGATTCAAGCGTTCATGGGGTAAACGTCGCACGAATTGACGATGTTTACCTACAGATATTTCGAAATCGATTTCATCAGTGAATAAGACCCTTTCCAAATCTCCTGCTGGCCAGTGTCGGTGTGCCGTAGCCCATTTAAGTCTTTTCTCCTTGTTATCAGGGGGCAACAATGGTTTCCTTGCATCAACAAAATGGAAGCTGTTAGATGCCATGCGCCGTCTCACTGTTGACTCGCTCACTGGTGTATCCCTAGTTGTGTTCCGTTTAGCAGTGAATTGGCGGCGGTCTTGAATCTATTACGTTCTTGAATCTATTACGTTTACTGCTCACTACCATATACTTCTCCTGGCCTTCTGATATTTTCCTTGGTCCTCCTGAGCGAGAACGACGGTTATAGGGAACTGTATTCCGAAGCCAGTTTTTAGTCTTGACAACTTTGCTGATGGAAATTTTCAATTTCTTTGGTATTTGTCGGACAGTATTGCCTTCTTGGTGCAAAAAGTGTTGGTCTTTAGTTTGTGCAACAACAGGCATTGAAGTCATCCACTTAATGACGAAATTAACTGTGTAAAAATTGCTATTTTACCATCTTTTCATGTACTTTTACACGTTGTTTATGTATTTTGTGTTGGAATTATATTTTTAAGACGAAAAGTGAAGCGACGGTTGTGTGAGGTATAGTAACTATTCAGTATACAATTCTTAATTTGTGCATGTGTATTTACATTTCATAACACAAACGAGGTGTTTGAGTCAAGATTATGACGATTTCTTAAGATCGGTTCAAATAGGACGCCTTTAGGCAGATGCAGACTTACTGATGTATCTTCTGCTTCTTACTCATTTCATGTTGGTAAGGTGACAAGGCTGTCTGCATACAGATCGTACCTCCCACGTTGAGCGAGTCGTGAGTGGAGAGGTCGATGGGTTGACGTAGAATACCAAGCGTGAGTCTGTGACACGTAAGCAGACAATCCGGGTGCAGACCGTGGGCGGGGTTATGCTGACAATTGCAGCAGCTAGTAGAAAATGAGAAACCAGCTCGCAGATGCAACTGTGACGGTATTCCCAGAGTTGTAAATGACGAACATCAGTTGGCTGATGAGAGTGGGTGTGAGAGAAAAACGTTACGTAGTATCACGCCGAGGAATGATAACTTTCAAACTAATCGGGCTATCACAACTCCAAACCAGTAAAAATTAGACTCTCCCCTAAACGATTAAAACGTGACAAACTCCACAGTCTGTACGACAGAACTCTACGTGCCTCACAAGTTTCAGTGTTTCACATTTTTATGGCTCATAATTATTATTACACATTAACCAATTATTTTTTAGTCTGTAGTCGCAATTTTTTGTTTTTTTCACTGGCTATCGGTTTCGATGCACAGTATCATCTTCACGGCGTATTCATTCGACACACATTCACTGGGAGAGAGCGAGACGACCGCGTGCCATGTGATTGCCTGAGGATGGTACTGTGTTCCGAAACCGGTAGCCAGTAGGCAAACTAAAAATTGGGAATATAGACTAAAACAATTACTGTTTTCTGTGGTGGTCGCTGTTCGGACCGGCGGTATGTCGGGAATGTGTAACAGCCCTGAACATACGATTATGAAGGGTCATCTTGTACGTCAACGAAAAGTTATAATCCACAACAGATACAACAATACGTCGATGAAATGAAAATTACGTGAAGCTGATCGGTTTCCGTCACCGAGCAATGATTTTTGCCAACCTACTCAGTGGCATAATACCAAGTAGATATGTGATAAAGAACTCAAGATGGGACTTCTACGAGGAGAGTAGCTGTGGTGTATAGGTTTCTAGTCATATAACTTCCTACTCCGAAAAACTATGCGTCGATAGTTGCAAAAAAGGAATACAAATATATAAATAAACCATTGATGTTCACTATACCTCTACGCGTTCTCTGCGCTTTTCTTGGTTCTTGGAAGCTGCGTACGGGACGTGATGACCAGGCCTCGGGTTGCGATCCCTGCCCCCTTTGTCTCCACCCCTCCATTTTGGCACCAGGAAAGTTTCCAAAAAAAAAAAAAAAAACCGCAAGACATCCGGCATCAGAAGTCGTATCCTTATTCCGCCAAGGACATTGTCAAAGAGGGAGGAGGACCCAACAGACTTTCAGAGCACTTTCTTGTCCTTGGGGTGGGAAACAGCCCACACAGGCGGAAGAATCAGCAATAATTAATGGTAGGAGGATGTGCAGAAGGCAATGGAAACTACTGCATTAAAGACACATAATGTGTATCCACAGGACATGTGGCCTGTAAATCAAGAAATGTGTCGTCATGGTCTCTCTACTGGCAAAAGTTTTCGGAATAGTCCCCGATCCAGATCTCCGGAAGAGGAGAGTCAAGGAGGAGATGACCATGCGAAAAAAATTGAATAACAAACGATTGGATAACGCTCTATAAGTCGAGTCAGGGAGTGGCAGAAGCTTGAACGTCTTATGCAGGCTACAGATCTGAAAAGGAATATCCAAATACTCGCTCTATGTATAGCAGGGTTCAGTGAAGTGAAATTGAAAAAAGACAAGGATTTATGGTCTGACGAGTATAAGATAATATCAACAACAGCAGGAAAAGATATAAACAGAGTAGATTTCGTTATGAATCGGAAGGTAGGGCAGAAAGTGTGTTACTGTCATCATTTCAGTGATAGGGTTGTTCTTATCAGAATAGACTGCAAACCAACACCGATAACGACTTTTCAGGTATACATGCCGACAACGCAAGATGAAGATGAAGAGGTAGAAAAATCCTATGAGGATACTGAAAGGGTAATACAGTACGAAAATAAAGACGAAAATCTAATAGTCATGGGGGGCAGGAATGCAGTTTTAGGGGAAGGAGTAGAAGAAACGTTTACAGAAGAATATGGACAAGGGACGAGGAATAAGAGAGGAGAAAGTCTGAGTTCTGTAACAAGTTTCAGCTAGTAATAGCAAATACTCTGTTCAAGAATCACAAGAGTAGGATGTATACCTGGAAGATGCCGGGTGATACGGAAAGATTTCAGATAGATTACATCGTGGAGAGACAGAAATTCGGAAATCAGATACTAGACTGTAAGGCTTACCCAGGAGCAGATATACTCAGATCACAATGTAAAAGTGATGATGAGTAGGCTGAAGTTTAAGAGATTAGTTAAGAAGAATCAATATGAAGTGGGTTACGAAAGTACTAAAAGAATGGTGAGATACACATGAAGTTGTCTAAGGCTATAGCTGCAGCAACAAGGAATAGCTCAGTAGGAAGTACTGTTGAAGAGGAATGTATATCTCTGAAAAGGGCAATCACAGTAGCTGGAAAAGAAAAACATAGGTACAAAGGAGGTAACTGCGAAGAAACCATGGGCAACCGAAGAAATATTTCAGCTCATAGATGAAAGAAGAAAGTACAAAAATGTCAGGGTAATTCAGGGATAGAGAAACAAGTCGCTGAGGAATGAAACAAACAGGAAGCGCAGGGAAGCTAAGACGAAATGACTCCATGAAAAATGTGAAGAAATCGAAAAAGAAATGATTGTAGGAAGGACTGACTCAGCATATAGGAAAGTCAAAACAACCTTTGATGAAATTAAAAGCAAGGGTGGTTACATTAAGTGCGCAATGGTAATTCCACTGTTAAATGCAGCGGAGAGAGCTGGGATGGAAGGAGTACTCTGAAGGCCTCTATGAGGCGGAGGATATGTCTGATATGATAGAAAAAGAAATGGGAGTCGATTTAGGAGAGATAGGGGATCCATAATTGGAATCAGAATTTAAGAGAGCTTTGGAGGACTTAAGATCAAATAAGGCAGAATGGATACATAACATTCCATCAGCATTTCTAAAATCATTGGGGGAAGTGGCAACATAATTAGTATTTATGTTGGTGTGTGGAATTTATGAGTCTGGCGACACAGCATCTGACTTTCTGAAACGTATTATCCACACAATTCCGAGGATTCCAAGAACTGACAAGCGCGAGAATTACCGCATAATCAGCTTAACAGCTCATGCTCCAAGTTGTTGATAACAGTTACGTACAGAAGACTGGAAAAAAAAGATGAGAACGTGTTGTATGAGGGTCATTTTGTCTTCAGGAAAGATAAAGGCGCCAGAGAGGCTCTCCTGATGTTGTGCTTGTTAGTGGAAGCAAGAGTATAACAAAAACCAAGACACGTTCATAGGATCTGTCGATCTACAAAAAGCATTCCACAACGTAAAATGGTGCAAGATGTTCGAAATTCTGAGAAACGTAGGGAAAGCTATACCGAGAGACGGATAATATACAATACGTACAACAGCCAAGAGCTAATGATAATACTGGACGATCAAGAAGGCTGTGTTCGGATTAAAAAGGGTGTAAGGCAGGGATATGATCTTTCACCCCTATTGTTCAATCTGTAAATCGAAGAAGCAGTGATGGAAATGAAAGAAAGGTTCATAGTGAGTTAAAATTGAAAGTGAAAGGATAACAATGATACGATTCGCTGATGACATTGCTATCCTGATTGAAATTGAAGAAGAATTACATGATCTGCTGAACAGAATGAACGGTTCACTGAGTACAGAGTATGGATTCAGAGTAAATCGAAGAAAGACGAAGGTAATGAGAAGTAGTAGAAATGTGAACAGCGAGAAACTTAACATCAGGATTGATGGTCACGAAATTGAAGAAGGTAAGGAGTTCTGCTGACTAGGCAGAAAAATAACGATGGCCGGAGCAAGGAGGACATCAAAAGGAGACTATCACTGGAAAAAGAGCATTCCTGGTCAAGAGAAGTCTACTAGTATCAAACAAAGGTCTTAATTTGAGAAAGAAATTTCTGAGAATGTACATCTCGAGAACAGCATTGCATGGTAGTAAAACATGGACTATCGGAAAACCGGAACAGAAGAGACTCAAAGCATTTGAGATGTGGTGCTACAGACGAATGTTGAAAATTAGATCGTCTGATAAGGTAAGGAATGAGGAGGTTCTGCGCAGAATCGTAGAGGAAATGAATGTATGGAAATTATTGTCAAGGTGGAAGGACAGGATGACCGGGTATGTGTTAAGACCCCAGGGAATAACTTACATGGTACAAGAGGAAGCTATAGAGGGCAAAACCTGTAGAGCAAGACAGAGAGTGGAATACATCCAAAAAACAACTGAGGACGTAGGTTCCAGGTGCTACTCTAAGATGAAAAGGCTGGCACAGGACAGGAATTCGTGGTGGGCCACATCTAATGTCAGAACACTGATGACCAAAAAAGGTGAATTTGGTAAAAAAAGGAGAAAATTTTTCTGTTGCACACTACATTGTCTCTTATTAAAAATACTCATCGTCATTGTTGGTTGCTTTCATCTCGCAGCCGTGCTCTTGTGCTGAGTTGCACAATTTACAAATTGGTAAATTATCGTCTCACCTTTGAAAAACCTGTAACTTTTTAACTCTCATTGCAGGACCGGGGGAGGAGGACGAGAATAGTGTTTAACATCCCGTCGACAAAGAGGTTATTAGAGACGGCGCACAAGCTCGGATTACGGAAGAGTCGGGAGGGAAATCGGCCGTGCCCTTTCAAAGGGACAATCCTGCCATTTGCCTGAAGCGACAAGGAGAGAATGCATCAGATAGCTACACTAATCAGCTACGCAAGCGACAGCATTCGTCACCAGTACACTACGTGAAAAAATGTTCAAATGGCTCCAAGCACTATGGGACTTATCATCTGAGTTCATCAGTCCCCGAAACTGCGACCGTAGCAGCAGCACGGTTGCGGACTGAAGCGCCTAGAGCCACTCGGCCACAGCGGCCGGCACACTGTGTGATCTAAAGTATCCGGACACCCCCAAAACCTTCTTTCATATTACATGCATTGTGCTGCGACCTGCTGCCAGGTACTACATATCAGCGACTTCAGTAGTCATTATACATCGTGAGAGACTAGAATTTGGCGCTCCGCGGAATTCATGGGCTTCGAAGGTGGTCACGTGATTGGGTGTCACTTGCGTTATACGTCTGTACGTGAGACTTCCACACTCCCAAACATCCCTAGGTCCACTGTTTCGCATAAAAATGTAAATGTCGTGTGACTAGGACCTCCCGTCGGGTAGGCCGTTCGGCGGGTGAAAGTCTTTCGAATTGACGTCGATGTGGATGAAATGATGATGATTAGGACAACACCCAGTCCCTGAGCGGAGAAAATCTCTGACCCAGCCGGGAATCGATCGCGGGTCCTTAGGATTGACACTCTGTCGCGCTGATCACTCAGCTACCGGAGGCGGACAGTTTTTCCGATGTGGTAGTGAAGTGGAAACCTGAAGGGACACGTACAGCACAAAAGCGTACAGGCCGACCTTGTCTGTTGACTGACAGAGACCGCCGACAGTTGAAGAGGGTCGTAATCATCTATCCAGACCATCACACATTAATTCCAAACTGCATCAGGATCCACTGCAAGTACTATGACGGTTAAGTGGGAGGTATGAAAACTGGATTTAATGGTCGAGAGGCTGCTCATAAGCCACACATCAAGCCGGTAAACGTCAAACGACGCCTCACTTAGTGTCAGGAGCATAATCATTGGACAATTGAACAGTGGGAAAATGTGTGGAGAGGCGAATCACCGTGCACAGTGTGGCGATCCGATGGCAGGGTGCGAGTATGGCGAATGGCCTGTGAACGTCATCTGCCAGCGTGTGTAGTGCCAACAGTACAATTCGGAGGCGGTGGTGCTATTGTGTGGTCGAGTTTAACTCGCTCACACTCATACCCATCGACTAGCACTTGTCCATTCCCACTCACTCATTCAACCCAACGCATTGTCATTACCTCTCGGGTCTCTCAGTTACGTCTCCTGTCTTACCTGCTGTTTTACGTGGCACTATCACACCACAGGCCTACATTGATGTTTTAAGCACCTTCTTACTCCCCACTGTTGAACAGCAATTCGGGGATGGAGATTGCATCTTCAAAACGATCGAGCTCCTGTTCAGAATGCACGGCCTGTGGCGGAGCAGTTACACGGCAGTAACATCTCTGTAATGGTCTGGCCTGGACAGAGTCCTGACCCGAATCGAATAGATCACATTTCGGATGTTTTGGAATGCCGACTTAGTGCCAGACCTCACAAAGCGACATCGATACCTCTCCTCAGCGCAGCACTCCGTTAAGAACGGGCTGCCATTCCCCAAGAAACGGTCCAGCACATGATTGAACGTATGCCTGCGGGAGTGGAAGCTGTCATCAAGATTAAGGGTGGGCCAACACCATAAAGAGTTCCAACATTACCTATGGACGGCGCCACGAATTTGTAAGTCATGTGTCCGGATACTTTTGATCACATAATGTACGTTGCAAAACGTCGCGCACGAAAACAAAACTTTTACGGGGCTCACACTTTCGGTTCTATTGATTGAAAGGTGGTGTCCAGTGTTTTGAATATCCTTGTGGCCTGAGGCCATCTGTATGAACAGAAGGATCGTCTTATTGTAAAGTACAGGTCAAACTTTGAACATTACACACTTCCTACAGCTTAGACAAATGGTTACTTATGCATTAAATGTGGTATACGGCGCGTTTGGGAATGCGCTTTTGGAGGCACCCTTTAGTTCATGGGTGATTCCTGAGAAAATCCGAAAAAAGTATTTTTCACTCTAATATTGCCGTCAGTAACGGATATCAAAATAACTGACCACAACAAATTGCTTAAATTTTAGCTGTGTGTTCTCTAAGCATTTAGCTAGAAATATCATCTCGTTTTGAAAAATTTTTTCCGTTATCGAGAAACACCCCAATCCAGAACTATGTATTCCAAGGCGGCTATGCACAGCAAGTGACTGAAATTTTTAGATATATTCTGAAGATCTCGATTTTGAACAACATTAAAAATAATTCTTAGTGTCTTATCCATATCCGTGATACAGAGATTAAAAGTTACGCTACTTTTGCACGTTAAATATGCACTTGGATGTCCCGTATGAGGTGAAAATGTGATGTATAAAGTGACGTACCACGGATAAATACGCTTTAATGTGTCTCCATTTTCATCAGAAGCGTTCTGGGAGCGCATATTGTTGTACTGAAATCCGATGTGAGATGTTAAATGAGTTGCTTTATTTCAGTTTTACGGAAAACAGAGCTTTTTTTTCATATGAGTAAAATGATCTGCTGTCCACCCCGATAGCAGAGTGGTCAGTGCGATGGAATGCCACGAAAAGGGGCCCGGGATCGATTATCGGCTTGGTCGGAGATTTTCTCCGCCCTACTGTGTTGTCATCATCGTCATCATCTCATCCCCATCGACACGTCCCCATCGACACATTCCCATCGACACGCAGATCGCCGATGAGCACAAAAAGGCGACAATGCTCCTTTTTAAAAGACTCTGATTGGAAAGTGGGATGCCAGTTCCCTCTTTCTACCTTCTTCAACACCTTTAAATTTTCTCAAAATATTCGCCCTTTTCAAACCAGGAGGGAAAGAGATCGTGGCAGTAAAAAGAGATGGAAGAAAGTAGTCTGTTCGTGGTATAGAAAAAGAGACAGTGACAGTGTGAGCGAAAGATATGCACACAGTGACAGTGTAACATAGTTGACAGTGACGGAACAATGCTACGAAAAGGGTGAAGGAGATAGTGCCATTGGGAGAGGAATAAAAAGAAAGGGAAAGAGGAAGTGGCTGAGAGACAGTGATGGTGAGGGGAAGAGTCTACGACAATGGCAACGATGAAGATACAGATAGTGACAAGAGACAGCAGCAGCGGAAAGGAATGAATGCGATAGTAGCAAGAGGAAGAAAGTGACAGTGAGAGAAGACAGTAGTAGTAGGACGAAGGAGACCGTGGCTGTAAGACAGGAGACGTAACTGAGAGACCCGAAGAGGTAATGACAATGCGTTGGGTTGAATGAGTGAGTGGGAATGGACAAGTGCTAGTTGATGGGTATGAGTGTGAGCGAGTTAAAATTAGGAGAACTTACGGGAGCTAGAGGCGAGCTGCATATTAAAAAGAGCGCGAATGCGTCCCTTCCAAAGATTTTTGGAATCTGTTTTAAAGGAGCTTAGAAAGGTAGAACGAGGTAGTGGTACCCACCTCTTCAGCCAGCCTTTTAAATCAACAGAAGCATAATGGCCCTTCTTGACCTCCGATACGAGCATTTGACGCTGATACATTAATCCAGCCGGATACTAATGAATAAAACATACAGGGAGTGAACAGAAGGCGGTAACCTTACACATTCTGTTAACTCATTATGCTACGAAGGTCATTTTTAAAGTAAGAACAGATTAGTAAAGGGATGAGAGAAACTTTATTTATGAACATAAATTGAATCACAAACTACAATAGTCACAATTTTTCACTTATCAGCACAGTCACGATCAACATTTAAACATTTATCAAGTCGTGACACCAGCTTTTGGATCCCAGCATGAACAAACTTTGCCGTTTGACCTTTAGTAACAGTTTCTTTTAACAAGTCATCATTTTCCGAGCGCTTTCCATCAAGAAATTCATTCAGTTTTGGAAACAGATAAACGTCTTATGGTGCTCAGGGCTGCATGGTAGATGATGCAGTACTTATCAATGAAACTCGTCCAGTTGCGTCTCTGATGTCGGTCATTATCGTGAATCAGAATGACGCCACGCCACTAAAGAGCAGTCCTGGCCGGCGATTTTGAACAGCATGTCTAAGCTTTAATAATGTTATCTCTCAGCATTTACTGCGATTTGCTTTGGCAAAAAATCTAACAGAAAGATGCCTTTCCGGCCCCAAAAAACCGTGGCCATGATTTTCAGTTTCGAATGTTCGGGCCTAAATCTCGTGGTTTTGTCGGGGAGTTTGAATGCTGCCACTCTTTGGATTGACGTTTCTTCTCTGGGGTTCTGGAATGTAGTGCGCAATCCGGGTTTCATGACCGTCACGACTCAAGAACTCGTCACCATAGTTGTGATAGCTCTCGAAAACGGACAAATAATTAGCAATTCGTTTTATTTTGTTCTTCTGTCAAAGTTTTCAGCACCCATCTCTCACACATTTGTTTCTGTAGTGAAGTTTGTTAGTAACAATTTGAAAAACTACTGATCTTGAAACTTGTGGTAATTTCTGATACAGCTCATCAATAGTGAAGCGCCTCTTATGGCGAACTGCCACATCAACTTTTAGTTTCAAGTTTGTACTTTAATATAACCTGCTAAAACACCATCAATCTTGGCCCAAACATTGATTCTTTCATTAGCATTAACACGTCTCCTGTTCCTTGTATACAATGAAAATGGTTTATCAGTATGTACAACAGCTGTACCATAATTCCTATCACCTTGTACACCAATTGAAAAAGTACGATAAGAAATAATGTCTCTGTCATAGTACGATTCCAGTCCTTGTAATGCTCTTTCACTACCACGTACTATGGCAAGTGTTAACCATGCATTACCAGGAACAACTTCTGTAGTAGTACATTCATGACAGTAGGCCGTACACATCGTTCTTCATCATGAACGCTTGTCCTCCTTTCAATAAACACCCTACACCACTTACGCACATTCCCATCATCCATTACACCTGCACCATAAACTCCAACAACCTGACAGTAAATGACGAACTTGTTTTGTATTTGAGAAACGAACAATCGAGCGCACTTCACAATCGGCGGGATTACCGATTGACAAATGAAGCAGGATAACCATGTCTTCACCACCGGAAGAGACGCGAAATGTAATGACGGCATTGTGAGAGACTGGCCAAGAGTAGCCGACCATGAACGGACATTACGTGACAGGATAAGCGGACACGATGCACTATCGGTTCTTGCTTTAAAAATGACCTTCGTAACATTAGCTGTAAAAAAGTGGCCCTTCGATTGGGAACGCAGCATTAAAAGTGCGTAAAGGAAACCACATGTAGGGGACAATGAAGGTATCGTCTCTGCGAAACTTTATGAATGGCCTACCACTGATCAGCTCAGAAAACGCGTTTGATTATTTAAATTTGAAAGTGTTGGTGGCGACGCACGTTTTTGTATGCAGGAATCTGTTATGAAGTATGTGTGTATGTGCGCGCGTGTGTGTGTGTAGTGTATGTATGTGTGTGTGTGTGTGTGTGTGTGTGTGTGTGTGTGTGTGTGTGTGTGTGTGTGTATAGATTCATGGTGCTCAACGATGAGGCTGGTAGCACACTTTCTAAAAATGTCCGAGATGAATGTGGTTGAAAGGGTTAAAACTAAAAGTGTCTAAAATGTAATGTCACGTAAAACTACAATCTCTCTGTAGTTTTTTGACTTCTGTTCACCTAATCATACATACTCAGTCATGAAGAATGTATTTCTTTTAAATGGTCGATGTTAATTTTTTTGTTAAAATGTATCATTAAAATTCTAACTAAAGGGTAAAAGTTTAAAAAGAGTTGAGGACGGTCTGGTTGTTTGATGGCTTTAAAATAAAATTACAGGATGAGCCAGCCATGATGGTAATACTCTTATAGTAAGACCCTCTCCTTCACAGGTTAGGGAGCAGTTCAAACATCTCACAAAGTGTTAAAAGGTCGTACCACATTCCACTGTCAGTTGGTAAGCTTACCTCTCCTCTGTAGTATGTATATAAAATACGTTCAATGAAAATGTATCGTGCTGTAATCTGTAAATCGCAAACACCACACATTGAACGGTTTTATCGCTGGAGAAGAAAGGCGTGCATCATCGGACTGTGCCCCGTCCTCATGCGAGTGATTAGTGTCTCATGGCGTCTCAGTGCCAGGAAGCTGATATCGGTTGCATAATATTTGATTTTACCACCATAAACTTATTGTCAGCCACTTTCAGCCCCTCTTCTTCCCACCGACACGTGACTCAGTATCCCAACAGCGTGGGTACAACAGGTACGGGAATAGCCATTTGATGTAAAAGGCATACTTCCTTGCCGTCCACATCCGGTGTTTCAGTTGCCTAAATTTCCTTGCGCCCTGGTACCCAGTAGAATAACACCTCCTCCCTCAGCCTTTGCAGACTGAGAAGGGAGTCCTAGTTGCTCTGGATTATTTCAATATGACGAACAAGATAAAGTAATAAGATTTAAGTTGACGACCAGTTTCTCCTTTGACAAACTGACGTTAACGGAGCGGAATGTCCACTGCTACAGCGGGTACGGAAAGTGGGCCACTGCTGACAGCACTCACTCTCTGTCTCGATGGCACCCAGAGGTCTACTGTGTAGGGATGTAGGCGTTCGTTCCGTTCGTTTATCTAGCAGCTACAAGACAGCACGCACGCCGAAGCTCATATTTGTGAAGTATGGGGCATGAAGCGTACAATATGCACCGAAGATCTGGTCTGAAAACAAAAGGTTACTTGGACGATCGCGGGGTAGTTCCTGTGGAAAATGTCTTTCAACGTGTGGCCCAAAGAGTAGTCCCTAACAGTCGCTCGGGTGAATATCGAGGCTGATACGTGCTCATGTTAACAAATTTGCGTTAATCCAGCGCAACGAATCTTATACCGAAGTATTTCTCAAGGAGGCAAAACATCCATTCGGTGCGATTTTCTTAAAAAAGTGGCTCTGAGCACTATGGGACTTAACTTCTGAGGTCATCAGTCCCCTAGAACTTAGAACTACTGAAACCTAAGTAACCTAAGGACGTCACACACATCCATGCCCGAGGCAGGATTCAAACCTGCGACCGTAGAGGTCGCGCGGTTCCAGACTGTAGCGCCTAGAACCGCTCGTCCATCCCGGCCGGCTGCGATGTTCTCTGGACTCATCTTGCATGAACCACTTATTGCCTTTTCGATCCTCCAACGCTTGCTGTGTTTCCACAACTTGTTTCAAAATTGCAACATAATATAATATATTTAGCGACACTCCCAAGAAAAATGGTCCGATAATGTCTCTACTAAGAGTTGCGCTGTACTAAAACTACAATTCAGTAGTTTTGGCTCAGTGGTAAATGACAGCATTACCAGCAGTATTGTTAGAATTGATAAGGAAAGAAACATAATCGAATGTGTGAGAAGGAGACAAGGAGCCGACGACTTTTGTTCTTTGTTTGTTTGTTTCGCGCATAATTAGGACCGCACATCATTCAACGTTAGCGCATTGTGTATTTTACATCCTTACAAAATATGAATTACACTACTGGCCATTAAAATTGCTACACCACGAAGATGACGTGCCACAGACGCGAAATTTAACCGACAGGAAGAAGATGCTGTGATATGCAAATGATTAGCTTTTCAGAGTATTCACAAAACGTTGGCGCCGGCGGCGACCCCTACAACGTGCTGACATGAGGAAAGCTTCCAACCGATTTCTCATACACAAACAGCAGTCGACCGGCGTTGCCTGGTGAAACGTTGTTGCGATGCCTCGTGTAATGCGGAGAAATGCGTACCATCACGTTGCCGACTTTGATAAAGGTCGGATTGTAGTCTATCACGATTGCGGTTTATCGTATCGCGACATTGCTGATCGCGTTGGTCGAGATCCAATGACTGTTAGCAGAATATGGAATCGGTGGGGTCAGGAGGGTAATACGGAACGCCGTGCCGGATCCCAACGGGCTCGTATAACTAGCAGTCGAGATGACAGGCATCTTATCCGCATGGCTGTAACGGATCGTGCAGCCACGTCTCGATCCCTGAGTCAACAGATGGGGACAACAACCATCTACACGAACAGTTCGACGACGTTTGCAGCAGCATGCACTATCAGCTCGGAGGCCATGGCTGCGGTTACCCTTGACGCTGCATCACAGAAAGGAGCGCCTGCGATGGTGTACTGAACGACGAACCCGGGTGCACGAATGGCAAAACGTCATTTTTTTCGGATGAATCCAGGTTCTGTTTACAGCATCATGATGGTCGCATCCGTGTTTAGCGACATCGCGGTGGACGCACATTGCAAGCGTGTCTTCGTCATCGCCATACTGGCGTATCACCCGGCGTGATGGTAAGGGGTGCCATTGGTTACACGTCTGGGTCGCCTCTTTTTCGCATTGACGGCACTTTGAACAGTGGACATTACATTTCAGACGTGTTACGACCCGTGGCTCTACCTTTCATTCGAACCCTGCGAAACCCTACATTTCAGCAGGATAATGCACGACCGCATGTTGCAGGTCCTGTACGAGCCTTTCTGGATACAGAAAATGTTCGACTGCTGCCCTGGTCAGCACATTCTCCAGATCCCTCACCAATTGAAAACGTCTGGTCAATGCTGGCCGAGTAACTGGCTCGTCACAATACGCCAGTCACTACTCTTGATGAACTGTGGTATCGTGTTGAAGCTGCATGGGCAGCTGTACCTGTACACGCCATCCAAGCTCTGTTTGACTCAATGTCCAGGCGTATCATGGCCGTTATTATAGCCAGAGGCGGTTCTCCTGGGTACTGATTTCTCAGGATCTATGGGCCCAGATTGCGTGAAGATGTAATCACGTGTCAGTTCTAGTATAATATATTTGTCCAATGAATACCCGTTTATCATCTGAATATCTTCTTGGTGTAGCAATTTTAAATGCCAGTAGTGTATATTATGTGACTAATAAAAGTTGTTTGACTGCGAATGTGACCAAGGCAATAACTTTTCATGCAAGTACATTTTCCATGCACAGACAAGAAAATATCTATATGATTATTGTTATTTTGTACTCAACAGAACGGACTACATCATAATCAAAGATTAGAGTTTCCTATTTTTGCCGGCCACGGTAGCCGTGCGGTTCTAGGCGCTGCAGCCCGGAACCGCGGGACTGCTAAGGTCGCAGGTTCGAATCCATCCTCGGACATGGATGTGTGTGATGTCCTTAGGTTAGTTAGGTTTAAGTAGTTCTAACTTCTAGGGGACTGATGACCTAAGATGTTAAGTCCCATAGTGCTCTGAGCCGGCCGTGCGGTTCTAAGCGCTTCAGTTTGGAACCGCGTGACCGCTACGGTCGCAGGTTCGAATCCTGCCTCGGGCATGGATGTGTGTGATGTCCTTAGGTTAGTTAGGTTTAAGTAGTTCTAAGTTCTAGGGGACTGATGACCTCAGTAGTTAAGTCCCATAGTGCTCAGAGCCATTTGAACCATTTTGCTCTGAGCCATTTGAACCATTTTCCTGTTTTTATTGATAAGTCTGGAACTTGTTTGTGAATACGGGTAACACATTTCATATAATTTCGACGAAGTATTCGTATTAAAGCGATATATTGCATATTTGCGATTTTTTTATTTTACCCTTTCTTCAGGAAATTGTGTTTTACATCCATGTATTAATTTTTATTTTTACTACAACATCTGCCTGTTTCGCGTTACAAATCAACAGCTTTCAAACCAAACTTAAATTAAACATTGACGATTTCCTTTTTGCTATAAATACTGTTCATATTCAAACAACAGACAAGCGAATAACTATGTACAAAAAAATGTTCCTTAGTTTTCAGGGCCTGTTTATTGTAAAATAATAGGCAAGTGAATAACATGTGGGATAAAAATGTTCCGTACTTTTCACGGCCCCTTTATATACCCTCACAGATTCTACACGGTTTTTAGGGGGATCTAATAAGACACTGATTACATACGCAAAGTAAGCGATCGGACTGAGGTAAAATTCGATAGGTATGCAACACCCTTAATGCACAGTAACGCGGTTACGACTTTAAATGACAAAGGATGCTAGGAAAACTACAGCACTCTACCCTTACTTGTGATAGTCAACGGTAGCCTTCTTATGCTGCATACCACAGTCCAAGCATTAACTTCGAGAGATTTCAGTGGTTTCACTTCACACAAATGTGGATTTTCGGATCCCCAAAATAACCAATTGTGTTTATTCACGAATCGATGGAGGTGAAACTGTGCTTCATCTGTGATCCAGATGCAGCCAACATGAAATCCATCATTATCAAACACTGAGAGAATCTTCTTCGCAGTCAGCCCTTTGCCATAGGGCGGGCACAAATATGAGGAGTTGAATTTTGTATAGGAACAAGTTTCCCGGTGTTGTACAAGTGCTGGGACGCTTCAAACCAGTCTGCTGTAGTTCTTCGGACGGATTCCCTCTGATGTTGCTGAATAAGTCTAGAACCTCTGGGAACATTTTCAAGAGTAACTGTATTTGGCATTTTCGCTTGGGCGCCTTTAGAATATTAAATCGTTTTTGAATATTTGCGCCTTGCAAATTCCGTGTGCTAACTGTGATATTACGGTGCTATCAAATACATTATTTTAATTTTTTCTTTCGGTACACGAACCTCCTGTCACGTTTCATCTGTAGAACTTGAGTACTACTTAGCCTATTGGCACCACGTATGTAATTACAGCGCCATATGTCGGCAGCTTTTCTACTACTCCCTGATTTTGAAATTAATTAACAGGAAAACAAAGATCGATAGAAGAATGTCACAAATCTTAACGTTTACTGCGAAAACTGTAAACACTTTAAACAGACTTTTCGCTATAATTACTTTTAAAATGAGGGAATGCTTTGTTGGATGTCGTGTTTGCTTTATTGCTTAACGCATTTCATGTGTCCTCATTAATTCAGTATTTCATTAGTCAAATAAATGTAAGACATGGGATATCAAAACTATCAGTGCGATAATACGCGTCTGCACATACCTATACATTTGGACCATCACCTTATTATTTGAATGGGTAGCCATCTTGCAGTTTTAAGGGAACGCGATCACCTATAGACAATGGATGGAAGGTAAGTAGCGTGATGTTAGCAGCGGGCTACTGTGTATTCAACACTACTATTGTGGACTCTCTGGAAGTGGAATCTACCGCAATTAGTTAAAAGTGCTGGACTTCAGGCGGTGAAATGGCTACATATTCATCGTTTTTGTTTGACTCTAACTCACAGATACGTCACACTAAGAGTTGTTCCTTTGCTCAGAAAACAAATGGACCAAATTCTTATTTTTATGAGACCGGCGCGACACCTCCAGTGTGAGGTCGCGACCTCCTGGGATCTGTGGCCATCTCGTTGTAAACACTTGAGTTAAGCTACACGCTCATGCACAAGTACAATAAGGTACTTCATAGGAAAACTAACAGTACCTGATTTGTAATGCTGTCAATCGCGAAGTTGGGTGTGATCGAATCATTGTTTAACTGGGTACATGTTGAGTGTACAAATTAAATATTAACAAATAAATAATGAATTTAGTACGAACATTTTAGTGCGGCAATTGCAACTAAACGATCAAAGATGACATGTTATTTCGGATAGAGGGGTGGACGGCCTATGAACTTGAGGCCTTAGGCTACAGCTGAGTATCACAGTGATTACCAACCTCAGAATAGTGCTTCAATCCTTTCACCATGTGTTAGTACTTAGTCTTTTTTATGGTAATTTGGTATCAATACAATGTACTATCCAACCTATCTCTTACGTACTGTTCAGTTTCCGAAGTTTTAGTAACTAACATTTTTATGCAAAATATTTGATCAAGGGAACATCAGCAATTGAGGAAAATATTTATTGAATAAAAATCCGCTTCAGTTTTCAGTAATTCTAGTACATAAATAACATTTTTTGGATCAACTCTGAGTATCCGTAGTCGACTCCGTACAAGCAGGCCGACGGCAGCAGCAGCACAGTAATTGGTTAAACTGCGTCAGCTTATGCATAGCTTTGGCTGCCATCAGACCACTTACAGGTCCCAGCGGCAGCTTCCACTAAAATTGGCGATATCTGAAGGTCGTATCGTCAGCGTTCCTGATCAAAGTTCTACACTGGTCTCAAAAAATCACCCGCTAAAACAGACGCTATATTAGCCGATGCTTCTTTATTTTCCTCACTTACATGTAAAACACTTCTCGGTTATTAACATCGCATTGTAAAAGGAAAAATATTTCACAATAACATTCACAGCGCCTGAACTGATGCGTTGGGTACTGACATAAGAAGTAGTATTCATTATGTAGTCCGCAGCTCGTGGTCATGCGGTAGCGTTCTCGCTTCCCGCGCCCGGGTTCCCGGGTTCGATTCCCGGCGGGGTCAAGGATTTTCTCTGCCTCGTGATGGCTGGGTGTTGTGCGATGTCCTTAGGTTAGTTAGGTTTAAGTAGTTCTAAGTTCTAGGGGACTGATGACCATAGATGTTAAGTCCCATAGTGCTCAGAGCCATTTGAACCATTTTTTATTCATTATCTGCCTTTGGGGGAGAAGCTTAGTTATGTCACACTTTGATGTGATGCCTGCAGTCCTAGAGGAAGAAGCTTTACAGAGATAGGGAGAAAATCGCCGACGCCTTTCGATGGACAAAGAGTGGTGGTGCATTCACGAACCAACCAACTCGAATTCAGGAAGACACTGTTCGAATCCCGCACTGGCCACACAGATTTAAGTTTTCCGTGATTTTCTCACATCGTGAATGCTAATGCCACGATGGTGTCTTTG
The DNA here is from genome assembly GCF_023864345.2 of Schistocerca serialis cubense. Taxonomy (NCBI): domain Eukaryota; kingdom Metazoa; phylum Arthropoda; class Insecta; order Orthoptera; family Acrididae; genus Schistocerca; species Schistocerca serialis. The sequence continues at coordinate 644,286,975 of NC_064638.1, read as the reverse complement.
AAAGCTACGCGACCGATTTCTTTTCACAATATTTTCTTTATCCGAAATTTAGATCTGTTTTTAATATCCTCGTCGGCGGCCGAACGTTACGTCTGATCATCCCTTCAGATTACGTTCGTAAATATTGTGAATAATGTACGGTCATATCGTATGTCTTGAAACCATACTGTTAGTTAATTACATTTCCACAGATAATTTGAAAAATTATTTTCCGTCATGATGAGGAAAGAGTCAGTTTGTAGGATACGTACACATTATTACTTTCAGCGGATGGTCACTAGTTGGCCTTTGTCATACTTCTAACTGCCACACTGGCCTAAATTTATCATTAATGAACATATTATTTTTAAGACCTATTCGTAACGAAGTAAGATTTTTCACGGGTTACAAATGTTGAAATCAAAATACGTTTATAGAGCAGAAGGAATTATTCAGGAAAACAATTTTAGGTGAGATTTAAAAACTTGCTTTTCTGTTTGTAAAACATTTTAAATTATTGGACAAAATATCAGAAGTATTCATTAATGGGTACTGAAGTCTTTTCTGAGCCACTGACGGCTTCAACAATGAGCAATGAATGTAATTTCCTCTTCTAGCGTTGTAGTTCATCGGTTTCACTATTCTTCCCAAACTGTGATGGATTATTTATGACGAATTTCACTACATAATGGGTCTACTGTGACGGTGTAGTTAAAATGACTGTCTCCTTGAAGAGATACCTACAGGGTGACTCTTGCTGAATATCACTCACTTTCCGCTTTTGTGCAATCATTACTGACTTTCTCAGTGATCAGTTACCGCCGAAAATTAGCCGTAAGTTGTTATCCAGGGGAAATATACAAAAAATATTAGAAGGTTGATTCGTTTGTCTAAGACTAGAAAAAGTAACAGGACTTAAGGGTACATAGATGGTCACTAACTTAGGACATCAAATTGGTTCGATAGCGCAGGTATTGTTTACTACGTAGGGACTAGCATCTCCCGAAATGGAAACATCCTAACTTAATTGGCTGCATATCTCAAAGATTAGTCTGTTTTCTATGAAGAAGAAGAGCAATAATTTTAAAATCTTAATCATTTCGTATTGTGTGTACTGGGAAAGGACGGAAGAACCTTCTGTCTCACCTTGGAGAACCTTATTCTGAAATTTCCATTAAAACCAATTTCTCAAGTAAATGACAGCACTTACCTTGTAACGTTGTGAGGTAGTTTTATAAATAGTACAAAATCGCACTGACTAAAGACTTAAGAATTATATACAAAAATACCCAATGGGATACAGATCATTTTGGATGAGAAATGTATTCCTTCACCACTGTAGACATGGATACTATCATTTCCAACCCCAATACTGCTCTGTTCTTAAATAAGTTGCACTGCTCTAGTAGTCATCGAACAATGGTTTTACTAGGGAAATCTCAAAAATGGCCTGATACCTTAGAAAAGCCTTAAAACTACACCAAAGGAAAAAAAATCCTAACACTAAGAAGTTGTGGGACACAAACGAACGTTGGTAGGCGTGTATCTACATTTGATAGATGATGTCTATTCAGATTTCGCACCACTGCCGTAAGAGTGGCGATAGTGGATACTGTGTGGATGCGAATCAGGTCTGCTTTAAATACACTCTGTAACGGTCGTTAACGTTAGTTACCTTTGAGACTGGACGATGTGAGTTGATATCAGTCAAAAATGCCTTTAATGCGTTAAAGACGACGTTATCAAAACCTCACTGAGTTTGAACGAGATCGTGTGACCACGAGAAGCTGAGTCTTCTCTCTGTAGTAGTGCAGAAGGACGTGGCAGGAATGTAGAATCTGTAAACGATTGTTGCCCTCAATGAAAACTAGGATGTATGGTCGCTAGAAGATCAGGCTCCGGACGACCACATGGCACTACCAAGAAAGATGACCATCGTATTCAGCGTATACCTCTGGCGCATCATACTGCATCCACACCAGCAATTTCAGCAGCAGTTGGCAGCACAGGTGACACAACTAACTGTTATTAATCAGTTACTTCCAGTACAGCTCCCGAAGAGACGCCCAATAGCGTGCATTCCACTGACCCCAAACCACTGCCATTTGCGTCTTCAGTGATATCAAGCGAGAGCTCATTGGAGGGCAGGTTGGAGGTCTGTTGTGTTCCCTGATGAAAGCTGGTTCTGCGTCGGTGTCAGTGAAGGCCGTGAGTTGGTGGAGCAGGTAAATTGAGAGCTTGCAGCAAAGCTGTCTGTGTGCTAGTCACACTGGACCTGCAATTTCTTATAACCGGAGCACTCTCGTGGTTATCCCAAACACCTTAAAAGCAAAATACTTCGATTTGGTTGGGCTTCCTTTCATGGATAGCATTCCAAGGGCTGTTTTCCAACAGGATGAAGCTCTCTCACATACGGCTATTGTAGCCCAGTATGCTCTACTTGTCAAATATTTTAAATTATTGTACAAAGTACCAGAAATATTCAGAGATGCGTACTGCAGTCTTTTCTGCGCCACTAACAGCTTCAGCAATGAGCAATAAAAATAATTTTTTTCTTTTAACTTATATTGTATCGACTGCCTTACCTTGGCCTGCTCGATCACCAGATCAGTCTCCATTCGAGCATATATGACATCTCATCGGACGGAAACTCCACTGTCATCCACAAACAACATGAACCGTCCCTGTAGTGGCCAATCAAGAGCAACAGGCAAGGAACTTCCTCCTACAAAGTGACATTCTGCACCTGTACAACACAAAGTATGCATGTTTGCATACATGCATTCAACGTTCTGGCTGGTTCACTCGTTATTAATGTCCCAGCGTTTCACATTTGCAGTGGCTTATTTCGCGCTTACCTTAACTTGTGATGTTTCAGTGTCAATCGCTTAAATATGTTACCTAGACAAATGTATTCCAGAAATGCCATTACTCTATACTGATTGTTTTTCGGTGTTGTGACATTTTCCATCAGTGTATATAGTCTAATAGCAACACATTACGAAACCTCCAATACCAGTGACTAGCGACATCTACAGTCGGATATAAATTACTTTGTTTCTACACATGTTCTTAAAGAAGCAGTTGTGTCATATGTAATGTTCATATACATAGATGAAATAATGTTGAAGCATTTTGCCTAAATTTCTGTAAATTCACTTTTATTAATTGTGTTAGAATGGTATCAGCCGTTATTATAGACGAAACTGTGAAATCTTTGATTTTTACACCTCTGTACCTCGTTGTGCACGGTTTTGGAGGAAATGTGATTTGAAATGGACAGTCCTGAAAGAAATGTGTTGTGAAATGGACAGTCTTGGCAGAGGGGCAGTTGTAAAAGGAGAAAATGTGTTCTGCAATACTCGTTAAGGCAGTTGTTTGAAAATTCAGAACCTACGAGGGTTGCCCAGAAAGTAATCACCGAATTTTTTTATCAGTCGAAAACAATGCTACGAATGTGAAACGTTACGTATTATTTCAAGTCTCCTGAGTGAGCGCGCCAAATTTCCGTCACTGAAGGACAGTTACAAAATGGCGTCTGTAGGTGATGTACGTTAAAAACAACTTGCCGTCACTGAATTTCTCACTGCAAAGAAAGAAACTGTGGGGAATATTCACAAACGCTTGTGCAAAGTGTATGGAGCATCTGTTGTTGACAGAAGTAAGTTAGTCAAGTACAGTTAGTCACTGGGCACGGAGGGTGAGGTCATCAGAAGGCGGTTCGGCGGAACTCCAAGATTTGCAGCTGTTCAAATGGTTCAAATGGCTCTGAGCACTATGGGACTCAACATCTTAGGTCATAAGTCCCCTAGAACTTAGAACTACTTAAACCTAACTAACCTAAGGACATCACACACACCCATGCCCGAGGCAGGATTCGAACCTGCGACCGTAACAGTCCTGCGGTTCCGGACTGCAGCGCCAGAACCGCTAGACCACCGCGGCCGGCATTTGCAGCTGTCGGGGAGACCATACACCGCTGTCACATCTCACATGTTGCAGCGAGCTGCCACTTATTTGGGCCATTAAAGGATGCCATTCGTGGAATACATTTTGAGTACGATGAGAGGGTGATTCACGCAGAGAAACACTGGCTCTGCCTCCAGGATAATGACTGGTACCGACATACACTCCCTTGAAGTTAAAATCTTCTGGTTCGTTAGGCCGCGTCATGTTTCTTCTAAAGTGTTCGACGTTTCGACCCCTCTGCTGGGATCTTCCTCAGGATCTTTTGATGTCCACTACTGCTAGAACACTGTCAGAGACGAGTGTCGCGTCCACTTATAAAGGGCGAGTTTTCTGGCGTTCTGGTGTTCGTGCTGGAGATGTGATTGGTTAAAATTCAAATGGCTACCATTGGTGGGCCATAGTCATAGTCTAATATTCCCGCTCTGAAACATGACGCGGCCCAACATCCCAGAGGATTTTAGCTTCAGTGACAACGGCCACGTTGGCTTACTTACACTCCCTTGTTTCCCCTTGGTGGGAGGCCATAGAACGGGATGGAGATTACGTGAAAAATAGGGTGTGTAGATCAAACATCATTCTTTCCTTTGTGTAATTCTAATTATGTTCAATAAAGAATAGTCGGAGAAAAAAATCGGTGCATTGCTTTCTTTGAATAATGATTGGAAGCCACACGAATATCAAAATCTTTTCACCAGTTAATGTTTCTCTGTATCAGAGATAGGTTCCGAGACCAGAAGAAAACGAGGCCACTAACAATTAACAAGACAAGTAATGTTTTCGAACGCTGGATGTGGATGAAAGATTTGACGCAACTTGCTTAAAGTAGAAGATCCACGTCTGTGTTGAAGACAACTCATTGAACTTTAAGCACTAAAGATCACATTACAAGTCATACACGTATTACTTCTCCACATTCTCACCAATCAGATTTGGGTAATTATATCCCCTCTTCACACGATGGAAAAATTCTCTCTGCCTTAAATTTCACCTTCTGAAACTGCAGTCAGCCGTTTTCGTAGGAGTTACAGCATTGGGAGCAAGCCAATTTTCATGTGCGAAGCACGCAAAGCTGACCTCTGCCTGAATGTTAGGAAGGGCGCCAAGGCGTGAACCTGTTACTGCACCATTGCCTTCTACTTTCGTGGAACTGACTTGCCAAATTTAACGTACCAAGACGCGAATCGGCACTTTTCAGACGCACGTTTCTTTGCCTGGTGAAATGAGGTATGTGGTGGAAACATATCCACGGCCGACTGGGAAGTAAAGGGGTGTAAGACATTATCTGGAGCAAAGTCTTGGCTGAAGGACAGTTGTCAAAAAGGATTCAAAAGGTACTGTATAATAAAGCAAGTCATCTACATACATCTACATGAATACTCTGCAAAACTGCCTGGCAGAGAGTTCAACGAACCACCTTCACAGTTCTCTACTAATCCAATCTCGTATAGCTGGCAGAAAGAACCAACACCTATAACTTTCCGTACGAGCTCTCATTTCCCTCATTTTACCAAGGTGATCGTTTGTCACTCTTTAGGTCGGTGTCAACAAAGTATTTTCGCATACGGAGAAGAAAGTTGGTGATTGGAATTTCGTGAGAAGATTCTGCCGTAACGAAAAATGCCTTTGTTATAATGATGTCCACCTCAAATCCTATGTCATTTCAGTGAGTCTCTCTCCCCTATTTCGCGATAATACAAAACGTGCTGTCCTTCTTTGAACTTTTTCGATGTACTCCGTCAATCCTAACTGGTAAGGATCCCACACCGCGCTGCAGTATTCTAAACTAGGACGGACAAGCTTAGTGTAGGCAGTCTCTGTAGTAGATCTGATTACATTCTCTAAGTGTCCTGCCAATAAATGGCTGTCTTTGGCTAGCCTTCCCCACAACATTTTCTATGTGTTCCTTCCAATTTAAGTTGTTCGTAATTGCAGTTCCTAGGTATTTAGTTGAATTTACGGCCTTTAGAATTGACTGATTTATCGTGTAACCGATGTTTACAGATTCCTTTTAGCACTCATGCCGATGACCTCACCGTTTTCGTTATTGAGAGTCTTGTGTGACAAGAAAGGCTTTGTACATCAGATTACACACTGAGTTGAAAAAATGCATTAGATTTTTCCCAGCATAGCATTGATGCAACAAGTCGTGGGAAGTCCCCTGCAGAAATCTTGAGCCGCGTGGTCTGCGGCACCTTGCACGGCTCGCCCCGTCGGAGGTTCGAGTCGCTCGTCGGGCATGGGTGTGTGTGTTGTCCTTAGCCTAACTTATTTTAAGTTGGATTAAGAAGTATGTAAGCTTAGAGACCGATGACATCAGCAGTTTTATCCCATAAGATCTTACCACAGATTTCCAAAAAGGAAATCTTGAGCTAGGCTGCCTTCATAGCCAACTATAATTGCGAAAGTGTTGCCAGTGTGGGGTTTTGTGCACGAACTAACGTGTCGATTACGTCCCGCCAATGTTCGATGAGAATCGTGTCGGGCGATCGGTTGGCTAAATAAACCATTCGCTCGATTTGTCCACGATGTTCTTCAAAGCAATGGCCAACAATTGTGGTCCAATGACATGGCGCGTTGTCATCCACAAAGAAATCCATTGTTGATTGGGAACATGAAGCCAATGAATAACTGAAAATCATCTCCAAGTAGCCGAACATAACTGTTTCCAGTCAATGATTGGTTCAGTTGGACCAGAGAGCCCTGTCCCTTCCATGTACATGCGGCCCACACCATTATATGACACCATGAGCTTGCACTGTGCGTTGTTATCAACCTGAATCCATGGCTTCTTGGGGTCTGCGCCAAATCGAATGCTACCATCAGTTCGTGGCAACTGAAATCGGGGTTCATCTTACCTGGCCACTGTTTTCCAGTCATCTATGGTCACGAACCCAGGAGAGACGCTGCAGGTGATGTCGTGCTGCTAGCAAAGGCACTCGCGTCGGTCGACTCCGGCCATAGCCCATCACGCCAAATTTTTCCGCCTGTCATAACGAATACGTTCGTTGTACGTCCCACACTGATTTATTTAACGCGTTGTTGTTCGACTGTTCGCACTGACAACTCTACGCAAACGTCGCTGCTGTCGGTCGTTAAGGGAAGGCCAACGACCACTGTGTTTACCGTGGTGTTGAAATTTGGTATTTTCGCCACACTCTTGACACTGTGGATCTGTGAATATTGAATTCCATAACGATTTCCGATATGGAATTCCCCATGAGTCTAGGTCCAACTACATTTCCGTGTTCAACATACGCAAAGCCCCTTCGTGGTCCCTAAAATGGTTCAAACGGCTCTGAGCACTTTGGGACTCAACTGCTGAGGTCATTAGTCACCTAGAACTTAGAACTAGTTAAACCTAACTAACCTAAGGACATCACACACATCCATGCCTGAGGCAGGATTCGAACCTGCGACCGTAGCGGTCTCGCGGTTCTAGACTGCAGCGCCAGAACCGCGCGGCCACTTCGGCCGACCCGTGGTCCCTAATCACAACAGAAACCACCTGAGTACAAATGACAGCTCCTCCGACGCACTGCCCTTTTATACTTTGTGTACGTGATACTAGAGCCAGCTTCATATGTGCATATCACTATCTCATGAGTTTCCGTCCCTACAGTGTTGTTGTTGTTGTTGTTGTGGTCTTCAGTCCAGAGACTGGTTTGATGCAGCTCTGCATGCTACTCCATCCTGTGCAATCTTCTTCATCTTCGAGTAACTATTGCAACCTACAACCTTCTAAATCAGCGTAGTGCATTCATCCCTTCGTCTCCCTCTACGAATTTTATCCTCCACGTTTCCTTCCAATATTTAATTGGTGACTCCTTGATGCCTCAGAACGTGTCCTACCAACTGATCCCTTCTTTTGGTCAGGTTGTGCCGCATAAATTCCTCTTCTCCCCAATTCTATTCAATGCCTCCTCATTAGTTACGTGATCTACCCATCTAATCCTCAGCATTATTTGTAGCACCACATTTCGAAAGCTTCTATTCTCTTCTTTACTAAACTATTAATCGTCCATGTTCCACTTCCATACATGGCTACACTCCATACATATACTGTCAGAAAAGTATATCTTCTACGATAAGCTGTAGGGTCATTATAGCCTCTCGTGTTCCAACATTTCTTCGGAGTCCAAACTGATCTTTCCCGAGGTCAGCTTCTACCAGTTTTTCCATTCGTCTGTAAAGACTGTGTTAGTATTTTGCATCCATGACTTATTAAACTAATAGTTCGGTAATTTTCACACTAGTCGACACCTGATTTCTTTGGAATAGGAGTTACTATATTCTTCTTCAAGTCTGAGCGTATTTCTCCTATCTCATACATCTTGCTCGATAAATGGTAGAGTTTTGTCTGGCTGGCACACCCAAGGCTATCAGTGGTTGTAATGGAATGTTGTCTATTTCTGGGGCCTTTTTCTTGGTTTAGATCTTTGAGTGTTCTGTCAAACTCCTTACTCAGTATCATATCTCCTATTTCATCTTCATCTACATACTCTTCGATTACCTTAACATTGCCCTCGAGTTCATCACCCTTGTGTGGACACTCTACATATTCCTTGAAACTTTCTGCTTTCCCTTATTTGCTGAGGACTATTTTTCCATCGGAGCTCTTAATATCCATGCAGGTGGTTCTCTTTTCTCTAAAGGTCTTCTTTAATTTTCCTATTGGCTGTATCTATCTTATCCCTAGTGATATATGACTTCACTGTATGTACCCACATATCGACCTCTCTACCCAAAGAAAATGTGACAAATACATTAATATTAAGAGTATGACAGGATCATCCAGAATGTGCACTCCAATGCAAAATTTCATTGTAAACATGAAGTTCAAATGGTTCAAATGGCTCTGAGCACTATGGGACTCAACTGCTGAGGTCATTAGTCCCCTAGAACTTAGAACTAGTTAAACCTAACTAACCTAAGGACATCACAAACATCCATGCCCGAGGCAGGATTCGAACCTGCGACCATAGCGGTCTTGCGGTTCCAGACTGCAGCGCCTTTAACCGCACGGCCACTTCGGCCGGCAAACATTAAGTTATTCTCGTTGCTGCAGCTGACAGCACACCCAAGCAGTCAGTGCAACGACTGCTCCATTCCAACCACCTCTACCGAAGGTAAATAAAATGAGAGTTACTTTCAAGATAGTGCACTTATTTCGTTTCCTCTTATCCACGGAGCAAGTAATAAAGAATGACCGCAGCACATAAACCTCAGTCTAGTCACCGTCCACTGCAGGTCTGGGTATAGCGCGGTCTGGTCTGCGGTTTTGGTCCCTGAGGAGGGAGAGCGGCCGGGTGCCGCAACAGCCTAGGGGAATTCCCCTTGTGTAGGGGCGGGTAGGTGCAGGCAGGCCTGCGTTGGGCGCTGACAGGCTGCGGCTGCGGCAGAGCAGTCTGGCCACCATTACGGTGCCGGGCCGGGCTGCGGGGGCCAATTACCGCCAAGCAGCTCAGTGGATGCCGCAAGCCGCCGCGCCGGGGTGGGCTCACCACTGCTGCCACTGAGGGTGCGGATTTTCGACACTGTCTGGCCACTTGCTGCGGCATTCACTGCTGGCATTAAATGAACATGGCTTATTTAATTTCCTTACTGTGTACTTCTAGGACCACAAGCACTGACGGCAATCAACACAGAGTGTATACTGCTGTCTACATTATGCAATAGGGCCAAATTGCAACGTACATACAAGGTGAGCCATCCAACGCAATCGCCTAAAGTATCTTCATATACGTGAGATAGGAACATGCTACAGGGAAAGAGCGCCAGGCACTAATCCAAGGGCAAGGAACGGAGGAGGAACTGGCAGGGATAGTGTTCTGAGGGTCATGAGCCCCGCTCCTCTACCTATAAAAAGAATAACTTTTTATTAAAACCATTTCTCAATTAACTTTCTGTGTATTAGGTAGATTGAAAACTAACAATCTAGAAAGTGTGCAAGTAATACCATAAATTACTAACTACGTTCAATACAGGATGAGTTTCAATTGCTCGAATGAGGGCTGTTCACATGGATGAACTTGCCACCAAAATGCTGGCGGGGAACATACTAGTGAGGAAAAGGTGCCCACACTCAGAGGACAGCCGTACCTACTATAAATTACAAAACCGACGTGGTTTGTGAGTTCACAGGTATAACCAGCAAAACACTTGCGTAAAGCAACACAAAAATGGGAAGACCTTCTAGTAAGAAAAAATACCTCAGGTTGACAAAAGTCATGAGATAGCGACATGCATCTAAAACTATATTTACTTAGAAGCTCTGCGAGTCACGCAAGGCGTGTGGCTGAGTGTACTCTGTACCATAACTAGTACTTCCTTTTCTGTTCCATTCTAAAAAATGAGAAACGAGTATTTTTTAATTTTTGTGGTATGGTCCTATGGGACCAAACTGATACGGTCATCGGTCCCTAGGCTTACACACTACTTAAGCTGACTTTAACTTAGGCTAAGGACAACACGCACACCCATGCCCGACGGAGGACTCTAACTTCTGACGGGGGAGCTGCGTGAACCGTGGCAAGGTGCCTCAGACCGCACGGCTACCCTTCACTACCTAAACGAGCATCTATATGCCTCTGTAAGAGCTCTAATTCATCGTGGTCCTTATGCGTAATATATGTTGGCGACAGTAGAATTGTTCTACACTCAGCTACAGTTGCCGGTTTTCTTAATTTTTTCAATAGAGTTCCTCGAAAAGAACTTCACCTTCCTTCCAGCGATTTCCATTTGAGTTTCCGGAGCATGTACACAACACTTATGTGTTGCTCGAGCCTACCAGTAACAAATTTAGCAGCCAGCCTCTGAACTGTTTCGACGTCTTCATTTAATCCTTCCTGGTATGGATGCGAAACATTCGAGCAGCACTCAAGAAATGGTTTCACCAGCGACCTATACACGGTCTGCTTCGCGGATCTACTACACTTTCCTAAAATTCTCCCATTAAACCGAAGTTGAACATTAACTTTCCCCACCACAGTCCTCATATGATCGTTCCATTTCATTTCACTTTGCAACGTTACGCTCAAATATCTAAAACACGTGACTATATCAAACAGAACAATATTAACGCTCTACCCGAACATTACGGGTTTGTTTTTCCTACTAATCCGCATTAACTTACATATTTCCACAGTTAGAGCTAGCTGCCATTCATGACACCAGCTAGAAATTTGGTCTAAATCATCATGTATCCTCCTACAGACACTCAATACGGTCACCTTACCATACAGCACAGCATCGTCAGCAAACAGCAGCTTGCTGCCCACCCTGCCGCGAAGTCATTTATATCTTTAGAGAATAACTGTGGCCCTATCACACTTTGCTAGGGCACTCTTGTTGATATCTTTGTCCCCAATGAATATATGCACGATATACGAGTATATACGGCGGAAGCATTGCGTACATAAAGTATGTAAGGGTAGTGCGTTGGTGGAGCTGTCACTTGTCCGCAGGTGACACATCTGGAAAGGTTACCGACGTGATTATGGCCGCACAATGGGAATCAGTAGTCTTTAAAGGCGGAGTGGCAGCTGAAGCTAGACGCATGGGATGTTATTTCGGGATCATCAGGGAATTCAGTATTCTGAGGTCTACACTGTCAAGAAAGTGCCGAGCATACTATATTTCTCACCAAGGAAACGCGGTGGTCAGTCAGGACAATGCCTAGAAATTTGGTGCTAATGGGTTAGGCTTCGGACGACCGACGCGAGTGCCATTGCCAATAGTGCGACACCGCCTGTCCTGGGCTCGTGAACATTTCCGTATGACCAGATTTCAGTTGGTAAGAGCTAAAGGTACGGTTCGAGTGTGGCGCAGACCCCACGAAGCCATTGACCTAAGTTGCGAACAACCATTTTGGAGGCTGCTGGTGGTTCTAGAATGGTGTGGACTGTGTTTACGTGGAATGGACTGTGACATCTGGTCCAGCTGAACCGATCATTGGCTAAGAACGCTTATTTTCGGTTACATGGAGATCATTTGCAGCCATTCATGGACTTCCCGTTCCCAAACAACAACGGAATTTTTATGGATGACGATGTGTCATGTTATCAGTTTCAAGATCACTCGAGACTATTCGAGCAAATGATTTGGCCATCAAGATCGCCTGACATGAATCCCATAGAACATTTATTGGACATAATCGAGAGTTCAGTTCGTGCACAAAATTCTACACCGGCAACACTTCCGCAATTATGGACCGTTATGGAGGCAGTATGGCTTAGTATTTCTGCTAGGGACTTCCAATGACTTGCTGAATCCATGCCACGTCGAGCTGCTACACTGCGCCGGGAGAAGGGAGGTCCGACACAATGTTAGGAGGTATTCGATGACTTTTTTCATCTCAGTGTACGAGAGGGACTGACTTCACGAACATAGGTGGAGACGACAGATGGAAGCACCATTTCTCTGTCTTACGCTCTCGTGTACGACCTGTGTTCACTATCACAGTTCAAATTGAAACACCAGTAACTGCGAGTCAATGTTAACAAACTAGATTATTGCGATTGTAGATCCTAAATGAAACGCATGGCACAGGTTTCATTCAAATTCTCGGATGAACGTTTTGCTGCGCTTTAATTTCTTGCAAGCTACGCGAAAGCAATGTACTAACCACTTGTTTTGATCAAAAATTCTGTTGTCATTATTACAACGGAATTCATCAGTGGCACATTAAAAGTGCTGCACCACATAATCCACCAGTTTCTTCAAATTTCTTGATCATATTCTTACGCCCATTTATTAATACAGGGCCTCTTAGCGGCAGTTTCTGACGGCGATTTTCCCACAATGTAGGACTGCTATTATTACCCTTCTGATTTAACAACTTTACCAGCAGTACACCATTTTTCTTCTCAATAGCCATTTGGTTTCGTACGGAAAACCATAATCTACTTAATTGTGCGCCTTTGTAGGTGGGCTGTCAATGTGGCAGATTTTTAACTGAAGGGGGCCCGGATTAGATTCCCAGCCGGCATGGAGATCTTTCTCCTGACATTCGTATCGTCAGAATTGATATTCAACTATTGATGTGGCTGTTTAGGCATGTCCCGAGAGAAAAAAAAAATTCTTAACCTCTTACAACTACAGTCACTTCACAAAAGAAATCAAGATATGGCAACCAGTGAAAAACAGCCTACTGACATCAAAGCAGGAAGCTTTTCACGTCCTGCTGCTTACTACACCTATGTTCAACTGGTGTCAGAGAGTGGAACTATTATTTTTTCCGGCACACATCACGAACGCACCGATTAATGAACATACCTAAGAAGTTAAAGCATCTTGCAATGTATGGAGCCCACACTACAGCACTCAGAACACCGTCAATTTCCAGAAAGATTTTCACTCTGCAGCAGAGTGTGCGCTGATATGAAACTTCCTGGCAGATTAAAACTGTGTGCCGATCCAAGACTCCAACTCGGGACCTTTGCTTTCGCGGGCAAGTGCTCTACCATCTGAGCTACCCAAGCACGACTCGCGCCCCCTCCTCACAGCTTTACTTCCGCCAGGAGATCTTCTGTGAGGTTTGGAAAATAGGAGACGAGGTACTGGCAGAAGTAAAGCTGTGAGGACGCAGCGTGAGTCGTGCTTGGGTAGCTCAGATGGTAGAGCATTTGACCGCGAAAGGCAAACGTCCCGAGTTCGAGTCTCGATTCGGCACACAGTTTTAATCTGCCAGGAAGTTTCACCGTCAGTTTATTTATAACCATCTGGTACATTCAGTTCGGTTGCTCCTGATGTATTTTGCCGAAATGCTTTATACGTTCATACCATGTGTATCAAGTCTTCGTTATTAAAATTAATTCTAAATATAAAAAATCTGTCCTGCGTATGATTTCTGTGTGATATACAATATGAAGTGTTTCAGCAACGCCATGTGGCTATATTATCAAATGGCACTATAGGCTTCCTTATGCAGGACAGTCTTGTGCAAAATGGAGAGTTTCCACGTCAGGTATTAATTTAAAGACATCGTTCTCTACATTACAATCCCTCGTTGGAGCCTGTTACCCCAAGAGGACGCGTCCCCATGGGGCGGATAGGGGATTGCCTCCCATATATGGGTGGTAGGAGGGAAATGGAATACCTCCCGCCGATCAACAGGAACATTGCCGCCTGCAGCCGGATGTTGGCTCATCAAGGTCTAGGCTCACAGCTTAAAACTGTGGATCGGTGACAGATCCTTGTGACAGGCCGGCCGATACACTTCCACCACATCATCATGGCTCAATGTCGAAATAAAAAGGAATGGAAAAGGCTAGGGCGTCCCCCGCGGACGACGCTCGTCATCAAGACGTGAATGGCTTGAGAAATGAGCGAAGGTTACCGGGTTTTTCAGGCTGAGGTCGGCTAAACAAGCGAGCTCTAGTAACAAAATTTGCCACTCTTAATGTCGACTCTACAACTGGAAGAGCACGTGAAGTAGCGGCACCATTAAGAAGGCGTAAAATTGACATCTGCACGGTGCAGGAGACCAGAGGTGCAGTGGAGCAAAAGCACGAGATATTGGTGATGGATAAAAAATCATCTATAATGGTAGCCCAAAATCAGTCAAAGGAGTAGCGATAATTGTCGGCTTGAAATTTCGGCACTCTGTATCAAAAGTAGAGCGATTTGACGTCTGTTCGATGAAAGCTTTCTTAGCCACGGACGAGAGGAACGTCCATATATTCTCGTGTTATGCTCCGCAAACAAGCTGCACGCAAAAGACAAAAGATGACCTTTGGATGTTGCTTGATGATAAGATCTTAGAAGTGCCACCTAAAGATACTCTCATCGTATCTAGTGATCTCAATGGTCATGTTGGTTCAAATGCAGATGGATACCGATGCCGTGGTAGTAATGGGGCTGGAAATAGAAGTAAGGGAGAGAATAGTGAATTTTGCAGAAACACACGAACTAGTCATCACGAACGCCTACTTCAAGAAGAGAATATCTCACCTTTGGACTTACTACATGGGCCCACCGTTAGTTTAAGTTAGTTTAAGTAGTGCGTAGGTATAGGGACCGATGACCTTAGCAGTTTGGTCCCTTAGAATTTCACACACATTTGAACATTTTGACTTACTACAATGGTAACAACATGAACCAGATAGATTCCATTCTTGCACGGCGTCGTGACATAACCTTCGTTTTGGATGTAAAAGCTATTCCATACGAAACAGTTGCTATACAACACCGCCCGCTAGTTGTCAAATTGCGCATCAAAATTCAAAAGACGGGAGTATGCAATGGCCAGCGCGTACTAAATGATGGTGACTCAAAGAAGCAGAAAGAGACATTATTTCATCCATCACTCTTCACCCTATTACTGATGTAGGCACAGCAAGTGATACCCTGAAAGACCGCGTCATAACAGCGGCCCAGGAAAAATTAGGCACCACAAAACCAGGCCAACATAAAAATCGATCGCCAGACATGGCTCTGGACTGAGTAGGTGAAGTAGGCTGTGCACTTTAAAAGCAGCTATACCAAAAGTTCCTCGCCTCTAAGACAGATCAGAATTGGAAGGATTACCGTGAATCTAGGAATGCAGCAAAGACGGCAGTTGAGGCAGCCAAATCAGCCCACTTCCGCGAAGTCTGCGATAAACTAGAATCACCTACAGGAAAACGAGGAATCTATTGACTGCCGAAGGAGCGCCATAAACAATTTGTAGACATTACAAAATTCTGTGGAATCAGTGATGAAGGAGGCAAACCTTTCACCAACAGAAAGCAGCAGATCGATGGAGGAAATACTTTGAGAAAGTTTGCAATGAGTAGTTTCCATATGCTCCAGTTCCAATGTTCACTCCTGTAGTGGGACCCTTTGCACCAGTCACCAAGGATGAGGTTGTTGAGGCATTACGGAAAATGAAGAACGGAAAGGCAACAGGGCCACCAGATGATCTTCCTGCAGACTTGTGGAAATCAAAGTACTGGCATTCAGCTGAATCGTTGACGGGTTACTTTAATAAGAACATTGAGGAGGAAAATATTCCAGCTGACTGGACAAGTAGCACCCACTTTGGAAGCAGAAGCGAAGTCCAGTTGAATGTAACAACTACCGCCCGTATCGCACATCATGAAGGGCTGCGGGACGACAGATGCTATCCATGCAGCTCGCCTGCTTATCGGAAAGCACCGCGAGAAGTCAAAATATGTACAGTTTGCGTTTCTCGACCTTTCGAGGTCGAGAAAGGCATAGTGTACATATCTGCCTTTGCCCGAGTGCCACACTAGTTAATTTGGCTTGCTCTGCGAAAGCATGGAGCACCTGAAGAGCTGTTTAGATGGGTCAGACTGCTGTACCATAACCCGAAGAGCCGGATTCAATCAGCTGCCCGACAATCTGACGACCTCCCTATGTCAGTGGGACTACATCAGGGATCTGCTCCCTCACGGCTGCTATTTATCTTTGTCACGGATACCGTCACAAGAAACCTGCAGAAAACCTCACGCTGCACGTTACTATAGGTTGACTATGTGCTACCGGCCAATGAATATAAGAATGATCTACAACCTTAAGTCCAAGCCTAGAACGACCGCCTCGCAGATGTAGGACTACAGTCAATGTGTTCAAAACATATCGCCTTTCCGTAGATTTAAATGACTCTGTAACCATCAGAATCAATGGTGTTGACCTCCCAACAGCAAGGACTTTTCAATACCTGGGCTCGACAATCGCTGCTGATAGAAAACTCAGTGCAGAAATCTCCAACAGCAGCGCGTGGCTCAAATGGCGTTCCGTTGCTGGAGTACTGCGTGACAAGAAAATTCCAAACAGGTTCAGATCAAAAGTATACCGTTCGGTAATCCGTACAGTTGCACTGTATGCGGCTGAATGGTAGCCTTGAACAAAGGAAGTAGAGCGAGGACTTGCTGTTATGGAGACGATTGGATCGACGTCGGGATTAACATTGCATGACCACATCACAAATAATGAAGTTCGGTGTCTATACGGTGTTGCATCAATAGTAGACAAAATGAGAGAAAGCCGCCTACGTTGGTACGGGCATGTCTTTAGAGCAGACAAGACAACAATGGCGAAGACTGGTTTCAACCTAAATGTAAATGGGAAACGGCCACCTGGACTACCAAGGCAGCGATGGCTTGACACACTGCAAGAAGACCCCAAGATCTCAGGCCTTCACCCTGATCAGGCACAAGGTCGAGAGACGTGGCGAAAAAGAGCCAAAACAGCAGTCCCCACCAGCACGCGGGACAAACGCCAAGGAAGAAGAAGTTCTCAGCATTGCAATGAATTGGGCTCTTTTCGAAGTGAGATAATTTAAAGGTGCACAGAAGTCTATGGTAATGATTATTGCAATCCGTGTTCAATAGTGCACTTGCCATCGACATTATCCACATTGTATTAAAAATTTCTTCTGAATGTTACTCAGCGTTATGTCGTTAAGAATTGCACCCTCTTCGCGGTTGAGGAAAAGTACTTTTCTTGCTCGGTAATAAGGTGCTACATATCTAGGTTATTTGCCTACTGCTGGTAACTGAAAGACTAAGCAGTTCTTCGTAGGTGCCGATTTCCACAAGAGGGGGTGTTCAATATGGGCTTGTTTAGCAGCCGAACACATCTGCTTCTTAGATGCTGTTTCATGTACAAATGTGTCTTCTGGAATAAGTACCACAAAATCTTCGCAAAACAAAAGAAAGAAGTAAAAAACAGCATCTCACATGTAACTGGTAATAATATTTTATACATTGCACATTTGAATCAACTACTGGCGAACTACGGCCTCTAAACGGTCTCATAATGTTTTACACACCACTTAATTTCAATTATAGCGCACATTTATCACCGCTGGCGTCATCGTATGTTAATGTAACCCGTTTCAGGAGATTTATTGCACAGCCAAAACCCGTAATCCAGATGACGTAAATTTCTTCTTAGCAGAGAAGGGAAAATTAATGAGCTCCTGTGGTAATAGCAGAAACCATTTCCTTTCCCCGACAGGAAGCTGCGCATCAAAGGAAGCAATTAAAACTCAGGAGTAAACATTACAGAAGGTCGTTAAAATCAAGAGTAACAAAGAGAGCTCTGCTTTTTCGCATAAGGTACGAAACGGTAGCGTTGTTGAATAACGGGAGCATTTCGCGAGAGCAGTTTTCACACAGTTTTCACACAGGCTTTCGTCACAGTCTGCTCTGAGAAGCGATAGCCGGTCGTTATATCCAGTCACCTTGTGCGCGAGCAAGGTCGTAGTCAAAATTAATCACGTCCTAAATTGATTCGAAAATTATTAAACGAGAGCACTTGTCGATTTTCTAGAGTCCGTATTTTCTGAATTTTCAGTTAGGCAGGATTAGTTAGCGGGAATCCATTCAGAAGCTCTCGAAGTTGGTTTACGTTCTGTTTTATTTTCAGACGTTTGTAACATAACTTGTGAAATTCAGAAGAGAAGATTCGAAACAAATTGTAAAATTTTGTTAATCTGAAAATAACGGAACTCATTTGCAAAGAAAAACAATGCGTTTACTTAGTTTTGGAAAAAAAACAACTCCATAACGCCCTTGCATTACCATGTTAAAGAATCTGTTATCAGGATGGCTAGGAAGACAGACACGAATTTCGCGACCTCTGTTTCTTGTTAAGATGTGTTACAATAGAAGAAAGTTTTTTTACCTTAGATGTATTCCGGCCTAATCAACGGTGCGCCGTAGAACAGTTCCAGTAACACAGAGTACAGCACATTGTTTTGTTAAGTTAACATTTATCTTTGGTACACTTTGATTAAAACAACTTTTCAGCTGATGGTTCAGCGAGTCGTCTGTTAGGGGTTAGTCGCCTGTCAATCATAGTTCTTTTTTCGAACGTCACGGGCTCACTGTGTCGTACGTTTTGTAATTGCACGCGAAGCCTTGTTAAGCGCGTCCAGTTGCACGCTCGTATCAATGCCCCTCCCCTCCCCCGACTACAGTCAAAAAGTTTAATTGAGCTATAAATCAGTCATTGTGAAAAAGATTAGTTTTGGATGAGTCCGTTTCTATACACACGTTATGCTTTGAACGCCACGTACTATTTCTGACCGAAAAATCCTACTATATATAATGTTGAAGATAGTACTGAAATTAGTCATGAGCAAAGAAAAGCAAGCAAACTGAAAAATAAAAAGAGCATACCAATTATTGGTTTGAATTGGTCGTAGCAGTCATCGTCACTGATGGAGAAATAGCAAAATAAAAACTAATGGTTAATGTAGAGTAATGAAATTTCGTTAAAACATTTGTCTAGATAACATATTTAAGTGATTAACATTGCCAGAACACAGAGAGAGATAAGCCATTGCAAATATGAAATGCTGGTACATTAATAACCAGTGCAACAGCCAGAATGATAAATGAATACTTGCAAACGTGTATGCATTGTGACGTACAGGTGCCGGAAATCAGGTTGTGGAATGGAGTTCCATGTCTGTTGCACTTAGTTGATCAATATAGGGACGGTTAATGGTGTTCGTGGATGAAGCTGGGTTTGTCGATGGGTGGTGTCCCACACGTGCTCGATTGGAAACAGATCTAGTGATGAGCAGGCGAAGGGAGTATGTCAATACTCTGTAGAGCATGTTGGGTTACAACAGAGGCTTGTTGGCGAGCGCTACTGTGTTGTAAAACACCTCCTCGATTGTTATTCATGAATGACAGCACAATAGGTCAAGTCCCCAGAGTGACACACACATGGGCAACCACAAGAGTCCGGTTGTAGGTCCTGGTTAAAGGTAATCAACTGGCTTCCTGACCAACACATGGACGTCACTGGCACCCAGGCAGAACCAGCTTTCATCACAAAACACAAGATACCTCCATGTTGCCCAAAAATTTCTCGTCTGAGATGACTGAAACTGTAAATAGTGGTGGTTCGGAGTCAGCAGAATGCACGCTACAAGGCATCTAGCTCGCAGCTGTCCTTGAAGTAACCAATATGTAACCATTGTGTCTTTTTGGTGACAATAGCCGCTCAAATTCCTGCTGCAGATGCAGCACGAAACCTAAAAACCTAAGGCCGAACAAACTGGTCTTCCCTCCCAGTATTGCCACGTGACCGTACAGAGCCCAATCTTTTTGTGACCTTGCATTCTCGTAACCACCGCTGACATAAATTATGTACGGTGGCTACATTCCTGCTGTCTTTCAGCAGTATCGCAGAAGAAAGGTACAGCTTCTCGTTGCCCTATTACACGACCTCATCCAAACTCAATAACGTTTTTATAATGGTGTCTTTATCTCTCTTGACTATCAATTCACCATGTCCAACCTCAAAGGTCGGTAACGTTCATGACTGTTACAGCGTGTATTTGAAGCAAACTTGATTTGCTTTCTCATAGTGTTGCGCCTATCAACTTTCGTTTATGTCACACTACTCCTTATTGGTATTGCGATTTTTTTCCGTCAGTGTAATAAATACTGATTAGTACACAAGTGGTAGTTTGATGTACATTCCGCTATAAGGTGAATGTCCCATTTCAAGAAAGTATGGTAACAGATGAAAGAAATGTAAATCCGTCAGATGGCAGTCGCGAACTGCTTATTCAAAGAAAAGGACAAGAGCGTAATCACAAGGCCTGAAACAGTTTTCACTAGCAGTTCACGGTCGAAAAGGGAACAAAGTACAATTTAGCTGTCCCGTCCCGTCGGTCTACATAGCTGATTCCCGAGCGGGAAGGCGTGCCGGTTCCCGACACGAATGCGCCTGGAGAATTAGTTTCCTGCAGTTATGTAGACAGGAGTGACACCACCAGCAGTCGACCAATGGTGTAAACGCCCAGAAGATGACCCCTACGTCGGGTTGAAACCGTCTGGCGATATTATAACAATAATAAATCCGATTAAGACTGTTATTGAATTATTGATTAATCATACTAATCGCTGCTTCTCTCCACAACCATGTTGTCCAAAAAACAGGCTGTGGATGGTTTGTAAGGCAGGTTTCCATTTGCCTCGGCGAATGCGGTCTGGTTCCGCGTATTCCGTCTCAGTTACATTATGTCGGCGATTGCTGCACGAACACTGTCTCCAAATACACATACACAATAATTACTGTACCACTCGACTGGTATGTGGTATGAGACGTTCTCGGGGGAGGGGGGGGGGGGTCCACTGTGGGCGTAACTGCAATATAACCCTGGGCTCGATGTGGGGTGGCGGTGGGGTGGGTGGACTGCTGTGGCCTGTTGTGGGGTTGTGAACCACTGAAGGGTACGGCAGGTCGAAGCCTCTCAAACGTTTCTAGGTCAATACACACAATACCCACACAATTCAGCTGGAGAAAATCTTGCAACGTGAACAGGGTTATAAACTGTAACTGTCCACAGTCGACTTCCTGGAAGGGCAAGTTAACTAAATGTTTAGGCACCTGGAGGAAAAAAATTGGTGATTGATATTTCAGATCTAGCACGAAGAAACGACGGTTTGAAATGATTTTCAATCCAATATTTCTATTGTATAGGTCTGATTGCCTCTTCAATTGGGCGATAAAACTAAAAAAAAATATAGCTCCCCATTTTTTTTAACTTTCTCATTATCTTCCATCAATCCTGCGTGTTAAGGAATCCATACCACGGCACAGTGATTTTAATTTATTTATTTATTTATTGTTCCGTGGGACCAAATTAAGGAGAAGTCTCCGTGGTCATGGAACGAGTCAATGCATGAAATTATAACACGATATTAGAAACAGATAAAATGAAATATAAAAAAATCATATTCAGGTGACAAGTCGTAAGTTTAAATAAAGAAAATCAACAATGTAACACTGGAATTTGCTTATCTTTTTAGCTCCTCCAGGAGCTCCTCGACAGAATACAAGGAGTGAGCCATGAGGAAACTCTTCAGTTTGGGCTACTGCTAAGATTTTTGAGTTCTTGTGGTAGCTTATTGAAAATGGATGCAGCAGAATACTGCACTCCTTTCTGCACAAGAGTCAAGGAAGTGCATTCCACATGCAGATTGGATTTCTGCCTAGTATTAACTGAGTGAAAGCTGCTAACTCTTGGGAATAGGCTAATATTGCTAACAACAAACGACATTAAAGAAAATATATACTGTGAGGGCAATGTCAGAATTCCCAGACGATTGAATAGGGGTCGACAAGAGGTTCTCGAACTTACACCACATATAGCTCGAACAGCCCGTTTTTGAGACAAAAATACCCTTTTTGAATCAGAAGAATTACCCCAAAACATAATACCATACGACATAAGCGTATGAAAATATGCAAAGTAGACTACTTTTCGTGTTGAAGTATCACTTATTTCAGATACTGTTCTAATGGTAAATAAAGCAACATTTAGTTTCTGAACAAGATCCTGGACATGGGCTTTCCACAACAGCTTACTATCTATCCGAACGCCTAGGAACTTGAACTGTTCCGTCTCGCTTATAATATGCACATTCTGTCTGATCAAAATATCGGTTCTTGTTGAATTGTGAGTTAGAAACTGTAAAAGCTGAGTCTTACTGTGATTTAGCATCAAATTATTTTCCACAAGCCACGAACTTATTTCATGAACTACATTATTTGATACTGTTTCAATATGACAAACAAGATCCTTCACTACCAAGCTGGTGTCATCAGCAAACAGAAATATTTTTGAATCACCTGCAATACTAGAACGCATATCATTTAAATAAATAAGAAACAGCAGTGGCCCCAGCGCCGACCCTTGGGGAACGCCCCCTTTAACAGTGCCCCATTGGGACTGAACATCACTACCACTCTCAATATTGCGGAGAATTACCCTCTGCTTTCTGTTCTTAAAGTAAGAGGCGAACCAATTGTAAGCTACTCCCCTTACTTCATAATGGTCCAACTTTTGCAGTAATATTTTGTGGTCAACACAGTCAAGAGCCTTCGTTAGATCAAAGAAAACACCTAGCGTTCTCAACCTTTTATTTAATCCGTCCAAAACCTCACAGAGAAAAGAGAATATAGCATTTTCAGTTGTTAAACCATTTCTAAAACCAAACTGAACATTTGACAGCAAATTATGTGAATTTAAATGCTCCAGTAACCTTGTATATACAACCTTCTCGATAACTTTAGCAAACACCGATGGCATAGAAATAGGTCTAAAATTGTCAACATTATCAATGTCTCCCTTTTTATAAAGTGGCTTCACTACCGAGTTCTTTAATCGGTCAGGAAACCGACCACTCCTAAAGGAAAAGTTACAGATATGGCTAAGTACTGGGCTAACACACATAGAACAATACTTCAGTATTCTGCTAGATACCCCGTCATATCCATGAGAGTTCTTGGTCTTTAGTGATTTAATTATTAACTCAATCTCCCTCTTGTCAATATCATGGAGGAGCATTTCAGGTAACAGTCTCGGAACACTTTTTTCTAAGAGCGCTATATGATTCCCTGTTGGAACTAGTTTTCTATTTAGTTCACCTGCCATATTCAGAAAGTGATTATTAAGTACTGTACATATATGCGACTTACCAGAAACACGCACATTCCCACTACGCACTGAATCTTTATCCTCGACCTGTCTCTGCAGACCAGCCACTTCCTTTACGACTGACCATATGGTTTTAATTTCATCCTGAGACTTAGCTATTCTATCTGCATACCACATACTTTCCTTCCTAATACCGCACCTTCCAATACTGTTTGTAATGGGCTGCTGCATTTAGATTTTGACTGTTTTTAAAGTTTTGATGTAATTGCCACTTTGTTCTACAAGATATTCTTATCCCTCTAGTCAGCCACCCAGGCTGCCTGTTTGTGCTAGTACCCTGTTCTAACGGAAAGCAACTTTCAAAGAGCACGAGAAAAGTCTTGAGGAAAGCATTATATTTATGGTCTACTGTGTCAGCGCTATAAACATCTTGCCACTCTTGTTCCTTGATAAGATTTACAAAGGTCTCTACAGCAACTGGATCAGTTTTCCTAAACAGCTGATGACTATATTTAACACGTGTTGCAGCACAAAAATCTTTTAGAGTTAAAATTTGTGCATCATGATCTGAAAGGCCATTCACCTTTTTGCAAACAGAATGCCCTTCTAGTGATGAGGAATGAACAAAAATGTTGTCTATGGTTGTTCTACTGTTCCCTTGCACTCTCGTTGGAAAGAATACGGGTTGCATAAGATTATATGAATTAAGGAGGTCTACCAGCATCCTCTTCCTTGCACCTTCACTTATACAATTAATATTGAAGTCACCACATATAACTAACTTTTTGTACTTCCTATAAAGTGAACCAAGAACCTCCTATAGCTTAAGTAAATATGTTGTGAAATCGGAGTCGGGTATCTATAAATAACAACAGTTAGAAGTTTAGCTCCATTAAATTTGACCACACCTGCACAACATTTAAACACCTTTTCAGTGCAGTATTTTGAAACATCAGTTGACTCAAATGGGATGCCTTTTTTCACATACATGGCTACTCCAACACACCACAAAGAGCTCCTCGAAAAGCTGCCAGCCAACCTGTATCCTGGTAAAGGAAGCTTCTGAATTATCTCCTTATTTAAGAAGTGTTCAGATATACCAATAATTTCAGAGTCAACATCTATAAGCAGTTCACTAACTTTATCTCTAATACCTTGTATATTTTGATGAAATATACTAATTCCCTCATTACTCGGATACCTAAGCTTTGTTAAAAGTGGTTCCTTTGTTAGAGAGACTTCCCTTAAGCAGGAATACCTATCAGCTGACTTCAATCTAAAAAAGGTGCAGCTCTAATACCCACTACTGCAGGAATTTTCCCATGAGTGATCCCACCAACCCCACCTATGCTGTCACCTATAAGCTTTGCCAGGCTCCCCTTCCCATACCTTTTGACGTGCAGGCCATGTCTAGTGAAACCCGTCCTGCTGATAGACTCCACCGACACCACTGAAATGTGACCCATGCTTTCTGTCATCAGCGCACCCCCAAGTCTCATGTTATTACGCCTGACGGCTGTATTAAGATGAGGCCGATCGCGACGCTGAAACAGTTCCACGAAATTCACATTCGTGTTGCCAGTCTGCGTGGCTATCTTTTCCAGGTCACCACCTATGTCAAACTCCCCACCCCTATCAATACTATTACCAGCCCCACCCACAATCACTACCTGATCCTCTTTAGTAAAATCCCTACATAATCCCCCTATGTTAACAGTCACCTGAGCCAATCCTGCATTTGGCTTCACAATGCTGGTGACCTGGTACTCACTTCCCAGCACTTCCTGCAACTGCTGGCCTACACTTCTGCCATGAGAACTACCTAACAGCAGAACCTTCTTCTTCCTTTTCGACTTTGCAACTGTTCTAGCCACCGTAACTACTGAGGTCTGCTGCATACTTCCTACATCTACAGCTACTAGAGATTCCTCTCCACTAGACTCTGACAGTTGGTCATATCTATTGTAAACACCAATAGTAAAACTATATGAAAATCTTTTTCTCCTAGCAGATCTCTTGCCAACAGCCAGCTCCCATTCCCCAATCCCCTTCTCCCTCTTCATCCTATCTAGCTCCTCCTGTGCGTTTTTCAACTGCACCTGAAGGGCACAGATCTTAAGCTCCTGCTCCTCTATCAACTTACTCTTGCTACATAACCTGCAGTTCCACAAGAGGATCTCACCAGAATGCCCACTGGCTTCCCCACTGCATTCCCCCCAGTGAAAATACTTCGAACAAGTCTCAGACCGCAATCCACTACTCACCAACCTACGGCAAAGCCCACACTTCTCACTCATGGTAAAATTTTACTTTTTCTAAGTTCCGCTACTACAATAAGAAGATGTTAAAAAGAGGACTACTGTAATCACAAACTTACTCTACAAGGGAAGTAACTACTATTATTAACAGTATTAATAAACAACAAATGTGAATATAAGAAAAGACTAATAAAGAAAGAGAATCAAACGTCTAATGACACAGTAACGAAGCTGAAAACAGTTCCCAAAAGGTTCTTCTGAAACTACACTCCTGGAAATTGAAATAAGAACACCGTGAATTCATTGTCCCAGGAAGGGGAAACTTTATTGACACATTCCTGGGGTCAGATACATCACATGATCACACTGACAGAACCACAGGCACATAGACACAGGCAACAGAGCATGCACAATGTCGGCACTAGTACAGTGTATATCCACCTTTCGCAGCAATGCAGGCTGCTATTCTCCAATGGAGACGATCGTAGAGATGCTGGATGTAGTCCTGTGGAACGGCTTGCCATGCCATTTCCACCTGGCGCCTCAGCTGGACCAGCGTTCGTGCTGGACGTGCAGACCGCGTAAGAAAATGGTTCAAATGGCTCTGAGCACTATGCGACTCAACTTCTGAGGTCATCAGTCGCCTAGAACTTAGAACTAATTAAACCTAACTAACCTAAGGACATCACACACATCCATGCCCGAGGCAGGATTCGGACCTGCGACCGTAGCGGTCACGCGGTTTCAGACTGAAGCGCCTTTAACCGCACGGCCACACCGGCCGGCCAGACCGCGTAAGACGACGCTTCATCCAGTCCCAAACATGCTCAATGGGGGACAGATCCGGAGATCTTGCTGGCCAGGGTAGTTGACGTACACCTTCTAGAGCACGTTGGGTGGCACGGGATACATGCGGACGTGCATTGTCCTGTTGGAACAGCAAGTTCCCTTGCCGGTCTACGAATGGTAGAACGATGGGTTCGATGACGGTTTGGATTACCGTGCACTATTCAGTGTCCCCTCGACGATCACCAGTGGTGTACGGCCAGTATAGGAGATCGCTCCCCACACCATGATGCCGGGTGTTGGCCCTGTGTGCCTCGGTCGTATGCAGTCCTGATTGTGGCGCTCACCTGCACGGCGCCAAACACGCATACGACCATCATTGGCACCAAGGCAGAAGCGACTCTCATCGCTGAAGACGACACGTCTCCATTCGTCCCTCCATTCACACCTGTCGCGACACCACTGGAGGCGGGCTGCACGATGTTTGGGCGTGAGCGGAAGACGGCCTAACGGTGTGCGGGACCGTAGCCCAGCTTCATGGAGACGGTTGCGAATGGTCCTCGCCGATACCCCAGGAGCAACAGTGTCCCTAATTTGCTGGGAAGTGGCGGTGCGGTCCCCTACGGCACTGCGTAGGATCCTACGGTCTTGGCGTGCATCCGTGCGTCGCTGCGGTCCGGTCCCAGGTCGACGGGCACGTGCACCTTCCGCCGACCACTGGCGACAACATCGATGTACTGTGGAGACCTCACGCCCCTCGTGTTGAGCAATTCGGCGGTACGTCCACCAGGCCTCCCGCATGCCCACTATACGCCCTCGCTCAAAGTCCGTCAACTGCACATACGGTTCACGTCCACACTGTCGCGGCATGCTACCAGTGTTAAAGACTGCGATGGAGCTCCGTATGCCACGGCAAACTGGCTGACACTGACGGCGGCGGTGCACAAATGCTGCGCAGCTAGCGGCATTCGACGGCCAACACCGCGGTTCCTGGTGTGTCCGCTGTGCCGTGCGTGTGATCATTGCTTGTACAGCCCTCTCGCAGAGTCCGGAGCAAGTATGGTGGGTCTGACACACCGGTGTCAATGTGTTCTTTTTTCCATTTCCAGGAGTGTATTTCACCAGAAAACACAAAAAACACCGGTTGAAGACTACTAAAGTTCCTAAATAAACCACTATACACAAACAATTAATTAGTACTTAGCTTTCGATGCGCCGCTGCAGCTGCAACTGGTCAGCACGGAATGTAAACACAGGTAAGAGGTTACGTTGCTCGATACGAAACACTCACAAAAATCAGGTCACAACACAAGAAAGGCAGAGGTGAATGAAGAAACCACTAATAAGTCACTTATATAGTAAATATTATCACAAAAACCGTTAAAATATATATCTGAAACCTAGAAATATATAAAAACTTAGAGAGCGATCTCACACGCAGTCACTCGCTTATGACGTCACACCAAAGATCTCGAAGACGACAGTGGAGCGTAGTGTAGGCAGCTCATTAGCAGATGTGTTGCATCTTCTAAGAATTTTGATAATAAAACTTGTTGTTTGCTTCACTTTCCCACATCATAATCTATGTCATGGTTCCAAATGTCCTAGGTATTTATTTGAAACCAAACCACTTACACTTATGGAGTGTTTCGCATATCTGAAATTTAACAGAACTTTTTTAGTACTCATGAGAACCTCAGATTTCCTATAGCTCAACGTCAACTGATACGTTACAGATACGTCGCCTAAGCCAATTTGTGATTTTTTTAATCTCCTTATCTCTTTGGTACCCAGTATAAGATGGTGTCGTATGCAAACAGTCTAATAGGGCTCCTTGGAATTTCTCCTACACCGTTTGCAAAACCTAAGAACTGACGGGGCCTGTAATGCTTCCTTTGGCGAACCCGAGATCTAGCTTCACTTTCTGTAGATGCAACGGAACATTTCTGACAGGTAAACACATACTGAGTTGCAGACCTGAGGCAGTACTCCAAAATTTTTTAGATAATGTCTCGTGGAGAAGAGCAATCTGACGAAAAGTACTTTAAAAATGTACGCATTAGATCGAGACTGTTTTTGTTAATCGTTAACGGTACTACATAGGTACTCAGTTTCATTACAAGCCTTCTGCATATCTAGAAACGTGGAATAAACTTAAGATCCCCTGTCGACACCACTTCTGGTTTCGTGAAAAATAAAAGGTTGTCGTATTTCACAAGAACAACTTCTTTGTCTGTGCTGGTTGTGTGTTGATAGACCATTTTCTTCGTAATGTTGAAACGCTGTAACTGAGTAGGTTAATTCTGTTTCTTTTATTTTGTAACTGCGTGACCTGTGCACCTTCATAATCTCTACATGCGGATGATTCGTCGAACGAACTGTCATATATACTTACTAAACATGGAACTATTTCATCGGCAAACACCGAAAGAAATCTCATTGGTACACAGTTTGGACCGGAAGACATCACTTAAGTTTGTTTCGCTACGCTGAGAGCATCTACTCCAAAATTACGCGTATTATCAGCTTTTACTGATTTGAATTCTATTATTTACTGCATCATCTTTGGTGAAATAGTCCCGGTAAATCGTGTTTAGAGACTCTACTTTTGTAGCACTGTCGTGTTGTCAACAGTGAAGGTAATGACTGTAATTATATAAGGAGTCACGGTTGCTAATTTATTCTGATTGCAATTAGCGCATTTCGCCTGGTTACGGCTTTATCGGATTTTCGTTGAAAATTGAAAGCAAGGAAGTAATAAAATAAAATGACGAATTAAGAAGCGTGGTTCCAAACTGCTCTAAAATTAAAAAAATACATATACATATTTTAAAAATTTAAAAACAAGAAACAAACTGAAACTCACAAAGCAATGGATATGGGGCAGTTTGTCAGAACGATGGTAACAACTGTCTAAAGGAAGAACCGTCGAACAAGGTTCCCTGGAACAAAAACAATTCTATAAACCTGAAAGAATAAAAACAGGATAAAAAATTTATGGAGGCAAGAATAAAAAGTGGAGCGGCACAGGGAAATAAAGCAACGGCACAGCCGGCAGGTGAGACGCAGCGTAGAGCCACACGAACATCAAATGAACCTGGAGAGCAGGTGAATAACACATTGAAACTAGAGTACGGAGGAAAAATAATGTTTCCCACTGTAGCAGGACGGACGGTCAACAGAAGAGGCTAGCATCGGTAAAACGTAATGTGCACCAATTATAGATATTAAGTTTTTCTT
Source organism: Schistocerca serialis cubense (assembly GCF_023864345.2). NCBI lineage: Eukaryota > Metazoa > Arthropoda > Insecta > Orthoptera > Acrididae > Schistocerca > Schistocerca serialis. Next base: position 644,257,332 of record NC_064638.1, on the reverse strand, counting down.
TTTCCAGTGTGGAGCGTCAGCCCTAGGTACTGCGAGCCCAAGAGCTAACTGTGCGCGTTTGCAGGATGGACGTCAGAAATCGTCGGGACTGCTAACTGGGCAGTGCAAGTGGTATACAAAGAACATTATACCGTTAATTGCACTGGAATTTCCGCATGTAAACATACGAAACTTCCTCGCAGTCAACGAGACCTTTAAAGAGCCACAAAGTAAATTTACAGCAAGTCTTACTCCAGCGACGCGTACTTTACTATTGGCTTATTGATCACAATTTTTAAATAGAGCGTGCTCTGATTCTTACCCGACGTATATCAGCCTAGTCCTCGAGTTCACTCCTTCCGACGGTAGAAGATTTTGGAAAAATACGACATTTGGTCTATGGAGTGCGTAATTGATTCTTTTATAAATGCATGTACCTGTGTTCGATGCATGCCTCCTTTAGAATCTGAAGACAGTCATTGTATGGCCGAAACCGGTTATGACTGTGTCATAAGTATGTGATTGCGTCAATAAATAAACAAAAAAAATTTACGGTAGAAGATTTCTTACACATCGAGTGCGTCCAAGGTCATTCTGATGCCGAAGTTCTGGATCGCTGCCAAAGCCTGGCTGGATAGCTGCGCTTTAGCTAACTCGTGTTGGTGTTTTAGTCCCACCACTTTGAACGAGTAACCACCGAGGGTATTTTTACGGGCCCTCTACCAAGCATCTCATACTGACAAAGCCAGTTGCCCTTTGTGATACCAGGGATGAGATAGAACCTGACAATGTAATGGGTACCTGCCGTGCGATCTGACAAAGAGCTCATCATATCTCTCATGGAGACCTCGAGTACTAATACCATTTGTGGACCCAAACCTCCAGCATCTACCCAAGCACCCAATGTAGTCCATCTCCGTATCACACTCGTTTTAGCGAGAATCCTCTCACAACGCGCGACGAGGCGCTATCCCAGGACGCTTATGAGGAACCACTACCGCACATCCCATACACACTGGGCAACGCCCGTTACTAATCTCTGGGACTAAATAGTCCTCACAGTTCTGTGGGTAAACGATGTGCGGTCTGGCGCCACTCGGATCCAAGTTCATGCCGCAATGTGAACCGGCACCTCTAACTGCTATCCCAGCGTTTACCGCACGTTCGTGTGGTATTTACCCATTACACTGCGCCACCCAAGATCGAATCACCCGGTGGATTAACGAGGAGGGTCGTTGTATTGGCTAGCCGAGTTGTCATTTTTAGGCCGTTTCCCACATTTGACAAGATGTATACCAGGCTGTTGTCCACGTTCGCAAAAGTTTACAAAACATTCGCACACTTTCGCATGGGATAACAAAAGATGCAGAAAGTTGAGGTACACAAGTTATGTCTCGGCGGTGTGGCAGGGGGGCGGGATGCTGGCGATAGGAACGTCATCCCTCCACCATCTATCACTAACAGTGATAGATCCAATAATTGACATGCCGAATACGTGAAGATACGGAATAAAGGCCAGGAAAAAAAAGAGGATTGGTTGGATGCCATTCCAAAGCACCGTAACAGCAGAGGTTAGAACCTCCGGATATCGTGGCTATGTAACCTGGTCCCTACGGTACAACTGAAGCGATCGCATCAGCTTACGAGGCTATTTTCACCTTTACACTTTCAACAATGGACAAAACGCTACACCCTAGTGAGTCTCGAATATCAGCGCTGTGGTAAACTTAAGTAAAGGTACGAGTCCAAACACTGGCTAATCTTCAAATCTGTCTTCGCGGATACATTAGTAATGATTGCACAAATTTATTGAAATTTTTCAGACTAAGACATTCATTTGATAAATTTTACTTCAAAAAATAAAGTAGACATGAAATTTAGCACCAATTAACCTACCATGTTTCAACACTGAGGAACTGGCGGAATTTTAAGGCAAAAAATATGTTCAGAGTCAACTGCCACAGACATGTATCTGAAAAGAAGATTCTAATTGCCGCCTAGAAAAAAAGGGAAGGCATTAACATACCGGTAATTGCAGTACCCGCTCAGCAACATTGTTTGTGGTAAAATAAAACCAAATCGTAAACGAACGCAGTTTTTGAAGTATAACACCATACGTTAAGTGTATTTAATTTTCCTAATCAGTCTTTTTTAACAAAAAACGCTGCAAAATGTACAGGCAACGGCAACATAGAAAATCAGTAGTAAATAAGCAATTTTTAAATCCACAAAAAGTTTCAATTAGTAACATTGATAAAAAAGTTACATTCGTTATCATAACGATCGTACGTCTTCTCCGAACCAGTGGTTTTGTCTTCAGCATATTGAAGTACCATGTTGGACATAGCTATCTTCACATTCCAGAGTTCTTCTCTTTCTACATATCTACTGCGAGTTTGTAGCAATTTTTATGCTTTCACTAGTTTAAATTATTCTCTCCTTCCTTCAATTCGTAGAATTTCACTAACTATAGTTAACATACGTAAAGGAAAAACCTCACTATGAAATTCTCCCATGCGAGTGGTCTTGAATCAGCGGTCTTAGAGCTAGAGGAAAATGTCGATGCATCGTTGTAGTCTTTCCGTTTTGGAATTACCCATTGGCGTGCAAAACTGAAGGACGAATGTAGCTTTCGCATGATTTGTCTCTGCCAAGTTACACAGCTGGATGAAATAACTGAAACAGCGTAGAACAGAAGATGAATCAAAGAAATGCGCAAGTAGAAGAACAGAAATGACACTTTAAATCAAAGACTGTAACTACGCTGAAGTCGCCGAGATTCATGACGGCTACCTGAGCAGTACAAGAGGTGGGACATGGTTCTTAATAGGGTTTGTGATGCTCTGCAACGTGCTGTCTTATTTGCCACGAGGTAAGTAAAGATTTCTTCTGGTGGGGCTTCCCATTCAGATGGTTCCAATGGTTCTGAGCACTATGGGACTTAATTCTGAGGTCATCAGTACCCTAGAATTTAGAACTACTTAAACCTTACTAACCTAAGGACATCACACACATCCATGCCCGAAGCAGGATTCGAACCTGCGACCGTAGCGGTCACGCGGTTCCAGATTGAAGCGCCTAGAACCACTCGGCCACATCGGCCGGCTTGCGTCGTATTCCTCCAACAGCGCACACAGTGGGAAGTCTTATACTAACGGTCACAGGTGAGTATATCATGTTTAAAGATTTTCAGATCAGTGCACCCATACAACATTACGCCTCCCCATCATAATATCTGGACCACCAAACCGATCATGTTCGATAATGTTCCTGGTTGCATCCTGTTTCCCCATTTCTCGCCACATGACGTTCGTCCAGCGTTGTCGAACATGATTCTTTTGCTGTCCAGCTGTTATGGTGTAGGATGCCTTAATGTTGCCTCTTTTTAAGGTGCATTCGACCCTGGCTACTTTTATGGGTGCAAATGCGCTACCACATTGAACAGTACAGGTGGAGGGGCCCTTACAACGAGAGGATATTCGTTAATGAAGCGGCCTTGCTGTTCTCCCGACATAAATCTCGTCGATCACATGTGAAACGCGTTGGGGAGACATATTTCAGCAAGTTCACATTTTCGAGCGACCATCTGTGCTGATGGACGAATGGAAAGCCTTAACACAAAAATGCCTTAGCAACTTTGAGACCAGCATGGGAGCACGATGCTGGGCATACATTGTCGTCTTATCAAGAACCACGTTCTGCCATTTGTACTGTGCAATGAAACACGGTGACTTCAGTGTAATTACTGTCATATCTGCCAGCCCCATTAGCGCATTTCCTTTAGTTCCCTTCTTTTCATATTGTATCAGTTTTTTCTACCTATGGCCCAAGTTTCATGGAACTATATTACACAGGAGTGACGCAACATGATAAAGTTGCTTCGTCTTTAAGTTTAGATCGACACTGTATATACAAATGTAATGAGGCTGTTTCTAACTGTGACGTCCTTTTTGTATTATAGGAGAGACTATAGGCTGAACACATCTTATTTAGAAGAGAAACTAATTTGTTAGTTACAGAATGGAATCATTTCAGATTTCATATTACATTACAACGTGCTGTTGTGGGCTTCAGTCCAAAGACTGGTTTGATGCATCTCTCCAATCTACTCTGTCCTGTAGAAGCATCTTCATCTTCTTGTTACTACTGCAACTTACAGCGCTCTGAACCTCCTTACCGTATTCATCCCCTGGTCTCCATCTCCGAATTTTACTCCACCCCCCACGCTTCCCTCCAGTACTAGACTGGTGATTCCTAAATGCCTCAGAATGTACCTTACCAACCGATCCCTCCCATTAGTCAGGTTGCACCACAAATTTCTCTTCTCCTCATTTCTATTGAGTACCTTCCCCTGAATTACATGATCGATCCATCTAACCTTCATCATTCTTCTGTGGCATCACATTTCAAAAGCTTATATTCTCTTCTTGTTGTTTGCCAGTCTACATTGTATATCCTCCCTATTTTGACCATCATCCGTTATTCGGCTTCCCAAATAGCAGATCACATTTACTAGTTTGAGTGTTTTATTTCCTAATCTAATTCCCTTAGCATCAAGTGATTCAATTCGACTACATTCCGTTTCCTCGTTTTCATTTTGTTGATGTTCATTTTATATCCTCCTTTCACGACACAGTCCACTCCGTTCAGCTGCTCTTGCAGGTTCTTTGCTGTCTCTGATAGAATTACAATACCGTCGGCAAACCTCAAAGTTTTTACTTCTTCTCCATGGATTTTAATTCCTACTCGAAATTTTTCTATTGTTTCCTTTACTGCTTGCTCAATCTATAGACTGAATAACATCGGGGACATGCCACAAACCTGTCTCATTGCCTTCTTAACCACTGCTTTCCTTTCGTGCCCCTCGAGTCTTATAACTGCCATCTGGTTTCTGTACAAATTGTAAATAGAATTTCTCTCCCCGTATTTTACCCCTACCACTTTTAGAATCTGGAAGAGTGTTCCAGTCAACGTTGTCAAATGCTTTCTCTAAGTCTACAAATACTATAAACATAGTTTTTTCTTTTCTTAACATATCTTTCACGAGAAGTCGTAAGATCAGTATTGCCTCGTGTGTTCCTACATTTTTCTGTAACCCAAGCTGATCTTCCCTGACGTCAGCTTCTACCAGTTTTTCTATTCTTCTGTGAAGGATTCGTGTATGTATTTTACAGCCGTGACTTATTTAACTTTTAGTTCGCTAATTTTCACACCTATCAGCTCCTGATTTTTTTCGAATAGGGATAATTACATTCTTCTTGAAGTCTGAGGGTGTTTCGCCTGTCTCATACACCTTGCTCGCCAGATGTAAGAAGTTTGTCATCGCTAGCTCTCCCAAGGCTATCAGTAGTTATAACAGAATATTGTTTACTCACAGGACGTTATTTTGACTTATGTCTTTCAGTGATTTGTCAAATTCTTCACGCAGTGTCATGTCTCCCTTCTCATCTTCCTCTACGTCCTCTTCCATTTCCATAGTATCGCCCTGAAGTACGTCTCCCTTGTAGACCTTTATACTCCTTCCACCTTTCTGCTTTCCCTTCTTTGCTTAGGACTGTTTTTCCATCTGAGCTCTTGATATTCGTACAGGTGTTTCTCTTTTCTCCGAAGGTCTCTTTAATTTTCCTGTAGGAGTATCTATCTTAGACCTAGTGTTACATGCTTCTACATCTTTACATTTGTCCTCTAGTCATTCCTGCTAAGCGATTTTACACTACCTGTCGATGTCATTTTTTAGACGTTTGTACTACCTTTCGCCCGCTTCATTTATTGCATTTTTATATTTTCTCCTTTCATCGATTAAATTCAATATCTCTTGTGTTACGAAAGGACTTCTACTAACACTCGTCTCTTAACCAACTTGATTTTCTGCTGCCTTCACTATTTCATCCCTCAAAGCTACCTATTCTTCTTCTACTGCATTCCTTTCCCCTGTTCTAGTAAATTGTTCCCCAATGCTCCCTCTGAAACCCTCTACAAATTCCGGTTCTTCCAGTTTATCCAGGTCCCATCTCTTTAAATTCTTGTCTTTTTGTAGTTTCTTCAGTCTTACTTGCAATTCATAACCAATAAATTGTGTCAGATCCACATCTGCTCCTGGATATGTCTTACAATCTAAAATTGGGTTCCTAAATCTCTGTCTAACCATTATATAATCAATCTGAAACCTAACGGTGTCTCGAGGTCTCTTCTCTCACGATTCTTAAATCAAGTGTTCGTTATGATTAAGTTATACTCTGTTCAAAATTCTACCAGGTGGCTTCCTCTTTTATTCCCTTCCCTCAGTCCACATTCACCTACTACTTCACCTTCTTTTCCTTTTCCTACTATCGAATTCCAGTCTCCCTTGACAATTAACTTGTCAACTCCCTTAACAATATGAATAATTTCTTTTATATCGTCATACATTTCATCAATCTGCTCCTTATCTGCGGAGATAGTTGGCATATGAACTTTTACTATTGTGGTGGGTGTGGGCTTCGTGTCTGTCTTGGCTACAATACTGCGCTCACTATGGAGTTCGTAGTAGCTTATCCGCGTTGCTGTTTTTCTAGTCATTGTTTATCCTACTCCTGCATTACCCCTATTTGATTTTACATTTATAACCCTCTATTCACCTGACCATAAGTCCTGTTCTTACTGCCATCGAACTTCACTAATTTCCACTGTATATAACCTTAACCAATCCAATTCTCTTTTCAAGTTTTCTAACCTGCCTGTCCCATTAAGGGATCTGATTCCACCCTCCGATCCATAGAACGTCAATTTCAGTGAATCATCACAATATAATAAGAAAATCAATATATTCCTTTTTCTCTTTCGATACGTAGTAGTGCATTTTTTCTCCTTTGCGGTTTGTGAACACACGTGAATGTAATTTAGTCATGTTGTTGTTCTTACTCCTTCCAATTATTATTCGTACGTTCGAAGGAAAGCAGCTTACGAATCTAATACATTTCCTTAAATACTCCGAAACCCACTGTACACTTATGATAAAGGGTACACAGCATCAACATTACTAATTTATATGAAACAGAGGACGAGGAAAGAACGGAAAAAGGTTGGAGGGGAATTGGAGACTACCAACCACACAGGACATTGTGGTAACGCAATGATGAAAGCCGAAAATTTGTGCCAGACCGGGACTCGAACCTTCCCTAGAAAGGTTGCCTTAACTGGACATACATTCCATCCAACTTCAATCCATAACTTATCGCACGCAGCAGTGCAGTGTCCCTTGTCCATTACCCCCTAATAGCAAACTGCTGATTCCCGTGCAAGCTCGGATGATACTAGTACATCCGCACTGAAACAAAACTGCAAGGAGCCGTCGCGCACTTACAGAAATGTATATCCTGAGTGGTTTCTGTTCTGTCGGAAATGTTGGACAGAACAGACATCACTCGATTACATAATATTACTAGTTTTGTTCTATTATGCATACGTATTGGGCGAAGAAAAAATGATTGTATGTTTTTGCAAGCACCCTAATCTTTCTTTTTCTTCCTCTCGTGATCCCCGCGCGGAATATACGTTGATGGCAGTGTAATGGTCGTGCAGACATCTTCGAACACGGGATCTCTATAGTTGCCTAACACGGTATCGTGAAGAGTAAGTCATCCTAGTTCAAAGGATACTCCTTTATATTCACCTAACATTTGTGGGACACTCTCGTATGGGCTATACTTACCCGCTACGATCGTACCAACACCCCTCGAATTCTTTCCATGTCTCTTGTCATGACTATCTGATAATGACTGCAAACAATTAACACTTTTTAAACAGTTTATATTGTTGGAAGTCAGCTGTTCTGTTAAATTTTTTTTTAAATAATTAAGTACTCCCAACTGCGCAAAGATGTTTATTTTATTTACTAGTGACTGGGTTCGACCACTGTTCTGGTCATCTTCGGACCGCTTAATCCATGGGAGTCTGCTGATGCTGGCGAGGTGAACCTCCTAGAGTGGCTCCTGCTCCTCTCCAGCCTCAGCAGACTCCCATGGAACACTTGTAGAAATCCGTCATACGTAAATTAAATGAAGTTCCTTATGCGTTTTGGACTATTTTATTATATATAAAAACGCCAGACACTGCCACAGTATTCTAGCTATCGCTCCCAACAAATATAAGCATTCCCTAACGCTGATTTTACGTGAATGTTCCATTTCATATCGTATCTTAACTTTACCCCAAAATAGTTATATAATGTGACGTGAAAAGAAGTGCAACTCTAACCCTGTAGTCAGATTTTATACGGCTCTTCCTATTTTTCTTATGCATTATCTTACATTCATCCACATTTAAAGAGATCTATCACTCATTTAACAACGGGGAAACACTGTAAAAGTCTTCCTTAAGGTCAGTAAATGACTATAACTTCCCGTAACCAACGGCATCGTCTGCGAGCATCTTATAGTGCTGCGATACTATCGTATAAATCGTTTGTGTCATTGAAAACATTAGATGTCCCACTACGCTTCCTTGGGACACACCAGCTGCTTCTTTCGTTACCGTCGAACATTCGCTGTCCAGTATATTGAACAAGGTCCAGTTTTAATCGAACCAATTACGTATTTGCGAATACACGCCGTATGATAGTGTCTTGGATATTAGTAGACGATGGTGTACTGTGCCAAAAGCCTTTCGGAATTCTAGAAGAGACAACCTACCTCTTCATCTATTGTTTCCTAGATTTTGTATACGAATAAGGCATTAGTCAGGAAGACTCAATACGCAAAGAAGTGGAGTACTAAGAAGTACTAAGGAATGACGAGATACGTTTGAAGTTCTCTAACGCTATAGATACAGTAATAAGGAATAGCGCAGTAGGCAGGACAGTTGAAGAGGAATGGACATCTCTTAAAAGGGCCATCACAGAAGTTGGGAAGGAAAACATAGGTACAAAGAAGGTAGCTGCGAAGAAACCATGGGTAACAGAAGAAATACTTCAGTTGATTGATGAAAGGAGGAAGTACAAACATGTACCGGGAAATTCAAGAATACAGAAATACAAGTCGCTGAGGAATGAAATAAATAGGAAGTGCAGGGAAGCTAAGGCGAAATGGCTGCAGGAAAAATGTGAAGACATCGAAAAAGATATGATTGTCGGAAGGACAGACTCAGCATACAGGAAACTCAAAACAACCTATGGTGACATTAAAAACAACGGTGGTAACATTAAGAGTGCAACGGGAATTCCACTGTTAAATGCAGAGGAGAGAGCAGATAGGTGGAAAGAATACATTGAAAGCCTCAATGAGGGTGGAGATTTGTCTGATGTTGTAGAAGAAGAAACAAGAGTCGATTTAGAAGAGATAGGGGATCCAGTTTTAGAATCGGAATTTAAAAGATCTTTGGAGGACTTACGGTCAAATAAGGCAGAAGGGATGGATAACATTCCATCAGAATTTCTAAAATCATTGGGGAAAGTGGCAACAAAACGACTATTCACGTTGGTGTGTAGAATATATGAGTCTGGCGACATACCATCTGACTTTCGGAAAAGCATCATCCACACAATTCCGAAGACGGCAACAGCTGACAAATGCGAGAATTATCGCACAATCAGCTTAACATCTCATGCATCGAAGCTGCTTACAAGAATAATATACAGAAGAATGGAAAAGAAAATTGAGAATGCGCTAGGTGACGATCAGTTTGGCTTTAGGAAAAGTAAAGGGACGAGAGAGGCAATTCTGACGTTACGGCTAATAATGGAAGCAAGGCTAAAGAAAAATAAAGACACTTTCATAGGATTTGTCGACCTGGAAAAAGCGTTCGACAGTATAAATTGGAACAAGCTGTTCGAGATTCTGAAAAAAGTAGGGGTAAGCTATAGGGAGAGACGGGTCATATACAATATGTACAACAACCAAGAGGGAATAATAAGAGTGGACGATCAAGAACGAAGTGCTCGTATTAAGAAGGGTGTAGGACAAGGCTGTAGCCTTTCGCCCCTACTATTCAATCTGTACATAGAGGAAGCAATGATGGAAATAAAAGAAAGGTTCAGGGGTGGAATTAAAATAAAAGGTGAAATGATATCAATGATACGATTCGCTGATGACATTGCTATCCTGAGTGAAAGTGAAGAAGAATTAAATGATCTGCTGAACGGAATGAACAGTCTAATGAATACGCAGTATGGTTTGAGAGTAAATCGGAGAAAGACGAAGGTAATGAGAAGTAGTAGAAATGAGAACAGCGAGAAACTTAGCATCAGGATTGATGGTCACGAAATCAATGAAGTTAAGGAATTCTGCTACCTAGGCAGTAAAATAACCAATGACGGACGGAGCAAGGACTCGCTATGGAAAAAAGGCATTTCTGGCCAAGGGAAGTCTGCTAATATCAAATACTGGCCTTAATTTGAGGAAGAAATTTCTGAGGATGTACGTCTGGAATACAGCATTGTATGGTAGTGAAACATGGACTGTGGGAAAACCGGAACAGAAGAGAATCGAAGCATTTGAGATGTGGTGCTATAGACGAATGTTGAAAATTAGGTGGACTGATAAGGTAAGGAATGAGGAGGTTCTACGCAGGATCGGAGAGGAAAGTAATATGTGAAAAACACTGATAAGGAGAAGGGACAGGATGATAGGACATCTGCTAAGACATGAGGGAATGACTTCCATGGTACTAGAGGGAGTTGTAGAGGGCAAAAGCTGTAGAGGAAGACAGAGATTGGAATACGTCAAGCAAATAATTGAGGACGTAGGTTGTAAGTGCTACTCTGAGATGAAGAGGCTAGCACAGGAAAGGAATTCGTGGCGGGCCGCATCAAACCAGTCAGTATACTGATGACCAAAAAAAAAAAAAAAAAGGCAAGCTATGTTTGGCATTTTGTGAATCCATGCTGTTTCATTGAGGGGGATGTTTTCCACCATAAACTTCATAATTTTTGAACTTAGGATATGCTCTAGTATACCACAAGAGACTGGCGTTAGTGGCCCTTGTCTATAATTCGCATTGGATCTATTCCGATTTTGTAAACAAGAGTGTGACCTACGCTCTTTTCCGGTCATTCGGAAATATCAGATACTGATGGTGACATTGGAAGTGTTTAAGGCGGAGCTTGTCACGGCGTGCCAAACCGCACGCAAGATGGATGGACAGCCATTGTGCGGGCCGAGGCTCGGGTCGTTTTGGCTTTGCTCGGTCATTGCGAACAGCACTCGGTACAGCGGTGTGTCGTTTTTAGGTCGGAAGACCTCTCTTCAGTTCTGAAAAATAGCGATGTCAGCGTTGTTTACCCTTCTATATTTATTTATACTATGAAGGAAGTCACAGGTCTGGTGGATCTTTGCTCAAAGAGACAGTGTAGCAATCTATTAACACTGAATGGAAATAAGAGATGCGAGGGATGCGAATTTTCAACATCTATTACCCAGTCACATAAGCCAAGAGTACTGCAAGCTTGCTGCGAAACGACGTTAGAGTACCATGCAGAAAGAATTTAAAAATTTAGTCCGCAATGAAAGACCAAACAACAACAATGATCGACAGACGGAATCCACTGTTTTAAGCACTTTCTGCTAAATTTACTGGCATGTTACAAGTGAAATTTCGTTAGTTACACCTATTATTCTACTGTCAGTTGCAACAATTTTCGATGGAACTGAAGTAAGAGTATGGAGACCTCATATATTACTGCAAAGTAAATTAGCTAAGCCAAGTTGCATGCCTGGAGCGATTTTTCGATTTAAAACCCGCTGTTGTTGCCACAGTAAGAGAACGCAAGGTGACAAATTAATTCTGAGTTGATGGGTGGCATTTAAAAAGAAAACCGCATTATTCAAGGGATTAATTCTGACAAACGCAGTTCAATTCCCTAAGTTCTCTGGCGATAAAGAAAACGCGAGGTCTGAAGAATTCATTGCTGTCTTGAAGGAATTACGAGGATATATTTCTAAACTTTTTGAGGACACGGGTAATCTTACATCTGTTTCCGAGACATTTTCAAGAATGTTTGCCGTTTCAGTTGCCCATGTACAGACACATCTGAGTGATTTGTAGTGTAATGCCCTTTTTAAAGACAAATCCTTTTACTGTCCATGATGACTACCTTGTTTCCCTTAGGTAGAGTTTCCACGTCTCCATAATGAGGTTGCAGAAGAGCTACGGTATTTCGGTCGAAATATATCTGTGAAGGACCATTTTACGATTATGAAGCTATATATATCTGAATGCAAAAAGTCTTTGAAATTGCCTGCGTCTGTCCATATGCCAACATTTTGTAACAGATGAAAAGTACATTACCTCTTTTGGTCATCAAAAATAATTAAATAACGGTGGAAATGTGATTCTATAGTTATCTGTATTGTTGAGAAATACGCAGTGCGGCGACATTTCCATCTATATTCGGTGCGTTTGCAGTGTCCCCTTCTTCTCCATCCTCCCTCTCATACAGTGTGACATGATGACGGGAGCAGTGTGCACCCAGGCTGAGTATTACAGCACGTGAGTCAGGGCATGGCTCATGAGCTGAATTCTTGACTGCCCTTGCTTTAAAGAGATTAAAAATTTAAGTTCGTCAGTCTCCTATTCGTCCAAAAGGACAGAAGCAGTGTACCCTTTCTGTCAGCATATAGAGTAAATTTAGTGTGAAACTGTGAGAAAGGGTTCTAAATGTTTTCGTAACATGTGTCTGAGGTGGAAAACGGTAACCAGCCTGATGTTCAACTAGTATTAGCCAGCTCTTGATACAAATGAGTAAGGAAAACAGTAAATTTCGTAACATATTCGTATAAAATATAACAGGTCTTCACCCAGGCCGTGATTCCTTGTTTGCTTCAGGCAGACTTAATTGTTTTTTCAATGCTCGAGGACGCTAATATCGCTGTTGCTTGTTTGTGAGGCAATCAAATATTAGTACGGTAGTATCCACTTGCGGGAATGCATTTTTGAAGTCGGAATTTAAACTGTATGCTTTCTCTCTGTGCCTTTGTATTCGGCACTAGACATCCACGAGAAACTGAGTGGGATATGTTGAGAATTTCATTGAGTTTATCTACGAAATTACGAGGGTGTTCGCATAAATCTTGTGTCAGGATCCGATCATGAAAATTATTGCAAGCTTCAGCCACGTACATTCTTACAGATATACGAGTTGATATTAACTTTGCTATTTTAGCAGCCCTGCAATATCTTTTCTAACACGTGTGTTTCGTGGTAAAAAGGTGACACAAATGTAATGAAACAATAATATTGGAAGATTCAGGGAAGGACGGTTACATATGTAGTAGCTGACTTCTCTTATAAGCCTGGGTGGGGGAGCGCGGCAGTATTTTTGGAACTATGAGATTATCTGAAACGCTTGTGAAATGGAACAGTTAGGAGAGTTTATTTACTCAAAAGTGATCAAACACAGCTAGTACCGCCTAGATTCAATTTATCTCACACACACATATTAATTCGCTATTCACAAATCAGCAATATTGACAAAATCCTATCCGACGCAGGATGATTAACGGGAAGGTGTTTGCGACACACGCGGTGCTCTCTAGCTTTCCGAGAGCTGAAATACGATTGCATTTGTCAGAACACCGCGATTAATGGAGTGTTAAGTCATAGGTGGTCTGGACCAAAAGAACTGGTGAGTCAGTGAAGTTGGATAATGGAACAAGTCATTTAAAATACCTTCAGAAGAAATGGCTTAGTCAATGAAATAGACAGCATATTACATTCAAACTAACTGTACTTTCTTGTGATACACTATCTGTTCACAGGACAGAATCCCTCCTGGTCATCGGTTTCATCAAAATGCATTAGGACGGCATGAAACTAACACAGTATTCCAACCAAAGTGGGTGCTTATACCAGCAAAAATTCTCGTTTCACTGACCACTACAGGTGTACACTAAGTTCCATATACATGCGGTTCACTGTACACAGACAACGAAAAGAAACAGCATCCACCGAAAGAGTAACAGTCATATAGGGACCAGAGACAGACCGATGATGGTGTATGACGGGCTCAGACCTAAGATTCTAACACCTACTAGGTAATGTACACAGACGCTACCGAAATAAATAAAAGAAAGGTTATAATAACTACCACAGAAAGGGGGTAAATTAGCCAATTAGAGGACCTTAATTTTAATTGGAGCTGCACTCCCCACTTCATTGCAATTCTGCGATGTGGAAGAGTATTCGAGTGATGACATAATACAAGCCAGTTGTCCGTATACTATTGAAGAATTCGGGTAATTCAGTTGTCTTGCGAAAAAAATTTTATACTAACCTTTGAGAACATCCAATATCATATCCACAGCCTATGACCACGTTAGCGCCTTAGGGAACGAAATTAGACAGAATAATACACAAGAGACAAAGGCTACAATCTCGAGACCCACACTTCAGAAGGGAAATAAGTAGTCGTTAAATTAGCATATGTACGGATAGGACGCACGCAATGAGGTTTCCGTAAAAGGTTAATTATGTAGACATATAGTTTGTTCGTCCTGGGAATCGAAAATTTCAACGATTTTTGCCTGTTATCGATATCAATAGTGGCAAAATGTCGGTCCGAGGAATTCCAAGACCATATCAAAATCTCTAAAGTAATTTCTCAGAATAGCCCGAACATACAAAAAGAAGCGATCAGGGGACTACAGCTTATGTATGTAGGCAGAGAAGATTTTATAATAGATCTTTATTTATCTACTTAAACACGACTTTTTTTATGTGCTATAACTGCAATTTAAGAAGTTTAAGATTTTTTTCTTCACTTCTACTGTGAAACCATGCTTCTTGCCGAATTTCATGTTTCTAGGTCAGCGTTAAATACCCTATAGGTTTCGATGAGTTTTCGAGTATCAAAATATATGACGTAAAAGGTCGTATCTTTTGACTTTTTACATTTAAATAGCACGATAGAATCCGATGTAGAATGTAAATTTGAACTGGGTATTTCTAGCTGTTCTTGACAAAAACTGTTCTTAACAATTGGACAGACAGGCAGACGGACGCTAAAGCGGCTCCGTTCTTACAGAGTGGGGCACAGAACCCTAAAACGGTTACTAGCTCAACTCATTTTTTTTGCCAGCCTAGCTCTTTAAGTCTGCCCCAGAGCTCTGAATCCCCGCACGAAAATTTCTCTGCCGACGCAGAGCCCTGGCATCAGGCAGGTCGTGCTCTCCAACGGCGAGGCGGCGCTCTGAGAATCTCCCAGCATGTTATTAACGCTCTTACAGTCTCATTATTTATGAAAGAGCCGGCTAATTCTAAGTTGGCAGCAAGTTCAGGACGGCGTGCTCAAGATGGCAGCTGCGGTGGGCGTCCACCGTAGAGGGCAGCGACAAGTTGTCGGTCCCCTGCGACGTCCTGCGCTAGCAGTCACGGTGCGAGGACGACTACGCTATCCCATCACCGAAGGGAAACAACCCGCAACTCACTCGTTTTGCAGCTGGTGGACGGACCCAGGAAGTCTGTCACCACTACAAAATGTCAAATAACGTAAAGCTCACCAGGGTTACGAAGGCGTGACTCATTTCAAGGCGCCGTCCTTGCATACTTTTCAAGATGCTGTTGCTATACAGCATTAGAGGGCCATATTATGAACGCACGAACAAGAATTATTGCATTTATGGCTCTGCAAGAAGATTTGTGGGAATACAGATTAATTACAATAAAATCGCCGTTATGTGTGGCTTCTACTGAGGCTTTCTCCAACCAGTCTCATTTTGTTATACATATGTCGACACTCTCACAGTCATTAAACAGGAAAGTAATATATGAACTAAGAATACAATTTATGAAGTAAAAATGAAATGAAACGTAGGTGCCCCCAGAGCTGAAGAACGAATACGGTAGTTTAGAAAAAAGTTAACAGAAACCAACGCCTTAAATGCTATGAATGTGAATGAGAGCCGAGCGGTTCTAGGCGCTTTAGCCTCGACCCGCGCGACCGCTACGGTCGCGAGTTCGAATCCTGCTTCGGGCATGGATGTGTGTGATGTCCTTAGGTTAGTTATGTTTAAGTAGTTCTAGGTGCTATGGGACTGATGACCTCAGATATTAAGTCCCATAGTGCTCAGAACCATTGAAACCATTTGAATGGTCCTATAGAGCTCCGAGCCATTTGAATCATTTTGTGAATGAGAAATTTTAGGAAAATGAGAAACTCAGTAACGGAGGTTAACACGAACAAACAGATAATCTCCAAAGAGAGTGGCACGAAAGTGCGATATGAATCTGGCATTGCTTGTTTTGATATATTCCAAGTGAATAATATTCATTGAAGAATTAGGAACTGGACGGTTGCTCATCATTCTATCCAATTTTTAGAAAATGGCCTTTAAGCAGTCTCCCACAAGTGCATTTTCTTTAAACTAATGAAAAATGTATGATCAAAGAGTCTGATCAAATTAATAACTATAGTTCAGAAATAATTGATAGGTTTGAGAAATTTTTGGATCTGAAACTTGAATCCCGACGTACGATTACCTTTGGCAGCAACGATTAACAAAAATATCGAAATCTTTGCGTCCATTTGTACACGCAGATAAAGATACTTCTAATGTAAATAACATTTGCACTTCTGTGTGGATTTAATATACAAGTGTGAAAGAATTTAAACTATCTAATTAACTGCGATATAACAGCAAAAATAGAAATGTAGGAAATATAATACACTCTTACCAAGTTTCAGGAGCAACGGTAAAGGTTGCAGTGCCTCACTGTTCACTTTGTATTGTGATAAAATTGAACTGGAAGTGAAAGCTGGTTATCAGAAGAAACGTATCATGTTAACATATCATGTTAACAAGTGTTAGGGTTTGCCGTTGCTATAGCACATCGCATTGAAAACAAGCTTCGTTTTGTGTAAATAGTTGGCGAATAATCTTTTCTGTTAGGAGAAACAAAGAACCATTGGAGACACAGGAACAAAGCGGTACTGACAACAGACAGAACTTGTAAGTATATAGCAGGTGAATAGTAAGCAAATCAGTGAAAAAAGGCATAGCCGAGAAGCGAGATGATAAATGAAAATGTTCCGTCACAGAGAGGTTCAAATGGCTCTGAGCACTATGCGACTTAACTTCTGAGGTCATCAGTCGCCTAGAACTTAGAACTAATTAAACCTAACTAACCTAAGGACACCACACACATCCATGCCCGAGGCAGGATTCGAACCTGCGACCGTAGCGGTCGCTCGGCTCCAGACTGTAGCGCCTAGAACCGCACGGCCACTCCGGCCGGCCAAAGAGAGGTCTCTAAGCCTACAAATGACAAAATGTTCGTATTTTTTGTCGATTGCTGTTATTTCAAAATGACGGGTTTCCGGCAATATTACCCACCTTCACTTCACAAATCGTAACTACAGAGTAACTTGTCCGAATGGAACTACCACTACACTGTTATATGATAGTGAACCGATGGAATATCTAAATCTATATTTACACACATAGTTCGGAAGCTACCTTATGGAGCATGGCGAAATAAGTCTAAAGCTTCTATGACAAGGTAATTATTCAACGAAAACTGCGTTAGGGCGGACACAGTTCCACATAAACACCGAGTATATTGAAAATACTGCAACCGAGTGTTGAGTGCAGAAAGTGGATTCAGGCGAGAAGTTTGTTGCGTAACTGGAATCCACGGAAAATTAATCTTACTCGAGTCAATCGACAGAATAAACAAAAAATATTTACGCAAGAACAAAAATAATTTTCTATTTCCTCTCTCCAGTCATACGAACTTCTGATTATTTCTCCTGCCTCCCTTTTCATATAATTGGTGTGTTTTACGTGCCGACTAGACGTGAAACATAGTCATTTTAACAGTATTCCGACGTGGGACGTCAGTGAAAGCGAAAGCTTGCGATTATTTATGTCTTCTTCCCTTTGCGCATAGTCACTCCCAGTCATTTTCAGCATACGAGTGACTCCACTTATAGTTCATTAAATATGCTGAAAACTACTGTATTTATATTTCGTAAAGGGAAGATTAAAATAAAATTGCCAATCTTTAAACCATGATGATAATTCTAAGACTTAAAATGATACGCTACGTGTGATAGATTATTTATGAAAACCTTAATTTTTTTGCAAATAACTGGCATAATTGTTAAATTTAGCACCGCATCTGCACTATCTCTTGCACGAAAGCCACTTCACCTAAGTCGCACACGACAAGCTGAAAATAATTTGTCATGAAATAAATCATCTGCAGCTACCGTTCGTTTAATTATTAGTTTACTTTATCCTAACCAGTATCGAGGCGGAAGCCCCATTATCGAATGCTCTTCATCATCACACAGTCTTAGCTGTTGCTTGAGTCCAACATTTCCTGTTGTCGTTCAAACGAAACAGTAAGTTACCACCGCATTAATCGTGATATACATGAGTCAGGTAAGGCTGTATGATGATGTTGAGGATTTGATAGTAAGCCTTTAGCCTGAAACTGCTTCTGAAAAAAATAAGAAACTGAATCTGTAGCATTTCTTAAAATAGTCAGATAAAACTGATGAACAATACGAGAGTAATCATAAAGTGTTAAATACTACCTTGAAAAAATAAATCTATTCAATAACTTTTGTTTATTTGCGGAATTTGTGCACGTTACAGATGTCAAGCTGCTGTACCATAGGTGGCCATTACAGGAGCAAAATCAAAATAATGGAACACTCTGGTAAAGTATCCAGTACTTAACCTATTTTCTGGAGCCACATGAGATTTAATAACGGTGCTTATGCATCGAATTCCTTATATTAACGGCATTTTCACTATTTTTTCTAGAAAATGATTATTTCAATTTGTTATACCTTGAGATTGGAGCATTTCACAGTATAATCTTTTACCTGCATAAAAACTTTCTTAGTGCTGCTGAGATCTTGGTTTCCTCAATTCTGGTCGTAGGTTAGGTGACACACTTCCACATTTATCTAAATGGAGCATATATTCGAGTCGCGATCTTGTAATTTTCTTACTGTGTTTTTTCCAAACAGAATAATATTGAATATTCACTGTTCATTTGGCGAGACCTACAGATTTATCTTGTCAGAAGTGAGAACAATTTTTTCGTGACACTGTTAACTCACTATGCGTCTCTTCGCTTGTTTATGTACACAAGCGTTGCCAACCAGTCGTCTGTTCTCTCTCTCCCTCTCAGCCTGTGGCAGCCAGCCTGTGTATGGATGTGAGTGTGTATGCGTGTGTGAGTGTGTGTGTAAACGCGACTGCATGTGCCCTAGTGCGTATGTGAGTGTATCTGTTCTTTCCACTTTTCCCCAGTAATGTACAAATAAATAAATGTTTCACTGAAAAAACAGAGATTGTCTGCATCATTTTCTTCAGGCTTATCTAGCATTATGCAAATGTAGTGTGGCTCGAGGATTTCAGTTTGTATCACAACTGCAGGTGGCTACCTGTACATGAGAAAAAATTAAGTAACATTATTCCCTATAAGTAAGGGCTAGAACTTCGTAGTTATCCTCATACAATGTTGTCGTTCAAAAATACTTATACGGTATTTGTAGAAGACAGAAGCTGTGCCGTAAACTGAGGTCCGTTGTCCGTAACCAACACTTCAGGCAAACTTGCAAAGCAAAAAATAGATGACAAACCTTGAATGGCACTACGCACTTCGTGGGCACTGGAAGCGGATATTTGCTAAAATAGTCCAAAACAATAAACCATGCAGGGCTCCAAAAGGGACTAGCAAATTCAATATGTACTCGCTGCCTCAGCGATTGAGACTCCAGCCAAGCTGAAAACGTTTGCGGCGCGGCCGATAGATTTTTAGCACAAACGTGACACGGTCACGTCAGCTATTCAATGTGGGCGTCCATGCCTGGCCAAGTACATTGTCAACGCGCTAAATGTTCTGCGTTTACAATTGCCCGTCGTCCTTGGTGGAACAATACCAACGTATCTTTTGCAACGCATTAGGAATAAGCTTACGCGACTGTCCAAAGTCATTTTGCAATAAAATCACGCCGTGCTGGACTGAGAGGCTAAGCCGACGAGCAAAATATCGGTGCACAAAAGACTCCTGCATGTTTTTAATTGAACGAGGTATTAGTAGTACGGATGAAATGCAACAAAAGGTTCAAGTCAGGGTCTGCTTTCGTATCCTGTGCAATTTCCTTATAGTGCAGAGGAAAAATACCGTAGAAGTTCAGCGTCCTGCGCATTGATCTGACAACGAGGTGCAGTAGCAGCATCGAATTCAGAATCAGGACCAACAGGAAAGCGAGAAAGGGCGTCAGCATTTGCACGCTTCGACGTGGGCCGGTACAATTTTTCCCGGCGATACTATGACAATAAAAAAAAGCCCAATGTTACGGCTTCTGAGCAGCGCGCAGCGGAACAGTTTTGGATGGGTGGCTTATGGTCCATCCCCAGGAAGAACTTCTGAGCAAACAGGCAATACTTATGTGGATATGGTGTCTGTTCTTTCGAACATGTCCGAAAGAAAAGGCACCATATTCATATATGTATATGGATATGGTTGATACATATCAACGCCCGTCAGCAGCTGAGGGTATTAATATATAATTCTGATTTCAAACAGATAATGGTGGAACTTTGTCACGCTAGAGATAATAGCCAGGCCTTCCTTCTCGATTTGGAAATAGTTACATTGAGCCTTGGTCAATATCTTGGAAGCGAAAGCAATCGGCCTGTTCTGTGAACCAACACTGTGCGAGAGCGCAGCTCTGATACCGTACGAAGAAGCGTCCGCTGCCAAAACCACAGGCTTAGCGGGATCGAAATGAACAAGGCATCTGACACTCAGCAAGGCATTTTTCAGTTTCTGGAATTCATCCTGACACTCTTTGGTGCATACAAAGGGCACATTCTTCCGGCGCGAAAGGTGCAACGGAGCCGCGATCTGTGCTGTCTCTTGTATAAACTGGATATGAAACACTTCAAACCTGCAACTGAAAGTACTTGAAAAAACATACGACGGTTGCTGATACGTTCCTTCGGCGTATATCAGTAAGCTGTTCTAAGTAGCGTTGGAATATGACAGGCGCGTAAGTGCTGCCGGAGGGTTAGCGCAAAAATTTGAACAACCCTAAACACTTTCTGAGACTCCTCACCTAGCGGAATTGGGAAATATGTATCGCGTAAGTCAGTTTTTGAAAAATAGTGGGCTGTACCAAGCCTGTCTATATTAATTCCTCAGGGCGAGGAAATGGATAAGCATCAATTATTGTTTGTGGAGTCAGAGTGGATTTAAAGTCACCACAAAGACGAAATCTTCCCGAAGGCTTTGGTAAGACGACTAAAGGAGAAGCCCATTGACTAGCCTGGAAAGGAGCAATAAAACCATTGTCTTGGCATTCTTTAAGTTCACTTGCATCTTTATCTCTAAGAGCATAAAGGACTGGAAGCACCTGAAAAACTTACGTTGCGAATTGTCCTTCATTGTAACGTGCGCCACAAAATTATTTGCTCTGCCGAATTCTTTAGAAAATAAATCATGAACCTGCTCAGTTGTAAACTATCTCTTTGGTTAAAAGCAAAAAGAGAAAGTACGTTGTCCTCAATACGAAGACCAAACAAATCAAAAGAATGTAATCCAAAATAATTTTCACAGTCACGTAAATACAAAATTGTAAATGTCACTTTTCTGGTGTGAGACTGGAATTCGGCCGGAAAACTGCATGTACCAAGCACTGGCACGTCCTGACTGTTACACGCAATAAATTGCGTGCAATATTTTGTCAATTGTGGTGAGCCCAACAGTTCATAAGTGACACGATTAAGCAATGCAATGAAAGAGCCAGTGTGTAACTGATGTTACGGACAGCATCCGGGAATGACTAATTCACAAACAGTATGTTTGTCGTTGCACCTCACTTGGGCGGGGTGAAGTAATATCTTGAATTTGGTAATTACTAATACCGATAACCAGTTCAGAAATAACTACATTCGCTGTGTGAGAAGGTGCTCTGCGCCGACGCCAGTGAAGGAAGGCAGAGTTCTTTTTCTGTTGCAAGCTGACAGACTGCACAGGACCTGGCTTAAGGCAAGTCACGTTCCACCAGGGAAAGGTTTGTCTTTTATGCGCGGAAAAGCAGCTGGGATACGATTTCACGGCAAGCACGCACGCACTGACACTTGTTTACTACGGACACAGCCTGGTGGCCTGTTCACGCGGTAGGAGGTCGCAAGGCCGTACATAATTGTCACTTTGCGTTACACTGCAGTTGGGAGCTATCTCAAAGTTCTCCACGACCCTATCACGTGAGTCCTGAAGTTCAATAATTTGTAACACTTAACTCAAAGTATGCTCTGAATAGGAGGGGGGGAGACCGCGCATATATATACGCCGAATCTCGATACTTCGCCAGAAGATGGGTAGTATGACTGAAACGTGGGACATAGGAAAAGCAGGAAAAGGTGTGGACGGGGCCTAATCAGTTGCCGTTGGTTGCACAGTAAACACGTACAATTTATTTAAGGAAATAATTTTTTTAAAAACAATCATTTAAAAAAAGAATTCAAATTATTTGTCGGCTGAATGCCACAAACAATAGGAATAATTTAAACAAATATTAATTTTAAACAATTGATACCATCAGACCAAATAAAGAAGGGAGTGATCCGCAGACAGTGCTCCGAGGATCGACCTGAGAAAGGTCCCTACAGCTTTGTAAGCTGTGAGACAGGCAGCCAAGAGTTATGCTCACCTAACTGGATGGCAACTCAAACTAGTGACAGCTTAAACGCCGACCAACACACTCGCAAAATCCACCAGAGAAGCAATAAATAATATCACGACAGAATAACAGTTAACATCGTCAAATGACATGCATTTAATTACAGAAGTTGGCTCCACCAAATCCTAGTACGCAGACAGGGTTAAGACCAAACTGCCTATTCAAAATCTGACTAGATGCACATGGAACCGCAAAAGACAATTCCACAAAGAACTGAAACAATGCTAAAACAGTCACTGTACAGCAACAAGACGAATTACAAATCGACACAAACACAGAGGCGGCAGAAACGATAGGAAAACCAAATACACGTCGTCCGCTGAGACGACCAACCGAACGACCAACCAACGTGGGTTCCCGCTCAAGTCAGCCACGGAAAGGTGCCAGTATGAATCGTCGACTGACAACTTATTGCCATGAGGTCACTTCGACGGGCGGAGACACACACACAAGCGAAGGTTGCACTGCTGGAATATAATGGTCCATTCAGGCTTGTAGGATCCGGTCCTTGACGTGGTCGTGCACTCTCGCGACCACACCCTTCCGTCGGGCAGTGCATGTACGTCGCCAGCGGTCGGGCGAGTACTGGCTGTGTGGACCTCACTGCTGCTCCGTCACCCGAACTACCAACACACCCGACCCAGAAAAACCTTTACGTCCTTCCAAAGATAGTACGGATACTAGATATCCATAAACGCTGCTGCCGCCACTCGCTGACAGACAACACTAGCAAAGATAGTGGCGACAGTGTAAATAGAAGAAGAAAATGAGACGCCACTACCCCTATTACACAATGGCATCCTACCAACGGCACCAACGCGAGCCGCACACGGCTCAATGACAAAAAAATGGTTCAAATGGCTCTGAGCACTATGGGACTCAACATCTTAGGTCATAAGTCCCCTAGAACTTAGAACTACTTAAACCTAGCTAACCTAAGAACGTCACACACACCCATGCCCGAGGCTGGATTCGAACCTGCGACCGTAGCAGTCCCGCGGTTCCGGACTGCAGCGCCAGAACCGCTAGACCACCGCGGCCGGCCAGGCTCAATGACACTTCCCGAAATGTCGTGATATATCAACGCTACTAACCGGGTGGAAACCCGAGAAACCTTCATCGACAGATTATGCCGGGAAAGCCTACAGTCACATATATGATCGGAATATTCGAGAATTTGTTCACGAATCCTACTATCTGGCGCATTGTACATAATTGCACCACGATTCATTGTGTCGGTGTAGTACCATTCACAGCTATACTGAAAACGACACTGTTATGCCAAACCCTGAAGTTCAGTGACTCTCTGACGGTATGTCTGTTCTGGCATTTTCCGCAACTGAAAGGACTTGGAATTAGCTGCAGCAATCTATACCTGGTCCTCGCATTACCTATTGTGGGTGGAAACTAAACCTTCAAAAACTAGCAACTCAGGCCTACTAGTCGGGAATAACTTCTGAGCAAGACGGTAAACTCCTGCGTTGAACTGAAGGAGTACTAACTCCACTCTTCCTGTTGGTCACAGAAAGCTCGGAACGATGGTATGCGCAGGGGCAGTTTCGTGGATGTGGCTGGCTGTTGTGGTGGCTTTGATACAGCAGCGGCTTGTACATCAAAGAGCTGCTGTATTGCCGCAATCAACTGTGACATTTGTTGGTTCTGAAACTCAATGAACTGCATTAGATCAAAGCGAAGTGGCGAAGAGCGAAGGGAGCTTTTTGTGTAGTCTTCGTCGCCAGATATTGTTTCGGCTACTGAGGTAGTCAGGACCGACACAAACAGGCATGGAGACTAGCTGCGATGGCTGGCGGCAGGAATTCAAAGGTGACCTGTACATATCACGTGATGATTAATATCTTTATCTGTAAAAGGGGGAAAAACAAAACTTCCTATGCTTCCTGTGGCCTCCTGCATGCAAGTACTTTTATCCACTATTACTAATCGCAAAACGCGGGCTAAGTAAAGTCTGAGCAGTAGCTCAGTACTGATGCTCTCGGCGTCTGCGGCTACACTGGAACCGACCAGCGACGACATACTGCAAAGGAATTATTCGAATGGGATAGAAATCGGTACAAATCATTACAATTTCAGAAAAGTTAGACGATTTATTTAAAAGAAAGTTTTCCACAGATGGAGTAAGCCAGCAAAGCATTGGCTCACTTCTGCCACCCATGTGCTCAGTTATTCAGCCGGACACTAATTGATAGAGTTGTTGGATGTCCTCCTCAAGGGTGTTGTGACGAATCCTGTCCAAAAGGAGCGTAAAATCGTCAAAACCGAACTGGCTGGAGGACCGCGCCCATAATGCTCCAAACGTTGTCAATATTGGGAGAAAGCCCCCACTAGACATGTCTTCTCTGGTCACTATACCTCAGTTCGAAGCAGGTCTCATTCCTGAAGACAGTTCTACTCCAGTCAATGAGATTCCAGGTGAAAACGGATCTGCTAACGCCCCGAACAGTAGTGGCATACCAATCTGACTTTCGTCTACGTTACAGCTTGACAACCAGGAGTGATGATCTGGGGTCTCATTTCTTTTCATAGTAGGCACCTTTATACCACATCGGTACGCCGATGATATTCCACGCCCTGTTTTATTGCACTTCATGGCAAGTCGTCTTAGGCTTTAAGCAAGATTTTGCCCGTCCGCAGACGGGAAAAGTTCCTCTTGTTTGTCTTCCCACTGCCAAACCCTACCTTCACCAGCAAGGTCACCGGACCTCTTCCCAGCTGAAAACGTGAGAAGCATTATGGACATGGGCATCCCACCATCCTGGGGATCTGATGATCTAACACGACAGTTGGACATAATTTGGCACGGTTCCCCATAGGAGAACATCCATCAATTATATCAGTCATTGGCAATCCAAATAACTGCTTCTATCAGGACCATATGTGGACGAACACATTATTGAGTCGATTTATGAAGCTCTTTCTCTTGAATAAACCCTCCAATTTTTCTGAAACTTTAATAACTTGTTGATCTGTACATGTACGTCACATCTACCAACTTCCTCCCCGTTCGGATAATTCATTCCTAGCACCTCGTTTCCGCCTTTTTTTCTATTAGGGTGTATGATTGTGTTATACTTTGCATTGGACAATAAGTGGAAGCAAGTAGTTTACGGTAAAAATATCTCTCTTTAACACTTTTGCCGTCTATTGTCTGTTCCACTCTCTCCGTTTTATAGGTTTACCCATGCTTATCAACCACATTTCGCTATTTATTTCTCATCCTACAACAGATCTTCAATAAGTAAATTACACGTTATAATGGCAAGCCAAGTAGCTTATACTGAAGACACTAAACTTCAAAGTGGCACAGTGGACGATACTATTTTTTTATGTTGTCACCAAGCCGCTGTCAACGACAGTCGGAAATTTCTACCAGTCGTTCAATTTCTCGACTATAAAAATCCTCTTCTTGGTCAAGAAGCCATTTGAGGTGAACGTCGTCATCGTTGGAAAGCCTCTTTCCCTCAAGACTTTCTTTCAGGTTGCCGAACAGACGGAAATCGGATAGCGCAAGCACGAAGACTGCCAGATCAGCATAAACCACGTCTGTGCGGCGTTAGTCAATTTGTGGGCACCATGTAACAACGGTTATACGCCTCATATAATATGGTCCACATACCGCAAGAATCTGTATACAATTTCGACGTTTTGCACACAAGAATCTTACCGCTCCGACTATGTCAGCTTTGTAGCAGATTTCCAATTACCGTAATGTTTCAATCGCACTTTGTAGTTGATCTGTTATCCGTACTGCATTGGAATTGTGTGTCTGAAGAAAGTCCAAACAGAAAATGCGCTCTCTTTTAATACAAAAACACCTTGTTCCTCAATCATCTTAACCGTTAACGACATGTGTATCTCAGTTCTTGAAGTCCCTCCGTATCAGACACTGCGCGTGACGTTTACGTGGCTCGTTCAGATAACGACCCTTGGGAACTATGGATTTCCAGTCCCATTTAATGTTCAGTGCGGAAGGGAAATACTAGAATTATTTACTGACGAATAATCTGGTTTACGGTAAAGTAAGGGGTAGCGTCTTTGATTCATAAACAAAACGTCTCCGGTCCCGCGTTCGATCCCCGCCACTGCCCAAATTTTGATAAATAATCAGCATTGGCGGCCGAAGACTTCCGGCATAAGAAGTCAGCCTCATTCTGCCAACGGCCTTGTCAAAGAGGGCGGAGGAGTGGATAGAGGTTCAGGGCACTCTCTTGTCCTAGGGGTGGGAAATTGCCCCTAAAGGCGGAAGAATCAGCAATGATCAACGGCATGAGAATGCAGAAGGTAATGGAAACCACTGGATTAAAGACACGTAACGTGTATCCACAGGACATGTGGCCTGTATTTGAAGAAGTGTCATGATGATCTCTCCATTGGCAAAAGATTCCGGAATAGTCCCCCATTCGGATCACCGGTGTGTGTGTGTGTGTGTGGGGGGGGGGGGGGGGAACTGCCAAGGTGGAGGTTACCATGAGAAAAAGATTGAATAATCAACGAAAGGATAACGTTCTACGAGACGGGGCGTGGAATGTCAGAAGCTTGATCGTGGTAGGGAAACTAGAAAATCTGAAAAGGGAAATGCAAAGGCTGAATCTAGATATAGCACGGGTTACTGAAATGAAGTGGAAGGAAGACAAGGATTTCTAGTCAGATGAGTATCGGTTAATATCAACAGCAGCAGCAATTGGTATAACAGGTGTAGAATTCGTTATGAATAGGAAGGTAGGGCAGAGGGTGTGTTACTGTGAACAGTTCAGTAACCGGGTTGTTCTAATCAGAATCGACAGCAGACCAACACCGACATCGATAGTTCAGGTATACATGCCGACGTCGCAAGCTGAAGATGAACAAATAGAGAAAGTGTATGAGGATATTGAAAGGGTAATGCAGTATGTAAAGGGGGACGAAAATCTAATAGTCATGGGCGACAGGAATGTAGCTGTAGGGGAAGGAGTAGAAGAGAAGGTTACAGGAGAATATGGGCTTGGGACAAGGAATGAAAGAGTAGAAGACTCATTGAGTTCTGTAACAAGTTTCAGCTAGTAATAGCGAACACCCTGTTCAAGAATCACAAGAGGAGGAGGTATACTTGGAAAAGGCCGGGAGATACGGGAAGATTTCAATTAGATTACATCATGGTCAGACAGAGATTCCGAAATCAGATACTGGATTGTAAGGCGTACCCAGGAGCAGATATAGACTCAGATCACAATATAGTAGTGATGAAGAGTAGGCTGAAGTTCAAGACATTAGTCAGGAAGAATCAATACGCAAAGAAGTGGGATACGGAAGGACTAAGGAATGACGAGATACGTTTGAAGTTCTCTAACGCTATAGATACAGCAATAAGGAATAGCGCAGTAGGCAGTACAGTTGAAGAGGAATGGACAGCTCTAAAAAGGGCCATCACAGAAGTTGGGAAGGAAAACATAGGTACAAAGAAGGTAGCTGCGAAGAAACCGTGGGTAACAGAAGAAATACTTCAGTTGATTGATGAAAGGAGGAAGTACAAACATGTTCCGGGAAAATCAGGAATACAGAAATACAAGTCGCTGAGGAATGAAATAAATAGGAAGTGCAGGGAAGCTAAGACGAAATGGCTGCAGGAAAATTGTGAAGACATCGAAAAAGATATGATTGTCGGAAGGACAGACTCAGCATACAGGAAAGTCAAAACAACCTTTGGTGACATTAAAAGCAACGGTGGTAACATTAAGAGTGCAACGGAAATTCCACTGTTAAATGCAGAGGAGAGAGCAGATAGGTGGAAAGAATACATTGAAAGCCTCTAAGAGGGTGAATATTTGTCTGATGTGATAGAAGAAGAAACAGGAGTCGATTTAGAAGAGATAGGGGATCCAGTATTAGAATCGGAATTTAAAAGAGCATTAGAGGACTTACGGTCAAATAAGGCAGAAGGGATAGATAACATTCCATCAGAATTTCTAAAATCATTGGGTGAAGTGGCAACAAAACGACAATTCACGTTGGTGTGTAGAATATATGAGTTTGGCGATATACCATCTGACTTTCGGAAAAGCATCATCCACACAATTCCGAAGACGGCAAGAGCTGACAAGTGTGAGAATTATGGCACAATCTGATTAACAGCTCATGCATCGAAGCTGCTTACAAGAATAATATACAGAAGAATGGAAAAGAAAATTGAGAATGCGCTAGGTGACGATCAGTTTGGCTTTAGGAAAAGTAAAGGGACGAGAGAGGCAATTCTGACGTTACGGCTAATGATGGAAGCAAGGCTAAAGAAAAATCTGGACACTTTCATAGAATTTGTCGACCTGGAAAAAGCGTTCGACAATATAAAATGGTGCAAGCTGTTCGAGATTCTGAAAAAAGTAGGGGTAAGCTATAAGGAGAGACGGGTCATATACAATATGTACAACAACCAAGAGGGAATAATAAGAGTGGACAATCAAGAACGAAGTGATCGTATTAAGAAGGGTGTAAGACAAGGCTGTAGCCTTTCGCCTCAACTCTTCAATCTGTACATCGAGGAAGCCTAATGAGTACACAGTATGGTTTAAGAGTAAATCGGAGAAAGACGACGGTAATGAGAAGTAGTAGAAATGAGAACAGCGAGAAACTTAACATCAGGATTGATGGTCACGATGTCAATGAAGTTAAGGAATTCTGCTACCTAGGCAGTAAAATAACCAATGACGGACGGAGCAAGGAGTACATCAAAAGCAGACTCGCTATGGCAAAAAAGGCATTTCTGGCCAAGAAAAGTCTATTAATATCAAATACCGGCCTTAATTTGAGGAAGAAATTTCTGAGGATGTACGTCTGGAGTACAGCATTGTATGGTAGTGAAACATGGACTGTGGGAAAACCGGAACAGAAGAGAATCGAAGCATTTGAGATGTGGTGCTATAGACGAATGCTGAAAATTAGGTGGACTGATAAGGTAAGGAATGAGGAGGTTCTATGCAGAATCGGAGAGGAAGGAAATATGTTGAAAACACTGATAAGGAGAAGGGATAGAATGATAGGACATCTGCTAAGACATGAGGGAATGACTTCCATGGTACTAGAGGGAGCTGTAGAGGGCAAAAACTGTAGAGGAAGACAGAGATTGGAATACGTCAAGGAAATAATTGAGGACGTAGGTTGCAAGTGCTACTCTGAGATGAAGAGGTTTGCACAGGAAAGGAATTCGTGGCGGGCTGCATCAAACCAGTCAGTAGACTGATGACCAAAACAAAAAAAAGGGCAACAGAGAGGCCGTTCTGACATTGCAGTTGATTACAGAATCAAGGCTATGTAAAACCAAGACACGCTCATAGAATGTGTCGGCCTGTAAACTGAAATTCTGATAGAAACTGGTGTCACATACAGGGAAAGACGGATAATACACAATTTATGCAAGAACCAAGAGAGAAGTGCGAGAACAAGTATGCGGACTAAAAAGCGTCTAAGGCTGTGTTGTAGTCTTTGGCCCCTACTGCTGACTCTGCGCGTTAAAGGAGGAGATAAAAGAAAGTTCGAAAACTGGATTCAAGTTCAGAATGAAAGGACATCAATGGAAAGATTTGGTGACGACATTCTTATCCTCAGTGGAGATGAAGAAGAATTGAATGGGATTACTGAGAAGCCTCTCATGTCCAAAAAACTAAAAAATTTTAGTGGTACAAAAAACGTTTCTTGTCTTAAAATTAAACTGAAACTCCCTGGACGGAGTGGCCGAGCGGTTCTAGGTGCTGCAGTCTGGAATCGCGCCACCGCTACGATCGCAAGTTCCCCCAGGGGCTCAGCATTCATTTGCTGAGTACGGGCTTGGCGATCCCGGGGTCCTGAGCTGGGGACTGGTCAGCGCCGCCAGTCTCCTGTCACCGTAAATCCCTGACATGCTTCAGCGACCACCGCATGGCGCAGCGGTGGAATGTTGTATGCTGCGGGGAATGGTAATCTTGGCTTGACCGCCTGGATTGCGAGGAAGGTAAACCTCTATAAAAACCCCTCAATCTTACGGTGTGCTGCGCGCCTATAAGATGCATGGCTGTTGGGGTGGAACAGTCGCAAGCGGGCAACCTCTGGGGCACCTGCCGCACCCCAGTTGCATAAGGCTTACTCAGGCACGCGGGGCTCTGTCTGAGCGGACCTTTAGTTCCCTAGCTGCTCGTGGGACCACAATGGACCCTTCGACCTCTACGTTTCCCCCTACCAGTGGATTGGGTGGGCCACTGGTAGGAAAACACACCCAATCGAAAAAGCGACTTCGTGCTGCGAGTCCTCCAGCGCCTGGTGTTACTAGAGATTTATCAGACTGTCGTAACAGAGCACATGCTGATATCCAGAATGTGTTTTTGATTGTCAAACGGAAGGAAGGTAGCTTTGAGAGAGTTTCTCCCTTTTACATCCACAAGGGTCTTGAGGGAATTGCAGGAACACTGAAATCTGTGAAGCGTCTGCGCAATGGGACTCTGTTAGTTGAAACTTCTAGTTCCCGTCAAGTCACTTCTCTTAGGAAAGCAACCTGTCTCGGAGAGTACGCTATCGAGACCGAGCTCCACTCCACTTTGAACTATAGTAAGGGTGTTGTGACATGTAGGGACTTGGTGGATATCCCCAAGGACGAGTTGAAATCTGAGTGGGCTGACGAAGGTATTGTCGACGTGCAGCATATTATGAAACGAGTCGATGGGGACCTAGTCAAATCCGACTCGTTTATTCTCACGTTCAATCGCCCGAAACTCCCAGAGCATGTTAAAGCGGGTTTCTTACGTTTGCCAGTACGGCCATATTTCCCCAATCCAATGCGCTGTTTTAAATGTCAGCGCTTTGGACATACTACGTTGGGGTGCAATGGGATATCCACTTGTGGTAAATGTGGTCAGCCTGCCCATGAAGGAGCCGATTGTTCATCGCCTGTGAAGTGCGTGAACTGCTCTGGGAGTCACCCTGTCTGGAGCCAGGTCTGCCCCATCTATCTCGAGGAACGGAAGATACAGGAGATCAAAACATCTAAGCGCATCCCCTATGGTGAGGCCAAGAAGCTCTTTAAGGCCGTGCAGCCTCCTGTGTTTACAACATCTTTCGCTTCCACTCTGCAGAAACCGGTACAGTTGGCCAGTGTTGCTACACAAACGGAGGTTGCTAGTGTCAGCACTAATACCTGCATTTGCCAGTGCACTTGTGCTGCTGCGGCTGTTTTGCAACCTGCAGCTCTCCCCACAACGTTGGACAAGGCAGTGGTTGCTGACATTGGGGTACTTCCTGCACCTCCCCATATGGCATCTTCTGCCCAGGCGAGTAAAGCTCCAACTGTTGACAAGGTTCTGCATTCTAAGCCCCCCAAGACGAAGACTCCAAAGGTGAAGGTTTTGCCACCTCAGGAGACTAGTCAGGGTCAGTCCGATGATGATGCCATCGTACTATCTGACATCTCGCTTGGGTCGCCATCGGAGCTGATGGACATTGATGTCGACCGGGGGCGACCTTCTCGCCCCAGGAATAAATCTCCGGCCAGTATGGGCTCTCCTCCAAAGCACAGGGGCAGGGTGAAAATTCAGCCACCCTAATCACTGGCTCCCATATTACAGTGGACCCTGAATGGGTTCAGGACGCATGTGGCCGAATTACAACTCCTTGTACGAGAGCGCCCCTTGTGCTTATGTCTCCAAGAGACACATTTCCGGGCCACTGATGCTCCTTCTTTACGGGGCTATACCGTGTATCGAAAAGATGATCTGATGGGGGAAAGGGCAAAGGGTGGTGTTGCGGTTTTTGTCCATGACATGCACCACTCATCTGAGCTCCCTCTCGTTACGGACTTGCAAGCAGTTGCAGTAGACCTTCTTGTGGGGCAGAGGCTCACAATCTGTTCCGTTTACTTACCGCCTCAGGACGCCATAGACTCTGCAGCTCTCACAGACCTTATTACCCAACTCCCCCGCCCATTTCTCCTTCTGGGGGACTTCAATGCTCATAATGTCTTATGGGGCTCTACGACTACTTGCCCCAGGGGTCTCATTCTGGAAAGCCTCATGGCATCCGAAGAACTGTGCATCCTCAACTCTGGTGCTCCCACTCATTTCTGTACTGCTTCTGGGTCGTCGTCAGCTATTGACCTTTCCTTTTGCTCTCCAGCACTCGCGGATTCTGCTCTGTGGGAGGTTGCCGCTGACCTCCATTCTAGTGACCACTTCCCCCTTTGGATTCGCCTCCTGGATGAGACTGTGGCATTACCAGTGCCGCCCAGTTGGAACCTCTGCAGAGCTGACTGGACACTTTTCAGCGATTTAGCTGTTTTGGAACACCGTGCCAGCGTCCACGAATGGGTCGACCATGTTACAGTCGTGATCTCCCATGCTGCTGAATTGTCGATCCCACGGTCCTCAAGTCATCCCAAGAGGCGCCTTGTCCCTTGGTGGACCACTGAGTGCCGCTCAGCCATCCGAGCCCGCCGTGCAGCTCTGCGCCGCTTCAAGTGCCGTCCCTCAGCTGACAATCTTGCGGCCTTTCGGGTGGCAAGGGCCAAGGCGCGGCGAGTGATTAAAGAGAGCAAACGACGGTCATGGCAATCGTTCCTGAACTCCATCTCCCGCTCCACTAGTTCTACAGAAGTGTGGGAAGCCATCAGGAGGATCTCCGGCAAACGCAGCCAACTACCTGTCACGGCATTGCTGCATCAGGGTAGTCTACTCACGGCGCCGAGAGACATTGCCCAGACACTGGCCATGTATTTTGCCGAATCTACTGCCACTATTAACAGTGATCCAGATTTCTGCCGCTACCGCACTGCCATCGAGAGGGATCACTTGGACTTCCGGTCTCCAAATTCTGAACCCTACAACTGCCCCTTCACAATGTGGGAACTGGATTCGGCGCTGTCTGTGGCTCATGATACTGCGCCAGGTGATGATCAAATCCTGTACAGCATGCTGCAGCACTTGTTGCTGCCATCCAAGGAAGTTCTCCTGAATTGTTTTAATATGATATGGTCATCCGGCACGTTCCCTGACTCGTGGAGGGAGGCGATTTTGGTTCCCCTCCTCAAACCGGGAAAGGACCGAATGCATCCCAGTAGTTATCGGAGTATTGCTTTGACGAGCTGTGTTGGGAAGACATTGGAACGCATGGTCAACCGTCGCCTGGTTTGGCTGCTCGAGACCAGGCAGCTCCTTAGCCACTCTCAGTGTGGCTTTCGGAGATGTCGTTCAACTATAGACAACTTGACCCTGCTTGAGGCGGTCATCCAGCAGGCCTTCTTACGTAACCAGCATTGTCTAGGTGTATTCTTTGACATTAATAAGGCGTATGACACTACTTGGCGCCGCCTTATCCTCAATCAACTCCATCAGTGGGGCTTTCGTGGCCATCTCCCCATCTTCATTCGGTCCTTTCTTTCCCGCCGCGTCTTTCGATATCGGGTTGGTAATGTGCTATCTGATTTGTACGTGCAGGAGAATGGTGTTCCTCAGGGAAGCGTTTTAAGTGTCACCCTCTTTGCCATCGCCATTAACAGTATCACGTCCACTATCCGGAGTCCTGCCCAGTGCTCCTTGTTTGTGGACGATTTTGCTGTTTTCTGTTCTTCCTCCAGTCTTGTCACTGCTAGTCGGCAGCTGCAGCTTACGATAAAGCGATTAGAGGCATGGACTGCGAAGACGGGTTTTACCTTTTCTGCAGACAAATGTGTGTGTGTTCATTTTAATCGTTCTCGACGTGCTTTTACCTCCCCTGAATTGCGTCTGAAGGGCATCATTCTTCCTTTTAGAGACACTGTGAGGTTCCTGGGCCTCACTTTTGATTCCAAGTTGTCGTGGTTGCCGCACCTTAAAGACCTCAAGGTGCGGGCCCTGAAGGCGCTGAATATTTTGAAGTGTTTGGGCCATCGGTCCTGGGGAGCAGATCGGGCGCGTCTGCTGCAGTTTTATAGGGCTTTCGTCCGGTCGCGTCTTGACTATGGATGCACTGTGTATGGGTCAGCGAGGCCTTCGTATCTGAAGATTCTTGACGCAGTACACCATGAGGGTATCAGGCTGGCCACTGGTGCCTTCCGCACCAGTCCCATCCCCAGCCTGTGTGCTGAGGCAGGGGAACCGCCGCTCGCCATCCGGCGGAAACTCATGGTGCGACGAGTGTGTCAATTCCTTGCCTGTCCTACCTCCCCTGCATACCCTACTGTTGCCCGACCGCCTATGGAACGTCTCTTTTCCAGTCGTCCAAGGGCAACGAGACCATTTGGGATTCGTGCCAAGCATTTGCTTGAGTCCCTTGGTGTGGAGCGTGTGGCACCCCAACTCCAGGGTTTTACCCGCCTGCCTCCCTGGTTGCTCCGGAGGCCCAGCGTCCTTTTAGACTTGTCAGAGTACCGGAGGAGCTGCACTCCTGCGTTTGTTTTTACCTCCTTATTTTACGATATTTTAAACCAGCATCCTGACCATGTACCAGTATTTACGGATGGCTCTAAACAGGGGGACTCTGTAGGTTGTGCTGTGGTTTTCCCTGATCGAGTCATCAAATTACGGCTTCCTGCAGCGTTTACCATCTTTGATGCCGAATTGTTTGCGATCTTGCGGGCATTGGAGCAGATGAGATGTGTTCCCAGTCTTAAGTTTCTCATCTGTTCTGACTCTCTGAGTGCCCTTCAGACCATGCAACACTTGTACCCAGCGGATACGGTCGTCCAGAACATCCATGATGCCCTACTCCACCTGCAACGGGAGGGGAAGGAGGTATCTTTCTGCTGGGTGCCGGGGCACGTGGGTATTAGGGGAAACGAACTGGCGGATGTGGCTGCCAAAGATGCATGTTCCCTCCCTCACGTTGTTGAATGTGCCGTCCCCCTCCATGCTGTTACCTCCCTTTTTCGTTCTCGTGTTATGCGTCAATGGGAAGAGGAGTGGCTGGCAGTCGGTGAAAATAAGCTGCGTCTGGTCAAGGCCACCACGCGGCCATGGTGTACATCCTACCAGTCATGCAGGCGGGATGAGGTTCTCCTCACCCGCCTCCGCATCGGGCACAGTCCCTTAACGCACGGTTTTTTACTCCGGCGGGAGGACCCCCCAATCTGTAGTGCTTGTGGCGTCCAGATAACTGTCCGCCACATTTTACTTGACTGTCCTTTATTCTCTGACCAGAGGGCGGTGGTTTCCTTGCCACCGGATTTGCCCTCTATTTTGCAAGACGACGCAACGACTGTGGTTAAGGTCTTACGGTTTTGTGTCCTGTCCAATTTGTTGCCTCGGATTTTAGGGAGAGGATATTAATGTGCTGCTGGGTGACTGGTTCACCCAGGCTTTAGGTAAGAGGTCCGCCAGTCACGATTACCTACTTGTTTCACTTCGATTTCTGTTCTCTTTTCCTTGTGTTTCCTTTCCTTTTTTAGTGCGTTTCTTCTCCTCCTGTTTTGCCTCTGTATGTGAGGATTTGTAACTGCCTCAGGCCTGTACCTTTTAACCGTTCTCCTTGTTCGCTGTCCGTCTTCGTCCCTTCTCCGCATGTGTTCCTGTTTCTATGCCTTTGGGCGCTGATGACCGCGCTGTTTAGCGCCCGAAAACCTCAAAACACACACACACACACACACGATCGCAAGTTCGAAACCTGCCTCAGGCATGGGTGTGTGTGATGTCCTTAGGTTGGTTAGGTTTATGTAGTTCTAAGTTCTAGGGGACTGATGACCTCAGAAGTTAAGTCCCATAGTGCTCAGAGCCATTTGAAACATTTAAACTGAAACTCCAGTTTTCTTCGCATCATTCGTTAAAAGGAATGTAGCGGGAAGGAGGCCAATGGACTGAAGATGTTCGTACATTCGTATACGTCATCTTGACAAATCAAATGTGTGTGAGATCTTATAGGACTTAACTGCTAAGGTTACCAGTCCCTAAGCTTACACACTACTTTACTTAAATTATCCTAAGCACAAACACACACACCCATGCCCGAGGGTGGACTTCCGCCGGGACGAGCCGCAAATCTTGATATTACTCTAAGGACTTCTCAATATTTTGAAATAAATATGCATAAATCAATACTATACTCATACTTCTTGATAAAATGTACAGAAGTGTAACAAATTATGCCTGTTTTCCATTTTCTATTCAAGTATACTTTACAGGTTGTTCATTCTTTGACACAATTTGGCCATCTGAATATGTCAGTGTGGATTATTTGGAAGAATTCCTATTTTGGTAGGAATGGTAGAAATCATCTTACACCATGCATTTTCTTTTCATTTATAGGCACATATCGATTATTCTCTCTGTTTAAGACAGTGCTGACACCATACAATCTTCAGAAAGCCCATATCCATCTTTAAAGGTCGGCGTTCCTCTACAGCTTAAGTGATACAATGGCTGCATAAAAATACAGAAAATGCGAGAACATATGAGATATCTGTGTATCATAATCGCTGTATACTTCTGAAGCACAAAACCACAAGTGATTCAACTTTGTCAAAAAACCGACATTTAGAGTTTCTCAATAATCCCATTCAATTACAGGACGTTTTGAATGGAATGAGTATTTTATTGGATACAAAATGTGGAGTCAGAATAAACCGAAGAGAGGGAAGTAATGAGGAGTAGCAGAAATAAGATTAGTGGTGAACATAAAATTGTGGCTTAGAGTTTGAGCTGAATGAGGTTTGCGCTGGGAGTTGTTCAATATGGACTTATTTTATCAGAATCATTTATTAAAAATATCAATATCTTGCTCAACGAATTTCGAGAAACGGATATCTGCAAGGTTTATTGCCCAATTCTATTAGTTGAGCAGATTGGACGACAGACTATCACAAATCTGAGACTCCTGAAACAAGAGCATAGAACAAAATATTATTAGATGCAACCTCAGGGATACATTAGGGGGCACTAACAGGAACAAAATTACGGATCAAAATATTTGTACTCTTGGCCCACTGACAGCACACTATGGCACCGTTCAATGTAACAGATTTTGGGACCTTAGACTTTATAGGTGGACGTCAACTCCATACTGTAGAATAGATGAACAATAAGGTTCTGCTCTACCTGTACAACCCAGTACCTCCACCACCTACTCACTACTGCTACTAGTCAAGAGTGCTACAAATCTACCTGCGCTATGAAGAACAATAATTACACAGTATTCTGCACTTGAAGTATTTAAAATGTTTCAAATGGTTCAAATGGCTCTGAGCACTATGGGACTTAACATCTGAGGTCATCAGTCCCAACTACTTAAACTAACTAACCTAAGGACTTCACACACATCCACGCCCGAGGCAGGATTCGAACCTGCGACCGTAGCGGTCGCGCAGTTTCAGACTGAAGCGCCTAGAACCGCTCGGCCACTGAGACCAGCCGTATTTAAAATATTGACACACTCGCAGAACAGTAATACAAAAAATTCAGAGAATTCTCTTTTTGGGAACCATTAACAAACACCAGAAGCGGAAAGGGAAATAATTGAGACACTATACTGTGCTCAAACTCGCTTGCAATACACAATATGGCTGTGCACTCCCAGTGTTCTGCCTGTACTGCACTCTTGCTGCGGTTGCTGTCCCCTCTGCCCTAACGCCCCTCCCCCCTCTCTGTCTCTCTCACTCTCTCCCTATCTCGCCAACAAGGAAGGACACGCACCGCCTTTCTGCTCTATTGCCTCCACAATAGCTGAGCCGTCCCGCGTCGACCGTTGGTTATTCAAATTAAATGAAATGGACATGTGGCTAGGGAGTCCCGTCACGAAGGCCAGTCACCTGATGCGAGTCTTTTTAGTTGACGCCACTTTGGCGACTTGCGTATCGAACTTGGGTATCGCTAAGGATGAAATAATGATTAAAACAACACCCAGTCCTCAAGAGGAGAAAATTTCCCACCCGACCGGAAAACAAAACAGGGCCCATCGCATAGCATTTTGCAGCACTGGGCACTCAGCTATTGAGCGGTTGCTTGTCCCAATAGTCCTAGTCCATCTACGCGGCTCACCGGCTCCCAGCTGACTTTGGTCACCAGCCGACTCACCAACGTCCACTTTGCTCCGACCTCCAATTCGGCCACAGGGGTGCAGGAAACGATGCCCGAACACGTACAGAGCCTTCCGGCGGAGGGCATAGAGGAAAAGCCACCAAACGTCTACTCTGTCCGCG
Organism: Schistocerca serialis cubense; assembly: GCF_023864345.2. Classification (NCBI taxonomy): domain Eukaryota; kingdom Metazoa; phylum Arthropoda; class Insecta; order Orthoptera; family Acrididae; genus Schistocerca; species Schistocerca serialis. The sequence goes on along the minus strand of NC_064638.1, from coordinate 644,218,564 downwards.
GCAAAACCAATAGAGTCGCTTCTCACGGAAGAACATCCAAATTGCTGTCCAGGACGTGGAGAAACTTAAGATTCGGAAGCAAAATGAAAAATTATGCTCGAAGCAAGGAGGACATAAAAAAGCAGATTAATACCGGAGATGAGGACATTCGTGGCCAACAGATGTCTGCTAGTATTAAATAACGGCCTAAATCGAAGGAAGAAATTTCTGAGAATGTACGTTTGGAGCACGGCGTTGTACGATAGTGAATCGTGGACAGTGAAAAAACCGTAAAAGAAGAGAACTGAAACGTTTCAAATGTATTGCGATAGGAAGATGTTGATAATTTGGTGAACTATAGGGGAAAGCAGAGATTGGAATATACCCAGTAAATAATTGAGGACGTAGAGTGCTATATTAGACTTTTTATCCAGATTCACAACTAACTTCCTTCTATTCTTTTTGTGGACTGTGTTCTGTTCCTTTCGTCATTTTTGCGTGTCTTCCCTTTATTCCACGAATAAATTACTTATTTCTTTCTCTGATTTCTGTAGATCGCCCTCACGTTAGTATCACACTGACCTTAGCATTTGCATCATATAGGATGACAGGATGATAGGATTAAACTATACGAAATAAAATTGTCGTAATTTCTGAACGGTTTGTGTTAGGACGTTAAAACTGCACGGTTGGCCGTGGTTCATGACGGGAATTCTTATGAGCAGTTATGGTTTGGTTTAGCGAAGAAAGCCTACATTCATTTGGATGAGTTCGTCAATAAAGGAAATTGGTGCATTTCGGGGACTGAGAATCCGTATTTCGCGATTGAGAAGTCTCTACACCCTCAGTGGTGTGCAATCTCCAATCACGGAATAACCCGTGCGACATTCCTTGATGGCACAATGTCTATCGAACGATGCGTGAAACTTTTGAAAGATGATTTCATTCCCATTATCTAAAATTACCCGATTTCAACAATATGTGGTTAATGAAAGACTGAGCTCGACCCCATCGAAGCAAGAGACTATTTGATGTCCCGGAGGAGCTTTTTGGGGAACGCATTTTGGCACTGGGATACCCAGAGGCCATTGGCCACATTGGCCACCATACTCTCCGGATCTGAACACACACGACTACTTTTTCACAGGGTATGTTAAAGATAAGGTGAACAGCAATAACCCCAAAACCATCGCTGAGCTGAAAACAGCCATTATGGAGGTAATCGACAGCATCTACTTTCCGACACTTTAGCGGATCATGCAGAAATTCACTATTCGTCTGCGCCATATTGTCGCCAGTGACGGCTGGAATATCGAATATCTCATAACCTACATCTGAATATCTGTAGTGACGTTTACATTTTGAATAAAGTGTGTGCAATAGTTTGTAACAAACTAACGTTTTCTTTTCACGTATTTCAGTAATTGTCATCCTGTGTAAACAATGACCACGTAGGCATTTCGTTGAAGACATTCTCTTGCTGAGGTCCTGGTAGCCCGCACGCATTGACTGTATTACTCCCTGGCCTGCTTCATTATCTTTTCTTGGTGTGATCTCATGTAACTCTTATCTTAAAAGAATCCATGACTGCTAACATTAGCTTTCTGAATCTTAAAATTCCACAACCTTACAACGAGGCAGTACACAGCATACATGTAGAACTCTGCAACCAATCCACAATTTACATACAGCGGATCAGTATAAAACAAAACTATAATTTACTAACGCTCAGTGAATGAAAATTATAACACATTATCCTCTGTGGGAGGAATAGTGGACTCATGCTTTCTGCTTAACTGACGAATCGCAAGTTGTGTCATTTACCCACAGCATGTTCAGTCGCGTCTGCGTCGCAAATTTAATGCCATAATTTAACATGTCGAATCTGATGATGGGGCTTCGATGCTACGAAACTTGTCTGTACGCAGATTATTTACAAGAGCAGGCAAAAGGCTATAATTCGATATGGACCATTAAAACAGTTTTGCAACGGAATGTATCTACAATGTAAACCGACTAATCTGTACCGAAAATAATCAAAATTTTTGAAACGTTTTCCTTAAAACATTAATAATTTAATAAAATTTTTGCTATAATCGTAAACATGGAGAGATTCACGACATTGTTGAAAGGCTGCGTGCCTAGCACGGTAAAGTGGTAGCTTCGGTGTTCCGGTAAATTGCTGGGATTTGCGACTTGGTAACCTTTGCACACATGGTTTAGGGGTAGCGTCTTTGATTAGTAATGAAAACGTCCTGTGTCTCGAGTTCGCAACACCGCACCCCTTCCATTTTCATTGATAATTGCCATTGACGTCCGAAGAGTTCCGGAATAAGAAGTCACGCTCATTCTACTAACGGCCTTCTCAAAGAGGGTGGAAGAGCTGACACAGGTTCACAGCGCTCTATTATCCTTGAGATGGGAAACTGCCCCTAACGACGGAAAAACCAACGACATAAGGATGCAGAAGGCAATGTAAACCACTGCATTAAAGACACGTAACGTGTATCGACTGGACGTGTGACTTGCAATTGAAAAAGTGTCATGATGATCACTTCACTGGTAAAAGATTCCGGAATAGTACCCCATTCGAAGCTCCGGGAAAGAACTACCAATGGGGAGGTGACAATGAGAAAAAGACTGAAAACCAACGAAAGGATACAGTTCTACGAGACTGGGCGTGGAATGTCACTAGTTTGACCATGTTAGAAAACCTACAAATGCAAAGACTCAGTTTAGAGATACTAGAGGTCAGTGGAGTGAAATGGAAAGAAGACAAGAATTTTTGTCCAGCTGAGTATAGGGTAAGCAGCTGGAAATTGGCATGAAGGGAGTGGGTTTCCTTATGAATAGGAAGGTAGGGCAAAGAGTACGTTACTGTGAACAGTTCGCCGGCCGCGGTGGTCTAGCGGTTCTAGGCGCTCAGTCCGGAACCGCGCGACTGCTATGGTCGCAGGTTCGAATCCTGCCTCTGGCATGGATGTGTGTGATGTCCTTAGGTTAGTTACGTTTAAGTAGTTCTAAGTTCTAGGGGACTGATGACCACAGATGTTAAGTCCCACAGTGCTCAGAGCCATTTGAACCATTTTTTGTGAACAGTTCAGCGATAGTGTAGTTCTTATCAGAATCGACAGCAAACCAACAGCGACAAACATGGTTTTGGTATACATGCTGACGTCGCAAGCTGAAGATGAAGAGATGGAGAAGTATACAGTCTGTAAATGGAAATGAAAAACTAATAGTCATGGAGGACTGGAATGTAGTTGTAGGGGAAGGAGCAGAAGAAAAGGTTGCAGGCGAATATGGGCTTGGGACAAGGAATGAGAGAGGTGAAAGACTAATTGAGTTGAGTAATAAATTTCAGGTAGTACAATTGAATACTCTGTTCAAGAATCACATGAGGGGGAGGTATATTTGGAAAAGGCTGGGTGATATGGCAAGATTTCGTTAGATTACATGAAGAAATATTTGAGTTGATTGATGTAAGAAAGAAGTACAAACATGTTCAGGGAAACTCAGGAATATGGAAATATATGTTGCTGAGGAATAAAATAAATAGAAATGGCAGGGAAGCTAAGTCGAAATGACTGCATGAAAAATGCGAAGAAATGATTGTAGGAAGGTCTGACTCAGCATATCGGAAAGTCAAACCACCTTCGTCGAAATTAAAAGCAAGCTGGTAACATCAAGAGTGATTCCACTGTTAAATGCAAAGGAGAGAGCTGATATATGGAAAGAGGACATTGAAGAGGGGGAAGATCTGTCTAATGTGATAGAAGAAGAATCAGGAGTCGATTTAGAAGAGATAGGGAATCCAGTATTAGAATTTTGAGAGAGATTTGGAGGACTTAAGATCAAATAAGACAGAATAAATCGATAACATTCCGTCATATTTATTAAAATCAGTGGGAAAAGTGCCAAAAAACAACTATTCACGTTGATCTGTAGAATTTATGAGCCGGGCAATATACTGCCTGACTTTCGACAAACTCTCATGCACTCAATTTCGAAGACTACAAGAACTGACAAGTGCGAGAATTATCGCACAATCAGCTTAACAGCTCATACATCCAAGTTGCTGAGAAGAATAAGATACAGAAGAATGGAGAAGAAACCTGAGGATGTATTAGATGACGATCAGTTTGGCTTTAGGAACGGTAAAGGCAATTCTGACGTTGCGGTTGATAATGGAGGCAAGACTAAAGTAAAATCAAGACACATCATAGAATTTGTCGACTTGAAAAAAGCGTTCGTTGATGTAAAATACTGCAAAGTTTTCGGAATTCTGAGAAAAATGGGAAGGAAGAGACGGGTAATGCACAATATACACAAGAGCTGAGAGAGAATAATAAAAGTGGACGACCGAGAACGAAATGCCCGGATTAAAAAGGGTGTAAGACAGGGATGTATTCTTTCGCCCCTATTGTTCAATCTCTGCATCGAAGAAACAATGATGGAAATAAAAGAAAAGTTCCAGAATGGAATCAAAATTCAAGATGAAATGATATGGATTATAAGGTTCGCTGAAGACAGTGCTATCCTAAGTGAAAATGAAGAGGAATTGCATGATCTTCTCAATGTAATAAACAGTCTAATAAGTACAGAATATGGATTGTGAGTAAATCAAAGGAACACAAAAGTAATGGGGAGTAGCAGAAATGAGAACAGTGAGAAACATAACATAAGGATTGATGATCACGAAGTAAATGATGTTAATTTTGCTGCCTAGGCAGTAAAGTAACGAATGACGGACTGAGCGACGAGAATATCAAAAGCAGACTAGCACTTGAAAAATTGGTATTCCTCGCCAAGAGAAGTCTACTAGTGTCAAACATGGGCCTAAATTCGAGGAAGAACTTTCTGAGAATGTGCGTCTAGAGACAGCATTGTTTGGTAGTGAAACATGGACTACGGCAAAACGGGAATAAAGAGAATCAAAGCATTTAGGATATCGTGCTACAGAGGATGTTGAAAATGAGCTTGACTGATAAGATAAGAAATGAGGATGTTTTGCGCAGAATCGGAGAGGAAATGTGTATGTGGAAAACACTGACAAGGAGAAGGGACCGGATGATAGGATATTTGTTAATACATCAGAGAATGACTTCCGTGATAGCAGAAGGAGCTGCAGGGGGCAAAAACTGTAGAGTAAGACAGAGATGGAATACATTGAGCAAGTGATTGAGGACGTAGGTTGCAAGTGCTACTCTGAGATGAAGAAGTCAGCACAGGAGAGAAATTCGCGGAAGGCCGCATCAAAAAAATCAGAAGACTGGTGACTCAAGGAAAAAAATAAAAAAAAAAATATTTCCTACGTGCACCTACAGGCATGCCGATTTGTTCCAGTAAGTGTCTGTGGCTGGATTAATTACTCAGCTAAAAGTTAGGGGTGCATCAGATTGGCAGATTTTACAAACATAAGAATATGATATATATTTGGAAGCAATGAAATCGCATAGAAAGCACACCATCGATAAAAGACTGGCAATGTCCACTGCCTCACGACTCTTGCAACTTTTCCACTGAAAATTCGAATTTACAGTTCAAAATAGTGTGTGTCTCTCGCATGTAAGGTAATCATGGTTTCTGACACATGCCGGCCGAGGTGGCCGTGCGGTCAAAGGCGCTGCAGTCTGGAACCGCAAGACCGCTACGGTCGCAGGTTCGAATCCTGCCTCGGGCATGGCTGTTTGTGATGTCCTTAGGTTAGTTAGGTTTAACTCGTTCTAAGTTCTCGGGGACTAATGACCTCAGCAGTTGAGTCCCATAGTGCTCAGAGCCAAGGTTTCTGACACCAGCGTGCACTAACTTGAAGGATACACTGTACTGATCTTTGATATTGATATTCAGGGCGAAAATATGTAGAAAACCTTTGAAAGAGCAAGCGGAATTTACGAAGATGAGAACTGTGGAGAACATACATTCTTTCCTGGGTTGGCTGTCAGTGATTGAGAGGAAAACGCGGCACACGGCGTTGCGGCATTGTCAGCGGCGCGGCGGTGGCTAGCTAAAGCCTCGCGGCGCGGATGTTGAAAATTAATAAGCTGTGCGACAAGGCCGAGAAATACTTTCATTTTCTCAGTTCGCTAACACCTGCAAATAATGTCTGTATAAAACAAAGACGCTCGCCTTATGTTAAGACTGTCGTGCTAAATCTCCATTGTCCTATATATGACGTCTACCACGCTGTGATCCAGGATAGACGAAGGCAGCAAGTGAGCAGGAGGCCAAGCGTGTTCAGAGTTTTATCGGCTCGGTTTAAGACAATACATGAGACTGCCTAAATCTGTATGTCATCAGCTTTTTTGTGATCAAAGCGCCAGTGCCCGGAAGGACCGTTGAAAAAGGCACCCACTGTGTGGCAGAGGGAAGAGTTTTTAACGAACTGACGACATTCAAATTTGCCCGTACATGGAGGAACGGAGCTTCTAATGAGGTAACCGCTATGGAACGGGCAACGGTTGCCTTATTTCCTACCATTTTGTGGATTTTTATTAAATAATTAACGGCTAAAGCTGCTAACCTCAAACTAGATGTGTAATTACTTCTTTACCTAGCGAACTTACTGACACCTTTCCCTGCTCTTTCCAAAATGAATGAACGTATAAAAGTCATCCATAAGTTTTTAGTAAATCTTACCTGATCATAATATCAAAAATTGAACTGCATAATCAACATACTTAAGTTAACACCGAATAGCTGGTGTGATTATTTACAGGAAAGTCTCGATATTTGAGATGCTATATCATATGTCAAGATGCAGTTTTACAGATACTGACAGATAAAGAAACACAAAAACAAGGGGGAGTAGTGCGATATAAACTAAAGTTAGTAGTCGTGTTTCCGCATCTGAGACATGATTTCTATTCGAATTTCGCGCTAGTTGTATAACAATGGCGCTAGTAGCGCCACTACCAGGATGAAAATCAGATTTGGTTAACTATGTGCTGTAACGGTCATGAGCGTTGCTACCTTTGAGATTGGACGTTGTGAGTTGATATTAGTCAAGTGCTCGTATGACTTTTAGGCGACAAAGACGCCTTTATTAACACGTCACGTTACTAGGGCTACGAGAAGCTGGATTTTCCTCCTGCGATACTGCAGAAAATGCTGAAAGACTTGGCAGGAATGTAGCCACTGTTCATGTGCTGGCAGCCGTGGTTACGTGAATGCAGAACCGCAGGAAGACAGGGCTGGGGACGGCCGCGGGGCATTACCGAGAGGAGAGACCATCGTATTCGGCGTATAGCTCTGACGCATCGTACTGCATGTACAGCAGCAATCTGAGCAGCAGTTGCCACCACAATGACGAACCGTTACTATAGACATCTCCGTATCTGACACTATTCAGTGTGAATTCCACTGACACCAACAATTTTGTGACTTTATTATTGTCAAGCGAGAGCTCATTGTAGGACAGGTTGGAGGTCTGGCTAAAATGGATCAAATGGCTTTGAGCACAATGCGACCTAACTTCTGAGGTCATCAGTCACCTAGAACTTAGAACTAATTAAACCTAACTAACCTAGGGACATCACACACATCCATGCCCGAGGCAGGATTCGAACCTGCGACCGGAGCGGTCACTCGGTTCCAGACTGTAGCGCCTAGAACCGCACGGCCACTCCAGCCGGCCGGTTGGAGGTCTGTCCTGTTTCGTAATGTAAGGTGGTTCTGCCTCGGTGGCAGTGAACGCCGTGCTTTTGTTACAAGGTGGCCAGCTGAGGGCCCGAAACCAAACTGTCTGCGTGCTAGAGGCACTGGCGCTACATCTAGAGTTATGGTATGGGGTGATATGTTGTATGTAGGCAGGAGCATTCTCCTGGTTATCCCACGCACCTTGATTGCAAATCTGTACGTCAGGCTGGTGATTCGACATGTTGTGCCACCATTCATGAACTGCATTCCAGTGGATGTTTTCGAACAGGATAACGCTCGTCCACATACCCAGCATGATCTGTACAGGGTCGACATGTTGCCTTCGCTTGCTCGATCACCAGATTTGTCTTCAGTCGAACATATACAGGACATCATCGGACGACATCTCTAGCGTCACCAACGAACACTATTAACTGAACCTGTATTGACCGACCAGGTGCAACAGGCGTGAAATTCCATCCCACCTGACATTCTGCATCCGTATAGCGCAATGCAAGCACGATTGCATGCACTAGCATTTCACATTTGCAATTGCTTATTCCGCCCTAACATTAACCTTTGATCTTCCAATGTTAATCACGTAAATATGATATGTAGACAAACTCTACATTAATAAAATTTCGGTTATGCGACTTTTTTCCGTGATTGTACGTATTTACAATATTAAAATGGCTGCTAACCTTACCCAGAAGCGCCGGCGTGAGGTGTAGGAGAGGCCTCCTTCATCACGACGGAAAATATGTCTTTTCGCCAAGAATAATCTCGAGAGACTGCTTAAAGCACCCATCTTCCACCTATTCCCGCAACGCTCTGTAGCCGACAGAAAAAATGTACTCTGATCACACTCTTTATTCCTCTACATCAAAGTGCGTGATATCCCACAAAATGCAGGCACCCGTGTAACGGGGTGAGCAAGCAGAGTTAGCAAAGAACCTTTTACATGACCAAGCTTGGTAAATGAATGTTATGCCTCAACGAAACTCTCACATATTAACTGCTATTCTTTTACTGTATTATTATAGAATTTGTAGAGTTATGCAACCTTAAGGCAGTTCTTGCACTCACAGAATACACAGCATTCTAAACACAATGAACGGATGTGATGCATAAGAGATAAGATGACTGAAGTAAGGAAGATTTCGGATGTACATTGGCTAAAGTGTAGGTAAATTTCTCCTCAAAAAGAGCTCTATTACTGCCAGATATTGATACGGGATTAAGGAATAAGAGTCTCACTCCATACGCCTGGACCACAAGACGTGAACGTAAAGTGTGGGACAATACTAGGGCAAGAAAGAGTAACGATTTGAATTGTGGTGCGAAATTGAATTTCCTACTTAGGTACGCAGGATTAATTGTCCAGGATACAGAAGGAGCTCCAGAGATTAGAAATGAAGGTATAGATTACAATTAGAATACGTACAGCGGATTAACATGGACATCATGTACATATAGGGAATTTAAGTACCAAATAATATTGGAGACAAGATTCTATCATGTCTGTTGGAACACTAATGGCGTAGTGGATGATGTAGTTACAACCCTTTGACTTCCATCGGGACGTATGTGTCTCACAATAGGTTATCAGGGAACTGGTTATTAGTATGTACAAATGTTCCACCGGTAAAGGAAAGCCTACTAATGGTTAGCAGAATTCTTATAGTTACAGTTTGCACCTTTAAGTCGCACTGTTCTCACGCTTCAATTTGTTAGCTCTCGTCTCCGTATTGTCACATCTAATTAATTGGCACCTGCAGATAGACACCCCCGTTACTAAAAGCGGGCTGCCTTTTCACCTTCCCGGGCATATCATGTCAACGACTTGCACCCACGAATTGATGCCTGCCACATCACAGACGTAGCTCATATAGAACATGTACAGTGTGAGTTACAAACGTGGAGAGATGCTCCACCACTGTTTTCAGTGTGCCGTGTAGTTTTGTGTAGTCGTCTTCTGAAACCCTGAAGGTACTTACGAATGATCCTATATGTGCTATCCCCCACCTCCACTCCATACCGCCTATTCTCTTGGAAAACTGAACGGTTCATAAGGTTCAAATGGCTCTGAGCACTATGGGACTTAACATCTGAAGCCATCAGTTCATCTAGAATTTAGAACTACTTAAACCTAACTAACCTAAGGACATCACACACATCCACGCCGAGGCAGGATTCGAACCTGCGACCGTAGTGGTCGCGCGGTTCCAGACTGAAGCGCCTAGAACCGCTCGGCCACAGCGGCCAGCAACTGAACGGTGGGACATATTCTTCTCTTACTATTGCTTCTGATCAAGATATTAATGAAAATAACTATACATTAATGATTTTCGAATATAATTGATAGTGAAAGCGTTAAAGGAAATAGGCCGCGAAGTAAGTCTACCAGAAAATTACTATCACACCTAACTATGGGAGAGGAAGAATGGAATATATACCTTACGCTAGAGAATGTACAAGGCGCGCCTGCAACACAGAAGTGAGAAACAGATAGGGTAGAAACAGATGAAGTAGGTCATCGCGGTAATGGTTGCTGACTCAACAGAAGAATACGAGGAAAATGAAGATATTCGCTGAGAGAGCCACGCAAGGCTGAGAAACTGCGCCACGATATGTTTCGGAAGCAGATAAAGCAATGCGGTTCCTTCGAGGAGGTCCGTTTCGTATTGCAGCGAATACTGCCCCTCGTCTAGGGAGTCCGTGATGTACTGCGTCAAATATGGCGCGTCCGCAGATGGTAGCCACTCGTCTGGGACGAAACTGTATCCGCGCAGCTGCGGCGCTCCCGTGATACAGGCGGCGCTGCAATCGTCTTTGTTATACGTAATGACAGTGGTGGCCCAGCAAGGCGCGCAGCGCAGCCTGGGATCGAGGCCAGCAGCGGACGGCGGGTGGCGGGTGGCGGGCGGCGGGCGGCGGCCAGCATCGCCGCCACGCTTCGTAGATCCCGGGGGCTCGATTAACTGCATCGATCGAGCGATCGCAGGTATCGACGGCGCCGCGCCGGCTCGCCGGTTAATGCGATTGTCGCCGCCGCGCCGCGCCGCGCAGCGCAAGGTGCCGTCTGCGGCAGACACAGAGCTCCCTAACTGCGGCAGCGCTGGGGGTCGGCGTTACCTGGCACTGTCAGTCGGACACTGGCAACCGGTAACAGCAAACGCGTCTAGGGGCCATCTCGGTACATTAAGGCTCGTGGATACTTGGGAAGAGTTAGTTACAAGTATCCATAGACATTTAGGTACTGGCTGCCCCACTACTACAGGGCGGGCAACATAAAATTGACTCTAAAATTATTTCATGTACCTTAAGATAGGCAAACCAACTTACAGCGAGTGTTGTCCGTTTCGTTTCCTTTGTGAAGGTGCATCAATTATTCGCAGGTCAGTTTTAGTTTTTCCACTTTAAACAAGACACACTAGAAGAATTCGTAAATTATTCTTGCAAGGGCATCTCACGAACTGGCGCAATTCGATGTTTTCATACTTATAGCATTAGAGACGGAGCATGAGCTCAGATTGTGGAAGGATGGAGAAGGAAACCAGCCTCGCCGTTTCAAGGAACCATCCTGGCCATTGCCTTACACGGTTTAGGGAAATCACGGAAAAATCTAGATCAGGATGGTCGGACGCGGGTTTGAACCATCGTCCTCCCGCATCCTGCTCGGTGGAGGTCAGTGCTCGGAGATCAGTTTTCTAAAGCAGTACGGCACAGTACAAAAAATAAGAATAAAAAGAAAAATTTGAAAAAATCGCTTTTGGAGAGTAGAATATTTCCAGGGGGTTTTAAGAAAAAAGTATTTATATCTTATCAACACAATCGTCGGTGGTTGAGTAAGTAGCATAAAAGTTTTGTAGTCAGGAAGTCACTGGTTCGAGGCTTGTTAGTTACAAGTTTTTTTCTATAATTACTATCAAATGGAAATGATAATTTACAAATATTCACTCATAATTTATACGTAAAACAACATCTTTCGAAATTTTCTTATAGAAGGAGTTCATTTTAACTGAAGACACTGAAGTATTTCGGAAGCTACCTATCAGATCAAAAGAAGTTTTAATTCCAGTTGGTTTGTCTCGGAGAAGGACATCCAACGATACGACACCGCACCCCGTATGTTAGTGGTGGAGGGAAACCCCCTCTTTTTTATTGTTATTCGACGGCAAAATATACACACGTTTTGTCTGAAGCATCTTCTTCGTTTCGACACAGATGGCACTGTAATCGGAGGAATAGAAGTGGGTAAAAAATCGTAATTTCCGACGTGCTGCTCAATGTCCCCTAATACCCAATGGCACCTCGGACCTGATTTCCACCCTGCGACGGTAGGACACACCAATATTTCATACCTTCTAATTGTAAACCTCATTCGCAACGTTGTATTCCTCCAACATATGGAACAGGGGACTACTCGACGCAGCACTGGGACCGTGAAGCGAACTACGACGCAGCTCACCGGAGCTCACGGATCGTGCATACGCATAACAGATAGCTGCTATAAACATTACAATAGTTGCGCTGTGTTTGTTGCCGCTCAACTGCCAAACGTTTGGAGAACAGGCGTGCAAGTGGACAACAAATGTTGCAACCACAGAAAAAAAATTAAAATGATTCTGATTTACGGAGATTGTCGGAGAAATGTTGAGGCTGCTGCTGTCTTGCATGCTGAGCGTTTTCCAAAGTAAGCTCGGTTTCGTTCTTTCTTTTACGAGGTTGTGAACATCTTTATGTCTGATGGCATCGTACCGACCCGCAAATGGAGACGAAGCAAACGTGTTACATGAGAAACTAATGAAATAGCTGTACTAGCGGCAGTACACCACAACCAACGGATAAGCGCCCGGCAATTACACTGCGATTCCGGTATGTCCGTAGGTAGCAAAGTCACAATACTGCATCGTCATAAGTATGATCCACACCACATGTCTCCGCATCGAGAACATTATGTCGCAGAATTTCATAAGAGGGTAGTGTTCTGAGAACTGACGCATCAACAAATACAAAGATCCCAACCTTCTTCGCTGAGGTACTATTTTCTGACGATTTTACATTCACAAACCATCCTAGCGTTCACTGGCGTGACAAGCATTACTGTAGTGTAGACAATCCTCACTGGTTACGGCAATTTGATCTTCAACGTCCTTAGTCGGTTACGTATAGTGTGGCATCATGTGGAACAAACTCATTTGTCCGAATTTTATAGACGGAACGTTGAATGGACGCCAATATCCAATGTTTCAGGTACGGGAACTGCAGATACTACCGCAGGGTGTTGCCCAGGTCGTTCTACAACGTACTTGGTTTCAGCATGACGGTTGCCGAGAGCATTACGCAGTTGAAGCATGGAAGGTATTAGATAGTGTTTGCACTGGTCAGCGCACCGGCAGAAGCCGCCCTAACTAAATGGCCCACTAGGTAGCCGGATTTCATTCTGTGGGGACATTTGAAAGATAAGATTTACCAGCAAGTGTCAACATGCCGTGAAGTCATGGTTGACCGCATCAGAACCTCCTCTGTTCACATTCCCGTCCTGTACTGTGTACGGTCATTTGAAAAACAGGTCACTAAATGTTTTGAAGTTCACGGAACTAGGACTGAACCCTGTAACTGTTGTTGTTGTTGATGTAGTTTTCAGTCTATAAACTGATTTGATGCAGCTCTCCATGCTACTCTATCCTGTGCAAGCTTCTTCATCTCCAAGTAACTACTGCAACCTACATCCTTCTCGGTCTGCTTAGTGTATTCATCTCTTGGTCTCCCTCTACAATTTTTACCCTCAAAGCTGCCCTCCAATACTAAATTGGTGCCCCAGAACAAGTCCTACCAAGCGATCCCTCCTTGTAGCCGATATGTGCGACAAATTCCTCTTCTCCCCAATGCGATTCAGTACCCCCTCATTAGTTACGTGATCTACCCATCTAATCTTCAGCATTCTTGTGTAGCACCACATTTGGAAGGCTTCTATTCTCTTCTTGTCTAAATTATTTATCGTCCATGTTTCACTTCCACACAAGGCTACACTCCATACAAAGACTTCCTGACACTTAAATCTATACTCAGTGCCAACAAGTTTCTTTTCGTCAGAAACACTTTCCCTGCCATGGCCAATCTGCATTTTATATCCTGTCTGCTTCGACCATCATCAGTTATTATTCTTCCCAATAGCAAAACTCATCAACTACTTCAAGTGTCTAATCCCTATTCTAATTCCCTCAGCATCACCTAATTTAATTCGACTAAATTCTATTACTCTTGTTTGCTTTTGTTGATATTCATCTTATATTCTCCTTTCCAGACACTGTCCATTCCTTCAACTGCTCTTCCAGATCCTTAGTTGTCTCTGTCAGAATTATAACGTCATCGGCAAACCTCAAAGTTTTTATTTCTTCTCCATGTGTTTTAATTCCTACTCAAATTTTTCTTTTGTTTCCTTTATTGCTTGCTCAATATACAGGTTGAATAATGTCTGGGATAGGCTACGGCCCTGTCTCATTCCCTTCTCAACCACTGCTTACCTTTCACGCCCCTGGACTCTTATAACTGCCATTTGGTTTCTGTCGAAATCATAAACAGATTTTCGCTCCCTGTATTTGACCCCTGCGACGTTCTAAATTTGAAAGTGGGTATTCCAGTCAATATTGTCAAAAGTTTTCTCTAAGTCTACAAATGTTAGAAAGATAGATTTGCCTTTCCTTAATCTATCTTGTAAGATAAATGGTAGGGTCAGTATTGCCTCACGTGTTCCACCATTTCTACGGAATCCAAACGATCTTCCCCGATGTCGGCTTCCATCAGTTTTTCCATTCGTCTGTAAGGAATTCGTGTTAGTATTTTACAGCCGTGACTTATTAAACTGATAGTTCGGTAATTTTCCCACCTGTCAACACCTGCTTTCTTTGTGATTGGAATTATTATGTTCTTCTTGAAGTTCTAGGGTATTTCACCTGTCTCATACATCTTGTTCACGAGATGATAGTTTTGTCGGGGCTGGTTCATCCAAGGCTGTTATTAGTTCTAATGGAATGTTGTCTACTCCTGGGACCTTCTTTCGACTTAGGTCTTTAAATGCTCTATCAAATTCTTCGACCAGTATCATATCTCCCATTTCGTCTTCATCTACGTCCTCTTCTATTTCCATAATATTGCCCTCAAGTACATCGCCCTTGTATAGACCCTCTACATACTCATTCCATCATTCTGCTTTCCCTTCATTACTTAGTACTGGTTTTCCATCCGAGCTCTTGAAATTCATACAAAAGTTTCTCTTTTCTCCAAAGTTCTCTTTAATTTTGCTGTAGGCAGTATCTGGTTTACCCCTAGTCATATAGACCTCTACATCCTTACATTTCTCTTCTAGCCATCCCTGCTTAACCATTTTGCTCTTCCTGCAGGTCTCATTTTTGAGACGGTTGCATTCCTTTTTGCCTGCTTCATTTACTGCATTTTTATATTCTCTCCTTTCATCAATTCCTTCTGTTACGCAAGGATTTCTACTAGCAATCGTCTTTTTACATACTTGATCCTCTGCTGTCTTCACCATTTCATCTCTCAAAGCTACCCACTCTTCTTCTAGTGTATTTCTTTCTCTTATTCTTGTCAATCGTTCCCTAATGCTCTATTTGAAACTGCCTATAACCTCTGGTTATTTCAGTTTATTCAGGTCCCATCTTCTCACATTCCCACCGTTTTACAGATTGTGGTCAGAGTCCACATCTGCCCCTGGAAATGTGTTACAATTTAGAACCTGGTTCCTAAATCTCTGTCTTACCATTACATAATCTATCTGAAACCTTCCAGTGTCTCCAGGCCTCTTCCATGTATTCAACCTCCTTTCATGATTCTTGAACCAAGTGTTAGTTATGACTAAATTATGCTCTGTGCAAAATGGTACCAAGTTGTTTCCTCTTTCAGTCGCCGGCCGTGGTGGCCGAGCGCTTCTAGGCGGAACCGCGCGACTGCTACGGTCGCAGGTTCGAATCCTGCCGAGGGCATCGATGTGTGTGATGTCCTTAGGTTAGTTAGATTTAAGTATTTCTAAGTTCTACGGGTCTGATGACCTTAGACGTTAAGTCCCATTGTGCTCAGAGCCATTTAACTCATTTCTTGAACCTCTTTCAGTCCTTTCTTGCAATTCATATTCACCTACTACTTTTCCATCTCTCGAATTCCAGTCCCCCATGATTATTAATGTTTCGGCTTCCTTAACTACGTGGATAATATCTTTCATCTCATCATACATTTCCTCAATTTCCCCCACGTCTGCGGAGTTAGTTGGCATATAAACTTGTAGTATTGTGGTGGGTGTGGGCTTCATGTCTACATTGGCTACACTAATGCGTTCACTGCGCTGTTCGATGTAGCTTATCCTTGTTCCTATCTTTTATTCATTACTAAACGTACTCTTGCGTTACCCTATTTCAAAATACGTTGAAATGTGTTTGTAATCTTACGGGACTTAACTGCTAAGGTCATCAGTCCATAAGCTTACACACTGCTTAACCTAATTCATCCCAAGGACAAACACACACACCCATGCCCGAGGGAGGACTCCGATCTCAGTCGGGACCAGCCGCACAGTCCGTGACTGCAGCGGCTCAGACCGCTCGGTTAATTCCGCGCGGCTTACCATATTTGATTTTGTATTTTTAACCCTGTATTCACCTGACCAAAAGTCTTGTTCCTCCTGCCACCGAACTTTACTAATTCCCACTATATCTAACTTTAACCTATCCATTTCCCTTTTTAAATTTTCTAGCCTACCTATCCGATTAAGGGATCCGACATTTCATGCTCCCATCCGTAGAGCGCCAGTTTTCTTTCTCTTCAAAACTACGTCTCCTGAGTAGTCTCCGTCCGGAGATCCTAATGAGAGACTATTTAACTCCGGAATATTTTACACAAGAGGACGCCATCATCATTTACGTGTGGTAGGACGTCGAACTGGCCGACTTGGAGCAGAAGAGGCACAACAGGACATTTTAATTTCCACTGTCTATACTTTTGCAAATAAATTGATAAAACATTGTCAGCATTACCAGAAGGATTCAGAATTCACCCTCATACGAGTGGAAGTTCTAAAACATAACGAAATGATTTTTTTTACACGTGAAATTTCATCATTTTTTTCACTTACTAATGGCAGTATCTGTTGCTATAGGTACACTTTTCTTCATAAGTAGGAGAGATTCTTCGATGAATTTTGCACAGCATACAAACCATACTTAAAGGTGTATGAAACTCTAGAATTTTCCAAATCTATTAAAAACTGTGTTAAAAATTGAGGTAATTAACTATAAAATTTGTGTTTTTTCTAAACATGAAGTTTAAAATATAACAGTTCATTCGTTTTTTTCATAAATTAAATAAATTCTAGAGTTTC
The DNA here is from genome assembly GCF_023864345.2 of Schistocerca serialis cubense. NCBI lineage: Eukaryota > Metazoa > Arthropoda > Insecta > Orthoptera > Acrididae > Schistocerca > Schistocerca serialis. The sequence goes on along the minus strand of NC_064638.1, from coordinate 644,201,553 downwards.
ATACACCTATGATTATGGTATGTATGCTGTGTAAAATTCATCTGAGAATCTCTCTAACTTATTAAGAAAAGTGTACCTATAGCAACAAATGCAGCCATCAGTAAGTGAAAAAATGATGAAATTTCGCACGTAAAAATTTTTATTTTGTTATGTTTTTGAACTTCCACTGCAATGAGTGTGAATCCTGAATCCTTCCTGGTGTTGCTGACAAAGTTTCATGAATTTATTTGTAAAATTATAGACACTGGAAATTAAAATGTCCTGTGATGCCTCTCCTGCTCCAAGTCGGCCTGTTTGACGTTCTACCCCCCTTAACCATACAGTAAAGCAGCATGCCCTCTGGAAAAATTACGGCTGTAGTTTCCCCTTTCTTTCAGTCGTTCGCAGTACCAACACAGCAAGGCCGTTTTGGTATATGTTACAAGGGCAGATCAGTCAATCATCTAAACTGTTGCCCATGCAAGAACTGAAATGGCTGCTGCCCCTCTTCAGGAATCCCAAGTTGGTCTGGCCTCTCAGCAGATACTACTCCGTTGTGGTTGCACCTATGGTACGGCTGTCTGTATCTCTGAGGTACGCAAGCCTCCCCAACAGCGGCGAAGTCCATGGTTCATGGGGAAGGACTCTCTTTACTTCTAAGAAGTAGAAGTAAATTACCGTTCACCCCGAGCCACGGCCACAGTGGCACGTTGAGTAGTGGCCTGTTCGTTTCGTCGGAGGAATACAACGTTGCGAATGGGGTTTCTAATTAGACGTTATCAGATACTGGCCTTCCCTACCCTCGCAACATGGATATGGGGTCCCAAGTACTATTGGATTTTAAAGAACAATGTCTTTTATCCATGATTGTATACCCATTTCTATCTCTCCAATTACGGCGCCATCTGCGGCGACATGAAGAAGATGCTCCAAACAAAACTTATGCAGATTTTGCCGTAGAATCGTAATCTGCAATAAAAAAACGAGGATTTTCGTTGTAGATTTCAAAGTTGCCGCACAATATCCACGTACGTGGTGGGGTGGGGTTCGAGTGCTGTATCACTTGATGTCCCCTCCAAGACAAACAAATTGGAATTTTAGCTGTTTTTGATCCGGTGGGTAATTTTCGAGATAATTCAATGTCTTCAGTGAAAATGAAAGCCACATGTATTTAAACTCATGTTCGTAAATGTCAAGTTGGTATCTTGGAAATGTGTAAAACCTATTTTGATATCGAAATATGTAAATCTCGGTGCTGGTCAAGAGAAGTATGTGTAAACTTAAGTTTGAACAGAAATATGTGGATCTCACGTTACACAATACGAAATCCAAGTTATCAGATACATTAAACAATCAGTTTTTGATTGAATTTCAAATGCCATCTGACTAACAAACAATACGACTCACACTAAAATGTTGGCCCTGAATACTGATAATATTTATCTTTAGACTTAAGAACAATCACTGTACCAATTTACACAGTTAATGAACGTAAAAATAAACTCGTTTGACTTTCTAATAAAACAGCTTGAAAATTCACAATATAGCAACTTACTGAATTCTTCCAAATGTTAAGCCTCTAAAATGATATAATATTTTCATAAATGAGGTCTAACAATCACAATGCCTTACAGTGGATATATTTTTGATGGTAATTAAATTTATTGGTCTATCTGTGCACAAAGAACGCTCATCTGCTCTGCAGCTTCTTGCTATTTGGAATAATGATGTGTGTAAGATCAAATTTCATTTGCCATACTTGCGATGTGCAGTGCAAGACGGTATCTTACCAATTTTCATAAAATGCTCCTCAATACACAACTAGTACTATGCAATGCGAGTATGCAAATAGAGTTATGAAATAAAAAATAAAAATGGGGAACTAGCTCAACGACTGATAAATGAGAACATAGACACTAAGTTTAACTATGCTTCATTAAGTTGTGACAACAAAGCACCTTTTCATGAAGTTCTCACACCTAGAAAGGTTAGTAAAATATATCTTAATAATTCTCCTGTGTACAATTTCCTTCCTTGGCACTTGTTTCAGCTAGAATACAAGACCATCTGCTTCATTACAAAATTTCTACAGCGAACTTCAACCATACATAATGTTCCAACGATAAGAAACTACACAGTTAGAAAGATAAAAATCTGGACACCGTACATAAGGTTCGTGTGTTACTGCTTAAAACCTTTATTGAGTATTACAACAGCTACTTCGGAAGATTTCCATTTTCAAATATGTCTACATTGTCCTGACATATACATAACATCTGGTGTAATTGTATCTCGTGACTGTTCTAATTAAATTTCACCTGAAATTCTAAAACATTGATTTCATGTCCATTTTGTACTATTTTATGCAGTGTGGCGTAATATTTTGATATAATATTGTAGGTATTTCCTATAATTTTTGACATTTCACAGCATAGATGTTTTATATTTATGTGGTCTGTAAATGTAATTACAATTTATAATTACATACGTTATATAATAATAATATGATACACATGTTATATAATTTATAATATAACAAGAATTATATATATATATATATATATATATATATATATATATATATATAAATTATTACATATAAGAATATTATATAAATTATATACACATATAGTAATGTTAATACAGTTCATATCATTACAAACAATTACAGGAAATATCTACAATATTATATCAAAATAATAAGCCACGCTGTATAAGAAAGTACAAAAACGACTTGAAATCGACATTTCAGGTTTTAAAGTGAAGTTTATCAAGAAGAGTCACCAGATACAGTCACACCAGATGTTATACACTATGTGATCAAAAGTACCCGGACACCCCCAAAGACATAAGTTTTTGATATTAGGTACATTGAGCTGCCACCTACTGCCAGGTACTCCATACCAGCGACGTAGTCATTGGACATCGTGAGAGAGCAGAATGGGGCGCTCCGTGGAACACACGGACTTCCAGTATGATCAGGTGACTGGGTGTCACTTGTGTCATACATCTGTATGCGAGATATCCACCCTCCTAAACACCCCTAGGTGCACTGTTGCCGATGTGATAGTGAAGTTGGAAAGTGAAGGGACACGTACATCAATAAAGCGTACAGGCTGACTTCGTCTGTTGACTGACAGAGACCACCGACGGTTGAAGAGGGTCGTAGTGTGTAATAGGCAGACATCTATCCACACCATCATACAGGAATTCCAAACTGCATCAGGATCCACTTAAAGTACAACGACAGTTAGGCATGATGTGAGAGAACTTGGATTTCATGGTCTAGAGGCTACTCATAATCCTCTCATAACGCCGCTAAACGCCAAATGACGCCTCGCTTGGTGTAAGGAGTGTAAACATTGAACGATTGAACAATGGAAAAACGTTGTGCAGAGTGAATAATTACGGTACACAATGTGGCGATCCGTTGGCAGGGAGTGGGTATGGTGAATGCCGGTGAACGTCGTCTGCCAGCGTGTGTAGTGCCAACAGTAAAATTCGGAAGTGGTGATGTTATATTGTGGTCGTATTTTTCATGGAGGGGGCTTGCACCCCTTGTTGTTTTGCGTGGTACTATCACAGCACAAGCCTAAATTGACGTTTTAAGCACCTTCTTTCTTCCCTCTGTTGAAGAGCAATTCAGGGATGGCGATTACATCTTTCGACACAGTCGAGCACCTCTTCATAATGCACGGCCTGTGGCGAAGTGGGTACCTTTTTTTTGAAAGATGATATCAACATTGCTTGTGCTCATGCTACTGGAGTAGCTCCATTTCTCGAGTACATATTAAATAAAGGAGGTAGTCTCTTATGTGACAGTGTGCCCCATATTTTAGTATGGCAGCATCTATGCTATCCATACCAGCTCATTTTCTATTGTCTATGGAGTTAAGGGCTTATCTTAGTCCATTCACACGTAAATTACCTACACATCCTATAAGAATTTCATCCTCTTCATTTTCTGTAAACCATGGTTCTTCATACCACAATTTCCTGTAATATTCTACCCATTTTGCGTGTTAGATATTATTTATTTGATAAATTTCTTTTTCTCTTTGAAAATTTTCATAATTCTATAAGCTATCATTTTTCTTCCGTAAATATCTTCTTCTATTGCGCATATAAATCTACTCCCAGATTTCTGACGACATATTTTCACTGTTCAGTTTACTGCGTTTCTCTCGTGTTTTGATGTTTTCCCTCTACTGATTCAGTAAGACACATGAGATAAGCGTCTTCTTTTTTCTTTATAACTTCAGCAGTACACTGCAGCTGAAAATGAAACAAGTCGTTACGTGTACTGTGTAGAGGCGGTATTCCGTCAAGTCGATTACCTTTTCTTCTGTTAAGCGATTTCACCCTTTCGTTTCGTATTCTACAGTCATTTGTTTCGATACTTAATGTTTGTACTGCGATTTTAAGGAGGTTTGGGAAATCTGGATTCTTTTATTATTTTTGATCTGTGTACTGATTTAAAATGAGACCCAGATTTCTTAGGATTTTCTGTCAGATCTGAAGACAAAATTTTAGTTCCGAACTTATTGCACGCCTCACGAATGAATCTCCTTACGCTAGTTTTAGCTTGATTTAGTTTTTGCTACATCTGCAGTGAAGCTGTCTTTGCTTTTGGAAGATCTTTCTAACACAGTTTTCGAACCACGGTGCGTATTTCCAGTCTCTCACAAATTTGCTCGGGGCAAATCTGTCTGAAGCATATTGTACAATACTCTTAAACTTTGTCCAATTATACACACAACTTTCAGTCTCAGAAATGAACGTGTCATGTTGACCACTCAAGTAATCTGAAACAGCTTCTTGTCCCACTATCGCCGGCCGATGTGGCCGTGCGGTTCTAAGCGCGTCAGTTTGGAACCGCGTGACCGCTACGGTCGCAGGTTCGAATCCTGCCTCGGGCATGGATGTGTGTGATGTCCTTAGGTTAGTTAGGTTTAAGTAGTTCTAAGTTCTAGGGGACTGATGACCTCAGTAGTTAAATCCCATAGTTCTCAGAGCCATTTGAACCATTTTTTTTTGTCCCACTAGCAACGCAGAAAAATCTCCCTGCCTTTCATTACGTTCGTATTCAAACTCGTAGTCAGTGATTCTATGATGGCTTTATGGCCATGTTTCCGTGTCGCAGGGTAACCGACTCACGAACTTTTGGCCTTTTTGTGTTTATCAGGAATTCTAACACGTTACCTCCAGTCAAGGTAATTTTCGGATAAATATTTATAACAATCACACGATTCTGTGTCCTTTGCAACCACCAATCACTTGTGTCTGCCAGGTCTATAGCTCGTAAGTTCAAATCTTAGAGTGGCATCTCTACAGATACCCCTCTGATTGAGATAGGCAAGCCACCCCAACGCGTTAAGGTTGATGGTGCGATGGCAGAGGAGTGACAAAATACATATCTTATAAGGAGATGGAGCAACGTACGTATTAACTACGAGATACATTCTTGACTTATGTAAATCTGTATGTTTCGAAGTCTGTTGATAGTTTTCCTTTGCTTAGAATAGTTTTACTAGTATCGTTCATATGGACATTCACTGACAATTATTATGACGTATTGCCTGTGGGGGGTGGGGGGTGGGAAGGGGTTAGGTAGCTAACTTACTTTGAGTTTGTAGTCTACCTCGGTTTTGTCCCAATGTTTATAGTCCACTACGCAACGAGAGGCCCTAAACTACTGACGATGGTAACCTGAAAACAGTCGTAAACGAATTACCTGGTGTCGGCCTTCCCTTTGCCCACATATCCAGCTCACTATAGCTGTAAAGGAATTATTTAGATACTATGAGGGCGTGGTGAAGTGTCTACTGAAATCACTGAATCAATCTTTCACTAAAATATATTTAAATTTCCACACTGTCACAGCCAGTGCAACCAAATAGTTGCCATATATTGACGATCAAATAACTCGTACATTGTTAAACTTTTGTCGCAAGGTAGTAAGGGCGCTCCAAGGTGGGAGATCACAGACGCCATGCGGAGAGGGGTAGCGTTTAGGTTATTAGAGGACTGAGAATTGCAGACGCTCTGGGCGGCTGTCTCAGCAGGGTGAGGAGTAAAAGGCACATGTTGGCAGAGGAAGCAAGCTTGATACTTGCCCCTGAGAATCGAACACCAGTGAGTTTACATAGATTTGAGTGCTAATATAGCGATCCCCACCTAATAGAAGCCTCAGGGCAGGGCCAAGTGACGTAAGACACTGTCGTTGCTAGCCATGAGAGGAAGGGCAATAACGTTTAGCATTCAGCTGAGCGCTGTTGCTGCCAAACTTCATGTTTATTAACATAAAATTCAGAGAAGTCCCTACCTACTGAGTAGGAGAAGAGGAGGAATCTGAATGAGGTTGACCAGAGGCGCCCTGGAGATGCAGGGCCACACGTCACATTGACGGAGTCCTATAATCTGCCTATGGATTCGTGGGCCGACTACAGTAAGGGGGAAATGATGCGCCACCACATTTCTTTAAAATCTCATGATTTTATTTATTTTTTATAGAGTTCTCTACAATATCGTTGGGGTGCCGACTCGATGTCTCTCGTCGTTGCTGGTTGTTGCACTTGGAGAGGTGCTCCTAGTGTAGTAGTTAGATCTGTAGTGTCGCGGAATAGTAAGGAGTTGGAAACGAAGAATATTGTCAAAGTTTAGTTGCCTATGCCGAGAGCCATAGGTAGGAGGATTGCACATATATCGAAATGTGTCGCCACGCAGGGGCAATGGCCTGGTTACGCACAACAGGCGAGACAGAATTGCTTAGCGCGCGGGTTTGTGTTAGACGGAGACTTTCGTAGAGTGCAAGAAAGAGGTATAGCGTCAGCTGTACTGCATTTCACAACTTCGCGTAAGTCTGCCGCAACAACACATAACTCTGTCGCAAGAACACCTAAGGGGCGAGTACGACAGATGAATCAGCAATATAAGTGGAACGAATGCGGTCATTACAAACGAGCATGACGTCAGGACGTCGCTCGTGCTTCCTTTAAATACATCAGCTTTGATAGCAACAAGACACTCGCACTCGCACTCGCAATCGCAGTTAGACTTGCAGTTAGTTTGTACTAGGTCGCTGCGTAGCGCCCAGCTCGGTGATCGACATGTTAATCTTTATTAAGGAGATGTTGTAGTAAGGGCAGCCCATCCAGCAGCAGGCGTGAGGGGACAGTACCAGCTCTGGTCCTCTCTGCTGCCGCTGTCAATCATCAACCCAGGATTAGCAGACATCGCGGCAGACTCGCTCGCCGCCAATGCTGACCACATCAGTGAGCCGTCGTCGAGATAGTGCGGGGCCTAGGCCCTGTGCATCCGCCGTCACAACCTGATGAGCCGACGTCGCTGGGGGACTGCAGCCCGTTCCGCCCGTCCGCCGCGGACGAGCCACCAGGAGGAGCAGGGGTGGGATAGAGTACACTCCGCACTACGAGAACACTTCTCGAGCCGACAGCACCGTCACTCCAACCCGGAGCCACCTGCTGTCCGCCGTCGAGCCGCCGCCCAGCCGGGCGCCGCCAGCCACGCGCGGCCGAAGTAAGGACATTCCACCGCTACGTCACAGCACGCGGCGCTGCGCTAGTAAGACTGCGCGGCCTGGATCTGGTGTCATCGCTACGAGTCAGCGAGGACTCGGGGAAGGTCGTTGATATCACCAAGCCACATTGTACTCGGCAGGAATAAAGTTGTTATGAACTAATAATGCTTCTTTGGCGTTCCTGGCGCTTCTACAGCCATTTCCTAGTATCCTGACAACTGGAGAGGTCACCGCTCGGCCATCCAGTCCACCGTAGGCGACCGGGACCAACGGGGGCCTACAGTTCGATTCCACATAAATATTCTCATGAGACCCCTGAATTCCACGAGTCTCCTGTTGCAACCGTCCTATAAAGTCCCAAAATCCGCCTCTCTCGTAGGTGCCTTGTGGCAGTGTTTGGCGCTGATCCCAGCCATCAACTTGTGTACACTGGAAGTTTGTCCTTCAGCGTTTGCTCCTAAGCGCTCCGGAGCTGCAGACTGGCCTGTGACTCTCTGTCTTCCCTCTGTCCCGTGTTAGGACACGACATTGCTTCCTCTCCGTAGCACCTAGCGCAGTTCAGAATCAAAATCCTATTCAAAGTTCCGGGAATTCTGATTCTATGAAGCAAACGCTGGAACAATCAAAGAGCGTTTAGCACCCTTTAAAAGCTGCCAGTTTAATGCTGCACTCGCCTCGCGGGTTTTCACAGGAGCGGCGCCGGCCGGAGTGGCCGTGCAGTTCTAGGCGCTATAGTCTCGAACCGAGCGACCCCTACGGTCGCAGGTTGGAATCCTGCCTCGGGCATGGATGTGTGTGATGTCCATAGGTTAGTTAGGTTTAATTAGTTCAAAGTTCTAGGTGACAGATGACCTCAGAAGTTGAGTCGCATAGAGCTCAGGGCCATTTGAACCATTTGAAGAGGAGTGGCACTCAACAAGTCACTAAACCGCGAATATTTGATTTTCACACGAAATCTGAATCAAATACTTTCACAGCCTCTCCCGATATCTTAATGTTTCGTCCCATATAGTCCTTCAAGGACGGCGGTCACTGTTGAAAATATCGTCAGAAACGAATTCATCTCAGCGTTCTGACAGACTGGTATTCGCTCCTTCACAGACTACGACATACCGTCTCCTTTCTGATGTTGTTGCTTATACTTGTACTCACTGAAGCGCCAAAGAAACTGGTATAGGCATACGAATTAAAATACTGCGACATGTAAACAGGCAGAATACGGCACTGCGGTCGGCAACGTCTATATAAGACAACAAGCGTCTGGAGCAGTTGTTAGACCGGTTACTGCTGCTACAATGGCAGATTGTCAAGATTTAAGTCAGTCTGGACGTACTGCTACAGTCGGCACACGAGCGATACGTCACGGCATCCCCGAGGTAGCGATGAATTGGGGATTTTCCCGTACGACCATTGCGCGAGTGTAACGTGAATATCAGAAACGGGAAAACATCAAATCTCCGACATCGCTGCAACCGAAAAAGTATCCTGCAAGAATGGGACCAACGACGACTGACGAGAATCGTTCAGCGTGACAGATGTGCAACACTTCCGCAAATTGAAGCAGATTTCAATGCCGGCCCATCAACAAGTGCCAGCGTGCGAACCATTCAATGAAACATCATCGATATGCGATATCGGCGTCGAAGGCCCACCAGTGTACCATCGATGACTGCATGGCACAAAGCTTTACGCCTCACGTGGGCCCATCAACACCTGCATTTGGCTGTTGATGACTGGAAACATGTTGCCTGGTCGGACCAGACTCGTTTCAAATTGCATCGAGCGGATGGACGCGTACGGGTATGGAGAGAACTTCGTGAATACATAGACCATGCATGTCAACAGGGGTTTTTCAAGCTGGTGGAGGCACTGTGATGGTGTGGTGCGCGTGCAGTTGGAGTGATATGGGACTCTTGGTACGTCTAGGTACGACTCTGACAGGTGACACGAAAGTAAGCAATCTGTCTGATTATCTGTATCCATTTATGTCCATTGTGCTTTCCGACGGACTTGGACCAATGTCGCACGTGTAGTTCTTGTTGTAATTTCTAGTCAATTGTTGCAATTAAGCCTAGTAAAAGTAACGTTCTTCTCAGAGATACGTTTATTTACGTAAGATTGGGTGTTTGTCCGCTCTGTATTCGCTAATTCTCGTGCGCCACCTCACTCCTTCGTCGGATGCAAATAAATTTTTGTTCTGCAAATTCACAGTCATAGTTTCTTGCCCGCTCAGGCTGTTAACAAACCGGTCGCCAATGATACGTCAGTAACGGCCAGAGTGGTGACCCAGACTTGACAGAAGCCTGAACTTATTGCAAAAGGTGCAAAAAGGGATAAGTATAGAGAACCAAGAGCAAATAATAAAGGTAGAAGATCAAGTACGAAGTGCTCGGATTAAAATGGATGTGTGACAGGGTTGTTTCCTTTGGCCCCTATTATTCAATCTATATATCGAAGAAGCAATGATGGAAATAAAAGAATAGTTGAAGAGTCGAATGAATACAGAAGGTGAAACGATGTTAATAATAAGATTCGTTGAAGACATTGCTATCCATAGTGAACCTGAACAAGAATTACCGAAACTGTTGAGTGGAATGAAGAGGCTAATGAGTACCGAATATGGACTGAGAGTAAATCGAAGCAAGACGAAAGTAATGAGAAGTTGGAGAAATAATAACAGCGAGAAAGATAAAATCAGTTAAGGAATTTTGACACCTAGGCAGCAAAATAACCCATGACGGGCGGAGCAACTCGGACTTGAAAAGCAGACAAGCTCTGGCAGAAGGGACATTCCCGCCAAGATAAGTCCACTAGCATCAAACGTACGCATTAATTTCAGGAAGAAATTTATAAGAATGTTCGTTCGGAGCACATCATTGTATAGTAGTGGAACATGGACTGTGAGAAAATCGGAACAGAAGAGAATCGAAGCATTCGACATCTTGTGCTCTAGACGAATATTGTAAACTGGATGGACTGATAAAGTACGGAATGAGGAGGCGGCGAGGAAAAGAATGTATGGAAAACACTGACAAGAAGTAGGGACAAAATGGTAGGGCATCTTTAAGATATCAAGGAATATCTTCCATGTTATTAGAGGAAGCTGTAGAAGGTAAAACCTGAAGAGGGAGACAGAGCTTGGAACACACCCCAGATAATCGAGGACGTAGGCTGCATGTGCTATTCGAAGTTGAAGAGGTTGGCACAGGAGAGGAATTTTGTGGTGGGCCGCGTCATACCAGAAAGAAGACTGATGACTCAAAAAAAAAAAAAGAGGGGGGTGCGTTTGAAGCAGAGGTTTCTTTTGACGGAGAACAAGAGCATCGCAGATATTCCTTGGCGACTGCAGAACATTTAGAGTCCTGGCAGTGAACAGTGGTACGGTGAGCCGTTGGGCGTCGCGACTATCATAATCGCAACAAGATCGCTCAGTCCTGTTCAGTGTCCCGCGTGCCAGCCCGCTGCACACACCATGAGAAAACTGAGGAAACGACTTCTTCGTGTTCGTCGCCACAAAACTGTAAACGAGCATCTCCTTCTCCAATGCAACGCAAGGCTTTACAGAGGTTTGTGCACCCGAGAAGAGCCCACAGAACTTCGTGGTTTGATCTTCCTCATTCACCCTAGTGCCTCGCTGTCGGACCTATCGACTTCCATCTGTCGGCACAATGAAGGACGCAAGGCTTTACAGAATTTTGTGCACCCGAGTAGAGCCCACAGAACTTCGTGGTTTGATCTTCCTCATTCACCCTAGTGCCTCGCTGTTGGACCTATCGACTTCCATCTGTCGGCACAATGAAGGATGCACTCCGTGGAAGCAGTACGTGGATGATGGGGAGGTTCTTGATGCAGCAAGATGTTGGCTCCGACGTCGACCAATATTACACTATGCGGCTACACATATCCTTGCAGTAAGGTGGCGTAAGGTCGATGCGTTGGACGCACATTATGTTGTACCACAGTGTTCTGTAGCCAAAAGAGAGGGGAATAATATGGTGTATGGACTCCTGAAAAGAACGAACCCGCATTCAGAAAAATAGAACCCTCCTCAAACTACAACCATAGTTCTTAATTTATTTTCCTAATCTCCCATTTTTTGTAAAATTTCAAAAAGTTAATGCGAACAGTATCATTTAAAGAAAAGTCTTGCCCTGCATACCACATAAAAGAGCAATTAAGGGCTAATGAAGTGGTTAACCGATATATGTGACAGTTTAATTGTGCTTATAATTCGTACTTTTTGAGAAAAAATAATTTTTATCTGTATAAACCTGATTATTTTGAAAAGCCTTATCATTACCATTTCGTCCTTTAATTTCTGTTTCATACTACGGTACATAAATTAGCAAGTACTGAAGTGTAATCAGACAAGCTCAACATAGAGCCCGTTGTTGCTGATGGATGTACAAGGCGCTAATGCAGTGAATGTTGCCGCATTTCGCGTGTGAAAACGGAACACAGGATCTGTCGTGTCTCCTCTCTCGGCAGCATGTAGCGCTCAGGATCCGCCCAAATCGCAGCGGCAGGCAGCGTCGCAGATTGCCGTGGGCGCCAATGGTGCAGCTTAAAACAGCAGGACGGGCTGAACTCACCTGGTGACGGAGGCGGTGGGGGCGGCTGTGGCGTGGGGCGGCAAATCGCATTACGGCAGAGAGTGCCTGCCGCTGTTCCCGGCAGAGGTGGCGGACGCGCTGCAGCTTCCGTGGCCAGCCGAGCTTCGTCACAGGCGTCGCACCGCTTACCTCAGATCTGCCAAACCTGACAAGGAAAAGAGCTATTGCATTCAACCGCATGCTTCCCAGTTTCATCCCGACTTAAAATCAGCTTGAATCATTTTTAACAAGGAAAAAAAAAGAAAAAGAAAAACAAGATTGGGAGAAAATTATAGGGCCTTGTATGAGGTTACCAGTGACGTCCCGCAGGTATCAGTACTTGGTCTATCAACGTAGAGAAAAAAAACTAGTAATTAATTCAGAGAAAATTTTTGGAAGGTCGAATCAGGAGAAATTTCCTAATTAACTCTTCTATTCACAAACAATGTGAAGCCTAAACCACAAACAGAGCTTCAGTTGCACTGAACGTGTTACTGTGAAAACTAAACAACCTAAATGAATGTTGATGATGTAGTCTTTTGCAGCCTTCTGTAGTCTGATGCAGCTCTCCATGCTACTTGCTTTTCTTGCAATTGCCATCTACATTTTTATCCTCTCTGCTTTGGTTAGTACCAGTTATGTTGCTGTCCAAATAGCGAAAGTTATAAACTACTTTAATTTTCTCGTTTCCTAATCTAATTCACTTATCATCACTTGGTTTAATTTGACTACATTCCATTATCCTTGTTTTGCTCTTGCTAATTCTCATCTTATATCCTCCTTCCAAGACACTGTCCTTTCTATTCAACTGTTCTTCCTAGACCTTTGCTGTCTCCTACAGAATTACAAAGTATCTGGCCTATCTTAAGGTTTTTATTTTTCTCCCTTAACTTTAATTTCTACTCAAAATTTTTCTTTGGCTTCCTTTACTGCTTTCTCAATGTACAGATTGAATGACAGCTGCGGTAGGCTACAACTCGGTCGCACTCCCTTCTCAACCACTGCTACCCAATCATGCCAGTCTACTCTGTAATTGCCATCTGCTTTTTCTATAAGTTGTAAATGGTCTTTAGCTACGTTTTCTTTTTCTCCTGGTACCTCCAAAATTTCAAAGAGAGGATTCCAATCAACATCGTCGAAAGCTTTCCCTACGTCTACAAATGCCACAAACGTCTTCTACTGTATTCCTTTCCTCTGTTCTAGCCAGATATTACTAATGCTCTCTCTGAAACTCTAAACGGTCTCTATACCTCTTGTTCTTTCAACTTATCCGGGTTCTATCTCCATAATTTTCTACCATTTTCCGATTTCTTCACTTTTAATGTACAGTTTACGGCCAAAGAATTGTGGTCAAGAACACATCTGCCCCTGAAAATGTATTATAATTTAAAATCTGGTTCCTAAATCTCTGTCTAACCACTGCGTAGTCAATTTGAAACCTTTTGGTGTCTCCAGGTTTCTTCCACGTATACAATCTTCTTTTATGATTCAAAATTGTAACAGAAAGCTTTCTCCATCATTTCTTTCGACGTACTATTTTTCCTTCTCTTCGTTTTCCTACTATCGAATTTCTCTCTCTCATTACAATTAAATTTTCGTCTTCCTTAGCTGTCTGAATCTCGTTATATTCTTTCTCAGCTGTCCCCTACTACATCGGAGAATGGAATACAGTTGTAGGGGAAGGAGTAGAAGAAAAGGTTACAGGAGAAGATGGGCTTGAGGAAAGGAATGAGAGAGGAGAAAGACTAATTGAGTTCTGTAACAAGTTTCAGCTATTAACAGCGAATACTCTCTTAAAGAATCACAAGAGGAGGAGGTATACTTGGAAAAGGATTGGTGATACGGGAAGATTTCAGTTAGATTACATCATTGTCAGACAGAGATTCCGAAATCAGATACTGGATTGTAAGACGTGCCCAGGAGCAGACATAGACTCAGATCACAATACAGTAGTGATAAAGAGTAGGCTGACGTTTAAGACATTAGTCAGGAAAAATTAGTACGCAAAGAAGTGGGAAAATTTTAAATTTGTGGTAAGGTCTTATGGGACCAAACTGCTGCTGTCATCGGTCCCTAAGCTTACACACTACTTAATCTAAGGTGAACTAACTTACACTAAGGACGACACACACTCACACTAGTGCCCGAGGCAGGAATCGAACCTCCGACGGGGGGAGCCACGCGGACCGTGACAAGAAACCTCAGACAGCGCGGCTACACAGCGCAGCCCAAAGAAGTGGGATACGGAAATACTATGGAATGACGAGATATGGTTTAAGTTCTCTAAGGCTATAGATACAGCAATAAGGAATATTTGCATGTTTCCTCAGTTTCTGAGTTCATATACTGCAACGGTATTTAGTCCCCAGCGTCAATTTTGTTTAGAAATACTTCTCACTCTTCGTCATAACACTGAAGGTATGTCAAGGCCTAACTCATTGCTCCAGTTTTATGAACATCTTTTCGTCTATTAGGAACCCAAAAAGCACAGAACTTGAAGTAACCTAATATCTGTGGCAGTGATTAAGAAAGATGTCCTTGCTATCTGGTGGACATTTTCAGAAGCTTCAGAAATTGCAAATTGACGTGTTGCGCCCTAAAGTTCGTCATCAAGTTACACACGTTTATGAGCCTTATCTGGCTGTCTTCCTCGACCAATTTCCTCATGCACACCTGCATAACCAGTCATTAATTTTCTGTACTACACCATCGTAACACCATCACTTGTAACCTCATACCCATAGACACGAGAAAACAGACGTTGAAAGTTGGCTTTCTGGATTGTTGTGAATGATTGTGGAGCACAACGATAACAGCATAAAAAGTGGTAGTCTTGCAAGTTGGACACACACAAACCGCGTTTGATTATCAGATTTTCGCGCAACTGGCTGGCTTTTTACCGCTGTACCTCCACAACGATAAATTTGCGATAGAGGAAATTTAGCTTGCTGTTCTGGTCTGACATAATTACCTTGTAAACTGTTCAGCGCATCAAAGATCTTTTAATATCCGTACTAACACTACCAAGAAGTTCACCAATGGAAATATATTTTGCAATGTGGTGCCTCAAAGCTCGTAAAAATTTGATGAAATTTATGTTTATGTAACGTCAAACACTGTAGTTAAAACAAACCGTTACTTGCCTTCAGTTCCGTTTGAACTCAACCTCAGCAAAAAACATAAAACTGTGGTAGCAGTTTACATGATTCACTCGTAATGTGCCACCAATCATAATAATAAAACTCTTGAAATATCATTCAACGTCAGCTTCGTCAAGGCTAAAACGCATATAAGCAATTGGCTACATTTAGTACACATGTTCATTTCTACTTTGCTGCCGATATGCTGAATACACTCTGTATACTGACCAACTGGATCCCGAGGTGAGCAGGGCTTAAACAGCTTCGCTGTTTGTTTGTTCAGAATCGGGATTCTTGGAAGTAGATCCACGGTGTATTTCGACGATTATGCATTAAACATTCGGTGCAGTCAGTACACAGGCAAATTCAAGAAGAACGGTTACTGTGGAGTTTGTTGGCTTTTTGACTTTCGAGGCCGGCCGGGGTGGCCGAGCGGTTCTAGGCGCTACAGTCTAGAACCGCGTGACAGCTACGGTCGCAGGTTCGAATCCTGCCTCGGGCATGGATGTGTGTTATATCCATAGGTTAGTTAGGTTTAAGTAGTTCTAAGTTATAGGGGACTGATGACCTCAGAAGTTAAGTCCCATAGTGCTCAGAGCCATTTGAACCATTTGGCTTTCGAGACCGGCAAGCTTTTTAAGGAAAATCTAATATGGCTTCCGTCTTCTAGTGTGAGTGCAGGCAATGCTGGGATCCATAAAGGATAATCTAGGTCTTAATATTCCAGGAATACACTAAATTTCTTGACCAGAAATATCGGACTGTTGAAGACAGACTATGGAAATTATCAGCCAGAAAAATCGGCTGCTGTAGACAACCGGCAAGATTAAGGATCTAGCATGAATTACGGAGAGACTAACAATAATATCTTCACGTCACTGAATGTGATGTGTTCAATCAGAATATAAACTACACCTACGACATGTTTATGATGTGAAGCTTTAAGGTAGGCCTGAGCACGTTTGTTTTGCGTTGGACTGCGCCACACACCGTAACAAGGTTCAAAATGGCTCTGAGCACTATGGGACTTAACTTCTGAGGTCATCAGTCCCCTATAACTTAGAACTACTTAAACCTAACTGACCTAAGGACATCACACACGTCCAAGCCCGAGGCAGGATTCGAACCTGCGACAGTAGTGGTCGCGTGGTTCCAGACTGAAGCTCCTAGAACCGCTCGGCCACACTGGCCGTCCCGTAATAACGATATGGCACTGTGTTTTTAAAGCTTTGACAAGAAGTATTTGCCTGCTCGGATATTTATACGGGGTATCCAGTGCTCTCGTCGCTACCAAACAACAATCAATTTCAGGTTGCCTAAATAAAGGTGAAAGGCATCATTGGGAAATAATAATAAAGAAAGTTTAAACACCGCAACGAAGATTTGCTTGCTCCTTCATATTCCGTAGTTTTCCTGTTCTACCTGTGGACTCACGAGGCGCTGTTGACAAGGCGCTGTTGTCAGCAAGTATGGTGGTCGGCCTTTCAATTTCCTGGTCTTTACCTGGATAGAACTGTACAGCATAATGCTCTAATTTCTAGTGCACAGAATGACAAAGCGCATCGGGCATTGTCAGTGAGGCGAAAGAGGTATTTTGAGTACTGTGCAGTCAGTTTAGGTCGCCAGGATGCTGAGCCAAGACCTGTATCAAAATTAAGTAAAGAGGGTTTGCAGTTGTAACGCAGTACGATAAAGTATCGTATTTCGTTTTCACAATTGCAGTGGCAGTTTTGAATTGAGCTAAGTTAAAGTTCTTTGCAAATATGTCGTTGCACTTCTCACGTTATCCGCCGGGAGGTTAAAATTACTTCCTACATACAAAAGAGCGAGTGAAAAGTTCTAATTAAAGCCACCACGCAAATAAATTGTCGTGGGCGTCGTTGCCGTAGCCATAAACGAAATGATTACTCTTGTGCAGTATAGTCAGTGCCACGAACATGCAGTGGGATTCCGATTCACTTCAGCTTACTTAAGTCACCAGCAGAACTCTCTTGTACTGATCTGCTTTTAAAACTAAATGGCCGTCATTAAGTTTTACAAGAAAAGAAACTGTCCGCAATCTGATTAAGGAAATGAGAGCAAATTATACTTATATTCTTTGTTACCATTCCAATTAATTAAGCATACATTCGTTTTTACATGTTCCCATAAGTTTTCAACGCCCAGTGCTCATTCCTTCTTAGAACTTTGCAACAAAACCTTTTTCGTGTTTATAATCTCATAGGAGACAGCGCATTTTTTTTGCCATCCAAGAAGCACCAGAACATTCTCAACAATTAATTAATACATCGCTATATCAAAGAATAACTATTTTTTAATAGTTACGTCTATGCCGGTCAGTTTTCAAAAACTCTCAGATGCTGTTTAGCTTTTCACAATCGTACACAGATGTCATTCTTGTCGACAGCTCATGTCCTTTCTATAATCCCAGATTTCAGAACTCCCGTGTGACCCGGGCGGTCTCCCTCACTGAATCAATCACTTGCGGCATGTAAAACGAAATAAAACCCATTTTAACTACTACTTCCTCTTTACACACCTAATTTAAAACATTTTATTGAAATTACGTTCCGTTTGTCTGGCGCGAGAAATTATTGCGTTCCATGGGGTACAAAAAACGCAGTGTTTGTGGACGAAATTTGCGCGTAAGAATACAGGGTGTAAAAGAAATGTACGACACAAATTGCTAGACACATTTCTCACACATAGACGAAGAAATTATGTTATATAAAAATAGGTCAGGAAACGCTTTTTTCCATGTTACAACTCATTTTGTCCAACGAGTTTCAACAAGATCAGATTGTACAGTTTCACAATCGGCAAGTGCAGGCAGATGTAAATAGTCAAACAGCTGTTGAAGCAAGTTATTAATAATGATATGCTGTCAACGTTTGGGCTGGCATTGTTAGTGACTATTCGGTAGGACCTCACTTTCTTCCACCCAGGCTCAACGGACAAAGTTATTGTAATTTCGTAGAGAATGTTTTACCTGATATGTTAGCAGATGTGTCCTTAGCTATGCGACACAACATGTACTTCATACACGATGGAGGACCTCCTCATTTTAGTGCGTTCGCTCCCAAATAATAGATTCTGTGACAAATGGATGGGCAGAGATGGACCAATTTCCTGGCCTCCATGCTCTCCGAACCTAAACCCACAAGTATTTTATTTGTGGAGGCATTTGAAGCCTTTGTGTGTGGAACCCCAGTACAAGATATTCAGAGATTCCGTGCCCATATTATGGAAGGCTGCGAAACCGTATGCAGTATCCAGGGATACATCAGCGCATCCGTGATTCTCCACGACAACGGAGTGATGCTTGTATGAATGCCCACGGAGGGTATATTGAACTTCTCCTGTGAGAAAGAATTGCTTGTGGTATGCTGGTGCATTCTGTTCTGTGTGTTTCCCATGATTAATGAGTCGGAGAAAATGAGTTATAACATGGAAACAAATCGTTTCTAAACCCTGTTCTTCGTCTATATGTGAGGAATGTGTCCTTCAATTTGTGCCATACGTTTTGTTACACCCTGTATACTCGAAAAAGTGTTACCTTACTTGCGAGTCCCGTCTACGAGGGAAAGTGAAAAGGGCAACTGAAAATTATTCAGTGTTAAATATAGCTCCTGATTTCTGGATATCCTTGATTTTTTTGCGATTTGCATTTTCCATGGTACTTTATTCTCCGAAGGGTAGCTGTGAAATTTGGGAAGTGACATATACAGGTTGCTCTAAAATTCCCCTTATAAACTTCTGGTATTTGAAAAAGAGGACTCACTAGACAATATTTCGATTTGCAACCCATGTCCGGAAACGTACCGTTTCCGTGCTAAAGACGTTTGAAAATTCGTCTGCTTGGTAGCTATACTCATGGTATGGTGGAGAGAGTGGGGCGGGGTGGCTACTGTGGGATCAGCTGATGCCATTTGAATATTATCTTAGCCGTCTAACCTGTTTCAAGCCTCATTCATGTGTCTATGAGTGTTTGAGCAACATGGTTGAGTACACGTTTGCAGACTACACCGACATGGTACTGCTGTATGGCGATACTCTCGGTAATGGAAGAACTACTTGGCACTTGTATCAAAATCATTATCCACAACACCCGGCTCCATCGCATACCATTTCCACCACAGTTACGCAACAGCTTCAAGAAAGGAGTACCTTTATCATCAGCAGGCGTCACTGTGGTTCTTCGAGGAGACACCGCATACCCGAGCTAGAAGAGGCCGTAGTATATCACGGTGAGGAGAACCCGTCGATGAGTACATGAGCAATTGCGTGTACAATGGATGTTGCACCTTGCATCGTCTGGTGTGTTCTGCATGACCTACAACTACATCCATACCAACGCTAAAGGATATTGTCACTATTCTAGCCGACTTCGCATCACGCGTTGAGTTCTGCGACGTTGCGTCAACGAGCCCCTGGTACTTCCACAGCACATTCTCTTCACAGACGGATTTAAGTTTACCTGCGATTGTGTTCGTAGTTCAGAAAACAGCCATGTTTGGGCAGACGAAAACTCATATGCCTCGCAAATCCATTGATTCCCACGTAGATTTGGCATCAATGTGCGGGCATGTATTGTGGCGCTGTTCTCTCTCTGCACGATGATGATGGATGTCCCAGTCTAGATGACGTAGAACGGCGTCCGTCGATCCCGACAACGCCAATCTGTAACTATTAAAAAAAACTCGCGTGGCTTGGTTACTTTCAGATACAGTATCTCGAAAATGATATCATTGTCTCGATGGAGCACCATGCCGGAGTGTGTGCGCTGCCCCTGCTTGTAATTAAAGCAATAGTGTTCGTTGTCTGTCGATCTTCTTCACTTATAAACGTAGTGACTGCACCACTCGATAACGCGATGCCTCCATTGACCTGAAATAACCAAAAGTTCCTTGCGTGTTCGCGACAGACCCTTCAGTTCACGCGAACTTGCAACTATAGTTCTTATGCCCGTTTTGAGAATGGTTGTTCAAACGTTAACAAATAGTCTCTTGAATCATCATTCCGCCACCCAAGGCGAGGCCACATTATGAATTTTGCGAGGATATTAAGTTGTTAATTAATATTCCGTCGTCAAGGCGTCGCTACGTCGTGTATTCAACAACTGCACGATGTAACTCCAGAGATAACGTACCCTTGAGCAATGTTCAGAATATGTCGTAATTTTGGTGTTAAGTTATTGATGTTGGCATTTAAATTATCACTAATTGACTTAGCACTTTTATGTTATGAGAATAATCAGTTGATTTCACGAATACACTTTAAATGTCCGTGAAATGATGTAGACGACATGGAGAATTAAAGTTGAATTAAGGTTTATTGTTCTTCGTAATTATTGTCTGTCCCTACGCTGAGCGCACACACCGATATGTCATTTAGGGAACTGCAGATGTTTACATCAGTAATTCTGACCTTGACGTCGACTTCTGATAACACGGCTAAATTGTAATTTCTTCGTGACTGCGGATTTTTTTTTTTTTTTTTTTTTTTTTTTTTTTTTTTTTTTTTTTTTTTTTTTTTTGTAGCCTACTCAAGTCCAATAATCGAGTTTATGACGACGATCAGTCTCTTTGTGTGTCCTTTGATGTTCGTGACTATTAAGTATCACGAAGGCTAAGTCCCATCACGAATCGATAACCACACTATTCACTTTTCTGTCGCTTACTTCAAAATCCCGTTATTTGTCTAACGGTAAAGATGATGAAATATCGTAAAACCTTAAACTTCAAGTCAGTTTCAAAAGAATGTAGCAGCGCTTAACATGCGTACTACTGTTGCCTGAGTACAAGAGAGAAGTGTCGTTAACATCTCCATTGCCGACTTACATTGTAATCACAGCTAACTTACAGCTCGATAAATGTTATCTTTGGTCGATTTGTGGTCTGGGCTTTAACCTTCTTAAATAATAATTTTTGAATTCTTTCTTTATAGTTTCTGTTTTGAATCGTGTGGTATTCTTTGATTCAGTCCTTTCTTTATGATACGCATTTGTATTAATATAACATTTGTATTAATCAAACTGAAAAGAGTGTAAATTTTGTTGTCAGTAGCTGCCGTCACTGTCAGGATGACTAATTTTGCTATTCCTTTTGCAACAAAAACGATGTTCATTATGGGTACTATATTTGGGTGTTTCAGTATTCTGGATGGTAATGTTATTAGACGGTACATGCATCCATCCGAGCTCACGGGTTCCATTTACTTCACCTCCCCACAACAAGTACTGGGCGTGTTGTTAGATACTGTCAAGGTATATAATATCAGTATGACGGGGCATCCGTTCACTTTTCACGTCATGTTTGGAAACATCTGGACCAACAATTCGGACACAGATGGATAGGCTGAGGTGGTCCAATCGCATGGCCTCCACGGTCACCCGATTTGACTCCACTGGCCTTTTTCTTCTGCGGTCAAATGAAGGTTTTGGCTTATGAGACTGCTGTAGTGACAGAAGACGTTCTGGTGGTACGAGTTCTGGTTGCGGTAGAACCAATTACAGGGACATCAGGTGTGATAGAGCTTGTGAATCACAACATCGTTAGTGGTTGCCACATCGAACCTTACTTGTAGTGGATCAGAATGCTAACCCTCTTTTGTAAAGGACGAAAACTGTTTAAGTTTAACTGTAAGCCAAAATGTTTGTGAAAAGTGATTAAGTTTCCTTTTTGTTTCTTTGGTTATTAGTAACTGGATTTGAAAAGCAACTAATGTAATGGGGCAGACCTAAGAAATTATTTCTAAAAGTGGTCGCTCTACCAACATGTTTTCAAATTGTTGTAGCACAGAGACGGTACGTTTCCCGTAGTGAGTTTCAATTCTAAATACTATCTACAAGTCCTAGAAGTTTGTAAGGGGAATTTTAGAGGACCGTCTATAAAAATATATTTGCTGTTTGTAAGGGGAATGTCAGAAGCTTGAACGTGGTAGGGAAACTAGAAAATCTGAGAAGGGAAATGCAAAGGCTCAATCTAGATATAGTAGGGGTCAGTGAAGTGAAGTGGAAGGAAGACAAGGATTTCTGGTCAGATGAGTATTGGGTAATATCAACAGCAGCAGAAAATGGTATAACAGGTGTAGGATTCGTTATGAATAGGAAGGTAGGGCAGAGGGTGTGTTACTGTGAACAGTTCAGTGACCGGGTTGTTCTAATCAGAATCGACAGCAGACCAACACCGACAACGATAGTTCAGGTATACATGCCGACATCGCAAGCTGAAGATGAACAGATAGAGAAAGTGTATGAGAATATTGAAAGGGTAATGCAGTATGTAAAGGGATACGAAAATCTAGTAGTCATGGGCGACTGGAATGCAGTTGTAGGGGAAGGAGTACAAGAAAAGGGGAATATGGGCCTGGGACAAGGAATGAAAGAGGAGAAAGACTAATTGAGTTCTGTAACAAGTTCCAGCTAGTAATAGCGAATACCCTGTTCAAGAATCACAAGAGGAGGAGGTATACTTGGAAAAGGTCTGGAGATACGGGAAGATTTCAATTAGATTACATCATGGTCAGACAGAGATTCCGAAATCAGATACTGGATTGTAAGGCGTACCCAGGAGCAGATATAGACTCAGCTCACAATATAGCAGTGATGAAGAGTAGGCTGAAGTTAAAGACATTAGTCAGGAAGAATCAATACGTAAAGAAGTCGGATACGGAAGTACTAAGAATTGACGAGATACGTTTGAAGTTCTCTAACGCTATAGATACAGCAATAAGGAATAGCGCAGTAGGCAGTACAGTTGAAGAGGAATGGACATCTCAAAAAAGGGCCATCACAGATGTTGGGAAGGAAATCATAGGTACAAAGAAGGTAGCTGTGAAGAAACCGTGGGTAACAGAAGAAATACTTCAGTTGATTGATGAAAGGAGGAAGTACAAACATGTTCCGGGAAAATCAGGAATACAGAAATACAAGTCGCTGAGAAATGGAATAAATAGGAAGTGCAGGGAAGCTAAGACGAAATGGCTGCAGGAAAAATGTGAAGACATCGAAAAAGATATGATTGTAGGAAGGACAGACTCAGTATACAGGAAAGTCAAAACAACCTTTGGTGACATTAAAAGCAACGGTGGTAACATTAAGAGTGCAACGGGAATTCCACTGTTAAATGCAGAGTAGAGAGCAGATAGGTGGAAAGAATACATTGAAAGCCTCTATGAGAGTGAAGATTTGTCTGATGTGATAGAAGAAGAAACAGAAGTCGATCTAGAAGAGATAGGGGATACAGTATTAGAATCGGAATTTAAAAGAGATTTGGAGGACTTACGGTCAAATAAGGCAGAAGGGATAGATAACATTCCATCAGAATTTCTAAAATCATTGGGTGAAGTGGCAACAAAACGACTATTCACGTTGGTGTGTAGAATATATGAGTCTGGCGATATACCACCTGACTTTCGGAAAAGCTTCATCCACACAATTCCGAAGACAGCAACAGCTGACCAGTGCGAGAATTATCGCACAATCACCTTAACAGCTCATGCATCGAAGCTGCTTACAAGAATAATATACAGAAGAATGGAAAAGAAAATTGAGAATGCGCTAGGTGACGATCAGTTTGGCTTTAGGAAAAGTAAAGGGACGAGAGAGGCAATTCTGACGTTACGGCTAATAATGGAAGCAAGGCCAAAGAAAAATCAAGACACTTTCATAGGATTTGTCGACCTGGAAAAAGCGTTCCACAACATAAAATGGTGCAAGCTGTTCGAGATTCTGAAAAAAGTAGGGGTAAGCTATAGGGAGAGACGTGTCATATACAATATGTACAACAACCAAGAGGGAATAATAAGAGTGGACGATCAAGAACGAAGTGCTCGTATTAAGAAGGGTGTAAGACAAGGCTGTAGCCTTTTGCCCCTACTCTTCAATCTGTACATCGAGAAAGCAATGATGGAAATAAAAGAAAGGTTCAGGAGTGGAATTAAAATACAAGGTGAAAGGATATCACTGACGATTCGCTGATGACATTGCTATCCTGAGTGAAAGTGAAGAAGAATTAAACGATCTGCTGAACGGAATGGTCTAATGAGTACACAGTATGGTTTGAGAGTAAATCGGAGAAACACGAATGTAATGAGAAGTAGTAGAAATGAGAACAGCGAGAAGCTTAACATCGGGATTGATGGTCACGAAGTCAATGAAGTTAAGGAATTCTGCTACCTAGGCAGTAAAATAAGCAATGACGGACGGAGCAAGGAGGACTTCAAAAGCAGACTCGCTATGGCAAAAAAGGCATTTCTGGCCAAGAGAAGTCTACTAATATCAAATATCGGCCTTACTTCGAGGAAGAAATTTCTAACGATGTACGTCTGGAGTACACCATTGTATGGTAGTGAAACATGGACTGTGGGAAAACCGGAACAGAAGAGAATCCAAGCATTTGAGATGTGGTGCTATAGACGAATGTTGAAAATTAGGTGGACTGATAAAGTAAGGAATGAGGAGGTTCTACGCAGAATCGGAGAGGAAAGGAATATGTGGAAAACACTGATACGGAGAAGGGACAGGATGATAGGACATCTGCTAAGACATGAGGGAATGACTTCCATGGTACTAGAGGGAGCTGTAGAGGGCAAAAACTGTAGAGGAAGACAGAGATTGGAATACGTCAAGCAAATAATTGAGGACGTAGGTTGCAAGTGCTACTCTGAGATGAAGAGCTTAGCACAGGAAAGGAATTAGTGGCGGGCCGCATCAAACCAGTCAGTAGACTAATGACCAAAAAAAAAAAAAAGGGGGGGGGATGTTAGAGGACCCATTATAAAAATATATTTTTTGTTCTTTTTCGAAACGAGAGGATTAATCGTGACCCTCATGACCTTCCTTGTTGGTTCGACCTCTGAGTTCACGGTACTCGGTAGATTCAGGTGGTTGGATAAAGGGAGAGGAGTGGATTGAGGAGAAGTCTCTGTCGTAGGGCGCCGTCGTCCGTCAATATAGCTCTCATCTCAAAGGTTGTGTTGTTTATACGTTCCCACGTGAATCTAAAGCTGGTACCCAATACGGAGCACGCGCCAGAGGCGAATCAATAGAGCAGAACACGCAACGTCCGGCCGAAGCTGGGGTGTAGCGGCCGTCACGCGCCACGCGAGAAGAGCGGCGCCACGGCGTGCCATCCCTCACAGCGGTTGGCGTTGCGCGGGTCTGCCTACAGCTGCGCCTGAACTGGGTCACGGGGCCAGTAGCTTGGTGCTCCGCTGCGCCGTGCTGTGCGCTGCACGGAAGCAGAGGCCAGCGGCAGAGCTGGGCATTCCGTTTCCTCTCTGCAATGTCTTCTGATTTACAAATGCCCGGAATTCAGAGCGGACGGCAGTGCGAGATGCTTTTCATACTTTCTACTATCCAGTCTAATCTAATCTAAACGGAACTCTGTTTATAAATCTGGCATAAAATCCAAAGAGCTTCTGGTCGTATGTAAAACACACAAGGGGCAAGACACAATACCTTCATGCGCGATAGCAATAATAATGTTACGGATGATAGCACAACTAAAGACGAGTTGCTAAAAACAGTTGTTCGAAATACCTTCACCAAAGAAGGCGCAGCGAATATTCCAGAATTCGATACAAGGACTGCCGCCAATACGTGTAACTTAGGAGTAGATACGCTCAGTGTAGCGAAGCAGCTTAAGTCCATTAATGAAGACACGTGTTCCCGCCGGATTGTACACTCTAAGAAAAAAAGGAAGAAATAAGAACGATGCCCTACGAAGGAGTTATCCGAATGAGTTGGAAAACGGCAGTACACATGTACACATGAACATACGATTACAACTTCAGAAAAATCTGATGATTTATTCGAGAGAAACAGGTTCACAGTAACCTGTTGGTCTACCACTGGGCTTTTTGTAATCAGTTATTAGGTTTGACACTCATTCATAGAGTTGTTGGATGTCCTCCTAAGGGATATCGTGTCAAATTATGTCCAAATGGTGAGTTAAATCGTGAAAATCCAGAACTAGTTAAAGGGACCTGCCCATAATACTCCAAACGTTCTCAACTGAGAAGAGACCCGGCAACCTTGCTTGCCAAAGTAGGGTTTGGCAAACACGAAGGCAAGCAGCAGAAGCTCTCGTAGAAGCTCTCGTGTTGTGTGGGCGGGCATTACTTTTCTGAAATGTAAGCCCAGAATGGCTTGACATGAAGGGCAACAAAATTAGGCACAGAATATCATCGACGTACAGTTGTGCTCTAAGGATGCACCAGTTGCACTTTGTGTCGACGATAATGATCGTATACATCGACCACTTCCTCCTCGATGCTGTTCTCTCCATGGTTCACCTATTGTTGTCAACATTGTCGAACAGTGGTATCGCTCCTATTCAAATGACTATCAGTTTGCCGGTTACTCCAGTCATGCTTTCATTCAAGAGGCCTCAAAGTTTACAGTTTTATGTTTTCTGTCGATACGTGCATGAATATCAATTTGTGACAAATTTTCATAACTCCTTCGTGTTGCGTTGCTCTTTACAGTGTTTTCTTACAAACTGCAAAGTTTCAAATATCGCACCAACAAACAAAAAGGAATAAAAGTTATCCACTGAATTATAGAGCCAAATTACTGATATTAATAAGAGGTAGGATTTTGGAATATATACATTATGTTCAAACCTTATGCAATACCTCGAAGATAATGGGCGCGTAGTCAGCACGTATACAGAAAATATTTTCCTTACGTAAGAAAACCGGTTCTTTACTCAGTAATTAGCAGACTTACCACTGACAGAGCATATTTAATTGGCTCAGTATTTCTAGAATTGCGAACTGATTGTGACACCATTTTCCACAAGCGACTTCAAATGAAATTACATGCCTATGAAATAATATCTTAGTTTTGCGACAGAATTTTTGAGTTCTTGTACCAAAGGTACAAACTGACGTAAAGTCATCCTCTTTATCATACAGGACTGACGATGGATATCGGAAAACTTCAAAGATGGATGCCCTTTTTGTATTATCGTGAAACAGGGAGCAGAGTGTCACGTATATGATACGTGAGTTGGGATGGCAGTCGTTGAACCAAGGCGTTTTTCGTTGCCGAAAGGTGTTTAAAAGAATTTTCAATTTATCATCATAATGAAAAATATTTTGTTGAATCTCAGTTACATTGGAGGAAATGATCAAGATAATAATATAAGAGAAACCAGAAATCGCACTGAACGATTTAGATCTTCGTTTTTGCGAGATGCTATTCAACATTGGAACTGTAGAGAACTAATCTCGACATGGTTCGATGAATCTTCAGGCAAGCACTTGTGAGTTGTAGGAAAGCTACGATAGATGTAGATGTAAATATTGTAGGGTACTTTCTTACCTCCTTCTACGACTACGCACAAACTCCTTAAACCGCAGTACAGCGCATGGCAGAGGGTACATACCGTTGCATCAGTTATTACTGTTTCTTCCAGTTTTAACATTTGAAGCGTTGGAAGAACAATCGTTTAAATTCCTCTGTGCATGCTGTAATTAACCTAATCTGGTCCTCATGGTTCCTTTGGGGGGGGGGGGGGGGGGCGATGCGTAGTATATTCCTAGAGCCGTCCTTTAAAGCTGGTTCTACAAACTTTGTAAGTAGGTTTTCCCGGAATGGTTCCCATCTTCAAGTGTTTACCAGTGTTCAGTTCCTTCAGCATCTCCGTGACATTCTGCCATGGATCAAACAAGCCAGTCACCATTCCCGCTGCTGTTCTCAGTAAACTTTCGCTACCCACTGTTAGTCTTATATGCTGCAAGTACAACATACTTGAGCAATATTCTAGAGTGGGTTGCTCGAGCAAGCAGTCTCCTTTTCGTTCATTTCATTGGTGGCATACTGTCCCTGTTTTACTCATGACCGAGCCTATATGATAGCTTCATTTCATATGCCTACAACACCCACGTATTTGTATGATTTAGACTATTGCAGTTGTGACTCGTTGATGTTGCAGTCATTGTGAATTGGGTTCTCGTTTTGTGAAGTGCACGATTTTACATTTCTATACATTCAAAGCACGTTCCCAGTCTTTACATCACTCTCATAACTTTTCAAGATCCGATTGAATATGTGTGCAGCTGTTTTCAGAGATTACTTCATTACAGATAACTGCAACAACTTCGAAAAAACTAATATTCTCTTTTAGGTCATTGAAATACAAGGTGAACAACAAGGGTCCCAACGCTCTGTGGCACACCCTAAGTTCCTTCTCCATCCGTCGACGACTCCCCATCCAAAATAAGATGGTGCATCCTTCTTTCCATGACATCCTTCATTTGAACGTCGCTTCATACCCCATTCGATCGTACTTCAGATTATAAGCGTATATCGGGTAAAAATGCTTTTCGGAAGTCAAGAAATACTAAATCTACCATACTGCCTTTATTCATGGTTATCAGGTGGTTAAGCGATAAAAGCGTGAGTTGAGTTCATTGTGATCGATGTTTCCTAAAGCTTTGCTGGTTGGCGTGTGGGAGGTCCTTCTGTTTGAGAGACCTCCTTACTTTTGAGCTCAGAATATAATCTAAGATTCTATGAGAATTGGTTGTTAAGGACGCTGGATTGCAGTTTCGTGGATCACTTCTGTAGCCCTTCCTGCAGACAGATGTAGCTTGTGCTTTCTTCCAACTACTAGGCACGGGCTTTCATTCGAGGATCTACACTGTGGTTAAGAGAAGGGTTAACTCTAGTTCATGGCCAACAATTTCTTTTAAATTTGAGCCACATTTCTTTTACATTGCTCCTTTCTTGAGCCAAATGCTTCTAGTTGCTTATTAAGATACCACACTATCTATTTATCTAATTTGATGAACATATAAATGCTTACAATTTTTAGTTATGCTTTGTACTTTGGTAAACATTGTTGCTACAGCTGTCTCATGGTCACTGATACCGCTTTCAATGCCAACATTTCTTGTCATTACATCCATGGCATTCCAGTGAAGAGTGTGCTTTCTAACTATTTGTTATAAGTATTTTCGAGGGATACTGTTTAGTAATGTTTCGCAGGAGATAAATTAAGGAAGTGGGGGGTAGAACTTGTGGAGGGAGACCAAGGTCCGAATACACTAAGCAGGTTGAAGTGGATGTAGGTTGCAGTAGTTGTGCAGAAACGATAAAGTTTGCTCATGTGGGACTGATGTTAATAGAATTCATGAGTCCAGTTCTTGGACTGAACACCCCTACAACACCTTCTCAGCGCCTTAAAAATTAACCATACTGTGATGTAAATCATCTGTCTAGAACTTTCTGCTACTGTAGACTAATTTTGCGTTTAATAAATCCAGAAAAAGGCACCAATCTTTGTTGGATCTTCCTTGTTTCTTCTGCCAGTTTTACGTGGCAAGTATTCCAGATTTGCGGGAAATACTCAAGTAGAGATAATGAAGATTCTGGAAGTAAACAATTCTTCCAGTCTAGTATCTGTCTTAGCTATGACTGATTTTGTGTGCTATCTCCACTAATAGATGTGACTACTTCCATTGATTGTTCAGCATCGACAAAATAAACAATACACACTGAAGCACCAAAGAAACTGGTATATGCATGTGTATTCAAATACAAAGATATGCAAACAGGCAGAATATGACGCTGCGGTCGGCAACGCCTATATAAGACAAAACGTGTGTGGCGTAGTTCTTAGATCGGTTATTGCGGCTACAATTGCAGGTTATCGATATTTAAGTGAAGTTGAGCGTGGAGTTATAATTGGTGCACGAGCAATGGGACACATCATCTCCGAGGTAGCGACGAAGTGGGGATTATCCCACCATTTTACGACCATTTTACGAGTGTAACGTGGAAGTCAGGGATCCGGTAAAACATCAAAACTCCGACATCGCCACGGCCGGAAAAAGATCCTGCAAGAACGGAACCAACGACGACTGAAGAGAATCGTTCAACTGACAGAAGTGCAACCCTTCCGAAAATTGCTGCAGATTTCAATGCTGGGCCACAACAAATGTCAACGTGTGGAGCAATTAACGAAATATCATCGATATGGACTTTCGGATCCGAAGACCTCCCTGAGAACCCTTGATGACTGCACGAAACAAATTTTTAAGCCTCGCCTGGGCCTGTCAGCACGGACATTGGACTGTTCAAGACTGGAAACATGTTGCCTGGTCGGACGAGTTTTGTTTCAAATTGTATCGAGCGGATGGACGTGTACGGGTATGGAGGCATCGGCATTAGTCTATGGACCCTGAATGTCAGGAGCGGACTGTTCAAGCTGGTGATGATTCTGTAATGGAGTGATATGGGACCCCTGATACGACTAGATACGACTCTGACATATGACACATCATCTGCATCCATTCATGTCAATTGTGCGTTCCAACCGACTTGAGCAATTCCAGCAGGACAATGCGACACCCTACACGTCCAGAATTGCTATAGGGTGACTCTTCTCAGAGTTTAAACTCTTCCGCTCGCCACCAAACTCCCCAAACATGAACATTGTTGAGCATAACTGGGATGTCTTGAAACGTGCTGTTCAGAAGGGATCTCCACCCCCTCACATTCTTACGGATTTATGGACAACCCTGCAGGATTCAAGATGTCAGTTCTCTCCAGCACTACTTCAGATGTTATTCGAGTCCATGCCACATCGTGTTACGACACATCTGCGTGCTACACGATATTATACCAGTTTCTATTGCTCTTCAGAGTACATGCGAAATGTAATAATTGTATTTACTGTACTAGAGGATGCTGTGGTAAAGGATCAAGGTACACTAGTGGGTGTATTTTATTTCGGTAACTGTGGCTATGTCCCTGAAGTTGAAGCCATGAAGGACCTCAAAACAAAGTAAACACGAAACACAGGTGAGTGAAAAACTAGGATAAGAATGGCCTGTGCCCTCGAAATGAAAGTAATTTACGTAATTTCCAGCTGAAGCTACCATTATCCGGCGTCGTGGAACCAAGAAGGTAGTCTCTATCACTTTCTTAGTACGAATCTTTCTGTATGGAATAAACGGAGGGAATGGCTACTTCTCTCTCTAACCTGCCTTTGGCATGTCTGCAGTGATCCCAGTGCAAGACTCGTGATCATGTCATAATCACAGATCGAAAGACGCTTATGTTTAATATTTTAATAAAAATTGTCTGCACCAGGTTTGTAATGGAACGCCGTCACTAGAAGACAACAAATTAGGAATGTATGTGTTATGTTTGTTTTTAGAAGGTTTCCTAACCACAGACAGTTCAAGGACAATATTATTTTGGTTCAGAGATTCAAATCAAATCTTATTTTAATATACCCTTTATTTCCTCGAAGATATAACTGTCCAACGAAAGAAACATAAAGTCTTCCAATGTTGACCAAGAAATAGCTCCAACACAACGATCACAAAATCATCTAAAAAACTGAACCATGATGCTCAGTGTAATCACGAATGTCCCGCTAATACTATGGGGAGGTAACTCATCTAGGTGAAAGACTGTCTGGGAAACACTATTAGCTTTCCTAATTTATGCAGCTCGCAAAAATCATGTAAACGACTCCAGGATCCACGAAACAACACAAGTTGTGTAACAAATCCCAAAAGTTATGAGCTGCTCAGAAAGTGAATAGCACTAATGCGAAATACAACAGTTATTCAATATTCTGCAAACGTGCACCCCAATCGGCACAAGGACGAGAAGTCTCTCTCCCTCCACGGTAGGACCACAAGTCTCTCTCCCTCCATGGGAGGATTACAAGTGCCCAAATAACCCTCCTCCTCTAAACAAAACTACTAACTCTGTTAGGAAAGGCTGAAAACAGCTATCGCCTTAGTGACCAGCGAGAATATGGCTTTATTTACGTGGATACAGAGGAATCCTGAGGAAAGTTCCCATTCTTGGTTTACATAAGAGGTTTTAACATGCAAGAAGTTGGTATCGGCCGTTATCCGTCTTCAATTTACAGGTCGAGCGCTTCACGCCTAAGCATAGGCGCCGGCAAGTCTCGTTTGACTGGATAATAAGATCTGGAGGGAAAGTCAGTGAATTTGTGCATCACAGCTGAGATGTGCCTTCGTGGTGTCTTCTTAGATTTGCTCACAGAGAAGTGAATTCGTCTGGCACAGTTATATTCTAGCCCTAGGGACTTGCAGTGACTTAGAGACAGCCGCCTTCAAAAGACGAAATCGCATATGCCGATAAATTGTGGAGCAGCTAACCGTAAGAGCTTCAGCGAACTACAGTGCCCTAGAGGGCCCCACTTCCCTTCTCTAGAACCTCTCTGGCTGATCTCCTGTGATGAAGGCAGACCATGGGATAAACATCTGAATCCACTCGTTTCTTAACTAGACAATTTGAAGTCTTCTTCCTGAAATATCAGGCCTTGCATTCTCCTAAGAAGAAGCCAAGAAATGAGCAAAAAAATAGATATATTTAATCGATACGTGGCATACATGACACAATTTATTTGTTGTAGAAGTAGATAACAACGGAAAAGAAGGCAATGGGTAGTTTCAGTTACATTTACTTTATTTTCTTAATTTCATATAGGTTTCAGGCATAGGTCTTTTTACTTAAGGTAATAATGTCGTGTAATGATAGGAGAAGGACATATTATTTCATTATAAAATACTAAACTCTATTACATAAAGCTAAATTATATGTACGAAATGGGTTCACAGTTGCGAATACCAGCAAGCACCGGCTGTAGATGGGAATGACGACAACGGAAATCTGTGCCGGACCCGGACAGGAACCAGATTTCTGCTTATGTGAGCGGTTTCTTTAACCACTTTGACTACCTGTGAACGAGTCACGACCAGACCCAAACTTCCTTATTTCGTCGTTCCTGTGTCATAACTTGCACTTGTAGGGAGGAGGACATTTTAACTGAATGTCGCTACCTAATATCGGCGGATAAATAGGGTATTGCAGCGCCTTAGTTGTCAAGCAGAACGATACAGTGTTCCTTCGGACTTGCTTGACAACAGGCAGTGACTTGCAATAAAAGTGCCCTCCCCTGCATGGGAATTACATAATGCGTGTACGAGTACAGGATATTGCGGGGGCGCGTGCGTTGAAAATTTCCACTCACCTTGTGGTTAACCTCTTCTCATACCGACGCTTCCTTGAAGTTACTGAAATGCAATTTTTAGCCAGAAAAAGTTATAGATAAAACAGATGTACACCTTCTACCCACAAGTCGCACTTAAAATCCTTGTCCGCAGCTCGTGGTTGTGCGGTAGCGTTCTCGCTTCCCACGCCCGGGTTCCCGGGTTCGATTCCCGGTGGGGTAAGGGATTTTCTCTGCCTTGTGATGACTGGGTGTTGTGTGGTGTCCTTAGGTTAGTTAGGTTTAAGTAGTTCTAAGTTCTAGGGGACTGATGACCATAGATGCTAAGTCCAATAGTGCTCAGAGCCATTGAACCATTAAAATCCTTTTGTCGGTGGAAGTAGTAGTTAAATGAAAGCATTTACGTGAGTAAAATTTCACTTTATTAAAGTAGACCTGCAGACACCACTCACGATCAGGCCTTACTCTAAGCTGTACTGTTTAAAGTCTAAAAAGTCCACAAGCACACATCATTCTTAATCATAGCCGGCTTATGCTAGTTAAGATTGATACTTCTCAGAAAGTTTGCAAACTAATTGTTTCTTCTTGAACAGCTCGCTGAAATGTTTCTATAATCAGCCACATGTAACAAAATGTTCACGCTCGAGAGTGAACAACACGCGACGCGGAGTTTAGTTATTCAGGACGTCATCAAAAGTTCTGAATTTCCACCATGCATTAGGTTGAAATCTTCCACACTTTACGGTACTTCTCAAATGTTTTGCTGCCGATGTCTCACAACATCAATAATTTTAATCGGAGCTGATTTCAGTAGGTCAGGTCACTATGAGATCCAAGCGCCGAATCCGCTCATCTCTCTACACAAAAGACGTATCTAGTTCTCAAAAAACGAATGAATATGCTAATTCTGATTGGCAAAGAAACATCGCAGCCCATTGGAAAGCAACATCGAAACCGCTCAATCCTGCGTATATACACAGAACCAATCAAAATCTGTCACTGAATCAGAGCAGTAAACTACCATAAATAAATTTTGAAAACCCACAGATATAAAATTCTTCCCCTCTTAAGAAAACTACTTACTGATATCATAATCTGACTTCCCCAGTACCATAAACGGACGAAACAGTTTGAAACAAATTGCCCCGTACAAGTGACTAATAGACACGTCATTCTAGAAAATTCCACCCGCGACCAGTTAGTTCAGTGTTAAAAATGAAAACTTTACATAAAACATTATTTCACGTTCACACCTTCATTCATGCTCATAACTAAGCACTTTATAATATTAATTAATAAACAATTAGAAAATAAAACTAGTAGAACTGCAAATAAAAATTACTGTTTTTCGACTGCACTTCAAATAGTGTCCGTCAGTTAGTGATCTCTACCAGAAGGCATTGAAACGATATGCACACTGACAACCGACGCCCCTGTCCAGCGCGTGACTCGCGCTGCACATCTGTTCACTGCTGTTAGGATTTCAATTGACACGATGTAAGGTGCTACGCCTTAGATGGGACGCAGGAACGACGGCAGATGGAAGGTTGGATCTGGTTTCATTGTCGTCATTCTCCCACACAGCGAATGGTTTTTCGCATTTGTAAATGCGAGTATATTTCATGTATTTCATAACGGCTGTAGCTGCCACAGGGCCTATACCTTCGGACATGCATGCGTGTCCGAACGAATACCCCACTGTTTTTAATAACGCAGGCACTGCAATATCTAAATAATATATAGATAAGCGAATAATTACGTTAGTTAAACCGTCTAAAATGTACATTATTCCAACTACACAATTACAGCAAAAGACACAAATTGTTGTGTATCGAATTTTAAAAGTTTTACTAAAGTTCCCTTTTACAACGTTGCATCAAATGGAAAATATATTTGTCAACGGACTTGTTCATGAATCTAAGAGCTATTCTAAGAGGTAAACGTAGTTGTACATTGTAATTGTGGTTGTCAGACTGAATTTATCAGATTCTATTAACGTAACGCCCTCTAGAATGATGCAGGAATCACGGTTTGAAGAGATCGTCGATTTGAACAGATGTCCAGTTTTATTGCTTTTCATGTGACCTCTTCTTATTCTGTCAATAGCAATATCTTTTCTTCTGACTGACATATTGAGAAAGTGAGGGTGGTATGGAACCGCCCAACATCGTTCTAGCATTCTTCATATAATGTTTGTCACTGACTGGCAAATTTTGTTACACTATGCATTCTAAAGTTTAAGTTTGCCTAAGTAATTCCTTAACAGAAGCTGTTCTTTCCTTTCGGGACAGGGGCTGGAATTCTCGTCAACTTACTTGTGGCCAATCTCATGCTACAAGTTCCGATTATTGGTTTACTCTCTTCGTATATATATATTTCTTTCTCGACATGATACTTTTCGTGCTGCTTTTATATGATTCTTGCTGCGCCGTTTTCAAAGTTGTATGTAATGTGTGAGTTTGACTGGAAAGTCCCAAATTCTTTTGCATTTTGTTGTTGTCTACAAATTCCTCGGAGAGTGTGTTGTTGCGTATATGACTGATCATTTATACATATCTGCTGCGAATGCTAAGAGTTAAAGAAGCAGCAGATAGTGTTCTATCCTTTGTTCTCCAGTACTGACACAATGTACGTATGGAGAGCTAGGTGTATCGTTTCGTAGCAGGTACGTTGACCACGACATTGTTTACTTAATGTCACTTAGGATATTTTTATTAAATGATGATGAGGTACATGAAGATGGTCTTTCGATATTAATTTTCAGTTTGCTTACCATTAGGAGTTCATGTTTATTATGTAATGACAAAATAGGGCCTATGACACTTGT
Source organism: Schistocerca serialis cubense (assembly GCF_023864345.2). Lineage (NCBI taxonomy): Eukaryota > Metazoa > Arthropoda > Insecta > Orthoptera > Acrididae > Schistocerca > Schistocerca serialis. Next base: position 644,165,464 of record NC_064638.1, on the reverse strand, counting down.
GATTCCCGCATTCGCAATTACCTGTGGCTTTCTTACATTTTTTGATGAGGTTGTTACTTTTGTTCCTTAGAGGTAGTCTGTCCCAAACATCGTACTTACGTATACTGTTGTGCGTTTATATTTGGCTTCCAATTAGCCTGCACCATTTTTGTTCCTCGATGCTATTTTTCATTCTTTACTTCTGTGACATCCTTATTTTTGTACATTAACGCATATGTTTCGAGTTGGGCCATGTCTGACATTTTGCCCCTTTGTTAAACCTAAAATTGCTGTAGACGGTGTTGTATTTGTCTAATACAATTGTAAAAAGCTCCAAGTTTTTCAAGACAATGGAGCGCAGCAATCAGTTGTCCTTTCCTTTCAGGCTTTATTAAGGCAAATTTAGATTTCGGCCAGTGCCCAGCCATTATCAATGCACTGTTTCATAGTTTCAATACATCTCCTAATGAGTCAGTACCCTGTTGTTCGGGCTTCTGTCAGAGTTTATTCGTGTTACCTTTTGAATTTTTCACCTTTTTTCACATGTAGAACTAACTACCTGTATGGTGATTATGATACAATTTCTGTTGTGTACTTTCGCGTTTATGAATTTCCATACATATTATGATTGTAGTTACGATTACACAGAGTACACATTAATAAAACCAACACAATGTAGGGACGGATTCCTGACTGGAAATAGAAGAAGGAAGGTCCTATGAACATGTGTCCGGAAATGAAAGTTGCTCTGACCACATGCCGTGTCTGCAGCTTACAGACGACGATTATGCAGACGGATGGTCCCAGTTATGGTAAAGGTTGCTTCGTCGGTAAAGAGAACTGATGGCATATATCTGCCGTGTCTGCAGCTTACAGATGACGATTATGCAGACGGATGGTCCCACTTGTGATAAAGATTGCTTCGTCGGTAAAGAGACCTGATGTCATATATCTCATAATTGTGATGGTCTGGTGCAAAACCATCGACAAGGTCTTTACTGTAAAGGGATATTATCTGGCGATAATACTTCACTCGTTGCAGGTGATAGGGATAGTTGCGGTTATCATGCAAGATATATGTAATCGTCCTTTGGCTTGCATCTTGTTGGCGGGCCACTTTCCTCGAACTTGTACTAGAGCCCGTCACAGTATCCCGAAGAACCTGGTCACTCAAATCTGGTGTAAGCACAAAACACCGCCTCCCTGCACGTTCGTCTGTCTCTAAAGACCCATGATGATACAAACGCGCAAAACGACTTGAAATAAATAAAAACAACTACAGCCGTCCTTATGATTTTATTTTATTTTGTCGTTACCAGTTTCAACGCTTCAGAGCGTCATCTTCAGGCTGTTTTTGATGCGATACAGGTTCATATCATCCCCGTGTACAACACATCAGTTGCCAGCGTTACTGGATACGCAGTTGATGGTTGGAGTGCTGACACGTTATCTGCCTATCCAGTAATGCTGGCAACTGACGTATTATGCGTAGGGATCATGTCAACCGGTATCGCATCAAAAATAGCATGAAGATGACGCACTGAAGCGTTGAAACTGATAGCGACAAAAAAAAAGTCATAAGGACGGCTGTAGGTGTTTTTATTTATTTGAAAAGTTGTTATCTCGTTGGTGTCTGTAAGAGTACTTGCTCTGGTATAGATGTGCTGCCTCTCAACCATTTACATCTGCTTGGCCGTACACAAACACCATCTCGGCTTAGTCCCGACATGAATACCAGACTATTCTGCTGCTTACAGAGGGCCACGTCAATAAGATACCCGCAACGCACAAGGAACAGACGGCACGTGGACAGAGGAACTTACATTCGTGACAACGATGCGTTTTTGGACACATGATCGTAGGACATTTTTTCCCCAATTTTCATTTAGGAATCCGTCCTTACAGATTGTCGGTTTCATTAATGTTCACGCTGTACAAAATAATAGTGTAATTGACACATACACTCACAGTGTAATTGTTGTGGTGTATTATTTTTACATTAATTCTGCTATGAGACTTAAGAATTTTAGCTACATAAATTGTTCTTTGGTGAACTAGAACTGAAGATGGCGGAAGTGTTGCGCCGAAACTAGTGCTTTTAAATAAATTTCTTTGATGACGCGGCCAGTTTTTTTTCTTTTATTGAGTTTCGATACCCCCCGAAGGGGGCGGGCCGGCAGCAATTTAGTACACCGCTCTTCAGCCTACAGAATTTGTTTAAAAAAAATGATAATAAATAACAAAAGCAGGCGATAAAATCGGTTACTTAAATGGTAAAAAGGCGGAAAATTGTGAAACTTGAAACATAAAACAAAGGTTTGATGATGCTAATAAAATACAGAGGAAGCAGACAGGTAAAATAATAGACAGACAATTTAAAATTACGGCGACAGTCTGGTTTCTGTTCGCAATACTTTGGAAAGACGCACAACACTGAACACTCACTTGAACACTGCACTAAAAAGTTGGCACAAATATGACACACCACACAGCAGGGGGCAGACGGGGGTAAGGAGAGGAAAAACGAAGTGGAGGGGAGGAGGGGAAGGAGCCGACGGAAGACGAGAACTCGTAAGAAGGGGGGGGGGGGGGGCGGACGCGAAAGAGAATGGGGAAGGCAGAGGAGGGGAATGCAAAAGGACCCGGGGGGGGGGGAGCTATGGTGGTTCGTATTCTTTATTTATATGATCAGCTGCTCTCCCAGGTCCGCGAGAACCATGGACTTTCACAAGTAACAGTTCCACCCGTAATTCCTGATCACATGGACTAACGCTTCGTCTCTCCTGTCGGCATCGACATTAGGAAGCAACGAACAAAAAGAAAGTAACATATTTTAAAAGTAGACAGTTAATCGCTAACTCGTGGTTGCAGGCTTCGGCCGTAAGGCTGCGTACACTCTGGCGCGCAACAGCCGTTCCCCAGCCGGACAGGCGGGCAGGGAGTCCAGCCTACCCCTCCCCAGGCGCAGCGCAGGCTGCAGTCAGTGGCCGCGCTGCGCCTCCGCCTCCACTGGCCCAGCCGCGGTGATATAGTTTTTGCCAGCGGGCGCAGATTTAGTGGCGGCCGACATGCGAGGCGCTTGTAAATTCTTCTGGCGCGCGTGACGCGCTATAAATCGCCGCGGCCCGCCTCCGCTCGCACACACACACACACACACACACACACACACACACACACACTCACACACGTAGGCGGAGCCAGAGGCCGGTGCAGCCTCGTCCCTGCCACTGTTTGAGTGGTGCTGCCGCTACGCTCGCCGATTGTTTCCATTCGGAAAACGTCTGCAAGGCGCACTTCGGGTGCACCGGTGGTTTACTGAGCATATATATATATATTCCCATGCGTCTGACACGTATGGCCTCACGGCGATATACCGGGTGATCAAAAAGTCAGTATACACCCCGGAATAAAGTAGATAGAGAGGTAAAAATTGACACACATGCTTGGAATGACATGGGGTTTTATTAGAACTTTTAAAAAATCAACAAAGCTTACAAAATGTCCGACAGATGGCGCTGGACAGCAAAACGTCAGTGACTGCGCATGAAAATCCTGTATAAAAGGAGCTGTAATGAGAGAGAGTGATTTAGTGAAGCGGAGGGGATTTGCGGTGTGGGCATTTCAAAAGATGGTGGAAGATGACGATTGGTTGAGTAACGTGTCGTGGACCGACGAAGCTCATTTCACGCTCCGACGGTGTGTCAACGCCCACAACTGCAGAATTTGGGCTACCGAAAATCCTGTCGTGGAAACTCTATTGCACGACGAGAAAGTCACAATATGGGTTGGATTTTCCACATCTACCGTTATAGGGCCTTTTTTCTTCGAGAAAATGCGTGATTCTGTTTTTGTAACTGCTACCGTGACGGGTGAGAGGTACGCCGATATGTTACAGAATCGCATCATCCCCAGCGTACGATGTTAATGCTTGATGGCGCTCCACCCCATATTGCTAGACTCGTGAAAGATCTCTTGCGCGCCTCGTTCGGTGATGATGCTCTGCCGCCACTTTCGTCATGCTTGGCCTCCCAGGTCCCCAGACCTCAGTCCGTGCAATTATTGGCTTTCGGGTTAACTGAAGTCGCAAGTGTGTCGTGATCGACCGACATCTCTAGGGATGCTGAAAGACAACATCCGACGCCAATGCCTCACCATAACTCCGGACATGCTTTACAGTGCTGTTCACAACATTATTCCTCGATTACAGCTATTGTTGAGCAATGATGGTGGACATATTCAGCATTTCCTGTAAAGAACATCATCTTTGTTTTGTCTTACTTTGTTATGCTAATTATTGCTATTCTGATCAGATGAAGCGCCATCTGTCGGACATTTTTTGAACTTTTGTATTTTTTTGGTTTTAATAAAATCCCATGTCATTCCAAGCATTTGTGTCAATTTGTACTTCTCTATCTACATTATTCCGTGAATTATTCAGTTTTCAAATTTGTACTGACTTTTTGATCACCCGGTAATTCATAAAATTCCCTCTTGCTTCCGGCAGCGTCAAGGGGTAAAAAACCTCCGTAGCTTCGGCTAAGTATTCCCCGGGCACTGTCAGGGGGGTACTGAACAATGACAGGAAACGGATTCAGGAAAGTGGAACGTACTGGAGGTTTACTGAATGTCAAGAGAAATTTTTAAAAACATTTACTTGACGTCATTAGTCCAAACAAAAACCAAACGTTGTACAGTGTTCTATCGTATTACTCGATTTTCAGCTACAAAAAGATTAATTCTCGTAATACTGTCTATGCAAATAAATGCTATTTTCATCTCATGTAGAACACGAATCAATAAAATTACAACATCATAAAATTAAAGCTTCATATAGCGTTTACTGTCTTATTAGAATTTTACAAATCATGTATAAAATGCATGTTTGACCACCAGCTGCTGTTTTATTTAAAACCCAAATATCGACCGGTTTCAGTCACAGACCATCTTCCCGGATTAGAGTTAAAGCAGTTTAAGCCACAACATCACATCTGTCATTACTTAAATAACGGCCACGTCTCTTATCTAGAGCATGTCATGAACTCCAATATACCACAATGGATTTTTAAAGACAAACATACTAATGACATGCGAAACAAAGTAGTACTCCTGGTCCTTATGTGGAAGAACAGAGACGAATTTCGCGCTTCGTAAATCACAGTCGGTCCGAAACCTAATGGGGATATCTGCTGTCGAATGCAGCCCTATGTCAACCAGTTTCTGTGACCATTTTAATTCGGGTGCCTCACAAAACGACATTGGTCACAGCGACACAATTGGCCAAATAGTTCAGAAACTGGGTACAAGCTGACAGAAGGCGTGTGGTGGTGTGGTCCGACTATTCGTCATTTTGCCTCTTTCCAAATTGTCTAAGGTGCCCATAGAACAGGCAGCCAAATGACATGTATAACCCGCACTGTGAGTAGGGTCTGGTTTATGCAGGGTGCTTTTTGTCCCAAGACTTGGGACCATTCATTCGGGTGACTGTCGACATGAGCTATCATGCGTTTTTCTGTATTCTCGCTGATCAAACATTGCCTGCTCTTCTGCATCTGTATGCTACTGACACTTCCGCCTTCCAGGATGACCACTGTCTTGTTCACAAGATTGCGTGCATACGTTCCTGATTTCACCAACACCTCGAATGGCCACGCAAGTCACCCCATCCTGATCCGGCACAAAACCTCTGGGGCTAGCTGGAACAGTGGGTGAGGCATAGCAATCAAATTATCAGATATCTGAATGGAGCATGGCATCCAAGCATCAACGAATTGATTCAGTTGAATACAGAACACCTGAATAAAATTACGGACTCTCTTCTTGTCAAATTGATGCTGTTAATAAGGCTTGTGCTGTTTTACATCCTCTGTGTGATAACAATGAAATACAGCAGGTAGACATTGTTGAGGGTTTGTGATTACAGACAATCACAACCTCAGCAGTAAAGTCCATATCTTAATGAAGCACTTGACAGCTACATTTGAAATGCGCATGATTACTGCAATATTTAACTTTAAATGAAGTTTATTATGCCTATCTCCACTGATTAACTGTTACAAAATTATTTATTGGGAAACTTAGATATACAGTCGTATTCTCAGAAAACCGAAGTACGGTGAAGCAATTTTATCACGTGTTAATTGCCGAATATCCAACAGGGACCTCTCGGAGAACTTAATATTTTGATGCTTCAAAATATATATTCAGTGTGTAACTTGTTTTTAAGAATATTACTCTTTCTTAAAAACAGTGAAAGTACGTGCACAATACTACGGCCAAAACCAGACATTGCAAGAAGTTGTATAGACGGACAGGAGTTTGATACAGGAGTAAACATATATTCAAGAGTAGCCCAAGGCATATTAAATCTCAAATTGATAATATGATGCAGCTTACAACTATAGTAAACAGTGTGCTGGGACAACTTTAAGGCGTAGCACTTAATAACACAGGTACATCTGTGATATCACCCTTACGACGACTGTACCAAGAGCAAACCATAACTGGGTTGCCATTGTTTCAAGGGCACGTAGCACTGATTGCTTCGCCTCATTGATGCGTGCATGGCCTTTGATTATATGATATTCTCGTAATGTATGCTCCACAGGAGGAGGAATATTTAAACACTTGGCTACTTGTATCGTAGCTGACCCGCCACCGATCTCCTATAGAAACACTGTAAGGTGGACATGTCATTTTGATTTTAGTATATTATCAATGTGCACGTAAGAGAGTGAGCAAACTACGTTACTATTAAACAATCTTTGGACTTGTCGTGGCACAGTCTTTGCCTCTGCGCAGTCTGATACATTCTTCGTTGAAGTGTGATACGTGATGGACGCATTCTGTAGTGCTGTGTTGGCTTGTGATTGTATCTGTTAGATGAAGAAAGATTGATCTTAAAAGAAAGTAAGCATGAATAAGTTTTATAGATTAAAAATTGAAGATATAAATTTTGAATTATGTTATTATTTTTTGAAGAGAATAAGCTTGAGGTAAGACTGCGGCGCTGCGCATCTAGTTTGTTAGAATGATTATTGTCAGCTAGTTAACTTTGTTCATTTGCTCAGAACTGAGAGAAAGACCACCCCACTCCCCTGAGTCATGCATTAACATATTAATTAATTAAGTTGTATGATTTTTATAGAAACTCTCTGTTTATACTGTACCCGTTTCAGTCAGTGTTCACTTCGTTAAACATAATATGTTTCAGACCTAAGTCATTTGTGAAGAACAGGCGTAGTTTTTCTTTGTCTTTTCGAATAAATATTTCATTATAAAATAGTTGTCTTGGAATAACAGTTAACAGAAATAGTAACTCATGCCATCCCACTGTTTATCATTAGGCATTTTCACATTGTACCTTGTGGTATGATACAGTTCAAGTATAGTTTGGAAATTTCATCTAGAAATCGAAATCTAGCTTAGACACTGGCTGCTTGCTGTTTGCTGTTATGCTTTCGGGAAATCTGCAGCAACATTCTCAAGACTGGAGACAAGTGTAAATTTGATTGGGCCAGATAATTGTTTTACTTTAGTTGCGCATTTAATATAAAGACAAGTTGTATTGAGAACAGTCATTTTTCTGTTCAAATTAGTTTAGTGAAATGTTAGCAAACGAGCTTAAGTTGGATATCAGTTTGTGGGGAATAGTTTTGGTAATACGTAAACTTTTAAAGAGTATGAGGTAAAGTCGGGCTAAATTTTCATACAAAAACGATTATAGTGGGGAGGTTACAACCCAAGTCTCAGTTCTTTCGATACATGACACGTCAATTTCATTCACCCATTCATTCCAGCTTTTGTAACAAACCCTTATGTTTTCACTACGTTTTCCTGTTTACCAGAATTTTTGCTAAGTTACTGAAATCATTTATTTATATTAACGTCACGTGAGCAGAGTATGAACCCTGAAGCTTGAAACGTCTTGGTAGGTTAACAATATGCTTTTGCATTTCGCAGAATACTACTCAAGTGACTGATCTATCCAAGCGCGACTCACGGCGCCCACTCCCCTCCCTCCTCACATCATCAGTTCAAACAATAGCTCATCTTCTATACATCCACGTTACGTAGCTTACTTGCCCCCAAAGGCAAAGGACCCAGGTTCTAGCCCCGGTGCGGCACACAGTTGTAGTCTACCAGCAAGCTCAAATCAGCAGACGCACCGCTAAAGAGCGAAAATTCATCCTCGAAACCCAAAATTAATTCCATCAGTGAAGACGATATCAGATTCAAGTCAGAATACCATACACGTCAGAATCTGTCGTTATAGTACTATATCGAAAAGTAAAATGCAATAGGTTGAATATATTGTATATTGCTACGTGTCTGACAGTCACACAGCAAAATTTCCTGCCAACTAACCAGTGGAAACCAGAGAAGCCTAAGAACGCTGGTATAACAGGGAAACAAAAAAGACGCACGTGACACAAAAGTTCCTGCTTCTCAAATACACATATGACAACGTAAACAACCTTTGTGGAGACTTCGTGATACCTGCTTGCGCAATACGCTGTGACAGTGAACCAGTTCTGCTTTATACGACGATAAACCGCCACGATAAATAAAGCTCGCCGCTCTGATGTGACAACAGTGTGTGCAGTCCTGACACCCTCCAGCACCCCACTAACCACTCCCAACTCACAGTACACAAGGCTCTGTCAAACTTTCAGCCTCTCTACAGCAGATAATTTTTTCGGTATTAATTTTTTGAATCTGTTTCTAAAATAAGTAAGAACTGTCTGCGAGTTCGAATAAACTAAATTTAACCAAAAAGCATAATATTTTCTACTCCTACATCTGCCCAGGGAAGGTGAAAAACGAAAACTAATGATCCTGATAATTTTAACCTTGTGCATGTCCTAATACACAGTAAATTATGGATACTGGACGTGCACACTGAAATAAGTGTAAGTTGTGGCACAGTGGTGAAAGGATGTCTAACATTACATGTATAACATTACTTTATTCCAGTGTGTTTATCTAGAAGTTGAAAGTAAGAGTGGTCAAAGAGAGTGGTAATTCACATCAGAGTTCCTCTTCCTTCTTCTTTCCTTTAGACTGCACCAAAAGACAAGTTCATTTTTTATTAGTTTAAGTTGACCTAAGTACCAGTAGTTAAATACACTTCTAAATAAAAATAACAAAATGTGAATGGCTACGTTGTTACATCTTTCTCTGTGATTTTTGTCGGTTCTTAGGCCAACGTCTTAATATTTGAGTGTGGACGTACAGTTAACACTTAAGCCATCACAGAAATCAACAGTGGCAAAACTTACTGCTTCTTGCTACACTTTTTCAAGTTGTGAGTGATACTTTTACACATGAAAATGCCAAAAAAAAACATTTTTACTTACAACAATACAAAATTGCTAAAGATTTTGTAATGCTGTAACTACATTTGACAGTACGTTATCATCTGGCTGATTTTACAGCTTAAAATTGTATATAACGCATTGTCTTAAAATATCTTACACATCTGGTTAGAGCTGAGCAAGTACGTGGGCGTAACGGAATTTTCCTTGAATGCTTATTTATATTTTTCATTCGCTTTTCCATTTTATTTTATTTATCGTATCCAAGACATCACCATTTTACAAAAAAAATTATATTACAATGCAAGACAAGCAGTTATAATACAATAATACATGGTTATAAGGTAAATTAACTACAATAATATAGAAAAGTATGTAACATATAATGATAAGCGCTAAGGATGCGAAACAGAGCGATTTTCATATCCCACGTGAAGCCCAATACACTGCAGCTTGGATAGCCTTGTCATTTGCTTCAAATAGGTCTTGAGTCGAACACGGGTTGTTTAGTTTCCTGCAGACCAGTAGATGTTGTTGGTCTTGCTGTTCTCCACACTCGCAGGGCTCGTCTGCACTGATGTAGCCTCATTTTTACAAGTTTGCTCTGAATCTTGATACGCCTGTTCGTAGTCTATTCAGGGCTTTCCAGGTCGTATATGGGAGTTCAGAGCCAGCTGTGGGTCCTTCCCTGGGGCTATTCCCTGGTCTTCCTGGGTCCACATTGTACCACAGCTCTTCTCGTCGTGCTCTAGGCGATAAAAGAGTTGCTTCAGTTGTTCGTAGGAAACTCTTCCTTGATTGGCAAGGTTGAAGATTGTATCCGATGCCTGGGATCTGTCTCCTGTTTATGTTTCTCGATTTCTGCGGCAGTCCTTCTTCTGATGTCTGGCGGGGCTATGCCCATGAGGTGGTACAGCTGCTTTGTGGGAGTTGGGCGGAGGCATCCTGTCACGATGCGTCCAGTCTCATTCAATGCTATATTTACTTGTTCAGCGTGGATGGAATTTGGCCAAACGGGTGCCGAGTACTCCGCAGTGGAGAAACATAAAGCTAATGCTGACGTGCGGAGAACTGTAGGTTGCGCTCCCCATCTGCTATTTGTTAGCTTGCGCAAGATGTTGTTCCTGGCACTCACTTTCATCTTTGTGGCCAAACAGTGTTCCTTGTAGGTGAGAGCACGGTCAAGTTTAATCCCAAGATATTTTGGTGTGTCGCAGTGAGATAGATATTGTCCCTTCCAGCTTATGTTGAGTTTCCTCCTTGCTTCCTTATTACGTAGGTGAAAAGCACAGACCTGGGTTTTTGCTGGATTTGGCTTGAGGTGGTTATTATCGTAATAGTCACCCAGCTTTTCAATCGCTAAAGTTAATTTACTTTCTACCTCTTCAAAGGTTTTTCCCTGGGTGGCATCGACTGTATCGTCTGCATAGATGAGGGAGCGAGCGTCCATGCTTATCGGTTGGTCATTGCTATAAATATTATACAGCAATGGGGCGAGGACGCTACCTTGAGGTAGGCCGTTTTTCTGGGTTCGCCATCGGCTCCTCTTCGACTGCAGCGTGACAAAGTACCGTCTATTCTGCAACAGGCACTGGATGAATTGCGCCAGTCGGTAGTCTTTTGTGGTGGTATATATTTTTGATATTAACTTCCTGTGGTTTATGGTGTCGTAAGCTGCTGTAAGGTCGATAAAGGCTGCACCTGTAATTTGTTTCCGCTCGTATCCATCTTCTATGTACTGTGTAAGGTTGAGGATTTGTCCACAGCATGACCTTCCTGGGCGGAATCCTGCTTGCTCTTTAATTATATTCTTGTCTACATGTTCTGAGATGCGGTTAAGGATCATTCTTTCTAAGACTTTATAGAGCTGACAAAGCAGGGAGACAGGCCGAAAATTTTTAGGGTCTGTAGGGTTTTTTCGCTTTTCTATAATTAAATACTAGCTATGGTCCCCGAAATATGTAAATTTATACATATTTTTATACTATACATGTATGTTTTTTGTTGTTTTCACAGTGATATTAATATAAAAACGAGGGAACCCGGGAGTTGAAAGGAGGTGAAAAGAGAGAGAGTGAGACCAACAGGTTTGATGGGAGATTTTCCGGACGTCAGATGTAAGAAGATGAGGAATTTTAATGAGCAAGGACAAATATTTAATGAAAAATGGGTATAAAATTGTAGCAAAGAACATGTGAGCAAAATTGATTAACGTTATTCATATTCCGCAAGTTATTTATGAATATAGAGGCTCTGATATACGACATAGAAATCGCGGAATTATGTGGGCTTTTACTGTATTACGGCCAGGACTGATTCATTTATAAATAATGGTTTTGTGAAAGGATAGAACGTCTAATCGATTTATGTGTTTTTAACAAAACATCGTGTCCCTGTCGGCCATTGTAAAAACATTGGATATCGGCGATAACGGGTAAACAGAAAGTGTTATTTCCATCTGGATATTTCTTCGTATACTGCTCCGAGTTTATTTATAGTTCCCAGCAAAACTATTTAACTGAATCCAATGTGTCGCCCGAGAACGTCAATATTAATTTTGAGTTATTTATATTCGCATAAGAGAAAGAAATATGTTTCTCACTACACCAGTGAAAATAAAAGTTTTAAAATCAAACTTTTCTTGTGGCTATGATAAAATGTTAGGAAAGTTAATTAAAGAGTGTGTTTCTGAGTTTAGCAAAATATTAAATTATCTGTGTAACAAGTCATTCAACAGTGGAACATTTCGTGAATGGTTGAAATTTGCTGAAATTCGTTTAAGAAAGGACATAAAGGAATACCGTCAATTTTTCATCCAATTTCACTTTTGAAAGCACTCTAGAATGTTTTAGAAAAGTTAATATACAATCGCCTTTTTAATCAGCTGACAATAAATAGTATATTGCCAAAGTCATAATTCGGATTTTGGAACGGCTTCTATACTGAGAAGGCTATCCACACATACAGAAAGTAGTTAATGCGTTAGAATGTATTTAACTCGTTAGGCAATAAATTATAGGTTATTTGTAAGTTTCGTTACCTCCCAAAAGCATTTCATTGTGTAAATCGCAATGTAATTTTGAAAGTGTTCCCGTTACTTTGCCTTACAGCAAGGACTTTGGATAGCTGAGCACTAACTGTTTACTAATAAAGTGATTGACATTATTTATTCAGCCCTGAGTGCCAAACTGTCTGATGTTTCAAGAATGTTTAACTTATTATCAGCCCTAATTTCGGTCCTTGGTAGAATCTTAAGCAACGGATTTTAATTGTTGAACTTAAGAACGACCGGTCAGGAATGATGATTTGTCAACATATTTAATAGTTTTCTATTACAGGGCTCACGACCACAATGAATACAAAACTTTGGAGCATGTACTGCACTTCAGGTAAAAAATTAAACAACCCGGTAGCAGCATTTCCGTCATTTATTCACTACCATTTAATCTATCAAGTGTTATAATCATTCTCAAAGGGTTAATGCAATGAATCCCGTAAATTTCACAGGTGATAAAAACAGTTAACGACTGACATGGTTTGTAAGAAACGGAGGGAAGACCGCGGCTTTACTAAGAAAGTGAAACAGTTAGGTGGCTTCAAACACCGGAGAACACGATCTCACAAATCAGTTCTACTAAATGAGTTACACCGCACTCTGGCAGGTTGAGAATACAAAGGAAGAAAATGATTACTACTTGGCTAGGCTCAGTTCCCCACCTTAATGTCTGTCAAGACTATCTAGACTGAAATCACTCTATCCTATGCTCCACGTTGCGCATACCTTACCGTGGCTGACACGGGGATAACATAGGCCAGCGTCGGGGTCAGAGAGGCTCTGTCGACCAGTGACCGTCTTCTCGCCAACACTGTGAGAATCGAACACTGTGTCCAGTCCTTAACAAAATAGACCCTACTTCAAGACTGCTACTCACCACCTAGCCTAGATGCAGTGCCTTCTTACTTAGCCCTCGACCAATCCCTGGACACAAGCGAGACGCAACTTCCAATCAGAAAAATTTCCAATAAAATTTAAACTTTCACCCAGGTGTGTAAGAAGAAAGATCCACTTTGATTCGGTACAGTGTGGGACAGAAAGCGCACCTAAAACCACAGTGCCATACTTGCGACAAACATTTTTTTTTTCGTAAGTTACGGAGTAAAGACTGAAAATAAGTTAAATATACTGTCAAAGACAGTAATGACAAACAAACATTGAAATATAAATATGGTGAAAATATTACGCCGTTAAAAGAACCAAAGTGTGTATATGTAATTGAAATAAAATCACTGGCAGTGTAAAATTATTATTATCATTGTTCTATTCGGTTGATGAAGAAGGACACTTTCTTTTGTCTCGTTTAATGGAATTAGGTTTCAATCGCCGCCACTGGTGACGAAATCTGTAAAAACGCTGACTGTCTGCTCTCGTCTGAGAATGTAAGTGTAATTCGGCGGAATATAGATTCTAAAATTTATGTGTTACCTTTCATTTATCCAAAAAGTCATTTTCCGCTTCCCCATACCATAATATCAACTGATTAAAAGATTGGACGTTTGGTTGCAGTACTGCTTAGACAGTGGCGGTTAGGCCTTTGAACTAACAGTAAATATAAATTCATATTACACGGCCATAATAACCATTTTTGTTGTTGTGGTCTTCAGTCCTGAGACTGGTTTGATGCAGCTCTCCATGCTACTCTATCCTGTGCAAGCTTTTTCATCTCCCAGTACCTACTGCAACTTACATCCTTCTGAATCTGCTTAGTGTATTCATCTCTTGGTCTCCCTCTACGATTTTTACCCTCCACGCTCCCCTCCAGTACTAAATTGGTGATCTCTTGATGTCTCAGAACATGTCCTACCAACCGATCCCTTCTTCTGGTCAAGTTGTGCCACAAACTTCTCTTCTCCCCAATCCTATTCAATACTTCCTCATTAGTTATGTGATCTACCCATCTAATCTTCAGCATTCTTCTGTAGCACCACATTTCGAAAGCTTCTATTCTCTTCTTGTCCAAACTATTTATCGTCCATGTTTCACTTCCATACATGGCTACACTCCATACGAATACTTTCAGAAATGACTTCCTGACACTTAAATCAATACTGGATGTTAACAAGTTTCTCTTCTTCAGAAACGCTTTCCTTGCCATTGCCAGTCTACATTTTATATCCTCTCTACTTCGACCATCATCAGTTATTTTGCTCCGCAAATAGCAAAACTCCAGTTTGGATTCCGTAGAAACACAGGAACACGTGAGGCAATACTGACCTTACGACTTATCTTAGAAGAAAGATTAAGGAAAGGCAAACCTACGTTTCTAGCATTTGTAGACTTAGAGAAATCTTTTGACAATGTTGACTGGAATACTCTGTTTCAAATTCGAAGGGTGGCAGGGGTAAAATACACGGAGAGAAAGGCTATTTACAATTTCTACAGAAACCAGATGGCAGTTATAAGAGTCGAGGGGCTTGAAAGGGAAGCAGTGGTTGGGAAGGGACTGAGACAGGGTTGTAGCCTCTCCCCGATATTATTAAATCTGTATACTGAGCAATTAGTAAAAGAAACAAAAGAAAAAAATGGAGTAGGTATTAAAATCCAAGGAGAAGAACAAAAAAAATTGAGGTTTGCCGATGACATTGTAATTGTGTCAGAGACAGCAAAGGACTTGGAAGAGCAGTTGAATGGAATGGACAGTATCCTGAAAGGAGGCTATAAGATGAACATCAACAAAAACAAAACTAGGATAATGGAATCTAGTCGAATGAAGTCGGGTGATGCTGAGGGAATTAGATTAGGAAATGAGAAACTTAAAGTAGTAAAGGAGTTTTGCTATTTGGGGAGCAAAATAACTGATGATGGTCTAAGTAGAGAGGATATAAAATGTAGACTGTCAATGGCAAGGAAAGCATTTCTGAAGAAGAGATATTTGTTAACATCGAGTCTAGATTTAAGAGTCAGGAAGTCGGTTCTGAAAGTATTTGTATGGAGTGTAGCCACGTATGGAAGTGAAACATGGACGATAAATGGTTTGGACAAGAAGAGAATAGAAGCTTTCGAAATGTGGTGCTACAGACGAATGCTGAAGATTAGATGGGTAGATCACATAACTAATGGGGAGGTACTGAATAGCATTGGGGAGAAGAGGAGTTTGTGGCACAACTTGACAAGAAGAAGGGACCAGTTGGTAGGACATGTTCTGAGGCATGAAGGGATAAGAAATTTAGTATTGGAGGGCAGCGTGAAGGGTAAAAATCGTAGAGGGAGACCAAGAGATGAATACACTAAGCAGATGCAGAAGGATGTAGGTTGCAGTAAGTACTGGGAGATGAAGAAGCTTGCACAGGATAGAGTAGCATGGAGAGCTGCATCAAACCAGTCTCAGGACTGAAGACCACAACAACAACAACATCAACAACGTTTCATCTCTGACATCAGCAGATGTCCAATTAGGTTTATTTCCAGATGATACAAACATTGAAATAAATAGCAAATCAACTGTCGTTTAGGAAAGATCGGTTAATGAAACTTTAATGGCCATAAATACAAGTTTCCTAGCCTATTCTTTGTCAAGAATCTGTGAACAGAAACACTTTACAATCTGTTTGGTGCCAGTATATACCTAGAATATGTACGTGTAAACTAAACTGGGGTGGCAAAAGTCGTGTAAAACCTCCTAATATTGTGTCGGACCTATTATTGCCTGCTTTAGTGCACCATCTCGACCTGGCATGGACTCAACAAGTCGTTTGAAGAATCCTGCAGAAATAGTGGTCTATGCGTCCTCTAAAGCCATCCATAATTACGAAAGTGTTGCAGATGCAGAGTTTTGTTCAAATTCTGACCTCTCAATTACGTCGCATAAATGTGAGAAGCGATTCATGTCAGGCGATCTGGATGGCCAAATCGTTCGCTCGAAATTTCCACAATGTCCTTCAAAGCAGTCGCGAACAATTACAGCCTCGTTACATAGCACTTGCTCACTCACAAAAATTCCATCGTTGTTCGGGAATATGAAGTCCATGAATGGCTGGAAATGGTATTCAGGTACATGTACATCCACATCTACATCGATAGTCCGCAATCCACCTCATGCCGCGTTGCATAGTGTACGCCGTACCACTACTGGTCATTTCCCTTCCTTTTCCACTGCCAAATAGAACGAGGGAAATTGAATATACGCCTCCATTTGAATCCTGATTTCTCGTATCTTATATTCGTGATCCCAACGCGCAGTGTATGTTAGAGACCACAGAATTCTTCTGCAGTCAGTTCCAAACGCCATTTCTCTAAATTTTGTCAGTTTTGTTCCCTCCAGCGATTCTCATTTGAGTTCCCGAACCACCCCCGTAACATTTGCGTGTAGGATGAACCTACCAGCAACAAATCTAGTAGAAGGTCTCTAAATTGCTTCAATGTCTTCCTTCATCCGAACTGGTACGGATCCCAAACATTTGAGCAATACTCAAGAATAGGTCGTATTACTGTCCTACATACGGTCTCTTTTACAGAGGAACCTAACTTTCCTAGAATTCTCCCAATAAACCAAAGTCAGCCATTCGCCTTTCGTACCACAGTCCTAACATGCTCGTCCCATTTCATATCGCTTTACAACGTTCCGCCCAGATATTTAAACGACATGACTCTGCCAATCAGGACACTGCGAATGTTGTCTCCGAACATTACGGGTCTGGTTTTCCTACTCATTCACATTAACTTACTTCTCCATTTACAGCGAGCAGTTGTTCGTGACACCAATTAGAAATTTTGTCTATGTCACCTTTTAGCCTCATATAGTCACTGAACGATGACGCCTTACTTCACCACAGCAACATCAGCAAATAAATATAGATTGCTGTCCAACAAGTCCGCCAAATCGTTTACGGTTGGTTGGCTGGTTTTGGGGGAGGCACCAAACAGCGAGGTCATCTGTCCCATCGGATTAGGGAAAGATGGGCAAGGAAATCGGTCGTTCCTTTTCAAAGGAACTATCCTGGCATTGACCTGAAACGATTTAGGGAAATCACGGAGAGCCTAAATTAAGACACCGGTTTGAACCGTCGTGCACCTCAATACGATTCCAGTGTCCTAACCACTGCACCACCTAGCTCGGTAATCATTTATTTATGTAGAGAATCGTAGCGGTAATATCACACTTTCTTGGAGCACGCCTGGAAATACCTTTGTCTCTAATGAACAATCGCCATCGACGACAAGGCACTGGGATCTATAACTTAAGAAGTCATCGAACCACTCACGTATTTGTGAAACTGTTCCATATGCTCGTATTTATTTAACAGCCTGCAATAGGGTGCCTTGTCACACGCTTTCCGGAAATCTAGAAATATGGAATCTGCCTGTTGCCCTTTCCCATAGTTCGCAGTATATAATCTGTGAAAAGGGCGGGCTGAGTTTCGCACGAGCGAAGTTTTCTAAAACATAAGCCCCTCGATCTCAGGAAAATTTATTACATTCCTACTGAGAATATGTTCAAGGATTCTGCATCAAACCGATGTCAGGGACATTACTCTGTTATTTTGCGGGCCCGTTCTTTTGCGTTTCTTGTATGCAGGCGTCAACTTTTTTTTTTTTTTCAGGAGCTTGGGACATTTCGCTGGGCGAGAGACTCGCGATAAATGCAAGCCAGTGCCGGACTCTGTGAAAAACCAAACTGTGTTTCAATCCGGACCTGGTGATTTATTTATTTTCATCTCCTTCAGATGTTTCACTACGCCAGGTGCCCTTATCACTGTGTCGTACATACGTGAGCATATTCGATGATCAGACAACGGTATACTTGTACTATACTCTTGCATGAACGATTTCTAGAACGCGAAATTTACAACTTTGGCTTCCATTTAGCTGTCCTCAACTGCCACATCAGACTGGTCAACAGGTGACTGGATGGAAGACTTAGACCCTCTTAGCGATGTCACATAGGTCCAGAATTTTCTCGGGTTCCCTGCCAGATCATTTGCTAACGTATGACGGTGCTTGTAGTTGTATTATTCACGCGTAGTAGCCGAACATAACTATTTCGACTGAATGCTCTGTTCAATTGGCGCAGAGGACTCAGTCCATTCCACGTAAACACATCGTTGACGACTTGGAGCCTCGGCTTTGTGGTGTCTGCACCTCTCTCGAACGGTATTATTAGCTCTTACCAACGGAAATTTGGATTAATCTAACCAGGCCACCGTTTCGCAGCCGTCTAGGGTGCAACCAGGTCACGAGCCCAAGAGAGATGCCGCAGAAGTTGTCGTGCTGTTAGCAAAGGCACTGGCGTCCGGCGTCTGCTGCCAGAGCCCATTAACGCAAATGTATACATTCCTCATACCTTCCACATTGATTCCTGCGGTCATTTAACGCTGCGTTGTTTGTATCTTATCACCGACAACTCTAAGCAAACGCACTGCATTCTCCGTAGTTTAAGGTAATGCCTGAAATTTGGTATTCTGGACAGACTATTCAAACTGTGGCTCTCGAAATATTGAATTCCTTAACGATTTCCGATGTGGAATGTCATATGCATCCATCTCCGACTACTATTCCGCATTCAAAACCTGTTAATTTCCGTCGAGTGGCCATAATCACGCCGGGCAGCTGAAGCCTGGTAATCAAGGAAGGCAGAATTCGGTTACGATTGTGGACGGGGCCGTAATCAGTTATTATTGGTTTCCTTTAGCTATTACACACATTTATTTTAAAACGATAATTCCTGACTCAGCAATAAATAACGATATCACACGTTATTAATGAAGGAATAAACAACTGTGTAATTAAGTGCTTTCAGTGCGTTACAATTTACCAAATGAGCATAAAATACAGACATAGCAAACAATGTTTTAAAAACAAGCCAATGTGATCCGAATTAGCATTTTAAGGCAAGTAACCACAGTCACGGCTGAAGGCCTTTAACGCCAAGAACGGCAATTGCAAAAAAAAATTTAACAAACATACTGTCAAACAGCACTGCAATAGCAAAGGTTAATTTAAAGGGACAAGCAACTGATCACCAAACAGGTGAGACAAAATGATGGTAAACTTGGTAGCACAATCATTTAAATACGCTGTAATGCCAAGAATGGCAATTATATAAAAAAAATTATAAACATACAATAAAACAGCAAATACAATAATAAAACACAAGGGCCAGTCACAGACGGTGCACCAGGAATCGACCTC
This sequence comes from Schistocerca serialis cubense, assembly GCF_023864345.2. NCBI lineage: Eukaryota > Metazoa > Arthropoda > Insecta > Orthoptera > Acrididae > Schistocerca > Schistocerca serialis. Next base: position 644,145,985 of record NC_064638.1, on the reverse strand, counting down.
TGAGTAGGTCCGGCAAAAAACACTTCCACGAGCGGTGAGATAGGCAGCCAAGAGTTGCATTCACTTCACAAGATGGTAACTCAGAGTTGTGGCAGTCTAACGAATGACTAATGATAATCTTGCTGAGGCTACCAGACGTCCAATAAACCAAACGCAAAGATGTAAAAATACGCCAAAGCCGGAACCGGCGGTCTGGACTCCACCCGCAGAATTCTGTGCTTAGAGTGCCCGGAACGAGAAAGGAATCACTACCACCAGAACAGAAAAATCGCCAACCAACCTACAATCAAGAAAACTTTCAAAACTACACTCCTCACCGGACAGCAGAGGAAAGGTGAGGAAACGTAGACTGCCGTTACATACACTAACCCCCCAGGGCAGGTAACTGGGGCGTTAGATGCCTCGAGACAGGAAAAATACCGTGGTTGAACTTAACAAACAGTAACAAACTAAATGCAATAAATAGTAATTAGAAGTCCAGGGAAGCTAATCGGATCCGCCTTCCCCAAGCACTCCACTCACTGCTCTTCGCCTCGGCAACACTACGAGCAGCTACACGAACACAAGTCACTGGCGAATCGCAAGATCTCACAATGGTGGAGGTTTCTCTACTTAAATCCAAATGCACTCAACTTAAAGCTTGCAGGATCCGGTTTACGACGAGGTCATGCACCACCGTGACCACAGGACTTCGATCCGGCAGTCCATCCGCGCCGCCAGTGGTAATGCTGTCTTCTCGCACTGTGCGGACCTGGCTCCTCCTGAGTCCCCTACCGAACTGCACACTCACACGACCTGGAAGAACAACAACGTCGCCACAAAGATATGGCCACAGTTACTACATATCGACAACCGCCGCTCCTGCCACTAGCGGACAGGCAACGCTTGCGAAACCAAGTGGCGCCAGTCAACACGAGAAGAAGACAAACAACCGCAACCATGCCAACTAGACGATACGGTCTGACCTCCAACAGGGGACGGAAACCTACAAACAGCACCAACGCGAGCCGCATGACCGCTCAAAAGCTTTTCACGTGAATCACCTGAGTACAAATGACAGTTCTGGCTTTGCACTGCCCTTTTATACCTTGTGTACTCGACACTACCATCATCTGTATATGTGCATATCTCTGTCCCATGAGTGGTATCACCTCAGTGTATGATGACGAACAGGTAGAAAAAGTTGACAGTTTTTTAATTTTTTTAAACACTAGGGCGTCATCTTGATGACATATCGTCGAAACTAATTGCAGTACATAAAATATTTTAGCGGCTTTGTGATGAGATACTAAAACAGTGTTTCGTAAAATTTGTGAAATGCAACCTCAAAGTAATTTAGAATATAACAAATGCATTTGCGTTACGCTAATAAAATTTTACAATAGCCGATAAATTGTGTGTGCATTCGTTGCAAGAAGTACTCAGACACTTGTAGGGAGTTGTCCAATGTTCAGCAGCTCTGCCAGCAGCTCATTATTTTTACCTCATCCGTTGTTACAGTGGAAGAGCAGTGATACTGAAGATGTGTATATTCTGTCCATATGTTCCTGTAAACGCGCGTGATGATGATGTTTCGTTTGTGGGGCTCTCAACTGCGTGGTTGTCAGCGTCCGTACAAATTCCAAATTTTCACACAATCCAATCTCTCCATTGTAACGAATGATGATGAAAGGATGAGAACAACACAAACACTCGGTTCCGGGGTGCAGAAAATCCCCAACCCGGCCAGGAGTCGAATCCAGGACCCCGTCATCCAGAGGCAGAAACTAGATCATGAGTTGCGGACGAAAACGTCCGTGATTGAGCTTCAGGCTTGCTAATGTGGTAGACCAACTTTGGATTTGCTTAATATATTGAGGCCAATAGTGTCCGTGTCTTATTGGTGCCGTGATGCTGTATTCTTCTTACAAATCGTGCACGATAATCTCTTATACTCGGGAATCATGTCTGACTCTGATACCTTACAGTAGCCATCTCAAGTGCTCATGTTCCTTCCTTTCCCAGTTTGCCTACCATGTCTCCTAATTCCGCTGTCAACGTTTGTCCGCATCATGATGACATTTTAGTTTTTTGACCTTAACTCTTCTGTTTGGTGGAACGAGAGTGCTGACAGGACAATCACGGTGTACTTTTGTTTGATTCTACAACTATTCATCACAGTACAGCTAGGAGTTTGACATTCATAATGGTCGTCTCTGAATGTAGTATGCACATTTCGAAGACATTTATTCACTATACAACCATGAGAACCATAGTCTCATAAGACTGCTTGACCAATCCAAACATATCTTGCAAGTACTCGGCCAATATGGAAGGTGGTCATGTCATTTTGATTTTTGTACGTTATAGATGTGCACGTCAGGGAGGGAGAGAGAGCAAGTTACGTTACTGTTGTACAATCTTTGATCTCGTCGCGGCACAGACTTTGCCCCTGCGCAGTCTGACACATTCTTAGTTGAGGTGTGGTAGGTTCTGGAAGTATTCATTAGTGCTGTGCGGACTTGTGATGTATCTGTTAGATGAAGAAATACTGAATATAAAGAACAGCAAGCATGAATCAGATGTATGTATTAGAAAGCGAAGAGAATATATATTTTGAATAATTTTATTATTTTTGAACAGAAGAAGTCTGAGGTAAGACGCAGTACTGCGAACCTACTTCGTCAGAACGAATATTCTCAATTAGTTAACATTATACATTTTCTCAGAAGTGAGAGCTTAACTGAGTCATGAATTAACATACTAACTGATTAAGCAGTTTCACTTTTATGGAAAGTCTCTGTTAACACGATACCCTCTTTAAATCATTGTTCACTTTGTTAAAGGTAGTATTGTTCAGACCAATGTTTTGTGTGAAGATCAGGCGAAGTTTTACTCTGTCGTTCTGAACACATAGTTCTTTCTAAAAGCGTTGTCTTGGAATATCACTTCATAGGAATAGTTACTTTCCCCATCTCACTGTTTTTCATTGCGCATTACCACATGCATTTAGAAACAGAATTCTAGCTTGTTAAGGTGCGAGGTAAATGGAAATTTGGTTGGGGTTAAATAATTATTTTACTTCAGTTGCGCATGTAGTACAATGACAAGCCTCATTTGATCGGTTACAGTTCAGTTCAAATTAGTTTCTGTTTAGTATAAGGTTAGCAGACACGTTTAAGTTGTGTAATATAGATTTTATAGAGTGGGAGGCAAATTTGAGTTAAATTTACTACAGAACAAATATAGTGGGGAGATTAAATATCCGACAATCTTCGACCATTCTACCATATCTTGAAAGCTTACTCCCACTAGGTTAAAAATCAATGGTTTTTTTTTTTTTTTTTTTTTTTTTTTTTTTTTTTTTTTTTTTTTTTTTTTTTGTTAACGACCTCAGATGAAATAACGACGCCGGCCGGTGTGGCCAAGCGGTTAAAGGCGCTTCAGTCTGGAACTGCGGGACCGCTACGGTCGCAGGTTCGAATCCTGCCTCGGGCATGGATGTGTGTGATGTCCTTAGGTTAGTTAGGTTTAAGTAGTTCTAAGTTCTAGGGGACTGATGACCTCAGATGTTAAGTCCCATAGTGCTCAGAGCAATTTGAACCATTTTTGAAATAACGACATTTCTAGGTGTGTTAGAATGTGCGTGGGAATAAAGCATGCCTGATTATGGTAAACTGGGAATTTTTATTACGTGGATTTATTCTTCATTGACTTCTAAGTTCTTCGACGTTAATGGCAGCCGCTGCTCATTCGTCCACTATCGTCCTATTATGGTTCTATTGTTAGCAGTAAGACTTTGATTTCATTATTTCGTATCCATTGTGCCACAGTCTTCTGAATGGTTTGATGCGGCCCGCCACGAATTCCTCTCCTGTGCCAGCATGTTCATCTCAGAGTAATATTTGCAACCGACGTTCTCAGTTATTTGTTGGATGTATTCCAGTCTCTTTATTCCTCTACAGTTTTTACCCTCTGCAGCTCCCTCTAACATCATTCTCTAAAGTCTTAAAAGAAGTCCTATCATACTATCCCTTCTCCTTGTCAATATTTTCCACATATTGCTTTCCTCTCCGATTCTGCGCAGAAGCTCCCATTCTTTACTTTATGAGTCCTTCCAATTTTCAGCATTCGCCTGGAGCACGACATCTCAAATGCTTTCATTCTCTTCTGTTCCGGTTTTCCCACAGTCCATGCTTCACTATCATGCAATGCTATGCTCCAAACGTACATTTTCAGAAATTTTTTCTTCAAATTAATGCCTGTGTTTCGTACTTAGAAGACGTCTCTTCACCAGGATGAACTTTCCGCCAGTGTTAGTCTGCTTTTGATGTCCTCCTTGCTCTGTCTGTCATGGGTTATTTTGCAGCCTAGGTAAAAGAATTCCTTCATCCACCTCGGGCCCATCAACTTTGATGTTGAGTTTCTCGCTGTTCTCATTTCTGCTACTCCTCATTACCGTCGTCTTTCTTCGATTTACTGTACCCATAAGACTCTTCTTTCCATTCAGCAAATCATGTAATTCCTCTTCACTTTCATACAGGATAGAAACGTCATCAACGAATCGTATCATTGATATTCTTTCACTATGAAATTTAATTCCACTCCTGAGCCTTTCTTTTATTTCTATCATTGCTACTTCAATGTCTAGAATTGAACGTGTAGGGGCGAAAGACGACATTCCTTACACCCTTTTTAATCCGAGCATTTCGTTCTTGGTCCACCACTCTTACTGTTCCTTGTATATTACCCGTCTTTCTCTCTAGCTTACCCCAATTTTCCTTAGAATTTCGAACAACTTGAACCACTTGATATTATCGAACGCTTTCTCCAGGTCGTCAGCGTCAATGAACGCGTTTTGATTTTTCTTTAGCCTTGCTTTGGTTATAAACCGCAACGTCGAATTGGGTATGGTGCCTTTGCCTGTCCAAAAGCCAAACTGAACGTTATCTATCACATCCTCAATTTTCTTTTCAATTCTTCTGTATGTTGTTCTTCTCAGCAAACTGGATACAAGCTGACTGTGCGATAATTATCACTCTTGTCAACTATTGCAGTCTTCGGAATTATGTGGATGATATTTTCCCGAAAGTCAGATAGTATATAGCCAGACTCATGCATTATCCACACAACGTGAATTGTAGTTTTGTTGTCACTTCCCCCAGTGGTTTTAGAAATTCTAATGGACTGTTATCCATTATTTCTGCCTTATTCGATCTTCAGTCTTCCTAAGCTCTTTTAAATTCTGATTCTAATACTGGACTCCATATCTCTACCATGTCGGCTACTGTTTCTTCATGGTGGCCTTCAGTGTACTCTCGCCACCTATCCGCTCCCTCCTCTGCACTTAACAGGTGAATTTGCGTTACACTTTTAATGTTACTACCCTTGCTTTTAATCACATCTAACGTTGTTTTGACCTTCCTGTCCGCTGAGTCAGTCCTTCCGACCATCATTTCTTTTTTTATTTCTGTATATTTTTCCTGCAGCCCTATCGCCTTAGCTTCCTTGCGCTTCCTATTTATTTAATTTCCAAGAGACTTGTATTTCTGTATGCCTTAATTTCCCGTAGCATTTTTGTACTTCTTCCTTTCATCGATCAACTGAAGTATTTCTTCTATTACCAATGGTTTCTTCGCCATTACCTTCTATGACGAAAGCTTCTGTACATGTGATGAGGGCTCTTCAGCGAATTTAGTCCTTTTACGGAATTTCTAGTTGCAGATCAATAGCACCTGTATCCATGGCCTATTATTCGCCTGATATATCCTAAATTTCAATAGTCTCATGCAGATCTTAATACTTCTGAGACGTAGCTTAAGTAAGATTGATGTCGATGCTCTCTGATTCAACAAGGAATACCTGGAGAAGGAACCTGTGACTCCAGCATCGAGAAAGTTCTCAAGTTAATTTCTTAGTAAATCGCTGGTTTTGGACAATTTTACTCATTCGAATAAAACATTGGGCTCAAAATAAAAGCTTTAGCAGATGCAAGTTTTAGGCTGTTGGTCTCAAAATGGTCTATCGCCGCATGACTATTCTATTTTTTTTTATATGTCAGGTCCATGTTTTAACTTATTTTGGCATTCCGGGATTGGGACTGACAGTGACTAACACTTTGTAGTAGACAGAGATGTGTTAACTGTTCTCTTTTATGTTTCAGTTTTTTGTGTAGTTTTTCCTTTTTCTTTAACATAGCTATTTCTCTTGTTACACTTGGTAAGAAGAAGAAATGATGGCACAAGCAGTATATTGTTTTGATATACTCGTCCACTGTCTTTATGTGACAAGACAACTATCGTACACACTGTGTACAAAGGGGTATATGTCTTGAGGCTATCACCACTTGCAGATACCCACATTATGTTCATCCAGTACGTGAGAAGTGAGAATGAGAGTGCTTAACGACTTGCAACAAACTTTGCACATAATCTCAAACCTTTGCGAAGATTTTTATCGCTGACACCCGGAAAAAATAATACAAGGATAGTAGTTTAGCTGTTACTAAATTTTCGCTGTTCATGCAGAAAAAACAGACGCTACAGGCATAATTTTTTTTCGCTTACATGCTTAACTTCAACTATCTAACATGTTAACTCATTTGTAATCAGAAGTCTGTTTTACTCCTGGGATTTTGGTTTTTTTTTTATAGAATCAGGAGTTTATTATAGTAGACTGGTTTTAACAAGACGGTGTCACATATTGATTTGTAAAATTAGTAAAAATAATAGGTTGCCTGAGTAGTATAAGAGCATAATCGCCCAACGTCTATCTTCTCATATTATTATCCAGAGGTTCTTCTTGGCTGCTGTTGTTAAAAGAGGAAGACAGAGAACTGTGTGTTGGCTTTATCATTTTTAGTATGCGTGTATGCCATGTAATAAAATGTTGACCCATTATTGTTGTTATTATTATTATCCGAATTTTCCCAACTCAGGACCACATGAAGCAACTGATTTACGACACCATATTCTATTTCTTCTTTCGGCTTCCCAATGTTCTTCCTTCTTGCTCTCTGTTGTTCTCTTCATTCTTCTGTCCATGTCCCTCTCCCATGACTTTTTGCACATTTACCCTGCGTTTATATCTGTTTTCGATGATATTGTCCGTTTTATTTCTCCCAGGTATTTAAGTTCTTAAACTTGCTTTTTTCATGTGTTGATGTCACAAATCGTTCTTGGTTTATATAAGCCACTGAATTTGGGTTTTAGAATTTTTGCCTCAGAAACTGAATTTTATATTAGTCTCTTAACTTCCACTCTTTTGAAGTGTCCATAAAACGTAGTCCTCTGCTTTCATGCTGTACCGATTATATTCGCAACTTTCTTGACTTCTATAAACCACTGAATTTGGGATTTGAGCTCATGTGTAAGTAACAGAATTTTATGTCAGCCTCTTACGTTTCACCCTTTTCAAGTGCCCATAAAATGTAATCCTCGGCGTTCATATTGTACCAGTTGTACTGACAACTTTTTCATACACCTCCACGGTGCTTCTCCATTTAAATATCGCATTCATACTTCTGATCCATTTTTTTTTTTCGAATTACTCTTGTTTCTTTAATATCCAAATCGTTTAAATGTTAGGCTGTGTTTTTTAATTCCTTAGTTATGTATTAATAGATAAGGACTTTTTATTGTACCTGTTCTTGCTAAGCTGATTGCCATTTCCATTTCTCTGGCTTGACTTGTGTTAGCTTCATTTCCAGAGCATTTTGCTGGATTACTTCTCCCATATATTTTAATTCTGAAACTTTCTTTTTTCATACTTCGATTCCATACATTTTACATTTTATCTGGATTTTTTTTTTATTGCTGCTGTACCCTAGGAGAAAGGTAGGGAACTGTGCAGGGAATTGTCTTACGTTTCGTTGTAACATAGGATGTTAATACAAAATATTCACAAATATGTTATCGTAATTATCAATGTACATAATTGTAAAGACGATACTATCAGTTAGTTATACACTAAGAAAATTAGAGGTACGTGTATGTAGTAGGTTCGGAAATCTTGACCGCTTGATCTTAAGCATGACTGGATAACTTCCCGTGCTTGATGTTTCATAAATTCCCACATCTGCATATGGATTTTGCTTATTATATGGTTAGGTATTTATGCTCGGAATTTGTTCTCTGTCATTTTCACTGTCTGTCGTCGCCTAAATTTATTGCGCTGCTGTCTATATAGTATTAGTAAATACATTCTTTTACTTCCTTTGCTTCGTTAGTTGTTATTCATTTATTTTCTTCCTTATTCGGCCTATGATTGCGTAGAGGAAATCCTTGCAGTTTCCTTCATTGTTGATATTTCATGCTGGAAACTTCGTGAAATAACAATGTACATAAAGAGAGCTCCTGCTCTGTGGGTGAATACAGAACTGCGCCAGATAATTAATAAAGGATACTATGCATACACAGGATTCAAGCGAAATCCAACACCTGAGTTGTATGAAGTACACAGAAAACTACGGAACAAAGCAAAGCAAAACGTCCGCAACCGATTTAAACGGAATCGATCCAGCAAACAAAAACAGTGTATAAATTTCGGTACATAGGACGTTCAGGGTATCACAACTAATAAAAATGAAGAAGTCAAAGAAATTCAGCGGAACAACGTAGAAGCAATAGCAGTAACTAAAACAAAAAAGGAAGGTAAAGGAGTAGAGGAAATAGATGATTATGTTCTATAGAGTATTGGGAAAGAACGTTATGTCTGTTCCGGTACATAAAAAGCGGAAACGCTGCATTAAGAAATAGGACTGTGTAAACAAATGTCTGAGGCGTGTGTATATAAAGCTAAAAGGATAGGACGTAGTGATCATTGCAGCATATACATCCACAAATAATGCTACTGAATTTCATGATAATTTATTTAGTAATTCGATAAACTTCCTAGATGATGTTATTGGCTATGGAAAGGAGATGTATCTTCTAGGACATTTTATTGGACAAGTGGGTAAGCAGGATGCTAGCAAGGTGATAGGAAAATCTGGGGAGGATATTGTAAACGATAATGGAGGGAGGCTGGTAGAAATTTGTAGACAGTACGGTCTTAAGATATGGAATGGCTTTTCTGAAGACAAAGATATCGTTAAGTATACGTGGATGCTGCCTAGAAGGAATTTACATTCAATAACTATAGGGAAAGAAAGAAATCGAACTGAGATGGAGGACTGCAAAGTCTGCAGGAGAGAATAATGTGGAACTGCCTGTTAGAATTATATTAATACCTTCAGCTGATAACGGGCGTTGATACATATCAACGGGGACAGGTGAAAATGTGTGCTCCGACCGGGGCTCGAACCCGGGATGTCCTGCTTTCATGGCAAACGCTCTATCCATCTGAACCACCGAGGACACAGAGGATAGCGTGACTACAGGGACTATCTCGCACACGCATCCCGCGAGACCCACATTCTCACCTTGTATGTACACACACTACATTCGTAGTGTCCCACCGCAACACATACAAGGTGAGAATGTGGATCTCGCGGAAGGCGTGCGCGAGATAGTCCATGCAGTGGCGCTGTCCTCTGTGCCCTCGGTGGCTCAGATGGATAGAGCGTCTGCCATGTAAACAGGAAATCCCGTGTTCGAGTCCCCGTCGGATCACACACTTTCACCTGCCCCCGTTGATATATATCAGCGCCCGTTAGCAGCTGAAGGTATTAATATAATTCTAATTTCGTTCTAGACGGTTGCAGCCCATAAATGGTGTCTGTTCTTTCGGACATGTCCGAAAGAACAGACACCATTTCCATACAAGTATATTATCTACTTCGGTGTGCACCTTCAAAAAATTACTAGGTGCCAAACAATTGTACTGAAAACGGAGTTAAACTGAACCACCCCCAACATAAATTAAGTTTACAGCAGGATCCATCAGTTGCCTTATTATACAAACTTAAACTGAGTGGGTAGCTATATCAGACTGATGATACATCAGATGTAGTAGCTTATAAGACAATTTTGAGAACTATTCATAGAGAGGCCTGTGGAAGTCTCAATGTAGTTGAGGATATGTCTGGCTAGGTGACTGGTGGAATGATGATATTAAAGCAAAGGTGAAGGAGAAAAAAGAGAGGTATAACATATGGCTCACGAGCAACAGGACTGATGATACATGTAGATATGTAAGACTGAAGGAGAAGGTGAAGAAAGCAGTAATTAGGGCAAATAATGCTATGTAGGAAATTAAATATGAGGAAATTAACTGAATAGCGAATTTAGAGTCTTGAGAGGCATGAAACAAATGATAGAAATAGTATAAACTTACAACCTGTATGATTAGATAAATGAAAGACATACTATGAATAACTATTTAAAGAAGATCGATCCGCATTTCCTGATATGTGCTCCTTTTCCGGCAAGGAACATGACACAGAAATCCAGGAGATAAAAATAGTGGAGCTGCATGAGACAGTTAAACAGTTGAAAAACCTCTCGCAGAGCAATTTTATCTTTGTCTTAGCTTAAAGGAAATCGCTCTTGTGTTCAAAGAAGGGTTCATCACAAACATATTTAAAAAGGGAAGCAAGGACGAGTGCGCAACTTATAGTGGCACAGCTCTCAGTTTGTAACGAGACTATATGTTAAGATACTTAAAACTAGAAATGTAGAGTTGAGAAGGAAATCGAGGAAGAAAGAAGAACGTAGTGGCTTCCGAGCATGCAGGCCTTGTATCGAAATATATGCCGCTTTGGACAGGCGACCGTAAATGGAATGGCACAAAACTTGGAGACACACATGATATTATAGACTTCCACAAGGCCTATGAAATGTAACACTTTCTAGGACTTGGGAAGCAATGAATAATCAAAACATTCATGAATGTTATGTACAAGATGTTGGAAATTTATATTCAGATAATACCTGTTGTATTCAAGTTGGGAAGAAACACAGAAACTTGAGATAAACCAAGGACTGAGAAAAGGGTGGTACTTAGCGCCTACTTTCTTTAAAATATTTTTGAACGAAGCACTGAAACATTGGAAAAGGAACAGCGAAAATATGGAAGTTAAAAAGAGTGATGACACTCTGTTCTTCCTAAATTTCCTCGACGATCACGTAATTTTCGGCGAGGAGAAAGAGTATGTGTATTGCAAGTTAAGAAAGCTCGAAAAAGAATAGGAGCGGTAAGGTATGAAAATAAACTTCACAAAGACTGGATGCTTGGGTGTCGGAGGTATAGGAAGGTATAGGAAGGGACAATGTTATGGGTGACGCAACTACAGTAAAGTGTAGCCGATCGTATAAATATTTAGGAACAATCATTTCTGATGAAGGTAGAAGCAACGAGGAAATAAAGCACAGAACAGGAAAGAACAAGGTATCAATTACGCAGCCACACTCCATTATTTGGAATAAAAATACATCAAAAATCTGAGAAGGAGGATATACAGAACTATAGTTCAGAGCGTAGCTATGTATGCTGCTAAACTGTGGTAAGTCTCCTGGGTCAATGAGAAGAGGTTAGAGACAATGGAAATGGAGTTTTGAAGACGAAGTTGGGGATTAACAACAACATACAAACTACGAAATGAAGTGCTACTAGAACAGATGTCAATTATTTACCGTGGATATTGTAGACATAAATGAAAACAAACTGCTAATATTGTATGGACATCTTAAAATAGTGCCAGTGAAATTACGGCCTTCTAAATTATGGCACTGGAGGCCTCCACGACATAAGAAAATAGAAGACCCTGGCTATAGTGGAACTATGGAGTGAAGCGTGCGATTCAGGACAGAGGATGAGGACTGGCAGGATAGGAGATGGAAACTTGGACGCGAGAAATTGCGCATGATGCAGAAAACTCGCAGGAAGAAGAAGAGAACTGATGTTTATATCTCTTGGTACACGTGGTAGAACAAGCAGATATAGGAGAAGCCTTCTATGGGCATTACGCTCAACTTTATTCAGCAGTGCTCCCTGATATAGCGACGGTAGACACCGTTTCAACACATGTCCACGGTACAGTTCCACCAGACATGGTACCGACTTTACTGGGAGAAGTGACAGAAGAGGAAGTGCTCGACGCCATTGGTAAAGGTGCTCCCCATAAATCACCAGGAATCGATGGGTTACCATTAGAGTTCTATCGAGCCTTTAGACAACTGTCGCTACCGTGTTTGATTGAAATTTGCCAGGAATTGATGTCCCCGGGTATAACATTGCCTACACCATTCTCGGAAGGTCTGATTGTCCCCATCCATAAGCCGAAGGGACGGAATCATGTCCGCGATTATCGTCCCTTAACGTTATTGAACAGCGACTTCAAGATCTTTTCGAGGCTGCTATCAGAACGTATTCGCGGCACACTATTGCACGTCTTGTCCGGCGATCAGACGTCCTTGGGGGGACCCAACAACATCAGAACTGCGTTATGTCGTTACAGAGATCTCATCTCCCTTGCACGGGTGAGACGTTTGCCGGCAGCCTCGCGTCTATCGACTTTAGCCAGGCTTTTGACCGTGTGGGCCACACTTTCCTCACGGCCGTTCTACGGCGCATGGAATACCCCGACCCCTTTATCACAGTGTTGACACGCCTACTACATGGTGCAACTTCTCGAGTTCTTGTTAATGGAAGACTGACGGCACCCATGCCGATCCGCCGATCAGTACGACAGGGATGTCCATTATCAACATTGTTATTTGCATTGGCCTTAGAACCTTTGTTGTGTGGTCTCCGAGACTGGCTCACTGGGATCCAGTTCGGCGGCTCCATCTATCGTTGCACCGCATATGCGAATGATTTGATGATCGTCATACGTGGAGCTGACGACATGGCCGCTGCTTTGGACTGGATTGCAACCTACGGTACAGCTTCTGGTAGCCAAATCAACGTTGACAAGTCCGTCGCCTTGAGCATCGGGATTGGGCTACAGGAGGAACACATTGCTCCCTTACGCTTCAGTGATACTGTACGCTGCTTGGGCTTAGATTTCATGAACGACATGCGACGCGCGACGACGCTCAATTATCGACGCCTTCTTAACCAAATTAGGGCCGGAATTGCAAATCAGCGCTTGCGATCCCTCAACATCGTTCAGCGGGCGTATTATGCCAATGTATACCTTGCGTCTCGCATACCGCATGTCGCCCAAACGCTACCCATTCCTTGGCTCGTAGCATTATGGCAGCGCTGGGATACTTCGTCACCGCTCGTATGTTACTGAAGATCAGATACGTATCTCTTACCCTCCCCAAGGAAAAAGGTGGTCTCGGCCTAGTTAACGTCCATGATAGGGCCATTGCCCTCTATGTTAGCTCACATTTATGTCTGCTGCGCCGTTGTCCTACAAGCCTCACGAGTCTGCTTCTGACGGCGCTACGACCTGCTTCAGTAAGAGCGCCGGTGCCACTACAGGACATCCCAGCGCCCCTCTTTTCTATAGGACGTTTCTATTTAGAACAAAGTTACTGCAGTGTCGCGCTCACGACACCACAAATGGCCACAACTCGACGCCTATATCATGACATGCTGCAACGCCGCCCCCTAAATGTGGTCGAACTAAAATATCCTGACGTACGGTGGCGCGTGATGTGGAAGACGGTACACGATGCCATGCTTGATTCCGATGTTATTTCTCAATGGTACGTAGTCGTTAATGGGAAGCTGGCGACGCAAGAACGTCTCTACAATATCCACATGGCAGAATCCCCCAATTGTATGGGTTGTAATGCAGTAGATTCTGACGAGCACTGCCTCGGCTGTGGAGAGGCGGAACCGGTTTGGCACCTAGTGCGGCAGATGCTGGCTTATCTGTTGCGAGTTAGGCCGGAGCATATATCTGCACGCACGTTATTGTTTCCGGATGAGACATTTTACCCCGAGACTCGAACCAACTGTCACCTGGATACGTGGACATGCAATCCATTACCTCTGTCGTGACGGACACAAGAATTTCCTTGACTTCTGGCTCTATTTGCAAGAAAGACATCATGCTATTTCCGGGCATACCAGATATCGACAGTGCTTCGCAAACTACCTATGGAGTGCCTTTCACAGCCCGCCGTGCAGCTGGAATGTTCCAGGCAGTGGCAGATGAGGTCAGAACGAACTGCAAACGAGCATATATTTAACAATCTTTATCAGTGGGCGCAGTCCCTGGGAAGCCTCACTACGACGTGGTAGCTTTCTTTTCATGTTATTTATGTTTCATATCTTCGATGTCGTCTTCATTTTAGTTTTCCAGACTTGATTAACTATGACTGTTCGCAAATTGATATCTATATAAATAAAAAAAGATTAAAAAAAAGTGGGCAGAAGACCTGCGGTCGAATCCACATAAATATACAAGAACAAAATAAGAACTAAATTAACAACAAATAAAATATAATAAAGTTTTATACCCTTTCCTTTCTCCTTTTATTTTACTTTTTATACAAAGTTCAGAGGCATATTTAATTTTTTTTCGTTGGCGGAACCTGAAGTGGTGGCGAACGGCCGTCCTAGTTAGCTTTAGGATGAAAGTGGTGGTGGCACTAGCTTTGTTTTTGTAACTATAAAAAAATGGAGTAGCGTCTTTGATTCATAATCAAAACATCTTCGGACCCGGGTTCGATCCCCGAGACTGCCTTAATTTTGATAAATAATCAGCATTGGTGGCCGAAGACTTCCGGCATAAGAAGTCAGCCTCATTCTGCCAACGTCCTTGTCAAAGAGGGCGGAGGAGCGGATAGAGGTTCAGGGCACTCTCTTGTCCTAGGGGTGGGAAATTGCCCCTAAAGGCGGAAGAATCAGCAATGATCAACGACATGAGGATGCAGAAAGCAATGGAAACCACTGCATTAAAGACACGTAACGTGTATCCACAGGACATGTGGCCTGTAATTGAAGAAGTGTCATGATGATCTCTCCACTGGCAAAACATTCGGGAATAGTCCCCCATTCGGATCTCCGGGAGGTGACTGCCAAGGGGGACGCTACCACGAGAAAAAGATTGAATAATCAACGAAAGGATAACGTTCTACGAGTCGGGGCGTGGAATGTCAGAAGCTTGAACGTGGTAGGGAAACTAGAAAATCTGAAAAGGGAAATGCAAAGGCTCAATCTAGATATAGTAGGGGACAGTGAAGTGAAATGGAAGGAAGACAAGGATTTCTGGTCAGATGAGTATCGGGTAATATCAACAGCAGCAGAAAATGGTATAACAGGTGTAGGATTCGTTATGAATAGGAAGGTAGGGCAGAGGGTGTGTTACTGTGAACAGTTCAGTGACCGGGTTGTTCTAATCAGAATCGGCAGCAGACCAACACCGACAACGATATTTCAGGTATACATGCCGACGTCGCAAGCTGAAGATGAACAGATAGAGAAAGTGTATGAGGATAATGAAAGGGTAATGCAGCATGTAAAGCGGGACGAAAATCTAATAGTCATGGGCGACTGGAATGCAGTTGTAGGGGAAGGAGTAGAAGAAAAGGTTACAGGAGAATATGGGCTTGGGACAAGTAATGAAAGAGGAGAAAGACTAATTGAGTTCTGTAACAAGTTTCAGCTAGTAATAGCGAATACCCTGTTCAAGAATCATAAGAGGAGGAGGTATACTTGGAAAAGGCCGGGTGATGCGGGAAGATTTCAATTAGATTACATCATGGTCAGACAGAGATTCCGAAATCAGATACTGGATTGTAAGGCGTACCGAGGAGCAGATATAGACTCAGATCACAATGTAGTAGTGATGAAGAGTAGGCTGAAGTTAAAGACATTAGTCAGGAAGAATCAATACGCAAAGAAGTGGGATACGGAAGTACTAAGGAATGACGAGATACGTTTGAAGTTCTCTAACGCTATAGATACAGCAATAAGGAATAGCGCAGTAGGCAGTACAGTTGAAGAGGAATACATCTCTAAAAAGGGCCATCACAGAAGTTGGGAAGGAAAACATAGGTACAAAGAAGGTAGCTGCGAAGAAACCATGGGTAACAGAAGAAATACTTCAGTTGATTAATGAAAGGAGGAAGTACAAACATGTTCCGGGAAAATCAGGAATACAGAAATACAAGTCGCTGAGGAATGAAATAAATAGGAAGTGCAGCGAAGCTAAGACGAAATGGCTGCAGGAAAAATGTGATGACATCGAAATAGATATGATTGTCGGAAGGATAGACACAGCATACAGGAAAGTCAAAACAAACTTTGGTGACATTAAAAACAACGGTGGAGACATTAAGAGTGCAACGGGAATTCCACTGTTAAATGCAGAGGAGAGAGCACATAGGTGGAAAGAATACATTGAAAGCCTCTATGAGGGTGAAGATTTGTCTGATGTGATAGAAGAAGAAACAGGAGTCGATTTATAAGAGATAGGGTATCCGGTATTAGAATCGGAATTTAAAAGAGCTTTGGAGGACTTACGGTCAATAAGGCAGAAGGGATAGATAACATTCCATCAGAATTTCTAAAATCATTGGGGAAAGTGGCAACAAAACGACTATTCACGTTGGTGTGTGGAATATATGAGTCTGGCGATACACCATCTGACTTTCGGAAAAGCATCATCCATACGATTCCGAAGACGGCAAGAGCTGACAAGTGCGAGAATTATCGCACAATCAGCTTAACAGCTCATGCATCGAAGCTGCTTACAAGAATAATATACAGAAGAATGGAAAAGAAAATTGAGAATGCGCTAGGTGACGATCAGTTTGGCTTTAGGAAAAGTAAAGGGACGAGAGAGGCAATTCTGACGTTACGGCTAATATTGGAAGCAAGGCTAAAGAAAAATCAAGACACATTCATAGGATTTGTCGACCTGAAAAAGCGTTCGACAATATAAAATGGTGCAACCTGTTCGAGATTCTAAAAAAAAGTAGGGGTAAGCTATAGCGAGAGACGGGTCATATACAATATGTACAACAACCAAGAGGGAATAATAAGAGTGGTCGATCAAGAACGAAGTGCTCGTATTAAGAAGGGTGTAAGACAAGCCTGTAGCCTTTCGCCCCTACTCTTCAATCTGTACATCGAGGAAGCAATGATGGAAATAAAATAAAGGTTCAGGAGTGGAATTAAAATACAAGGTGAAAGGATATCAATGATACGATTTGCTGATGACATTGCTATCCTGAGTGAAAGTGAAGAAGAATTAAATGATCAAATGAGTACACAGTATGGTTTGAGAGTAAATCGGAGAAGGTAATGGGAAGTAGTAGAAAAGAGAACATCGAGAAACTTAACATCAGGATTGATGGTCACGAAGGCAATGAAGTTTAGGAATTCTGCTACCTAGGCAGTAAAATAACCAATGACGGACGGAGCAAGGAGGACATCAAAAGCAGACTCGCTATGGCAAAAAAGGCATTTCTGGCCAAGAGAAGTCTACTAATATCAAATACCGGCCTTAATTTGAGGAAGAAATTTCTGAGGATGTACGTCTGGAGTGCAGCATTGTATGGTAGTGAAACATGGACTGTGGGAAAACCGGAACAGAAGAGAATCGAAGCATTTGACATGTGGTGCTATAGACGAATGTTGAAAATTAGGTGGACTGATAAGGTAAGGAATGTGGAGGTTCTACGCAGAATCGGAGAGGAAAGGAATATGTGGAAAACACTGATAAGGAGAAGGGACAGGATGATAGGACATCTGCTAAGACATGAGGGAATGACTTCCATGGTACTAGAGGGAGCTGTAGAGGGCAAAAACTGTAGAGGAAGACAGAGATTGGAATACGTCAAGCAAATAATTGAGGACGTAGGTTGCAAGTGCTACTCTGAGATGAGGAGGTTAGCACAGGAAAGGAATTCGTGGCGGGCCGCATCAAACCAGTCAGTAGACTGATGACCAAAAAAAAAGATAAGGAACAGCAAAGTGCCTATAACATATAATGCGAGAAATCACTTCTGTTTTACTCGATGATTTTCCGTCAGTAACTACGAACTGCGACCTCTCTGACAGCAAATCACAAATCCAGTTACATAACTGAGACGATATTTAATAAGCAAGCAATTTCACTACAAGCAGTTTGTGTGGTACAGTGTCAAAAACCTTCCGGAAATCCAGAATTACGGACTCGATCTGAAATCTCTTGTCAATGGCACTCAACACTTCATGCGAGTAAAGAGGTAGTTGTGTTCCACAATAACGATGTTTTCTAATCGTATGTTGACTGTGTGTCATAGACCATTTTCTTCGCGGTAATTGATAAAGTTCGAACACAATATATGTTCCAGAACCCTGCTGCAATACGACGTTAACAATATGGACCTGTTATTAAGTGGATTACTCCTACTACATTTCCTAAATACTGGGGTGAGCGGTGCAACTTTACAGACTTTGATTACGGGTCTTTCGTCGAGCGAACGGTTGTATATGATTGTTAAGCATGGAGCTACTACATCAGCACACTCTGAAAGGAACCTAACTGGCATACAGTCTGGACCAGAAGACTTGATTTTATTAAGTGCTATCAGCTGCTTCACTAATCTGAGAATATTTACTGCTACGTTACCCATGTTGGCAGTTGTTCATGATTCGAATTCTGGAATATTTACTTCGTCTTCTTTTGCGAAGGCGTTTCGGAAGGTTGTGTTTAGTAACTCTGCTTCGGCAGCATTGTCTTCGTCAGTGTCTCCATTACTATCGCGCAAAGAAGGCATTGATTTTTCTTGCTGCTAACAGTCTTCAAATACGACCAGAATCTCACTGGATTTTCTGCCAGGTTTCGAGACAATGTTTCGTTGTGGAAACTGCTATAAGCATCTAACATTGAAGTCCGCGCTAAATTTCGAGCTTCTGTAAAAAATCTCCAATCTTGGGGATTCTGCGTCTGTTTAAATTTGGCATGTTTGATTCGTTGTTTCCGCAACAGAGTCCTGATCCGTTTTACGTACCAAGGACGATCAGCCCACTCGACCACAGGTGATGGGTCAACCTGAGTGCGAGCAGTAACTGGGTTGGCCACCGGTGAGGACCGATCGGAGGATTCGGATGTGCTGGACGTCCGTTGGATCACTACAGCCAGCCCACAACAGTGGTGCCCATCCACTGCAGCCTCAAGCTGTGTAACCGAAGCCACCACAGCCTGAAGCTGAGAGCGAAGTGTCACCAACTCGGCTCGCATCCGCACACAAAAGTCGCAGTACCTGACCATGCTAAAGACCGTGGAAAACTGAACTATGCAGATAAACAGACTATCGGCACGTGCTGCGCAACTCTACTGTAGACCCTGTGTGTAATAAATTAGATTAATACGCAGAGATTCAAAAACGTAACTATCGAAGCGCTCAGGTGAAACTAAATAATTCGCCCCTCATTAGGAACTTTTAATATGTCACAAAATCGGTTTACTTTCCGACGCAAACGAAAACGCGAGAGCTGTGGCTGTTAATTATTAAATTAACACGCAGAAACTCAAGAAATCAAACTAGTCAGGCACACAGATGATATTATAAAATTCGCTCCTGGTTAGGAATTCGTAAAAGTCACAATATCGGTTACTTTCCTGTTGCTGCTTGTTTCTCGGCCGACTACTGCCACCTGACTGACTGACTGACTAACGCCAACAAGCGGTCAGTAGCTTTCATAACAAACAAACAAACAAACGACTGTCGACTAGCGCTACGGAAATCTACTGTAGATCCGGACGAAAACGCAGGAATTGTGTCTTATAAATTAGATTAATACACGGAGATGTGGTACTACAGTTGACTGTTGATATTACGAGTAGATGGACTGATAAGGTAAGAAATGAGGAGCTTCTCCACATAATCGATGAGGAAATTAATGTATGGAAAACACTGACAAGGGACAGGATGACAGGACATTTAATAAGACAGCAGGGAAAAACTCTCACGTCTCAGAAGTGTTGGAATGCATCTAGGAAATAACTGAGGAGGTAACTTGGAAGGACTGCTCTGAGGCGAAAACGTTGGCACAGAAGAGGAATTCGTGGCGGACCGCAAAAATCAGTCAGAAGACTGATGACTATATATATATATATATATATATATATATATATATATATATATATATATATATATATATATTACCTCTGTTTCTCTTTCACGTAAGCCATTGCAGCACGTCTTCCAGTCCCACCGACACTAGTGGAACTGGTATATGTGGTAAGGGCAGTCACAAATTTTCTAGATCACACCGTAAGATGGCGTGGATTGTGGACTGAATCGGTAGTGTATGGGCTTCGTTATAGATTTGCATCGTTATAGAAGGTGCGACAGGGTGCTTGAGCTGTCATAGATCTTCAAGGAATGTGTTTTTTTTTTTTTTTTTTTTTTTTTTTTTTTTTTTTTTTTTTTTTTTTTTTTTTGCGAGGGCTGCAGTTCTTGTCAGTGCTAGCCGGCTGCAGTTCTTGTCAGTGCTAGCCGGCTTTTGATATCCTCCTTGCTCCGTCCGTCATGGGTGATTTTTCAGCCTCGGTAACAGAATTCCTTAACTTCATCTACACTCCTGGAAATGGAAAAAAGAACACATTGACACCGGTGTGTCAGACCCACCATACTTGCTCCGGACACTGCGAGAGGGCTGTACAAGCAATGATCACACGCACGGCACAGCGGACACACCAGGAACCGCGGTGTTGGCCGTCGAATGGCGCTAGCTGCGCAGCATTTGTGCACCGCCGCCGTCAGTGTCAGCCAGTTTGCCGTGGCATACGGAGCTCCATCGCAGTCTTTAACACTGGTAGCATGCCGCGACAGCGTGGACGTGAACCGTATATGCAGGTGACGGACTTTGAGCGAGGGCGTATAGTGGGCATGCGGGAGGCCGGGTGGACGTACCGCCGAATTGCTCAACACGTGGGGCGTGAGGTCTCCACAGTACATCGATGTTGTCGCCAGTGGTCGGCGGTGCACGTGCCCGTCGACCTGGGACCGGACCGCAGCGACGCACGGATGCACGCCAAGACCGTAGGATCCTACGCAGTGCCGTAGGGGGCCGCACCGACACTTCCCAGCAAATTAGGGACACTGTTGCTCCTGGGGTATCGGCGAGGACCATTCGCAACCGTCTCCATGAAGCTGGGCTACGGTCCCGCACACCATTAGGCCGTCTTCCGCTCACGCCCCAACATCGTGCAGCCCGCCTCCAGTAGTGTCGCGACAGGCGTGAATGGAGGGACGAATGGAGACGTGTCGTCTTCAGCGATGAGAATCGCTTCTGCCTTGGTGCCAATGATGGTCGTATGCATGTTTGGCGCCGTGCAGGTGAGCGCCACAATCAGGACTGCATACGACCGAGGCACACAGGGCCAACACCCGGCATCATGGTGTGGGGAGCGATCTCCTACACTGGCCGTACACCACTGGTGATCGTCGAGGGGACACTGAATAGTGCACGGTACATCCAAACCGTCATCGAACCCATCGTTTTACCATTCCTAGACCGGCAAGGGAACTTGCTGTTCCAACAGGACAATGCACGTCCGCATGCATCCCGTGCCACCCAACGTGCTCTAGAAGGTGTAAGTCAACTACCCTGGCCAGCAAGATCTCCGGATCTGTCCCCCATTGAGCATGTTTGGGACTGGATGAAGCGTCGTCTCACACGGTCTGCACGTCCAGCACGAACGCTGGTCCAACTGAGGCGCCAGGTGGAAATGGCATGGCAAGCCGTTCCACAGGACTACATCCAGCATCTCTACGAAGAATAGCAGCCTGCATTGCTGCGAAAGGTGAATATACACTGTACTAGTGCCGACACTGTGCATGCTCTGTTGCCTGTGTCTATGTGCCTTTGGTTCTGTCAGTGTGATCATGTGATGTATCTAACCCCAGGAATGTGTCAATAAAGTTTCCCCTTCCTGGGACAATGAATTCACGGTGTTCTTACTTCAATTTCCAGGAGTGTACTTCGTGACCATAATCCATTTCTGCTACTTCTCTTTACTTTCGTCTTTCTTCGATTTACTTTCAAATCATATTCTTTACTCATTAGACTGTTCATTCCATTCAGCAAATCATGTAATTATTCTTCACTTTTACTCAGAAGAGCTATGTCATCAGCGAATCGTATCATTGACATTCTATCACCATGAGTTTTAAATCCACTCCTGAACCATTCCTTTATTTCCATCAGTCCTTCTTCGATATACAGACTAACAGCAGATGCGAAAGACTACGTCCCTGTCTTACATCTTCTTTTAATTCGAGCACTTGGTTCTTCGCCGTCCGCTCTTATTATTTCCTCTTCGCTCTTCTACATATTGTATACTACCAGCCTCTACCTATAGCTTACCCTTATTTTCTTCAGAATTTCGAACATCTTGCACCAATTAACATTGTCGAAAGGTTTTTCCCGCTTGAGAAATTCTATGAAGGTTTCTCGATTTTTCTTTAGTCTTGCCTCCATTATCAACGGCAACGTTGTAATTGCTTCTCTCGTGCCATTACCTTTCCTAAAGCCAAAACTGATCGCCATCCAACACGCTCAAAATTTTCTTTTTCATTCTTCTGTATATTGTTCTTGTAAGCAATTTGGTTGCGTAAGCTGTTAAGCTGATTGTGTGATAATTCTCGCACTTGTCAGCCCTTACAGTCTTCGGGATTATGTGGATCATTTTTTTTCGAAAGTCAGATGGTATGTGGCCAGACTCATACATTCCACACACCACCGTGAATAGTCGTTTTGTTGCCACTTCCCCCAAGGAATTTTCAAATTGCGATGGAATGTTATCTATTCAATCTACATAATTAGATCTTACGTAGTCGATAGATCTCTTACATTCTGATTCATATACTGGATCATCTATCTCACCTAAATCGACTCCTTTCACCTGTTCTATAAAATCAGACAAATCTTCTCCCTCATATTGGCTTTCAGTGTACTCTATCCATCTATACGCTCTCTCCTCTGCATTGAACAATGAGATTCCCGTTGCACTCTTAATGTTAGAACCCTGGGTTTTAATTACACCGAAGGTTGTTTTTGACTTCCCTATATGTTCAGTCAGTCCTTCCGACAATCATTTCCTTTTCTATTTCTTCACATTTTTCATGCAGCCTTTTCGTCTTAGCTTCCCTGCACTTCCTGTTTCTTTCATTCCACACTGACTTATACTTCTGTATTCCTGAATTTCCCTGAACATGTTTGTACTTCCTTCCTTGATCGATCAACTACAGCATTTCTTCTGCTACCCATGTTTTTTTCGCAGATACCTTCTTTGTACCTAAGTTTTCTTCCCAACTTCTGTGAATCCCCTTTTTAGAGATGTTCATTCCTCTTCACCTTTACTGCCTACTGTGCTATTCCTTATTGCTGTATCTATTGCATTAGAGAACATTAAACATATATCGTCAATCGTTACTACTGTCGTATCCCAATTCTTTGCGTGTTGATTCTTAAGTCTCGTAAACTTCAGCCTACGCTTCATCACTACTACATTGTGTTCTGAATCTATATCCGCTCCTGGTACGCCTTGCAGTCCAGTATGTGGTCTCGGAATCTCTGCCCGACAATGATGTAATCTAACTGAAATCTTTCCCTATTATCCGGCCTTTGCCAGGATACCTCCTCCTCCTCCTCCTGCTGTTACTAGCTTCTTTCTCCTCACTCATTCCTTATCCCAAGCCCGTATTCTCCTGTACCCTTTTCTTCTGCTCCTTCCCCTACATCTGCATTCCAGTCCCCCATGACTATTGGATTATCACCTACTACAGCTGCATTTCAGTCCCGTATGACTACTAGATTTCCATATCCATTTACGTACTGTATTACCCTTTCAATATCCTCATTTAGTTTATCTAGCTCTTCATCTTCAGCTTGTGACGTCGGCAGATATTCCTGAACTGTCTATTAATACAAGAACCACACTATCACTGAGCTGTTCGCAGTAACAAACTCTCTGCCCAACCTTACTGTTTATAACGAATTACATTCCTGTTATATAATTTTCTGCTGCTGTTAGTATTATACTACACTCATGTGACCAGAAATCTTTGTCTTCTTGTCATTTCACTTCAATGGCCCCAACTGTATCTAGACTGACCTTTTTCATTTCCCTTTTTAGATTTTGTAGCTTTCCTACCTTGTTCAGACTTCTGACACTTCACGCCCCGACTCGTACAGTGTTACCCCTTCGATGGTTATTCAAACTTTTTATCATGGTGACCTCTCCTGTGGCATTTCCCTCCCATTGATCCGAATGGGGGACTACTGCGGAATGTTTCACCAAGGTAGAGAACATCAGGACGTTTTTTTTTCAATTACAGGTCACATGTCCTGTGGATACTCGTTATTTGTCTTTAATGCAGTGGCTTTCATTGCCTTCTGCATCCTCAAGCCACTGGTCACTGCTGATTCTTCCGGCTTTGGTGGAGTTTCCCACCCCAAGGACAAGATAGTGCCCTGAAACTCTGTCCGCTATTCCTCCCTCTTTGATAACACGGTTGGCAGAATGAGGGTGACTTCTTTTGCCGGATGTCTTCGGCGGCTAATGCCATTAATCAATATTTAAGTGGTGACGGGTTTCGAACCTGGGGCCGAAATACGTGTTTGTTTGATAATGAAAGACGCTACCCCTAGACCACCGGAGCAAAGAGTAGTGTGCGCTCGAGTAAAGTCCTAGATATAAACAGTTTCTTTCTCTCTCTCTCTCTCTCTCTCTTTCTCTCTCTCTCTCTCTCTCTCTCTCTCTCATTTCATTTGTCCACTAGTCTACCGACTGATTAGGAGCGGCTCTACCTCACGACTTTCTCTCCTGCCCCAGCCTCTTGATCTTAGATTACTACTTACAATCATTCTTTCCTACTGTTTGTTGAGTGTATTCCTATACCCAACGTCTGTCTTTCACTACAGTTTGTGCCCTCTCTGGCTCTTTCTAATAGCATTAGAGCTATATCCAGAAGTTTTAACACATGTCCTAGCACTGGAAACAGGCGATTCCCGGCCCCGCCAAGAGAAATCAACTAATGTCAAACGTGGGCCTTAACTTTAGGAATAAATTTCAGAGAATATACTTTTGAAGCACAGTATTGTAGTGAAACAAGGACTGTGGGGAAACTGGAACAGAAATTGAAGTATTTGAGATGTGGTGCTACAGACGAATGTTGAAAAATAGGTGGACTGATAAGATGAGGAACGAGGAGGTTCTGCGCAGAATCGGAGAGGAGAGGAATATGTGGAAAACACTGACAAGGAGAAGGGAAAGGATGATAGGACTTCTGTTAAGAGATCAAGGAATGACTTCCATGATTATAGTTCGAGCTGTAGAGGGAAAAACCTGTAGAGAAAGATTGATATTGGGATATTGGGATACATCCAGCAAATAATTGAGGATGGAGGTGGAGCTTCCAATTGCTACTCCGATCTGAGGAGGTAGGCACAGGTGAGGATTTGGTGGCGGGCCACATCAAACCAGTCGGAAGACTAACCCTTTCACCATGCCATATAATCCGACAAATCACAGTGGTGGGCTCTTCCATACTGTATCTGAATGCCACTGCTACATTGACCAACTCCCATCTTTTCACCAGCTTGCCATCTGTATTACAGTTTCACTTTCTTGCCCGTTTCATACACGTTTTTAGCTGTTATTTGTCATCTTGCCCAGAAAATGAATCTCGGCAGTCATTTTCCGTTACATTAAGGTAGCCCAGTTCAGTCCACAAAATCTTTTTCACGTTAATGGACTTATTTGCACTCGTTATATGTTGTTGTTGTGGTCTTCAGTCCTGAGACTGGTTTGATGCAGCTCTCCATGCTACTCTATCCTGTGCAAGCTTTTTCATCTCCCAGTACCTACTGCAACCTACATCCTTCTGAATCTGCTTAGTGTATTCATCTCTTGGTCTCCCTCTACGATTTTTACCCTCCACGCTGCCCTCCAATACTAAATTGGTGATCCCTTGATGCCTCAGAACATGTCCTACCAACCGATCCCTTCTTCTGGTCAAGTTGTGCCACAAACTTCTCTTCTCCCCAATCCTATTCAATACTTCCTCATTAGTTATGTGATCTACCCATCTAATCTTCAGCATTCTTCTGTAGCACCACATTTCGAAAGCTTCTATTCTCTTCTTGTCCAAACTATTTATCGTCCATGTTTCACTTCCATACATGGCTACACTCCATACGAATACTTTCAGAAATGACTTCCTGACACTTAAATCAATACTGGATGTTAACAAATTTCTCTTCTTCAGAAACGCTTTCCTTGCCATTGCCAGCCTACATTTTATATCCTCTCTACTTCGACCATCATCAGTTATTTTGCTCCCCAAATAGCAAAACTCCTTTACTACTTTAAGTGCCTCATTTCCTAATCTAATTCCCTCAGCATCACCCGACTTAATTAGACTACATTCCATTATCCTTGTTTTGCTTTTGTTGATGTTCATCTTATATCCTCCTTTCAAGACACTGTCCATTCCATTCAACTGCTCTTCCAAGTCCTTTGCTGTCTCTGACAGAATTACAATGTCATCGGCGAACCTCAAAGTTTTTATTTCTTCTCCATGAATTTTAATACCTACTCCGAATTTTTCTTTTGTTTCCTTTACTGCTTGCTCAATATACAGATTGAACAACATCGGGGAGAGGCTACAACCCTGTCTTACTCCCTTCCCAACCACTGCTTCCCTTTCATGTCCCTCGACTCTTATAACTGCCATCTGGTTTCTGTACAAATTGTAAATAGCCTTTCGCTCCCTGTATTTTACCCTTGCCACCTTTAGAATTTGAAAGAGAGTATTCCAGTCGACATTGTCAAAAGCTTTCTCTAAGTCTACAAATGCTAGAAACGTAGGTTTGCCTTTCCTTAATCTTTCTTCTAAGATAAGTCGTAAGGTCAGTATTGCCTCACGTGTTCCAGTGTTTCTACGGAATCCAAACTGATCTTCCCCGAGGTTGGCTTCTACTAGTTTTTCCATTCGTCTGTAAAGAATTCGTGTTAGTATTTTGCAGCTGTGACTTATTAAGCTGATAGTTCGGTAATTTTCACATCTGTCAACACCTGCTTTCTTTGGGATTGGAATTATTATATTCTTCTTGAAGTCTGAGGGTATTTCGCCTGTTTCATACATCTTGCTCACCAGATGGTAGAGTTTTGTCAGGACTGGCTCTCCCACGGCCGTCAGTAGTTCCAATGGAATATTGTCTACTCCGGGGGCCTTGTTTCGACTCAGGTCTTTCAGTGCTCTGTCAAACTCTTCACGCAGTATCATATCTCCCATTTCATCTTCAACTACATCCTCTTCCATTTCCATAATATTGTCCTCAAGTACATCGCCCTTGTATAGACCCTCTATATACTCCTTCCACCTTTCTGCTTTCCCTTCTTTGCTTAGAACTGGGTTTCCATCTGAGCTCTTGATATTCATACAAGTCGTTCTCTTATCTCCAAAGGTCTCTTTAATTTTCCTGTAGGCGGTATCTATCTTACCCCTAGTGAGATATGCCTCTACATCCTTACATTTGTCCTCTAGCCATCCCTGCTTAGCCATTTTGCACTTCCTGTCGATCTCATTTTTGAGACGTTTGTATTCCTTTTTGCCTGTTTCACTTACTGCATTTTTATATTTTCTCCTTTCATCAATTAAATTCAATATTTCTTCTGTTACCCAAGGATTTCTACTAGCCCTCGTCTTTTTACCTACTTGATCCTCTGCTGCCTTCACTACTTCATCCCTCAAAGCTACCCATTCTTCTTCTACTGTATTTATTTCCCCCATTCCTGTCAATTGCTCCCTTATGCTCTCCCTGAATCTCTGTACAACCTCTGGTTCTTTTAGTTTATCCAGGTCCCATCTCCTTAAATTCCCACCTTTTTGCAGTTTCTTCAGTTTTAATCTACAGGTCATAACCAATAGATTGTGGTCAGAGTCCACATCTGCCCCTGGAAATGTCTTACAATTTAAAACCTGGTTCCTAAATCTCTGTCTTACCATTATATAATCTATCTGATACCTTTTAGTATCTCCAGGGTTCTTCCATGTATACAACCTTCTTTCATGATTCTTAAACCAAGTGTTAGCTATGATTATGTTGTGCTCTGTGCAAAATTCTACCAGGCGGCTTCCTCTTTCATTTCTGTCCCCCAATCCATATTCACCTACTATGTTTCCTTCTCTCCCTTTTCCTACACTCGAATTCCAGTCACCCATGACTATTAAATTTTCGTCTCCCTTCACAATCTGAATAATTTCTTTTATTACATCATACATTTCTTCAATTTCTTCATCATCTGCAGAGCTAGTTGGCATATAAACTTGTACTACTGTAGTAGGTGTGGGCTTCGTATCTATCTTGGCCACAATAATGCGTTCACTATGCTGTTTGTAGTAGCTTACCCGCATTCCTATTTTCCAATTCATTATTAAACCTACTCCTGCATTACCCTTATTTGATTTTGTGTTTATAACCCTGTAGTCACCTGACCAGAAGTCTTGTTCCTCCTGCCACCGAACTTCACTAATTCCCACTATATCTAACTTCAACCTATCCATTTCCCTTTTTAAATTTTCTAACCTACCTGCCCGATTAAGGGATCTGACATTCCACGCTCCGATCCGTAGAACGCCAGTTTTCTTTCTCCTGATAACGACATCCTCTTGAGTAGTCCCCGCCCGGAGATCCGAATGGGGGACTATTTTACCTCCGGAATATTTTACCCAAGAGGACGCCATCATCATGTAATCATACAGTAAAGCTGCATGCCCTCGGGAAAAATTACGGCTGTAGTTTCCCCTTGCTTTCAGCCGTTCGCAGTACCAGCGCAGCAAGGCCGTTTTGGTTATTGTTACAAGGCCAGATCAGTCAATCATCCAGACTGTTGCCCTTGCAACTACTGAAAACGCTGCTGCCCCTCTTCAGGAACCACACGTTTGTCTGGCCTCTCAACAGATACCCCTCCGTTGTGGTTGCACCTACGGTACGGCTATCTGTATCGCTGAGGCACGCAAGCCTCCCCACCAACGGCAAGGTCCATGGTTCAGGGGGGGGGGGGTTATATATGTACTTTAAATCTCTTGGGAGCCCTTATAGATATAATACGTATTGAAGTTTATATTTCCTAGACCTATTAACGGAGCCTTTACTGAAACAATTATGTTTCTCTTTGTTTCGATATCTTCACCATTCCATACCTGGCACCAGGAGGTTTGGGAAGGTAAGGTACGTCCTAACCATGTAGTGGTCACATCTGTTAATTTTTTTAATTACTTCACGATGCCTGCCACTGTTATTTTCTTAATTTTCTTTTCGTTCTGTTGTGCAGTTTCACCATTAGACCACAGAACATTAAATGTCTTCCACGCTGTTTCCAGTTTAGCGGAAGGCTTATTGAAGTTCTTGATAATTGTTTATGGTCGAAATTGCACAGTAGTGCGAAAAAAAATTAAATTAACAATGTAGGCATCATGGAATCATTCTAAAATTTCATAGAGTCTTTCCACCCAGGATAAAAGAAAATTCTCTATAAATCGTGAAGAAACCTAATTAAGTCTGCAAAATACTTATTCACCTTGTCGTCTACTTCAGGTTTGAAACTAGGCAGCAATTAATGTTTTTCTGTTTCAGCTGCATCTGAAACATAACTTAAACCATTATAGTTACAGGCAGTACCAACCTCAGTTAACTTAGTTTCGTTTAGTAACCTCGTACACCTAAAAAGAATGTCCTTCTGAATCTGTTGGCAATGCAGAAACACTGATGTCTTCATATTGGCTAACTAAACGTTACCACAGTCAATCGAACATAAAATAAATTATCTAATGTGAAAAAGATCCTGGCTCAGTTAGAGCCAAAAATTTGAAGTTGGAAGCGTCATGATTAGGCTGTCCTGGGTCACAGTCTCGATGACTTACCCCCTTCTTTTAACCTTCCGCCATAGTCTACCGGTATATTTGTAGTACAGCAATGCATTCAACATCCACATCTCTTATGGAGCTATCAGCAGAAGAAACTCATCATTGCTCACCGAATGCAGACAATAAGTTAGCGAATTACATTTTCCCTTCTTACTCTTCGTACTTGCACTCTGCGAAGCTAAGCTTGCGTGATGCCCTGGGTATTTCGCAATCGTAGAGCCGAACATCTTTGTTAGCAACTGAGTACATTCTTTCTCAACACGACACGAGGTGCTGCGTGGGCCAAGCCTGGACCGAATGTGATCGTTGAAGCGTTACTGTGCTACCCACGAAACTCTACCGGCCGGCCAATTCAGTGTGCCTTTAGGGATAGAGGTCGTCTCCAACCCACGTCTGGAGTAACCTTCATTCTAGGAACTGGATGCTCGTAACGGAACTGGCTCGGAATCTGCCGAAGAGTTAATAGCAATTTAGTTTACGGCCGGTACTAAAGTGGCACAACCGGAAGACGGTGGCACAACCGACAGTTAAGGCTGAGCTCGAAGCTCGTAAAGACAGCACGCCTTCAGATGTTAATGGAATACCGGTTCCAGTATCGAAACGATTTCGTGCCGTAATGCGAGCATTTGCTTATCGCGAAGTTACTGCAGTAAACAAGTTCTTCACGTATGACAACAAGTAGGGCCGGAATACACCGAGGCCGTTGGGTGGCGCATATACACTTTAAGACGTTGGTTTTTTCTCCATAGAATGCTTTGTTCAGCGTACAGGTCCATACACCATTCATGAACACGGCGAAGAGGAAGTGTGGTGATGAGTTAACATTCTCTTTGGCTGAAAGCAAGTCAAATTTTTGGTATGATAATCATCAACAAACGTTTTTCTTCTCATTATTGTTACTATTCCGACTATTTCCGACATCTCTGTCGTTTTGTTAAGACGGAATGTTCCTAAAAAAGGGGCATTTTGCCGACGTAAGATTTTGTCATGTGCATGCTGAAATTTAAGTTTACTCATAAGCTACGAGAAATCTCCAGAGGCTTGGTGAGAGAAAGATTATGTCGTAAGATCTAACTTGAGGGGGGGGGGGGTAGAATGATAGGACATTTGTTAAAACTTCTGGATATAGCTCTCTTCGATCTACTGTACTGATAAGACTACTCACTTCTTTCAGCAAATCATGTAATTCTTCTTCACTTTCACTCAGAATAGCAATGTCATCAACGAATCATATCACTGATATCCTTTTACCTTGAATTTTACTTCCACTCCTGAACCTTTCTTTTATTTCCTTCATTGCTTCTTCGATGTACAGATTGAACATTAGGGGCGAAAGACTACGTCCCTGGAGGTATGAAGTAAAAAAACGCCTTCAGTCACAACTTTTCCTATTTTATTAAGTACACGATGCATTTCGGACCCTGTGGATCCATCATCAGGTGTAATTCGTCTTAATACGTGCTTTATTTTTTCTCTTCAATCAGGTGAAATGAATATTCCTATCACGAAAAGGTCTGATGTTATGTTACGAATTTTGTAAACCAAACGCGAAAAATATGTGCTAAACAGTGAAAAAGATGAACAGTATAAACTTAGCAAATAATGCAAGAAAAGCTTTTTTTAACGTTTTAGGACCAGCATACATTCTTTTCTCTACCGTCTTCGTACATATCACTTCATTAAAGAGGCATATTCGCATACATATGTTTGTAAAAACTTCCGAGATGGTTTTGTAATGGTGTGGTCAAAGATGAATTTATTCGTATGCTAAAGATGTAATTATTAAGCAATTGACATATGGAGGAAACAACTGACATATGTAGGAAATAACTTTAGAATGGGTCTTTAAAATTACTGAAATAGCTGTGGCTTTCGAAATCAGTTTGATCATTTAACATAGATTCTGATTTTTGATTTTGTGGAAGTATATCACGAGTTGTTCTAACAGACTTAGTGTGGGCGACCGCTGCTGGCTCGCTGCCCGTCCGTGTCGAATACTGGCAACCCTGCATTGCTAGCTGTCAGAGCTCTTCTCTTGACGTACGAAGAATAGCTAGCTAGCCCCACAGTCACTTAGTGTCTAGGACGGTCCATCTGATGGCTGATGGAACTCCTAGACTGTCAGTCTTGTCAGGATGACAGAAGACTGGTGGCGACCTCTTGGCGTTGGCCGGCAGCATGACGGTTGACGAGCCGATGATAGCCAGTATTTATTTGCTCCAGAACGGGTTTGTTGTGGTGTCACGACTGCAGAAATCTCGTACGCCGGCTGCGAGTGAGTCCCTGGTTACGGTAACCGTCCAGGCATTGATCGGCAGAAGGTTGTCGATGATCGGTGAGCATCGTGGCCCAATCGT
This sequence comes from Schistocerca serialis cubense, assembly GCF_023864345.2. NCBI lineage: Eukaryota > Metazoa > Arthropoda > Insecta > Orthoptera > Acrididae > Schistocerca > Schistocerca serialis. Next base: position 644,113,875 of record NC_064638.1, on the reverse strand, counting down.
ACGCCAATGTTTTGCCATAAGCAGCCAACTTTATGGCATCGATCCTATCTGCTGAGGCTTGTGGGATTGTGAACCAGAACTGATCTCATTAATTTAATTCGTAACTATAGACGAATTTAATTTGTGACGCTGAGAACCATAAGGACCTAAAGAACATCGTCCTCGGTTTTCAGATTGACCTTATGGTGAATCAGTTTTATCTAAATCTGTAGCTCCACTCTGTATGTATGACCATTCATGGAAAGCTGTCTCGCCAAGTTCTCGCGTATTCAGTTCCATAAGGCACCAAAGCATGAAGCATAATTTGTTTTCTCTGCGTTGCTCGGTTGTTATCTTGGGTTTGGCAACATAATTTAGTGTCCACGTGATGTAGGCAGTAGTAATACTTTGTGTCGGAAGCGTATCTGCAGTATTATGTGAAACTCAGGCTCAGAGATATGCTTACAGAAAATTATGATAATGACGACCATTCGAATAGGTATAAGACAAGCAAAAGTATTTTAATCATGCATATGTTCTGTTTGAACTTCCTTTAAGGTGGTTTATGCCAGATTGGCTAGTTTAATTTATTTTTTATAGCTAACGTCGTGTAGATTTTAAAACTTTTTTTTGTTATTACAATGTTTCGGCTATCATTATCAGATCTAAATTCGCTAAGAAAATGTTCTGGCCAGATACAATGAAACCTCTACTTAAGTGGCGCACTAATTTAATACATATAAATTCAAAATGACAGTAGATTCATTCAAAGAGGTTAAGGTTGTCGTTTATTTTTACGTAAGTGGTGCACACAAGTTCACATTTTCAATTGGTAGTGGTTGGAATTCACGTGAATTGATGCCCCTTTAAAGATATAACTTTTGTGATAGTGGACTGTGCGGGTAGTTTGCCACGTGGTACAGCTGTAGACACGATATCGGAGCAGAGCGTTACAGAAAGCTGTGTATTGAAAAGGACTGCAGCTGAATTTTGAAAATGGATTACCGTTAGGTTCGAGACGCCTGTCGGAGATTATACAAGAATTTGTTTTTCAGAGGTCAACATTGTTAGGGCGAATCCTCAGCACCGCAGAAACAGTGTTTCTACACGTCTAAACCACCGCACAGGGTGACAGGGGTTTTGGGAACGGATATCACAAATCTCCCGCGGAGTCATACGGGACGATCGGCCGTCTCGTATGAGTCAAATCGTCGCCGAAACGAATGTAGGGTTCCCTGAAACCGTTTCTGTCAGGACAGCACAGGGACAAATTCAGCGCTCAAGCTTCAGCGAACGACGAATGCTCTTACATCCAGTGCCGTCCCATGAATTTTGTCCACGCACAAAAATTTATGGAATATATAGGGTTTGGCCACAAATGAAGATGGCTAAGCGTTTTAAAAAATTAGCATATCTGACTTGCCATTTCTATCTCTGACTGACCGAGATTATCAGTAAAGCGTGGCCCTACGTAGCAGGTGTTTCCTTACTGTCGCCCTAGCAGCAAGGGTGGAGCTTTTCGTCACTAGCGTGCTTCACCGTAACAAATAGTTGTTTCAGTTGTAGGAGACCCACGTCTTTCGTAATTGCCACGAAGTTAAGAGAATCGTGCTGTTACTGCGTGTGTGTGACATTGTCGCCGAAGACCTTACACACTGAAAAAACTTCAAGTAGTTGCTGCTATAAGATGACAAGGGTGGTTAGATCTCTGCGAGATTGAAGTCGGATAGACATTCTTGACGCAATATTGTAGCAAAGTATTGTTCAACTAACTGTGGTTGAGAAGAATGTATATACTGGTGCTGCATTCACCGTTTGTAGAATCTACGAATATTAAAACAAATAGTCCGAAATAAAAATACATTGACGACTGCCACGCTGCTCTTTTATTGCGTCGTAAAACTAGGTGTAACGAAACGCAAGCATTACTTTGAAAAATCTATTCCACATCTTTCCAAGACCTTGTAGCATGACAGTTTCAATTCAGATAATTTCTTTTGTGCTCCGGTAGTCTTCACGTGGCGCATTCTTACCGTTACCTCTTCCAGAAGCTGAAGCAAACCTTACGAATAAACGCTTGGTGATGACCTTCTGTGTACCACCATAGCTTGAATGAATCTCTGGGAAGCCGCATTATATGAGATCAAAGACTTGAACAGATGTTTGGTTGAAACAAGTGACTAATTGTTCAAGGCAGCTGTTTAGAGTGATGGATGAAGAAATGTAAACTGTATGCATTATAATGAATATTGGAAGACTTCAGCGTTGATTTCTGTTTAATACAGTGAGGTTAATGCCACCATTGAATGATATGGAGTGAAATAAATGCCAAAGTTTTGACGAAAATTGATGGTCTACATCTGATCAACGAAATGCTGAGCTCTGCAGAGAGATTCAACATGAAGTGTCGTTGTTTGACTGCCGTATCCCCGTTTGATTGACACATGACATCCTACGTTACTATCCTAAGAAGTCAGTGGCCTGGTGAGGGGAAATATATGTAAACGGTTGAATTCAGCTGTATCTACATATACTAATCATTGGTTGTCAATATCAAATCAGCAGCCAGTTACCAAGAGCTGTGTTTAGCTGTACACAGTCATCGACGGATAATAGAAATTCCCTTGCACAGTCGTTTACGCTGAGGCGACAAATTTCATGGGCTACTTCCTGATATCATATCGAACCTCCTTTTTCCCGGTGTACTGTACCGACTGGATATGATATGAACTCATTTCGCTGGAAATCGCCTGCAGAAAAATTGACTTATGCTACCTCTATATCCGTCCACAATTGCGAAATTGTTACCTAGGCAGGAATTTGTGCACAACCTGATCTATCGATTATGTCTCATAGATGTTCGATGGGATTCATGTCGGCCGATCTGGGTGGACAAACCATTTGCTCAAATTGTCCAGAATGTCCTACAAATCACTCGCGAGCTACTGTTGCGCGGTGACATGGCGCAATGTCATCCACAAAATTTCCATCACTGCTTGGGAACATGAAGCCCATTAATGACAAAGAATGGTCTCAAGGTAGTCTAAGAAAACCATTTCTAGTCCACTACCGGCTAATTTGGACAAAAGGACTCAGTGCACACCATTATGGAACCACCATTAACTTGCACAGTGCCTTGTTGATAACTTGGGTACATGTCTTTGTGCCAACTGCACCACACTTGAAACCTACCACCAGCTCTTAGTAAGTGAAACTGGGACTCATCCGACTTGGTACGTTCCTCGTACATCCCACATTGATTTCTGCGGTAATTTCCTGCAGTGTTGCTTGTCTGTTAGCACTGACAACTTTACGCAAAGGCCTCTGATCTCGGGCGTAAAGCGAAGGCCGTCGGCCGCTGCGTTGTCCGTCGTGAGAGGTAATGCCTGAAATTTGGTATCCTAGGCACACTCTTGAGTCTGTTGTTCTAGGAATATTGAAAAAGAGAATGTCCCGTGCATCTAGCTCCAGCTACCATTCCCCGTCCAATCTGTTAATTCCTGTCGTGCGAAATTAGTCACATCGGAAACCTTTCCAAATGAGTACAAATGACAGCACCGTCAAAACACTGCCCTTTTTACCTTGCGTACGCGATACTACAGAGACCTGTATATGGGCTCACTGAAAATTAAAAGTTGCAAATACTTTTAACGATCACTTTGTAAATGTAACAGCAAAACCAGGATTAAATGGTTCAATCGAAGAAGCAGGAAAATGTGTTAAAGTGTCATTCCATAAAACTTTAAACAACTAAGGGTAGCACTAACATCTTTCACTGAAAGGTATTGGAAGTTTCAGAGACATGTTCAAATATGCCATTGTTAAGCCAGTTTATAAGAAAGATGACAAGGAAGACTTAAATTAATATCGTACAATTTCTTTACAGACATCTTCTTCAAAACATGCGAAAAAGGTAATATACTCAAGAGGAGTCCCACATTAAAGCAGAGGCAATTTATTTAGCATATCACAGTTTGGATTTCTGAAGGGTTACTCAGCTGACAATGCTAGTTACGCAGTTACCCACCAAATAGTATAAGCCTTAAATAATAAAACATCTCTAGCGGGTATTTTTTGTCATCTTTGCAAGACTTTTGATTGAGTAGCTCAAGCTACACTCTTACAAAATTGAAAAAAAACTGTGCTGCACGGGATACTGAATTCCCTAAAGTACTATTCCGCATTCAATGTCTGTGGTGATAATCACGTCGGAAACCTTTTCACATGAATCACTTGAGTACAAATGGCAGTTCTGCCACTGCGCTGGCCTTTTATACCTTGCGTACGTGATACTATCGCCCTCTGTATATATGCTTATCGCTATACCATGACTTCTGTCGCTTCCGTGTATTTACCCTGTTGCATTCGTGCGTGATAAAACTGCTTCATATTATCACATACATTCAACTGAGCTGGTATAGTTGGCATTAAAGATGATTCTCCTGTCCGTAGTCTTCAAAATTGTCCGTGGCTCTGAGCACTATGGGACTTAACATCTGAGGTCATCAGTCCCCTAGAACTCAGAACTACTTAAAACTAACTAACCTAAGGACATAACGCACATCCATGCCCGAGGCATGATTCGAACCTGCAACCGTAGCGGTCGCGCGGTTCCAGACTGAAGCGCCTAGAACCGCTCGGCCACAACGGCCGGCAACAAAATTGTCCGTAATATTCACAATTCCGGCGCCTACATATTTCGCTTCTTCGCTGCCTTATAAACTGTCGAATTTGTAATTTCTTTGGTAGTATTGAAAATAACCATTTTTTTAAACGTTCTTTACTTTCCGACTCTTTTTCGTACTTGACAATGAAGTGGGTATCAGTTAATGGTAGGTGTTTTAAGGCGGCAAAAAGCTTGTACATTGCAGTGATTCCATTCCTTAGGTGACAGACATGATGGAATTAAAGCAGAGCACAAGACGTTCAGGAACAGCACGCCCTCATGCGGCAGCCTCTGACGTTACGGTACCCCACAGCTCTTCACTAAGCGATCCGTTATCATTTCGCGAGGGTCTTTTATTTAGTCTTTACACTGCGCCAGCACTCCGCCTGTGTGGAACCACAAGGAATATTCGTTCGAGAAACGGGGGGAGCGAGCTCATGAATAAAATCAGGAGGGCGAAACGCTGCGGCCGGCTGCGCTCCCCCCTCCCCCCCCCCCCCCCCTTTCCGAGTGAGACGCGGAGCAAATTTTCATTTGGAGCCGGAGGATCGGCGGGCTTGCAGACTGTCGTTCAGTCAACAGCGCTATGTAGTCCTCATTAACATTCAGATGGCGCGTATTATAAGCGGGCCAAACTCTAGCAATTCGAGTGTCGAAGTTCCGTGTTTTCTCCGGCCTTAATTTCAACTACAGAGCATGCGGATTGGCACAGAGTCAATATAAAACGCCGTTCACCGTCTCGGCAGGAGAGGTTCCGCTTCGGATTTCTTCGAAATACGAACTCTTTATTTCCTTATCTCGCTTAATGTCCTCATTATCGGAGATGGAGTATTTTCTGAGACTAATTCAGAGAAAAGAGAAAAGTGTAGGTTCTGTTTACGTTGACGAGCAACGTAGAAGAATGATCGAGAGCTTCAGTGGTGGACAGAGCATTAGATGCGGCCAGGAAGGGTATAGATGGTGACTGTGATGCGCATTTATGATTAAGATGGCTTCGTGTGCAGAAAATGACAGTAGCTGATCCGAGTTTGGCGGACATCCTCGACCGAGGAAACGGACGTCCTCAAAGAACCACGCAGAAGGGCGTTAGTCTGTTAGCGACTGCGGTGGCGCAGAATACTGAGACTGGTGAAGGTGTTTCAGACGCCGTCGTGTATGGTACGTTAAGGCAAACAGGGAAGTGCAGCAGATTGTAGATGTCCTTGCTGCCGACACAACCTTTTAAAATACAAACTCAGTGAGACTTGGTGAATCATGATTCGGTCATCGAGTATGGAGACAGCTGAGAAGAGAGGTCTCGAAGTATTATGTAAATAGTGTACAAGACCACGCTCGTGTAGCTACTGCAGGTATACTTTCACCCATCACTGACTGACTATGAACGGCGATATATTTGGTGGGTTCTCGTTTATTTATTTGTTTATTTGTGTTATGGGGCACGGAGAGTGTGGCGACGATTCATCAGTTTTCCGACTATTTCGATTCTGCTGGTGGTGAATCCCTTTTCTTTGCCACTCTCTTTTTCGTTAGAGCATTTCTATAACGTCCTTCACTGTTTGTTCTATACACTCTAATCTTGGTCTTTACCAACAACTTTCGTCTTTTTTTTTTTGGTCCTTACTACCATGAATGTCTTAAAATCCGTACAATCACACTCCCTCTTTTCCATTAATTCTTTTCGTCGCTGATTCTGTGGAGAACCTTATTTCTTGTCAGTCCACTAATTTTCAGCCTCATTCTGTAACATCTATAAACCTTCGAGTCTCTTCTTTCACTGTGCTGATAGTCTTGCAGCACCATTAATGTGATCGGCAAAAGAACACGTAGTTAAATCTTCTCGAGTAATATTGCCAGACTTCAGGTGTTGATTACTTCTATTACTTGATTATCTAGACTACGGTATATTTCCTGTTAGTTCATTCGCTAAGATTATTCAAATAAAAGTTGGATAAAGTGCGACATGATGCTTAAAAATTAGCTATAACAGTTTTGTTGATGGCATCAGTAAGAATTTCAAGGAAATACCGACATTTTATTTTTAGACACGTGGTAGAAAACATACAACAAACTGCTGTAAGAAAAAGCTAAAGAAGTCTTCTTTCGACACAAAGACACACACACACACACACACACACACACACACACACACACACACACACACACACACACACACACACAAAACTAAGAGTGCTTAACGCGTACACATTGTATCCTTGGTATTATACTGCTAGACATAATATCCGCAGAGATACCCAGCAACATTTACGGTCTTTAACGGCCATCTTCAGAATTTTTCAGCTTGTTTAGACACTGATATTGTGTAGTTCTACGCGGTGACAAACTTGACGCTCTAACCTCTAACCCAGCTGAAAAGATAGGAGCGTGGGTGACTAAGGCCGAAATCGCTAATTACCTATATTAAAACGCAATTGTGCCTTAAATATTTAGGTGCAAGTTTTACGCACTGATAGACTCTGTTTTTTGCTATTTCACCCGTGATGCATACTCATTGAAACACCCTGTGTATCCTTGGCTTTTCAGAACATATGAAATCCCCATTCACGTAGTCACTGGAATGTTAGCGGCTCGAGTATTGGAATATGTGGTAATGTCTCCCAGCTGCTCGCTTATGTATCTATGGCACGTGCTGTACGCAAACGAACCTTCAATAGTATTGTCACTCTTGCTAAGAACAAGGTTCAATCACACTTACGTGACCACTTCTTAAAAGCCTCAACGACCAATTTTTGCAGCACGGACGCGAAGGAGGAGAGACAACGAGGTTGTGGAAGGCACCGACAAGCTTGTGGAGCCATTCCGACTCCAGCGCCGTTGCTAGCTGCGTTATGTTTCTTGGCTGAAGTTCCGAAGCACAAACAGCCCGATCTTGGTGGTCCCACAAATTTGCTATTGGTCTTAAACGCGGGGAGGCTGGTGACTAGGGCTGTACAGTGCACTCATCGTTGTGCTCTTCGAACAACACATGTACACTGCTGTGTGGCACGTTGCCTTGTTCTAGTAGTAAATGCCGTAGTGAGCAGAAAAGCGACAGACTGCATGTAGGGGTGGACATGACCCGCGAAGAGAGATGCATACAAGTGTTGATCCATCGTGGCTTCCAGAACGACGAGATACCGTTAAATAATATTCACCAGGCCATAGCGGTCCCTCCTCCTGCCTCAACTGTTCCGACGCTTCGTGCAGGGCTGTACACACTAAGGCCATCTGTCCGACAGAGCATAAAAAGTGATTCAACTGAAAACACCACCTGTCGCCACACAGTGGACGACCAGTTCCGGTACTGGCGTGCTTATTCCAGCGATAAACAGCAGTCGATATGGGTGCAGCAAAGTTTCCTCAACGGTCATTGAGGAGACACAGTTGGTAGTCCTTGGTTCATCAGGGGGGGTCAGTTGCCCAACGTCTATTCGCCCCGTACACAGCTCCGTAGCCATCGTTTACCCATCTTTGGCCTGTGATGCACCACAGTTGCCTCGGTGCCAGTTTTGGATAACTTTCTCCATGCACGGTATACCTTGCCTACACCTGCACGCCCATGTTTCCAGATTTGGCCGTTTCGGAAACTCTTCCACCCTTGGCACACAAGACAAAGATCATGCTTTTTGGACGTCAAAGAAATCTCTCTGTTCCGGCATTACGACTAGAACTGCACTCTTTTCCCCCTCCGACTCGCTTTACGTACCCGTCACTGCTGGTGCTGCCACCTGCCGTCTGTGAGCGGTTATTGCATTTTAACATCGAACAAAGGCGGCATTCACATTACTGTGACTGCACCGTGTAGAAATATTTACGAGATCACTCAGGGGACGCCACGAGAATATTCTCCAGACCATAGCGCACGCTCTCCAGAATGACCCCTTCGGCGAATATTGACTTTGCTGCCCGTTAAAACTGAAACACCAAGAACGACAGAAGCAAACTGATATTTTTTTATTATGTGTGTTCAGGGCAGAAGGATCGATACGTAATTAAATTTCAAACGAAACTGTATAGTTTCAGAGACCTTTTCAAGTCTCGGACATCTACGATATAGGCCTATATATGCTGCCGGAAGCAACGAATGAAAATTTATACCAAGGTGGGGATTCATATCTCGCTCTCCTGTTCACTACCCAGATACGCCAACCCCTACGCTTTCCTTGCATAGTGATTTTACATAACTGCACGGACTACCCTAGGACGCCTAACTCCTCAGTCGAAATTCCTCAGCTGCCTCAGCCCACGTGATATTCCTGCTGAACTCGAACAACTTTGCAGATGCTCTCCACCTGTGATGGAAACGCACTTCAATATTGAACGAAACGGGGGACTCTGGCTGAAACCAAGGCATAAGTGCTTTATTCAAATGAAATTATATGGTTTCAGAGAGCTTTTTAAATATAAAACATCTATCACACATGCCTGGAGAGCAGGAGAACCAGTTTCAAATCCCAGCCTTGATATTAATTTTCATATGTTGCTTCATTTTGCATACATACATCATAATTAAATGTATATGTTATTCGGAGGTATAAAGTGTGCGGGATTTAGTTCACAGAGATGTCACTTCTGGCAGCAACGACGTTTCTTATCCACCTGGGTATCGCTTATCATTCCGTGCTGCTTCAAATCTATCCTTAAGTTCATCAATCACATTGAATGGTAGAGGCTGTGTACAATCTCTCAGTAACCCACACTTGCTATTTTCAGAGGGTGAGGAAGCTGGAGAATATGCTGGCCAGTAGTCGAACGCCCTCTGTATCCAATTAGGTCAAGACAGCACGGGTTGACATGTGGTCTTGCATTATCTTGTAAAAAGATAACATTACTGATTCCTCGAAGATAGAGCACAGCTATGGACCTTATCACATCAGAAATTTGTTCGCCCCGATAGCTAAGTGGTCCTATGGGCCCGGGTTCGACTCCCCGCTGGATCGGGGATTTTCTCCGCTCAGGGACTGGGTGTTGGGCTGTCTTCATCATCATTTCATCCCCTCCAGCGACCAGGTAGCCCACAAGGCGGCCGGACCTGCCCTGTAAGGAAGGGGCCTGGCAGCCAATGACGCCAAACGCTCATTTCAATTTTTACATCAGAAATTTGAAGTCTGTTCGCCAAATTGTCGGATATATGGACAAGAGCCCATCGAGTTGTGTACTCAATGGCTCCGAAACCATTACACCAGGCCTTTTGTCGTATAGCAATGAAGAATACAGTCTGGCAACATTCACTCTCCGCGTAGCATCCACACATATGCTCATTCATCGTGATGTTATCCACAGAACTGCAACTACTCTCGAAAGACGACAGTGCTACTGCTGTGTGCAGTCGTTTCTGGAGGAACACTATCTGCACATCTCTTAGAACTGCCATTTCGAGGGGATCACCAACGACGGTCGCATCACTCCGAGTCGGTGGCGCTTCAGACTTCATCGCATTGTCCATATACGAGGGTTATTCGGAAAGTAAGAAACGATCGGTCGCGAAATGGAAAATAGAGTGAAAACCAGATGAAGCTTTGCACAGATGTGTTGGGCACTGTGTCTAGTACGCCTGTCGATCGCATCATGTCGCTCTTTTCAGTTCTGAGCTCACAGTGAGAACGTAAAGATGGCTAGAAGTTAGCGTCTCCTGCCAAGTATGAGAGCCTGGCGAAAGATTTCGCCTGAAGCTATGCAATCCACGTAACATATCTGTCATGGGGTTCGTTCTGCACAATTCTTGGCCACACTATGCAGGGCCAATGAAGATGCTCCTGCAGCGTTTACGATGGGAAGTGCTTCATCACCCACAATACAACCCGTAATTGGCTACCCCTGATATTCATCTCTGCTCAAACGAACCGCTGGCTATGAAGACAGTATTTTGACACAGACAACGAGCTGCAGTCCAGAGTAGAAAATTGTCGAAAAGCACTGGCGGCTGTCTTCTGTAACGATGGAATTGAAAAGTTGGTAAAAGGCTACGACAGATATCTAAGTCTGAGCGGCGACTGAGTTGAGAAGTAGCTGGAAGGTGTAGCTAATCGTTGCAAATAAAACGGTTTTGATTTTCACTGTGTTTTCCATTTCGCGACCTTTCGTTCCTTACTTTCCGAATAGCCCTCGTAGATACTGTCCTTCCTGCAGGCAAGCCTATTTCATAACTTAAGGTACGACCAGCCTGTACGATCCTACATGGCGGAGCAAACGATATATCTGTCCTCTCACAGGCTAGCCTCGTGGAGCCGCTGTGACTTTTCATAACACTGAGTGTGACTCTCCTGAACTTTTCGATTCTGTATTCACATGATAGACAAGGGATCCTTATTACGAGCAGCTGTATCGTCGAGTAATTAAACGCACTCTTAATAGGCCATGACCATGAAGCTGAGGAACATGGTCATGTGCTAGCAGACGTTTCTCATTACAAAATGTATAACACATCTCTGAAAATACTAACATCTTTCAAATACAATTTCTGAACGAGTAAACCATTCTCTACAGTTTTCCTTAAGGCAAAATGTAGATGCCAATAGTCCTACCTACATTGCATGGTTGCATTGAAACGCTAATCATTTGCGTATCGAAATACCATATGTACCACACTTAAAGGGAAGATGTTCATGAAAAACACACACTGTCTAAAAGAAGCATCAAATCCACATTTTTTAAGGTACGGCAATTAAGGTTTGTTGCATGATTTATAGTAAATTAACACATTTGCTATTAAGGTCTTTGATATATATATATATATATATATATATCAAGGAACTTAATATATATATATATATATATATATATATATATATATATCAAGGAACTTAATAGCAAATGTGTTAATGTTATAGTATATATATACATATATATACATTTTATATATATATATATATATATATCAAGGAACTTAATAGCAAATGTGTTAATGTTATAGTATATATATACATATATATATATATATATATATATATATATATATATATATATATATATATATATATAAAATTTTTGTGGAATTTAAATATTTTACTTTCAAAAAATAATATACGTACCTTTCTCTCAGAAGCTTTTCGAGAGACTTCTACAAAATTTTCTCTGATTAATCTCTTAGGATATACTAAGCTTCTCTCATCACGTATTTTAATATACCGAATAAGAAAAGTTAAATAACTTTTCTATTATAATTTCGTAGGAATAACATAATATTCACGTAAAATTCCAGATACTTCTCCCCATATCTCAGCTTACATTCAAAACTGTGAAATTTATTTTTGAGACAACATTTATTGGGTTTATAGTAACAAATGTAATTTTCAGAAAATGCAATTTAAGATTGCACCTAACCTTTTTTCTTATGTCATCTCATCAGAAGGCCCCAGATTTGTACCTAGCGTTCCCTTTCCCTTCAAGGATTCTCTTCTGGTTTCTTGTTTTCCGCCTTCTTTCCTTTATCAGCTCTTCTACTGACTTTTCAGCTGAAGAAAGAGACTGTAAATCTATTTCCCTCAAGACTTCGTTAGTAAAATTTCCTATCTTACAAACCATTCTCTCTAATAACTTCATTCTCCCTTCGTTTCCATCATTACATACAGGGACTTGAATGATGAAAGAATCGAACACATAGATAAATCTCCGTCAGTACCACAAGGAAAGAAAAAGAGTTGCTGCCTCATAAACAAAGTAGCTGGTTCGTTATTGTTTCTAAGATACTGAACAGAGTCACAGACGACCTATAAAACCAAATATTATATATCACTGCCCTCTAGACGTATCCTGTGTAAAGCTGCTTGAAAGTAACCCACGGAATCGTTGTGGACGGAACTGGAATTGAAACGTTGCTTCAAAAAGTGGGCGTAGCAGGTAGGCCGTGTCACACATTTAGTAATTTTTCAGGTCCTTCGGATACTACTTCATCACAGAAACGTTGGGAACTTATTGTCCACGTGTTCTAATAATAAATGAAAAGTAAATTGAAAATTCACATTTTCCTTCAATTTCATTAACTGTCCTCCTCAATGCTAATTTAATAATTTGCTACAGTTTGTCTTCAAAGTTCTGCATTTATAATGATCAGCAATGTTTTTGTGAGCTACTGTAACCACTTAGCGCAGTTTTAAGTTGTCGCAAATTTTCATCACAAAATATCGTACAATTCTTTTGTTGCTCCTATTCCTTCCTCCTGTGTACCGTAGCCCACATATACTGCAGAGTTTCTGGGAGGCGCCAGAGACAAAGCGTCTGCCACTTGCCATCTTATGCCCGACGGGAAGCGGAGGTGGTCGGCTGTCTTCAGCCGCGGCGGCCGGCTGACAGAACAATATCTGCCGCGGCGGCGCATCCACTGTGCGGACGTCGAGCGGCCTCCGCCCGCTTTTACCGCCGCAATCTCGCTGCGAGCCGCCCTGTCGACAGAATCGGCACTTACTCTGCCGGGTTTCCTCCCAGCAGCCCGCACTGGGAGAACAACACTCTCTTCGTCCGCCGGGTAGTGCTGCAGATGCGCAGTCTTCACAATGGATTCAGGATGAAACGTCACTCCAGTAAATTGAAATCATGCAAAGTGGAAATGACATACTTTCTAGCTCCCGTCTCAGTATAACTGTAGAATGACTAATAATCTTTATTTCTATCATTATCTGTAATCAGAAGAACTGGGGAATACGCACTGGCTTTAACAGCGGGTCTCAAAGATGTCTGTTTAATGAGTTTGTCTTCCGTGAGGTCCAGCGGGTTTCTGACTTTTACAGATAACTTTGCCTGTTTGGACAGGAAATCTCTCCATCACAGCTATGGCCACTCCATTTTCCTGTAAGATGTTATAGATCCGCTTGCTTCTCACTATGTTTCTATTCGGCATCTGTTTTTCATACAATGATGTACGTATGTAAAGAGACTGAAGCTAAGAATGAAAACTTGTGCCAAAACCGGGATTCGAAATGAGTCTCCTGCTCACTAGGCAGAGGCGCTAACCACTACGCCACTCTCGCACAATGGCTTTGCACGACTGCACGGACTACCCTAACAGGCCTTGCCCCTCAAAACGAATTCCCATTGATTTCTCAGCCCACTTGCTATTCCTCCTAAACTGGAGTAGAATATCATAAAAGTGAAACTGAACTTTTTGTTTAACAAGGATAATATCTGAGTTTTGTAATGGTAGGGGCTCTTGGTCTCCGATATGTATTTCACTGAAAACACTTCCCCAATAGTGCAATTATCAACGATATCCATTGTATGGCTATTTTCGAAATAAACTTTTTTCTTTCACTCGCACTGCTTGATGCTCCTAACACACTCACTTAGCTATTCGCCTCCAAGACTGCAATCAGTACTGCTCGCTTTTGGCCGGAAGTTTTTTTTTTCGGCAGTGTTAACAGACACAGGGAGCAGTTTGCATAGGTTTATTGATGAAAAGTTGTCCAAAATGTATCACGTGTGTGAGTTCACTTAATTCACTGGAAGATGATGATGATGTTTGGCTTGCGGGTCGCTCAACTGCGCGGTTATCAGCGCCCGTACAAACTCCCAACCTTTGCTCAGTCCAATCTCGACATTTTCATGAGTGATGATGAAATGAGGAGGACAACACAAACACCCAGTCATCTCGAGGCAAGAGAAAATCCCTGACCCCTCCGGGGATCGAACGCGGGACCCCGTGCTCGAAAAGCGAGAACGCGACCACGAGACCACGAGCTGCGGACCAATGAAAGAAGCACAACGACTCTATTCTTGGAGAGATCACAGCCACATCACGGTGCGTGTTTCACCTGAAGGGTGTTGCTTTACTGTGTTTCTTGTGGTCTATGTTTTGATGATTGCCTACTGAATGCTTCTTTTACTGGTGTGAATGCATTTTCAAAAATGTTGAAATGTGTCTGAAATCTTATGGGACTTAACTGCTTAGGTCACCAGTCCCTAAGCTTACACACTACTTAACCTAAATTATCCTAAGGACAAACACACACACCCATGCCCAAGGGAGGACTCGAACCTCCGCTGGGACCAGCCGCACAGTCCTCTGAATGCATTTTCACAAACACATTGGTGACTGAGTTAACAAAAGAAAAAACACTGCTACTGCGCAGTGAACTCCGCTATAGCTGGTGTAAAGTTCGTTTGAGAAAGGAGCGGCCGGGCCGGGGGGGAGGGGGGGGGGGAGAAGACTAATACGTCCTTAAAAAACTTCGGTCCGTCTGGTTCCGGTTGGTACCACCTGTTCGTAGCGTCTTTTAATGAGCCCTTGCCAGGGTTACAGTGAGGATTACCAAGTTTGGCGAGGAGAAATGGGTCCAAGAGTCCCAATCACAGCATAGTTGCTCCTTTGCAGTACGGCGTTGGCTCGCCGAAAATTGGGAAAAGGATATTTCGATTATAAATTACCCTCCAGGTTGGAAGTTGTACATTTGTGTTGGTAGCCCAATGACGTAAGAAGGTCTCGTTTCTCTTCAGCCTCAAAGAAAAAAGCCGAAAATATGCAAAGTATGCAACCTCAGTAAGAACAAGACCCAATGAGTTGGGATATTGGGTATTTTTAATATTCCAAAAATGGTCCAAATGGCTCTAAGCACCATGGGACTTAACATCTGCGGTCATCAGTCCTCTAGGCTTAGAACTACCTAAACCTAACTTACCTAAGGACGTCACATTCACGCCCTTCCGATAGAGAGATATTCAAAAATACTTGTTAACTCTCAGTAGAACTAGATCAATTGTGGATTATATTCTGGTGTATAAGAAATGTGCTTTCTTAGAGCAGGCATTAAAATTTTCAGAGGATGCAATATTTTCAGCGTCAATTTTTTGGCCAAAGAAACACAAGTGGAAGAAATGCAAGGACTCATAGCCTACAGGCAAAGAAAATCAACCATTTTTAAAATAATATTGTTAAAAGATCCTTCATGTTCAGATCTTACTAACAAAGCTTCAATTGTTACTTAATAAACACACTTACACATTATGATATGAACATATAAGGGGAAATCTTCAAATATTGTAAAAATATAGCAGCCAGTGAAGCTGTAGGAAAATAACCTAAATGCCAAAAGAAAGAAGGGCTTACAATTTGGAATGAAAAAAACTGGAAAAATAAAAACAGAGAAAATACCATGGTTTTTTGCTGTCGCCCGAAGATTCAAAAAAGATAATACTACAGAATAAACAGAAATAAAGCAAAATCATTCAAAAGAGACTCATCAAGCCATATGGGATACATTTGTAGCAGAAATAGAACCTTAAGTACTGGTATACGCCAGAGAAGATTCACTTTCAGTATATAAAGATACTGAGAAACATCTGAGAAAGATCTAGCGCAGCCGCACTGGATTAGCCGAGCGGTCTAGGGCGCTGCAGTCATAGACTGTGCGGTTGGTTCCGGCGGAGGTTCGAGTGCTCCCTCGGGCGTGGGTGTGTGTGTTTGTCCTTAGGATAATTTAGGTTAAGTACTGTGTAAGCTTAGGGACTGATGACCTTAGCAGTTAAGTCCCATAAGATTTCACACACATTTGAACATTTGATCTAGCGCAGATAAATGTAATGAGTCAAGAACAATGGGAAGACATTACAAAAACCGGAGGTATAATCTAGGGGCAAGTAGTCACTCCGCAAGCATACTAATTATATTGACATAAATGTAATTACCTTAGAAGAAATGGTCAACGTAATTACGTAGAAAACCCTAAATGCAAGAAATGATCAGGAATTGACGGGGAATACTACAGGGCTGATTAAACGGGAAGTATTACTGCTTAAGTTTTGAATTTTACATCTACTAAATATTTATTGGCTAAACACTAAAATTTGAGAGGATTGGGTTTCATCAGTCATGTCAACACGTTGACATTGTAACTGTTGCGGAGTAGCCCGCTTACAGTCGACTCCATTAATTGTAAATGAAGATGAATTTTATTTCAAAATGTGTGTCCCTGAATCAAACTCTTGTTCCTTTAAGATAAGATAGAAAGTAGCAGTCATGCATTTGCATCTGACTGCGTGAAAATACATCAAAGGTATGTCTAGTTATTTTACAGTTTTCCATCGTGATCTATCTCTACATATATTTCACCGCTAGACAGAGCACATTTCTTGCGACTGAGGTCTACACCAAATGAATGTCTGTAAATTCAACACAAACCGAATTTTATTTACTTGTAGTATAACGTGTCTAAAGACGAAGAATTTTAATTGCAGCTCTATAGTATTCTAAACGTGTTTTCTTATGTATGTGTATAGTCCCGATTTAATTCACACCACACTACGAGTTGAGATGGTGATATTCCCCAGTCGATAGCAGGGAAATTCCAGTGTAGTATGGCTTACGCCTATTCTGCTTGTAACCCATGCAACATCCAAGTTCCGCAAACAGCCTGCTGTCTTACAGAAGACATTTCAGGGCAGCCACGACACACCAGGTAGCAACCAAAGCCAAAACATAGGTCGCTGACGTCATGGAGCTCTTACGTCAGCCACGTGACAAGAAGCAAGACCGAACATTCCCTGGCGCCGAGGGCTTTATTTAGGCCGGCACACGGACCGAGGACAACGAGTTTACTCCAGGGACCGAGTGCGCAAGCGTTTCTTCAAACAGGAGCTCACTTCTTGGACGATACTACGCTATCACTGCCGTCCGATCCAGCCTACTCATACTGCATCCTGTAGCGTGGCCGCCGTGAAGAAGACGCTGCCAAATTTAGTATTTTTCTGCTTCCCTAAAATTCGACTTCGCCGACTTAGTTAATTCACCTTGCCAACTTGGGCTCCAACTGCTCTCTGTATTAAATGAGTCGTGATCTTTACCCAGAAATTGCCTATGCATTCAGGGAATCTACAACATTAATGCAGAAATTCTGTTTCCTTGGTCGCCAGGTGGTTGGACTGTTCTGTATTCAACACAGAAGAATCTAATTTGGAGTTTGTTTGAAACTGAGGTCGCTAAGAACTTTAACTTAAGGACTTGTTTTCCTCCGTACCAGACAGATGGACTGTTTGTGTTCCACCAGTAGAGATTATTTTGACCATAAATTTTTAAGACTTGCCTGTTAATGATGTTTCATAATTCAAATAAACTTTTATTCAATTTGTACCTGGGTCTTTACCATTGGAACCGCCTGATGACAACGTACAGGAAACAGCAGCTAAGATTATCATTAGTAGATCGTGTAGGGGAAGTCCTAGAGGGCGAAAAGTGGGGAAACAAGTTCATCATTCATAAACCAGCTTAAGTAGTAACGGTTCGAACCAACAAACTTATCTTAATCAAACTAAGTCTTGAAAATAGTCCTGCAGTATTGACAAATTTTCTTCATGAGACGCCTTTGTACTATATTTATGCCTTCACATTTTGACAGTCTAGACTTCTACAGAAAATATAACTACAAAATCATGTTTGCTAAATTTTAGCAAGTTACCGACAGCAAGAAGACGGCGATGAAACACCGGATAATTAATCCGAAAGAATATAATGATGCTACAAGTTACGCATTAGCAAAAGTAAAGTTTAAATTTACCCTTACAAGGCACGTGGAGCACTAAACTCTGGTTGATACGTGTTAGCGAATGAATCTCGCAGTCGAGATATCGGTCCAAAACACCTTTCCATTTTCCACTTACTACCAAAATATGTTACCTCAGAAATATTCTCTGGATTTATGTACATACTTCTGTCAGAATCCTGTTCTCAGTATAATGCTGAAGAAAACGTGCACCCCTTTGCTTCATGTACACAACCCTCTTTAAAGCAGAAGCGGTGTCCTCTACTCAACCGTTTTTTGTAAGTTCTTCCATGTGATCCTTTCATCGATAGGCTAGAATACTTCCTCAGTGACGGTTTGATTTCTTTATTCTGACTACATACGCTTATTGTTTACTAGGTCTTTAATTTTTTAAACATATAACTTTGTGGATAACATATCTATTACAGAATTATAGAAATACGTGACAATAATTACACACTTGAAACCATCAACTTATTTTGATTTATGTAAGGAAGACCGTCACATACAATTATTTTTGAATATTCGGAAGATAGAAACAGAAGAAGTAAAAGATGTGAAGAAAAATATTTGTTATAATTCCTACTCAATTACGAGACTCAGTAATCTGACAAGTAAGCAACCTGTATAAAAGTCGATACCACTAAAATGGTGAACTAACGCAGCTTAGTCCTACGAAGTAATCTCGTGACGTCAAGCGTATGAGCGTTCGCGTAACGGATTAACGCAATTCGTCAATTACTACGCTCATTTCCATTAATCTCGGTCCAGTGAAAGTTTCCCGACATTTCGATTCACCGGTCGATAACAAAACAAAACAAAAACACACAGTTCGTTCTAGCTAGCCTCAGCATTTACTGAAATCTAATGTAAACAGAGACAATCAAGAATGAACAGTATGTGAATGACGGGCTATAAATCACATATGTGGCACCATATGATTGAATACCCGCAATAAGCCGTACATTTATTATTTCAAGTCCGTATTCCGATTGGTAATTCACATAGGGAAATCTCCCTCTCGCTCTCTCTCCCCTGTCTCCCCCCCTCTCTCTCTCTCTCTCTCTCTCTCTCTCTCTCTCTCTCACACACACACACACACACACACACACACACACACACTATGAATCAGGAATTAAGAGAGAGCAGGGGAGAGGGGAGAAGGGTGACAGGAGGAGGGGTAAGTTTCATCGGCTGTCATTAAAACCACACTGGATTTTACAATTTTTTGAATACTGCACGACGAATCACTCGTCTCCGTGACCAACCTGTGTGTCTACAAAATACTCAGGAGGAGTTTACGGATTTCTTTTTGTTAATTTACCCGTTTTAAAATTTTGTAAATTGTGCACATTCCAAAGTACGTATAACGTTCGTACACGAAGGTCGCACATCAAAGCCGTATAACGACTAGGGCTACGATGAAGGGACGACAGAGGGCTACGGCGAAGGGAAGACAGGGTACTCGCGACCTCTGAGCAAAGGGCAGACAGCGAGCCTCCTTCTAACGTTGCTCAAATGAGTGCGGAATTAATTAAGGAAGCGGCTAGCCACGCGCCTGGTTTGCATATTCAGATGCGCTGCTTTAATGCCGTCAACTTTGCTTTTTGCAAATATGCAGCGTGCAAATAAATATACATGTCGGCGCTGACTGCACTAATACCCGGCCCGGCCGGGTGCCGGCAAATTACTGGTGTGCATCCGTTCGTTAACTGCTTCATGCTGCACCGCGTCTGTCACAAAATGTATGTTGGCTCGTCCAGCGAGCTGAGAGGGCATAACGGTATGGTGCTCGTACATAAAACAACTGAAGAGCAGTGTTCCCTCATAAATGAGTTTGGAACAATCTCGGACTTACCCGTTAAGGCTATTATTTCCGCGAAGTTGTTTCCATAAGTAAATATTCTAGAAGAAACCTTGGAACCATACGGCACTTACGATAATGCGGTTACAGCATCTCTATATCAAATGTCTCTATTTCATTGGGAAATGTAGTAGCTAGGCCTACCTAATACTACAGCGAAATCAAATTTAGATAGA
Source organism: Schistocerca serialis cubense (assembly GCF_023864345.2). Lineage (NCBI taxonomy): Eukaryota > Metazoa > Arthropoda > Insecta > Orthoptera > Acrididae > Schistocerca > Schistocerca serialis. The sequence goes on along the minus strand of NC_064638.1, from coordinate 644,093,727 downwards.
ATATATTTTGTCAGATATTCTCTCCCAACATTGTCATTTATACAGTGGTTCGATTATATACTATGAGGAAACAAATGGAACGAGTTACGCGAAGTGGTCACAAACTGATATTCGTATAGGCATCGGCGGAAAACTCAAAACTGTAAAGAGTCGCGGCCGACGAATGGGAGGTATGACATGGTAAAACTACAGCGCTGTTTCAGCACGCAGCTGATAAGGATAGTAAATATCGATACCTTGGGATATAAGGTACTCGCGAATTTCATTCCGTGTGCTCAATTGGACAGTAACTATGCCTTAGAGACATGCAAGTGATCAATATACGTAAATGTCGGCATTTGAGAGCTGACATGTAGCGCGACTCAAAGAAGCCGATTGGAGTTGTAGGCGAAACGGTCGACATTTTAATAGTATCGATGCCAGTGTTCGAAATTGTCGGCAGGAGTTGGATAACCATGGCCGAGCACAGCGTTAAGAAGGAAGAGGGTGATCTAGAGAGACGACGGAATGTGCGGACAGAGACATAGTCAGTGGGGTACTCACAGCCCCAGATTCGTCATTATCAGCGATATGACGCTCAAGTCGTGATTTAGTGACCACAAGGACCATAAATAGGGAGCTCAAAGAAAGAGAGCTGAACTAGCAACACCCTTTGCGCCGACACCGACAACCCCGTTTGCAGCAGTGTCGGGCACATTCGGGCTGGACTCGCATTGACTGGAGCAGAACTGTCAAGTGATTAGTCCGCTTCAGCCGGCCGACGTAGCCGAGCGGTTCTAGGGGCTTCAGTCCGGAACCGCGCGACTGCTACGGTCGCAGGTTCGAATTGTTCAAATGGCTCCGAACACTAGGGGACAACATCTGAGGTCATCAGTCCCCTAGAACTTGTAACTACTTAAACCTAACACACACATCCATGACCGACGCAGGATTAGAACCTGCGACCGTAGCGGTCCCGTGGTACCAGACTGAAGCGCCTAGAACCGCTCGGCCACAAGTGCCCAGTGCTCAGAGCCATTTGAACCAGTCCGCTTCGAACTGAGGCTCAGTGACCAGCAGAGACCTGTGTGGAGACGCTCCGGACAGTGGTGGGCTACTACCAATCCTATTGTCGCCCACCATACGGCCTGTACTGGAGTGCCGTTTGACTGTCATTGCAGAACCCCGTTGGTTATCGTTGTTGTTGTTGTTGTGGTCTTCAGTCCTGAGACTGGTTTGATGCAGCTCTCCATGCTACTCTATCCTGTGCAAGCTTCTTCATCTCCCAGTACCTACTGCAACCTACATCCTTCTGAATCTGTTTAGTGTATTCATCTCTTGGTCTCCCTCTACGATTTTTACCCCCCACGCTGCCCTCCAATACTAAATTGGTGATGCCTTGATGCCTCAGAATATGCCCTATCAACCGATCCCTTCTTATAGCTAAGTTGTGCCACAAACTTCTCCCCAATCCTATTCAATACCTCCTCATTAGTTATATGATCTACCCAGCATTCTTCTGTAGCACCACATTTCGAAAGCTTCTATTCTCTTCTTGTCCAAACTAGTTATCGTCCATGTTTCACTTCCATACATGACTACGCTCCATACAAATACTTTCAGAAACGACTTCCTGACACCTATCGTTAGTGGCACACTTACAGCACAGCGGTATGTTGAAGGTATTCTACGTCCTTTTTCGTTGCCCTTCGTGGTAACCCAATCTCGACTTATATTTCAGCAAGACAATGCCACCCACACACGCCGATAGTTTCTGCTGCTTATCTTCTTGCTTGTCAATGCCTACTAGGCCGGCAAGATCTGCGCATCTCTCCCCAAATGAAAACGTGTCGAGCTTTAGGACGGGGCCCTCCAACCAGCTCAGATGTTGAGGATATAAAGTGCCAATTAGACAAATATTGGGACAATATCTCTCAGGAGGACATCCGTTAACTCTATCTGTCAGTGCCAAGCCGAATAACCGCTTACATAAGGGCCAGAGGTGGACTAACCCGTTATTCACTTTCTCAATTCGTGAAGGTCTTTCTCTTGAGCAATCCGTCCAATTTTTTGAAAAATATGATTGTTCATTAGTCTGTGTATTTACTAGTTTTCGACCTGTTCGCATACTCCTTCGTGGTTTGTCCTTTTTTCCCTTTTCTCTTTTTTCTTAGAGTGTATACATGATTTCCAGCAGATTTCTTGCTCAAGTACTTGTAAAGGATACTCGGAGTAACAGGAAATAAGGCTTTGTTAATAGCACCGAAATTATTTATTTAAGCATTTACCATGCCTACAGACAGATTTCATAACAAGTGGCCACATCTGATCTCACTTCAACCACACATACTACCTAAGTTGAATGCAACCGGAAGGCTAAATCAAGCCATCTAATACAGCATGGCATCGCAAAAGTTTGTAATTTGTAAGGTCCAGACTGAAAATTTAAATGAGTCAAGGAGAAATTCGAAATCTTTAATACAGATGATGAGAAACAAATTGCACCAAATATTAGTCTGGTGTAAATATTAAAAGTTAAATTCATTTTTACGTCCACCGTAGGTCGTTATAAATTTTGTATGCCGATAAACTTTATTAGTTCATGTACTGCGTAACGGTCCACTTACACTTGTGGCTATTTTAAAGCTAATGAACACGCGACCACTTTTACCACTGGAATATATCAATTTCAACCAAATTATGGTGTGAAACATCGTGGCAGATTACAGCTATGCGTTGGAACGGGGCTCGAAACTAGGACCTATGCATTCTGCGGGCAAGGTCTCTGCAGACTGAGCTATTCAAGAACGACTCACAACGAGCCCCACAGTTGTATTTCCGAGAATACCTCATGTTGTACCTTCCTAGCTTCGGAGATGTCCTACTGCATACTTTGCGAGACCAGCAGTCCTGGAAGAAACGTTCGACTCCCGGTCCGGCACACGGTCTTAATCTGCTAGTTCAAGACGAGCCCATACTGAAAGAAGGCATGCTATTTTTATGCATGAGTAACATATTATCTACGTTACTGTTATCAGTGCTAACATATACTGTACTGTGTTCATTAAGTTTCATGCAGGATACTGTCAGGGCCCTTAGGCACTCAAAGAGACTACTGTAGCTTACCGTGCTCCTATACATCGCCTCTTTGTCAAATATCACAGTATAGGAATATACTTTGAACCATGCAATTCTCTCGTTTTTACAACGACTGAGTTTCAATTTGTGACAACAATTGACACATTCTGCTGCTAACTTAGAAACCAACAGCATTTGACTGAGATATTGTAGTACACAATGTGTTCCGGCATGCAGCATGTGATGTTCAACACGGTATATGCAGATTGTCGACATGTGTGTGAGAAAAGATCTCTCTTTCCACGTAGCAAGAAATGGTTTCGTTGTATAACGATATACATTTTCTCCGATGCAGAACTAAGTAAGGTAACAGCAGTTAAAACTTGCAAAGCGCAGCGATGTGAAGAAAAAACTGTTTTACTATTTTCCATTGTATTTGCTCGTTGATATTTGATTTTACAGACTTTTAAGAATTGTAACGGGCTGAAACTTGCCAGAAGTACGAGTAATAAAATCATTTTAATTTTAAAAAGTTTTGATAGCTCACAGTAGACCCAACAAACACGCTTGTGATCAAACCTTAAGAAAGAAAGTAAAGTGTTACTGCTAAATAAAACAGCTTGTCGAAACTTGAACTAAATAACTTCTATAGTATAGCACAGAAAGTTCCCGAAAGAAATACGCACTGAGACAAACAGAAATAACACGTTCATTCGAAGGCAATAATTACACTGAACTCAGCGAGATTTATGATCGTTCCACGGACGTTACGAAACGCGTCACATAGCTCTTAATAGGACATACGATCATCATGGGCGATAATGCTCGCTCTGCAACATGCCCCCATGCTTCCATTCTCTTCAGGTAGAGCTTTCCATTCTTCCAATAGAGCGATTAACAACTAGTTGATCGTCGTTAGTGCATCTTGACGTGCTGAAACACCTCTCCTCAACGCACACTTGCACTTGCTGGACGGGGTTGAAGTCCGGGCAACGACCAGGCCACTTATTTTGCCGTATATCCTCTCGTTCCAAGAGGTCGTCCACTTGCACAGTTCTACGTGGTCGCGCATTGTCATCCGTAAAAGTGAAGTCAGGGCACAGGCCGCCTCTTAAAAAACAGACACGGGGAAGCAGTGCAGTGTCACAATAACGTTGGTCGTTTAAGTACCATGTTGAATGATTTGGAGTCTGGTCAGCGCGCCCTTGCAACATTACGTGTCCCCGCACCGTTACACCTGGATCACCAAAAACAAACATGTTCGACAGTTTTAGATGCACCACTATATGGCGAGCGACGGGAACATACAATGCATCCTGGAATATTGTCGAACATTATCGTTTTTGTTGATCACGTGTCATGGTGTTGGGAGGCATAATGTTGCGTGGGCTTACAGCCCCTAAATTTTTAAACGTTTTGTACACACTGGTTGCACTGTAATTCTGTCAGAGACAGCAAAGGACCTGGAAGATCAGTTGAATGGAATAAACAGTGTCTTGAAAGGAGAATATAAGATGAACATCAACAAAAGCAAAACGAGGTTAATGGAATGTAGTTGAATTAAAACGGGTGATGCTGAGGGTATTAGAGAGGAAATGAGGCGCTTAATGTAGTAAATGAGTTTTACTATTTGGGGAGTCTAATAACTAATGACGGTCGAAGTAGAGAGGATATAAAATGTAGACTGGCAATGGCAAGGAAAGCGTTTCTGAAGAAGAGAATTTTGCTAACATCGAGTATAGACTTAAGTGTCAGGAAGTCTTTTCTGAAAGTATTTGTATGGAGTGTAGCCATGTATGGATGTGAAACGTGGACGATAAATAGTTTGGACAAAAAGAGAACAGAAGCTTTAGAAATGTGGCGCTACAGAACGATGCTGAAGATTGGATGGGTAGATCACATAGATAATGAGGAAGTACTGAATAGAATTGTGTGTGTGTGAAACCTTATGGGACTTAACTGCTAAGGTCATCAGTCCCTAAGCTTGCACACCACTTAACCTAAATAATCCTAAGGACAAACACACACACCCATGCCCGAGAGAGGACTCGAACCTCTGCCGGGATAAGCCGCACAGTCCATGACTGCAACGCCTCAGACCGCACGGCTAATCCCGCGCGGCGATTAGAATTGGGGAGAAGAGAAATTTGTGGCACAACTCGACTATAATAAGGGATCCATTGGTAGGACATATTCTAATGCATGAAGGGATCACCAATTTAGTATTGGAGGGTAAAAGTCGGAGGAGGGGCCAAGAGATGAATACACTAACCAGATTCAGAAGGATGTAGGTTGCAGTAGGTACTGGTAGAAGACGAAGCTTGCACAGGATAGAGTGGCATGGAGAGCTGCATCAAACCAGTCTCAGGACTGAAGACCACAACAACAACATACACGCTGGTCTCCATTATCGTGGCAATGTATTCGATCTCCATGTGCGTCCTTTCAGGCGTGTATTCGGTCCTGATTTCATTTTTATACATGAAACTCCGCGACCGCACCGAACAGCGCACTTGGGGGAGCTCTTGGAATGAGGAAATATTCGGCGAATGACCTGGCCTGCCCATTCCCCCGGAATTAAATCCCACCGAGGGATGGAACGCATTAGGGAGACGTACGGCAGCGCGTCCGCATGCGCCAACGATCATCTAGCACACTGGGGGGAGAAATGGAACGCCCTATCAAAGGGGCTCCTTGCCAACCTCGTGGCCAGCGTGGGAGTACGTTGCAGAGCAAGCATTGCAGCCCGTGGTGACCACACACTCCATTAAGAATTACGTACCGCTCTTTCTTATGTGCAGAGAACGATTTTAAATCGCAGTGACTTCAGTGCATATATCTTCTTTGAATAGAAGTGTCATTTCTTTCCATCTCATTGCGTACTTCTTTCAATTACCGTTTGTAATACGATGCAGCAGTTCTTTCTATGCATGGTGGAAGTTTCATCTAGCTGTGTTACTTTGCAGTGACACATACTGCGGAAGTTACATTCGTGCTTAACTTTCGCACATTAGTGTATTTATAGCATCCATAAACCACATCGAGTCAGTGGAACCAGACTTAAGGACACTAATTAGCCTATTCCGTAAATCAAAGTCGCACCACGTACGGGTGGGGAAAATACGCATCTTATTTCCGTTGCTGTTACGTATTCCACTCTCATTAGCAAGCTAGTGTTAGCCTGGCGTTTCATAAGGTGTTTTGTCTAAAGATTATCAGGATTCCGAAGAAGAGACAATGCCGCCATCACACAAATAACGTTATTTCACTTTGAATAATACACTGTGCAATCTGACTGCAGCGTTGGGCTCCAGCTGTGCCCTTGCAAAGTCAGCAGCCTTTAGCCGACACTTTTGTTGCCGATATTACGTGTAAGCCTTAATTGCGTAGGGAGCGCTCGGTGTTAATGATCGCCGAAACGCAGCCTTGTCACGGACCGGAGGCGTGACCAATTAAGGCGCTGGCCGTACCAGTCGGTCCTCAGGGATCGATGCCCGCTGCCTATAAATACTCTCCTCCAACCTGCTGGCTGCCTGTGCGTTTCTCTTCGGAATATCCACATTTCTGGAATTCGAGAAAACTTTAGTGCACTGACATCTTTATTATATGTGGAATCGGAAAATTTATCAGACATCTTTATTATATGTGGAATCGGATAATTTATCATATCATTGGTTTCTTATACCTAAACAGTCTGTTATCAAACTTATCCCTGTTATAAATTAAATGGTCAGGTATTATTAATTTCTTTTGATACATGAAGGCTTTCTAGATACAAATAAAAATGTTACGCTATAACAGGCGTTAAAAATAGCGTTACTGAAATGGAATAGTAGTAATTTCCAGCGACAAAAAATGTGTGCAGGCGTTCTTATAGTAATTAGATCCTGTTCAATGCTGTGCTAGAAAATCAGCAACGTTCATATGTATATTATGCATTACAGCAGCTTTCTCGAAAATTCCTCAGATGAACCTGCAAGATGTCGACTCGAACATCTTAAATGTTTAACAGGGCCCCAAGGCGAGGATAAAATAAGAGTGATGATCACATCGGCGGATCCTGCCCTCAAACATAAAATCGCTGTTTGGTGTGTGGTACTTGCTCCGATCGCGATAGGAAACACGTCAATGATTTCACATAAAACTATTTAAATTCGATCGTGGACGATCCCTCTTCTACAATATGTAACATCAATTAGCGCTATCTAATGAAGTTTAAAAGAAACGAAACCGAAACACCTAAAAGTTCCTTTCCTTTGACATTCCTCATTACAGACACCAACTGCCCACCTGGTAGATACTGTTTTAAGCCACCAAATGAGGTATTTTCTCGTATCGTGTGAGAGAGAAATTTTGTTGTTCGTGTCTCCTTGTGTCCTGATGACACTATTCCTCCTCCACAAAAAGGAGAAAAACTTTACAATAACTGCCACAGAACTTTCCTGCGGGAAAACCGTTAGCTAGTTATCGTTTGTTCAGCAAGTCTCCCTCCAGCCTCCCAGATGTCTTTTTGGCCGAAACCGCACCAATGAGATATTCTTTTAACAGGCATGGTCGCCCGCAAAAATATTTACTTTGTGTTAGCCTGATGCGCTACATTACTCCCAAACCAAGTTCTTGTAGAAAGTAGTCCCTGGCACACAGGGCGAAGATCGCTATTCTAAAGACTTGGAGACACATGCGAAAGCCCGACCCCATAGCGTGCAAAGCGGCATGGCCAGAGATCCTACCTGCTGAAGAGCTCTTAGAGCGCTACCACCTGCACGTGTGGTTTCCCTTCAGAATTCGTTTAATAGCTACGGATGAGTCTGGCACCCGCAAACGGCTTTCCACACCATCTGTTGCGTGACTCATTTATTACCTTCACCGTGATGTTCAACAGGTAACATGCAACTAAATAGTTAGGTGCAAGTATTGTCGCTACACAAACAAATGTCTATAAATCGCACTATAAAATAGAAACGTGAAATGTATCAGCCCAACATTTGGATGACGCACTTCACACTTACAGTTCTTAAATTTCACAGCCACTCCCACTGTTTTCAGTCACTTCTCGGAGGTACGCACAACACTGAATGTGTTAGGATTGGACGTCAGTGTTATATGGAAACACACGAAAGTAATCGAAAAATCACACAGACATGTGTGGGACATACGGTAACAGAAACAAACTTATTCCAGTAAACATCGGTCTGCAATGAAACGTTGCGGAATACATTGGCGTACCTGAAAAACATTCTCTAATGGTACACGAAAATTTCTGGGTACAGGCTAGTATATTATTGCAGAGGCATTCTGTGGGTGACAAGTCGGAGTATCGTGCACGTTAGCCAACGATCCATACTTTCCCCAAGGCGTTTGTGCTGTGAACTTCGGTGTGGTGTCTTTCATTATCCTGCTGTAATATGCCACTTGATACGCTGTTCGCGAAGGATATGACAACTGGTTTTACAATTTTTGTGGAATACTGGCGATCGTTGAGCACTCCTTTGACGATTTATAAATCCTATTTCAATATCAAATAACTTCGCGCAAAATTATTACTGGGATTGAAGAAGTATGGGTCTCGAAAATCACTGTTTCCTGTCACCTTTCACCAAGGTCTCTACGGATACATTGAGGTCAATCTCACCACCACAGATATAAACTGGTCCGATCACTAAAGAGCACAAAATGCCACTCAATGTCCGAAATGAGTCTGGTTATGTACCATCCAAATCTCTGTGTGGCTGCAGGTATTCCCAGCCTAGGAAAAGTTCGACTATTTCTCAGGTATTCGGCAAGGTAGACGACGCCAGTCTCATAATTCAACCAGTACTAAAATACACAGAAATTTTTAGTTAACACATGTAATAAAGAAAAAATACATCACTACTCAACACAACTGAGAGCTGCAAGCCCAGCAAATCAAAGAGCAAATGGCAGCCATAACATACAGTTCTTAGCTGAATCGAAAAAAATAAAACTTGAACTCCTTAGGTAAAACAGAACTGACTCAGGCCGACTGCAAAGTAGAACGTATAAACAAAATTCAAACAACAGTGAGAACAAGGCCTCCACTAAAACCACAAGTTATTACATCAGTCCTGAGTAGCAAATCACATGATACAAAGGAAGCATAAATATTTATCTATTAAAAACCGAACTCTAACTCGCTAAAGAAGAATGTATGTGCCTTGAACAGACAGGAAGATTAAGCAATGTAGGTTAACCGCAGTTAAAGAATCAAACTAGGTAAAACCAAACACATGTCATATTTGTATATAATTAGACACTCAGTAGCCGTATGAAATATTATTCCAAATTATTCGCTGAATGCGACTTTCACACATCAACTGAAATGGATATAGATTTATTGCCCAGTTGTGCCACATGAAATCATATGCCGGACTAGGACTCGAGCCCAGATCTCCCCCTTATCACGAGTGGTCACCTTACCCTTTTCAACCATCAATGTAGGCCTCCAGCCTACTCTAAGCCTCCATACGTCAGTGGCCACTTCCTTATATCGTGGTCTTGTGAACGTCTTCCTTTCAGTCAGACATTTTTAATGTCGTATGCCCTGCCTCAGCTTATGAAACTTAAATATGATTTCACAAGTAACATTTGTACGATAAGCGTGACATCTGAATTCGATTTCTGGTCCGGCACTAAATTTCATATATCACAACTGGGTAAAACATCTATATCCTCTGCAGCAGCTGTCATGAAATTCCCGTTCATCGATTAATTTGGAAAAATGCTTTATATCATGATCCTCACAATGCAGCTGATGGCTCAGAAAGTTCATACAGCCTGCATACTACTGTCCTCACCAAGTCCGTCCAGAGGGTGCCAATGACTATGATTCAATAACTTCTCACTGCCCACGAATTCTGCAACTATAAATATCAAATTAACTTCCTGGGCCATCAACCGTCAAAGTTAATTACCTTAGTTACATGATCCATAGATCATTTGAGCGATTCCTTTATGGAGATGTTGGGGAAAGAGTCAATTTGCAGGATATGTACACAACATTAGTGTTAGGCTTAGTGAACATACTTTTGTCCTGTTCATGACAAAAAACTTAAAAACCAGTTGACCTGTTTTTCTCTTGTTACAGGCTACCAGTTTCTATAAAGGAACTCGTCCATGGAATAGAAAAAGTTGTCCAGCAGCAATGATTTAAGCGTAAAACTAGTTTCTCTGCCTGCTACAAATCTTATGGTCTTTGACAACTGATCAAAAATTTTGTTCCTGCATATTGCACTCCTTTCTGATCCGATGACTGTTTTGATAATGAATAACAAAGGTAATTTTTTTCCTCTAGTGCGGTACGTCTGGATATCACTATCCTCAAATTGTGATGGATTATTTCTGACTTTCATTAGCGAATATTTGTGTTGTGGTATTGCTTCTTGAAGTGGTATCTAAATGGAGACTACAGATGAACACCACATATTATTCTTAATGAGCGCTTTTGTACAGCCAGCACTTTCTTTCTAAGTCATGAGTTATCCCACAAAAATGTATCCATAACACATTGCTTGGCGTAAACATGCAAAAATAGCTGAATTTCATTGATAGAGAAGCTCAGTAATATGCTTCTTCTAGTTAAAGTTTTCTTCAACACATACATTCAAAAATCTGGTGCGTACTACCATATCTAGTAACTCCTGTTCATGTGCTGCAACAGTTGTTTGCGTGACTATCTGCAGAACAAAATTGAATATTAGAGAGAGACCATTTTCAGAGACCCATTTAATAATTCTTTGAAAAACGTCATTGACAATCTCTACTGTTGCTTTTTCTCAAATGAGCATCGGTTGCAAAAAGTATCAATCCTGTTTGTTCACTGTTAAGTGGAAGGTCATTCACATGTACAAGGAATAGTAGTGGACGAAAAATTAAAATCTCTGTGTCTCTTTTCGCATTTCTCCACCGTCACTACAATTTTCTACCTTTCCAGCATAGACTGAATTATGAAGCACAACTTTTTGCCTTCTATTAGTTAAGAATGATTCAAAACAGTGAGTGTGATCAACGTGTGCTTTCGATAGAAGTCAACAATAAGATTTAGCATTTTTGCATGTTGCCAAGCAAAGGTGGGCTTAACGTCCCACCAGGGACACAGGCGCGTCCACTCAATGCCGCCCCAACTCAGCTCTTTCTCAGTTGTTGCTCACCCATAACGGCAGAACGGCCATCCAACAGCACCTCCTTGCGTCACGCGGAACATGAACGATTCACGTAAGTCCTGTAACTGAGCAGCACTTTGACCGCAAGTTTACATTGCCAGTCTGTGCGTTACGAGTCTGAGAAAGGAGACGCTCCAACCTGATGAAAGACAAGCTTCGTATTGTGTCTGCTGTGTCGTATCTACACAAATTACGGTCAGAGTTGACTGCCTGAGCGATGTGGATTTGTTTCGAGCATCTTAATGTGTAGACTGTATGTGAAGCTATTTGGAGTTATCTTCTGTGCCGTCAAGTCCTTATACTGTGTGTTTTAAGCTTCATTTAACGCCAGTGTAGGTTAAGAGCAGTGTATTGCTAGGTAAGTTGATAAACTTCCCATTATGTCCTCCTGTTGCCTCGTGCGCTCTTGATAATTTATGAATACTCGAATGGTATGTGTAATGTGTACTCAGCATAAAGGCAAGATCAATGTTCCGTCTTATTTCAAGCCGTGTGGCTGCTTTGGTTCTAATTATATTTAATTACTATTGGTGGAATTTGAAATCAAGCCACGTGCTTTGCTAACGGTATTTGATCACGTTACAAATTTTTCTATATTGAGAGTGAGCTCAGTTATGCTGACTTGAGTACGCAGGGTTAAATGTATTATTTGTCGCTGATGCCAACCGGGAGTCTTGTTTTAAATTTTATTTACACATATTTAATCTTTGCGCATTTGCTTTTTAGTGTTCTTTATAGTGGCTCATTGTCTCTTGCAGGCTGATACCCAAATATCCAGTCGGCCGTGATTCTAGTGTAATGTAATATTACGTGTGTAATATTTGTTAATTGAAATTCTTTTCACTCTGTTTTAGTTCAGATTCACTACTTTCATCATCTGTTGGAACAGAGGTTACATTCAACAGTTCAATTTCTACTTCTAAAACTTTATTGTCCTTTTGCTAGCTTTTATTGAAGTTTCTCCGACTTAAATAAAAACGTGTTATACAAAGATATAAATATTTGTGGTGTCATTTTTATAAATAAATTGTCTTCTCTGATACAAATGTTATTTTTTTGACCTTGGTGTCTTAACGCTGCCAGCTCCTTACAAGCTACGTCATTGCAAGTCATTAATCACAAAAAATTTCTAAGAGTCTAAGATGATATACACAATCAAACACCTTCAAAGGATCACAAAAAATACTAACTGGCCATATTTTATTATTTAAGGCTTGTAATTATTGGTGCGTGAATGTGTAAATAGGATTCTCAGGTGAGTACCGAGCGAATTATTTACAGAATAATGGAACAATGGAAAAACTGGCAAACGTCAACTTCAGCGATTCAAAGGAATGTAGGAACACGCAAGGATACTGACGCTACCACGTATCCTACAAGATAGATTGAAGAACGGCAAACCTACGGTTACAGTATTTGTATATTTAGATAAAGTTTTTGATAATGTTGAATGGAATACGCTTTTTAAAATTTGAAGGCAGCAGAGATAGACGGCAGAAAGCAGAAGTTTATTTACAACATGTACCAAAAACAAACTGCCATTATTATGAGATACGAACTATATTAAGGTGACTAGAGTGTAGAGGAAAATTAGATTGGGATATAGCCTGTCTCACAGTGTTATTCAATCTGTGCGTTGAGCAAAAAGTAAAGGAAAACAGAGTGTGTGTGAAAAGAGAAATGAAGACGAGGGAGAAGAAATAAATCAATTGAACGGACAATGCTTTAAGACGAACATCAAGAAAAGTAAAAGAAAGTTACTAAATTAAGTCAGATGGTACTGAGGAAATTAGATCAGGAAATGAGACGCTAAAAGTAGTAGATGAATTGCTATTTGGTAACAAAGTAACTCAAGATGCACGAAGTACAGAGGATCTAAAATTCAGATTGACAACAGCAAGAAAAGCCTTTTTGTAAAGGAGGAAATTTTTTAGCATCTAATATAAATTTAAGTGTTCCTGAAGGAATTTGTGTGGAGGATAGTTAGTACGGAAGGGAAATGTGGTTCAAACAGGTAGAGAATAGAAGCTTCTGAAACTTGGTGCAACAGAAGAATGCTAAACATTAGATGCGTAGATCAAGTCACTAACGAGGAGGCGTTGAATCGAATTGAGGATAAAAGAAATGTATCGGAATACTTGAATAAAGGAAAGGATTTTTTGATAGTACAAATTGTGAGTCATTTAGGAAGCGTCAATTTCGTAATGGAGGGAATTATGGGAGGGGAGGGGGTGAAACTTCTAAAGAGAGAGCACGACTCCAGAGCAGTTAGCAGGTTAAAAAGGTTATACATTGTGGAGGGCACGAAACATGTTAGTTTTTGTAGGGACATCCTTGTGATCGATGGCCCGCTTGACTTCGGCTGTTCACTTACGTAATAAAAAGAAACACATGGAGCCGCCGTTCTATATTTCTCTTTTTTATTATATGGTGACATCGGAATGATCAGAATGACGGCTGAAAGTGTTTCACTTTATCACGTGGAACATGGTAAGTCTTTTATTATGTAGACTTTTGCAGAGAGTTGCTTTAATCAGTTACCAGACTCAATGCCACAAAAGCTGTGTGTGTGTGTGTGTGTGTGTGTGTGTGTGAATTGTTCTGCGCAACCGTGTGTGCATGTGAATTAGAAAAGCAGCTTAATTATGATGCTCTTTTATCACTGTAATAACGGTTTACTAACATTGTTATGGGGCTGGGGGGAGGGGGCTAGGAAGTGTGGCGGAAGGTCAGAAGGTAGGTAAGGACCTCGCTAGCATGCAGTGAAAGGTATCATCATCAAAGTACTCGTACTAACGTTTTCGTAACTTCTCAAAACGACAACTGTGATCGTAAGTTAACTGCTCCTTTGAGTAGGGACCTAGCATTACAGGAAAATAGCGATCCAGACATAATAGACAGGAACCGCACAAATAAGAGAATTAACAATTTTCTGAAGCAATATAGACATAAAAGAAATTACATCTTCAGTCCATTCTAGCGGCGATGCAGATACCTCCAAAATTTCAGTGCAGTTTTCCTTGTCAAAGATCAAAGGACATTTACTGCGTAGGTGTTGGATGAACTTTTTCGGTGCGCCACATTCACAGTCCAGAGATGCTATTTTTGGCCATTTACATAGTGAATCTGCACATTTGCCATGGCCAGTACATATCCTGTTTAGTGCCGGTCATTGCCTTCGGTTTAACTCAGTTCCAAGAATGTTGAGATTGTAGCTCTGGAAGCATTGTTGTACCGGTTCTGCTTTTTTTTTTTTTTTTTTTCAGCCACGCGTCCATTGAGCTCTTGATTTGTAACAGTCGTTTCTAAGTTGTATAGCCAGACGTACGATGTTAGCAGGGACTTCAGGCGCCTGCTGATTAGATGTGGGAGATTTTCATGGACTAGTGTGCCTGCAGTTTCAAGAAGTTTTCTAAAATCGCGTAAGCCACTTTTCTCCATACCTTTGCAGGTAAGAAGTTAAACTACACCGGAAGCCAAAAAGTAGGCGCGTATACGATGGTTCCAGAGATTAACCTCATGGTGGTCTTCAATTGTTCATCAATGAATTTGAAATGACCACAGTTGATACATACTAGGGCATAATTTTCAACCAACAGAGAATACAAAAGCATGCGATGAGACGTGGAGAGTATCAGCAGTTGCTCCTCAACTAGTTCCACAGTTTCTGAATTATGTTACTTCGTGTTGATACTTTTGCTGAGGTATTCTCGAGGTGTTTCTTGCACGTAAGGGTGAGGCCGTGTGTCTGCCCTAGATACTTGGGATGTTTGTTGTGATTCACGTTACACATCCATCTGCTCTGAAAAACAGGTTATTTCGTACTTGTTGTAAATAAATTTCCTTCGGTTATCTGCCGGCTTCTTACTGTATCGCATTCGCGAGTGCGGGGATGCAGCCCCGTTACGAAATAAATGGCTCTGTACTTCCGGATTCCCGTTCTTCGCTTTCATACATTATCAAGATGGCCGCCAAGTTCAGACGGCGCGGCGTATTCGCCGCCAGACAGCCCCCGGAGGTTGCATTATTTATGTGCGTGCTTACTGGTTCGGATATTGTAACTCAATAAGCGGGAGTGATTGATACGGAAGACGGACGGGCCTGGGGAAACAGATAGGGAGGAACCGCAGGCGGCTTCGGGAAGAAGAGAAGCTGGTCTCTCCATGCCAGATGACAAATGGGGCTGTCTGTCCAGCGGGAGGGAGGGGAGGGGAGGGGAGGGGAGGGGAGGGGAGGGGGGAGGGGAGGGGAGGGGAGCCAGCGAGTGCCGGCCAGCACTCGGCTCATCACTTATCAGGCAGCCGAATTTTAGAAACAATAGCGGCCGCATTTGGCCGGATCCTCCCGCCGAGAGATTGCTCTCCGTCAGCCAGAACCAAACAGCTATTCTTTTATACGATTTTTCCACTTACATTTCTTAGGCTCAAACCTAAAGAAGGATATCAGTCGAGTTCCGCTGATGATACCCTCAGCAGCAACATGAAAATAAATAAAACATTTTAGATCGTAATTACCTGGTAACAGTGTAATGGAATTATAGAAGATCGCATAGTTTTGGACAGTGGAATGCAGCACACTAGAGTTGTTTCTTTAGCGCCAGTACCAGCACCTGTTTCGTCACTGCAGTGGAACTGTGGAGGAGAAATGCCAACGCTAAAGTGAGATAGGCTACACAGTGGTCCGGCAACTGTCCTCTTAGGTTAGCTTACACAAGCAGGAATGATTAACGAACAAGTTAACACAACAAACAGACGATTTACTTAACTTGAATTCCTTCAAGTTTACCAAGACTCACTACAAATAAGCAGCAAGAACCAGAATCCTGCTACCAGTGTCAAGAAGAAAGAATCTCGCTCTCCTTAGCACGAGCATATGTGTGGTAGCCTAGTGGTTCCCTTCGAGGGGGCTGAGTCGCTGCTGCCGACCATCCTGTATCTTGGCGGCAGGGTGCGCTCATAGTCCAGAGTACCATTGGGTCCGCTGTCGACGCTGGACAGAAACGTGCAGTTCCGTTGAGGACCTTCATATTCTGTGGGGTGCTATCGATCTGTGGTAACACAATTATGAACGTAAAGAACAGTCCGATTCGAGTGGCAACAAGTCATTCATTCCTACTGACCTTTTCGGCGAAGTTAACTTTGGACTGTTACGTTTGTTTGCAAGAAAGTAATGTTACGGCTTTAATGTAGTGGCGACTTCTGCCACCGAATGTATCAGGATGACCAAATGTAGCAGGAAGACAACAAATGTAGTGGATGGGTGCCAGGCATTAGAATGTGCCATATTAAAACTCGGCGAGAACTTTCCAAGTTATTTATTGCTTTCCACTACAGCACCTCGTTCACCTCGGTCCATGTCACAGGGTCCTGCAATGCTGAGGCCGCCGCCCCAGCGACCGAGTGCAACGCGCTGCTGTTTGTCAGCCTTGCAGGATTGAGTCGTCAGGGCTGGCCTGCAGCCGGCTCAGCAGTTTCCTTCCCCTTTGACTCAGCCCTGCTCTGCTGGGAGCTGTCGAGCAGCCCACTGCTTTCTTCCTCTCTGGCGTAGCTGAGATCACGGCGACGAACAAGCTCCCATGATCTGGCATCCAAATTTGAGGCCCTCGCCTCGAGATGTCATTGGCATGTGTTGGAAGCCAAGACGACTGCCCAAGGCAGCGAGCCGAAGAGTGGCCCGCTGCTGGCTGGCTGCGCTATGGACCCTGCATTGGCGTCAGGGGGTCGAGCCAATAACCTGCAGCGGACTGGAATGCTGGCGCTCCATCTCCTGCTGAGTGAGGCTGGTGGTGTGACACGTCCTGCCGTCCAGGAGAACAGCCACACTTGAATGAATCTCGTTAGATAACGGCACCTATTTATATTCGGCTGTGCACCTCTGTTTTTCCAAGTGAGCCGCTTCACTTCACAAACATATAACATGCTAAGTTGGCCAGTGGGCCCCTTCTGCCTGCGACTTTCGCCATGAAAACTGCTGTGTGTGCCCCCTCCGGCAGTTCTACGCCCCTGTGGCCTCTATTTGCCTTCGCAACAGCTGGTATGCAGAATTCACTGCAATCCGGCCCGCACCTGGCTGTAACTTGTGCTCAGAGTAATGCCCAAAACTAACTTTTCCTATCCTAAAATGTGGTGC
The DNA here is from genome assembly GCF_023864345.2 of Schistocerca serialis cubense. Lineage (NCBI taxonomy): Eukaryota > Metazoa > Arthropoda > Insecta > Orthoptera > Acrididae > Schistocerca > Schistocerca serialis. The sequence continues at coordinate 644,076,361 of NC_064638.1, read as the reverse complement.
CGCTACATTAATGAGTGAGCACTAATATTAATCTCTATATTGTAAGTTGTCACAATATGTATCCTAAATAATAACAATGGGAATCTTAAATTATCACGGTGCACCGTCCGAGTTGCACAGGACTGTGAAAACATGGTTCATGTTCCCAGCTGTGTCACTTGAAAACACACATCCGCGACCTCCTCTTTCTCCTGATGACAGTAAGGCTTCGAATTCGTTCATTACTACAGTCATGGTTCCAACTTGATTACTGGAAACTAAATAGATTGAAAATAACTGGCCACTTGCGAGTAGCCGGCCGCGGTGGTCTCGCGGTTAAGGCGCTCAGTCCGGAACCGCGCGACTGCTACGGTCGCAGGTTCGAATCCTGCCTCGGGCATGGATGTGTGTGATGTCCTTAGGTTAGTTAGGTTTAAGTAGTTCTAAGTTCTAGGGGACTGATGACCACAGATGTTAAGTCCCATGGTGCTCAGAGCCATTTGAACCATTTGAACTTGCGAGTAGGATTCGCGCACTGAGGGTTATTTACGTACAGTGATAAACAAAAACATTATGGCCACTGCCCACCGTAACGGTGGATGCCGCCTGGTAGCCAGGTATCCGGCCGATTGGTGGTTTGTTGAATCCAAAATCACTCGAGGAACTAAATCTCATAATTACGTTGTAGGATGTTGAAGCGTAATCCCGAGATAGTTAGGCGTCGTCACCAGACCGTAGACGGAACGCGGAAGCGGTATTATACCTTAGAGACAAATTTCTAATCAAAATTTATTGGCGAGAGTCCACTGAAGAAAGTGAGAACCGAATTATCTCTTTCGGAAAGAGTATATCCGTGAAAGGCTCTGATTCCACATTGTTACTCAAACACTGGTGTAATGAGTCAAAGTGAACTGACTATTGGAAAGCCCCTGTCGCGTCCCCGAGCGGAGTGGGACACGTTGCTATGTTACGGGGGAGCTTACCTCAGCCTTATCTGCTGCTGAGTTGCTATTCATGAGCAGCTGCTTGAAGACCTCCGACATCAGCGACCTACTAAACCTGCAATGTTCCAAAGATACAGATCTCGGCGAAGGAAACCAGATTCTATTCACGAAACTTACATGTACAAGTAAGAGTAGGATCATTCCTCCAGCATTAACTACCCTAGCCTCATATGACTGCCCTAGGTTCTATCTCCGTAGCTCGCTACTGCGGCTGTGAACTCATCCTAAGTTCGACGGACGGGGGCTGATGACATGGAGACAAGAGGGCAGGGGCCGGCTGGCACTTCTTCAGAGAAGGCGGCGACGCTGCTGATAACAGAGTAACTGAGTACTAACTGAGAGAGAGAGAGAGTGCTTTTGCGCCCTCCTATTTACATGGCACATCCCCTGATCTGTTGCCCCGCGGAGTATTACCGCGACCTTCCTCGTGTTTGTTACTCGACTCCTCATCCGGGCTGCCTGCCAGTGCTCAATCGAGACTTCAGAATACTTGCAACTAACCCACTCTAGTGTTAGTTCAAATATCAGCCCCAGGAAATGCAGAAACAGAGCTCCAGCTCCGTGATCAGCCACACATCGGGATGTCCTGTCATAGTTACTGCCCCAGACATGCTGAATCGTGCGGATGCCTTTATTCGTGCCTACCGGAGCGTCACAGCTCGACAATTTACTCAACAGTCTGCTACTTTCGCCTACAGGACAAGAGCTTTTACCAGCATGGAATACATGCTCTTCCACAACGTTAGCGTACGACCATAGAACGTTATGGAGAGTGCGTAGAAATATATGACATGAACAAGATATGTTGATGTATCTCACCAAATTCTGACTCTGAACAATGAATATGTTCTGAGAAAATAAGATGTGGGGCATTACTTCTTGAGCGACCCTCGCACATTTGCACCAGGATAGTGAACATGCATAAATAACGCCTCTTTAGATGGCAAAGGTGCATCAGCTGAGCCAGTATATACTACCTGAATTTAGCCCCTCGTGAGATTTTCTACGACCAAAAGGGAAGTAACTTTCGTCGGATAGAGATGCTATGTAGTCTGTAAACTAATGTTCTGAAGAACTATAAACAAATTTCATTTCTAGTGAAACAGCGAAAGTTGTCTTTTAAGCAGACCAAACGCACTTAGTTGATTGGAGCTCACACTGAAGTGTTTGATTCCGGTTTAGAAAACGAAAAACCATACATTAAAAAAAAAAAAAAAACTTTTCTCGCTTGCTCTGTGTTCTGTATCGAGAATTCATGTCAAACCTACATAAACATCCAGGCTCTAGTTTTGCAATTGCAGTCATGTGAAGAAGTTTTATTATGGCTTACTTCACAAGTTAATGATTTGTCCTAGCTCCTTATCAGAATCTTGTACGTGATATTGTTAAACTTGTCGTAAACGAGAGATTCAATGAAAATACATGCATTCTACTGGAAACTGGAATGATGCAAACGTAATTGAAATACGTTTTCTGCTCCACGTTAAGTAATATCATAAATTAAAGGGCACAGGTCATCCTCGTCATCAAGAAGGAACATCGAACGGATGTGCAGAACTATAGACCCATAACTCTAACGTCGATCAGTTGTAGAATTTTGGAACACGTATTATGTTCGAATATAATGACTTTTCTGAAGACTAGGAATCTAATCTGTAGGAATCAGTACGGGTTTCGAAAAAGACGATAGTGTGAAACCCAGCTTGCGCTATTCGTCCATGAGACTCAGAGGGCCATAGACACGGGTTCACAGGTAGATGCTGTGTTTCTTGACTTTCGCAAGGCGTTTTATACAGTTCGCCACAGTCGTTTAATGGAAAAAGTGAGAGTATATGGACTATCAGACCAATTGTGTGATTTGATTAAAGAGTTCCTAGATAACAGAACGCAGCATGTCATTCTCAATGGACAGAAGTCTTCGAAGTAAGAGTGATTTCTGGTGTGCCTTAGGGGAGTGTCGTAGGACCGTTGCTATTCACAATATATATATAAATGACCTTGTGGATAACATCAGAAGTTCACTGAGGCTTTTTGCGGATGAAGCCGTTGTACATCGAGAGGTTGTAGCAATGGAAAATTGTACTGAAATGCAGGAGGATCTGCAACGAATTGACGCATGGTGCAGGGAATGGTGACTGAATCTCAATGTAGACAAGTGTAATGTGATGCGAATACACAGAAAGAGAAATCCTTTATCATTTAGCTACAATATAGCAGGTCAGCTACTTGGAAGCAGTTAATTCCATAAATTATCTGGGAGTAGGTATTAGGAGTGATCTAAAATGGAATGATCATATAAAATTAATCTTCGGTAAAGTAGATGCTAGACTGAGATTTATTGGAAGAATCCTAAGGAAATGCAGTCCGAAAACAAAGGAAGTAAGTTACAGTACACTTGTTCACCCACTGCTTGAATACTACTCACCGGTGTGGGATTCGTACCAGATACGGTTGATAGAAGAGATAGAGAATTTCCAACGGAGAGCAGCGCGGTACGTTATAGGATCATTTAGTAATCGCGAAAGAGTTACGGGGATGATAGATAGACTCCAGTGGAGGACTCTGCAAGAGAGACTCTCAGTAGCTCGGTACCGGCTTTTGTTGAAGTTTCGAGAACATACCTTCACCGAGGAGTCAATCAGTATATTGGTCCCTCCCACGTATATCTCGCGAAGAGATCATGAGGATAAAATCAGAGAGATTAGAGCCCACACAGAGGCATACCGACAATCTTTCTTTCCACGAACAATACGAGACTGGAATAGAAGGGAGAACCGATAGAGGTACTCAAGGTACCCTCCGCCACACACCGTCAGGTGGCTTGCGGAGTACGGATGTAGATGTAGATATAGATGTAAGTGTGAAGCGCAACTACGATATTCAGCAATTAAATTACGAAAATATTTTTTCTTTCATTTCAAACACCATATGGTTTCAAAACTGAGAGTGTAGTTACAATTCAAGTCAGGCTTCTGAACTTCTGGATAAAGTACGATATCCGTTTCAAGAAGAGCATCAGTAAAGAAATTCTTCAATGCAGTTATTAAAACGTCAAAAACACACATATTGTGCTCTAATCTACTACATTCTATTTCGGAAAATATGCACTCCTAGCACAACAGTTGAAACCATTGTCTAAAACCTGAAGCATTTCTGCGAACCAAATGGCTAAAAGTAAACATTTTATTCTTGGAAACGCCGAGAGCGGAAATTGTACAGCAGTGAGTTGTGTTCGCAGTTCGCAGTATACGTTTAATAACATTGGTGTGAAGCTCATTTCATTTGTCTCGTCTCTGTTAATCACTGTTTCCGAAGTGGAACTACGATTATGCGTTTTTAAGAGTTTTTTGTCTTCTACTTTTTCAAGCTATTCCAAAACCAGTAATTATTCCACAATGCGGTCGTTTTCAAAAGGAGGCAGCTGTCATATCTTTTTAAGCTCTCAGTGAATGGAATAAAACGCCGGCACAGGACGGCGTAGGCATTACCGTCGACTCAATAAATAACGTCACAACTATTGTCAGCCTTGCTGCTGGTGAGTCGATAAATTTGTCATTGTCTTTGTCGAGAAATATTTATTTATTACCAGAGAGAAAAATGTGCGCTTTCGCTCTGCTGCATTCAGCCCGCTTCTCTTTAATTACTGTTATCGCAGCTGGAAGTTATTTGTATATAACGCTATCCAGAGGCGCCGCCATGAAAATGAAACCACAACCTCCTTTTTGAAAACTGACAAATTTATCTTCAAAACGAAATCCGGTAATGCTCACTGATCATAGCATGTGAAACGCCTACCGTTAACCACACTTGTGAGTGATTTCACTTTTCAAACTCATAGAGACGAGATGGACATAGCACTATCACGCACTCGTTCTCGAAATACTGTCTTTATGTTGTCGTCGTCGTTGTTGTTGTGGTCTTTAGTCGGAAGAGTGATCTGATGCAGTTCCCCTTGCTACTTTATTCTGTGCAAACATCTTCATCTCTGAATAACTACTGAAACCTACAGTCTCTGGAATCTGTTTGGTGTATTCATCTTCCGATCTCCCTCTACCATTTTAATCCCCACACTTCTTACCACAACTAAATTGGTGATCCTTTGTTGTCTCAGACTGTGCCCTACTAACCATTCTCTTATTTAGGCAAGTTATGCCACAAATTCCTTTTATCCCCAGTTCTATTCCATACCTCTTCACTAATTACGCAATCTACCCATCTAATCTTCAGCATTCTTCTATAGGACTACATTTTCAAGAGCTTCTATTGTCTTCTTGTCTAAACTGTTTATCCTCCATACATGGCTTTACTCCATACTAGTACCTACAGAAAAGACTTCCTAATATTCAAATCTATATTCATTGTTAACAAATCTCTCTTTTTCACAAATGTTCATCTTGCCATTGCCAGTCTACATTTTATATCATCTCTACTTCGGCCATCATCAGTTATTTATTGCCCAAATAGCGAAACGCATTTACTACTTTGTCTCATCTCTTAATCTAATTCCTTAGCACCTCCCGATTTAATTCGACTTCATTCCACTACTCTTGTTTTGATTTTGTTTGTGTTCAAATTATATCCTCTCCCCTTAAGACTTTCAATAACATTCAGTTGCTCTTTTAAGCATTTAGCTGCCTTTGATACGATTACAATACCTCAAGGCTTTCATTTCTTCTTTCTGAATTTAAATCCCTTCTCCTAATTTTTCTTTGGTTTCCTATATTGCTTACTCAATGTACAAATTGGATAACATCAGGAATAGGCAATAACCCTGTCTCATTCCTTCTCAACCACTGCATCTCTTTCATTCTGTCGACTCTTAAAACTGCCGTCTGGTCTGTATACAAGTTATAAAAAACCTTTCGTTCTCTGTATTTTACCTCTATTACCTTCAGAAATTCAGGGAAAGCATTCCAGCCAGCACTGTAAAAAGCTTTCTCTAAATCTATAAATGGTACAAAGGTAAATTTGCATTTCCTTAACCAATGTTCTATGAGAAGTCTTAGGGTCAATATTGCCTCGCTTGTTCCTTCATATCAGAATCCAAACAGATCTTCCTGACGTCAGCTTCTACCATTTTTTCCAGCCCTGAATCCGTGTTAGTATTTTGCCACCATGACTTATTAAACTGACAGTTCGGTAACTTTCACACCTGTAGCACCTGCTTTGTTTGGAATTAGGCATATTCCGATCTTCTTGAAATTTCACGGTATTTCGCCTGTCTCATATATCCTGCTTACCAAGTGAAATAGTCTACCTTCCAATTCTCCCTTTTTTTCTTACTACTGCTTCATTATATTTATACAGCTACTTTTCTTCTCTCCAAAAGTCTCTTTAATTTTCTTATAGATGGTATCTCTCTTTCCTCCGGTGATTTCTACATCCATACATTTGTCATCTAGCCATTCCTACTTAGCCATTCTGCAGTTCCTGTCAACCACATTTTTAGACGTTTTTATTCCCTTCCTCCTGCTTCATTTGCTGTATTTTTATATTTTCTCCTTTCATCAATTAATTTTGAATATGTCTTGTGTCATCCAAAGATCTCTACTCCGTTCGCTTCACTGTTCCATCACTTAAAGCAATCCATTCGTCTTCTAGTGTACTCCTTTCCCCTCTTCTAGTCAACCGTTGCCTATTGCTCCCCCTGAAATCTCAGCAACCCCTGGTTCTCTCAACTTATCCGCGTCTCTTCTCCTTAATTTCCTACCGTTTTTCAGTATCAACAGTCTTAATCTACAGTTCATAACCAATAAATTGCGATCAGGGCCCACATCTGCGTGTATAAATGTCTTACAGTTTCAAATCTGTTCCTAAATCTCTTTCTTACCACTGTATAATCAATCTGAAACATTCCGGTGTCTCCAGATCTCTTCCATGTACGTTACCTTCTTTTATGATTATTAAACCAAATGTTAGCGATAGTTAAATTATGCTCTTTGCGAAACTACCAGACGTGTTCCTCTTCCATGTCTTTCTTCCAGTCCACATTCTCTAACTATTTTTCCTTCTCTTCGTTTTCCTGCTCTCGAACTCCAGTCCCTACTCACAAATTTTCTTCTCCAATAATTATCCCAATAACTTCTTTATCGCATTATAAATATCTTCAACGTCTTCATCATCTACGGGGATAATTTGCATTGTACAGGGTGCGTTCATAAAGTTTCAATATCGGTCTCAGAACAAAAAAAAAAATTAAATATTTTTGTTCAGTGAACTAAATCTTTTCGAAATATGGCCCTTGGGCATCAGCACACCGTTGGCAGCGCTTTTTTCTATTGTTCATAGGTTATCTGGAGCTCTTCGTGCGAAAAGGGACCTCTTAGAAGCTGCCTGAACTGCTGAAACAGTGTCAAATCGCTTCAGTTTCAGGCCTCTCTTGATTCGGAAGAATAAAAAGAAGTCGATGCGAGCTAGGTGGGAGCTTTAGAGTGGCTGCGACGGTGTTTCCCACGTTGAACGTGGACAAAAATTCGCCTGCGGCGAGCGGTGTGTGAGAGAGAGCATTGTTGTGGTGAGGAACGGTTTCATCTTTGATCTTCGGGCTGACGCGGCGAAGTCGATCCTTCAAACGGCGGAGCACTTCAGCATAAAACACACCTAGTCTGTTCGACATACTTGTGCTACTGTGGTGGCTTTGTCTCTGCCTTGCCTACGATAACGCGTTCACTACACTGTTCCTATTAGATTACCAGGATTTTTATTCTCTACTCCTGCATTACCCCTCTCTGATTTTCTGTTTAATACATTGTACTCACTGACCAGAAATCTTGTCACCGAACTTCATTACTCCGCACTATAACTTCAGGTAATCTATTTCCGTTTGTAAATTTTATAACCTACCTACCCAATTAAGGGATATAACATTCCAGTCAATGACTCATAGAAGGGGTTTAGTTCGCCTGATGACCAGATCCTTCTGAGTAGTTCCCATCCAATGTCCAAGTTGTATACTATTTTACCTCCGGAATATTTTGCGCAAAAGGATTCCTTCATCATTTAAAATACAGTAGAGCTGCATGCCTCCGTGAAAATTACGGCTATAGTTCTCGCTTGCTTTCAGTTGGTTGCACTACCAGCTCAGGAAGGGCATGTCGGGTACTGTTAAAAGGTCATACAAGTCAATCTTTCAGACTTTTCACGTGTAACAACTGAAAAGGTTGCTGTCTCTCATCTGGAAGCACACGTTTGTGTGGCCTCTCAACAGGTACCCCTTTGTTATGGTTGCACCTATGGTACGGCTGTCCCACCAAAGCAAGGTCTTTGCTACATAGTATTTCTATGGTTTATTAACTGCAGCAATCTCTCGATATATTGGCACTATCTCAGCTTCATAATAATTGCAGACCTAAACCCACGGGATACGCAATTCACTTATTGTACCCTTGTTCAGCGATTATTGTATCCAAAAATTTTAGGGACCTGCTGTAGATGCGTAGTGCGCAACATATCCTTTTTCATTTCACTGAAAACCGTTAATTGTTCGTTCATTCTGGTATCACTGGAGTAAAAAAAGTTCTTACCAAAATTATTGCTGTTGCTTTTGCTACAAAAGAATCGTCCAGGGTTCTTTCTGGCCAAAAGACCCCCTAAGAACCGAAGAAGTAACGCTGGTCAATACCCATCTACTATTAATCAAACAGACGTTTTCTCCTAACATATCACAACACTATATCAATTTAATTCGAGCTGGGCATCTACATAGTGAACGACTCCGTGAGAGTCATTATACAAGTTTAAAAGGATGTCCCTCTGTGTCTCCGAACACACTCCTTTCCCTGAAAATCTGCTACAACACCCAGCTCACAAAGAATTAAAGAAAGATCCTGCAGCAGGAAGCAGCCGGAAGACCATCTCACTCCTGAATAATTTGAGATTAGATGAGGAGGTGGTTAGAGAACTGTACCCAAAAACACCGGCACCGCCTCGTCTTTGTGGCCGCCCATTAGCCAATGATGGATACCATAAATCCTCCAACCTATAGTATAGCGAAAAACCTCCAACCTATAGTATGGCGAGAAATCTGTCAGAGTTGCTGAAACTACCTGAGGGACCTGTCCCTGCCACTTCAAGAACACAATACAATTGGTGTCAGAGATACAAATCTTATACTACCTTTCTATGTAGCTCGCACCATTTCATGGCAATTGTCACAACGCTGCACAACCTTTGTATGCTTTCCTCAAAGAACATTGTCGTGTTGTCAACTATGAAGTAAAATGTCCTTTGCGTTTGTCATCGCGGTGAATTTTTGACCACCAGGTAACTTTTCACAAGAGATTGTAGTCACTGGATTCCGTGTGAGACTCTACAAAATATGGCCAAACAGATTCTATATTGCCCGGCGATCAGCTGTTTAACCTCGCGGGGAGAAATCCGCAGTAAAATGCCTTGTCAATCAGAAAAGAGTGTGCACTACATTTTCTGGAGTGCCATCATTTGTTTTGCTACGTCCCTTTCAGTGACCGACGTTTCGATTGAGGTATTTTCATAAGCGCCCTAAGTCTCAAATCCTGTCATTTTCCTTATAAAACCATCACAGTCTTTATTTATCATGATATGTCAAATAGTGAAGTGCAATGCCAAGAGCTGTATTCTTTCAACAGTTTCATGAAGAAGTGATACTCAAATTTTCGGAAACTTGTTAGAAAGAACGTATCCTATAAGCTTACCCTTTTTCTCTACAAGTTCTTCAGCTACACAAACCAATGCATCGTTAACCAAATTTGGACGAGCGCTTCTTTCGACATCATGTACGCGACCGCATCCTTAACTGAACGTTTTTTATGGATAAAATAGTCTAGACCGCCACATAAAATGACTTTTTTTATTACAAATTTTTTACTTCTGTCATCATCAAATATCAAAAAATTTTTGAAAATGTTACAGATGGTTCAGTGTCAATATTAAAATCTATACCTAATAGCTTTTATCAAGACCAAAGGACGACCAAAGCGTTGTCGATTATTTCAAACTGTGAAGCTCTTTCTCTTTAGAGATTCCAGACTTCTTGCGAATGCACCAACTAGCATCCGTATAGCGGCCAAGAGTTCCTCGACACAATCAACATGGGTAGAATACAACACAGCTTCCAAATATTAAAAAAAATCATGGGCTTTAATTCGGAGGACGTGGGAGGCCATGGTAATGGTGAACCACAATCGATATGCTTGTTGTTGGCGACTCGTGCTGCATATTTCCGAACAGCGTCTTGGTGCACTATCAGCTAACCGACAGTGATGTGTCAGCAACGAAGCTAGAGCCAGTATAAACTATCCTTAGATACCAACAGTATTGTGACACTGGCATTACTGCATTTGTGACTAGTTTCTAGTTCTATGTTTGTTAGGGCTGTTTGCTTGCTTATTGTCCTGTACTCGACCCTTTCGTCTGTAGCTATAACGTCAAACATTCAGTGTATACACGTTCTAAACTAATGAAAAATTGCTTTTACAGAATAAAGCTTCAACTGTAGTTGCACTACCAGTACATCGTAATCTCGAGTATACCATACAGAATCTGATTACAACAACATCTAAACACTAACTTAAAAGCAAAAGAAACAGACATTAAACGCGAATACAAGTAGTTAAATAGAAACTTTCTGCTGTAATACTTTCTTAAAACTTACTAAAAAGTATAAAATAATTTCCCCTAGCCCTATACAGTTTCCTAACTGTAAACGGATAGCCCTGAAAAATTGTGCTTGTGAATTTCTAATAGCTGTGACAGTACTTGTAAAACGATAAATGACGCATGAATAGTTCACCTAAGTCAGTAAAAATTGTATTCCACTGCTAAATGACATGAATAGTTGTGTGATTACCCTCAACGGCATCCGCTCCTTCCTATTATATACTACGAAATTCTTCTTTTCGTTCTAAACTAAACGAGTACAGTCATAGTTATTATAAATTTACAAGCACAAATTTTCAGTATTATCTGTATGGAGATAGGAATCAATACGTGGCTAGGATAAATTATTTTATACCTTTAGTCCGTTTTAAAAACGTGTTACATTAAAAAGTTTAATTAAAAATTATTTTCATCTTTTTAATCTTGTGTGGGGGAAATTTTCAATCGCTTTCAACATTTTGATGTGGTGAGAATAGAGCCATTTGATAAATTTCAAGTTTCGCTCTGTTTCTTTTCATCTGAATCAACCAATATTTTGCATCTTCCTAAGTACATCTCGCTGAAAGACCGTCAAGGTAAAAAAAAGTTAGAGAGAATTGGAGTCACACGGAAGCTTACAAGCAATCGTTCCTCCCACGAAGCTTTCGCGACTGGAACAGGAAAAGGGGGAAACAGCAGTAGTACACAAAATACCCTCCGCCACCCGCCAGAAACGAAAGTAAGTTAATATTGCACAGTCGCCCAGTTCTTAGCTACGTTAAAACTTTCATGGCTGGAGCTCATCAGAGTTAGTTTAAAATTGATTGCAAATTGTGTACCGAACAGACAGACAGATAGAAAATCAAAATACCATCGACACACACCAGGAAAGAAAGCGAATTAATATTTCATTGTCATCCTGTTATGAGCTATTTTGAATGTTTCAGGTCTGTACCTCACCGGGAAGCTAGTTTGAAATAAATTGCAAAATTTGTACCTAGAAGACAGACCGACAAATGAAGTATCCTCTTCCTTACCCCAGACAAGCAAGTGTGTTTATTTTGCATTGTCATCTATTTCTGAGCTATTTTCAAAATTTTTTGTGTCTAGCTCATCGAGTAGTTACTAAAACATCAAATGAAAAAAAAATATACCGGAAAGACTAACTGGCAACAAAAGGACCTAATAAAACGTGTTAATGAACCATTTTAATTCATTTCTGTAACAACTTAATAATAGTGTCCGATGATAGCGCAGTCGGCTGAAGTCGAGACGGATAGGAATCCATCAGCTAAAGTTCGAAGACTCGCACAACGCGTTCGTATTTTAACGACCAAGTCCGCGAACCATCTTTGATTAGCGAAGGATCGACTTTAGTAGGCGGCAGTATCGCTCAGTGGATATGAAACACAGAAAAAGAAAGCAATAAATGAAGGCCTCAGCCGTAAGCAATGGGAGGAGATAAGTTGGTTTTTTGAGAAAACTGCGCAGTAAAGTTTCAAAAATATCTAATTAATGGGAAATTCCTACTATATATTCATAATAATAAAATAATAATAACTTTATTAAACACAACTTGTACATTATCTCATTGGAATTTTGAAAATGGATATTAAAACAAAACAATCAGTATAAACTTGTAAAATGTCGGACCCGTCATTGATTCATTACAATGTGTACGTATTATATTTGGGTTGCGCTTTCACCAGTGTTTTTTAATGTGCTTAATGGCTGAGCTGTGATTTCACACTTCACTAAATGGTATTGGAGCGTCGCTTGTCATATAGTTTACCGATGCAATCTTCATTGCGCTTGTAATACCATCCCTGCTGGCATGTCGTCACGTGGAAACCGAGGGCAGCAGACGCGAGTTCAGGCGATGGAGTTGGAAGTTCGGATCTTACCAGGTAACTGAATTCATCACTTCTCTTTCGATGAGTTCTTTCGTCACCTTCCTGGCTTGGTTCTTTCTCTCCTACATGACGGTTTTGTGTCCTTGCGTTTATAGAAGATCTAGGTACAGTGTCATATCGTCTGTGAAGAAAGATTCTTGGGCTGTTATGTAAGTGTAGCTACTTTTTCTGAATGTTGAGACTGACAGAACTCTTCTCAGGAATCTAGCTGTAACACTTGAGCCGTGGCGACTCGTTTTCCGGTCCGTTTTCCTGTCCAGACCGGCCTTGTCTTGTATTGTTGCTTGATTTCAGCATCTTACAATTATTAATTGTGAATTGTCGTAAATTTTAAAATCGTTGTTAACTTCTGTTCCAAAATTGTTAGTGACCAAAGGGCGTTCGAAATCTTTGTTATTATACCGGACATGTATATTTTAAAATATTGTCAAACGCTGAACTTACAAAATTTTTAATATTGTTACTTTCCGCTTTGAAAATTTGCTAAATTGCTAGTGCCAAAAGCGCCCTCATATTTTTTTAATGGTAATCTTGAAGCTGTTAAAATTTTTCTGAATAAGATATACCTTTCTTGTTCGAAGTTTACTGTCAAACGAGTGGTTTTCAAATCCTTATGGTAATGCGCTGTCTGTAATTGTAGTGAAATCATATTTGCCTGGCTGTAAGCTTAGGGATGCCTAAACGGCGTTCCAGCTGTATTTTTATGCATGTTAAAATGTATATTAAATGCGTATTAAATAAAGGATTATCAACAATGGTGCTGCAACAAGAGGCCCTCGGCGAACTCAGCCTGCACCTTCCTCCCGCTCGTTATGTTGTCGTATCCTGGGGCGTCCACTGACATTTCAAACATTCTCTAGAAGTTTCTTTTCCACCATCAGACGGATACAAATCAGCAGATTTCCTTATGCAGCAGCTGACATAACATTGAGCTTGAGCAGCGGCATTACAATTGGCAGAGACAAATTTTGTAGCCTGACGATGTCGAAAATGGCTTTTGCTACGGCTGTCGCTCGCTCTTGTATCTCTAACGTTGTTCCCAAGAATTTAAAGCTAGATATGAATTCTAATGTTCATCCTCATCTTATAAATTTCATTGCTTTCATCTTTGAAATCTTTATTTCCATCGAGTTTTCTAGTGCCCAATTTCTGGCAGTCTCCATGGCTGATTGTACATCTTCTGGGCTCCTAGAGAGCATGACTATATCATTTCATTACATAATCACGTTTATTTCAATTACATGCACTGTGATTTTTTCTATTCAGGTGAGTTATCCTTTCTAAATATTCCACCGTAGCGACATATTTTTAAAATTTTTAACTCTACTCAAAATTTTATTCTTAAATATTAGTCCATGGGTACTTAATTAACATTGTTTACTTGCACACTTAGTGTATTTAACATGAATAAGTATTGACTTAACCCTTGCTGTGCGAATTAACGAGACATTAGCGTGAAATCTCTCAAAAATACAAATTAAAAACTCCTAATTGTTTCAGTTCTTGGTACCAAGATTTCCATTTACAATTTTTAGTAGTAAGATACAGGGTGTATCATAATTAATGGCGTAAAAGCATACAGTTGAAAGTACACGATACTAGAAGCAAAAATGTCTCAGTAATTATAGGGTCGAAAATACGTTTCTTAAGAGCTTCGATCAATTTTTCATCTTCGATACTGTGAAACAAATCCTTTCTGCTGCAAGTTCTTTGCTTTCCATATTTTGGGAAGAGGTAGTGTGGACCAAAACAAGAAAAAATGTCTATTAAACATGTGCTCTAAAATGCATCCCTTAACAGCTACGAGCACTTGTTGATCTTTGCTACTTTGAAACACAAGTCTTCTAATGATCAAGTGCTCGTAACTTTTAAGGTATGCGTTATAAAGCACAAGTTTGCTGGACATCCTTTTCTTATATTGGTCCATACTACCACTTCCCAAAATGTGGGAAGCAAAGAGCTTGCAGTAGAAGAGATTTGCTTCACAGTATCGAAGATGAAAAATTGCTCGTAGCTCTTAAGGTATGCATTTTCGACCCTACGTTTACTGAGACTTTTTTGCTTCTAGTATCGTGTACTTTCAACTGTATGCATTTAAGCCATTAATTATCATACACTCCGTATAATAACTTCACAAATTAATATATGTTTTAGCGCAATATAAAGTAAAAATTGGTAGCCTCTTCCTACATCACGTAAACCACGTTAAGGATGTCCGCTAGCATTTCTGTTAACGCTCGTCATGTAAATTCACGTACGCTATGATAAAGAACAAAACGTAACATTGTATTGTATTGTACTTTACGTTAACCGGGGGCCTAGAAACAACGGAGAGGCTCCGTCCCTGCCGCACCCTCAGTGGTCCACAACCCCACGACGACTACCGCAGTCCACTTCACCCCTCCGCCGCCCCACACCGAACCCAGGGTTATTGTGCGGTTCAGCCCCCGGTGGACCCCCCCCCCCCCCAGGTAACGTCTCACCCCAGACGAGTGTAACCCCTATGTTTGTGTGGTAGAGTAACGGTGGTGTACGCGTACGTGGAGAATTTCTTTGCCCAATCGCCGACATACTGTAACTGAAGCGGAATAAGGAGAACCAGCCCGCATTCGCGGTGGCAGATGGAAAACCGCCTAAAAACTGGCCGCCGGGCGGATTCGTGCCGGGGACCACGCGCTCCTTCCCGCCCGGAAAGCCGTGCGTTAGACCGCACGGCCAACTGGACAGGCAAAAGTAATATTCTTTACTGCCTTAGAAAAAATATTCATGCTTACGTGAATAGCAGCAAAGTTTGATTTACATTTGCTTTCAGGAACATATTCGGTGTATTTATATGAGTCGTAGTTATCATCATCCTCAAGATTCGTCAAACCGTTCCTGAAAACCAGTTTCTTGCCACAAACAACGCACGCTGTCGCTACTACTGATAGCCACATTTGGTATTTACCACTGTTTCCCTGCACCTACCGTGACAAAGTTGCCATTAGCAAGACTCTTACATTACTGGTGTATCTGCCATTTCTCTGTTTATCGTGGAACTGCCAATCAATATGAATAAAGGACATCACTTACCACGTTTTAGCTGCAATAACTCTATACAGTTGTGGTCTTCAAATCAGTTCTTAAGCATTACAGCGATGAACAATATTACTAAATACATATTATTTGTGTCGTTATCGGGTTTTGCTGAAGCGGGAGAAATTACCATAGTTCATATTTTGTTACACTAAAAGATACAATGTCAGTTGTACGATATGACTTATGCATTTAGTGCAAGCTCTTATAATTACGATGCTGCTTTCCATTGATACACTTGTGTGTCCAATTGTCGATGCTATCTATGATGAAGAGTTAATCGTTGTGCTCGTTCTGTGTTACTGTTATGTAGAAAAATGGTTCAAATGGCTCTGAGCACTATAGGACTTAACATCTGTGGTTATCAGTCCCCTAGAACTTCAACCTAACTAACCTAAAGACATCACACACATCCATGCCCGAGGCAGGATTCGAACCTGCGACCGTAGCGGTCACGCGGTTCCAGACTGAAGCGCCTAGAACCGCACGGCCACACCGGCCGGCTGTAATGTAGAGATCACATGACAACATTAACACTTACTTGCTGTGTGGGAACTCTGTAAAATAATTTGTTATAAAGTTCCATTTTCACTTGATCGTGTCAACTAACCATTGTGTAACCAATCGTAAAATTCGCAGTTAATAATTCAACTATAGTGAAGAGGGTACATTCTACACACCTACGGTTACGGTTTACAAATGAAAATGACTAAATTGTTAATCTTTTTCTAAAGAGATGTACAATACTGCAGAAAAACCAATTTGACTGTGGGGTTTAAATGAGAAACACCAGCCATATAGTAGTTTAATAAGAGAATTCTGCATGCAGAGATACATCGAAAATGATGCTGTCCAAAACCAATGGAGATCTATTTCGTGCGTAATAAAACTGAAGACGGCAATCATGGCGTTAAGTCACTTTATGGATACCGAAAGCCATTCTTGGAGAATTAAACATAGCGAAGGTGTGGCATGGTGCAACGAAGCAGTTAAAACCGAAGGGCTGTCTGATACACGACATACCTGATGATGACGATAGATTATTTAGTATTTCGTACATAGAACTGACTCCGTATCCATAGCGAAAAAATAAACGTTTAGAGCATCAGTGCTAAAGCCTCTGCAGTCCATGAGCTGCGGGTTTCGAGTAATAAGATACAGTAAGAGTTTTACATGAAGCACTAAGTGGATTATTCTGCAGTAACAACAAGAATCGAACTAAATGAAATTACAATAAAATTAAGTGGAATATTCTGTTGACTCGATAAAGTAATATGTTCGTGAAACACTCTTGCTACTCTCTACCTGTGCTATAACGGAGAGTTTAATTTGCTCCGCTAGAACTGCTCCATAACGAAGTTAAAACCAACCGCCGTTACAGCGATAGGGATAAAAGAGTCGCGTTATTTGATACAATTTACGCTAAACAGCGCCCTGCAGTCCCACACGCGGCAGGGGCAGGTGGCGTGGGCGTAACGGTGATGGCCGCAGCTGCAAACGCCCGCAGGCCGACGTCAAAGCACTTGGCCCCCATAACCGTTCCCTGTGATGCGCTTTCCGCCGTGGGGGGGCGCACTACTCATTTGGCTTATGTTTACTTTAATTCGCTTTTACGAGACCGCAGCGCTGGCTGCGACGAACGAGTTCAGTACGGGAGCCGCCGAACTAGTACACTAGCCGTTCACAGTGGAGCCCAACATGCAGTTACATTTAGGGCGCGTTATCCACGGTTCAAGCTGTTAAACACGCTGGGAAATTATTATTGACGGCGTTAACAGCGGGCAGACTATAAAACGTTACGTGTAACGATCAGGCTGCATAAAGGTGCCTGTAAAATTTCTATGAGTAGCGTTTTGTTACTGTGAGAGTTTTTGTGTGTCTCGAGCGTTTCCATCGTTCAATAAGATATACAGCATTACGTGACCATTAAAACAGTATATCTGTTATTCTCGGGATATATTTATGCAGCCCCTCCCACAAAGTCACGAAAAAGTGTAAATCATAAAATAATTGTATACCGATAAGGATGTATTAATGCTGTGAGACCTTAACCTTTCCCGGCGAATTGAATGTTCAAATAACTTACGGGTTTGCTGCCGGGTGATGTCGTCGACCACCGCCGATATTTCGACAGGAGCACACCCTGCCATTCTCAAGGCACAACTGCAAGGAGGAAGCAATGTGCAAGGGAACTTAATAGCTCGGTTCACAGAGGAGAAACAAGGAAGATACCACACACAGAACATGTAACCGCAGAGTCAACACACGAACAAAATTAACCAATATCAGAAATATCGATAGTGACTATTAATCAACAGGTGAGGTAGCACTAATTCTGTCCCTCTGTTTTTTGAAGAGAGACATAGCCGGATTCCAAGACCATCCAGCTCAGCCTGAAAGAGTACTTCGTACCTTGGTTCACAGGCCCCACATTATCTCAGACCCTGAAAGTTTGGCACCTGAGCTATCACATTTCGCAGTTACCCTTCCTCAGAATGGTTATAGTGAGAGGCAGATCAAACGTGCGTTGTGCTATCTGGCTTCTGTGCAGCGGGTGAGTGACGATGGCAACGAAGTGGCACCTAAGTCTACTGCCTTTTTGCCTTACGCAGCAAGCATTTCCAACAGGATTGGCCGTATTTCGCGGAAAAATGATGTGAAATGTGTTTTTCGACCACCTTCTAAAATTAAGACCCTGTTGGCATCCGTAAAAGATAATCTTGGTTTGCGTAAGGCTGGTGTCTATCGTATTCCCTGCAGTTGTGGCATGTAATATGTTGATCAGCCTATCAGGACTGTGGAAGACCAGTGTATTGAACATAAGCGTCACACACGATTACAACAGCCGAGAAAATCCCCTATTGCAGAACATTGCCTTGACACATTGCTTGCTCCTTGCAGTCTTGCCTTGAGAATGGCAGGGTGTGCTGCTGTCGCAATATCGGCGGTGGTCAACGACGTCACCCGGCAGCAAACCCGTAAGTTATTTGAACATATATCGATGGTGTTGTGCATGTGAATTTCCGTTCAGTTGTATGTGTGATACACTTTGTCTTTAAACTCAAAATATATTTCGCCAGAGACTCAGCCCTAACAAAGGAACCAAGATTACTGAAACAAAATCTACGTAATCTTTTGATAACCATGATATCGTATGATCGTTTTTGGACTTTTTTTCAGAAGCTGTATAGAAAGTGTTGGTGATGAATTTTTCGAAGATATAAAGAAAGAACGCTCCTCGTGATCGGTCAGTTATCTTCAAAAAATGGCTCCGACAATCTTTTCACTGGCTTGAAGTATCGTGCCTCAACAAAATCAGCAGTTGTCAACCTGAAATACTACGTGAATTCTTAACAATCATCTTTTGATAGCAATTGTTAATTACGTTTGCCTAGGGTTTGGATCAAATTTGCGGTCTTTCGACGTTTCTCTCGCTCGTCACGATAAAACACTTTGATCAGTCATTTAATAACCACATTGTATCCTTGTCGTAACTTACTGAGAAAATTTTCATCAAAAATTTCAGCCGCGGCTGCCCGAACGCTGTGCGCGGGCGCAGACACCGGGCTGAACGCCTGACATGGACGCCTTGGTAACAGAGCGCCCTAGATCACAGGAGGGCTTAATTGACGACCATAAGTAGATAAAATGGCTAGCACGACTTGGACGTCCTTCAGAACTTTGTCCAACCAGACTGACAACGGGTGATAACCACAACGAACGCCCACAGCGTTAGGAACAGCCGCGAGTAGAAGAAAACTACAGTCGCTGCTGTTGATCGGCGCATACCACGGGCAGAGCGCCTCACACGACGCGGACCGAAGACGGAGCGCCTAGCTCGCTGGCATGGTATTTCAGCGTGTCCGGACAGAGCGCCGATTGTCCTCCGTAATAAAAACACTGACTGAAGGAATCAACGATATATATATATATATATATATATATATAAGCACAACAGAGGCATAAATATCGGACTCGCCGAACACTGACATCAGCATCATACAGCACCTCAAGAGGACTGTGATTCACGCAGTTGAAATATCGTTTAATAAAAACAGAAATAACCGGCAGAAACCCAATTCTTCAACATGACAGCTTCGTGAATGTTAGCATAAAGTCTAAAGCCTTATTTTTATGTCAATGTACAAATTATGGAAAAGACCATTCAACAGACTAACATCTCACTTACTCAGTGAAATTACTCTAGGCAGTGTGAATAAGACTATAAACGTGCAACATGTCCCAACCGGATTTCATCATGTGAATTCAGTTACATACAATAAACATTCTAGGGAAGAATATGACAAAGACAACAAAAATATATCTTAAACTGAGGGAAAACTGAAGTAAAAATGCTATCGAATTTAAATTTCCAGCCTATGACTGGTAACCCGTACAGCAAAATTTCAGTGTCGGAATCTACCAGTAAATGAGAAGGCAATCAGGTATAAAGTAGTTGACAGAAAAATATCGACCAGCGCAAGGCTTTATAGTGTCCACGTAGTAGACTCGTCGTTGTGACCGTCTTGTAAGTTAATCGACAGCGAAGAACACAGATTTGTGTGCAGGCAGGTTGTCAGGCGAGAGCTAGCGAGCGTATGGTTCAAATGGCTCTGAGCACTATGGGACTTAACATCTGAGGTCATCAGTCCTCTAGACTTTTTTTTTTTTTTGGTCATCAGTCTACTGACTGGTTTGATGCGGCCCGCCACGAATTCCTTTCCTGTGCTAACCACTTCATCTCAGAGTAGCACTTGGAACCTACGTCCTCAATTATTTGCTTGACGTATTCCAATCTCTGTCTTCCTCTACAGTTTTTGCCCTCTACAGCTCCCTCTAGTACCATGGAAGTCATTCCCTCATGTCTTATAAGATGTCCTATCATCCCATCCCTTCTCCTTATCAGTATTTTCCACATATTCCTTTCCTCTCCGATTCTGCGTAGAACCTCCTGATTCTTTACTTTATCAGTCCACCTAATTTTCAACATTCGTCTATAGCACCACATCTCAAATGCTTCGATTCTCTTCTGTTCCGGTTTTCCCACAGTCCATGTTTCACTACCATACAATGGTGTACTCCAGACGTACATCCTCAGAAATTTCTTCCTCAAAGTAAGGCCGGTATTTGATATTAGTAGACTTCTCTTGGCCAGAAATCCCTTTTTTGCCATAGCGAGTCTGCTTTTCATGTCCTCCTTGCTCTGTCCGCCATCGGTTATTTTACTGCCTAGGTAACAGAATTCCTCAACTTCATTGGCTTCGTGACCATCAATCCCGATGTTAAGTTTCTCGATGTTCTCATTTCTACTACTTCTCATTACCTTCGTCTTTCTCCGATTTACTCTCAAACCATACTGTGTACTCATTAGACTGTTCATAGGGGCGAAAGGCTACAGGCTTGTCTTACACCCTTCTTAATACGAGCACTTCGTTCTTGATCGTCCACTCTTATTATTCCCTCTTGGTTGTTGTATATATTGTATATGACCCGTCTCTCCCTATAGCTTACCCCTACTTTTTTCAGAATCTCGAACAGCTTGCACCATTTTATATTGTCGAACGCTTTTTCCAGGTCGACAAATCCTATGAAAGTGTCTTGATTTTTCTTTAGCCTTGCTTCCATTATTAGCCGTAACGTCAGAATTGCCTCTCTCGTCCCTTTACTTTTCCTAAAGCCAAACTGATCGTCACCTAGCGCATTCTCAATTTTCTTTTCCATTCTTCTGTATATTATTCTTGTAAGCAGCTTCGATGCATGAGCTGTTAAGCTGATTGTGCGATAATTCTCGCACTTGTCAGCTCTTGCCGTCTTCGGAATTGTATGGATGATGCTTTTCCGAAAGTCAGATGGTATATCGCCAGACTCATATATATTGTACACACCAACGTGAATAGTCGTTTTGTTGCCACTTCCCCCAACGATTTTAGAAATTCTGATGGAATGTTATCTATCCCTTCTGCCTTATTTGACCGTAAGTCCTCGAAAGCTCTTTTAAATTCCGATTCTAATACCGGATCCCCTATCTCTTTTAAATCGACTCCTGTTTCTTCTTCTATCACATCAGACAAATCTTCCCCTCATAGAGGCTTTCAATGTATTCTTTCCACCTATGTGCTCTCTCCTCTGCATTTAACAGTGGAATTCCCGTTGCACTCTTAATGTTACCACCGTTGCTTTTAATGTCACCAAATGTTGTTTTGACTTTCCTGTATGCTGAGTCTGTCCTTCCGACAATCATATCTTTTTCGATGTCTACACATTTTTCCTGCAGCCGTTTCGTCTTAGCTTCCCTGCACTTCCTATTTATTTCATTCCTCAGCGACTTGTATTTCTGTATTCCTGATTTTCCCGGAACATGTTTGTACTTCCTCCTTTCATCAATCAACTGAAGTATTTCTT
Organism: Schistocerca serialis cubense; assembly: GCF_023864345.2. Lineage (NCBI taxonomy): Eukaryota > Metazoa > Arthropoda > Insecta > Orthoptera > Acrididae > Schistocerca > Schistocerca serialis. The sequence continues at coordinate 644,054,373 of NC_064638.1, read as the reverse complement.
CTATTACCCATGGTTTCTTCGCAGCTACCTTCTTTTTACCTATGTTTTCCTTCCCAACTTTTGTGATGGCCCTTTTTAGAGATGTCCATTCCTCCTCAACTGTACTGCCTACTGCGCTATTCCTTATTGATGTATCCATAGCGTTAGAGAACTTCAAACGTACCTCGTCATTCCTTAGTACTTCCGTATCCCACTTCTTTGCGTATTGATTCTTCCTGGCTAATGTCTTGAACTTCAGCCTACTCTTCATCACTACTTTATTGTGATCTGAGTCTATATCTGCTCCTGGGTACGCCTTACAATCCAGTAACTGATTTCGGAATCTCTGTCTGACCATGATGTAATCTAATTGAAATCTTCCCATATATCCCGGCCTTTTCCAAGTATACCTCCTCCTCTTGAGATTCTTGAACAGGGTATTCGCTTTTACTAACTGAAACTTGTTACAGAACTCAATTAGTCTTTCTCCTCCTTCATTCCTTGTCCCAAGCCCATATTCTCCTGTAACCTTTTCTTCTACTCCTTCCCCTACAACTGCATTCCAGTCGCCCATGACTATTAGATTTTCGTTCCCCTTTACATACTGCATTACCCTTTCAATATCCTCGTACACTTTCTCTATCTGTTCATCTTCAGCTTGCGACGTCGGCATGTATACCTAAACTATCGTTGTCGGTGTTGGTCTGCTGTCGATTCTGATTAGAACAACCCAGTCACTGAACTGTTCACAGTAACACACCCTCTGCCCTACCTTCCTATTCATAACGAATCCTACACCTGTTATACCATTTTCTGCTGCTGTTGATATTACCCGATACTCATCTGACCTGAAATCCTTGTCTTCCTTCCACTTCACTTCACTGACCCCTACTACATCTGGATTGAACCTTTGCATTTCCCTTTCCAGATTTTCTAGTTTTCCTACCACGTTCAAGCTTCTGACATTCCACGCCCCGACTCGTAGAACCTTATCTTTTCGTAGTTTATTTAATCTTTTTCTCATGGTAACCTCCCCCTTGGCAGTCCCCTCCCGGAGATCCGAATGGGGGACTATTCCGGAATCTTTTGCCAATGGAGAGATCATCATGACACTTCTTCAATTACAGGCCACATGTCCTGTGGATACACTTACGTGTTTTTAATGCAGTGGTTTCCATTGCCTTCTGCATTCTCATGTCGTTGATCACTGCTGATTCTTCCGCCTTTAGGGGCAATTTCCCATCCCTACGACAATAGAGTGCCCTGAAACTCTATCCACTCTTCCGCCCTCTTTGACAAGGCCGTTGGCAGAATGAGGCTGACTTCTTATGCCGGAAGTCTTCGGCCGCCAATTCTGATTATTATCAAAATTTAGGCAGTGGCGCGGATCGAACCCGGGACCGAAGACGTTTTGATTATGAATCAAAGACGCTGACTGTAGACCACGGGTACCCCTAGACATAGAACTACTTAAACCTAACTAAGGACATCACACACGTCCACGCCCAAGGCAGGATTCGAGCCTGAGACTGTAGCAGCAGCACGGTTCCGGACTGAAGCGCCTAGAACCGCTCGGCCACAACGAGCATAATAAGAACAGTTCCCAGCAAAACACACCAGGAGATTTTCTAAGCCCAGATGATGATCGGTACCCAATCACAAAACGCAATACTGGAAAGGACATATAATTCACTCCTGTAACGAAGCACGCTGCTCTCTGTTGTATCTTCTCTATCTCTTCTATCAACCCTATCTGGTACGGATCCCACACTGCTGAGCAGTATTCAAGCAGTGGGAGAACAAGCGTACTGTCACCTACTTCCTTTGTTTTCGGATTGCATTTCCTTAGGATTCTTCCAATGAATCTCAGTCTGGCATCTGCTTTACCGCCGATCAGATTTATATGATCATTCCATTTTAAATCACTACTAATGCGTACTCCCAGATAATTTATGGAATTAACTGCTTCCAGTTGCTGACCTGCTATTTTGTAGCTAAATGATAAGGGATCTATCTTTCTATGTATTCGCAGCACATTACACTTGTCTACATCGAGAATGAATTGCCATTCCCTGCACCATGCGTCAATTCGCTGCAGATCCTCCTGCATTTCAGTACAATTTTCCATTGTTACAACCTCTCGATACACCACAGCATCATCTGCAAAAAGCCTCAGTGAAGTTCCGATGTCATCCACAAGGTCATTTATGTATATTGTGATTAGCAGCGGTCCTATGACACTCCTCTGGGGCACACCTGAGATCACTCTTACTTCGGAAGAATTCTCTCCATTGAGAATAACATGCTGCGTTCTGTTATCAAGTAACTCTTCAATCCAATCACACAATTGGTATGATAGTCCATATGCTGTTACTTTTTCCATTAAACGACTGTGGGGAACTGTATCGAACGCCTTGCGGAAGTCAAGAAACACGGCATCTACCTGTGAAACCGTGTCTATGGCCCTCTGAATCTCGTGGACGAATATCGCGAGTTGGGTTTCACACGACCGTCTTTTTCGAATCCCATGCTGATTCCTACAGAATAGTTTTCTAGTCTCCAGAAAAGTCACTATACTCGAACATAATACATGTTCCAAAATTCTACAACGGATCGACGTTAGAAATATAGGTCTATAGTTCTGCACATTTGTTCAACGTCCCTTCTTGAAAACGCCGATGACCTGTGCCCTTTTCCAATCCTTTGGAACGCTACGCTCTTCTAGAGACCTACGGTACACCGCTGCAAGAAGGGGGGCAAGTTCCTTCGCATACTCTGTGTAAAATCGAACTGGTAACCCATCAGATCCAGCGACCTTTCCTCTTTTGAGCGATTTTAATTGTTTCTCTGTCGTCTATTTCGATATCTACCATTTTGTCATTTGTGCGACAATCTAGAGAAGGACCTACAGTGCAGTCTTCCTCTGTGAAACAGCTTTCGAAAAAGACATTTAGTATTTCGGTCTTTAGTCTGTCATCGTCTGTTTCAGTACCAATTTGGTCACAGAGTGTCTGGACATTTTGTTTTGATCCACCTACTGCTTTGACATAAGATCAAAATTTCTTAGGATTTTCTGCCAAGTTAGTGCATAGAACTTTACTTTCGAATTCATTGAACGCCTCTCGCATAGCCCTCCTCGCACTACATTTCGCTTCGCGTAATTTTTGTTTGTCTGCAAGGCTTTGTCTATGTTTATGTTTGCTGTGAAGTTCCCTTTGCTTCCGCAGCTGTTTTCTAACTCGGTTGTTGTACCACGGTGGCTCTTTTCCATCTCTTACGATCTTGCTTGGCACATACTCATTTAACGCATATTGTACGATGATTTTGAACTTTGTCTACTGATCCTCAACACTATATGTATTTAAGACATAACTTTTGTGTTGAGCCGTCAGGTACTCTGTAATCTGCTTTTTGTCACTTTTGCTAAACAGAAATATCTTCCTACCTTTTCAATATTTCTATTTACGGCTGAAATCATCGATGCAGTAACCGCTTTATGATCGCTGATTCCCTGTTCTGCGTTAACTCTTTCAAATAGGATCATTTAGTAATCGCGAAAGCGTTACGGAGATGATAGATAAACTCCAGTGGAAGACTCTGCAGGAGAGACGCTCAGTAGCTCGGTACGGGATTTTGTTAAAGTTTCGAGAACATACCTTCACCGAAGAGTCAAGCAATATATTGCTCCCTCCTACGTATATCTCGCGAATATACCATGAGGATAAAATCAGAGAGATTAGAGCCCACACTGACGCATACCGACAATCCTTCTTTCCACGAACAATACGAGACTGGAATAGAAGGGAGAACCGATAGAGGTACTCAGGGTACCCTCCGCCAGACACCGTCAGGTGGCTTGCGGAGTATGGTTGCAGATGTAGATGTAGATTCTGACAGAAATAAATAAAAGCAAGTAATATTTCTGGCTGAATCTCACTACACACCACTACAACCTGAGGGAAACTAAAAAACATGAAGAAATGTCCGCAAATTTCTTAAAGCCTTCTATTATGTAGCAAAACAAAGTGACTCACTGAAATCGACTAGAAGAAAGAAAACTAAATTAACTTTAATTTGGAAAGGATCCACAGATATTCACAAACCTGACGATTCATCGTCAATGAATGTAGGCCTACATTAAAAGCTGATGACATTTTACACGCACAGACCCTGATGAAACAACTACCCATACTTAAGACTCGAGTTTTATATGTTGCAATGTGCACAACAATTCATAAGTGATTAGTTTGTTCATATGTTACTGTGACGTACCTGAGTAAAAATATTTTGTTAAATAAAATTTTGAAACGAAAATGTGAGCTACGACTGATTTTACTTAATGCACCCTTGCGTATAACACTGCGACTCAGCTTGAACACAAGATCACCAGTATACCAATAGAATCACTCTTATTGTTCATCTTGCAATCTGCTAAAGCGGTTCCTCGTCTTGATGCAGTGCCTTATCTGCGACAGGAGAGAACAGTACGCACTTCAGCAGGTTTTTTCCACACCCCAGCAGTTCCCGGCTGATTGTGTCAATTCTGTGCTGATGTGCACGCCATCTCGTTGGGGATCTTGGCTTCCTGCAGAACTGATTTCTTTGGTGTCTCGCCAGCAACTCCTCGTCACACTGTTATGTAATAAATACCCGTAGGAGCAGATAAGCAGCAAAAACAAGACGGCACATAATACGGAATAATTATTATTAAATAGCTTGCGTGAACTAAGAGATGTGTGCGCAGCGTTCCTTAGCAGTAGGTAATCTTTAATCAACACTATGACCACAGTAGCAAACTCCACAACTTCGACAAGCCCCACCAAGCGAGGTGGTGCAGTGGTCAGCAAGCTGCACTCATATTCTGGATGACTACGTTTCAAACATGCGTCTGGCCACCGAGATTTAGGTTTTCCACGATTTCCCTAAATCGCTCAGGCAGATGCCGGGATGGTTCCTTTGAAAGGGCACGGCCGAATTCCTACCGCATCCTTCCCTAATCCGATGAGACCGATGACCTCGCTGTTTGGTCTCTTCCCCCAAACGACCCACATGCCTAAAGTTTCCAGTTTTATAGCACATTTGGATATAGAGTGGAATTATGCATTTATTTACAGACCTCACAATGAGATACTGAATATTTGTGCAATTAGCTTTAGGTCTAGTACAGAATTTATAGATTGTCGTCTGCAAACAACAAAAAGGTCCTCCGATTTTTCTGTTGATTATGCGTCTCCGACCGAGAATCACTACGTATCGTGTTGTTTGTCGTGTTACGGTGTTTTTCTTATTTTTTTATGCGGTGGTGTTTTTACTTTTTAGCGTCGATATAACAATCTTACAAATATTTATTTCGTTTTTGACGTTAAACATTCATTTGATAAAATATCTTGCCAAGCACAGAGTTTTTGCCGCCATTACATGTTGTTGTGACTGTGTATTGTTCATTTGTTTCGTGGAATGTTTGTTTGGAATGTGCCACGCGGATTAGATGTGTTGCTGACGTTTGTGGCGTGTGATTCGTGTAATTCGTGTGTGTGTGTGTGTGTGTGTGTGTGTGTGTGTGTGTGTGTGTGCGTGTGTGTGTGTGTGTGTGTGCGTGTGTGTGTGTACATTTTCAAAAAAGTTAGAGAGAGAGAGAGAGAGAGAGAGAGAGAGAGTTGTGATAGGGATGTAGAATGAATGGTGTGCACTATCTGCGAAGGTTTCTGTTTATCTACTGACTATCCGTTCGAAGCACATTACTCAAAAGTAGCAGCTGCGCTCTGTTATCTAAAGTCTGCTAAATAGCAATGTATGTAAGGAAAACGCCGCATAAATAGGTACCAAACGTTCCAACTACACGATAAAAATTTACCATGTCGGACTTAAAGTGACTGATGTTCTGTGAGCTAACAATGTGTAAATTCGGGAACCACGCTACTGTACTGCACTATTAAAGGCGATCATGGATATGGGTGAAGCTAACTGGTCTCTACATGGGACAGTACAAGAGGGAAATAAGTGGGGAACTGCAGAATGCTTGTGTAGAAAATTGGGCAGGAATTGATCTAAGGTTTGTCTTTTTTAATCTCAGAAACTCTAAAAAGAATAAAAACCGAGCAAGTGCAAGTAGGACTCATGTTTTGTGGGTTCCGTACAAACCCAATTATGTCTACACAGTAGATAGTTCAGCAATAGGTTTTCACGAGTGAAACAGCGAGTATCAGAATATGTGACATAAATATCCGTATCTTTCGATTGCATTGATTTAGACACCCGATTTTCATACACCGCCAAGTGACAGTAGATCTTAGAATTCGGCGTACATTTCAGCTTGACACCTCTACCCGTTCCTGAGAAAAAGAGGTTTAAGAAACGGGCAACAGAAGGCTGCAGAATATATTGTTGTGAAACTTGAATGAAAAGCAGGTCAGACAAGTTGAGAATAGAAGCTTTTAAAACATATTGCTGCAGAAGAATTCAGAAGATTAGTTGGGTAGATCATACAACTTATTAGGAATAACTGAATCGAATTGTGGGGTGTAGCATAATTTGATCGAAAAAAAAATCTGTTGGTAAGATACGATCTTAGGCATGGTGTAATCGTCAATTTCATAATGACAACAAGTGTCACGGCTAAAATTTGTAGAGGGAGACCATGGTATGAATGCATTAACCATGTTTAAATGGATGTTGGTTGCGCTAGCTATGCTGAGTTGAGAGCTTTGCAGAGAATAGATTGACGTGGAGAGCTGCATCAAAAATATTTCGGACTCAAGACCACAATGATAACGTAACAGACATAACAGTGATATTACGAACTTGCGCCTCAATATTGCCGACAGAGTTCGTTTAGTTTTTGTTAGAGATGGAAAAAGTCGTTTTTTCTTACGGAACCACTCCGTTTCAGATAGTTGTTCTTACTGACCTGGTTCAGTGGATTGGTTCAAATGAATTGAATAGTTCGTTTTTATTGCTGAAGTACCAATAAATAAGAGCACTTCAAAAACCCTTAACTTAATAAATCAGAAGCAAAATTTTATTGCTTACAAACATTGAATGAACTATAGGAACAATCTCAGTATGCATCTTTCTAAGAACTTTTTCTTTATGCAATCTTTTAGTTAGGACAGGCTGAGGGCATTCAGCTTTAATCCAAGCCTTTCCGTTTCAGAACTGGAGTCTGGATTGAACGGGACGTTTTCGGTCTTCCGATCATCCGCATTTCGTAGAGTTCATCGTTAAGAGTTCAGAACTACGTAAGCTTAGGTGATGAGAGTGATAGAGGGAAAGGAGATTCGTGCATACGCGTTATTCAGTAAAAGAAAGATCACTCCGAACAGTTCTTTTCCCGGAATAGTTTATTTCAACTAGTTTGTTCATGAAGCACACGTAACTACTTTTCGCTGTTAGCATATCATTTTTTCGTGTAACTGCCGCCAAACGAGATACGCTGCGAAGGGAAATAGTCGAACAACCACAACTGGGTTGTATTAAAGTTAGTCACAATTTTTCTCACTTGGTGCTGTTTTTGCTATCGTGATTTACTTTCCTTTTACTAACCTAAATTTCAGACAGTGTTTCAACAGTAGCCTGCTAAGTCTTCGTGGCTGCTTTTTTGATGTTGAGCCAATTCAGATACACCATTGTGTTCATTCTCTACCGCTGAATGTCATAGAACTAGGGTTCCAGTTTCCATTAATTAACACAGCGTTGCCAGACTGTACAACCGGTGTACTCCTGTGGATTGTATTGCGAAATTTTGATCCAAGAAGAGGTCTAAACTCTACAAGTTTGTAAAATAACACATTTCAGTTTTTAATGTGTACTTATGTACTATACAATCATTTTCTAGACACTCCATAAAAGCATCTGCAACAGGGAGGTGTTGTCAGTTCTGCTTGCCGGTACTTTGAGTAGCTACAACTCCTCTCTTCTAACTTCCATGTTGTTTTGTTATTAGATGCGAGTGCCCTTCAAACCTCGGGAACTACGTGCGGTTAATATCAGTGATCATTGCTTGCAGTGACGACCAGTTCTGCTATATTTAACAGCTGGTATGGGCAACCTTTGGTCACCCATGGACCTGAATCAAATACATAAGTTCGTGGGCCGCCTCGCAACTTGGAGACAGCAGCGTTCCTAGCGGATAAAGTCACAACTATAGCGTTTGGTGCATTAATGGTTATGGATAACGCATCCACGTTAATGGCAACCCTTCCCCAACGTGCCACACCAATAAATTACCCCACAATTGTTCAAATGTGTGTAAAATCTTATGGAACTTAACTGCTAAGGTCATCAGTCCCTAAGCTTACACACTACTTAACCTAAATTATCTTAAGGACAAACACACACACCCATGGCCGAGGGACGACTCGAACCTCTGCCGGGACCAGCCACACAGTCCGTGACTGTAGCGCCCAAGACCGCTCGGCTAATCCCGCGCGGCTTACCCCTCAAAACGCCTGTTTTTGGGAGCTATTGATTTTATGTTCACTTCATTTTCAGATGTTTACATTTATTTACGGTACTCGTAGTGAATATTATTTCCTTCGTTAAGACATTATATAACATCTGTCCCAAAAATTTACAGTGCAAAATTCTGCAACGCTGTCAGTAACGAAACAATGTTCAGCACATGTAAATAGATGTAGGCATGTGCCGATGAGGTGTCAACCATCTTGAAATGTCATCATGGAAAAATAAACATCTACAAAGCAACTGGTTGCAATTAAGACATTATAAATCATCTGCAGTTTGATAGTTGCTGTGTTCTAATTAGAGGTGGGAAAAACCGACAGGTTAAAGCTGATATCGGTATTTTATTCTGAATAGCCGATGTTTCTCTTGTGTCGTTTATGAAAGGTGCTTTTATTTGTTACTAGTAATCGGGTAAAAAATTGAAAATTCAATTAGCCATAGCTGCACTGCTAGAATTTTTCGTTTTTAAGTAAACTTTTTTTAAAGAACGAGTAATATTTATTCGTAAAATTTGCATTGCTTTGAAATATGGAGTTATTTTAAAAAATTGTAAAAGCGATCAGTATTATTTTAATAACAATGACGACAGAAGCGAGCAAAAAATACATGTTGTAAAATTGGTACAGCCTTACTGACACAGTAGCTTACCAGTTACCATGTGGCTTGGCTATTAGACGGTACACGTGCATATGCAGTGTGCAAGACTTGCCCCACCAAGTCCCTATGGTAGTTTGTCATTGCTGTCATTGATATCAGTTGTATTACAGAATGTCACCATCCCTAGTCTGGAAATTTTACGAAGTTCGGTGTCAGTTAAGTACAATGCTCCGTTTGCTTTAAAAGATTGAAAATGAAAGGAGCCACACTCTGTATGTGGCTTCAGTTAGCAGAGAATGCAGTCATATATGTAAGAGTTGCGTTTGCGTGAGTGCGTGTGTGTGTCTGTCGTCTATTTTTGACGAAGGCCTTGCTCGCTGAATGCTTATTTGCGACAGTCTTTTTGTTGTGCCTATCTGCGTCTCAGCATCTCGGCTATATGATGAGTGTCAACTTTCCTTTTCATAATATTGTTACATTCCTCCCTGGAGTTTCCATTGTTCTATATCCTTACAGTTTCTGGATGACTTAACTTTCTTCTTTCTTAACAACAGACAAATTCCACGTTAAATTATATGTAATTAACAGCGTACTGTGCACCACTGAAGATCACTCGAATGATAATCTTGTCTAAAGCAGTCCGCAATCCATCACATTAGGGAAAGGGGAGGGGGGGGGGGGGCGAAGGCAGTGTTATTCAGTTCCATTCACAAACGCTACAGGCAGACAAAATTAACTTCTGCTATGTGCATATCATCATGGCTTTACCAAGTTTCCGTTACCATACACATGATAAGGGATTAACATATCATTTTGTTTCAATCTTATTTCTCACGGGCTAATAAATTTGTTCCACGGAAAGATATTGTTATTTATTTGCTGTCAGTGCAGTTAACAACAACGGGTACGTATAATTCGATCATGCTACTGATACTGGCGTGTGCTGACAATGAACCAAATCGAGGATGTTCGCCAGAAATCTCTATCACTCGAAAACTTACGAAGTCTAAGGTATCATACTTACATAACTATACACGGTATCATTAAAATTCGGGTGCGTAACTTGGTTAAAATGAACATGCATAAAATTCACGAACACTTTGCGGTATAATGTCACCGACTAATCAGTTTACATATGAGCGTTAATTATACAGAATTTCCTCGTACACACTGTTCTTGGTGCGTCATTGAGCTTAGTGAACAAGCAATTCGGTACATTCTTAATCTAAAACGATATAACACTGACCTCAAGACCACGTGGTGGCGGGGGCAAGCGGCGTGAACAGAGCCAAGTTTAGAAGCGCAGTCCCACGCGAAATTTACACAAGGATTAATTAAATAAATCGATTTAACACATGTTCACTTCATTGCGGAGCAACTGAGTTTAATTGTGCAAGAAAATGAACTTGTTTTAGTATTACACATAGCAGAGCACGCTAATGGCGCGCGTTCCACACCAGAGCCCCCTGCGGCTTGAGTCCTAGTGCGCCCAGACTCCACGTGTAGGGGGAGAAAAAGCAGTACCGGCCATATCTGTGATGTACACGAAGGTAGGAGGCCATGCTCTGTATCAAAGCAACCTTTCTGAATCTGAAGACTACAAGAGGTTAAGTAGGTACCCCTGGCCTACGATACTACTCTACCCTATGACACAGGTGTGCGTATTTGAAACATACTTGCAAACTTGATTATTTGATTCGCTCTCATACAGAAAGGAATGAGGAAGGAAGACGGACTACATTGAGTAAACAAATAAAGATACACATGACCATTGTTGGATGATAAAATTTCATCGACACAAAATTATAAGCAGTAACTGCTAGCAAACAATCGTGCCACAATGTGTACACGAGCGCCATCAAAGTGGGACACACTACCCTTTCAGCTTCGAACGACGGTAAGATTGTGAAGTCATGATTAGAGTATTCTTCCCGGTTAGTGAAAACCGAGTAACAGTATCCTCGTCATTTGGTCTGTTTCGACGTACGGTGTCTTCTGAAAAAATAGCGAGAATTTTTTATGGACAAATGTTGAATCCGTCTAAACCAGTGTCATAAAATGGCTCTGAGCACTATGGGACTGAACTGCTGAGGTCATCAGTCTCCTAGAACTTAGAGTTACTTAAACCTAACTAACCTAAGGACATCACACACATCCACGCCCGAGGCAGGATTCGAACCTGCGACCGTAGCGGTCGCTCGGTTCCAGACTGTAGCGCATAGAACACAAATCATCCTCTTGAAAATAGTGCCCACTAGGCAACATTAATTGTGTCAGTTCAATTCGCAATCCCCGAAATACTTATCGAACTCGATCTTTAGGATGTTAACGCTCTTAGTCATGTTTTTTTAATCTCATTTACGCTTGTAAAGGCCCCATAAGGTTTTCTTTATTTTTGCGAAGAAAAATATGGCCCCGGTGCAAATGGACGAACAAGGAACGAAATCGGAATAGGTAAATTATTGTGGTGCCAAAGACATGAGTTGTTTCGCCACATATCCGCGAGTAACTTTTTTCGGGTTACTTTACGCAAATGGCATTACACTTGTAAATAGTACTCCTTACTATTCGTTCGATCTTTTGGTAAGAAATCATGGTGCACTATGCCGTTAAAATGGAAGGACACAGTGAGAATAAACTTCACATTTGATACCACTTGTTGAGCTTTCTTCGATCTTGGCTATCCAGATTGATTTCACTGGGACGTTTGAGGTTTAGTTACAAAGTGATATTTATAAACCATGTCTTATCATCTGTTACCATACGTTTCAGTAGTTCTGCGTCTTGTTCATCTAGTGAGTCCAGAGTAATTTACGTTTGAGATTTAGTTACAAAGTGATATTTATAAACCATGTCTTATCATCTGTTACCATACGTTTCAGTAGTTCTGCGTCTTGTTCATCTAGTGAGTCCAGAGTAACTTGCATTATCTAAGATTTTTGTTCGAATTTCAACAAACTTGGAAAAAATTTTGTTGACCCCGTTTCATACCCATAACACCCGAAAAAAATTTAACTGCTCGAGCCTACTGATCTACCAGCAACATCACCGACGCTACCATTTTCGGTGCCTCATTGGCACTGTCTTCAGACCCCAGAACTGGTAGTATAAAAAAATTATTCCAGAAATTCACGGCTGTGGGATATTTGTTTTTTGCAACACATTGACCAGCTGCAGTCCCATTTTCCCATTTTTATAAGACCGAAATGCAGAGACTTCTCTGATTATAATTCGGCAATCGTTCATTATAATTTTCTCACTTTTTCAACTATTTCATCAGTTTCTAGAATGAAATTTTCACCCTACAGCGGAGTGTGCGCTGATATGAATCTTCTAGGCGATTAAAACTGTGTGCCTGACCGAGACTCGAACTCGGGACCTTTGCCTTTCGTGGGCAAGTGCTCTACCAACTGAGCTACCCAATCACGACTCACGCCCCGTCCTCACAGCCCAACTTCTGCCACTACCTCGTCTGCTACCTTCCAAACTTTACAGAAGCTGTCCTGCGAACCTTGAGAACTAGCACTCCTGAAAGAAAGGATATTGCGGAGACATGGCTTAGCCACAGCCTGGGGGATGTTTCTAGAATGAAATTTTCACTCTACAGCGGAGTGTGCACTGATATGAAACTTCCTGGCAGATTTATTTCATCAGTTGATAATATATTGCGGTGCTCTTCATCGTCTCCAAGGCCTCGTCCGAAGCGCTTGGACGGCTACTAAACTCTTTTTTTACTCACGCAGACTTCAAACCAATACTAAACATTTCTAAAGCTTTTCTGCATTTTATTTCGTTCTTGTAGCAAAATTTAATAGAAACTCTCTGATTTGACTTTCTATTAAGTAAATAATTGGTCGTACAGTAAAAGAAAATGAATTCTTTTTGAAATCACATAACAGACTATATACCCAAAATGTCTAAAGCAGTGCAGATACTTTTCCAAGAGTTTTACCAATACAGCAGCAAAAAGTACATTCGAAGTTACAAAATCCCATTTTGCTTTTTGATGATGCCTCGAATGGACAGACTTATTATTCGTAAAATGCAAGCCAATGTTTAAATTAGTCATATGAAACACTGACAATTTATGTGCAACTACATTATACATTTAAAAAATGAGTACTTATATCTCAACAGAGGCCTCGCAGTTAAGTAATGCTACGGGCCGCGCTCGATCTTCGATTGTCCCTGACTATCGGTCAAGTTATGGATATGGTGCTACATACTTAACGCTGTACAATGCACTGAAACCGGTGTCACTACCCCCGAAACATTAGAAAACTACTATATACAGCTGCTTCTTGTTCTTAATTTCTGTCGTGTCTATACAACGATTGTTTTAAATAGTAAATATTTAAGTGCCTTCTTGAGTAATACAGAGCCAGGAAAGCATTTTAGGAGGGTTTTCTTCTCTTAAACGCATATTAAAGCCCGTAACACTATGCATTTGCCCCCTTAATGTAACTTCTTCTTTGTTACACTTTTGTAATAATCAAGAAGCTAAGCATGTGATGTGAAAAGGATACTATCGTGATTTGGAATTTACCCTAATACAGTATGACAAAACTGATGTTCCGTCTATGTTCTTTACCCGAAAATGCTGACTGCTATGTCTGGATGGTTGGCAACATTTCCTTATCACAGCGTTCAGCCAGAGTAGTCTTAGGGTTTTATAGATAGAAAATCGATAGACAAAATACAGATGTAAAACCACTAAGTAAAAGTAACCAGCGCAATTAAATTTCATGTATGTAAAAGAAAATACCTCTTGAACGAGTACACTTACGAATGAATTGTGATTCCTTTACACTTTAGACTATTTTCCGAATGACTAATAATCTGTAAATCAAGCAAGCTGGCATACTTTTTTATCAAAACACTTTCACAAGAAGCTAATGTTTGAGGCTACTAACATGGCGGATGTCGGCTTCAAGTATGTGACGAGAGGACAGTTCCCCTGTTATACCTCCACTGGTAAACTGAAAACGTAATCAAAGTCTATTTATTTCGTATTATTTTTCATCCACGGTGTTTGCTGCTTTCCATAAGGTGAGGCAGATCTTCATCTAATTTCTTGACTTAAATGAATCAATTTCATTACATTACTTTATTTTACGAAAAATGCGTGATATTAACTACACAGGTTCTGTGTCAATGTAATTCTTTTAATGGCTGCAAAGAGCTAAGATACCACATTGATCGATGGAAACGTCATTACTTGTGGGCCCTTCGCTTTGAGTTCGCTTTTATGTGGGACGTGTTTGGCTGATATCGTGTCTTACTGTTCTAATTTATGTTGTCTGTGAGATTCCCGAGTCATTTCTGGCTAAATACGAGATGTTTCCTTGAAAGCTTCCTCTAACGATTCGAATTTCCACCCCTAAGTAATTTGATCAAAAGTTTCGTGGCTAAATGCTTATATTTCAGCCAGATATAATCCATATTCCTCTTTGGTTTGTCTGCATTGCCACATCATGTAAACAACAATGTATCATCGAAAACATAATGAGTGAAGGATACATAAAGAAGAAAAAACTGTTTGCTTTGTTGTTTTTAGTCTTAACTCGAGAGCATCACAGACTGGGTTACTTGGAAAATGAAATTATCTCTGTGTGTGTCACGCACCAGCATTGTTTCTGAAAGAACAGAGGTGACTTTAACATCAAAGGCAGGCCTGGGTCACAGGTTCGCACCGTTCTTTATCATCTCAAAGAACGGGGTATATAAAAACAATATGTCGTGTGACTGCCTTTGCAATGCAACAACGACTCCGCTTTTCAACGTAATTAACTTTAATGAAGGCCAAAGAAAACAACAACTGACGCAAAAGTGTATACATTTTACAGTCACCTGGAACGTGAAGGCTAGGGAAAAAATTCACCAACCTCTCGAATTACGGAAACAGATTTGTGTCTCCGCTGCTGTTTAGAAGTTGTTTATAAAAATAAATTTTAAACGAAACAGTAACATAGAGCTACAAAACAACATAGGGGAAGAAGGTTAAAACGTAAAGTCCCGTGTACATCGATGTCTCAGAAGAGGGAGCGCTAGCTCATTTACACAACAATAGCGGAGTGATGGCAGGATACGCCTGGAACAGGCGTTAAGGAAACCACAGAAATCATAATTAATAAAACAAGATGGCAGGACGAGTATTTGAAACGTCTTTCAACCTCAAAATAACCCCTTCCTTCAACAATTCGCCTCCCTCCTCAATTCGTAAAGTATTTAGTAGCTCCACAATCGTTTGAACCATGTAAACGAGTGACCAAAGGCCTCCAACTGCAGCCCCATGTGCAGAAGTTCATAAGATAGGAAGTGTTTTCTTCGGCCAATAAATCTACAATTAGCTAAAGCCTTTCAAAAGGAAAATTTAGATCCGCCCTAGTTGTTGGGTAAAGTGTGCTTCTGATAAGTCAAGTCGAAGACGTGCAGTCCCAGTTCCTAATTCCAGAGAAACAGCGCAGTCGATGAATATTTTCACGAAATAATCAAAGCGAAAAAATGAAAGCCAGGGGGTGAGAATAATTGTAATATGATTGTTGAACCTTGGATTACATATTACAGAATCTCCTCTACGAGCTATATTCGACCAGTAAAAATGCCTTCCCACTACAGTAAAATGGGCATCGTCTCGACGGCGACGTGTCTGGAAGTTCAGCAAATCTAGATACATTTGGCTAGGGATGACGCCATATACTATGAAATTACTGTAGGTCTGTACGAGAATAAAGGCTATCCGAGAGCATTGTTAGACATGAACAACACCGAAAGTTTAGCAGCATATTTCTTCTAAGGGAAAGCTGAGACATAATTTCTATAATTCTGTCCCCTGAAACTCAATTATCCTAGGTTAGGATGATAAATATGACAAAAATTTATCTTATCGAGCTCCTTGTAAGATAAATATTTTCGAAAGAGAAATATTGTTTTGGATTTTATGCACAGTTGAATTTGGCATTTTCATTTTCCGGTTTCCCTATATTGAATTTATCAAGCGTGTACTAGTATAAAGGTAAAGTTTTATTGCTTTCAGACTGAATCTCTGCAGCGTCTTGCTAAACCTCCACACAGACTGAAACAGTGTGTCGGTCTGGCCTTGCCTTTCGTGGTAAACGCACTTATTTACTGTTCTTCTCTCACCACTCATGCATCTTTACAGAAGGCGTAGTCAACCTTTTCACCCTACCACCCACTTTTGTATCTCTGTTACCAGTAACATTTTCTAACCGTCCGCCGGTGCACCGGTAATGAAGATTTATAAAGGAAAAAGTACTTTATAAAAATTATAATAGAGAGTTACAGCACGTTAAGGCATATAACAATAATTACTTATCAGAATGCTTTATGTCAAAATTTTATGAAAATCTAGTGACCAAATTTTTATAACCCCGTCCAGCCGACGCTCACCACGATATTTAGAAGGCCCACTAGTTGGCCATGTAGACCAATTTGACTGCCACTGGTTTAATCTTGTAAGTAGGCTATTTATGTTTTCTTATTGGCAACGTTATGTAGCGCTCTGTATGAAAATCACTGGCTTTGCTGTGTGCAGTCTGTGGCTAGTTTGCATTGTTGTCTGCCATTGTAGTGTTGGGAAGCTGGATGTGAACAGTGCGTAGCGTTGCGCAGTTGGAGGTGAGCCGCCAGCAGTGGTGGATGTGGGGAGAGAAATGGCGGAGTTTTGAAATTTGTAAGACTGGATGTCATGAACTTGGTTCAAATGGCTCTGAGCACTATGGGACTGAACAGCTGTGGTCATCAGTCCCCTAGAACTTAGAACTACTGAAACCTAACTAACCTAAGGACATCACACACATCACTGCCCGAGGCAGGATTCGAACCTGCGACCGTAGCAGTCGCTCGTTTCCGGACTGCGCGCCTAGAACCGCGAGACCACCGCGGCCGGCGATGTCATGAACTGCTATACATATTATGACCTGTGCACACTATTAAGGTAAATACATTGTTTCTTCTCTATCAAAATCTTTCATTTGCTAACTATGCCTATCAGTAGTTAGTGCCTTCCGTAGTTTGAATCTTTTATTTAGCTGACAGTAGTGACGCTCGCTGTATTGCAGTAGCCTGAGTAACGAAGATTTTTGTGAGGTAAGTGATTTATGAAAGGTATAGGTTAATGTTAGTCAGGGCCATTCATTTGTAGGGATTTCTGAAAGTCAGATTGCGTTGCGCTAAAAAAATATTGTGTGTCAGTTTAAGCACAGTCATGTATAATTTTTCAAAAGGGGACGTTTCATATGTCGACCCTTAGCCGAGGATACCTCACTGGAATCTTCTGATTTTTTTCTTGTAGTTTGTGTAATTAGTGTAGCCTTTGTTTATTGCTAGCGCGTAATCATAGAGAGAATTTCCTTTCTTATTGTAGTTTTTCATTGTTGTACAGTAAAACAGTTGTGACATGCATGTAGATTTGCACCAAGTATTTCGCAGCTGCGCTTGCAATTAAGTAGACATTATTTCCATTGCTATGTTATCTTATTTTGCTCTTCAAATTGTGCTTTTCTGTGTTATCGTGTGAAATATTGTGACAATTATGGCGTGTGAAAAACGTAATACTAGGCTCCAAAGTAAACTGAGAAATGACAGTGAAGATGAAAGCAGTCTGTTAGCGCCACCGTGTAATAAATTAACTAATGTACAACATAGTAATTTGGTAATTGTGCATAGGGAAATGGAGCGGGCGGCAAACAATGGCGTAGGCAGTGTAACAATTAGTGAACAGGGAAGCATTATCGATCGATCGGTCGGCAACAGCTCGCCTCAGGAATCCGAAATGACAGGACACAATTTTGCAAATACTGTACATTCAGGATTTGCGTCCTCACCGTTTTCTCAAATAAGTCAAGACACATTTTCTGCTTGTCAAAATGTGAATGTTGCCGGTGCAAATGCACTGCCGAATAGCGTAGAGGAACAGATTCCAGACACTAATGCATTGTTATTACAGCTAATGCAACAAATGGAACAAAATCAGAGACAAACACAGCAATAGCTTCAAAAGTTAGACACAATGGAACAACACCAGAGACAAACACAGCAACAGTTAGACACAATGGAACAAAATCAGAGACAAAAACAGCAAAAGTTAGACACCACACTTGAACAAACACGTTAAGATTTAACTACTGAGTTACATAAAATCGAATCGAAATGTCAAAAAGTCTGTAAGGAAGTAAAAACACAAATTTGTGAGCATTTTCAACCTATTTTTTTGTGGCATGAAAATGCATTACAGAATCACGAAGCAGCCATAAAAGAACTGCAAACCATTGTTCATGAAAATCACGACACCTTGCAAGCTAAAATTGACTCAGTTGCATCTACCGATTCGGTTACGCAACTTGCAAAAACTCAGGAAAACTTAAAGGACACAGCAGATACTCTGAAACTTGGTTCAGAAAAACACACTGAGGAAATAAGTACATTATCGGAGAAAGTAGCCGAACTTTCGGATCAGTTCACTAACTTATCTACAAAGGTAGATGATGATCTGAAAGACACAAGACCTGTAGCCATCAATGACACAGAAGAGTATGAACAAATTAAGAAATTCAAACAAAATCAGAATCAAATTAATACGCAACACAAAAGAGAAATCCGGGAAGTACAAGATCAGTTGGCACAAGTAATACAAAAATTACATATTTCAGAGGACACTCACGCTCCAACACGGGAAGAGGGACTTAGAAATACGGACCAACCACAAAATAATAACACAGGACACTTCGGAAATTATGAAAGAAATTGGCAAGGCACACCGAATTTTGAGATGGAACCTCCGAAACGACGTAACAATGACCGACATGCGACTCGCCAACATGATGATTTTGACTATAAGCTGTTCATTACTACACGTAAATTCAAAACATTTAAGAATTCTGTCAACGACATTGATCCACAAGCATGGCTCCATCAATTCTCTCATTGTTTTCCTCCCAACTGGTCGTTAGAACACAGATTAGAATTTATGTGTGGCTACTTAGAGAATGAACCAGCTGTAAGACAATATGGGAACCAAAATAAATATTATCAAGGGAGACAGAATAACTTTAGACGCAACGGTCCAGCGCGCAGTTACGATTCAGGGAGAAATTCTCCACCACGTGACCGACAAGAAAGAAACTATGAAATCTACCGACATGACGACAGACGATATGATCGTAACGACAGACCTGAATTGCATCAGAACTGGCGGGATTTAAACAGGGCAGGGCCCTCTCGATAAGGTGAATTTGTGGAAGTTAGGTCTCCAAACCCAAATAACGACGCGCGCCAACAAAGAGACAATAGGCAATGACTCATACCGCAGGCAGCCACAAAACGTACGTATGAAACTAATGACGCAGCTGCCGTAGCTAGTAATTACGTAAAAATGGAAGACATTAGGGACATCTTACTCCAAGAACACGACGTAAAACATAACAGCATTGCATACCCTGTGATTCACATTACAGTAAATGACGTAAAATTTACGGCAGTACTTGACTCTGGCAGTCCCATTTCAGTAATTAGTGAAACAGCCTTTAGCAAATGCATCAAATCGAACGATTGCCCCACATTTCCGTTACGTAAGATTAAATTACAAGGTGCAATCTTTGGAAAAAGTGTAGATGTACGCCAAGAAACCAACTTAGAATTCTTTTGTTAAAGCCACAGCTTCTCTATGAACTTTCTTATTGTTCCATTATTGTCGACGGAAATTATACTGGGAGTAGACTTTTTGAATGAATACAAAGCAATCTTAAACTTTCACGATGCTGAAATAAGTTTAGAAAATGAAGGTAAGTCAGTAGCTTTGAAATTTGAAGATTGGCTCTCAAACCATGACGAAGAAATTAATCGTCTTTACCTCCTGTTAGACAACAGTTCGGAATTTTCGACGGAACTTGACACTAACAATCACTCTGCTAGTACTGACAGGGATGATATCGACGGCGCATTTGATACTAATGAGTTAATTCAGAATAAAATTCAAACAATTGAGAGTTGTAATGACACTGATAGGGAGGACCTTTTTGAGATTTTACAAGCACATTCCACAGTTTTTACTCACGAAACAGGATTTCAATACCAATTTCGTGTTCGTGAGCATACTAAATTTTGTGTTAGACCATACGTAATTCCGGCGCATTATAGGGACCGAGTTAAAACAGAAGTACAATCTATGCTTGACGAGGGCATTATTAAGCCTGCAGTAAGCTCATACAACAATCCATTACATGTTGTTGAGAAGAAAAATGGATCGATCAGGCTTGCCTTAGATTCGAGACAAATCAATACTATCATCATTCCTAAAACAGACAGGCTGCAAACGTTGAAAGAACTTCTTCATAATTTTAATGGTGTAAAAGTGTTGTCTTCCATTAATCTCAGATTCAGCTTTTATCAGATCTAACTTCATCCAGAATGTAGAAAATACACAGCTTTCCTTTGTTTCGGCGTTTGTTATCAGTTTCGGAAACTTCCTTTTGGTTTGAACATTTCTTCGGCAGCATTCATTCGCGGACTAAATTCCATATTACCTGAGTTCTTAAAACGTCACATCACCTTATATGTGGACGATATTCTAATAGCAGAAGCTTCATGGGAACAACATAATCGCATCCTCGACAGTTTGTTACGTATTTTTGCAGAATCTGGAATTACAGTTAACTTGGAAAAGGCTGAATTCGGTAGGTCAAAGGTGAGGTTTTTGGGACATATTATTTCTTCTGATGGCATTCAGCCGGATCCTGAAAAGTTAGAAGCAATCAGAGCCATTCCAGCTCCATCCACAAAAAGACAAGTCCGCAGTTCTCTAGGTCTCGTAAATTTTTACCGTCGTTTTCTGAATATGCAAATTCTAGTTACACCAAAACTTTGTTCTCTCACTGGAAAAAATACTTTTTGGAACTGGGACGAACAAGCACAGTTGGAATTCAATTCTTTGAAAGAATCGCTACTTAACGCGCCAATACTAACTCATCCAGATCTGTCACAAGATTTCTGCCTTAGCACGGATTCTTCTAAAGTCGGTCTTGGTGCCCATTTATTTCAAGAAGCCACAGAAAATGACACTACTGTTCAGAAAACCATTGCTTTTGCTAGCCAAGTGCTAACAAAATCTAAAAAATATTATTCCGTTACTGAATTAGAAGCTTTAGCTATCGTTTGGGCATTTAACAAATTCCGTTTCTTTCTCTCTGGTAAGCACGTAAAAGTATACAGTGATCATCGTGCATTACAATTTCTTATGTCTTCAAAATTAAATCATGACAGGTTAAAACGTTGGGCATTGTTTCTGCAAGAATTCCACTTCACAATAGTCTACATTCCCGGCAAGGAGAACATTGTTGCGGACGCACTGTCACGCGCACCGGCTGGGCTTGAGAAAAGTAACACAGAAGGCAACCTCGAGAAAAATTTCAGTATTCTTTACATTCAGAAAGTCGCCTTTGAAAACTTCATCACCACATCTTTAAAGGACATTGCTCATGAACAAGATAAAGCTCCAATTTGGAAAGACATCAAAAGTAAATAGCATGAAAAGCCGCACACTCAGATTCGGCATTATTATCTGGTTAGAAACAAGATACTCTTCAAACGCTGCACTGTTGATGACAAGCTATGGGTACTTTGCATTCCTGACGATTTTGTTGATAAGCTCATTTGGTACATTCATTTCAGCTGTGCACATTTTGGTCCACGAAAATATTATTATATTCTTCGGACGACTTGTTATTTTAACAATATGGAAAAGAGAATTCGAAGAGTCTTGTCTATTTGTAAACTTTGTCAAAAGGCGAAACCATCTACTATCTCACATCGTGCTCCGTTGTTTCCTATTATTCCTTCTAAATTAAAAGAATTTGTTGCTGTTGATCTCTTGGGACCCCTTGTCAGAACATCGATTGGATTTTCGTACGTTCTAGTCGCTGTTGAACTTACTTCAAAATTTGTTTCTTTCACTCCGTTACGTAAAGCCACTGGACGGTCTGCATCCAACGCATTTGTTAAAAATTTCTTACGTGAAGTTGGCCACATTGCTAAAGTCATTTCAGATAACGGACCGCAATTTAGATCTGCTGTTTGGTCATCCATGCTTCGGAGTCATAAAATCAAACCTGTTTTTATTTCATTGTACTCACCACATTGTAATGTGGATTATGAAAGAAATCAATAAGCTTTTCAGACTTTATTGTCACAGAAAGCATCAGCATTGGGACAGATATTTACACTTATTTCAAAATATGCTGAATGAAATGCCTCATGATTCCACTGCTTTACCACCTACTCTTGTACTGAAGAATGAAGAACCACCGAACAGAATCAGAGAGCTTGTACCTTTCCTGAATACACGTAAGCTTCGACACAAGGACATAATTGATTTGGCTATAAAAATATAAAATCTGCAGCAGACAAAAGGAGAAAACTAGACGGTAAAGCAAATGCAAAGAAATTATACATTGGTCAGAAAGTTCTCATTAAAGCTCATTCATTATCACATAAGAAGAAACACTTGAGTCACAAATTCTTTCTAGTTTACAATGGACCTTACAGAATCCGACGTATACCACATGATAATTGCGTTGAAGTTGAAACTCTGCGTATTAGGAAGAGTAAAGGATTGCACCACATTTCACATGTAAAACCGTTTGACAGATAATCTGCTTTTTAACTCTGTCTTTGCCATATAACTTTTCACGTTAAATTACTAGTAAGCTTGTTAGATTTAGAATCTGCTAACATGCAACAATGTTTGAAGTTAAATATCCAGTCAAGAACCAAGAGAACTTATTGAAACAGAAATTACGAATGCATTGTTATAGTGAACAGACGTCACAGTGTTATTGTGTGTGTACATTCTTGCTTGTTAGTTGCACGATTACATAATGACTATAAGGCTTACATACTTAGAACATATGCTGGTACTGCTAATGAGATTTTAATGCAACATTTTGGTTTACTTGAAAATACATTCTGGATTTAAAGTACTTTCTGTGAGATACCAGACGACATAATGGTTAGTTTATGTGGCAACTACACAGTTTTATCAAAACGCTACTAATGAGTGACAATTTACAATGTTGCTTTTGCGGTGTTTCTGTTTTATATCTGCACAGTTTTTCTGCATTATTCTGAAAAGTAAAACATGTTTTAGTAGTAACTTTTGTGGTATAGCAACAATGAGACAGCCTTTTTCGTGGCACAACAATACATTACTGTACAGTACTTTCTTCATCACGCCAATAAGCATAATAACTACGATATCTATACGCAAAGCATTTCACTTTTGTTTATCATGAGGTAAGTACATTGACTTCTGCAGAACTTAGCTTTCGGAGGACAATAACTACGACACTTCCACAGAGATTATGTTGCAACAAGACACACAGTTTAGCACTACAGTACACGTATTTGAGTGATTAATTTTATACTTAAAACATTTATTTTTAATGATTTTTGAATTACAAAGAAAGTTTTCCGTGATACATTTCATTCCATTGCTGTAATCTGTAACACCTGAGGGTATAATTACATTAATCCTCAGGGGGGTATATGCTTACTTTGTGTGCCATGTGTTTGGCAAGCACAAGGAGCCCTAGCTAATATGGTATATCCTTATACAACTTTACACATTGGTACCATATTTCTCTAACACACAAATTACACAGCTATCTGATCATTTAACTGAGAGATAAACGTTTTTTTACTACATCAGTGACACATGTTTACGCAGTTACACAGTTGGGTAACTTCACACTTATGAAATTGTATTTTGTCTGTACTTTGTGAACTGTTCATATTTTTTCGGAACCATTGTGATACTATGAGAGCTTTGAATGATGTATTTGGTAAGGGAGCATGATTTGAAAGTACGTTTGAGGTAGATGACACTATTGAAATGAGTAGAGAACTTTTTTTAAGTTTTGAAATTATTGCAGAAAGCTACTACGTTTTTGAGATTTGACTGGGGTGTTATGACATTATTACGACGACGATGTGTATTATGCTGCTGAGGTATGTTTATGATTAATAAGCTGATGCTATATGAGGAATTTGATTATGCTTTGTATTTATTATGATGAAATATTGCAGAAGTGTCGACGAATATGTATGTGTGTAATAAGGTAAGGAATAATGAGTAGTGGTTAGGGACTCTGACTTGTGAAAAAGTATGTTGGAAAGCAAGAATCGTACTTTAAGAGTTATGAAATGTGTCTAAATGCGTGAATGTATCACAATGCCAACGAATATTTTTTGGACACTGTTATATTTATAGATTTTGTTTCTACAGATTTGCAATGCAAATTCTCGAACTGTGAAATTTTTATATGAGACCATCACTGTAGTGCAAACTGATGTCATAAATATTTCGGTAAGAAAGTTAAGTGACCACCTGCACATAATGCGTCGTGGGCGTGCAGCTGCGCGACAATTGCCTGGAAAAAAGCATTTGTGTGTGCCTTTCAGAGGCACAGGGGGAGAAAAAAAAGAGGCCATTATCCTTGCTATTAACATTCCTTTGTAGAAAGTATCGCAAATACGACACACTCAAACTTGAAAACATACGATTACATTGTGGAGCTCTTAATTTATGATATTTACTGAAATGCCTAATGAAATGATGAGAAACATTTTACATTTATTATCTTTCTAGTTGAGAGATTCTTTTCCCTTTGGAGACGCCATTTGCCTAGTTAATGAGGTTTCATGCATTGCTCTATATGGGCTATATATATTTGCTCATTTCGTTTAATACCTAGTTTCTAGCTGCACTGCAGCATTGGTTATTATAAAATTTAATAGATGTACTAATATCACTATTTTCTGTCTACAGACCCAGGAAATAATACATTTATGATGTACTTTCTTAGAAAAGAGAGCACAAATAGACATTTCTTTTCACAGGAACTGCATAAATAATTTTTTAAACGATTTGGTAACTTGTCTGCTACAGTAACTTATCGTGATGTATCACTCTAGTATTAAGATGTGACATAGGTATTAGACATGGCCACCTTTAGTGTACTATTTTTTTTGGCTTGAGCTATGTCATGTTTAGATATAAGTTATTGCATTTGCTGCTCCTGTTTGCCAGACTTAGTGCTACTAAATTTCACTTTGCATTACTCTGTTAAGCCAGTTTTACTACAGATTTTTTTTTTCTTGTTGCTGCACATTGGCTCATATTAGTGGTAATTTTGCATTTTATCTGTTAATTTAATATAGTGCTGCTTGCTTTGCCAATTTGAATTTTTTTGTCATTGCTGTTTGTATTAATTGTTTTGTGCTGCTGCATTGCCTCGTTCCTTAGTTTAGCATCTGAGCTCAGTAGATTTAAGTTAGCTTAAGATGGGGTAGGCAATATACGAGAACAAGTTGTGATGAATTGGAAGAAATGCATTGAGAAGCTATAAGAAAATGGTTTGACCAAAAAAGTATTTTGAAAGAGGATATAAACCAAAAAAGTAGGGTTTAGGGACAACAGGTTTAGGTAGGATTTTCTTGGAAATAAATGATGAGGTAAGATAATGGAAAATAAATAATGAGGTAAGAAATATGTGAACATATAAATACAGAAAGCTAGCTTGGATTGGATTTTTTTGGTGGAAACAAATGTTGAAATAAGCCGAAAGATCTATGGAATGAAGTTTTGGGTTGGACTGCAGTACCAAATGTTACCCTGAAAACGAACCCTGTCTTTCCTTTCGTATTATTCCGCTATGTGTTTATGTATCCTTTTTCTGTTTCTTTGTGTTTAGTTAATAAGATTTATGTTGTAGAATTTTTCAAATACTATGTTATTTTCTTCGTAAAGATGTTTAGACACTATTTATTCTGTTTTGTTTTAATCATCATGTGTGAAATTAATGTTTCAAGAACTATTCTCATTATTTTATTTATTTACTTATGTCATAATTCCTGTAACACTGATGTATATGTCTATTTCTATTCTTTTGTAAAGCCTGTATTACTACAAATGTTATCTGTGCTATTAAGTTCTTTAATAATGTATTTTGTACCTTTGTTATTGTATTCTCATATTATAAAATTATAATTGACACCAGTTCATCACATTTCTGATGGTCATAGTATATGCAAAATATGTGAGAAGTAGGGACTGTTAGTGTTTGCACGTGTGTTAATAATTCAGCAAGGGACTGGATAACAGCATTGCTGGTTCTAAGGACAATTCCAAAAACTTTGTGAGTGCACAGGTGGTGGTTATGGACTTGCTATATTATCCGCAAGACTCTTCAATGGTGATTGTGCACCTGCACAGTCGCAACAGATGGCTGTTGGCCACCTCTACAAGGACTACAGTGGATCTGCATCTTTTATGACCCACCAATACCATTATTTCCACAAGGACTACAGTGGGTCTACACCTTTGCTGACTCACCAGTACCATTATTTCTACAAGGACTGCAGTGGGTCTGCACCTCTGGTGGCCCACCAATACCACAATCTCTACCAGGACTACATTGGGTCTGCACCTCTAGTGGCCCACCAATACCACAATTTCTACCAGGACTACAGTGGGTCTACTCTGTGATGACCTACCTACCAATATTCTTCAAAACTTCGACTGATTCTGCTGTGGGTTTGCTCTGTTGTGGCCCATTACCTGTCTGCATGTCGAGAGTCAGCACTGTGTTTCCGTTGGAAGGACAACACTACTTCTTCAAGACTGCATGGAAATCCACTACTTCCATGTGCATTTTCTTTTACTGCTCAGACTTTGAGAAAAACACTGCAATTTTACTGTGATGAATGATCAGGACTATCTTTATGGGCTGTGAGAAAATTTTAGCTTTTGACTAACATTGTGTCAATAAGTGTGTGCATTTGATATCTTTGTTATTGTAATTATGAAAAATTTTATCAAATCATTATTGGCCACTGCCCAAAACAATTTGTAAAATTTTTTGTGGGGAGCATGGGGGCTATGTAAGTAGGCTGTTTAGGTTTTCTTATTGGCAATGTTATGTAGCGCTCCGTATGAAAATCACTGGCTGTGCTGTGTGCAGTCTGTGGCTAGTTTGCATTGTTGTCTGCCATTGTAGTGTTGGGCAGCTGGTTGTGAACAGCGCGTAGCGTTGCACAGTTGGAGGTGAGCCGCCAGCAGTGGTTGATGTGGGGAGAGAAATGGCGGAGTTTTGAAATTGGTACAACTGGATGTCATGAACTGCTATATATATTATGACCTTTGAACACTATTAAGGTAAATACATTGTTTCTTCTCTATCAAAATCTTTCATTTGCTAACTATGCCTATCAGTAGTTAGTGCCTTCCATAGTTTGAATCTTTTATTTAGCTGAGAGTAGTGGCGCTCGCTGTATTGCAGTAGCTTGAGTAACGAAGATTTTTGTGAGGTAAGTGATTTGTGAAAGATATAGGTTAATGTTAGTCAGGGCCATTCTTTTCTAGGGATTTCTGAAAGTCAGATTGCGTTGCGCTAAAAAAATACTGTGTGTCAGTTTAAGCACAGTCATGTATAATTTTTCAAAAGGGGACGTTTCAATCTTTAATGGTGAGGTGAGCATTCATGACTAGGGAGGTGTGGTGCTCACAGCACCCTGCATAAATACGATATAGAGAATTTAAAAAAAAATGTTTATTACACATTAGTCATTATACTTAACCTTTTATTACCTCAGTTAAGTACAATTTTAATCACTAAGCTACTCCAATAATTATCCATACTTGATAAATCAGTAACATGAGTAAAACGGTTTCAAATGTTAGAGTATATACTATTTCTAAGAGTAATAAAAAAAAGCTTTAAACATTTTAAAATTATGGAGAGATTGTAACAGACAAAAGAACAGATGTATTTATATAACTTAAAAGTATTGTAAGTTCCACACTATATGTTTGTGTATGAAATTTAGTCCAAATTTACTTTCCACTCTATAAAAAATCTATATTTTACCAAAACTATCACTCCATAAACTATTATCCATCTTAACTTCGTATGCTAACCTTTGACTAAACGGGATATAATTTGAACTGAACTGTAACTGGTCTGGATATAACTTGACTTTATAATAAATGCACAATTGCAGGAAAACATGTGGCTCTGAACAAAATATCCACGTACCTGGCGTCTTGACAGTGTTATTACAGATTTCTCAAAAGAACAACAGCAAATAGCAAGCAGGCGACAGGTAAGGTAAATTTCTTTTTAATTTTCTCCATATTTTGCAGCTTCAAACGTGACTGTATTCAATACATTGGGGGTATTGAATTAAAAAACACGTTCGGTCACAACTTGACTCGTTTTATTAAATACACGATGCATTTTGGACCTGATGGGTCCATCATCAGGTGTAATTTGTCATAATAAATGTTTTATTTTTTCTCTTGAATGAGTCGAAATGCATATTGCTGTCACAAAAAGGTTTAATGTTAGGTTATGAATTTCGTAAGTCGAATGCGGAAAATATGTGCAAAATAGTGGAAAAGATGAACAATGTAAACTTACCATACAATCCAAGGGAAGCGTTTTTAACGTTTTAACACCGGCAAACATTCTTTTCTCCGTCGTTTTCGTACAAGTCACTTCACTCAAAAGGCACATTTGCACACACATGTTTGTAAACACTTCACAGATTTTTTTTTTACATGGTGTTGTCAAATATGAATTTATTTGTAATGCTAAAGATATAACTATTAAATAATTAACATATGCAGGAAATAATTTCAGAATAGATCTTTAAAATTACTTAAATAACAGTAATTCCTAGATATTTTATAATAGATACTGTTTCCACTAATTTGTCTTCAGTAGTGTAGCTGTACAATAGTGGACTTTTCCAATGTACACGCAATATGTTACATTTATTTACGTTCAGGGTCAACTGCCAGAGCCCACACCATTCATTGATCCTCTGCAGGCCATTCTGCAAATCGATACTCTCTTCTGGCATTGCTTCTTTATTGATAAGCGCATTATCTCGAACAGTCTTAAAGGGTTTCCGACAGATTCCATGCATTTATATACACTGTAAACGGTAACCGTCTTACCACACTTCCTTGGGGTGCTCCGGAAGTTACCCTGTGTGTCTGTCGACTCTGTTCCATCAAGAACGGCACGTTGAATTCTGTCTACAAGGAAGTTTTGAATCCAGTGGCAAGTCGGCCCGATATTTGTTAAGCTCATATCTCTTTTCCATTAAACGGCAGAGCGAGACGAAGACAAATGCCTTCCTGAAATCAAGAAACACAGCATCAACCTGAACGCTACTGTCTACAGTGCTATTGATCTCACGGAGAAAACGAGTAAGGTTTTCACAAATGTGAAAAACTTTCCCGATGAACAACATGGTTATCTACCTAGGAATAAACGTAATATTCAAATTTAAAGGTGTTGTAATCGAAAAAATCTTTTCATTACTGTATTTAATAATCTGCCTGTCACATTATTACTCTGCTACGCACTTATATCGGTAAATGAAATGAAATCAAGAAGAAGTATGATCAAAAACGAGATACAAATTAAATACAACCCTAAATTAGAAACTATTGGCAACCAACACAAATTTACTTTTTCAAGATAAGGGAAAGTATTAAGTCATTAAATAAAGTAAGTTCATTTGCAGATATAACATGTTCCATGGCAGAAGACGTTCTGTTTCAAAGTACGAGTCCAAGACGGTACACGGCTAACGCAGTTTGGCCTAACTGTCCACACGTTATATAACTAGTTTTAAAAATATACAGAATTTTATTCACAATAAAACTCTGTAACCGAAGATTTAGCGGTATCCTCCAAAGAGCTTCAATATATTCTACAGCATTTAAATATATCGAACGTGTAATATATAAAAACGCCGCGCAAAACACACCACCATGTCGCACAACAAAATAAACTGTAGAAAATGAAGAAAACAGTTTATTGTCATCTCTAACTCGTGTGATTCTAAAATCAGTCACTAGATTGAAATGCTGGCCTGGAAACACCACGTGTTCCTCGGTACACTATCCTTCAGGTAAAACACTCTCCCGTACAGTTCCGGTTAACTGTGCTGAAACTTCGACAACTTCGTTACCGCTGATGAACCCAGTGTAATAGAAATGATTGACATTTGATACGTGTGACATGTGAAACTATGAATGGAGAGAGAGATATCTGAGGCGATTTTAACTTACACAAAGAAATACAATTTTTGTTTGTTTGTTTTTAAAACATGAGTTTACACACTAAAGCGCCAAAGGCACTGGTATAAGCATGCGAATCAAATACAGAGATATGTAAACAGATAGAATACGGCGCTGCGTTCGGCAACGCCTTTATAACACAACTGTCTGACACAGTTGTTAGATTGGTTTCTGCTGTTGCAATGGCAGGTTATCAAGATTTAAGTGAGATTGAACGAGGTGTTATAGTCGGCGCACGAGCGATGGGACACATCATCTCCGAGGTAGCGATGAAGTGGGGATTCTCTTCATAAGTTTACTGTGACTATCACGAATCCGGTAAAACATCAAATTTCCGACAGCGCTGTGGCCGGAAAAAGATCGTGTAAGAACGGGACAAACGACGACTGAAGAGGATCGTCCAGCGTGACAGAAGTGCAACCCTTCCGCAAATTGCTGCGGATTTCAATGCTGGGCCATCAACAGGTATCGGCGTGCGAGCCATTCAATGAAATATTGTAGATATGGGCTTTCGGAGCCGAAGACCAACTTGTGTACCCTTTATGACTGCACGAAACAAAGCTTTATGCTTCGCTTAGGCCTTTCAACACCGATATTTCACTGTTGATGACTGGAAACATGTTGCCTGGTACGAGTCTCGTTTCAAATTGTATCGAGTGAATGGACGCGTATGGATTTGGAGACAACCTCCTGAAATCATGGATCCTATTTGTCAGCAGGAGACTGTTCAAGTTGGTTGATTCTCTGTAACAGTGTGGAGCTTGTCCAGTGGGAGCGATATGGGATCCCTGATACGTCTAGGTACGACTCATCCAGCTGACACGTATGTAAACATCCTGTCTGATCACCTGCATACATTCATGTCCATTGTACATTCCGACGGGCTTGGACAATTCCAGCAGGACAGCGCGACATCCCACACATTGATATTTGCTACAAGTGGCTCCAGGA
Source organism: Schistocerca serialis cubense (assembly GCF_023864345.2). Classification (NCBI taxonomy): domain Eukaryota; kingdom Metazoa; phylum Arthropoda; class Insecta; order Orthoptera; family Acrididae; genus Schistocerca; species Schistocerca serialis. Next base: position 644,023,214 of record NC_064638.1, on the reverse strand, counting down.
ACATTCTTCTGAGTTGAATCACTTCCGTTGGCCACCAGACTTCCCAGACTTGAACATTATTGAGTATATCTGGAATTCGTTTGAACGTGCTGTTCGGAAGAGATCTCCACCCCTTGGTACTCTTAAGGATTTATGGACAGCCCTGCATGATTCATGCTGTCAGTTCCATCCAGTACTACTTCAGACATTAGTCGAGTCCATGCCATATCCCGTTGCAGCTCTTCTGCGTGCTCGTGAGGCCCCCGTACTATATTAGGCAGGTGTACCAGTTTCTTTGGCTACTCGGTGTATTTCACATTCATGGACACGCAAATTCGCGGTAGTTTTTTACAGTTATGTGTAGGGTTAAGGATTAACTTGCGTTTCAGAAATGTTTAGAACACTCGCCACCGGAAGCTCGACAAACATCCAGACGGTAGTCAACCTCGTCCCATACTTATGCGAGCAAGCACTGCGTTTGGTCAGCGGTGACGCGGTTGCCGCAAACTCGATGGAAAGCGATTTACAAAGACAGAGTCATTCAAAGTATCCCACACACATGAAAAAATCATGTACCGTCATATGAAGCAATCTTGGAAGCCGATGGTGCAATGCATGATCCGTGGCACGATCTAGCGTCAGGCAGTCGCTGCCAAGGAAAGCTCTCACTTGTAGGTGTCACTGCAGAGGTGCTCCGTCCCGTTGAAACACGAAATTTTTGGGACTTTCCCGCAATTGTGGAAGAAGCCATATCTCCAACACTGCCGGGTACATCCTCCCCGCAAAACTGAAAAGGTAGTGTTCCTCGCCAAAAGGCGCTAAATTCCCGGAGCTTTGCAGAGTCTCTTCCATGCTCGGCTATTTCATGTAGGTGCTGTGTTTCCCATAAGCTTAAATAGTGACAGTTCACTTTTCCACTGAAATAGCTGTGTATTAAATGCGTTAGATAGTTATCTTCTATCTCCATGTGCAGAATAAATTCACCATATTCTACAGTTTGATATGACCCCTATATGGTATCAAACAGAAAAATCGACACGAGACACGCCCGACAAATGCAGAATGGCTGACTAATAGTGTGTTGAATTTGATCTATGTTTTGAATTAATACAAGGAGGCAATCTGTCGATTTCCCTTTACGTAAACTGTGTCTTGAAACTGCTGGTACTTGCATCTAATATCTTGAGCTGTAAAAGGTGCAATGCCTTACTATTGTTGAAAATCACGCGTTATTATTGTAACTGAACTCCACCATATGAAATGGAGAACGCAAAACGTATTTTATTGCTGTGTTATTGCGCTCTTGACTCTAAGAACTTCGGGTGGTTAACGAGTGACCGAGACACACTACTGTCGACAAGAACAATGACTGCCAACCTACAGGTGACACCAAGGTAAACTTTTATTTTAAATCCACCCCAAAATCTTTTGCTTTTTGAAACACGCTGTAGAACAGGGCTTAACTACTCGCTACCTGTGAACGTGAGCACTCGTGTCAGCTCAGGCTCTTTGCTCGTGATCAGAGCAGTTGTGGCGTGATGGGGAGTAAGGGAAATGTGCGCGCATGATGTGGTCGAAACAACACGGGGCAAACGCCGACTGCGAAATAGGGAGTGTCACTTTTAGCAGCAGTGCCATCTAATAGAATCAATCGCTAATCGGCACTGTGCATCAGTGACAATGCTTTCGCCTTTGAACCAGCAGTGAGAGGTATCTTATCTTTTTAAGCAAAAATATGAGTGCACAAAATGTTTTTAACTAGGCAGTAAATATTTTCAAGAAATTGAATTTGTGAAAGCACTACGTCTCTTTTCACTTCAGAGAAAACGGAAACGAAAATATTAAAGAACCAAAAGGAGTACAAGTGATTTTGTAACTTAATAAGGAGCTCTCTAAAGAACAGAAATAGGAGGGAGGAAATTGAAGTGAGTATTCGTTAGAATGAGCTACAAAATTGCACTACTTTTAGCACAGCCCGTGCTGTTTCACGGATGGTGATTTGATAAAAGTGTACTTCTTACTTGCAGCTGAACATTTATATCATCTTCGGACAGAATAGGCACACAGCTGGATGCAAAATTCTTAGCATCATTGAAGCACCCGTAAAAAAATTTACGTTCTTCATGAAATTTATTAGTTTGTGCGTCTACAGAAGGAACGCTAGTCATGTTGGGAAATAAATGAGGATTCGTAGGACAAGTAAATTGGAAAATGAAAAAGCTTCCAGTACACGGTCTGCGCTAGTTTGCAGCTTGAAGAACTTGATTTTTATTTGCTCTGAGCACTATGGGACGGGACTTAACTGCTATGGTCATTAGTCCCCTAGAACTTAGAACTACTTAAATCTAACTAACCTAAGGACATTACACACATTCATGCCCGAGACAGGATTCGAACCTGCGACCGTAGCAGTCGCGTGGTTCCGGACTGAGCGCCTGGATTGATTTTTATCGCAAGAGAGAATATAAAGACATTAGATTTCTCCAAGCATTTACCTCGGTATCGGTCTCGAAAACTAACATACGGACGGGAGAGCGGTGTGCTGATCACACACCCCTCCATCTCCGCATCCAGTGATTCCTGTGGGCGGAGGATGATACGGCGGCTGGTCGGTACCCTTGGGCCTTCATGGCGTGTTATGGCGGAGATTAGTTTAGTTTTACGTGTACGAAATTTGAATTGCGCCAGATAACGTTCTTAAATGATACTGTCCTTTACGAAACGAAGACTTTATATTAATTTGGTAGGCAAAGTGATTAGGAACGGAGAGGGGAGGTGCCTCTGTGGGCACAGGGGAAAGGATTTTATGAGTCTGTGCGTGATTCAGTATGCTGTGACAGAGCTGAGCTTTGCTGAGCACAAGGAACAAGAGTGGAAGTTGCTATTACTAATTTACAGAGAATCGCGGTGCTGATAAACTTACAATTTCGTTAATCGATTTGCGCGGCACAATTGCAGCGCGAGAAAAAAATTAATGTTAGTTACAGTTACTGAAGCAAGAGGACGAACACTCTGGTCAACCTAAAACGGGGCGATGTGAGGAACTTAGCTTATGATGCACGTGGCAAAGATTTCAGCAATTCGCAAAGAGTTTGATACACAGAACTGTGACAGCTAACAAGCGCTGATCGCGACGCAACTGACAACATACCCGAAAGCAGTTGCATTGCGCATCACCGTCATAGCCTCGTGGTGCAGAAGCTCAGCATGACCCCACCGGCCAACAGCATCTCCAACGCTTCCATACGGCAGCTCACCGTTTTCTCCGCAACACCCTCTGCACTAAGCACTTCTTCCTGTATATTCCGGTCAATCATAGGCCTAGCTTTCGTGCGCTAAAAAATAAGTACAATCGGTCGCGTCAAAAGCGCGCTGTATGGGCCTCTTGTTCACTCGTTTTAACTGACAGATTTTCTAAAAAGGTCTCTAAGCTTCTACCGAAAACTTCCAGCAACCAACGGAACAAACGGCCACAAATTCAACGGGACATATCGTTCCATCTGACTGCCCCATATATCTGGATATTGCATCATTCGACCAGCTGGCCATACGGAGATCCACAATAAAGCTCCTTTAAAACTCTGTTTAGTTACTGAAAATACTGTATTACTCCAGTATATGAAGCCACTGTGTACTTCACAGCGATCATTCCACATCTGACGCTGTTAGCGCCTTTCATACACCCACACCAGGCATTGTGATAACAGACGAACAACACTGATGTACTCTGGTGACCGTTCGATCTGTCATATAGGTTTTCAGCTTTAATTATTTACATATTTAGTGATTACATGAATGTGTATGAAGTTATATTGACATCTGACTATATATTTCTGGTGCTTCTCTTTTTATCTTAGGCAGTATAGTTTGCTAATATGATTAACATGAGTAACAGTGGCAGAACATATAAACAAAACTAGCGGAGAAACCCGGCGCTGCCCTAGCATTTATATAATACTGCATGTCCACGCCCATAACAAACAGCGTCTGGCTTTCTGCGTAATGTTAATGTACTTAATCTTTACCTCCTGAACTTTATGTAGCAAAATTATATAATTTTGTAGGTACATTCAGCGGCATATGGGGATACTGCCTGAGAAATTTATTGCAAATAGAGTTAGTAGCAAAGAACCAATAAATTTAATGCCATGCACGATACGACAGTTTTTCACGCACCTAATAGTTTATGGTGTCATATCGTACAGTAATACAAATCTCGCACTTGCATTCAGTGATATATGTTCATACAGTTTTTAAAATGTGCCGTGAATACAGATAGTAGTAAAGAAGTAATTAGTATGTACGGTGTGCTTTTGAAGACATAAGGGCTGGGAAGTTTTACTCGCTAGAAATATCTAGAACATTCTAGAACATTCGAGAGAACATTCCAGACAAATCTATAGTATTCGAGAGAATTCCACAGCACTCAAGAATGTTCCGGGATGTTTTGGAATGTTTGGGAATGGTATGGAACGTTCAGGAAAATTCCAGAATGTTCAGGAATATCCAGGAACATCCCAGATTATGTAGAACAGTTCAGAACACTATCGAATATTGTGCAATTTTCTTGAACGTTTTGGACGATACATAGCCTACATCTACATCTACATTGATACTCCGCAAGCCACCCAACGGTGTGTGGCGGAGGGCACTTTACGTGCCACTGTCATTACCTCCCTTTCCTGTTCCAGTCGCGTATGGTTCGCGGGAAGAACGACTGTCTGAAAGCCTCCGTGCGCGCTCTAATCTCTCTAATTTTACATTCGTGATCTCCTCGGGAGGTATAAGTAGGGGGAAGCAATATATTCGATACCTCATCCAGAAACGCACCCTCTCGAAACCTGGCGAGCAAGCTACACCGCGATGCAGAGCACCTCTCTTGCAGAGTCTGCCACTTGAGTTTATTAAACATCTCCGTAACGCTATCACGGTTACCAAATAACCCGGTGACGAAACGCGCCGCTCTTCTTTGGATCTTTTCTATCTCCTCCGTCAACCCGACCTGGTACGGATCCCACACTGATGAGCAATACTCAAGTATAGGTCGAACGAGTGTTTTGTAAGCCACCTCCTTTGTTGATGGACTACATTTTCTAAGCACTCTCCCAATGAATCTCAACCTGGTACCCGCCTTACCAACAATTAATTTTATATGATCATTCCACTTCAAATCGTTCCGTACGCATACTCCCAGATATTTTACAGAAGTAACTGCTACCAGTGTTTGTTCCGCTATCATATAATCATACAATAAAGGATCCTTCTTTCTATGTATTCGCAATACATTACATTTGTCTATGTTAAGGCTCAGTTGCCACTCCCTGCACCAAGTGCCTATCCGCTGCAGATCTTCCTGTATTTCGCTACAATTTTCTAATGCAGCAACGTCTCTGTATACTACAGCATCATCCGCGAAAAGCCGCATGGAACTTCCGACACTATCTACTAAGTCATTTATATATATTGTGAAAAGCAATGGTCCCTTAACACTCCCCTGTGGCACGCCAGAGGTTACTTTAACGTCTGTAGACGTCTCTCCATTGATAACAACATGCTGTGTTCTGTTTGCTAAAAACTCTTCAATCCAGCCACACAGCTGGTCTGATATTCCGTAGGCTCTTACTTTGTTTGTCAGGCGACAGTGCGGAACTGTATCGAACGCCTTCCGGAAGTCAAGAAAAATAGCCTTTCGCGGGCAAGTGCTCTACCACTTGCCCGCGAAAGGCAAAGGTCCCGAGTTCGAGTCTCGGTCGGGCACACAGTTTTAATCTGCCAGGAAGTTTCATATCAGCGCACACTCCGCTGCAGAGTGAAAATCTCATTCTGGAAGAAAAATAGCATCTACCTGGGAGCCTTTTTGGTATGCTCTGGAATTCGCCATTGGTGGGGCTACCTATTGGTAGGATCTTACTATATATACTCATACCAATTTGTTGTCCCGCCAGTGGCAAATTCCAGAACATACAAAAAGGCTTCGAATGGTCCACAGTGTTCCAGAGCATTCCACAACGTTCTAGATGACCTAGAATGTTCCACAATGATCTGGGATGTTCCCTAACATTCTGAAATCTTCTCGAATGTTTCAGACTATGCCGGAAGATTCCAGAACACCCCAGATCATTGTGGAACATTCCGGAATTGTTTTGGATGTTGTGGAATGCTCCCGAATACTCTCGAACATTCTGGTATGTTCTCGAATACTCTCGAGTGTTCTGGAATGTTCCAGTAATTTCTAGAGTGCGAAACTTCCCACCCCTTATTTCTTCAAAAGCACGCCCTGCAAGTAAAAACCGGAACCTTCTTCATTGATGGGGGGGGGGTAATGGGCTACCACACCATATAACGCTCTTGAACGCTCTGAATTTTAGCGGCATGCACATTGCATTCTTACTTTCATAATATATAATGATTAGCTTGACATCGTCATATAGATGTAATAATAATAATAATAACGGATAAAAAAAAAAGCGGGCTACGGTGCCGACAGTGACATTGTGTGAACGGCACTAGAGTTCACAGAAAACTGAGTTGCAGCTACGACGTAATACATATTTCTGCCGTAAATTCTTCAGGTGTGGCTACTGTATATATTTCTGACATACGTTTATGAAAAATTAAGTGAAAACGTAGAATTAGGTAACAAACTATTCTAGATCTAAAGTGTGTTTTAAATTCTAGAGTGATAAAATGAAATACGGTACACTAAAAAAAATTGTGATTTAATTATTAAAAATGAGATGGATAAGTGAGAATATGTGATGCCAAGGAATTTAGCGGTAGTTTCAGGTAACAGCCAAAACACACTCTAAGTAAAAGAAAAAAAACAGGAAAGAAACAAAAAAAGAACGACGCATCACGAAAGAATTATCGGAATGGGTCGGCTGATTACAGTTTCAGAAACAACGGTTGATTTATGCAAGAGAAAGAGCTTCACAAACTCAGAAGTCAATGACGTGTTGATTCAACTCTGACCCTTATCCAAGCATTTATTCGGCTTGGCAGTGATGACAGAGTTGTTGGATGTCCTCCTGGGGGGTATCGTGTCAAATTTTGTCTAACTGGCGCGTTAGATCATCACAATTGCGAACTGGTGGAGGATTCATCCCATAATGCTTTTAACATTCCCAGTAATGTAGAGATCCGACGACATTGCTGATAAAGGTAGGATTTGGTAAGCAAAAGCTGTAAATACTCTCGCCATATGCGGGCGGTAAGCCCAAGATGGACTGCCATGAAGGCTAACAAAAGCGGGACATAGAAAATCGTCGACGTACCGCTCTACTTTAAGGGTGACGCGAATGACAACCAAAGCTGACCTGCTGTAAAGTGAAATGGAACCATAGTCCATCATTCCTGGTTATAGGGCCGAAGGACTGACGACAGTCAGGTTGGTGACCCAGTGACGCCTCCAGACACGTCTTCACTGGTCATCTGGTCTTCAGTGATGAGTCCCACTTTGAGTCCTGATTGCCAACGAAGACTGTGGGGAAACACTTCGAACTGCGGTAGGATACTAGGTTGAGTGTTGCCCGCCAAACAGTGGAGATGGCAAAAGCCTTTTGGTTGTCATTCGCGGCACCCTTACAGCACAACAGTACTTCGACGATATTGTAAGTCCCGATTTGTTGCTCTTCGAGGTGAGTCATCCTGGGTTTACATTTCAGCAAGGTAATACCCACCCGTACACACGCCGTTTATTCATGCTGCTTTTATTCATGCTTTCCAAACCCTACGTTGGCCAGCAAGGTCATCGGATCTCTTAACAACTGAGAACGTTTGGAGAATTATGGGCGAGGCCCTCCAACCAGCTCGGCATTTTGACGATCCAACGCGCCAGTTCGACGTAGCTTAGCACTTTATCCCTCAACCAGTGTCAAGCCGAATAACTGCTTGCATAAGAGCCAGAGGTGGACCAGCTCGTCATTGACGTGCTCAATTCGTGAAGGTCCTTCTCTCGTACAAATCATCCAGTTTTTTCTGAAACTGTAATTATTTGTTCGTCTGTAGATGTCGAAACATCTCTTGTCTCAGTGTGTATATCCATGAATGAAACGTAAGGCGCTAACTGAATTACATGAAAACGGTAAAATAATAAAAGAAACTGGACGGATAAAACATACACCAGCTGGAGCCAGCCATTCATCACTTTATCCTATGGAGCTACCAAATTTAGGGACTGTTCACTGCTACGTTTCACCCATCGTAGCAAATATTCACAGATACGAGTTCATTCTACAGAAATGATATCGAGTGAGTTTGAGGGTAGACGACGTGCGGCAGGGTTTCTGAGTGTTCTTCAAATCAGGAACGTAAGTGTGCGTTCGTGAGAACAGAGCTGTTGTCATCCTGAAAGACGTGAGTATACTCACAGTAAACTCATAAAGAAAATGCAAAATAAAGGGCTACGTGTGATCTCCGAGAGCTTTGGAAGGAACCGCCTGGTTTCTGTTACGGTATCAGGAATAAATAAGCCCAAGGTGTGTTACGGAAGACACCCGCAAAATAGGACAGAATCACCTCTAGCCTGAGCTGCACCTCTACACATTGCGGGGTTCACACACACTGAGCCGCTAGTGCCCTCGGTATCTTGCATCATTTGAAAAGAGGCAAAACCACGACTCGTCGGGCTACGCTATACGACTGCACTCACCTACGTCCAGTTTCTGTGTTTTTAGGCCCACTGAAGAGGAGCAGCTATATGCGCCGCCACCAGCAATAGCGAGGTACTGACATGTCCGTTCAGTGGGGTTTGTGTTGTTCGCCCCTAAACTGATTGTGACGGACATTTATTCACTCACATCAGGAATTCCTTTCGATATACAGACTTATAGTCGTTGACAGAGTATAATCAAGTCTCTGTCCCCTGTCGCTTAGAGCGTTCCACGACAAGCCTGTTTATAGTGCGTTACATGCTTTCCAGGGGTGTATCATTCTTAGAAACAATATTGGGCAGTCCAAACAGGTTCGTAGGCTTTTGCTATTCTACCATTTCGTCTCAACTACCCACCATACAGCACAGATCCCATACAATAGACAGGAACATACCACTTCACAGTCATGTGAAAGGGCGTACGTCCGTCTGGTACCAGCTCTACTGAAAGACGTACATTTATTTTAGTACATCTTTCATTAGAGTATATACATTATGCGATCAAAAGTATCCGGACACCTCCAAAAATATACGTTTTTCATATTAGGTGCATTGTGCTGCCATCTACTGGGAGGTACCTCAGTAGTCATTAGACATATTGAGAGAGCAGAATGGGGCGCTCCGCGGAAGTCACGGACTTTGTACGTGGTCAGGGGATTGGGTGTCACTTTTGTCACACGTCTGTATGCGAGATTTTCACACTCCTAAACATTCCTAGATGCACTGTTTCAGATGTGACAGTGAAGTGGAAACGTGAAGGGACACGTACAGCATAAAAGCGTACAGGCCGACCTCGTCTGTTGACTGACGGAGGTCGCCGACAGTTGAAGAGGTTGTAATGTGTAATAGGCAGACATCTATCCAGACCATCACACAGGAATTCCAAACTGCATCAGGATACACTGAAAGTACTATGAGAGTTAGGCGGGAGGTGAGAAAACTTGGATTTCATGGTCGAGCGGCTGCTAATAAGCCACACATCACGCCGGTAAATGACAAACGACGCATCGCTTGGTGTAAGGAGCGTGAACACTGGACGATTGAACAGTGGTAAAACGTTGTGTGGAATGACGAATCACTGCACACAATGTGGCGATCCGATGGCAATGTGCAGGTATGGCGAATGCCCGGTGAACGTCATGTGAGATCATGTGTAGTGACAACAGTAAAATTCGGAGGCGGTGGTGTTTCGGTGTGGGGGTGTTTTCATGGAGGGTGCTTGTAACCGTTGTTGTTTTGCGTGGCACTATCACAGTACAGGGCTGTATTGTTGTTTTAAGCGCCTTCTTGCTTCCTACTGTTGAAGAGTAATTCGGGGATGGCGATTGCATCTTTCAACACGACCGAGCACCTGTTCATAATGCACGACCTGTGGCGGAGTGGCTACACAATAACATGCCTGTAATGGACTGGCTTTCTCAGAGGCCTGATCTGAATCCTACAGAACACCTTTGGGATGTTTTGGAACGCCGACTTCGTGCCAGGCCTCACCGACTGACATCGATACCTCTCCTCAGTGCAGCACACTGTGAAGAATGGGCTGCCATTCCCCAAGAAACCTTCCAACACCTGATTGAACGTATGCCTGTGAGAGTGTAAGCTGTCAAGAAGGCTAAGGGTGGGCCAACACCATAATGAATTCCACCATTACCGATTGAGGGCGCCAAGAACTTGTACGTTATTTTCAGTCAAGTGTCCGGATACTTTTGATCACATAATGTATTATCAACTAGGTACGGTATTATATTATTTTTATGTGTCATCATATTCTAGTTAGATCAATGCCTGCGGGAATTGATCTGTTGGGTATGTATTTTATTTTATCCTATCTTTCTCTTTATTATCAGCAGCTTCTATTTCATGAACACTTCCTATCTTGCATGAAATCCATTGAGTTAGTTTGGCTGTGAGCTGAGGCGAATTTTCTGCACTCTCCGAGATTAGAAGCGCGGGGCTGAATGTATGGAATGCACAGGACAATAGCAGGACGTGTGGGGATCGAAGAACTAGAAAAAATATAAAAAGATGGTGACGGAAGACCCCAGCTCTCTGTCTTGGCGTACGTGAGTTGGACATATGACAGATCGAACGGTCACCAGAGTACATCAGTGTTGTTCGTCTGTTATCACAATGCCTGGTGTGGGTGTATGAAAGGCGCTAACAGCGTCAGATGTGGAATGACGCTGTGAAGTACACAGTGGCTTCATATACTGGAGTGATACAGTATTTTCAGTAACTAAACAGAGTTTTAAAGGAACTTTATTGTGGATCTCCGTATGGCCAGCTGGTCGAATGATGCAATATCAAGATATGTGGGGCAGTCAGGTGGAACGATATGTCCCGTTGAATTTGTGGCCGTTTGTTCCGTTGGTTGCTGGAAGTTTTCGGTAGAAGCCTAGAGACCTTTTTAGAAAATCTGTCAGTTAAAACGAGTGAACAAGAGGCCCATGTTGGACTACATGGGTCAATTTCGGCCGACCACGAGCGACCACTACATGTGGGAATCCCCAAACTGAACACGAAGCACATCGTAATCGCTTCACGTCTGCCCCTGGTATGGAGGATAAAGTAATCGATTTCCTGCTACTTTCTGTGTCATGCCACATCATAGGCTAGGGTTATCAGCAGTCAGTCTAGGAAATTACCGTCTCATGCATAGACCATCGTTATCGTCCCAGAACAAACGACAATTTGAAGTGGTGTCATGACCAAGAAGCAAGGACAGCTTTGAATGGCATCAAATTGTGTTCAGTAGTGGACTGTATTATTGCATTACCATGAATGACCAGCGCTGCCGAGTATAGCATCCAAAGTTTTGGAGAAACACACCAGAGCTGACGCTATGATGTGGAAACCCATCGGGTACAACTTGGCTGGTACTGACTGCGGGAAACTCCGAAGGTACAGTACACTATAGACATAATGTGTTCTCATCTGTTATCCTTCATGTGAAAGTACAGTGGTTAATAAAGTCTGAAACTCCATTAGGCATGTGATGCAGTCGTCTATATGGAGACAGCAACGTTAAACGACTATAACGAACTGCAAAAGTCCTTCAGAGAATTGATGAATGGTGCAGGGCCTGGCTGGTGACACCGAGCGTAAATAAATGTAGCCTACTGCGCCTAAAAAAGAGAGTAAATCCACTACTATACAACGACGCTCTTGGTGATAAATTGCTGGAAACTGTAACTGCAGTAAAATGTTTAGGAGCGACGTCAAGTGAAATGACTGAATAAACCAAGCTGAAGGAAAAACATGTGTGAAACTGAGCGTCATTGGAAAAAGCGTAAGAAGATGTAATGCACCGCGAAAGAAATGCCTTATAATTTATTCTTTGATCTGATTCTTGAGTATTTCGCATTAGTCTGAGACCGTTACCAGTCAGTAGTAATAGAATAGATAGACAAGATCCAATGAAGAGCTGTGGGTTTCGTCACAAGATATTTAAATCGGCACGAAAGCATTACGGGGATGCTCAAAAAACTCCAATCGTGCTTCATGGGGATGTTTACTATTGAAATTCGGAAACAGCACGTTCCGGGAAGTGTCAGTAACATACACACATCAAAAAACGTTTTGCACACCTCGGTTCTGATAATTCCGGAACCTGTACAGAAAATTGGAATAGAGATCAACACAAACATCATTTCCCCCTTTTTTATTGCCCATGAAAACCACATATTGCATGTTGTACCACCATACAGCGAGACCTTCAGAGGTAGTGGTCCAGATCGGTGCCCCAAATACCCAGTAGCACTTCTCTTCCATTGATGCAAGCCTGTATTCGTTGTGGCATACTATCCACAAGTTCATCAAGGCACTGTTGGTCCAGATTGTCCACTCCCTCAGACTGGTTGGTTGGTCACGTCGTCCATAAATAGCCCTTTTCAACCTATCGCAAGAATGTTCTATAGGGTTCATATCTGGAGAATATACTGGCCACTCTAGTCAAGCGATGTCGTTATCCTGAAGGAAGTCATTCACAAGCTGTGCACGATGGGGGCGCGAACTGTCGTCAGTGAAGACAAATATCTCACCAATACGCTGCCGGTATGTTTGCACTATCGGTCGGAGGATGGCATTCACGTATCGTACAACCGTTCGGCGCATTCCACTACCACCAGCGGCGTACGTCGACCCCACATAATGCCACCTCAAAACAGCAAGGAACCTCTAACTTGGTGCACTCGTTGGACAGTGGGTCCAAGGCGTTCAGCCTGACCGGGTTGCCTCCAAACACGTCTCCGACGATTGTCTGGTTGAAGGCATATGCGACACTCATCGGTGAAGAGAATGTGATGCCAATCCTGAGCCGTCATTTGGGCATGTTGTTGGGGCCATCTGTACCGCGCTGCATGGTGTCGTGGTTGCAAGAATGGACTTCGCCATGAACGTCGGGAGTGAAGTTGCGCATCATGCGACCTATTGCGCACGGTTCGAGTCATAACACGACATCCTGTGGCTGCACGAAAAGCATTATTCAACACTATGACTGTGTTGTCAGGGCTCCTCCGAGCCACAACGCGTAGGTAGCGGTTATCTTCTGCAGTAGTAGCTCTCGGGCGGTCTGAGCGAGGCATGTCATCGACAGTTCGTGTCTCTCTGTATATCCTTAATGTCCGAACAACATCACTTTGGTTCAAATGGCATTATGAGACTTAAATTCTGAGGTCATCAGTCCCCTAGAACTGCTTAAACCTAACTAACCAAAGACATCACACACATCTATGCCCGAGGCAGGATTCGAACCTGCGATCATAGCGGTCGCGCGTCTCCTGACTGTAGCTCCTAGAACCGTTCGGCCACCAGGCCGGCCAACATCGCTTTGGTTCACTCCGAGACGCCTGGGCACTTCCCTTGTTGAGAGCCCATCCTGGCACAAAGTAACAATGTGGGCGCGATCGGACTGCGATATTGACCGTCTAGGCATGGTTGAACTGCAGATAACACGAGTCGTATACTTCCTTCCTGGTGGAATAACTGGAACTGATCGGCTGTCGGGCCCCCTCCGTCTAATAAACGCTGCCCATGCATGGTTGTTTACATCTTTGGGCGGGTCTGTGTCTGTGATACAATATACACAATCAACGTCTGTCTTCAGGAGTTCTGGGAACCGGGGTGATGCAAAGCATTTTTATGTGTATTACCTCTATTCACATCTGTCTCTCGCAAATAGCATAACAAGAAAATCCTAGCTATTAGAGTTAATGCCATGGGCTACCAACAATTATTCTTCCCACGCGTGATTTGTGTAGAACAGTGGAGTGAGGATCAGATAGTACCATCCGTCACACAACGTCAGGTGGCTTGCGATTCATCAATATGAAGATGTGAAGTATAAAATTAATACCAAAGAACTACTTAGTAAGAAGTAAAGCGAAAGAACTGAACTTCGTTTCCACTTACTAGTCACAGACCTCAATGTTCGAAATCATTCACGACGTTTAGAAAATGTACTATTACGGTACTTTTGATGTCTTTTGTAGTTAAGCTTTGTAAGTAAAGCCACAACATGCAATGAAAACCATGATTTTATTCAAAATACACCTCCGCATCTCCACGTTAGCATTCGCCTGCGAGGAAAATTTCCAGTTCAGTAAGCGCTGTCCCTATCGCTGAACCGAGAAATGCGCTGCTGCGCGGCGTATTTGCGTACACGCGAGGAGTGTCAAACCCTGCGCCCGTGTGGAGGTCGGGGGAGGCAGAATAGGTGCGAGCGCGCGGCACCAATGCCAGCACAATGGGCTCAGCGAATGAAATAGCGGTTCGTTAGCAGCTTTGCGCGGTCATTCCGAGGCGCTCTCGTGCGAATAAAAAACGTATGCCAGGTATTCATCCGACGCGCCGGTGAAAAATTTCTTTTTCCCGTCAGGTCCCCTTTTGTGTAGGTGGAGGAAGGGGGCGAATGTGGCGGTTGGAGGGCAGAGATCCCTCTTCAGCCCCACGACTGACCGCTACCTCCTCCACCCACCTCCACCCCTCCCCCGGGCAGAGACACAAGGGGGAGGCTGATGAGCCAGACGGCCGGATGTGAAAGCAAACGGAGTCCCCCTGCTCACATGGGCACCCGATTCCGCAGGGAGGCGACTCCCCCTATGGCGACCCACGGCTACTTACGACCGGGCTGCTAAGAGTAGCTCCCAATGTAAGCTCACAGAACGTAAAATTAGTTACTTGCATGACACACCATCTCTAACCTTGATTATGACCTCAATTCGACTGTATCTTCATGTTCTGCTCAATGGGCTATGAAATAATGAAACCGGCAATAATTTCCTACACAAAGAAAACATGAGATTAAAAGACACAACAAACTCGTGTCTCCTTAAAAGTGATGAAGTCTTATACACAGCCTGAGGGAACTCTAAAGCCTCCAGGCTTCCCCAGAAGGGGAATGGAAAACGAAACGTGTTGAGAGCGTCCCTAATGTTACTGTAGTCATTGCAAATTCGAGTCAGATTGACAAAGAACTTGCTGTATGAGCCTGCGCCGGCTGGTGTGGCCGTGCGGTTCTAGGCGCTTCAGTCTGGAACCGCGTGACCGCTACGGTCGCAGGTTCGAATCCTGCCTCGGGCATGGATGTTTGTGATGTCCTTAGGTTAGTTAGGTTTAAGTAGTTCTAAGTTCTAGGTGACTAATGACCACAGATGTTAAGTCCCATAGTGCTCAGAGCCATTTGAACAATTTTTTATGAGCCCAGTATCAGTATGATGCTTCACCATCTCCGGTCTGGATGCATACAGCGAATTGGTTGGGAAGAGTGTCATAAAGAATTGTGTCCTCACTGGAGGAATGCAGGTCCACAGATGTAACCGGTCTTCAGTATCCTGGGGGAAGGGAGCAGATGTCCGAGCTGGTTTCATACTTGTTCTGCTGCACACAGGTGCGTGTATTTTGCTGACCCAAAGGAATTCCTCTGCATTACACAGCAGTTCGTAGAGACGTGTGGATGATCATTGTCCTGTTGAGCACCACTGTACTTTCACATGAAGGAAAACAGACGAGAACACATGATGTCCATAATGTACAATCGTATTAATTTCACCAGCGGCTGTGTTCGATGTCAACGTGCTGTAACCACTCACAGACGGTACGCTGCACCACTGGCATTGGAGATTCCATAAAACGTGTAACGGTCTAGGAAAACGGTGTAGTCATCTTAATGTGGAAAATTTGCGATTTATCTGACGTCTGACAGAGCATTATCTTCGGTTTTCGGACAAAGGATGGAAGGATTTCCGAAACGGACACGTTTGTAACCTGTTCGTGTACTACCGTGATTAAAGTACACTGTGCATGGCAACAGGGTGCTGCCCAACTCCGACGCCGAGGCAGCTGTAGTGCAGCACTGGCCGTCGATGAGAATGGTGAACGACGGCTGAGGAGATGTGTAGCGGCGAACAGATATGCAACTGTTGCGCAAGTTAGTACCCAAGCGGCTGTCAACAATGTCTCTTGAACGACCGTCCAGCGAATGTTACACCGTATGGGCCTCCGCAGCAGGTACCTGGCTGATGCGACCATGCCAACGTCATCGGCGACGAAGGGTGGAATTTGCACACCAGTACCTCAACAGGTTGCCCATTAAGTGACGACAGCTGGCCTTTTCAGATGAATCAGGTCCATCCGACATTTGGCTGTTAGTGAATGTGGCCCTGTATGAACTGTCGTAAGAGTCCAGGTGAAAGGAGGGAACTTATGGTCTTGGGAGTGGCGTTCACTTGGTGATATAATCATTCTGGAAGTCACAACGGATCACCACAGGTATGCATCTATCATTGGGGACTATGTCCAGCCATACATGCATTTTGTTTTCCCTCGACACAAAGGCTTCAACCAGCAGAACAATGCAGCTTGTCACACAACTCAAAGGGTATATGGGTGGTTCGAAGAGCGCGAGGAAGAGTTTACTGCACTTCACTGGACACCAAACTCCTCAGCTTCAACTCCAATTGTCGGTACCTTCCAGAACCTCACTGACTCTTCATGCATGTCCGCGATGAAAATTTGGTTATTCTAGCTTTTGACAGGTGGTCACGTTATGGAACTGCATCGTGTATATAGTGTAAACAATCGTATTTCATTTCCTCAGAGGACTCCACAAAAATTACCTTTACATATGTCAAATTTCTTTCGTTAAGAGCAACGTGTAGAGTACAGTCTACAACGAAGTCTTGAGTTCAACCACTAATCTGGTCCGATACGCGGTAAGCTCGTATTTGTTCCACTAAATGACACTGCGTGACTATTTCAAATTCCTTCCTGAAGTTGAGGAACACCAAAGTGCCGCTGTCTACAGCATTGTGGATCTCGTGGACGAACAGAGAGAACCAGCTGAGTACCACAAAATCTCTGTTTGCTGAATCCAAGTTACTTTTAAAGAGTGGATTGTTTTCCAGGAATGTCATAATACTTGAGGATAAACATGATAAACAAATCTCTAAGAGACTGACAGCGATATAGGCCTATAATAAAGTGCATCTGACCACAACCTCCCTAGAAAACAGTAATGAACAGTGTTTTTTTCGGTCGTTAATTACCCTTCGTTGCTCGTTTATTATTTGTTTCACATAAACATCGTTCCCTTTTTTCAGATGGGTGGAGAATCTGGAATGCGGACTCCATATTCATCTCACAAAGAACAACACCTTATTAGAGTATAATTATGAAATTTAAGAAACAGTAAAACGAAACTCACGGAAAGAAAAGGAATTCAGCAATTAGTCGAAAATCCAATGTGTATTTCATTTCACATTTAGATATCAACTGTTGAACAGCTATCTTCAGTGCGTTTACGCTCGATCATACAGACTCGACAAGCTTGTGACAACACATGCTATACGACTTTCAGATATACATAGCCAGTTGTATACTAATGTGTGTTGTCACAAGCTTAGCGCGTCTACATGACTCGCTGTACACTCTCTGAAGATAGCTATTCAATAGCTGAAATGTAGATCTGCAACGACATATAGACTGGATTTGCGGTTGGTTGCTGCATTTCCTTTTCTTTTTCAACATATACCAGTCTCTGTGCGCGACTGATCCAATGGAATCATGCTTGACCAAAAGGAATACCTTAGACTGATCCTGTTTAATTAAAATACAGTTCCATTTTCCACATCGGCTGTGTTAGGATCACAATTTATTTCGCATTATTAGCCGATTTCGTCAATGTGCCATTTCCAGGTACTTACTAATATATTCGTGTTTTATGAAGTCACCGTGAATGAGTGCATATAGTTGATGTCTGTCATACATACATATACGATACACTTATGCACCCACATAGGTTGACTGTATGAAATATAATGATATTAGTAAGTACTTCAAAATGGCACATTCTCGAAGTTAGCTGATCGTTGAAACACATGACTGACTATAATACAGCCGAGTTGGAAAATGCAAATGTCTTTTAAAAAATATATGACTGTAGCACGGGATATGAAAATGCGTATTGGTCGTGCTTTACTAAACTCAGTGATAGATTAGTGCCTCACCATGTACCGTTTCCGGCAGAGTAAGGGTGTCGTTCGTAGGATACACAATATATTAGGCTAGTTTTGAGTTAACGGAGACCGGAGACCGGAGACAAGAAATCGTGGGTGCGAAGGGGGGCGGGGGGGGGGGGGGGGGACAAAGACTGGAGGAGGGCTAGTGCAGATAGAGTAAGGCTAATATATGTTTCCTGCTATTGTAAATAATCCACCTTTACTGTGCCAGGACAAAGATGAATGAGCGCACTGCATAAGTAGTGAATAATACCCTCGTATCCGAGTTTGGCTTTATCTGTGGTTGACTTGCTGTTCAGTCAGTTGTGCAACGCTGGGTCATAGTCGAGTATAGTCGAGCAGTTGAGTTTTTCAGAGAAAGACGTCTGTTATTTATGAATCTGAGAGAAACTATCTGGAATAATTTATTGTGGAGACGAAAACTCATTTATACTACTTTCTTGTTCTTTGTATTGAAGGAGAAGATTTTGGAGGAATTTTAAAAGTTGGTTTGTAATTTTTGTAATGAGAGAATTTATAATTGTTAATCTTTCGATGTCCTTTCTTTTCCTTCATAATCAAAGTTTGATTTCTCCAGAACAATTTTCTTTCAAGAAAAACCCAGCTCCATGATTTTAGCAAAGCTGTAAAGAATTTGTTGTGTGTGCTTCTCCTTGCGCCACACAAAGACACAAACTATATCTGACAAGCAAAAAATTTGGAGTAGTTATTTTTCTTTAGCTACTGCATCTGCTGATTTGTATTTTCTTTCGAGAACGGCAATACTCCAATCACAAAAAACAGCATTTAAGAGAGATCTCACCTTCTATTCTTAAGCAAACAATCTGTAGTAGGGATTGTCAGGTGTGCTAGGAAGCAGAATAATTTTCAGTGAACAGTTATTTTCTTCCGAAAAGAGCAGTAATTTATTTTTGTGGATATTTCAAGTAGAACATCGCACTTCATATCACGCAACGTTCACAATTTACTTCGGTACTGAGTTTTGGTAGTATAGTTTTCACTATGCACACAATTTGTTTCTTTTGAAATTTAATTAGATTCATTTTCTTAGTTCCAAATTTAGTGTTTCATGAAAATTTAAACTTTTATTTCATGACAATATTCACATGTGCAACACAGGCCAACCAACAATCAGTTTTACTTAACATCAGAATACGATACCTAAGTATACGTAACATGAAGTGAAAGTTTCTGAAATCAATATTGTCAGTTCTCTAAGACTTATGTCAGAGGACAGTGTCATGGCTCCACCTCGGCTGTTGCTTAATTAACAGGTATTAACTGTATTAAGCACTTGAGGGCATTTATTATGGAAGTGGGACAAGATGTAGATGAAGACGTTATGGGAGATACGATACTGCGTGAAGAATTTGAGAGAGCACTGAAAGACGTAAGTCGAAACAAGGCCCCTGGAGTAGACAACATACTATTTGAACTACTCACAGCCTTGGGAGAGCCAGCCCAGACAAAGCTTTACCATGTGGTGAGCAAAATGTATAAGACGATGAAATACACTCAGACTTCAAGAAGAATATAATAATTCCAGTGCCAGAGAAAGCAGGTATTGAGAGGTGTGAAAATTACCGCCCTGTCAGCTCAATAAGTCACGGCTGCAAAATACTAACACGAATTCTTTACAGACGAATGGAAAAACTGGTAGAAGCCGACCTCGGGGAAGATCACTTATGATTCCGTAGTAATGTTGGAACACGTGATGCGATACTGACTCTACGACTTATCTTAGAAGATAGGTTAAGGAAAGGAAAACCTACATTTCTAGCATTTGTAGACTTAGAGGAAGCTTTTGACATTGTTGACTGGAATATTCTCTTTCAAATTATGAAGGTGGCAGGGGTAAAATACAGGGAGCGGAAGGCTCTTTAGAATTTGTACAGAAAAGAGATGGCAATTATAAGGGTGGAAGGGCATGAAAGGAAAGCAGAAATTGGGAAGGGAGTGAGACAGGGTTGTAGCCTATCCCCGATGTTACTCAATCTGTATATTGAGCAAGCAGCAAAGGAAACAAAAGAAAAATTTGGAGTAGGAATTAAAATTCATGGAGAAGAAATAAAAACCTTTAGGTTTGCCGATGGCATTGTAATTCTGCCGGAGACAGGAAAAGATCTGGAAGAGCAGTTGATGGGAAAGGGCAGTGTCTTGAGAATATATGATGAATATCAACAAAAGCAAAACAGGGATAATGGAATGTGGTCAGATTAAATCAGGTGATGCTGAGGGAACTACATTAGGAAATGAGACACTTAAGGTAGTAAATGAGTTTTGCTGTTTGGGAAGCAAAATAACTGATGATGAGCGAAGTAGAGAGGATATAAAATGTAGAATGACAATGGCAAGGAAAGCGTTCGTTATGAAGAGAAATTTGTTAAAATCGATTATAGATTTAGGTGTCAGGAAGTACTTCCTGAAACTATTTGTATGGAGTGTAACCATGTATGGAAGTGAAACATGGACAACAAATAGTTTAGACAAGAAGAGAATAGAAGCTTTCGAAATGTGGTGCTATAGAAGAATGCTGAAGATTAGATGGGTAGATCACACTATGCTTGTCCGTCCTGTTTTAGAATACTTCTATGCAGTGTGAGATCCTTACCAAACAGGATTGACGGAGTACATCGAAAAAGTTCAAAGAAGGGTACCACGTTTTGTATTATCGCGAAATATGGGAGAGAGTGTCACTGAAATTATACAGTATTTGGGCCGGGCATCATTAAAAGAAAGGCGTTTTTCCATGCGGCAGAATCTTCTCAAGAAATTCCAATCACCAACTTTCTCCTCCGAATGCGAAAATATTTTGTTGACGCCTACCTACATAGGGACAAACGATCACATGGATAAATAAGGGAAAGTAAGGGTGATTCCAGGTGTGCCGCAGGGGAGTGTCGTAGGACCATTGCTATTCACAATATACTTAAATGACTTGTGGATGACATCGGAAGTTCACTGAGGCTTTTTGCGGATGATGCTGTGGTATATCGAGAGGTTGTAACTATGGAAAATTGTACTGAAATGCAGGAGGATCTGCAGCGAATTGACGCATGGTGCAGGGAATGGCAATTGAATCTCAATGTAGTCAAGTGTAATGTGCTGCGAATAC
Organism: Schistocerca serialis cubense; assembly: GCF_023864345.2. Classification (NCBI taxonomy): domain Eukaryota; kingdom Metazoa; phylum Arthropoda; class Insecta; order Orthoptera; family Acrididae; genus Schistocerca; species Schistocerca serialis. The sequence continues at coordinate 644,001,955 of NC_064638.1, read as the reverse complement.
ATAGAAAGATAGATCCCTTATCATTTAGCTACAAAATAGCAGGTCAGCAACTGGAAGCTGTTAATTCCATAAATTATCTGGGAGTACGCATTAGGAGTGATTTAAAATGGAATGATCATATAAAGTTGATCGTCGGTAAAGCAGATGCTAGACTGAGATTCACTGGAAGAATCCTAAGGAAATGCAATCCGAAAACGAAGGAAGTAGGTTACAGTACGCTTGTTCGCCCGCTGCTTGAATACTGCTCAGCAGTGTCGGATCCGTACCAGATAGGGTTGAGAGAAGAGATAGAGAAGATCCAACGGAGAGCAGCGCGCTTCGTTACAGGATCATTTAGTAATCGCGAAAGCGTTACGGAGATGATAGATAAACTCCAGTGGAAGACTCTGCAGGAGAGACGTTCAGTAGCTCGGTACGGGCTTTTGTTGAAGTTTCGAGAACATACCTTCACCGAAGAGTCAAGCAGTATATTGCTCCATCCTACGTATATCTCGCGAAGATACCATGAGGATAAAATCAGAGAGATTAGAGCCCACACAGAAACATACCGACAATCCTTCTTTCCACGAACAATACGAGACTGGAATAGAAGGGAGAACCGATAGAGGTACTCATGGTACCCTCCGCCATACACCGTTAGGTGGCTTGTGGATATGGATGTAGGTGTAGATGTAGATATTACAGACCTTATTCTTACAGCTGCGGAACGTTCAATACCTTGCACTTCCGAATTGCCCTGCCCCCCCCCCCCCCCCCCAGTTCCTTGGTGGAACGAGGCATGCCGTGACGTAATACGTGAGCGGCGGCGTGCTCTTCACGTTTTCAGACACCATCCTACATTGCCCAACTGTATCCGCTATAAGCAGTTCCGTGCGCGATGCCGTCGCGTCATCCGTGATAGCAAGAAGGCAAGCCGGGACTTCTTTACTAGCTCATTTAACACCTTCACTCCCTCCTCTGATGCTTAGAGTCGAATTCGACGGTTATCTGGCGCGCCTAGTTTCTCCCCGGTCTCTGGGCTCACTGTCGCGCATGATACATTAGTGGACCCCGTCGCAATTTCTAACTCATTGGGTCAACACTTTGCTGAGATTTCGAGCTCTTCAAATTACCCGCCCGCGTTTCTCCCGAAGAAACGTGCAGCGGAAGTGCGACCTCTTGCTTTCTCCTCTCACAATCGCGAAAGCTATAATACTGTTTTCTCCATGCGGGAACTCCAACATGCACTCTCTTCTTCTCGCTCCTCCGCCCCAGGACCGGATGGTATCCACATCCAAATTATGCTGCTTTTATCATACCCTAGTCTGCGTTACCTCCTTCGCCTTTATAATCGAGTTTGGACAGATGGCGGGAAGCTATCGTCGTTCCTGTTCCGAAACCTGGAAAGGACAAACATCTCCCCTCTAGCTATCGCCCCATTTCACGAGTAGTGTATGTAAGGTTTTGGAGCGTATGGTGAATTGCCGTTTAGCATGGTGGCTGGAGTCCCGCAGTCTTTTAACACCTGCCCAATGCGGTTTCCGAAAGCATCGTTCTGCAGTTGACCATCTTGTTGCTCTCTCCACTTATATCACAAACAATTTTCTCCGGAAACTCCAAACAGTAGCAGTATTTTTTGATCTGGAGAGAGCATACGATACCTGTTGGAGGACAGCCATCCTCCGCACACTGTTCTCTTGGGGCTTTCAAGGTCGGCTGCCCTTTTTTCCCCCTTTTTTCCTTGCGAATTTATGGCAGAGCGCACATTTCGAGTGCGGGTTAACACTACTCTCTCCCCTACTTTCTCCCAAGAAAATGGAGTACCTCAGGGCTCCGTGCTAAGTGTTGTACTGTTTGCCACTGCCATAAATCCAATTATGTCTCGGGCTCCCTTTTTTTGTGGACGATTTTGCGATCTACTACAGCTCTCAACCGACGAGCCTTCTTGAACGACGTCTTCAAGGATGTCTCGATCGCCTCCACTCTTGGAGCATCGAAACAGGCTTCCGCTTTTCTCCCAGTAAGACCGTTTGTGTTAATTTTTGGCGTCGTACGGAGTTTCTTCCACCTTCCTTACATCTAGGACCTGTCAACCTTCCGTTTTCGGACATTGCTAAATTCTTGGGTCTTATGTTTGACAGAAAACTGTGCTGGTCCTCCCATGTTTCCTATCTTTCGGCTCGCTGTCTGCGATCCCTCAATACCCTCCCTGTCCTGAATGGTCCTTCTCCGCCTCTATTGCGCCTTAGTACGCTCGAAGTTGGACTATGGAAGCATAGTTTACTCCTCCGCTCGGCCGTCTATTCTTCGGCGTCTCGACTCAATCCACCACCGTGGATTACGTTTAGTGTCTGGAGCTTTTTACACCAGCCCTGTGGAAAGCCTTTATGCTGAGACTACTGAACCTCCGCTGTCCAATCGGCGAGCTGTCCTTCTGAGTCGTTATGGTAGCCATCTGTCTTCCATGCCTGCTAATCCGGCCCATGACATTTTTCTCGACGCCTCCTTGGATTTAGGGTATGCAGGCCGCCCTTCCTCCCTACTACCACCGGGAGTCCGCTTCCGTCAACTGCTCCATTCTCTTTCCTTTCACTTTCCTAAAACTTTCTTGACAACTTGGGGTACAGCACCGCCTTGGCTCCGTCCTCGGACCTGCCTGCTCCGTGACCTTTGTCAGTTTCCCAAGGATGGTACCCCTTCACTTGTTTATCGTCGGGCATTTGCTGCTCTATATGCGCAAATGAAGGAAGCCACACTTATTTACACTGATGGCTCAAAAACATCGTTAGGTGTAGGGAGTGCCTATATTGTTGGCGACACCCCAAATCTTTTTCAGCTTCCCGGCCAGTGTTCGGTTTTTACTGCGGAGCTTTCGCTGTTCTCCAGGCTGTCCACTACATCCGCCGCCATCAGCGGATACAGTATGTTATCTGCTCAGATTCGCTCAGCTCTCTCCTCAAAGCTCTTTACCCTGTGCACCCTCTGGTCCACCGGATTCAGGACTGCCTCCGCTTGCTCCACTTGGGGGGCGTCTCGGTGGCGTTCCTCTGGATCCCAGGACACGTTGGTATCTGTGGAAATGAGGCGGCCGATATAGCGGCCAAGGCTGCAGTCTCTCCTCTTCAGCCAGCTATTCGCACGATTCCCTTCGCCGATCTACGGAGTGTTTTATGTCGTCGTGTTGCTCTTTTACGGCACGCACATTGGTCGACACTTCCCAATAATAAATTGCGGGACGTGAAAGCTCTTCCCTGTGCTTGGACCTCTTCCTCCCGAACGCGTCGTCGGGAGGAAATTTTAACTAGGCTCCGGATAGGGCACTGTCTTTTTAGCCATAGACATCTTTTAAGTGGCGATCCTCCCCCACTCTGTCCCCACTGCTCTCAGCTGTGGACGGTGAGACACCTTTTACTTGAGTGCCCCTATTGTACTCCGTTACGCGCCCGTCTACAGCTGTCGCCTGATATATCTTCCATTTTACCAGATGACACGCGCTCAGCCGATCGCGTTCTCGAGTTTATTAGTGCCAGTGAGATGACCTCAGTCATTTGAAGCTCTTTTTGGGGACAACAACCCCCTTCTATAGTGGTTTTTTAAGCTTTCCTTCTGTTTTTAGTTTCTCCACTTTTTTGAGTTTGGTTCTCATTGCTGCTGGTTTCCAGTTTCGTTTCTTTACCTTTTCCTAAGTCACATACCGGGCGCTAATGACCGTAGCAGTTTTGCGCCCTAAAACCATAACAAAAAAAAAAAAAATACAGACATGAAGAAGAGTCAACTGGGTCTTAACGGAAGAATACATTCCGATATTTAGTTTAAATTATTTAGTGAAAGTACAGAAAGCTTAATACAACACCGTTATTGTTCTACTTCGTATCGCTCGAACAATGTCGCAGCGCTGTCATGTATTCTGGTAGTGTCATCCTCAAGGAGTGGGTGATATCTTCGAATTCTAACCTCGATTGCAGCACGCTGTTTCTCACTCCGCCATTCGGAGCCTTCTAGCGCCAGAGGACTGCAAATATGGAGGCATTAAGAATAAAAAAAAAAGAATGTTAATAACATTTATTTTAGATAAAAAGATTAAGAGTTTTCGCGTAAGAAATTTGGATGCTTTCCTTTACAGCACGTCTTCGTAGAATCTGCACCTGCCATCACTTACCCTCAAAAACATTCCATTTATTAGCGTCACTCTGGTATGACGTGAATTTGCCGCGCGACATTAAGGTGTTAATTAAGCAACAGCCACTGTGCTGTACCAAATTCGGAACTGTGGTACCCTTGATGAATAAAATGATTAAGATATTTTCGTGCTGAATATGGAAAAAGAAGAAACTGAAGAGAAGAGAGAGAACCAGCTTCGGCGGAAACAAGTAGAAAGGCGGTTGATTAAAGAAAGGATAAAAGAGAGAATTTTTTGCGTTTTTTATGTGAAGCCTAACAGCGCTATGAGTAATACGCTTTGAATTTGCAACGAGGAAGCTAATGCATATTGTGAACCGTCGGCGACAGTATAAAAAAAAAGGAAAACAAAAACAAAAAAAGGACGGGAGGAGTGTGGGGAGGTCGATGGGAAGATTAGGATTTAACGTGCCGTCGGCAGGAGTGGGTCGCCGTCAGCAGCAGGTAGCGTCAGAGTAATCGCAGAGAACAAAGAACAATACGGCAGAGGCATCGCGGCTGAGGGCGAGACGCGGGCGGCGAGGTGAGAACAAACGACGGGCCCCAAAGTCGGCGACACACACGCGTGCTACTGAATAACGCCGCCTCTCGGCCGCCGCCTGTTGTCAGCCGCGAAACGCGTCCGCCGCAGGCAGATGAGCGGCGCGATAGCAGCAGGGGCGGCGGCGCCTCCCAAAGAGGCGAGGCGGCGCGCACAGTGGATGCGGCGCTGGCCCGGGGCGAGGCGGACGCCGCGATAAATCTTTACCGACAGCCGGGGGACGCGGGTGCCAAAGGGAGGTGGAGGGGGCAGGGGCGTAATGGACGCGAGACGAGACCGGGGGGAGCGACGGTAAACAGGCAGCGGCAAACAGCGGCGCGCACACGCGGCCGGTCGCACGCAGTCTGACGCACAGGCGACGCAGCCCGCATACTTCTGCACAAAAACGTCGTCGCCTACAGCCCTTGCATATGTCGTGTTACTTCTCGGAGCGATTTACTTAGTATCCTACAATACAAACAAAGCATAAGTCAGAACAGTAATATTTGCACTACTGGCCATTAAAATTGGTACACCAAGAAGAAATGCAGATGACAAACGGGTATTCATTGGACAAATATATTATACTACAACTGACGTGTGATTACATTTTCACGCAATTTGGGTACATAGATCCTGAGAAATCGGTACCCAGAACAACCACCTCTAGCCATAATAACGGCCTTCATACACCTGGGCATTGAGTCAAACAGACCTTGGATGGCGTGTACAGGTACAGCTGCCCATGCAGCTTCAACATGATACCACAGTTCATCAAGAGTAGTGACTGGCGTATTGTGACGAGCCAATTGCTCGGCCACCATTGACCAGACGTTTTCAATTGGTGAGAGATCTGGAGAATGTGCTGGCCAGGGCAGCAGTCGAACATTTTATGTATCCAGAAAGGCCCGTACAGGACCCGCAACATGCGGTCGTGCATTATCCTGCTGAAATATAGGGCTTTGCAGGGATCGAATGAAGGGTAGAGCCACGGGTCGTAGCACATCTGAAATGTAACGGCCACTGTTCAAAGTGCCGTCAATGCGAACAAGAGGTGACCGAGACGTGTAACCAATAGCACCCCATATCATCACGCCGGGCGATGCGCCAGTATGGCGATGACGAATACGCGCTTCCAATGTGCGTTCACCGCGATGTCACCAAACACGGATGCGACCATCATGATACTGTAAACAGAACCTGGATTCATCCGAAAAAATGACGTTTTGCCATTCGTGCACCCAGATTCGTCATTGACTACACCATCGCAGGCGCTCCTGTCTGTGATGCAGCGTCAAGGGTAACCGCAGCCATGGTCTCCGAGTTGATAGTCCATGCTGCTGCAAACGTCGTCCAACTATTCGTGCAAATGGTTGTTGTCTTACAAATGTCTCCATCTCTTGACTCAGGGATCGAGACGTGCCTACACGATCCGCTACAGCCATGCGGATAAGATGCCTCTCATCTCGACTGCTAGTGATACGAGATCGTTGGGATCCAGCACGGCGTTCCGTTTTACCCTCCTGAACCTACCGATTCCATATTCTGCTAACAGTCATTGGATCTCGACCAACGCGAGCAGCAATGTCGCAATACGATAAACCGCAATCGCGATAGGCTACAATCCGACCTTTATCAAAGTCGGAAACGTGATGGTAAGTATTTCTCCTCCTTCCATGAGACATCACAACAACGTTTCACCGGGCAACGCCGGTCAACTGCTGTATGCGTATGAGAAATCGGTTGGAAACTTTCCTCATGTCAGCACGTTGTAGGTGTCGCCACCGGCGCCAACCTTGTGTGAATGCTCAGAAAAGCTAATCATTTGCATATCACAGCATCTTCTTCATGTCAGTTAAATTTCGCGTCTGTACCACATCATCTTCGTGATATAGCAATTTTGATGGCCAGTAGTATATTAACAAAAATAAGAATATAAGGGGTATGGAATACACTGCGCAAAGGAAGTGGATAATCACTTTTTCGAAACCGCGTAGTTGCCTCCCAAAGCGACGTTAAGTTTGAAATTGTGCGATGAGCCTCAGGAAGATATTCTTGACTACTTTGACTCTACTGACACCCTCGAACGTTTCAACGCTTCTCTAAGGACACTATGGAGATGCATCTCCATTAAAGGTGAGGGCACCACTATGGAGTGAAATGCGACTACAGTTTTTGCTCTCGTGTACAGGCTGTAGCCCCTAGGAAGCTTTTTCAACCCTCCCGTTTCCACCCTCCTGCGGCGTCATCACGCGGGAGTGCGAGTAAATGAAACAGCAAACGGTCCCTCTAACATCCCCCATCTCAGCAACATTCTCGGTGTCACCCATGCACCATTGTTGAGCAAGCTAGAAATTTACCTTCAGAAATTTCGACAGCAATCAGCCTGGTCACTATGCTACCACCTGAGGGTTATTCAACCCCTGTGTCACACTTCTTGGATGAGGTTTGCTTATCTTCAGATACTAGGACAACCGCCAGGCGGAGTTGGTGTCAAAGCTACATTTGTAACGCGCTCAGCCAAGTCGCTTGGTTGACACCGAGGGCGTTGCCAAACTGGGGAAAAGGGGTTTTACATTCACCGTTTGTCGTTTTATTCATGCACATGTTTATGTTGCACTACTTTGGATGCCGCCACAGAAAGGCGGAAAACAGGGGGGCTGAAAAAGCATAAGTATTCTTTGCAGCTTGGCTTCAAGTTGAAATGTCGTCGAATGGTTCTGAACAGTCCTTAATGGTTCCAACCTGTGTACGAGAGGAAAAATTGCGGTCGCGCTTCACTCCAAAGTAGTGCGATATGTGTGTGACATCTTATGGGACGTAGCTGCTGCTAAGGTCATCAGTCCCTAATCTTACACACTACTTAACCTAAATTATCATAAGGACAAACGCACACACCCATGCCCGAGGGAGGACTTGAACCTCCGCCGGGACCAGCCGCACAGTCCATGACTGCAGCGCCTGAGACCGCTCGGCTATTCCCGCGCGGCAGTGCGATCATGTTCAATGGAGATACACCTGCATAGTATCCTTAGACAAGCGCTGAAATGTCCGACTGTGTCATCAAACTCAAAGGTTGACAAGAACATCTACCTGTTGCTCATCACATCGCGAAGCGTTGTTTTCAACCATGAAATGCGTGAGAATGAACGCCCCAGTTAAAGAGTTAATTCATTAACGCCTATTATGCGACCACATGAGGCTTTCTTGTTTCCAGTCTGAGCGGCAGTGTGTTTGAAATGTTTTGTTCGACTGTCCATAGGAAAACCTCGTGATTTAGTCCCTGGGTGTCGTGGTTCTGACACCCATCGCAGAGGTGACAAAAGAAGGGGTGTAGTTCGCGTAAGAGGGGCCGTGACGATCTTCGTGTGACATGTCGAGTGGCGTTGGGCAGGACTGAGATGAAATTTGGTCACAGGAACTTCTGATCTGTGGCCTTTCTTTCACATGTGTTGAAACGTTGGTGCTTGAAGCGTCGCAGAGTCTGAAGGTAGCAAAGCACACCGCTACACTTTTGCACCTTTTCAGAGAAAGGTTGTGAGCATCTTTGAGTCAAATTACAAACAATAACGGGGCTTCGAAAAAATGATTAATTTTTTTGCACACTGTAAGATTTTTGTAACGGTATTGCGACTGCAAATTCACCTCTGACGACGCCACACCAAAATGTAGTTCATAGCAGAGCTGCAGTTAACACTGGCATCACGACTAGATATGAAGACGACAGAATGACGTAGAAACTGTGGGTTTCGGTCTTCCGACACCATGGCAAACGCAAAGTTTGGAAATTTCATTCGTTATCCACATTGTGTACTCAACAGGACGACCTCTGCCAGGGAGGGCGTTTGGCAGCAGCGTAATACCTCAGCATATCGCGACCACGTTTGTGCATGCAGGGGCAGCTCGGCGGTGCCACTGTGCAATAGCAACGAGCGACGAAGCAGAGGCTGCATGAATGGCATCAGCCCAGCACCCTGCTACCTTAATGCTAGGCTGCAGAAAGCTCCAAGCTGCTGGCCAAGCTTGCAGGCGCCCTGGGCCGAAACCTGGACCCTTGGGGTGATGATAACTTGTGGCCTGCAAATATACCTCCATATGAGTTGATCTGCGATAGACGCAATGTGGCAGTGTACCGTCAGCCACAAGTTGTCGTCAACCTGCGTAACGCGGTAGTGTCTTAACCTCTTTGGTGCTTAGAGCACATGTGATCTCAGATTCCGACAGTCTATCTGGTGAGCTACAGCACCTGAGAACGGTACTCCAACAGAATGGCTAATCCGATAGGCAGATACCCCATGCATTCTGTTCTAAGTAAATTCGAAGCAGGGATGTAAAAGAAGATGCGGAAGCACCCACTGCAACAGCGTTCCTGCCCTATTTGAATCTTTTGAATCCTCAAAAGATACTATATCAAGCGTGTGTTTCTGCCGAGAGCAAAATTGAGGAATTTATCGTGCTCGGTCAAAAGCGACCTTGGCCTTAAGAAACTTGGCGTGTATAAAATCCCATGGCGATGTGTAAAATTTTATATTGGGCAGACATACCGAACCGTACAAGAAAATTGCGTCGAACACCATCATCATATACGCATGGGGCAGTCTGATAAGTCCGTAGTAGCGGTGCATTGGCTGGACACAAGACATCGTATGTGTTACGAAAAGACCGAAATTTTATCCCCAGTGACATCTTTCTGGGACTGTGTAGTTAATGAGGCCATATATATCCGTACGGCTGACAATCGTATCAACAGGGGTGCATGTTTGCAACTAAGCGCCGCCTGGAATCCAGCACTGGCTGCTATTAAATCCAAACAGGGAAAACAAGAACTTCCGATTCACCAAGCTACACAACGCACTACTGATATTTAATTCAGCCTTTAACCACGGGAGAGTCCGGCAGCACAGTCATTGCCCACAGCGCACGCGCGGAAGGTTCAAATGGTTCAAATGGCTCTGAGCGCTATGGGACTTAACATCTGAGGTCATCAGTCCCCTAGAACTTAGAACTACTTAAACCTAACTAACCTAAGGACATCACACACATCCATGCTCAAGGCAGGTTTCGAACCTGCGACCGCAGCGGTCGCGCGGTTCCAGACTGAAGCGCCTAGAACCACGCGGAAGGCCTTTCTGCGGCTCCCAGCAGGGACCCCAGTAGCGCCCCTTTCCTCCAGTTACTAGCGTCTACTCGCGCACGCGTGTTGCCTGCTCCCGTCATGATAGAATCGACGTCTCCGCGCGATTGTTATCAGTCGCGCCTTGCAGCAGTGACAGCAGCGGCTACCATCACGTGACGGTGTCCACCAGTTGCATCGATGAAATATTGTGCGAGTTACACTGTACGATTCGGCGGCAAATCCGAGAAGTGTATTTGCAACAGATCCGTCGGAAAAGCACGAAAAGTCACATGTAGTTCCCTTTTCTGTTTACAAGATATTTTTGTCCCTTTAGTAAGCCATGACTTGTTAGATGGTTTCTTACGATGATTTGTCACTGTTTTCTTATGGAAACTGTTTTCAAATGTACCCGCAAAGGTATCATGAAATAGGTTAAATTTCAAATTAGCATCAGGTTCCCTGTACATCTCATCCAGTATAACAGTTTCAAGCTTTCTCTAAGACTTTCATTTGTTAAATCGTTAACTGAACGCACTATTTTGGAGCACTGCTTCGCATTACTGTATGGTGCTGCGTCATATACTGAAATTAAAATCAACCAGTCATTAGAAGCTCCTCTTGGTTTCACATATTTCAGGCTAACAGGAAGCTGTTACCTACCCAGGTACGAACTTGTTTCAACCATGATTCTGCTCCTTCCTACTTACAACAGATAGGCAGCAAAGGTAAAGTTTCTGCGACTGTCATAACGAAGAAAGAAACATTAACCAACTGCTGTTTCTTGCAATTTCTTCGGACGAACCTAAAGCTTACCATAAAATCTTGTGATATTGAAGATGCCCTTCGAGCAAGTTCACGTGTTTTATTGTGTCGTGAAGATATTCGAATGTAGAGAGACCCTTTTGATTTTATGCAGGATAGTATGAAGTTTTCGTCAGCACCAACACTTACCCAACCGATCATTTTTATTAAAAGTTTTTGCACTGTGTAGAGTCGTCTTCAGCGCAACCGAGCAAGCGATCTACAGCCCGCGTTGCCGAGCTGCCGAAGCGGACGTCTTGCTAGGTTGCATACACTCCAGGCGACACAGCGATAGCTATAGCGACAGGTGCCAAGCGTGTGGAAGTACGTGCTGGTCGTAACGTCAGGGTCACGGCAGCTTCCGAATAGATATGTGATATACGAATATGATTATACTATTAAAATCAGTTCACAGTTATGAAACGAAGAGAAAGTATCAATATTAATAAAAAAAGAGGCACGACTCTGCTATATAAATCAGTAGTAAATACCGTATTATAAGCACTAAATGGCGATCATATTGTAACCCGATCACTCACGAAGTTTACAGAGATGTAAGAAAGCAGATTCAAAGTCATTAAAGTGCAGATCTTAGTCAGTAGTTCTAAGGCTTCCGTAGCTATCGCACGTGACAGAGACAAGGATTGACCTGTCTCGAAGTCGGGTGCAATGTAACTGAAATGTTCAATTTTAAATGGTTCGATGCGTGCAAGAAAATTCAGGCAAAAATATCCTTTATTGTTTTAATGGTGCAATCATGATGTGTGTTTTATGACATCCTTGATACTGAACTGCCATCAGCACAGGATGCGATGAAGAATGAGGGTGTTGCCTTAAAAAGTGCCATATGTTGTGTATCCACTTGTCGACCAAAGCCATTGAAGTACGTATGGGAATGCAGGATTTTTCGGCGTATCTCGATGATAAAATCTTCTCTGGTTGACAGCCCAGTCAATGGGTCGTTCTCTGGCAGCGTTTCAACAAATTTCTTACTTGCCATTTTCAGCCGCATTGCGTCGGCTGTCAATAAAAGAAGATTTTATCAATTAAATATGAGTTGAGAACAACAACAGGTGAGCAAAGTGTGAAACAGATGCCGCAGAGTAAATAGTAAGAACACAGCAACAAAGCAGCCCTAGCGAAAGATGTCGAAAGGTACCTGCAAAACTGAATATACAAAAATGGTTCAAATGACACTGAGCGCTATGGGACTTAACATCTATGGTCATCAGTCCCCTAGAACTTAGAACTACTTAAACCCAACTAACCTAAGGACAGCCGGCCGCGGTGGTCTCGCGGTTCTATGCGCGCACTCCGGAACCGCGCGACCGCTAAGGTCGCAGGTCCGAATCCTGCCTCGGGCATGGATGTGTGTGATGTCCTTAGGTTGGTTAGGTTTAAGTGGTTCTAAGTTGTAGGGGACTGATGAGCACAGCTGTTAAGTTCCATAGTGCTCAGAGCCATTTGAACCATTTTTAACCTAAGGACATCACACAACACCCAGTCATCGCGAGGCCTGAATATACAATCTGCTCCGTTGTTCCATTCATTTGTTCCACAGTAGACAGTTGGAGAGCTAGTAAATTAGTGTCACTGATGGACAGTTTCTTAAGGGATAACAGAAGCACCGTGTAACCTTGCTAGGTCCCAGAGAATTTTAAATATCGTATCTACTGAGATGATACAATTAACAGGGCAAATAAAATATGACATCCATTACGGCAACTAAACAGTTAACAGAAACTTTGTAATAGTAATGTGTATCAAATTTGCTGCACCATCAGTAGTTACTTAAATACGTAAATCTCCGGACACATGCTCCCCAATTTCGGTTGAGTTCTATTTCGTCAAGATTAGATGGCTATAAGCATTGTGACTACGTAGATAGTGTAAAATAATCTTTAAATCGTCCATTGCACTTTTTAGATTGTGGTTTTTTCTGTACATAACTCTTTATATTTGTACAAAGCTGTTGACAGCCTCGTTCTAAAAAGGCAAAAAAAAACCTCGTATGGACCCGACAATACTCGTATCACAGCAGCACTGTAGAGACCGGTAAGCGCAGTGACGACAGCTTCGGTGTTAAAGTTCACGTTGGCTGCAGAAAGTGTGGCCTAGCTGTATGCCCTAATCCAGTAGTTTTTTTACAAGACTTCAAAGTTTGTCGTTTTATTTATCCTTGAGTATGTAATCGTTATGACTTAAAATAAACGAATGTCTTAACTTTGTATGTAAGATTTCATGTAATGAATGTAAATGTGTTGCATTGAGCGTTATTTGAATTTTATGTAACGATAACCAATATTGGCTTGTAGCATTATTAAGAAATAATTGTTTGACTGATGCAACGGAAGATTACCACCCATAACATTATTGGAAAAACACGTAAAGACAAGTAAAGCGGAAGTAAGTATGTGTATTCGATCTGTGATAGTATCTATGGATGAATACTTTCGTCAGTGTAATGCAGTGATTCCCAAAGGCATGTGCGTAACTAATGAGACCCTATGGGCAACACTGGCAAGAATAAGTTGAAAAGCCTCATTAAGATTAAAACTTACCGCATTCTTCTTTAAATAAATACTTTTAAATGCAGTGCAATACTTACTCTTTATGTACCTGAAAAATAGATATGTGTAGCAATAAAGCGGAAGAGCAAGAAAGTGAGAGAGCTAAGGGAGTCGTGTCAGTCATCTCGAGACTTGAAGAATATATGACGTTACCTTTGCAAAGATAGTTCATCCCTTAGGCACCCTGGATTCACATGCAACAAGTGCGGAGAAAGACATCATTGTCCGTTTTTTACCCTCACCAACTGCATTATCTGTGAAGGCAGAGTATTAAATTTACAACCAACAGTTTTTCTATGACTACGGCTATACCCGTGCACAGTTATTCTGTTTAATGCTCTAGACAAAAGGTGACCATATTCAAAAATGCGTATTATAATTCGCATTAAGGATAGCCCGACGATGGTTATAGTTTTGTATCACTAGACGTTATTCTCGATACAAAGAGCAGAGAGTAATTTTTTTCCAACAGGTTTCTCGGACACAGAACATCCACAACGTCTTCAGCCATCTGGGTAATACCTAGAAGTATAATATATTTTCTTATTCCATTTTTAAACGAAGGCATTTAATTTTTTGTGCTGCAATCTTTTTCTGAAGTCACAGAACATACTCCTGGAAATTAAGGTCTTTTTCCAAATGTAAAAGCGTATCATCATTTACCTAACAACAAATATTCTATTACAAACAATCCTGTTGGAAGAACATCCGCAACTGAGCATTATAATAGAGGCTGCAAATACCACTTCAGTCGCAAATTACTTTATTTTCACACGATCGGTTTCTGACTGTTAGAAGCCCATCCACAGGTGTCGTAGCTGTGCTGTGGTGCCCGAGCGCCGCGTGTATCAGGCGCGGTGTGCTGTCCTTGTTCTGCACTCAGAGGCAACACACCGCGCCTGGTACAACCATGAATGCACCTGCGCTCCGTTCCCACTAAGCTGATTCGCCCTAGTAAATAAGCTTCGCTAACAGAGAACTACAAAAAGGAAGCTGCGATTCCTTCCACGAACGAATATAATGAACAACTCGCTAGGGTCTTACCATTAACCGGAGCTCATAACATGCTTAAAACAGCTGGAAAACAGTGGTAGCAGAGTCCAGCAGCACCTAAAACATTGTGAAAATAAATACGAAACCTTGAAACAGCTGGGTTTCTTGCATAAGACTTTTAAAACTAACACAATATTTTTTTAAAAAAAGCTAGATAAGGCGTAGGACCCTGATATAGCTCTGCCTGACAAATGGGCACATTACGTAAGCATAGAAACATGAATCATGGCAAACTTTTTGAGAGCGAACGTTGCTCAGCAGATTAAGACAAGATACTTCAAAATCAGACACAGAGCAGATACGGCAATACACTATTCCTAAAAATACAGATTAAAAAAAACAATGAGAGCGTGCATGATGACTCAATGAACATAAACAAGAACATGTGTTCTAGCAGCTTGTGGAGCAGGAAATAGGTGCATTGCACGACTAGTTGCGCACAACATAAGCAAACCATACCTTTGCCTTTTGACCAGTCCTGTCGAAGAAGAGTGAATGAAGATCCGGAAGAGACGTCGTGCCGATCCTCACCGCTTGTGTGTTGTTCCAAGCACTGCTGCAGTCCGCGGCTCCAGACTGTCCGGAAACTTCCGCCAACCGCCTTCGCTGCGCTCTTCGGAGGCCTCTCACCACAGACACAACTCTAGCGGCCCCTTTTGAAGACTATGGCGAGGCAGTGATAACGGCACAAGGAGGTCATCCGCGCTCCCTGATGACGCCACATAAAATTTAGGTCGCTGATTTGATTGAGCCTTCTAGCTAAATTATCGTCCTGTTGTGGTGTTTTCATGTGTGATTACTGTGTGCTTTTTTGTGTCCGTGATGGTTGGGTAAAGTTAAAACAATAACCGGGTTATTACTATTGTAGAATTCCTCCGTGTACAGGTCTGATCTAGGGAACTGTGATTTTGCTTGCTCTTAGCACATGGTTTGGCTTGGGCGGTTAGGGTTCATTTGATGTGTTTGTTGTTCGGCCGATCAACAGTTTAGGGTGTAATTAGAAACACTGGCCTAATTTGCTGTGTTGGCGATGAATGAAATTCGGACCAAATCTCTTTTACGGGCTTGTCATTTGTAGCTTTGTCCTGCTAGTTTTGGTAACTGGGCAAGAGTTGAAAATCTAAGCTGTCGAATTTGTATTTGAAATGACCTTTTTCTGGAGTTCGTAGCCATTTGTATCAGGCTCCGGAAAAATATGTAGAGTTGGGTTGTCAAGAAACTTTGAAACTATTCCATGGACAGGTACTCGGTTGCAAATAGTATGGTAAGGGCATTGAACTGTTGCTCTATGACACGTACTGTAATATTTCTGCAGCTCATGCCTGATGTTGCTAAATTCTAGTGCCTGTTCGTTTCAAAGAGGTAAACAAGTGACTGATGTTTAATTATTATGCTGGTTGTTCATTGATGTTATGTACTTTATTTATCGGTTGTAGAAGAATTTCCGCTACCAGTCACAACAAAAGGTTATTTATTTGTCACACGACCGATTTCGGCCTTGCACCCATCCTCAAATGTTTATAGATTCATGTACATGTTTATATTGCTGGAGATCACTGTATAAATACAAAAAAATTATTTCCTGCTAACTAAACTTGTTTAGTGCAAGTTTAACCACCAGCAAATAATTTTTTTGTATTCCTCTCCAGCAATGTAAACATGTACATGGTTCAAATGGCTCTGAGCACTATGGGACTTAACATCTATGGTCAACAGTCCCCTAGAACTTAGAAGTACTTAAACCTAACTAACCTAAGGACATCACACACATCCATGCCCGAGGCAGGATTCGAACCTGCGACCGTAGCAGTCGTGCGGTTCCGGACTGCGCGCCTAGAACCGCTAGACCACCGAGGCCGGCAAACATGTACATGATTGTATAAACACCTGAGGATGGGCGCAAGGCCGAAATCGGTCGTGTGACAAATAAATAACCTTTTGTTGTGACGGGTAGCGGAAATTTTTTTAGAACGTATAAAGGAACAGTCACGGAGTTCAACAGCGTCCACTACGGATAAAATTCATTTTATTTGTCATTTTTAAATCATTGCAACTATTTCAAATTTGATGTTAGTAGTAGCATATTCTGTCTGTGTGAGAGTGTATTCTCAAGTCAACACCACCCACACCCACTGTAACGCTGTCCTTGCTACAAAAGCAAACAAGAAACACTGTAACTCAACGCAATTTCATACTTGTATGTGGATAGGACGGCAATAGATTGTTTAAATTAGTTCACAACTTATTTACAACTTCAGTCTTCTTTGGCATTCAAAAAATGTCACAACGGTGTTCTTCTTTCGTTTGCCATTTCATTATTCTCCCTAACAAAATCCCAGGAGTAGTCGCCAATCATGGAAGGGTTCCAGTCACAGCGGTAATAGTGTACCTTTGTACGGATGTCTTCGTAAGTGCTTTCAATGTGCTCATCGCTTATGGGTCCCAATTTTCTGGAAATAAATCCGGGTGTAAGTGTAAAAAGTGAATTTTAAGCAATATTCTACACCAAGGGTGCTTTTCAGCTGTGTAACAGATCATTCATACTTGAAATATGTATTTCTTTTAATTCTTCTGTTGCCAAAAAAGACCTGTATACTTGTTTTAAAGAAGATGTCACAAGTAATTCGAAATTTAAAGGTTACAAATGCATTGAAGATACGTTTGAACACTTCATGTCTAGTTTCTCTTGAAAGCCCTGTAGTATTTGTAGGGCTGAAGACGGACTTAAGAATGATCTGTAGGTTCACACCACACCATTGGAACAGCGAATAACGCGACTCAGCGTTTTCTTTTTGACCATTCTGATAAAGTGACAATACTGTATACGCATACAGTATGACATGCAAAAATATTATCATGATCACCATTAGGTAAATCAAAACACATTCTAAATGCCTTCTTAAATCAGACAGTTATTCGGTTTTCTTTTTTGACATTTTCTGGTGGATTTCCCACACACATAGCAAATGCTGTCGGAGTGGTTTGGACGACGACGACTTTGCCTCTTTACCACGTCTAAGTTTCAACCTAACTTTCAAACCTTACATTTTCCCTACAAGAATTTCTCAGTGAGTAGCAGAAATTCACAAAACACTGTTAAATCGAGGGAAGTAAGATGAGATTTACACGATTTGTGTTTCAACATGAATTAGATCGTAAAGACTCTTTCGCGCTATAGATTATCTTACCACAATGTGAGTAAAGTTTAGAATCTCTATCGTACCTACCGTACAATGACGATTGGTAGATTTTCCTGTACCAAAACAACAAAAATCAAAACAATCGACATCAAAACAAAACGACAGTAACAGTGAAATACGGAAAGTAACCAACAAACGTCCTTAAAAACTCAAAAATCTTCCGTGCTAGAACATTTGGGAAGATAGATTCGGATTATAAACACCAAAATACATACTGACTGATGTACTGCATCCCAGATTCAAAGTGGCTGTTGAGCAGTGTTACTAAAAGCAAGTCACAGGCGTTCCGCAGTCTTAGCGGTCCGGAACTTGCACCAGTCTACTCCAGCGTAACACAGTGAATCACAGTTGATGTGAGTCCACTTGGCAAAAATACAAGTATTTTCGTGTAGGAGGCGCATTCTACAGGTAGATAAAATAAGCAGTGCCTAAAGAGGACTTCGCAGAAGGTCTACCACGCATATAAGAAGCAACCTTGACTGCGCAGAACTCTGTCGAAACAGGCTCTCTTAGTCCAAGACGTTTTCTTCAGTTTATTAGTACTGCCGTTCTCTCGCTTTATTTGCTGGTGAGGAAGAACTGTTATTCCGTTAAGTCGCGTTGGTAACAGGCGCTGGAAATATAAACGCCGCACACCAGTGGCCGCTATAAAGTCCGAGTAAACTTTTATTTGGCACACGAAATTGCATGCTCACTTGGAGCTACAGCAGAAAGTTAGAAGGAGCCGTAAATATTCCGAGAAATATAGTCGCAATTACTCTGTGTTTTAAAGCGACAGTGGCGCGTCTGTTCGGGCGAGTTTTGCCGCTACATGACAGCGGTACTAAATATCTGAATATTCTTGTGTCCTGCTTCCCCTGAAACCGTGGTATTACAGCGATGAATCGTTAGCCCGTAATCGCAAACTGTGTGAAACATGTACTTAACGGATTAAAAGTATTTAAGAGTTGAGAATGAAGCACAGCTAACACAGAAATTTATTTACGTAGCTGCTCAATCGGTATTTCCGGATGTGGTTTGCTTCCCGATTATTTTGTCATAAGATACGTTAACATTTCGCTATACGTATAGCTTGAAAAATGAATAAAATTCGTCCATTCGACAGGAACTTCCGGTACCGCCTATGCGTGTCCCGTATTCCTGTTGAACTGGAAGCGGTTGTAGACGTTGCGGTATCACGTCTCCTTTTACGTGACTCGGCAAACGAAGCAGAACTTCCTTAATTCTGTTCAAATTCAACATTCATACGACATATTTAGTGAAACGACCATTAACGCTGCGTTTCGAAGATTTCTGTGGACGTTGATCAGGGCGTCGGCCCCCGAGAACGCGGAACGATTCTGCACTGACAATATCCCTCTTACTGAGTACTGTATCCTGTTACTATATAGGGATCCTTAAATCATCGAAATTTTCAAATTGTCTCTCAGAAAACATGTGCGAAAATTTCGTCATACTCGAATAACAATGAAACAGCAGTCTAATAGGACATATAACGGTTTTTCCTCAGGATTTTGACATCCTTTTGAGAGCCAACTAGATTTATTTCACCTGGAGCACAAAATGTAGTGGGCGATCCTTTGATGATGTTACAGGCTTTCATGGATGACGGACAAGGGTAAACGTTTCAACTTAAGGACCGTAGCCCAAAAACAACGGAGTCGAAAGCTATAAGCGAAAGTCGTTCTGATACCTTTGACAGTGGAATACGTGTACCGATTTTGTCATTGCTAGACTATAGGGTAGGCAATTCAAACGAACACTTACCTGTAGATGTTGAAATAATAAATCAACTGATCTAATACATGCGGTGTACTGCGTATTGGCATGAACAGTACTGATGTTTAATATCTGTACTGTAGTACAGTCGTCCTCAAAGTGGGGGAGGTACCGGCTTCCTTTGAAATATTTCTTGTTATGTGAGAAAAAGACATCCAGCGACCAAATATTGTTAACATCGGAGTCTTATTTTCACGAACCGAGTAAGGAAGCTCCCCAAACGTTAATTTGCTGTCTCATTTCACAAGAACGGAATAGCAGAGTCTGACAGTACGAATTCTGAGAAAAGTGGAGAGTAACATTTCATTACACAGACCCTGTCAGGGATAACACGCAGGGTTATCTACCTCCCACGCATCTATCTACCTCCACACATTTAACAACCACTAATGACAATAAGCCGATTGACAATGTGACCATAACTTCCTTGCAACACTGTCTACAAGAATAGATTGTTAATCACAACCACTGTGACTGTCCACTCGATTTCAGCCAGACTTTGCCGCCCGGTGTGGCCGTGCGGTTCTAGGCGCTGCAGTCTGGAACCGTGTGACCGCTACGGTCCCAGGTTCGAATCCTGCCTCGGGCATGGATGTGTGTGATGTCCCTAGGTTAGATAGGTTTAAGTAGTTCTAAGTTCTAGGGGACTGATGACCTCAGCAGTTAAGTCCCATAGTGCTCAGAGCCATTTGAACCATCAGCCAGACTTTTAAAATCAGTCAAATGGTACTGAATTAGCCAGATGCTGAATTATAGTGCTTGTTCAGTGGAAATAGTTAACCGGACTTAAAATAAAGTGAAACAAGTTTCGCCATACCAAAGGAAAAATTCGATTGGAGAAAGAGACCTCAAGGAAGTGATTCGCTCGGTGTATTTTCTTCTTCGAAAGTATGCAGTTCTAATAAGGAACAAGATGAATTTAATCTGAGTATTCTCTTCTTCTGTATCTTTCTGTGTTCTTTTCAGCAAAGTCAGTTCTAAACGCAAAAACAAAGTGCGTAAAAAAACAAGTTAACTATCTGAAATTAGGCTTTACCAGCATTCTTTTGAATAATGAGGAACGAGCACAACGTGTTCTTTGCTCGGAGATTAAACCAACGATAGGCTAAAGACTATAAAACTAAAAATACACCTGCAGATAAAATGTTCACACCATACACAATGAAGATTCAAAGAAACTGGTATAGGCATCCGTGTTCAACTACAGAGAGATGTAAACGAGCAGAAGACGGCGCTGCGGACGGCAACGCCTATTTAAGACAAGTGTCTGGCGCAGTTGTTAGATGGCTTACTACTGCTACAATGGCAGGTTATCAATATTTAAGTGAGTTTGAACTTAGTGTCACAGTCGGCGCACGACCAATGTGACACAGCATCCCCGAGATAGCGATGAAGTGGGGATTTTCTCATACGAACACTTCACGACTGTACCGTGAATATCAGGAATCCGTTGAAACATTAAACCTCCGACATCGCTGCGGTGGGAAGGGGATCCTGCAAGAGCGGGACCAACGACGGCAGAGAAGAATCGTTGGGCGTGAAGGATGTACTGTCCTGCTGCAAACTGCTGCAGACATTATCACTGAACCAGTGTGAGCGTGCTGTAATATCCCTACGTAATGTAATGTGATTGTAATATTCAGGCTGCGAGTACCAGCGATGATGCGCTACCGTAATTGAGATGACAACGCTCTTAGCTGTGACGACAACGCTCTTTGATGTGAAAAAAAGAAGGCATCTAAGCTTTTTTTGCAATTGTTGGAGCAAGGAATGCCGATCGGACATTGTGTTTTTTTTGAGCTCAGATAAGTTTGCATACGGAAGTGATTTTGAAGATACAACTTGTAATCGCAATGATTAAGAATTAAAAATACTGAATTGATGAAAAAAGGTAAATATCGTCTAAGAAGTTTTATTCTATGTTGGATCCCCGGACCATCATTAAAACTATTAGTGTGTTTAGCAATACAGTGCGTAGTGATTTCTTCGCGAATTAACAATATTTGGCGAATCTGCTACTATCACGGTCCGAACGACGCGCAACATTTCGCCGTCAGCTTGTGTATTCAGGACGTTCCCCAAGCGACCAGATATCATACTACCACTGTTGTTCAACCTTCTCATTCTGAAAGTGCTTTCCAGAAGATCTTACGGCGACTGTGAATATTTTTGCTGCCAAGAGAGATGGAGTCTTCGTCGCGAGCTGTAGCAGTTTTCTCCGCTTTTGCCAGGCGTTCTCTGAGAACCGGAGAAGCGGAAACCTCCGACCGACAACTCGTCCTGTACCTAACCCGTTCTCTCCTTACAGCAGTCACGAAGAAAGCATAACCATATATAGTCAACATTTTTTCACAGATTTTTATCTAAGACAGGTAAATTTTTTAGAATGAATGCATTTAGGAAAAAGAATCAAAAGCAGTTTAAATCCAGTACCTGTCTTATCTGTGTCAACGATTTAGTTAATTAATAATTTTTCTTTTACGACGTAGCAGTATCGTTTTAGTGCGAACCATTCTACGAAACATCATCGATATGGGCTTTCGGAGTCGAAGGCCCACTCGTGCACACTTTCTGACTGCACGACACAAAAGCCGGCCGAAGTGGCCGTGCGGTTAAAGGCGCTGCAGTCTGAAACCGCAAGACCGATACGGTCGCAGGTTCGAATCCTGTCTCGGGCATGGATGTTTGTGATGTCCTTAGGTAGTTAGGTTTAACTAGTTCTAAGTTCTAGGGGACTAATGACCTTAGAAGTTGAATCCCAGAGTGCTCAGAGCCAGAGCCACGACACAAAACTTTACGCCTCGCCTGGGCCCATCAACACCGACATTGGACGGTTGATGACTGAAAACATGTTGTCTGGTCGGATGAGTCTCGTTTCAAATTGTGTCGACTGTATGGAGACAACCTCATGAATACATGGACCCTGCATGTCAGCAGGGGACTGTTCAAGCTGGTGGAGGCTCTGTAATGGTGTGGGGCCTCCGCAGTTGGAGAGATATGGGACCCCTGATACGTCTAGATACGACTCTAACAGGTCACACGTACGTAAGCATCCTGTCTGATCACCTGCATCCATTCATGGCCATTGTGCCTTCCGACGGCCTTGGGCAATTCCCTCAGGACAATGTGACACACCACACAGAGTGTCTCCAGGAACACTCCTCTGCGTTTAAACAATTCCTCTGGCCACGTTAACTTTGTTAAGTATATCTGTGATGCCTTGCAACGTCATGTTCGGAAGAGATCTCCAGCCCCTCATGGACAGCCCTGCAGGATTCATGGTGTCATTTCCCTCCAGCAGTGCTTTAGATATTAGTCGATTCTATGACACGTCGTGTTGCGGAACTTCTGCGTGCTCATGGGGGCCCTACATGATATTAGCCATGTGTACCAGTTTGTTTCCCTCCTCAGTGTAAGTAAAATTAATTTTTTAAGTATCACGACTAATAAGTAAAAGAAAATGCCATAGTCCTCAAACAACATGTATCAATTCCTAAGGAAACCCTAAGAGTGTCTCTAGAGAAATCCTACTTCATTTCAAAATCCAAAACATCACACATTCTTGATGAGAAATTACTTCTTCCAGTAACCATCAAAATGGGCGAATCATGCATGGAGAAGATCTGACGCTCGTCTGAAGTCGATACGATTGTCAGATGATAGCGTGGCTCGTCGTATTCATGCCGTAACCACTGATATGAAAAATAAATTGCTACCAAGTCTCCATGGGAGCTCAAATTCCGCCCTGCAACTTGATGACAGTTCTGATATCGGGAATGTCTCCCAACTTCTTGTTGCTGTACGCTACTGGTATGAAGATGAAATGAATGAGGACTTTCCATTTGGTAAAGTTCTGGAAGGGAGCACTATAGGCAAAGAGATTTTTTTTTTTTTTTTGTGAATCCCTTTTTCACTGACAGCAATGTATCATAGATAGATTGTGTTAGTGTAAGTACCGACTGGGCGGCAACATTCACTGGAACATTGCAAAAATGTGTGCTGTTTCTCCTTCTGTAAGATTCATAAATTGCATGACACAAAGGGAGTCATTGGCTTCTAAATTAGTACAACAGGAAGTCAATAATGTTTTGAACGATGTAGTCAGTGCGTTAAATATTGTGAAGCACAAGCATTAAATAGTAGGCTATTTTCCATTCTTTGGGACGAGATAGGGTTCAGCCCATGATTTGCTTCTGATGCATAAAGAGATACATTGGTTGTCTCGTGGTAAAGTTCTTCGTCATGTACGGGAGCTAAGGGATGAATTTTGCCTTTTCCTGTTGAACAACAGTCCAACACTCTCAGCTCTGTTTCTGGATAAAAAGTGGCTCCTAATAATATTCGTCTAGGACGACCTTTTTGTGAAACTGAATGATCTTAACGTATCATGTCAAGACTGAAATAGTAATATCATCATTCTAAGCACGGCAGTTGATGAAAAAACTAGATGGGCAACGGTAATTGCGAGATGGTTTTTTCTCTTAATGTTTTCATGAAGGAAAGTGAGTTGGATACACGCAAAATTAGTAGAATTGGCCTATTAAAGCTGGAAACCTTTCCTCAGCAATTCAATGATAAATTTCCAGAACCTTAATTTGAGTACGACTAGGCCCACAATCTGGTCGAAACCACCAGAGACGACTTGTCAATAGTAGAGCGTAGAGAGCTAATAGAAATCTCAATCGACCACTACGAAATGAATTTAAACTGCAGTCTCTTGAAAATTTTTGGGTGCAAACTCGGAATGAATATCCAAATTTAACATGAACGACAGTGGACATATTACTACACTTGATACTACGTTCTACATCTATATCTACATGGATACTATGCAAATCACATTTAAGTGCCTGGTAGAGGGTTCATCGAACCACTTTCACCATTTTCTGTTATTCCAATCTCGTATAGCGCGCGGAAAGAACGAACACCTATTTCTTTCCGTACGAACTCTTATTTCCCTTATTTTATCTTGGTCATCGTTTCTCCGTATGCGCCGGCCGAGTGGCCGGGCGGTTCTAGGCGCTACAGTCTGGAGCCGAGCGACCGCTACGGTCGCAGGTTCGAATCCTGCCTTGGGCATGGATGTGTGTGATGTCCTTAGGTTAGTTAGGTTTAATTAGTTCTAAGTTCTAGGCGACTGATGACCTCAGAAGTTAAGTCGCATAGTGCTCAGAGCCATTTGAACCATTTTTTCTCCCTATGCAGTCAACAAAATATTTTCGCATTCGGAGGAGAAAGTTTGTTATTGGAATTTCGTGAGAAAATTCCGTCGCAACGATAAATGCCTTTCTGTTAATGATGTCCAGCCCAAATCCTGAATCATTTCAGTGACACTCTCTCTCATATTTCGAGATAATACAAAACGTTATGCCCTTCTTTGAACTTTTTCGATATACTCCGTCAGTCCTATCTGGTAAGGATCCCACACCGTGGAGCAGTATTCTAAAACAGGACGGACAAGCGTAGTAAGAGAGTCTCCTTAGTAGATCTGTGTCCTGCCGATAAAACGCAGTCTTTGGTTAGCCTTCCCCACAACATTTACTATGGTTCAAATGGCTTTGAGCACTATGGGGCTTAACTGCTGAGGTCATCAGTCCCCCAGAACGTAGCACTACTTAAACCTAATTAACCTAAGGACAACACACACATTCATGCCCGAGGCAGGACGAACTTGCGACCGTAGCGGTCGCCCGGTTCCCGACTGTAGCGCCTAGAACCCCTCGGCCACTCCATCCGGCCAACATTTTCTATGCGTTCCTTCCAATTTACGTTGTCCGTACTTGTAATTCCTAGGTATTTAGTTGAATTTACGGCCTTTATGTTTTACTGTTTTATCGTGTAACCGAAGATTAACGGATTCCTTTTAGCACTCGTGTGGATGATCTCACATTTTTCGTTATTTAGGGTCAACTGCCAATTTTCGCACCATTCAGATATCTTTTCTAAATCGTTCCGCAGTTTGTTTTGATCTTCTGATGACTTTATTAGTCGTTAAACGACATCTGCAAACAAGCTATAATGGCTGCTCAGATTGTCTCTCAAATCGTTTATATAGATAAGGAACAGCAAAGTGCCTATAACACTACCTTGGGGAACGCCAGAAATCACTTCTGTTTTACTCGGTGACTTTCCGTCAATTACTACGAAATGTGACCTCTCTGACAAGAAATCACTAATCCAGACACATAACTGAGACGATATTCCATAAACACTGCAATCTCACAATAAGCGGCTTGTGTCGTACAGTGTCAAAAGCCTTCTGGAAATCCAGAAATACGGAAGCGATCTGGAATCCCTTAATAGCTCTCAACACTTCATGCAAATAAAGAGCTAGTTCTGTTTCACAAGAGCGATGTTTTCGAAACCCATGTTGACTGTATGTCAATAGGCCGTTTTCTCTGAGGTAATTCATAATGTTGGAACCCAAATATGTTCCAGAATCCTGCTACATGTCGACGTTAATGATGTGGGCCTGTAATTAACTGCATTACTCCTACTACCTTTCTTCAATATTGGTGTCACCTGTGCAACTTTCCAGTGTTCGGGTAGGGATGTTTCGTCGAGCGAAGGGTTGTATATAGTCTCAAGTATGGAGTTAATTCATCAGCACACTCTGTAAGGAACGTAATTGGTATACAGTCTGTACCAGAATACTTGCTTTTATTAAGTGATTTAAGTTGCTTCACTACTCTGAGGATATTTACTTCTACGTT
The DNA here is from genome assembly GCF_023864345.2 of Schistocerca serialis cubense. Lineage (NCBI taxonomy): Eukaryota > Metazoa > Arthropoda > Insecta > Orthoptera > Acrididae > Schistocerca > Schistocerca serialis. Next base: position 643,976,045 of record NC_064638.1, on the reverse strand, counting down.
AGTCGTGTTAACAGCTGTTCTTGATTCGAATTCTGGGATATTTACTTCGTCTTCTTTTGTGAAGGCATTTCGGAAGGCTGTGTTTAATAACTCTCCTTTGGCAGCACTGTCTTCGATAATATCTCCATTGCCATCGCGCAGAAAAGGCATTGATTGTTTCTTGCCGCTAACATACTTCACATACGACCAGAATCTCTTTGGATTTTATGCCAGGTTTCGAGACAAAGTTTCGTTGTGGAAACTGTTATAAGTATCTCGCATTGAAGTTCGCGCTAAATTTCGAGCTTCTGTAAAAGATTTTCAATCTTGGGGATTTTACGTGTGTTTAAATTTGGCATGTTATTTCGTTTTCTCTGCAACAGTTTTCTGACCCGTTTTATGTACCAAGGAGGATCAGCTCCGTCGTTTATTAATTTATTTGGTATGAATCTCTCAATTGCTGCCGATACAGTTTCTCTGAATTCAAGCCACATCTGGTCTACACTTGTATAATTAATTTGGAAGGAGTGGAGATTGTCTCTCAGGAAGGCTGCTTTTCCGAATAGCTATATTTTTCGTTTATTTTTGGAGGATTTGGGGGTTAGAATATTACATCTCGTGATGACAACCGTGTGTTCACTAATCCCAGTATCCGTTTTGATGATCGTTATTAACTCAGGATTATTTGTTGCTAAGAAGTCAAGTATGTTTTCACAACCGTTTACTATTCACGTAGACTCATGAACTAACTGCTCGTAATTATTTTCAGAGAATGCGTTTAGCACAATTTCGGATGAGGTTTTATGCGTGCCTCCTGAATTATACATGTATTTTCGCCAACGTATCGGCGGTAAATTAAAGTCACCACCAACTATTATCCTATCAGTCGGGTACGTGTTTGAAATGAAACTGAAGTTTTCTTTGAACCCTTCAGCAACTGCATTATCTGAATTGGAAGGTCGGTAAAAGGATCCAATTATTGTCTTATTCCGGTTGCCAACAATGACCTCTGCCCACACTAACTCACAGGAATTATCTAATTCAATTTTGTGACAAGATAAACTACTTCTAACAGCAACAAACACGCCACCGCCAACTATGTTTAGCCCATCCTTTCGGAACACCGTTAGGTTTTTCGCAAAAATTTCGGCTGAATTTATCTCCGGCTTTAGCCAGCTTTCAGTGCCTATAACGATTTGAGCATCAGTGTTTTCTATTAGTGCTTGGAGTTCTGGTACTTTCCCAACACAGCTACGACAATTTACAACTGTTATACCAATGGTTCCTGTATTTACATTCTTCCTATGTTCGGCCTACACCGTTTGTGGCTGAAGCCCTTCTTGTGTTTTCCCGAGACCCTCTAACCTAAAAAAGAAACCGCCCAGTCCACGCCACACAGCCCCTGCTACCCGTGTAGCCGCCTGCTGCGTACAGTGGACACCTGACCTATTCAGAGGAACCCGAAACCTACCCACCCTTTGGCGCAAGTCGAGGAATCTGCAGCCTTCACGCTCGCAGAATCGTCTGAGCCTCTGATTCAGACCTTCCACTCTGCTCTGTACCAGAGGTCCGCAATCCCTGTCAACTATGCTGCAAATGGTCAGGTCTGCTTTCATCGGCAAGCAAGACTGGCAGCCTTTACCACTTCCGTTAGCAGCTTGAAACCACAGAGAATCTCTTCTGATATAAAATGACACACATCATTGGCACCGACGTGAGCAACCGCCTGCAGTTCGCTGCACCCTGTGCTCTTCACTGCATCTGGGATGATCCGTTAAACATCTGGAACGACTCCACTCGGTATGTACACGGAGTGAACAAGGGTTTTCTTTCCCTCCTTGGCAGTCATGTCCCGAAGAGGCCCCATAAATCGCCTAACGTGGGAGCTCCCGACCAGCAATAATCAAACCCTCAGTGATTTCCGGATCTTGCAGGCTGAGAGGTTTCCTCTGAAACAGTACAGGCGGCAGCATCTGGTTCAGCGATAGCGTCAGCCACAGACAGCGCTTGGAACCGAGGAGGCCTTACGTGCGGCCGCCTGGGTAGCCTTTCGCTACCTGCTACGCCCTGGGGCGACCTCCCACTCGACAACAGGTGAGTGGACAACCTCAGTGCGAGCAGTAACTGGGTTGGCCACAGGTGAAGTCCGATCGGAGGACTCAGCAGCGCTGGAAGTTCTTTCGATCCCTACGGCCGGCCCACAATAGTGGTGCCCATCCACTGCAGCTGTGTAACCGAATCCATCACTGCCTGAAGCTGAGAGCGAAGCGTCGCCAACTCGGCTCTCATCCTCACACAACAATCGCAGTCCCTGTCCATACCAAAGACCGTGGAAAACTAAACTATGCAGATAAACGGACTATCGCCAACTCTACTGTAGACCCTGACGAAAATGTAGGAAATGTGTCTAATAAATTAGACTAATGTGCAGACATCCAAAAACATAACTACTGAAGCACTCAGGTGAATCAAAATAATTCGCCCCTGATTTGGAACTTGTACTATGTCACAAAATCGGCTTACTTTCCGACACAAACGAAAACGCGAGGACTGTGGCAACTAGATATTAGATAAACACGCAGAAACACAAGAAACTAAGCTATTAAAGCACACAGATGATATCATAAAATTCGCTCCTGGTTAGGAACTCGTGAAAGTCACAAAACCGGTTACTTCCCTGTTGCTGCTTGTGTCGCGGCCGGCTGCTGCTGCCCGGCTGAGTCTTGTGTGAGTCAACATTTTCCGCAGCGACACTAGTCAAGACGAAACATCGGTCTCGACTGCAGCCGGAAGGGCATCTGTGATTCGCTGTTTCAAATACCCAACCAGGACTGCATCTGATTTCTTCACAAATTCAAGCACTAACTTCAGAATAATAGTGCAAATGTCAGAAGATTTCCGTATTTAGAACCGGTGCATTTTTACTCTTATCTGTTTCCTTTTTGGGTGATAAGTTTAAATATAAAAGTTTAGGAATTGGCTTTTAAATGTTGTCATTTGCCGGCCAGTGTGGCCGAGCGGTTCTAGGCGCTTCAGTCTGGAACCCTGCGATCGCTACGGTCGCAGGTTCGAATCCTGCCTCGGGCATGGATGTGTGTGATGTCTTTAGGTTAGTTAGGTTTAAGTAGTTCTAAGTTCTAGGGGACTGATGACCTCAGATGTTAAGTCTTATAGTGCTCAGAGCCATTGGAACCATTTGTTGTCATTTGTATGTTATGATCTTTCAAACATTATAATATTTCAGTGAATTAGAAGCAATAAACACGGAAACAGTTAAACATTAACCAATTAAAAATTTGTGAACTAATTTGTAAAAGAATATGTGCTGAAATACACATATTTACTCCGTTCCAGTTTCTGCACACGCAGTAATGGTTATTTTTAAACGAGTTTCAATTGCTAAATTTCATCACCTTTGAATAATTCAGATGTATGACAACTTTTTAAAAAAAGTTTTAACTGTCGTGCGCCTTAAAGACCCTCTCTAATCGTTATTTTTATTGCTGTAACCGATGACTGCGGTAACTGGACAGAAGTAAATAGTAATAATTAGCCTTTTAGGCCAAGTGTGAGAAGCGGTTAGGAATGGAGGAGGCAAATAAATTGTGTTTCAGAAGGGGGGGGGGGGCGACAGAGAAAGCTCGGAAAACCATTGTCATAGTAGACTGCAATCTGTGTATACAAGCTGAAGTACTAGCTAGCGTCGGTAAGCTCTAACCAGTAGGAACTGCAACCGGTGACGGAACTTGAAGACATGATGTTCGTATATGGACATCCAAACGGAAGCAGCAGAGAAGCGGTAAGATTGTGCAGGACCAAATACCCGCCAACTACCAAGGACGAGGACGAATTGCAGGGACTCCATATTTAGAAGATACAGTGCTTGCTCAAGTGGATGAGGCGCCTGCAATCAGCACTCCACCGGTTGTACTTGAAATGAATCTTTCGCAGAGTACTGCGTGGCGATTATTACGGACATGCAACTACAGCCCTACCAACCACAGAAAGTGCATTATTTGACTTCGGACATCCTGTCGAGTTCAGCCAGAAGTTCTTGCAGCCCCTTGCAATCGATATTCACTTTCCTGCGCTTGTGCTTTTCACGGATGAAGCCTACTTCACCAGAGACGGTATATTAAATAGTCGCCGTCGTTATGCCTCGGCCGAAGAGAACTCTCGTGCTACAACTGTAAACAGTCGCCAACACACATTCTCAGCCCGCCTGTGGGCAAGCATAGTAAATGATTACGTACTAGGCCCATTTCTCCTTCCTCCCCACTTAAACGTACCGTTGCCCACAGTTTTTATTACAGACATACTACCCACGTTCCTGGAAAATATCCCACATGCTATTCGTCATAGGATTAAACATACATAATTCCAACACAATGGAGCCGCATATAACTTTGGAGTGAGGATCCGTGACACCTGGCACAAACATTCCCTAACCCTGAAGGCGCATTCTAACCGCCTTCCAAAGGATGCAGGTGCTGACAGGTGTGAATATTATCGGACCATCAGTTTAAAAAGTCGTAGTTCCAAAATACTAACAAAAGAATATTTCCAAGAGAATGAAAAAATTGGCAGAAGCTGACATCGGAGAAGATCGTTTTGGGTTCCAGAGAAAAGGGCCTGGATTCACACTGACTGAAGTAGAATTGTCTTCAGTGACGAGTCCCTCTTCGAAATGAGCTCCGATTACCAGCGAAGACATAACTGGTGACGCCCCGGACACTAGTATGATACGAACCTGATTGTGGCCCTCAAAACGGCCCGACAACAAGAAGTGACGATACTCCACGCACCGTTTTCTGCCCTTCATGAAAGCCATCCTGGGATTAACGTTTCAGTAAGAAAGCAGATAGCATAGCACACCGTCTTCAGGCCACAAGTGGCAAATCGGGACCATCCGACCGCCGTGTCATCCTCAGTGAAGATGCGGATAGGAGGGGTGTGTGGTCAGCACACTGCTCTCCCGGTCGTTATGATGGTTTTCTGTGACCGCTACTAGTCGGTCGAGTAGCTCCTCAATTGGCATCACGAGGCTGAGTGCACCCCGACAATGGCAACAGTGCATGGATGCCTGTATGGTCACCCATCCAAGTGCCGGCCACGCCCGACAGCGCTTAACTTCGGTAATCTGACGGGAACCTGTGTATCCACTGCGGCAAGGCCATTCAGCAAGACAGTGCCTGCCTGCATACGGCGAGCGTTTGTATTACTTGTCTTCCTGCTTGCAAAACCCTGCCTTTGTCAGCAACGTCACCCGATCTCTCCCCAATTGAAAACGTTTGGCACTTTGTAAGAAGACCCCTACCACTAAATTGGTATTTTGACGATCCAACGCTCCAATTGGACAATATTTCACACGATATCCCTCAGTAGGCTATTCAAAAACTCTATCAATCGATGCCAAGCCGAATAACTGCTTGCACGGGGCCAGAGGCCTTATTGACTAGCTCAATTTGTGAATCTCTTTCTCTTGAAGAAATCATTCATTTTTTTCTGAAACTGTAATCATTTTTGTCCACTTGTACATCAAATCTACCGATTTCCGTTCCATTTGGTGTGTCATTTTTTTCTTTTTCTTCTTATGATATATTTCATGGAGATTTGAAATCGTATAAACGAAAATACAGAAAAGGTAGTGGCACCACATCGAAGAGAGAAATAAGGCGAGGAAGTATGTCTAAACACCAACTCTGTGGGTATAAAAGTACGTGGAATAATGACGACGAGATACGTGATATCATTGTTACCTTTAAAAATTAATAGTTCCCAAACATCGCATTCTAGGCGCTTCAGCCTGGAGCCGCGCGACCGCTACTGTCGCAGGTTCGAATTCTGCCTCGGGCATGGATGTGTATGATGTCCTTAGGTTAGTTAGGTTTAAATAGTTCTAAGTTCTAGGGGACTGATGACCTCAGCAGTTAAGTCCCATAGTGCTCAGAACCATTACCAACCAACCAAACACCGTAAGCGATCTTAACGAACCAAGGTATCAACCAATAGCGGATGAAGAACTGTATCGAAAATCATCTTTATAATTTCCATCAAAGCAGTGTAACATGAGTTGTAAGACGTGATGAGGGTTAAAAAACTCATTTCAAATCAAAATAAATTGCATAAAACTACGTCAGTCGTCAGTAAAGATAATTCTACAATTGCTATGTGCAGACGTCTGATTCTTAGTAACATAGATAACAGTACCATTTCGCAGTATAATACGCAATTAACCATAACACCAACAACCCCAGAAAACAGCTAAAGTTGACACCGAATAGTTAGGGAATTCTAGTCCAGATTCATGTAGAATAGAGGTGAATAGCCAAAACTGGACCCACAATCTGTTTTTTGATTATTTGGAAACAGGAAATTAAAAAATATTTTAAAAGCATGTAACATTTACTTTATAATGTCATGCACCATTTACATTTTACTATTACAAAGTGTTATTAAAATTTACTAGGAAAAAAGATTACTTTCAAAAGCCTTACACTTAGCGAGTTTTAAAAATAGCTACGGAAAGTTGACCACTTCTAAAAGTGAGGACAATGGCACTAAACAAAATTGTATGAAGTTATTAAACTTGAGAAAAAAAAATCTAGTTTCGAATTAGGCATGATGTAACATCTTCCAGAAGGTTATAGTTTGTTTTCTTAGCTGAACCCAACAGCCCTGCAATAGGATGTACCTGTAGGCTTTTTCTTGTTCTGACAGTTTGTTTTGTGACGTTCACGAAAAAGCCTAACCAGCTTTTCCACAACAATTTCGTCTTTAGAAGGCTGCTTAGTGTTATTTCTCTCTGCCGATTGTACGGCCATTTTTCATAGGTCATAATAAGTAAGCCCAAGAAAAGAAGCTTCAAAAGCAAAACAATACTAAACAACTCTTCTTCCAACTCTTATTTAAGATCCTTATCCAAAATTATAGGTCTGTGCGTTATGTTTTTGCTGCTTCCTCTGGCGTATCGTATTTCGGGTTGGACAACCTCTTAAGTGTTGTGTTTAGGACATAAAACTGTTGACTGGCCTCATTCCAACCCTCCTTTTTCTAGTCTGAGTCAACAGCTTAGTCATTTCAGACGGACACAACTTTTTTTGTTCACCTGTCCCGTTATCCTCTTCGAATTCCAAGTTGCAAGCGAAAAAGAATGTGTACTAATACTGGCAGACTAAACACGAAAAAGTAAGGGTCCGGTTTAAGGAACTTAATGGTATCTAATTTGGCCTACGGTTTGTACACCAAATAATTTTAACCAAACATCGAAATGTAACCATTTAGACATAAAAATTTACATTAAATCTTTTCATCGGTCTCATTAATGTTGAAATGATTGCCTGCCAATATCTAGGAGAAATAACGAAAAGTGTAGCACAATGTAGAAACTTTTTGCATTGTCAAGACGTATATTGGCGAACTGATACGGAACGAGTAAAGTGGAAGCCTTCTGCGCTCCACTACAGAGTGATACAAACCTAAACTACTGTTTACATTTGGTTCCACTAGAGTTCAGGAGAATGCAGAGCCGAGATCCATGGGGTCCGTTTTGGTGGTAGGATGGAGGGGAATTACTATACCTATTCTAGCGACACGTTTAACGGAAATGTTATTCTTTAAAATGCTTATGTGCAACATCCATGACATTGTGCTAGATTTTTTACACAAATACGATGAAACTCGTATTTTCCTACAGCTCAAAGGAATTACCATGCAAGCGAAAGTCATACAAAGTTTTTATACGTGTAGTTTCCATAGGTTTCAGTATATGTATTATTGAGGATTTTGCTATGACAGATGAGACTCACTTTTAGAGGTCAGTGTGCAAGGACGAGTCCTGATAAGAGGTGAGTCTGTCGCGAATTAGGTTTTTCAACATTTTTAGGAGCACAAACCTGAAACCTTGTAAAATTGCTGCAGCAGTCTGGAAGTTAGGGATGTTTTAGACAGTTCTGCTCGCGGACTTTTTGATCGAAGTACTTCGTTCTTGGTCCTCAGTCTTCACTCATCCTTCTAGGCTGGAATACATATTTGACATTTGTATTGCCCATATTTCTCTATAGCGCATGTAGCGCACAGTGCAGTAAACTCTATCTCATTCAATGTTAGAAGCAACGTGGGGAGTACGAATACCAGGAAGAACCACCTCCACGCTTTTGGATACAAAAGGCAACTGCCCATAGCGCAACACTGTCCATTGCCCGAAACGGTGCGTAAAGACTTGAAGGGAGCTTGAACACAGTGGTTGGAAGCTCAGAGACTTGAGAAACATCTTGTGGACTGTGTATATCGATATAAACTGAGGTCAAGACAAGAGTATGGCGAGAACCATACGAGACTGTGCGTTCCACATGCCAACAGCTCACAGTTCAGGCACGCCGAGGAGGTACTCTTGCGTGCAGGATATTTACATTGGATGATATGGGGCCCTCGATACGTCACTGTCATTGTCACGAATCGTCTAGTAATACCGACATCTGCTGTCTAACCACATTCGACGATCATCATCTATAATATTCCGCAGGGGACTTATACCTCCCGCGCGGCAGAGCACCACTCTGTAGCTCCCTGAATTTTTCACAGTGATTTGAGGAACATTTCGCGAGCTTGAGTGTGCTTGTTACCTGATCTCTAAATGCTGTTACGACCATATCACGTGCATCGCTTACGATGCTTCATGGATCCAAAGAAACCACATGTCGTCGCTTCATGAGGAAGTATCAGGGCTAAATATGCGAATTCAGTACAACCTAATTTCCTATAATCATCTCTTCAACTGATCCTGATGCAAATTGAAGAACTCACGTCTGATGTGCAGCAACATGCCCGACGTTTAGTGTTCCGCACCTCTTAGATGCTAGGTTAATGAAAGGCAAACCTACGTTTATTGCGTTTGCAACTTAGAGAAAGCTTCTGATAATGTTGACTGGAATACTCCCTTAGAAATTCTGGGAAGTGGCAGGGGTTAAAAACAGAGAGCGGAAGGTTATTTACAATTTGTTCATAAACAATAAGGCAGCTGTAAGAGTCGAGGGGTACGAATGGGAAACAATGGTTGAGAAGGGAGTGGGACAGGGTTGTAGCCTATCCTCGATGTTATTCAATCTGTACATTGAACAGGCTGTAAAGGAAACCAAATAAAATTTTGGGGTAGGAATTACATTCCAGGGAGAATAAATAAAACCTTGAGGTCTGCCGATGACATTGTAATTCTGTCAGAGAAGAACAGCTGAAATAAATGGACAGTGTCTGGAATGAAGGATAAAACATGAAGGTCAAAAAAAGCAAAACGACGATAATGGAATGTCGTCGACTTAAATCAGATGATGCTGAGGGGAAATGAGACGCTTAAAGTAGTACATGAGTTTTGCTATTTGGGCAGCAAAATAACTGAGGATGATCGAAGTAGGGAGGATATATGATAAAATGTAGACAGGCGATGGCAAGGAAAGCGTTTCTGAAGAAGAGAAATTTGTTAACATCGAGTGTAGATTAAGATGTCAGGAAGTCAATTTTGCAAGTATTTGTATGGAGTGTAGTCATGTACGGAGGTGAAACATGAAAGATAAATAAGTTAGGGAAGAAGATAATAGAAGCTTTTGTAATGTGGTGCTACAGAAGAATGCTAAAGATTACATGGGTAGATCACGTAACTAATGAGGAAGTATTGAATAGGATTGGGGAGAAGAGGAGTTTGTGGCACAACTTGAATAGAAGAAGGGATTGGTTGGTAGTACACTTTCTGAGGGATCAAGGATTCACCAGTTTGGTACTGGAGGGAAGCGTGAAGGGCAAAAACCGTAGAGGAAGACCAAGAGATGAATACACTAAGCCGATTCAGAAGGATGTAGTTTGCAGTAGTTACACAGAAATGAAGAAGCTTGTAAAGGACAGAGTAGCATTGAGGGCTCCTTCAAACCAGTCTTTCGACTGAAGACCACAACAACATCCTCAGTCAGTACAAACGCTTATACAATCACGTTGTTGTACGTCCGTCTGCCCCTCTGTCAGACTGTTAAAAACGATATTCCTCAGGAACGCGTAGACTTATCAATTAGAAATTTATGTCGCTTACTGAGGTGCACGGTTCCTTTGCGATGCGAAACATTGAAGCTTCTAAGTCAGTGCAGTGAAAAGGAACCACCCTTTGTCTCACAAATTCTGATACTGAAAAATTTACGCATCAAAATCTGTAGGGTATTTCCCGTCGACATAGAATCGTGAAATTTGTCAAGAAAGAAGTACAGTCAAAAGAAAAAATCAAAAAATTGTTTTTTTTTGGTTATTATATCACACGAAGAAAGTTTATTTGTAATTTGTTGTACGGCTGTCCGTCCGTCCGTCCTTCTCTTAAGACGCCTTTTCCTCAGGAGATGGCAGACTTATCGAATTGAAATTTGTATCACGTCATACCATCTACGGTCTCTCGATTGTGTGAAAAGCTTAAGCTTCCAAGTCAATGTAATTAAAAAATTCGGACACTTATGTCACATATTTTGATACTCTCAAACTCACACATTAAAAGCTACACGGTACTTCCTCTTGACCTAGAATATTGAAATTTGACAGGAAACAAGGTTCCACAGTACGACCAAAGGGAAAAAGCCGAAAATTGATAATTGGTAATTATATCACATGAAAACAATATTTGTTTTCTTATTTGTTATACAATTTCAAGCTTAAAAATATTCTCTAAGGTCTTGAAATTTGCGGGACCTATATATTGCCAGTACCAATGTAGATAGCAGGCATAAATCGTCGAGATTCTCGTTTCCCCAGATGTGTGAACTGTTTATACACATAATCAGGTTTGTGAGGAACCCTCAGACAGCGTCTCCTACTCCTACCTGCCCAGTTCGTTCTAATAGAATTACTGTATACTTTTCCCCTCAGCTACACTTCTGTTAACAAATGATTAATTCATATACTTTCATTTTATCTGCCGATACCTTCTTGTAGCATCATGCTACATAAAACTACTTTCTGTTCCCTCCATTTACACCGATGGTAGTCATAGCAGTTAAATAATACTTCCCACATGGTTATCTCACCCTTAATTTTCATCATTAATTTATTGCTCCTAACGCATGGAAGTAGGTAGTGTTGCGGTGATAATATCATTTATTCCACTTAGTAACGAAGTAATACATTTAACGCTAGCCCCTGTTTACAGCGCTTACGCCAACAAACACACAGATAGCAACGACAATGCTTTACAGAACTCCTACTCCTAACTGTACAGCTCTTTTCAAAACGAATACGAAGCGAAACTCTGTACATTACAGCTTATTCGTGTCTAAGATCTTTAAACGTATTGAAAGAAAGTAGTGTTTCACAAACCTTGTATTCTGTCATTAGCAAGCTGATTAGAGCGTATTTGAACTGACTTACTTTTAACTAGGCGGGAGAAAGACCATTCGCTAAGGAAGCTGCTACTCCAAGTTGAGAACTTTTGCTACACTGCGAAGGAAGAACCGCGTCTAGAGGACTTATAATTACAGTTCTTTTAAGACCATCTGAAGACCAATTTTCGTGGAGTACTTAACCAGTCTCTTTAGGCAATTGTTGGAAGCGATGCTATGTGCTTTTCCGTGAGAAATGCGGATGGTGGGAGGTCGCGGTTCAATGAAGCATTAATTATCTTCTTTCCTACTTCCAAACAGTCCCGCCGCAGCATTCCCTCTCATTACAACGCGACAGTTTTGGTTTGTGTTTTGAGAAATGTTTCTGAGAAATGAAAATACTGAATCGAAAAGTACATTCTTCTCCAAAAATCAGATGGAACTAATTCTTTGAATCATTAGAACAGCGAAAATTGGCGAATGTTTCACAAACCCCGCCGAAACACATAATGCTGGATTCCAATCAACAGTTTTTGTACGGAATTATTATGGTAATATCAGAAATTGAGTCCACCTTGATGCAAAACATCTTAATATACGTTTATTTCTTTATTCTCCCGAACTTGTTGGGCCACAAAAATCACCATCATCAGTGGGGTTTTTTAATTTTATTTATTGTACGTTACAGCATGTTTTAAGCAATTATTGTCGCTGTTTGCGATATACTTGCCGTTTCTTACTTAGCGAACATCATGTCATGTTCGTTGGATGGTATGTAGCTGCTTTTATACACAGAAAAAAAAACTTTCGCACTTTGTTTCTGATCCAGAATATTACGCCAGATGGCGTGCGAAAGTTTTTTTCCTGTGTATAAAAGCAGCTACATACCATCCAACGAACATGACATGATGTTCGCTAAGTAAAAAATGGCAACAGAAAAAACGAGCACAAAAAATATGTCGCAAACAGCGACAATAATTGCTTCAAACATTCTGTAACATACAATAAATAAGGTTACAAAAACCACTGATGATGGTGATATCTGTCACCGAAACTAACTTGGGAGAATAAAGAAATAAACGTATATTACGGTTTTTTGCATCAAGGCGGACTGTTTCTGATATTACTGTTTTTCTATGCAAACACAGACCAAATGGAAGAGTTCCATGCTAAAATTATGTGATTATTATGGCTTCAATTCGGGCCCAAATAAAGTACTGCAGACAACGGGATTACATTCAGGAGTAGTAAAGTTCAGCGTCTCGTTTGGCCTTCTCAGATTTATGATTCTAGAACTGCAATATTCATGTGCTAACATGGTCTCTCAAACGAGGTCATGACTGCTTCTTTTCCCCAAGCCCATTCAGTCTTCAACGTGACGGACTGTGTACGACGTGTGTCGTGTAGCCTCAATCGTCTTAAAAATATTTCGACCAAAAAAATGATTACTTTTGGACTTGTATATTCGTAGATACGTCCAGTTAACTGAATTAAGTATTATTAATCGCATATGAAAACAGATCTAATTGTGGGACATTTAACTCGTCGCAGTATAGTCAAAGCAGAAAAATCTGCTAATGTTTATTGTATCACAGCACCAATTACATCAAAAAATTTTCAAAGGCCTGTTGTAGCCCTTTGTCAATTTTCACGTTTTCGCACGTGAGCCCTCTGTCAATATAAGTACATCAGACTCACACTCTGACGCTCTTCGACAGACAGATGGCTCCTATCGTTCAGCTGCAAACGCTGAACATGTAATATAGTCTATATACCGTCTTTTGCGACCCTAATAAGAACCATACGTGTGTCGATTCATCTCAAAGCATCTTCAGGGATCACTGTAATAATTTATTTTTTCATACAGACCTCTTTTCCAAGCTTATGTTTAACATTACTGCTATCAAACAAAATTAAAATGCAATTATTGCACCGCGCGGAGTGGCCGCGCGGTTTGAGTCGGCATATCACGGACTGCGCGGCTCCTCCCGCCGGAAGTTTGAGTCCTCTCTCGGGCATGGGAGTGTGTGTTGTCCTTAGCGTAAGTTACTTGAAGCAGTGTGTAAAACTAGGGACCGATGACATTAGCAGTTTGATGCCTTAGGAATTCACACACATTTGAACATTTGCAATTATTACCACGTCTTTTTGCTTCCTACATCATCTATATGTTCTTACACAACAAGTGTTTGATTTTAGTACACAGTTGTTTCACTGACACTGGAAACATTTTGTTTTCATTTTGTGTAGATCCGCTTACATTTCGTGTACAATATTTTTTCGTTTTCATGTCTTGAAGATCCACTTATAGCTCGTGTACAATACATTCTTATTTTCGTGTTTTGTAGAACCACTTAGATTTCACGAGCAATATATTTTCGTTTTCTTGTTATATAGATCCACCCTACCTTATATACAAATTATTTTCGTTTGCATGTGCTGTATATCCACTTAATACCTCGTCTAGATTATATTTTCATTTAATGTCGTGTTGATCCATTGACGCCTAGAGTGCAATATATTTTGTTTTCATGTTGTGTGGATCCAATTATCCTCGTCTAGTTTAGGTCAACATAAACCTCGTGAACAATATATTTTTGAAACTTTCTGGCAGATTAAAACTGTGTGCCCGACCGAGACTCGAACTCGGGACCTTTGCCTTTCGCGGGCAAGTGCTCTACCCGCAAAGGTCCCGAGTTCGAGTCTCGGTCGGGCACACAGTTTTAATCTGCCAGGAAGTTTCATATCAGTGCACACTCCGCTGCAGAGTGAAAATCTCATTCTGGAAACATCCCCCAGGCTGTGGCTAAGCCATGTCTCCGCAGTATCCTTTCTTTCAGGAGTGCTAGTTCTGCAAGGTTCGCAGAAGAGCTTCTGTAAAGTTTGGAAGGTAGGAGACGAGGTACTGGCAGAAGTAAAGCTGTGAGTACCGGGCGTGAGTCGTGCTTCGGTAGCTCAGTTGGTAGAGCACTTGCCCGCGAAAGGCAAAGGTCCCGAGTTCGAGTCTCGGTCGGGCACACAGTTTTAATCTGCCAGGAAGTTTCATATCAGCGCACACTCCGCTGCAGAGTGAAAATCTCATTCTGGAAATATATTTTTGTTTTCATGTTGTGTAGATCCACTTAAACTTCCGCGACTGTGCGATGGAGGCCTTTTTAAAAAATAAAAAATAAAAATTGTATTTGTAGATGACCAAAGGACTAATACCGATCGACAGGAAATTTTTTGTGTACTTGGGATTGTAGTTAAATAACATTATTACAGACAGCTGCTGATGCGCCTATTCCAAAGAAAAGTACTGCACGGTACAGTAAGATAGTTAAATAAACTGAATGGCCAAATTTCCCTAGAAGGCTTGTCCCATTTGGATATGTGGTGGGTGGGTATCAGGGTCAGTACTGCGGGCAGATGTGTGCGTGGCGCCAGTGTGGACCTAAGCTTTGGGCAGCCTGGTACAGATAGGTGTGTAGTGAACACGGCAGGACGCCGCTAGTTAACCGACTGTGAGAACCTGGTACAAAACGGTGCGAGACGAATAGGAGCTTACTCAAGAATATAAGTTCCCCAAGTCAACAGTGTCTAGATTAGATCTTTAATATCGTTGAGATAGTTAAACAACCTGCCAGACCTCCAGTATTTGATGAAGGACAGTCAAATCGTCTACGCCGAACCTTACGGCTGTCTGTCAGATTGCCGCCGATTTGAATGTGGGGTGTTAGGAACCCATTTCTGTCAGTCTTGTACGGCCTGAAATGCTCTGAATAGGCTTCATCAGTTGACAACCGGATCGTGTCCTTTATGGTGACACCTGGGCACAGAGATCGGCGAAGGCGTGGACCGGCGCACGTCGTCAAGGGTTACGGAAGAGTGGCGGCGTGTAACATGGTCCGCTGCATCCCGGTTTCAGTTGTAATGGGCCGATGGGCACTTGAGAGTGTGACATATGACCCATAGAACGGTGGATCATGCCTGCCAACAAGGCTTCGTTCGGTAAATGAACTTATCACCAACTGTGCAACAGCAGTTCAGGCTAGCACTACAAGATGCGTAGATGCATACACTTCTAGAACGATTCCATTATCTCGTGAAGTCCATGCCGCAACGAGTTGCTGGTTCACCGATGAGCCACTCGGTATTAACAGTCGTACTTTCGCATGCCATTTGCCCATTCAGTATATTCTCAGAGGCAGAAGTAAGAGCCTTAGCAACAACAAAAATGAGGTAGTCCACCTCATCCAAAAGTTTTTTGTTATGTCTGGTTTCGTTTACCTGACAGCACAAACCTTTAATGATTTTTCAGTGGTGTTGACGAACTACAATGGTGGGGCTCATCAGTTGCTTCGCTTTCGATATTTCGATGTCTGTGTTTGTAACCGCTTACATAAATGTACCATTCGGTATGTGCTGCAAAGATTTCAAGAATGTTTCAAACGCTAAAATTACTGCAGAGCATATAAGAGGGTGATTACTATGGGGTAACAATAAAACAGTGTGATAGATTCCTTTTATCACACAACGCGAAATATTACTTTGCAAATGGGTCAGGTTAACCACGCAGTTTTGAAGTGAAGATAACGCAAAGCCGTCCTTTACAGTAGCTGTAGATTATGCCGAAATAATGATGCAAAAATGATCTTCTCTAGTGGGAAGCTGGGCTCTTTTAACAGCATCTGATTGCGTGTAACACTCGCAGCGATACCTCTCTCGAAAAGGGTCATGAAATGAGGCAAAATGAGGTGGCGCAGACAGTTGCAATACCACACTTCACAGCAAACTAACGGCAGTTGTTACTTTTGCAGAACCACAAACAGGAGACCAGTTATGTTATAAGTACCCTCTCTTTCTTAGAAGGTAGTTTAAGGAAAGGCAAACCTACGATTCTACCATTTGTAGACTTAGAGAAAGCTTTTGGCAATGTTGATTGGAATACTCTCTTCCAAATTCTGAAGGTGGCAGGGGTCAAATACACAGAGCAAAATGCAATTTACAATTTGTACAGAAACCAGACGGCAGTTATAAGAGTCGAGGGACATCAAAGGGAAGCAGTGGTTGGGAAGGGACTGAGGCAGCGTTATAGCCTATCCCCGATGTTATTCAATCTGTATATTGAGCAAGAAGTAAAGGAAACAAAAGAAAAATTCGGAGTAGTCATTAAAATCCACGGAGAAGAAATAAAAATTTCGAGGTTTGCCGATGACATTGTAATTCTGTCAGAGACAGTAAAGGACCAGGAAGAGCAGCTGAACGGGATGGACAGTGTCTTGAAAAGAGGATATAAGATGAACATCAACAAAAGCAAAACGGAGGTAATGGAATGTAGTCGAATGAAATCGGGTGATGCTGAGGGAATTAGATCAGGGAATGAGACAAAGTAGTAAAGGAGTTTTGCTGTTTGCGGAGCAAAATAACTGATGATGGTCGAAGTAGAGAGGATATAAAATGTAGACTAGCAATTGCAAGGAAAGCGTTTCTAAAGAAGAGAAATTTGTTAACATCGAGTGTAGATTTTGTGTGTCAGGAAGTCCTTTCTGAAAGCATTTGTATGGAGTGCAGCCATGTATGGGAGTGACACATGGACGATAAATAGTTTAGACAAAAATAGAATAGAAGCTTTCGAAATGTGATGCTACAGAAGAATGCTGAAGATTAGATGGGTAGGTCACATAACTAATGAGGAGGTACTGAATAGAATTGGGGAGAAGAGAAATTTGTGGCAGAACCTGACTAGCAAAGGGATCGGTTGGTAGGACATGTTGTGAGACATTGAGGGATAACCAACTTAGTATTGGAGGTTAGCGTGGAGGGTATAAATCGTAGAGGGAGACCAAGAGATGAATACACTAAGCAGATTCAGAAGGATGTAGGTTGCAGTAGGTACTGGGGGATGAAGAAGCTTGCACAGGATAGAGTAGCGTGGAGAGCTGCATCAAACCAGTCTCTGGACTGAAGACCACAACAACAACCCTCTCCTATCGAACAGTTGCCAAAGAGCTGAAGATAAGAGCCAACGACGATCAGTGTTACTGGAATGGGAACTTATTATACCTGTATGAAGGAAAAGATGATAATAGGACTAAATAATATTATACAAGCCAATGTATTATTAGCCTACATTTCTAATGAAAAAAGGAAATCTCCAGTACAAAGGAAATAACGTCGGCTCTGAGTCAGAAATGCGGTTACAATGTTTTCGAACACTGAACGCCAAAAGTCAGGTGGTTTAACACATGTCATGATTTTTGCATTAAGCTCTAACGGTCCTCTTCTATTATGATGGACTTGCAGTGAAAATAATTCAAGTTGGACAGTCACGGATTTACACATTACGTTCGATTTCACTAGACCAGTTAACATTTTCAGTAACCCCACACATTTCAGGAACTACGAACATTAATGTATGCGCCCAAACTAATGTGCATTCATTTGGACGATATGTAGCTCCGCTATTAATTTGTGGAGAAATCTGGCATATAGTTGTAAGGCATTGCAAAAGCAGCTGGCATCTGGCGAACGTCAGGTGTTAGCATTCCAGCTGCAGTGACAGGGCTGTTGATTCACTGCAAGATGGTCCAGGCTCGGCTCTACGAAACCTACTACCACTGCAGTAAGACACGTTTCTTGCAATACAGGAAAGACATTTCTCCTCCGCCGATGGGCTTCAGTGATGTTCTCAAGAATTTTACTACAAGCGGCGCACTGGCATAAGAGGTGCGTTACTATCCTGTATAAATTGCTGTCATTTTTGTACCAGATCCATTTGAAGCTCAGCCGTACGAGGACGTGCGGCCCACGCCTGATGAGCGAACGACATGGACCTGCCAACAGCAGTCTCGAGTTCGAGTCTCCATCGCTGTACCTGCCTCCTACGCTATGTCCACCATCCACAGTAGGTGCCGTGGCACAGCAGGGCTACCCCTGGCCCACTCCATCAGTGAGCGGGACAAATGCACAGAGGACAACGGGTCGACTTCCGGGCAGAGCAGTCGCCTTCCACCATCGCCGGTGCAGACGAAGCCGTGCTTCTTGCCCTCACTGGGTAGGACACAGCCATCCACCGCGGACTGGCTATCGCTGTGAGAATTCCGATGGCCTTCAAGCGCCGCCGATGCAGTGTGCTATAGTCGCGACTCATACAACCTGGTCATGTGCCGCATACTGGACATTAACGTCAGGAACTCCACGCGCGCGTCAGCTGAACGTCGGCTGTCACCTCGCGGGCCACAGGGTTGAGAACGGCATGGTCGCTGTTCCGCCCAAGCAGAAGGCGAAGCTCTGTATGAAATAGTTTATTCCGATAGCCATGTTTCTCTGGGCCGCCACCAGCCTGCAACCCCACCACAATCCCTGACCTCCAGCTATCCTGCATCAAAGACAGCCCACCACCCTTAAGATCGACTTCAGTTGCAGTCAGATTTCGCGGTGTCGTTTTCAGTGAACAGTGGATAGTTCGTCGTCGATGCAGCACGACATCTAGAGCATGGCCAGAAGCGTCATCAAGTGGAGTGAGTGAGACAACTGTTGATAATTTTTATGTGTGTGACAGACATGGGTTTAGCTGCGAGATTTACGGTAACCTGGACGTTACTTTGGCTAGACCAGACAAAACGCCTGATGTTTCTGAATTTCTGCCCTGAAACGCAGCTAGCAGTACTTGAGCCAGTTAGATGTTTGCAGTGAAATCTGTTTGGGTATACTGCACTCTGTGAAGAATGTGTGTCAGTGAACTGTTTTACGTATCACCATTGTGATCATGTTGCAAGGGAATGCGTGGGGTCTAGGTGGTTAGTGGTAAGACTTAAGGTGCAAATTGGTGGTAATTTCAATCTGTGAGATGATATGTATTTGTAATGTGTTTCTTGTATGTGAATGAGGGATAAAGTTTCCGCTGTTGCAGAGTCAGAGATGCGAACATTTTGGAGCCGGAGGCAGTATGTTGGTTGATGGAAAAAGCAGTGCAGCTGTCGGCAGGTAACAAAGAGTTGCTAGGACAAGTTGCAGTTCAGGATGAGCCATCAGCCTACAGAACACAGGATGGTTCCAGCAGCCACCATGCTTCTCATTCCCTTTTATGGAAAGTCGTCTGAAGGTATGGATCTTTGGCGAGTATGAGTGGTTGATTGGATAGCCAACTGTTACTAGTGGGAAGACTTTTTTGAGATGTACGAAGGCATTAAAGAATCTCGGGATGTTTGAGCAGTCGAAGTAGAGACTTCTGTGGAGGTACAAGAAACAGAACAGTGCAAGGTTCTTTTGGGATTAATTGGGCATTGTTACTCTGTGAGACCATGGAGGATTTGCTGAGAGGGTACAGAATGTACATGTGTACACGTATGAGTCAGGGGGAAATGATGGAGTGAAAAATGTTTTGATGCTGTACGCTGTGCACAGAGCGATTGAAGCGTTCCTGAGAGGCTTATCACTTGGTATGTCAAGATGGGCAAGCACAATTACTCTGGAGGATCTACCTTCTGCTGTCAGACTAGCAATGGAATGTGAAGGGATGGTTGGTAATGGGTATACTTCATAGGTATGGAGGGTTCGTTAGATGTTAGAGATGTGGAAAGGCAGGGAATGTGCGTGCCATATGCAGCCAAGCTCAGTAGGTGGAGCTGACGGGTATCAACAACGGTAACAGTAGCTGCTGAACGGAAGAGGGAACTCCAAGTCCGCCAAAATAGAAGACAAAGATGCAGCAAGAACCAGTGCAGAGGCAGAATTTGCAACAACAGGTGTTGAAGGGGGCATTTAAGCTTAAGCTTTTGTTAGACGCATGATCGCAAATCAAAGCGATAGCAGCTATCTAGTGGGTCGGCCTGATTCACCAACCTCCTTAAGAGTTTGTTTAGGGTTGGGCGAGTGAGATATTCATTAATTTTCTGGATGGTCTTATATATTTCCATGTGTCCACCGATCACAGACTCGTGAAAATATTTGAAATTTGCTGACACTAATTCTACAGAAGGCAGAATTTTTAACCTGTGATCCCCTCGAATAAGACAGCAGAGCAATCCTTTTGTAGACGGTAAACAGGCACTTCTTGTGTGGAACAAGTCTCTGTTTCAGCTCCTGAAGGCTAGGATCTTGTTATTGACTTTCTCTGAGATCTCTAAATACAGTAGGTATCTCAGGTAATACAGCAAATACCCAAACGCCGCGCTCGGTGTCTTCAGGATTACCAAGAACTTTGACATGCTCTTCAAACAAGCGCTTAGAGCATTGGCCACCTGACTTTTCGAGTCCCTTATATGACTGACGGAGATGTGCAACGGGCAGTGCAACCTGTTTTACGTGGTGGAGCAAGAACCAAGCTTAAGGCCAATTATTAGTTTCAGGGGAAAACACTCAACGCTCTACACAGCACTTTCGTTTTTCTAGTGCAAACATGACCGCTAACGCCTCTAATTCATAGTCCCAATATTTTACTTTGGGAGAAAGCAGAGACCTTGAGTGATACTCAGTGGGACACCTGTCAGCAAAACTGTCACAATGCCTAAATTGGAGACGTCGATCTGGACTATGAATGGCTGATCAAAATCCAGGATAGCCAGGATAGTGGCACCATTTAAAGCAGATTTCAGTGCATGAAAAGTCACCAGCGGGCTTTCAGTCCAGTAAAGGTCTCCTCTTTCTCACGTAAGTGGTTGAAAGGTCCTGAAGCTAGGAAAATTTAGGTACGAACGTCCTATAAAGAATTTCACCATTTTATCTGGTAGCACTTCAGGATCCCCTTAGTTCGCTCCTGGTCTTTTTTAACCCGACTGGCCGACACTGAATGCCCCAGGAAGATGATTTCTCGATGAGCCAGATTAGTCTGAGATTGATTTACTGTGAGGCCAGTGCCGCACAAACGCACCAATAGTTGGCGGACATGCTCAGAAAATGTGTGATTATGTAAGGCATCCCCCCATCAACCACGGACCTTGCCGTTGGTGGGGGGGCTTGTGTGCCTCAGCGATACAAATAACCGTACCGTAGGTGCAACCACAACGGGGGGGGGGGGGGGGGGGTATCTGTTGAGAGGCCAGACAAACGTGTGGTTCCTCCTGAAGAGGGGCAGCAGCCTTTTCAGTAGCTGCAAGGGCTACAGTCTGGATGATTGACTGATCTGGCCTTGTAACACTAACCAAAACGGACTTGCTGTGCTGGTACTGCGAACGGCTGAAAGCAAGGGGAAACTACGGCTGTAATTTCTCCCAAGGGCATGCAGCTTTACTGTATGGTTAAATGATGATGGCGTCCTCCTGGGTAAAATATTCCGGAGGTAAAATAGTCCCCCATTCGGATCTCCGGGCGGGGATTACTCAAGAGGATGTCGTTATCAGGAGAAAGAAAACTGGCATTCTACGGATCGGAGCGTGGAATGTCAGATCCCTTAATCGGGCAGGTAGGTTAGAAAATTTAAAAAGGGAAATGGATAGGTTAAAGTTAGATATAGTGGGAATTAGTGACGTTCGGTGGCAGGAGGAACAAGACTTCTAGTCAGGTGACTGTAGGGTTATAAACACAAAATCAAATAGGGGTAATGCAGGAGTAGGTTTAATAATGAATAAAAAAAATAAGAATGCGGGTAAGCTACTACAAACAGCATAGTGAACGCATTATTGTGGCCAGATAGATACGAAGCCCACGCCTACTGCAGTAGTACAAGTTTATATGCCAACTAGCTCTGCAGATGACGAAGAAATTGAAGAAATGTGTGATGAAATAAGAGAAATTATTCAGATAGTGAAGGGAGACGAAAATTTAATACTCATGGGTGACTGGAATTCAGTACTAAGAAAAGGGAGAGAAGGAAACGTAGTAGGTGAATATGGATTGGGGCTAAGAAATGAAAGAGGAAGCCGACTGGTAGAATTTTGCACAGAGCACAACTTAATCATAGTTAACACTTGGTTCAAGAATCATAAAAGAAGGCTGTATACATGGAAGAAGCCTGGAGATACTGACAGGTTTCAGATAGATTATCTAATGGTAAGACAGAGATTTGGAAACCAGGTTTCAAATTGTAAGACATTTCCAGGGGCAGATGTGGACTCTGACCACAATCTATTGCTTATGACCTGTAGATTAAAACTGAAGAAACTGCAAAAAGGTGGGAATTTAAGGAGATGGGACCTGGATAAACTGAAAGAACCAGAGGTTGTACAGAGTTTCAAGGAGAGCATAAGGGAACAATTGACAGGAATGGGGGGGAGGGAATACAGTAGAAGAAGAATGGGTAGCTCTGAGGGATGAAGTAGTGAAGGCAGCAGAGGATCAAGTAGGTAAAAAGACGAGGGCTAGTAGAACTCCTTGGGTAACAGAAGATATATTAAATTGAATTGATGAAAGGAGAAAATATGAAAATGCAGTAAATGAAGCAGGCAAAAAGGATTACAAACGTCTCAAAAATGAGATCGAGAGGAAGTGCAAATAGCTAAGCAGGGATGGCTAGAGGACAAATGTAAATATGTAGAGGCTTATCTCACTTGGGGTAAGATAGATACTGCCTACACGAAAATTAAAGAGTCCTTTGGAGAAAAGAGAACCACTTGTATGAATATCAAGATCTCAGATGGAAGCCCAGTTCTATGCAAAGAAGGGAAAGCAGAAAGATGGAAGGAGTATATAGAAGGTCTATACAAGGGCGTTGCACTTGAGGATAATTTTATGGAAATGAAAGAGGATGTAGATGAATATGAAATGGGAGATACGATACTGCGTGATGAGTTTGACAGACCACCGAAAGGCCTGAGTCCAAACAAGGTCCCCGGAGTAGACAACATTCCATTGGAACTACTGACGGCCTTGGGAGAACCAGTCCTGACAAAACTCTACCATCTGGTGAGCAAGATGTATGAAACAGGCGAAATGGTTCAAATGGCTCTGAGCACTATGGGACTTAACATCTTAGGTCATCAGTCCCCTAGAACTTAGAACTACTTAAACCTAACTAACCTAAGGACATCACACACATCCATGCCCGAGGCAGGATTCGAACCTGCGACCGTAGCGGTCGCGCGGTTCCGGACTGTAGCGCCTAGAACCGCTTGGCCACCCCGGCCGGCTAGCTTTCAACACCTCGGTACCAAGGAATGAAGTGAAGAGGCAGGAGGAGGTCTTTTCTGGTCTTCGAAAGGAAGCCAAGAGCAGGGGTGTGCTCGGGGAAGGTTCTGGGGAATACACGAAGGCATCAGGGGACTCCATAATTTAGGACCTGGAAGTCGTGTAAGATGTGGATGTGTTGTACGCCAGAGTCACCATAACAAAGCTTTTATAGTCAGTAGTATGCACCATATGGGACGCATAGGTGGTGGTGGTGGGGGTGGTGATGGCGGCAAGTGTACAGGAAGCTATTCGACAAACATTACCTAGGCAGCCGAGTCAAATCCTGTTATCACCATAGGAATACTGGTTGAAGTTATGAAAAGCGTGAGTGGACTGCCGTCGGATTTGAGACTGATTACGGAACCCAGTAGGCAGATTATACCCCTCTATTACCATATAGCATCACCAGAGGTGACGATTGACAACGCGCAACTGTACATACTGGCTCTGTTGCCATTAGCTTGTAACCGTGACTAGTCTGTTATACCACTCACTCCTATCCGGTGAAATAGGGAGACCACGGAAAAGTTTTGAGGAGACCGACGATTTATTGTTAATCTCGGAAGAAGCGGATAGACAAATAGCAACAGAGAAGAAATTGCGACACTGTCGGAGGAAGAAGATCACGGTGTTTCAGGTAAGGGGGATTCTGTCTGGCGTAGACGCACGTGCGGTGCAACGAATGGACGGTTTTGTCCAAGGGACATTACTGAACTTTAACTCTAGCAAGTGGAGTTACACGGACCTATTCCACGTACAATCTCATGGTAGTGATGGCAAACCGCTACGAACGTAATAGGTTTACGGAGGGAAGACCAGTGGAGGTGAGAGGTAGTAGGTTGTTGATGAACGGGACACCATGTGAAAACCAGGGCCAAGCTTCCACCTGCAAGTAACGGTACCGGGAACTTTGAATTTGAATGTAATACAGCCACAGTTGTACTGGCCAGATGAACCACTAGAGAGAGATACTTCCGACGCGGGATCTCCTTAAATAACAAATTGGAATCTTGACTTGGCCCATTCCTTGAACCAATAAATAGCCGCGCAAAATGGTCTAATTTTAGCAGAGTAAAAAATAAAGGCACTATGTGGGTCTGTTCCAAGAGAATTGATGGACAGGAAGTAACATTATGCTTGTGTGTACTGGATAGTGGTTCCTTAAATTTTCAGAGCAAGATTATGGACGACGTACAGTTTCTTTCGAGTAGCATTTCTCGTGCGAGTTTGTTAAGCGTAGGGAAGTTTAGACAGGATGTGTTTTTATGTTGTTGAGACGTTGCTTATGTGTTCTTTGATGCCAGATGATATTTCTGGCAATTTAAAACATTTTCCAATTCATAGCAGGGATGCCACAGCATGCAGTAATATACGATGAAATAACAAACAGTTTTGGTTGCAGGGCTGTAATTATTATTTATTTACCAATGATGCGTTTCACCTGATTCAGGCAACTTCAGATCGGCCTACACAAAATACGTACATTTAGATAGAAATGGTGTCATACCATTTTGTAAAACTGGAGTTACTTGCAACAAACTGTAATACAACTTACTGACATTAGGTGGTGTTAAGCACATGAGACACAGTGCATACAGAGCGTCCCAATAGATAACTGTCCTCGTAAAATATTTTAAATCATTGCTCGGAGTACTTTAAGTAAATATAACGAAATTTAGCCGAAAAATGGCCAAACCCAGTGACCAGTTTTGTCAGATAATATTTATTACATACCATGAAAACAGAAGGTATTCGTTGGACTACGTTGCATGTCACAACAAGATATTTTTGTTGTTGTTTTTTCTTTTTCATGGTGTGTAATATATACACATAGAAAAAAGCTTTGCATCACCACGGTTCCCAGAACTCCTGAAGATAGTCTGTGACTATGGATATTGTAACACAGACACAGTTCCTTTAACTGTTCAGAGATGTCGCTAAACCTGCCCAGAGATGTAAACAACCATGCATGAGCAGCGCCTATTAGCCGGAGGGGATCCGACAGCCTATCAGTTCCAGTCATTCCACCAGGAAGAAGGTACACAGCCCGTGTGGTCTATGATTCAACCATGCCTACACGGTCAATACCGTGGTTCGATCGCGTCCGCATTGCTACTTTGTGCCAGGAAGGGCTCCCAATAATGGAAGTGTCCAGGCGTCTCGGAGTGAACCAAAGCGATGTTGTTCGGATATGGAGGAGATACAGAGAGACAGGAACTGTCGATGACATGCATCGCTCAGGCCGCCCAAGGGCTACTACTGCAGTGGATGACCGCTACCTACGAATTATAGCTCGGAGGAACCCTGACAGCACCGCCACCATGTTGAATAATGCTTTTCGCGCAGCCACTGGACGTCGTGTTACGACTCAAAATGTGCGCAATAGGCTACACGACGCGCTACTTCACTCCCAACGTCCATGGCGGGGTCCATCTTTGCAACCACGACACAATGCAGCACGGTACAGATGGACCCGAATGGACTGCAGAGGACTGGCGTCACGTTCTCTTCACCGATGAGTGTCTCATGTGCCTTCAACCAGACAATCCTCGGAGACGTTTTTGGAGGCAACCCGGTCAGGCTGAACGCCTTAGACACGCTGTCCAGCGAGTGCAGCAAGGTGGAGCTTCCCTACTGTTTTGGTGTGGCATTATGTAAAGCCGCCGTACACCGCTGGTGGTCATGGAAGGCGCCGTAACGGCTGTACCATACGTGAATTCTGCCCTCCGACCGATAGTCCAACCATGTCGGCAGCATATTGGCGAGGCATTCGTCCTCAAGAGGATTTTGGTGTGGCATTATGTGAGGCCGACGTACAACGCTGGTGGTCATGGAAGGCGCCGTAACGGCTGTACGATACGTGAATGCTATCCTCTGACCGATAGTGCAACCATATCTGCAGCCTATTGGCGAGGCATTCGTCTTCATGGACGACAATTCGCGCCTCCATAGTGCACATCTTGTGAAAGACTTCCTTCAGGATAACGACATCGCTCGACTAGAGTGGCCAGCATGTTCTCCAGAAATGAGCCCCATCGAACATGCCTGTGATGAATTGAAAAGTGCTGTAAATGGACGACGTGACCCCCCAAGCACTATGAGGGATCTACTCCGAAGCGCCGTTTAGGATTGGGACAATCTGGACCAACAGTGCCTTGATGAACTTGTGGATAGTATGCCACAACGAATACAGGTATGCGTAAATGCAATAAATGCAAGAGGTCGTGCAATTGGGTATTAGAGGTACAGGTGTATACAGCAATCTGGACCATCACATCTGAAGGTCTCGCTGTATGGTGATACAACATGCAAGGTGTTGTTTTCATGAGCAACAAAAAGGGCGGAAATGATGTTTATGTTAAACTCTATTCCAGTTTTCTGTACAGGTTCCGGAATTCTCGGAACCGGGGTCATTCAAGACTTTCTTTGGACAAAGACTGTCACCAGGTTTTACTGTTTTTCGGCTGCATACCGTTTTATTTATTTCAGGGCACAGGGCAGTGTTTCCGAATATTTGAAGAGGGCAATTATTTATTGGGGATGTTTTGTTATATCGGTATCCCATATGTCTAACACCGTCTGATATCAGTGAGTTGTGTTACAATTTGGTGCTAGAAACTCTAGTGTTGTAAAATGAGGTCACGGCACTTCTAACAAAATGTGCATTTCTTATGTTGGCCAATGTGTAGATGCCTGAATCAGGCGAAACATGTCGTTGTAAATAATCCATACACGTTATTAAATGGTGGATGTAAGTGTGTGTGTGTGTGTGTGTGTGTGTGTGTGTGTGTGTGTGTGTGTTCGGCATCTCTTCGTAACCACTGGACCGATTTCAACCAAACACGGTGCACATGAACCTTACTGTCAGGTAACAATCGCCGCGATGGTAATAATCAGCTACCTATGGAAGGGGTGGGGATGGGTGTGAAATACAAGAGCAGCCCTTGACGCGTGGCTTCTCACACTTATTCACCCAGCATTGGAGAATAAGAGCACTGAGCGAATTGCAACAAACCTTACGCACAACCTTAAACCTTGAGGAATTTTTTTCTCGCTGGCAATCCCTACAAAATGTCGAAGGGCAAAATGTTTATCGTTTGCTACTTTTACGCTATTAACGCATAAATGTACGGCATAAGGCGTGCTGTTATAAATTATTGCTTCTTTCTTGCTAACTGCATTCGCGACAGATTTCACAGACTGTATTTATATATACCACTGGACGGAAAGGCAAAACTATGTCATTGTGCGACGCATAATTCAGGAAGTATGACGTCGTAAGAAACGAGATGCCTGAAAAACTGGCTCATCATGCATGAAGTTTAAATCTATTGCTTCTTTGCTACTTACTCTGTTCGCAATAAATTTCGCAGGCAGTATCCACGTATGCCGCTGTATGTACGTGCTAAATTATATCATTTTACCATACATAGTTCAGGAGGTATGATGTCATAAAGTTTAAGCACAAGGCCAGATGCTGGGTGGTATTGGACATGGACACGCAATACATGGGTTGTTGTTGTTGTTTCTCCGCTAGTAAATAATAATTACAACCCTGCAACCAAAACTGTTTATTTCCGGCGTCTGTCCGTCATACATTATCATGTTACAGCTTATGACATGATATAGACTTTTTTTGAGTAGTTGAAATTATTTTTTTGCTCCCTGTAACAGCAGAGCATGCTGCACCATCGTACGTGAAACGGAATTATTCAAACAATCATTACAACAGCGTTCGGTACGGTATGATGGAAAGAGCGCAATATGCAACATCTTCAACGACCTACATTCCACGCAACAGCTGTCTCTCATCCTTGTGTTTGTCGGTGCACTGGAGCGACAAATGAGGCGTACGTTAGTCATAGCGAGCCCGCCGAACAGTGGACGAGAACTTCGTTACGCCCCAACCCGGCGGTGCGCGGGGTGCGGACGCTATGCAAGCGCGCCAAAGCGGTGGCGCAATGCACAAACGGCCACTGATGCTGTTTACACAGCTATGAAAACAAGCGCGCTGTAAAAACGGGCCGACAGCGCGCGGCGGCCCGCAATCGCGTTATCTGCCGCGCGCTGGGACGCTGCACCGGGCGCGCCGCTATTGTGTTTAATGATGACGGCTGGTAATCGTATAAAATTTAAACGCTGTTTCGTATCCCGACAAAGTTATTGATTCCGGCGAGTGAGGTGCTTCACAGAATTATCGTAATATTTCAATGATTCCCCCTGGTGGCGGCTTTCAGCTGGCGGCGCACGAGAACTAATGAGCTAGCTGGTTCGGTGGTGGGCAAGTGTTGCACTGCCGGCAATAACGGCGCGGTTGCGTGAGCCAATGAGGCCAATTTTGGTGGCGCGGTCGTAATAGGCTTTCTCCGCCTTCGCGCGACGTGTGCTGCTCGTTCAAACGACGTTACACTCATTGCGTGAATCTTTCATTAGGTGTGTTTCACACAGCGAATGTACACCTATATTTCAGTAGTACTGGTGGTTCTGTAGTAGAATAATGGTGCAAAAACATCGCTTTTTAGCTTGTCAGTTCTGCTCATTATGATTTCCTTGTTAACATTTGTATTATGAAAATGGTGAATGGAAGTTCACGGAAATTAATGCGCACAAAAGTGAAGAGGTTCCGAGTACGAACCTTCAAACACATGTACAGTATTGTTTGGAAAATGTGAAACACCAAGATCGAGAGCTGTGATCAGAATGAAATTTATTCCACCCATTAGGGACATGACACTGCACAAATGGTCAGCATTACATATCTCTTGCCGGCCACAGTGGCTGAGCGGTTCTAGGCGCTTCAGTCCGGAACTGCGCTGTTGCTACGGTTGCAGGTTCGAATCCTGCCTCGGGCATGGGTGTGTGTGATGTCCTTAGGTCAGTTAGGTTTAAGTAGTACTAAGTCTAGGGGACTGATGACTTCAGATGTTTAGTCCCATAGTGCTTAGAGCCATTTGAACCATTTGAACATATCTGTAAATGCACTGCTACTGTGCAAATTCAGTATGGAGTAGCGCCAGCACGTGATGCAATCAGAGCCGCTAGACGTCGTGGCGTGGAATCGAATACCTCCTGAATATGCTGCTAGGAAATACTCTGCTATGCAGTTTGTAGGCGAGTCTACCGAGCTTAACTGTGGTTGCAGGACGACCTGAACGAATAAGTTACCGACAGACCATATCCCAGACATTTTTGACGGGTGACATGTCATGTGAACGAACAGAGCAGGGAAGCAGTGGTACCAGTCCTTCCTCGAAGAAGGCTTGCACTCACCTCGCCACATATGGTAAGGCATTGTTCTGCTGAAATATGGCACGTGGAACGGCACGTGGAAGGGTCAGTGCCTCGGGTTGTAAAACTCCCTGATATAGCGGTAATTGTTCAGATTTGCATGATACAGCAGGCGAGATTGCGTGTTATAGGTAATGACGCCCCAAACCATCAAATAGGCTCTGAGCACTATGGGACTTAACATCGGAGGTCATCGACCGGACTGAAGCGCCAAGAACCGCTCTGCCACCGCGGCCGGCACCAAACCATCACTCTTTGTGTTTGTGAGTTACGTCCAAGCGGACTAAATGGAGGTCATCTTGTGCTATGGTCACTTTATGCCGTACAGTACCCTGTCGCTTCTCTCCACTGCTTCCACATACGCCTCACTGGTGAAACGAAATGCCCTCTATGAGCCGCAATGTCACGGAACGAGGAACCCGCCTCATGGAAATCAACCAATCTGCCCCGTTCGAATGCCCTCACATGTCAATACTGCACACTGTGAGGTGAGTGAGTCATAGTGGCACTTGGTTACACGTGCCCACATCTTACGACGGGGTCCCACTGAGTGAGCGTTCCCTCCGGTCACATAAAAGAGGGTGCTGTTGGCCTTTGTGCACGTCACCTCTCTGCCAATTAAATCACTAACTATGGTTCCACTGCTCTACACGTAGTCTTATCATGGCATGTCGCAGATCATTGCTGCTGAGTGTTTCACTACAGACAGTAGCGTACTTGTACTGTAATAAAGGCAAGCTACAGTTTAATAACCTACTACAAAAGACGAACGGCCGTCTAAATCGTTCTATGTGGAGAGTGCAAACATGAAAAAGAATCGTTAAATGAGCTATTTTAGTCTTGTGCTGAACCGGATCATTATAATTCGAGAACACTAGAGTCTGAGGAACATTGAACAGGGTGATTATAATTCAACTCCAGCCACTTCAGAGCGCCCCATGAAAAACGAGTGATGGTAGGGCAATGAAACTTTGTGGGATTATTTACGTCTACATATATACTCCTCAAGGCATCGTATGGTGCATGGCGGAGGCTACCCTGTACCACTACTAGTCATTTTATTTCCTGATCCAGTCCTGAACGCTGCGAGGGAAAATCGACTGTCTATTTGCCTCTTCAAGAACCCCAACGTCTTATGTCTTGAAAGCCGACAAATTAATAATAAATTTATTTAATTTAATAATATTGAACCTTAAATTGCTGGTGTAGTCACGTACCACCTCAATAAAATAAGTACACTGAATAGTAGAGGGAGCATGAATGAGAACAGTGGCCTATTGAAGTTTACAAAATAATGAAAAGCGTTATGAAAAATAATGTCAAAATGTGTGTGAAATCTTAGGGGACTTAACTGCTAAGGTCATCAGTCCCTAAGCTTACACACTACTTAACCTAAATTATCCTAAGGACAAACACACACACACCCATGCCCAAGGGAGGACTCGAACCTCCGCCGGGACCAGCCGAAAAGTGTTACGAAACCTTCAGTAACTATAAATTTCTGGAGAACCAAAAGATAAATCTTACACAAAAATGACAAACACATACCAGTGAAGGAATAGTATTTGATCGGCAAAACGTACCTCGAATTAATCCGTAGCCGGTCGGAGTGGCCGAGAGGTTCTAGGAGCTACAGTCTGGAACCGCGCGACCGCTACGGTCGCAGTTTCGAATCCTCCCTCGGGCATGGATGTGTGTGATGTCCTTATGTTAGTTAGGTTTAAGTAGATCTAAGTTCTAGGGGACTGATGACCTCAGAATTTAAGTCCCGTAGTGCTCAGAGCCATTTGAACCAATTAATCCGTTTTCCAACGCAATCTGACTTTGTTTACATGAATCCACTGTGAGGCCCAGCTACATTAAAATGGAATCATCCAAGACCATGTATACCATAAACTATGGTTCACCTGAGAACAGGAACCTATGAATAACATTTAACAGCCTACCGCGGTGCAGCAGTACTTTACCCTGTCACCCTGATTCTGGCGGTAGCGCAAAACGGCGCGCTATGGACGAGGAGCGGTGTTCTGCTGCAGCTGCAATGCTCTGACACGTCCACGAAGGTGAGCAAACTTCGCGCTCCGGCATAGTGCTTATCAGAAAGTGGGAGACTTCCCTATCAAAGCCTTAAAATCTCGGCAGGTATTAGTATAATATTCACCCGTTCACAAGCCTGGCCAAACCAATTTGACTCACAGGTACTGCAGTGGATGCTGGAACTGTCAAACATCAGACGGCCGACTCAGGAATTATATGTTCACCCCCATGACGCACGATATGTCCAAGATTATACGCAGTTCCACTGTCTATACAATAGGAAACTACCACAGGCTCTTAGTCCACCACAAGATTACAGATCACAAGTCTCTGCCACTGGGGAAACACCTGACGTTCTCCACCAGGGGAAGACCAGAAAGACCAAGTCCCCTGAAGAATCTCAACCACTTTCCACCATGCCACAGTATGGGAACCCAATTAGCAAACGGAAACCGCACCCACATAGCAGAAACCAATGAAACTGTCCTCTACTCATTGAATCTCCCTCCTTGACTGTTCTGTTGACCTGGTAGCCAATCCTGTCACAGCACTACGGTTCCCACGTCGGAGGAGCAAACGTCTAGTATGCATATCCTGAGCGGGGCCAATCAGCGACTCCAATCTCTCTTGTCTGAAAAAAGAAGATTTTAGATTAGGGAGGCGTAGTTCCCACGGTTAGCACGGCGATATTTTGGCAAAAAAACATCTACGTAGACGGGACAATAGTTGTAATGCATACGTGCATACCCTTCACGTGTTTATGCTAATTATTACGCACATTTATGAACCTTTTCGAGATCTAAACACTCGGGAATGCTCTGTAGCAGCCAAGAAACATGTTCATCTGACAGTTATGCGCCCTATAGTTCACAGTGTCGCATGCAGTTGTTAGATCAACAAAAGCGACTGCAGTAATCTGACCACGCTCAAAACTGTCCTCGATGTGCTGGGTTAGATTCAAGATCTGACTACAGCATGATTGCCAGCACGAAAGCCTGTTTGTTTTGGGATAAACATCACTTCGAGGGTGGCACTGATTCGGTTAAGTATTTTAATGACACGAGACTTCCGACACATTTTGGGGGTTTGTAGCTTGGCAACACATGTGGTCAATAGGTTTAGAAGCCACTCCATCGTTTTACAGCCGAAGTTCTTCATCTGCTAAACGTTAAGGTCATCGTCACCTGCAGCCTTATGCATCTTCATAGTGGAGATGGCAGCTTCGAGTTCAGCCATGGAGAAGGGATGCCTAAGAAAATAATGCTCTGTTTCTGGTTCGTGCTGAAGAGCTTCCTTGGGCGGCCGTCCTTTTAATTTGCCGTTATGCAGGAGTTGGGTTGCCACTTTATCAGGATTCACACTCGTAAAATCGTCTTGCGATTTTACAGGGTTGCCGCTCAGGTTTCTAAACAGTTTCCAGGCTTATTTATTGTTCGGCTTCATGTCGAGGTTCTCTACCAGGTTACTCCACTTGGCCTTGCGAATTGCTAAAATGGCTTGCAGCAATATTTCACCAGCTTGAATCGTTTCTTCTGCAAATGGATCCTCTTCATAGAGAGTTTGGTATCTTTCTAACAACGGTTGGTCGTCACTGGACATGCCTGTAACACACTGAGTTCTGCATCCTCTCGGGATAGTTTTCCTCGAAACCTGTTGGATGCATTTGATGAAGGTTTCGTACATTTCAAGTTGGGGCGGAATGTTTATCACTTTTGAGCCAAGCTCTTCACTGAGCTTCCGCCATTCAGCCTTCTTGAAGTTAAACCTCCTCTTGAATGGTACCTCTTCAGGAGCTACTACACGATTCACAGTGCATATGACAGGTCTATGTTGGGTATGGGGGATGGGCTCCCCTACAGTCTTCACACACTGTACGGCTACCTTTGAAGAAACAAAGATGTTGTCTCGGTTGTACCTTCTTTTCCACCTGCGACTGTTAAAAGAAGGTGGGAGCTTCAGATCGTGGATCAGATGTAGGTCATGAGCCTCAGCCCATGTTTCTAGACTCGTTCCGTTTGTGTCGGTATATGGGTACACCCACGATAAGCTTCTGCAATTGAAATCGTCTATGACAAAGTGCACATCCTGGTCGTTGAAGTTGGCTGCTGTTTTAATGCTGAAATGGCATGGGTCTTCAAACCTGTAGGTCGCACTATGAGGAGCTCGATGTTGTCTTCAGTCAGTGAAGCTGATGTGACTTCCACGTTAGGTCTGGCAAAGATGGCACTGCCGTATTTATCGTGAGGCCTTTCCAGTATTAATTCCATACCAGCAATTATTGGACGGTTTTTAGTACTTCCCCTGTGTGTTTCCTAGACTAACAGAATGTCACATGTACATTTTTGAGAAATTTGCAGCTAAAACTTCCTTCTCTCGGGAAAATCCTGGGATGTTTATGGAAATAAAAACAAAAGGTCTTGAAGAAGAGCGGTCCGAATGCAGTCCATTTAAATGGAGACCAGTTGTTAAAGTATCTGTCGTCAGCGTGCTTCGTAGCGTCTTCTGACGTTGCCCAGGCTACGCCCGATTGACACTGATTTCTTTTTCTTCTCTTACTGCAATCTTCGTGTGCTTTCCTTTGCGCTGGGCGAGAGATTCGCTATAAATGCACGGTAAGTGAGGAGTCAGTGACGTAGAGAACTCTTAATAAACCGAATTAGTATTCGATCCGGACCTGGCGATATTTTTTTCAACTCTTTCATTTGTTACTCTACGTCAGAGGTGCCCATTGCTGTGCCGTCCATACGGGAGTCTGTGTGATGATCAAACGACTATGTTTCTACTGTTCTCCTCGGTGGGTAATCTGTTAAATTTGAAATTTAAAACTTGTGCTTTTCTTTTGCTATCTGGTGCTACCACAATAAACTGGTCAACTATTGACCGGATAGAAACCTTAGAACCGCTTAGCAATTTTACATAGGAGCAGAATTGTATCGGGCTCTCGGCCATATTTTGTAGCAAGGTATGGCGGTGGTATTTATTACATACATCGCACATAGATCCTTTTACAGATGTACAAATGTCTACTAATCTCTGCCTGTCGTCATTTGCATGTCCTCTTCAGACCCTTGAGTGCAACTGCTTTTCCTTCCAGATCACTTTCCGAATTTCGTTGTTAAAAACATGGTGTGTCTTTACTGTCGTTAATCCACTTACTAAGCACACACTTCTCCAGAGCCCGACTTACAATCTGTTGAAACTCTGCC
The DNA here is from genome assembly GCF_023864345.2 of Schistocerca serialis cubense. Lineage (NCBI taxonomy): Eukaryota > Metazoa > Arthropoda > Insecta > Orthoptera > Acrididae > Schistocerca > Schistocerca serialis. The sequence continues at coordinate 643,941,106 of NC_064638.1, read as the reverse complement.
CGTAATTCCTCTATGTCTATCTTAATGGAACGAAGTGATGTATGTTCATTGTTCAAGTGAACGGCTAACAGCTGCTTATCTGCTCTTGCTAGCTCAAACACTCCCCTAGCCTCCTTGAATGATTTATTAACTTTCGTAACCATAATCGCTAAGACGAAATCATGTCCTTTAATCACGGTCTTTATACTGTCGCCGTCGATAAGGACCGTCCTGTTTGTGACTACACGGTCTAAAATATTTCCATTACTTAGGGATTACAATTACAAATAACCTAAATTGGAACGATCACATAGATAATGTTGTGGGTAGAGTCAACTGAAGACTGTGATTCACTGGCAGAACACTTACAAGGTGCAACACGTCTAATAAAGACACTGCTTACACCGCTCAATTCTGGAGTATTGCTGCGCAGTGTGGGATCCGCATCAGGTGGGACTGACGTATGACATCGATAAAGTAAAAAGAAGGGCGGCTCGTTCTGTATTCTCGCGAAAAAGGAGAGATAGTGCCACAGGCATAAAACTTCAATTGGAGCGGCAATCTTTAAAACAAAGACGTTTTTCATTGCGACGGAATCTTCTCGTGAAATTTCAATCAGCAGTTTCCTCCTTCGATTGCGAAAACATTCTGTTGGCACCCACCTACGTAGGTAGAAATGATCATTACGATAAAATAAAATAAATCAGGGCTTGCACACAAAAAGTTTAGTGGTCGTTTTTCCCGTGCGCCGTTCGAGAGTGGAATGGTAGACAGACAGCTTGAAGGTGGTTCATTGAACCCTCTGCCAGGCACTTTGTTGTCAATAGCAGAGTAATCACGTAGATGAACATGGGCTGCCGAGCCAGTTACTCAAGACAGTTTTCGGAAAACGTGTTCAAGAAGACATCACAACACTGTCTGTCTGTATCTGTGCAATGAATCCAAAGACATACCATCCTATGCTCGATAGTTTAAAGACACCTCCAAATAGCATTGCATGAGCATGTTATTTTCGCGCAACTGACGTAGCCTTCCTTTAAATGACTCTAAAACTGTCGCAGAGGAATCGGGCGGCCGGTGAAAATATCCAACAATTAACATGATTTCCGCTATACTGCTACATGCTACGAAATAAAACAACGTAACACTCAAGTTCGACTGTAACGCCGGAAATGCATATCCTCCTATTTCCATCTATCGTACTATAACATTTTTCCTTATTTTGTTACCTGAAGGTATGACATTTCTGTGAATTTATATATTGTATTTGTTTTACTATTTGTATATGTATATATATATTTATGCATTTATGTCGATGTATAATTGGTTTGTTTTGTGAATATTATTTGTATTTTTACGCTGGGTCAGGCCTAGGGAAAACTATACTGTCGAACGATTACATCGATAGGTCGTGTGGAGAACCAAAGTGTTTAGGATCTTTGGTAGTGTGAAGTCTGCCGCGTGGAGCGCGGGCAGAGGGGAGTCTGGTGGGTATAGGTCGGCGGAGCAGGTGTGTTGTGTGATGCTCCCGCGAGTTGCCGCGCTTTTGGGGTTGGGCAGCATGTAATTGCACTCGACTTGCTATGATAGTTTCTGACACGGAGTCGCGGACGGTAAGCAATAGCTGGCGCACATCAAGAGCCCGTTTCGCCCGGTGACCGTGTCGAGAAGAAGGCGCGCCAACATCCAGCTTCTGCAACAGCGACGGCCGACAATGAGCGACTGTCGCCACCTCCTCGATCGACGGCTTCAAACCTTCAATCAACCAACAAGGAAGACTGGAAGCACGTAAAGTTTTAGAACTGTATGGCAGACCTCAGCTTTTCAAACTGTTCCATTTTCGTAACTATAATTACAGCAACTTAGCATGAACATTTGTTGCTCATTGTCCCAATTGCATTCCTTTTCCGGAATGAACCCGAGTGTCGTTGAAATTCAAACGCCAGCATTAATGTAATATTATTCCATTTCACTGCTTTAATTTCAAAGTTCTGTTAAAGTATTCATAGTTGGCTACAATATTTAGATTACACAAGCACAAATTATGAGTGTGAGTTTTGTTACCATATTTTAGCTTACCTGTGACTACAGCTCAGCTTGGTACGTACTAAATTTTACTATTGTTAATTGTTCAGAATCATTAAATTCAAGTTGAAAGTTAAAATTCTCATTTCTAAATTGCGTAAATTCAAGTAGGTTTTGAAATGATTGTTGAGGTAGCCCAAGACTAACCGTATTTTACTGAATTTCTATGTGCTTCAGAAACAAAGCTCACTATTAATTTCAGTCACTAAATTAACTTTCAATTTTCCGGTTTTATTAATTCTTTTGCTAAATTAAGTCAGAGTGTAGCGAAATTTATTACCTCTGACAAACTTTCAGTTTTCACGCTACACGTGTCAACCTTCAGTTGCCACGCTTCTAGTGCTAATTATATGTGTAATAACCTTTCTTTTTCAGTTACTATAGTAATTGTCCATAGGACTGGCGACCGTAATTTCCCCCAGATCTCAAATATCTAATTACCGGTAGTTAATTGTTAACGTAACGGCCGCACATTTACTTTCTTTATTAACTTTACGCGTTTTCAAAATTAATTTCCACCAGTTTCATTTGCATTTTTCCTTTCATTTAGATGTAACCCTTTCCTCCCTCTTTACCGACAGATTAACTTCGGTAACGATCGCTTTTCCCAAGTTTCCCTTAGGTACACGTGGTTTAATTTTTCACTGTCATTAAGGTCGATAAGAGAGGGGGAGGTTACCAAAATTTGGTAGACTTGGATACGGAACAATCGGTCGAACAGTGGGAAACGCGCACTGCGGTGCCCATTGTTCAGGGGCAGGCGGCTAGCATGAAAGACGCGACCGCCGAAACGCAACAAAGAGCAGAAATGGAATTCCAAACTTTAGAAAATATTTCGGAATCGAAAGTCATAAACAAATCTGAACCCCTTAATGACGAATACGGAGGGACAATTAAAAAGGCACCCGCTACGGAAGTAAAACCGGTAGTTTCCGGGAATTTAACTGATTTATTGAATGTTTTGATTAACGATATCAAGAGTCAATGGGCAGAAATTAAAGCTCAGGCTGCCAAGCAAGAAGGTCAGTCTGCCAAGCAAGAAGCTGAGTCTGAAAAAATTGAACTGGAGCTAGACAATCAGAACAAAGCCATTAATGCTGTTAACAACAATGTTGGAGTTGTTAAGGCAAACGTTGATAAAATCAAAGAAGATATTGTTGTAATTAATACCGAAATCGGTAATCTTAAACAGGAAATAATAGGCGTTCAGGCGGAAATTGCGAGCATAAATACTCGTTTGTATTCCGAAATTAGCAGAATTGAGAAAAGTGTAGGAGAAGCAGTTACTCCGATCATCGAGAATAAGGTGACGGAACAAATTCAACTAGTGAGAAAAGAGGATCAAAACAAGGTGGAAACTTTAAAGTCTTTAGTATCCGAAGCAGATACCAACGTGACGAAGCCGGCTAATACCTGCGAAGAGAAAAAAAGGGAAGTAGAAACGCTTGCGACAACCACTTGCCAAGTAATTACGAGAGTGTCGGAATTAGAAAAGAAACTTGACGAAAAACAGAGCTATGTGCCAATCTGTGCACATAGTTCGGAATTGTTGACGAAAGAGGAGCGGCTCGACCCCTTGAAAAAAGGCGGTATACACGCGACGGATTTCATTAAAAATTGTGAAAGAGTTTTACCCAGATCATGGACTAATGAGAGAAAAATTAATTCGGTTATTGACGTGTTGGCTGGTGATGCCAAACGTTGGGGCTTAAACCTCAACATCACGAACCTGACTTTTGACGAGTTTAAAAATTTGTTGCTGGCTGAATACTGGTCAGAGCAAAAACAACAATGTGTCTGGCGCGAATTTGTCGTATCGAGGCCTTTCGATGTGAATTCCCGCGGCTCGATGTAGGAGTTTTGTGAGGGCTGGATCCGCAAGTTGGAATATTTGCGTGATCGCCGCACGGAATCCGAAATAGTCTGGGAACTCTACAAGAAGCTTCCAGATGCTATAAAACGCTACGTAGGAAGCAATTACAGGACAATCAATGATTTCCTGGGAAGAGCTGAGGACGAGGACAATTGGCGCAATAATCCCAACAGTGGTAAAAACAACAGGTACCACAGCAAACACAACAATGATAACTATGGGAATAATGCATACCGCAATCTTGGCAGCAATAACAATAGTGGTTCGGGCCGTAATGATAATCGATACAATGCAAATAATAACAGGAATGACGGAAACCAGTATCATACTAGCGTGATACGGGCTTCGAAGAATAGTAATAACGCCAGAGGGTGTGATCAGCCGCCTCAGCAGCATCCGGGGAGCGGATCTGCTGGGACGAGACAGGGAAACCATTAGCCGCGCCGGTGAGGGGTCGACCGGGCGTGGAGAAATTTTGGCGGCCCAATAACAGGAGAAAACTCAGGTGTCGTCGTTACGAGGAAGTAATTGCAGAGACTACTGGGCACATTCCTCCAGGTAGATTGGCAGATGAGATCAATCTGGCCAAGGAGGAATCATCGAAGGTGACAATTAGTGAAGTGATAGCAAAGCAACACTCACTAGTTGATGAGTTATAGGAAAAGGTTTCGGTATTGCAGGCGAAGCTACAGACTAAGCCTCAGGATGAACGTGTTGAAATTAAAACTGTATGTGAACAGAGGCTGAAAAACCCGCCAGATAAGCCGAATTTAGGATCAAAGCCGGATGGTTTTTTCTGGAATGACCTGGATATAGCCGAGGATTTATTGTGGGAAAATAAAGATACAGTCGAGGACAAGTGTAGACAGATAGTAGTGTCTGTTAATATGCACGGCCTACAACTAAGCGTGTTGATTGACACCGGTGCAGAATTGACTGCTGTATCTGGGAAAATATTTAAGTTACTGAAAGACAGACCTGGTATCGTAGTTATGCCAGTAACAGGAGTGATAATTATCGGTGCTACTGGGAAGGCCAGTAAACCGGTCACAAAACAGATTTTTCTCAACTTCGAGATTAGTGGGGCACGATTTGAACAAGAGTTTGTCGTCGTGCCAGACTTAACTACGGAAGTAATTATCGAGTTAGATTGGCTATTAAAGTACCGTGCAGTGATTAATTGCGAAAGCAAAACTTTGACATGTACGTCACAAGATAAAACAATAGTAGTTAGTTTTGACGAAGCAGGAGACGGTGTGCATAGGCATACCAGCCTATACACATTGTTAACTGGCCGGATGCCATTGACGTAGGTATGAATTTGAACTACTGTATCGTGAGGAATCTTGGCATTGACAATAGTATAGAAAGTGAACTGGAAAGTATTGTAGACAGTGTGTCAAACGTAACACACGAACAAAGACGAGGACTGTATGAAGTAATAATGAGGAATAAGAGTGTGTTTTTAGACAAACCGGGACTTGTGGAAGAGATGATCACATTCCCTCCACGGATTGACTTAGTTTTGGTGTAAAAAAAAGATCGTTTGCTAAGTTTGCAATCGGAGACTTAGTACTTGTAAAAGCTCGTGAGAAATCGAGCGAGATAGACAATGAAATCTCTAAATTTAAGTTTGTTTATAATGGACCATATAAAGTCATTGGTATACCTCACACAAATGCTTATTGCTTAGAGTATCCAAGCTCTGGAAAACTATTAGGTAGACTTGAAATTGTACCAACCTGGGATTGGTTAATACCACAGAATGGGTAATTTGCACAGTATGTAAATACAGAGTGTAAGATTTAAACGATTTGCAAGATTGAAATGTTTTTGCCTGACCAAGAGGACATTAAAGAAGTTGTAATTAATAAGTAATTAATTTTTACTATATGATTTAAGAGAGAGTGATTATTAATCAATTGAAAAATCCAAGCTGCTAGATTAAGTTTTCAGCTGAGTCACAGTAGATTAAGGAATGTAAATATGATTTTGTAACTAGCTGTAAGATTTCATGAACATGTGATTTACTAGTCATTGCCGATGTACTGAGACGCTGTGTTAAGTTTCAGGCTAGTATATGCGTGTCATGATGGACAGTGTTGAGTTATCCACTGTGATAGTGTTAATGGACTCCTTGAAATTACTCGGGAGTGAGTTTTTCCGAAAGAATTCAGTGAAACGGACGTTCTGGAAATGCCGTGACACAGGCGAGTGAGATCAAGAGTGCCGCACAGGCGGGTGCAACAATACTGAAGAGGGGGAGCCGCTGTCGGCTCTTGTGCCGCTGTGGGCTATTGTGCCGCTGTCGGCATTCTTTGTACTTGCGAGTACGGAAGGCGGAGTTGTTTTTCTTCCCGGACAGCTGATGTGAAAGAATTTTGCTGTCAATATTTATGTTTTATTCGATCTACTGTATATTATTTTCTTGTTTAGCGTTAAGTGGACTTTCATGACGAGAATATTAATTATGAAAAGGTTATATAAAAATGTGTATTCTATGTAATTAATTATTAATTTATGTATTTTAATATACCAGTTTTTATGACCCTGCGCTCTGGTTCCTTTTGTAGATAGAATTCCATTTCTTGATACTGTTAGGAATTTTGACGATTTGAGAATAGCTAAACCATTTTCAATGTTTTCTATGAATTTTAATATGTTGTCAACCTGTTTTCTTTTGTGTAAGAAGACAGAGTGTAATAAGATTAGGAGTGTCTCCACTCAATTATTATGGTCTAAAAATTGGTTTATGGTTAATTCACCTAATGCTAAATTTTCTTGATGTTTTGAGCATATGCATTTCCGCTGTTTTTTTTTTCCTTTTTGGGACATTTTCTGAGTCTATTTAAGTTACAAGAACATCCTCAGACAATGTGGGGCACGTGTAATGCCGGAAATGCATATCGTCCTATTTCCATCTATCGTACTATAATTTTTTTCCTTATTTTGTTTCCTGAAGGTATGACATTTCTGTGTATTTATACATTGTATTTGTTTCACTATTTGTATATATATATATTTATGCATTTATGTCGATGTATAATTGTTTTGTTTTGTGAATATTATTTGTATTTTTACGCTGGGTCAGGCCTAGGGAAAACTATGTTATCGAACGATTACATCGATAGGTCGTGTGGAGAACCAAAGTGTTTAGGATCTTTGGTAGTGTGAAGACTGCCGCATGGAGCGCGGGCAGAGGGGAGTCTGGTGGGTATAGGTCGGCGGAGCAGGTGTGTTGTGTGACGCTCCAGCGTGTTGCCGCGCTTTTGGGGTTGGGCAGCATGTAATTGCACTCGACTTGCTATGGTAGTTTCTGACACGGTGTCGCGGACGGTAAGCATTAGCTGGCGCACATCAAGAGCCCGTTTCCCCTGGTGATCGTGTCGAGAAGAAGGAGCGCCAACATCCAGCTTCTGTAACAGCGACGGCCGACAATGAGTGACTGTCGCCACCTCCTCGATCGACGGCTTTAAACCTTCAATCAACCAACAAGGAAGACTGGAAGCACGTAAGGTTTTAGAACTGTATGGCAGACCTCAGCTTTTCAAACTGTTCCATCTTCGTAACTATAATTACAGCAACTTAGCATGAACATTTGTTGCTCATTGTCCCAATTGCATTACCAAGCAGGGTCCCTTCCTTTTCCGGAATGAACCCGAGTGTCGTTGAAATTCAAACGCCAGCATTAAAGTAATATTATTCCATTTCACTGCTTTAATTTCAAAGTTCAGTTAAAGTATTCATAGTTGGCTACAATATTTAGATTACACAAGCACAGAGATTGAGTGCGAGTTTTGTTATCATATTTTAGCTTACCTGTGACTACAGCTCAGCTTGGTACGTACTAAATTTTACTATTGTTAATTGTTCAGAATCATTAAATTCAAGTTGAAAGTTAAATCTCTTATTTCTAAATTGCGTAGATTCAAGTAGCTTTTGAAATGATTGTTGAGGTAGTTCAAGACTAACCGTATTTTACTAAATTTCTATGTGCTTCAGAAACAAAGCTCACTATTAATTTCAGTCACTAAATTAACTTTCAATTTTCCTGTTTTGTTAATTCTTTTGCTAAATTAAGTCAGAGTGTAGCGAAATTTATTACTTCTGACGAACTTTCAGTTTTCACGCTACACGTGTCAACCTTCAGTTGCCACGCTTCTAGTGCTAATTATATGTGTAATAACCTTTCTTTTTCAGTTACTATAGTAATTGTCCATAGTACTGGCGACCGTAATTTCCCCCAAATCTCAAATATCTAATTACCGGTAGTTAATTGTTAACGTAACGGCCGCACATTTACTTTTTTTTATTAACTTTACCCGTTTTCAAAATTAATTTCCACCAGTTTCATTTGCATTTTTCCTTTCATTTAGATGTAACCCTTTCCTCCCTCTTTACCGACAGATTAACTTCGGTGACGATTGCTTTTCCCAAGTTTCCATTAGGTACACGCGGTTTAATTTTTCACTGTCATTAAGGTCGATAAGTGAGAGGGAGGTTACACGACCTCAAAAGAAACTACATTTCTGTCAGCTGCTATGCATGCCCCTCCTCCTATGGCGTCTGATCTGTCTTTCCGATATACGTTGCATGACTCACTAAATACCTCTGAGCCTTCTACTTCGCATTTCAGTCCCGAGAATAATTTGAGCGCTAGAACTTTCTTGGAAGTAAGCAAATTCAAGAACTTTGATACGAATATTTCCCACTACATTGACAGAATTTTGTCAGTCGAAAAGAAAAAAAAAAAAAAATGTACTTCACAAGTTCACAAGTACTCTATCTACATAGCTGTTTCCTTTGTGCAGTGCACCCTGAACTATCAAGGGGACTCCTATAATTCCTCATCCGATAACGAAGGTCCACAAATCTGCAGTCAGCACCGTCACAGAGCCTACGAACCCTTTGGCTGAGACGATCAACTCTGGGGACAATTCTGCAAATTGCGAGCTCTGCTTGCACCCCTCGTCAGAGACCAACAGCCTTCCCTACTTCTACCGGGTTCCTCTACGAACTGAGGATGGCTCCCGTATATTTAAGGACAGTCGGGAGAGAAAAACGAATGAATCGTTGAAAGAAACACCTTTGAATTTCCACATCAGTCCGTACTATTGTTAATTGGGTACCATGCTTACTTTCCAAGTTACAGACGTTGCTTATTGTGGCGAGTATCTGCATCCAGAACAGCCTGGAAGCACGCTAAAGACACCATTTCATAATTTCTCGCAGTGCTTTTCGTAAGATGTATCATGGAGTCCCCAGCTGTCATGACACGGCTCGTGCACTGCATGAAGGTCGCAGATTGCTTACAAAATTCTTACCTATGGCAATAGTAATTTCTTCGACGATCTGTGGCGCAATTGGTTCTCAAGAGCATCTCTCAAGCCGCCAGTTAATTCGAACATCCGATTCATGTGCTTCAAACCCAGCGCGGAAAGAGAACCTCTCCGTATTCCTTGAATGTGGTGATACTCGCGAAGAGCAGCAACAGTATTACTGTTGTTTTGATAAAATAGCTTTACGAATGAAGCCCTGCTCACCTTGTCCACACCCATGCCAACTGTTTGCAGCTGTAATGCTTGTGTTTCAACTAGAGTTGCTCTCTACCAAAACAACTCTTCCGTGGTTTTGGTACATTACATGAGTGACATAGTGAATGGCAGTATTACAGGTAGTATTGATAGCATTGGCAAGGAAAGAAACATCAATGAATTCGCTATAAGGGAACTGGAAGCCGACGAGTTCTCTTGGTTTTTTGTTTGTTTGTTTGTTTTGCGCATAATTAGAACCACATATCGTTCAATTTTAGTCCACTGAATATTTTATATCGGTACAAAACATAAATTGCATTATATAAGTTATAAAAATTAGTTGATACCGTAACTTCTGCCCTTTTATGTAACTAAAGCAATTACTTTTCATACAAGTATTGTTTACACGCACAAGTGTGAAAAATATATCCAATAACTGTTGTTATATTGTATGCAATAGAAAGTTCTTCATCATGATCAAAAGCAAGAGTCTACTGCCACTATAAATAAGAGTGAAAGTTGTTTATGAGTAATAGAAGTATGATTGATGTAAGCTGGACGAAGCACTGAAGTGAAGTTTGTTATTTGTTCTCTTCCTTTTTTTATCATTTTTTTACGCCTTTTCATTTTCTAGTGCTAAATGGTGCACCTGCATATTTTTTAATTTTACAATACAACGCCCCTCTGTTTCACGTTACACATCAAAAATTTTCGGATAAAACCAGAACTAAACATTGACAGTTTCGATTTTGCTATAAATACCGTTTATTTTTAAATAACACGCTAAACGATAACTACAGGGCTATTACAAATGATTGAAGCGATTTCATAAATTCACTGTAGCTCCATTCATTGACATATGGTCACGACACACTACAGTTACGTAGAAAAACTCATAAAGTTTTGGTCGGCTGAAGCCACACTTCAGGTTTCTGCCGACAGAGCGCTCGAGAGCGCAGTGAGACAAAATGGTGACAGGAGCCGAGAAAGCGTATGTCGTGCTTGAAATGCACTCACATCAGTCAGTCATAACAGTGCAACGACACTTCAGGACGAAGTTCAACAAAGATCCACCAACTGTTAACTCCATTCGGCGATGGTTTGCGCAGTTTAAAGCTTCTGTAAGCCTCTGTAAGGGGAAATCAACGGGTCGGCCTGCAGTGAGCGAAGAAACGGTTGAACGCGTGCGGTCAAGTTTCATGCGTAGCCCGCGAAAGTCGACGAATATAGCAAGCAGGGAGCTAAATGTACCACAGCTGACGGTTTGGAAAATCTTACGGAAATGGCTAAAGCAAAAGCCTTACCGTTTACAATTGCTACAAGCCCTGACACCCGATGACATAGTCAAACGCTTTGAATTTTCGGCGTGGTTGCAACAGCTCATGGAAGAGGATGCATTCAGTGCGAAACTTGTTTTCAGTGATGAAGCAACATTTTTTCTTAATGGTGAAGTGAACAGACACAATGTGCGAATCTGGGCGGTAGAGAATCCTCACGCATTCATGCAGCAAATTTGCAATTCACCAAAAGTTAACGTGTTTTGTGCAATCTCACGGTTTAAAGTTTACGGCCCCTTTTCCTTCTGCGAACAAAACGTTACAGGACACGTGTATCTGGACATGCTGGAAAATTGGCTCATGCCACAACTGGAGACCGACAGCGCCGACTTCATCTTTCAACAGGATGGTGCTCCACCGCACTTCCATCATGATGTTCGGCATTTCTGAAACAGGAGATTGGAAAACCGATGGATCGGTCGTGGTGGAGATCATGATCAGCAATTCATGTCATGGCCTCCACGCTCTCCCGACTTAACCCCATGCGATTTCTTTCTGTGGGGTTATGTGAAAGATTCAGTGTTTAAACCTCCTCTACCAAGAAACGTGCCAGAACTGCGAGCTCGCATCAACGATGCTTTCGAACTCATTGATGGGGACATGCTGCGCCGAGTGTGGGAGGAACTTGATTATCGGGTTGATGTCTGCCGAATCACTAAAGGGGCACATATCGAACATATGTGAATGCCTAAAAAAACTTTTTGAGTTTTTGTATGTGTGTGCAAAGCATTGTGAAAATATCTCAAATAATAAAGTTATTGTAGAGCTGTGAAATCGCTCCAATCATTTGTAATAAACGTGTATATAGAACGCAAATGTCTCTTAGCTTACGTGGCTCTTTATATACCCTCAGTCAGTTGACAGACGGTTCTCCGCTTGCGGTTTCTATGGGACCTAGTAAGATACTAATTACATACGGAAACAAAGCGATCAAACTGAGGTAACGTCCTATACGTATGCAACACACCAAATTTACGGGTAATACAGTTACGACCTTCACTGAAAGAAAAGCTGTTAGGAAAACTGTGGCAGTCTACACTTACAGCTTTGCATCAGCTCAGTTCAGAGAGTTCCGGAAGCTGTTCATAAATCTGGAATCGAGATCAACATAAACATTATTTCCGCCGTTACTTGCTCATGAAAACCACACATTGCAAGTTGTACCACCTTACAGAGAGACCTTCAGAGGTGGTGCTGTACATACCAGTACCTCTAATACCCAGTAATACGTCCTCTTGCATTGGTGCCTGCCTGTATTCGTTGTGGCATACTATCCACAATTTCATCAAGGCACTGTTGGTCCAGATTGTCCCACCCCTCAACGACGATTCGGCGTAGATCCCTCATAGTGGTTGGGGGGTCACGTCGTCCATAAACAGCCCTTTTCAAGCTATCCCAGGAATGTTCGATAGGGTTCATGTCTGGAGAACATGCTGGCCACTCTAATCGAGCTATGCCGTTATCCTGAAGGAAGTTATTCACAAGATGTGCACGATAGGGGCGCGAATTGTCGTCCATTAAGACGAATGTCTCGCCAATATGCTGCCGGTATGGTTGCACTATCGGTCGGAGGATGGCATTCACGTATCTTAGAGCCGTCACGACGCCTTCCATGACCACCAGCGGCGTACGTCAGCCCCACATAATGCCACCCCAAAAAAGCAGGGAACCTCCACCTTGCTGCACTCGTTGGACAGTGTGTCTAAGGCGTTCAGCCTGACCGGGTTGCCTCCAAACACGTCTCCGACGATTGTCAGGTTGAAGGCATATGCGACACTCATCGGTGAAGAGAACGTGATGCCAATACTGAGCGGTCCATTTGGCATGTTGTTGGGCCCATCTGTACCGCCCTGCGTGGTGTCATGGTTGCAAAGATGGACCTCGCCATGTACGTCGGGAGTGAAGTTGCGCATCATGCAGCCTATTGCGCACAGTTTGAGTTGTAACACGACATCCCCTGGCTGCGCGAAAAGCATTATTCAACATGGTGGCGTTGCTGTCAGGGTTTCTCCGAGCCACAATCCGTAGGTAGCGGTCATCCACTGCAGTAGTAGCCCTTTGGCGGCCTGAGCGATGCATGTCATCGACAGTTCCTGTTTCTATGTACCTCCTGCATGTCCGAACAATATCGCTTTCGTTCACTCCGAGACACCTGGACACTTCCCTTGATGAGAGCTCTTCCTGGCGCAAAGTAACAATGCGAACGCGATCGAACTTCGGTATTCACCGTCTAGGCATGGTAGAACTACAGACAATACGAGCCGTGTACCTCCTTCCTAGTGGAATGACTGGAACTGGTCGGCTGTCGGATCCACCTTCATCTAAATGCGCTGCTCATGCGTGGTTGTTTACGTCTTTGGGGGGGGGGGGGGGGTTTAGAGACATCTCTGAACAGTCAAAGGGACTGTGTCCGTGATACAATATCCACAGTCAATCTGTCTTCAGGAGTTCTGGGAACCGGGATGAAGCAAAACCTTTTTTTATGTGTGTAGTTCTCCAGTGTCACTAACTCAAGCATAATTATTACCACACGTATCATAAAGGCAAAAGAGTCAGCATTTATCTAGGTATAAGGATGCAGAAGACAATGGAAACCGATGCATTAAATAATACACACCCACAGCAAGTGTGCCTCTTAATTTAATCAAATGTCATGATGATCTCTCCATTTCTAAAAGATTCCGGATCATACCGCTATTCGAATCTGTGGGAGGTGGTTCTGGAGAGGGAGGTGATTATGAGAAAAAGTTTCAATAACCAATGAATCGGTAACATCTTACGAATGTCCCGGAATGTCAGTATTCTGAATCTTACGGAGTACTGCGAATACAAAAAGAAAAAGGCCCTTCAGTATATTATTACACGATTGAAGAACAATCAGTGGTAAGAATTGCTTTTATAAAATAAGTAGAACTAAACGTACGGAGTGATCGAAGTGTAACGAGCATATAAAACTAATCGCGGATGGGGCAGATTGCGACTGAAATTCATTGAAAGAATCCTCACTTAATGTAGTCTATCAACAAAGGAAGTAGCTTATAACATACTCGTTCGACCAGTAATTGAATCCTTGAATACTGCTTGTCATTCTGGGATTCGTACCAGAGAGGACTGATAGAGAATATCCAAAGAAAACAACACTTATCGTTACAGGTTCATTCAGAAATGCGCGAAAGGGTCACGGAGATGCTCAACAAACTCCAGTGGCAGAAGGTGCAAGAGAGGCGCTCTGCATCACGGTGTGATCTGCTGTTAGGATTCGGAGTGTGTACGTGCCTAGAAGAGTCAGCCTGTATGTTGCTTCCTCCTAAGTATATCTCACGACAAGACGATCGAGATAAAATTAGAGAAATTCCAGCCCACATGGAGGTTTACCAGCAAATCGTTCTTGCCGTGTATCATACGCGACTGGAACAGGATTGGGGAAATGACAGTAGTACACAGGCAGGCCGAAGTGACCGTGCGGTTAAAGGCGCTGCAGTCTGGAACCGCAAGACTGCTACGGTTGCAGGTTCGAATCCTGCCTCGGGCATGGATGTTTGTTATGTCCTTAGGTTAGTTAGGTTTAACTAGTTCTAAGTTCTAGGGGACTAATGACCTCAGCAGTTGAGTCCCATAGTGCTCAGAGCCATTTTTGAACAGTAGTATACAAAGTACCATCCGCCACACATCCTAAGGTAGCTTGTTGAGTGTAGATGTTTATGTAGACGTATAAAACTTGTGAAAAGATTCTTCAGAAGTTTATTTGGTGAGGCACCGATAACACCACCTGGAAAGAAGTATCTAATTGTAGTGCTCAGTTTATACATTTGTTTGATACATGTTCTTGTAAATCCTCAGTTACAAAATACCGTAACTGGTAACTGTATTAGCCCTCAACTTCAACTTCTGTACTTAATATTTGTGACAGTTAATGGTTTTTTGCATTGTGCGGCTTTCAAAAAGTAAAACAAAGTTGGTTTGTGTACTCGAACCCTTATTCTACTTCTCTATACAAATGCATTATAATCTTGTGCTGGGTTCAAGTAAGATGTAGGATTTTTAAATAATACCTAAATGTACATTTAAAAATATTTTTATTCGGAAAATTCTCTTAACAACACAATAACACAGTGAAAAAAGTAGAGTTGTGAAACAAATGACGGAACCTTAGAAGACTCTTAAACATCATCTTCGATTGAAGGATTAATTTCCTCCTTCATATCGCGCCATTTATAATCTAGAATAATCTAGAAAGTCGTTTTGTTCAGGCCACTTCATATTACATTTGCTGCATACACTTCACAGGTCCGTTGTCGTCTACAGCAGTTGACTCAATGCCAAGAAATACTTCCCCATGAAAGGTTTACAAAAGTCTGTTTAAGAGTGCTGCCTGTCGAATCACTGTCTTTGTTTTTCTTCCCGCTTTTTGCACTATCTACTTTAGCTTGTTCATCTATAGCCCTACTGTTATATGGTGAATCAAAGTCCATCAGGTGACATGTTAAACTAAAATCACTTTCTGCTGACGATTGGAGGCTGGAATCATCAGTATCTCCTGATATTGACTATGTTGGCTTGTCGTGATGCTTTCTTTGTTTTCTTGGCATTCATCTTCCCTTCTTCTGTGATTGTTTTGTCTGACTTTTTAATGTTTTCTCTAGCACTTAAGAATTTTTCCACTTGCTCATCGGCAAAATCGTTGTACTTGTGGCTCCAGGGCAACCTTCTGTATGCAGACGGCATATTGAGCCTTAAATCTGTAAAGAAAGTACCGAAATAGTTTGAAACATATTTTGTATTAGGTAAAAATTGAAAATAACTTGTGGCAACCTGTAACAGGTGTTTATTTTGCTGTAAATGAAGAATATCCGTATCTAAGGGTTACTTGGTCCTAAACCGGTCATGACTCCAAGTTGTCTTATACTTGGTTATCAGTACACCAGCATATACCTTGATGAGTAATAGGTTAGAGGTGGTTTACTGTTAAACATCTGCATAGGAAATACATAATGTACTTTTTAAACAATAAAACTGTGTGCTTAATGCATTCAAAACGTCGATTCTTCGCATTTGACGAAGAAGTTGTAAGACGAGAAAACCAGCACATGTGTTATACCATCAACATAAACTCCACTAAACTCTAGCAGCAACTTTCAGAAGTACGTGGTGTGTGGCAGCGGCTCCTGAGCACTGTTACCTCGGCAATGAACTAAGGAATACGCCGAATATTTCAGTAAACCGGTATCAGGAACGTCTTAAATCACTTTGACGTTCTGGCTTTAAGTATATCCTCAGGGTACAAGTCAAATAGATTTACGGTATTTGTGATGCCAGTAAGCCAGCCCAAAATAGCTAGGTAGTTTATTTGGCATAAGGAAGGTGGACAGGGTCTTTCAGGAGAAGGTACAACGTGGCATTGAACAAATCTAGTTACAACAATAAAGAACGCTATAAATGATATCATTCGTCACGTGGACAGCCTCTTAATTAAATTTTATACACACATCTATCACAAGAAATTACGAAACATTAACAGAGTTACAAAAAACGATTTAGAGCTTACAATACTGAAAGCACGTTCGACAGCTTGTCACATGTTTTTTTTTTTTTAAAGAATAATGTGAATGACTGCAAATAGTTACTTAGTGCAATGCTTGAAGACTGGTTAAACAGTTATTACAAATAACGATTATTGTTGGTTGCATAACATAAATTACACATTAGCCCGTTTTTGAATTCCTGAATATTTTCAATTTCACGAGCAACACTGGGAAAAAGACAACTGACTCTAAAAGTAATATGCGGAACATCAATGGATTTTTTTACTGTTATGTTTGAGGGAAGGGGTATTAACTTTATACAGGACAAAGTGCAGAGACAGATAAATAATCTGCAACACAAAAAGAACCCAACTACGAATAAACAAAGGTGAAAGTCAAGAAACACAGCTTCGTGTTAAGAATGGCGTAACCCACATTTGCAGCTTATCACCATTCTTTTTCAACTTGTGCATTGGACAAGCAATGAAAAATGTGCAAGAAAATTTAGGGAGACGAAGATAATAGTGCAAGGGTGAGGGATACGAGTGTAGAGTCTCGCATAAGACAGTCACTATCGTCGATTGTATGTAAGACTTCCAAGACGTATGCTTACACAGAACGTTGATTCATGTTAAAGAAAGAAAATATAAAGATGGTGAAGAGAGGAGGAAATGAGAACAGTGACTTGTTCAACAAAACTGGCTACAATACAGTAGTGGAATAAGTGGAGGAATTTTCCGACTTGGAAAACCAGATTATGTAGGATAACCTAAGCAAGGAAGGTGCCAGAAGAAGACTGGCACAGGTGTAGAGCATTTATTAGTAATAAAAAAACTCTCTTCATATGAGAGTTTACTCTTGAAATGTTGCAGTTCCAGAAAGGGTACGTCTGAGCAGCGGCATTGAACGGAGTCTAACGTCAACCATATGAAATCTGGAGAAGAAGAAGCTGGAATCCTTTACAAACAAGATGTGTCGGCTAAGGACGTTAAAAATTAACTGCATGGAAGAAGTCGCAAATTAAGAAATGCTAAAACGATTATTTGTATATAAAAGTCTATTGAAGACCCTTACCTGAACAGGACATATGTTGTGGCATCCACAAATAGTTAACTTAACATTGGAAAGAGCAGAAGAGGGAAAAATTATGCAATGACATAGACTATAATGTGCAAAAAAAGTGATGGAGAATGTAGTGTGTAGCAATTACGTAGAGATGATTAAATTAGGGCAAGATAGGAAAGATGGAAGGCTGCATCAAACCAGTCGAAAAATAAATTATTCAAAAGAAATATGAACTTTATATCCAAATTAATGTAAGTAGAAACAAATATCTACAAGAACACGCAGACTTTCGCAGCTGTATCTTTGAATACAACGATCTATCCAAGTTAGACATAGCCCCGAGGACGACGATGGACTCTTTCTCTTCAAGCATAGTATTTTATACGATTTGATGTTAAGGTGCCGTAACTTCGATCTGAAGTTAACCGAAATATTTTTACCCAAGAATTCCGAGTTCGAAGCGAAGTTTCGAAGATATCGTTCTGGGTTGGCAAAAATGAGCATGTTCGGTTCAATTTATCTATACAGATACAGTCGGACTCCTTATCGATCGGTTTCAGGCCAGTGATATCGACCAGTTGCCAGTATTTTCTTTCATCCCAGTCGCGCAACATAGCTCTATAACCAGCTACTTGCCTGCGCTCACAGGAGCAGTATATAGACCGTATTTCTCTGCGGCAGCTAGTGTAAAACTTCTCTGCTTCGTTCTCTGCGTGAGCACTTTCACGTCAAAAAGTTTTTGGTAAAATTCCTTTTCGTTGCCAGTCAATCGCAATAAAATACACAGTTATCTTAACACAGATTTTTTCTATGGGTAGAGATGCACCATTTTGCGAAAAATAGCTACACTGGTTCCCATGGATATAGTCTAATGAACTAAACTGAACCTGGATCAGTGGAAAAGTGCCACCTGGTCGGATACATCGGATATATCTTGTTACATCGGATCGACGGTCTTGCCCGGATACGTCATCATCCGATGATGCCAATCAGCTGAGGATGGGAAGGCGGTCGACCGGAAACCTTAGGCCTTTTGAGGCCTGTTCAGGTGGAGCTATTTTATTTTTTAACAGAAAGTAACCTCAAAAAATATTCCATATGTGCCCAGTTTTTATTGGTTACAGTAATACAGCTCGTTGGAGAAATAAGTTTTAATTGCACATCTTGGTACTTCAGTTCCTGTGGTCTTAATTACCACAATTTTTTGTTCTAGTTGTGTTGTATGTGAGACCGGTTCAGTGCTTATTGAAGGGTTAAGGTTTTACCAACTTAAAAATCGGAATGCATACGACAGGACCCACACCTAAAATGTTCCGAAACCCCGCGCATAAAAACGGGATATTCCTGTGCCCATACCTTGGTTTCTACTGGTGATAAAAAGGTAGGGTCAAGTACTTTGGATAGCCGTTGGGCTAGGGACCATTTGTACAGCCAACAGAAAGGTCGTCTTAGTGTTACTGACATACAATACAGTGTCAAACTGTGAATACTACGTACTTCCTTCTGATTAGGCAAATACAGAAAATCGGATGGTTCTTTTTGTATTTGATGGGACTGGCGGTGGCGCTATTAGTTCATGGGTGGTTCCTCGGAAAACCTCACTGAAAGGGTTCTGTAACTATATTTTCGCCATCACCAGTGGACCAAAACACCACCCAGGATTACAAGACAGTTTTGCGCAGTAAAAGTCTGAAATTTTTACGATATAGTCCTAAGATCCCAATCTCGAACTACCTTGAAAATTTTTTTAATGTCTTTATCATTGCCGAGATACAGTCTCCTTCTTGTACACGTAGAAAAAGCAAGTAAAACTGGGTGTGAAGCGAAAACGCAGTTTATAAAATGTGTTAGCACGGATAAATATGCTGCTAAGGGTCTCCATCATCATCTGTGAGCCCCATGTTGCAGTACTGAAACGCATTAAAAATTTTTGCTTGTAAAATCAGTTTGAGGTATTATTTCAATTCCACGTGAGTAAACTATCTAAATTTTACTGATCGATACATTTCTTTTCATATGAGTTATATGTCCTGCCGCAGCACGGAAAAGATGGGAACCAGCGGTAAAATGCTTATATCGGAGCAAAAAAAAAATTGAATACGTTCCTGTTTATTTAATAGACCCCAGCAGAAAAGTGGAATACTGGCTGCCTCATTGCCCTATCCTCAGCATCTTTTAAAACTTTCCCAAAAATTTTAGCATGTAAACATATTAGCGCCTTTTAATGCTGAGACAGAAGAAGACGTAAAAGTAATAAACACTGAACGATAGTAGACAGTGATAATGCCATAGAAAAAGCAAGGGAAACAATGGCAGTTGAACAGACCAGTGCAGGGAAAAGCGTGAAGGAGACAGTGCTGTGATTGAGGGGGGGGAGGGGGGGTATTGAAGTTGGGACAATAAAAATAATGAGAGAGAAAGTGGAAGTGTGTGAGTGCCAGTGATAATGAGAGGTAGAGTATATGGCAATGAGAACGAGGAAGAATGAGATAGTGACAGTGAGAAGAGGAAGCAGGAATAGGAAGGAAGGAAAGACAGATTAACAGTGAGAGAGAGAGAGCAAGAGGGAGACACTGAGAGTGAGACGAGGCTGTAGTAGTAGGACACATCGAAGGGGACTGTGTCTGCGACAAAGGAGACAATGGCAGAGAGACACAAAGAGATAATGACAATGAGTTGAGCTGAACGACTGATTGAGAAAGGTCAACTCTGAGTGGTTGGTTACGAGCGACTTAAAGCGATGGGCTACTGCGTGTGAGTGAGTATTAGCTAGAGGAGATAAAAATTGTTAGGAACTTTTAAAAAGCGCCGAGGGAGGTAGAATGAGGTAGCTGGTACCCTACTTTTCAATCAGAGTCTTTTAAACAAACGGAAACATATTCGCATTTCATGTAATCCGACAGGGGCATTTTCCCACTGGAGTCTGCAGCTTCACCCACACTGTGTTCCCCTGTGACCATCCCACGCATGCTCAATTACTGCAGTCTGCTCAACCCGCTACACAGACGTGTTCACTGTTTTACGTTATCTATTTTCTTTATGAAGTGGGTGGTTATAATTAAAGTGCAGCTACTCAAGGAGATCCCGTGAGGGGTGTAATTATCGTATTGCTGCGAAACTTGGTACATATGCTAATGCGATAACGAGGAAGCGATTTACGCTTAAAGAAGTAGTTGCAATTTTGGCAACCGCGCTCAAATCTGGCGTTGTTGGTCACGCCTTTTTACGGATGTAGCATAACTTTTTGAACTTTTCCTCCTATATGGCCAAAATTGGAACTACCTTTTCTTCCAGCGTAAAACTGTTCCGCATTAACGTATTATCATATCCACCAAGTTTCACTCCCATACGATGACTACAGCCCACACTCGACCACTGTGAGCAGCTGAACTTATAAACAGCCGACACTTTGGAAAAATAACCATCTCCTCTGGTTGTCTCAGGGTCTTGTACACAATTCTTTTTAAGTTTTTACTATCTATTGGCTTATCTACGTAACGTAATAAATATCGATGCAACACTCTGCTTTACAGACGCGTATACTACTTTTTTAATGTCAGCTAACTGTTGCTGTGTGTTACAGAAAACGTCGTTTAAAAATTCTGCTACATTTTTGAGTATTTATCAGAACTTATTGAGTTCAACTTGCTGTCTGTGATTGTTTCTGTAGTTGTAAAGTTGGCTCTGTGTCAAATAGATAATAACATTTAAAGATTATTGTATTTATGCTGAGCACCTTACTATTACCATTTCCTAGCTTGCTACCAGTTCAACGACCTACTCCTAAATTATTTACTACTACTCCTGAACCAGTCCGTACATAAAAGATCCACCGTTAGAACCCATATTGTTTCCCTTCGATTGCGTTCCTACATATTAAAAGGTAATTTATCGTTACCTCAAACACTTACTTTCTCATGCTGTACACTTTTCTCAGCAACTGAACAGGGAAACGGTTCCGCTACGTTCGCGAGATGTGAAGCTATTTCAGCTGGAGAAATTTAAGCCATTTATTTACAACCTAACGGGCCTTCTCGGTCGCGCGCAAGTGGAGCGTAACGTGCCGGATAAATCTGGCTATTTAAAACGCCGGTAAATCACCATTAGAGGGCGACAGTTTCATTGGCGCGTAGTAATTGAGTTGCAGGTGGGGAAACACGCAGTAATTAGGCCGGTTGTCGCGCTCGCCCATTGTTCGCCGTGTCGCAGGGGGTCGCCGTCATTTTCAGCGCAGCGTTCGGCCGGCTGAATATTTAACCGCACCGGCGCGCACGCTAAACGCCTGGTCACGCCCGATTTTCTGCGCACAGTCGCTCTGCTCTGCTCTGCTATGCTGCGCCCCGCCCTGCTCTCTGTATCGGCGCTGGCAGACAGGGCGGCGGCAGTGATGCGACTGCACGTCGGCGACACTCGCGGGACGGCAACAGGCTGCCGCGCGCACCGACGCAAATGACCTCTGACGCGCCACCGCGCTCCCGCGTCGCTTCTGGTGTCACGCCCGCTGACGGCCGCACTGCGAAGCGCCACCCACACGTGTAGTGCAGTGCCCAGAGCTTTCAACTTGTTTTCGGCGACATTATCATTCACACAGCTGTCCGGCTATCACACCTGCTTCTCCATATTGTCTACGCGTTTGATACAAGGGGCGCTCAATAAGCAATGCAACGCCTTTTTTCCCCTGAAAGCAGCCTAGTTTTATTCGGGATTCTAGGCGCTTCAGTCTGGAACCGCGCGACCGCTACGGTCGCAGGTTCGAATCCTGCCTCGGGCATGGATGTGTGTGATGTCCTTAGGTTAGTTCGGTTTAAGTAGTTCTAAGTTCTAGGGGACTGATGACCTCAGATGTTAAGTCCCATAGTAGTCAGAGCCATTTGAACCATTTTTTTTATTCGAGATTCTAATTTCTTTTCATGAGTCTTCAGTTTTCTGACTTGAATCCCTCTCCAGTCCGAACCTCTTTAACGGAGAGCAATGCTTGCAAATCACGTTCTCAATTATTTGCTGGATGTATTGCAACCTTCGTCTTCCTCTTCTGCTCCCTAAAGTACAATGGAAGCTATTTCCTGACGTCTTAAAGATGAGCTACCAACCTGTCCGTTCTTCTTGTCAGTGTTTTCTGTATTGCTTTCATCACCGATTCTGCGGAGAGCCTCCGCATTACACATTTTATCAGTCCACCTGACTTTCAACATTCTTCTGTAGCACCATAAATTAAATTCGTCGATTCTCTTCTGTTCCGGATTTTTAACAGTCCTCGATTCACTACCATACAATCCTGTGCTCCAAACTTGCATTCAAAGGAATCTCTGTCTCAAATTAACTCCTTCGTTTGCTACTAGAAGACTTCTCTTGGCCAGGATTGCCCCTTTTGCTAATGCTAGTCTGCTTTTTACATCCTGCTTCCTCCGTAAGTCACAGGTTAATTTGCTGCCTAGTTAGCACAATTTCGTAACTCCATCTACTTCATGATAACCAATCCCGATGTTTTATCTGGAAATCTGTGGTAACGTCTTATGGGACCAAACTGCTAAGGTCATTGGTCCGTTAGCTTATACACTACTTAACCTAACTTACGTTAAGGACAACACACACCCATGCCCGCGATACGATTGGAAGCTCCGAGGCTGGGAGAGGAGGAAGGGGGGGGGGGCACGAACCGTGACATGACGTCCCAGACCACACGGCTACCTTGAGCGGCCAATCCCGATGTCAAGTTTCCTACTGTTCTCATTTCTGATACTTCTCATTACTGATATGACCAATCAAAACGTAATAACAGATTTAGAAACGAGGCCATGGGAACGTGGAACAGCTAGGAAATCCTCAGGGGACACGCCTTTCACTCCTTATCATACACACTTTATTTAAACAAGTCTCAAAATTTTCAATAAGAAAACATCTCCAGTGTTTTAAGAAATATATAGAAACAAAGCTTAAAGGAATTAAGTAAAAACACGCAGAGTGAATTACAGGCCTACTTAAGCGCTTGAGAAAGATTTACAATTGCCCGATTCTTAAAAGAAGTGTTAACCATTCAAGAGAAAAAAAATGCAGTTTAAGAGACTCCCCAAAAATGTGCTTTGAACTCAACTTTGGAAATATGTGTCAAACCCTCTAAGATATTAAACTCCAAACAACTCTTAGCAAATCTTACAATTTTCTCTCACCTAAATAAACAATAGGAAATTTTCGTTTTATAAAAACGGTATTAACCATTTAAGAAAATCAAGAATTTAAAAGACACCCCCAACATGTGCTCCGAAGGCAAGCTTCCAGTTAGGTATAATTGGTTTAAAATATTGAAGTCTCAGTGATTCCACTATACTTGATAGAATCTTACATTTCTTTCGGTTAAACAAACAACAGGAAAATTCTTACAGTATTAATCACTTACGGAAAAACAACAATTTGACTCACCCTCCCTCCCCCCAAAATGAGCTTTCAGTTCAACTTTGGAAATTTGTATAAATTGCTTTACGTAACTCTTGATTCCTTGAGCCGTTTGGAGAGCCGTCGCCCTCGGTTGTCGCAAGTGCGGGTGTCCTTCCACCCTATTAGACCGGCATCGTCTTATGCAAGGAGTGGCTCTCACTACTGTAATACTAGAACACACCAAGACCTTTGTTAACGGTCTGTTGCATACAAGTTATCCGAAAGTAGTTTTATAAACACACATGTTAGGAGAATGTAAGTCCGGTGCGAAACAGCACAGTGCCTTTGTGAAACCACACTCAATATGGAAGCACTAAGCTACCAGTGGTTCAAAGGGCAACGGGCAGAAACCAACGCCCGCTACCCCCATACAGCCGTATCGAACCTAAACACAACAGCAACGTTATGGGGACCCAGAAAAACTCAAGAGGTGGCCGACAGACGCAAAGGTTAAACCAAACGTCTCCCAACTAAAGTCAACTCTAGGGAAAAAAGCAGCTTGTGCAGTTCAAGGATGGGGTTTGAGAATACACACCGATAACCTCGAAGGTGTCAGCTGATATCTGGAATAGAGCCCCGGGTGGGCCTTCAGATTAACTGAATAAATATGAAACAACTGCCAGTAAGGCTACATTATCCAGGCTCATTCTCTCGGGAACTCACTTAAGCAAACAGCTGAGCTATCAGTCAGAATTTTGTAACCAGAATTAAATTCGTGTTCGGGATGACACTGCTACAGACACTCCACCAAACAACAGAAGTCAAAGAAGGTCACTAAGTAGTGGAAAAACGACAAGGACAGACGATGATCGCTTTCAACCGAACGCAAACATTTGTGGGATTCTCGCTCTGGAAACCGATAAGGCCTCCTCCTGCCCGTGCTGGCGGTCGACTCCTACCTAACGCTGCCAATTTCGTCTCGCCAGAGCCTCACCACATGACAGCCCTACATAGATCACTTCGTCCGCCGTACTGCCGATAGTGCCCTCTCGCGGCCACAGTCACTAAAATCGAGCTGCCGTCGCGAGGCCAACAGCTCTACCAAAACAAAAGCATCTCAGACACGAACAAATAAAAGAAAGATAGACCCCATGATTCCGAAGGAAACTGATCTGCATCGCTCAATTACTTTCGTCTTTCTTCGACTTACCCTCAGTCCATAATCTGCACTCATTAGACTGTCCATTCCATTCAGAAGATGTTGCATTTTTTCGTAACTTTCCCTGAGGACAGCATTGTCATCAGCGAATATTATCATTGATATCCATCCATCCGGATGTTTAGTTCCAATCTTCAACTTTTATTTTATTTCCACCATTGCTTCTTCGATGCATAGATAGTAGGGGCGTAAGACCACATCTACGTATTACGTTCTCTTTAATCCAAGCGCTTCGAACTTGGGCATCAATTCTTACTGTTCCCTCTAGGCTTTTGTACATACACTGCATTACCCCTCTTTTCATATAGCTTACCCATATTTTTCTCAAAAATTCGAACATCTTGCAATATTTTACACTTTCGAACGCTATTTCCAGGTGGACAAGTCCTATGAACGTGTCTTCATTTTCTGTAGTCTTGCTTCCACTACTAACCATAATATCGTTATTGCCCCTCTGGTGCCATTACTTTTCCTAAAGACAAACTAATTGTCATCTAACAGATCCTCAATTTCGTTTATAATTTTGTATTTTATTCCTGTCAGCAACTTGGATGCAAGAGGTGTTAAGCTGATTATGCGACAATTATTGCACTTGTCGGCTCTGGCAATCTTCGGAATTGTAGCATCTGACTCATACATCCTACAAGCCAACATGAATCATCCTGAATAGTCGTCTTGTTGGCACTTCCCCAATGATTATAGTAATTCTGATGGAGTGTTATCCTTCCCTTTTGCATGACTGGATCTTAAGTCATCCAAAGCTCTTTTAAATTCTGATTCTAATACTAGATTCCGTATCTCTTCTATATTGACTCATGCTTCTTCTGTCACGCCATCAGACAAGTCTTTCCCCTCACAGTTACCTTCAATGTACTCTTTCCATCTGTCCGCTCTCTCCTCTGCAACAGTGGAATTTTCATTGCACCCTTAATGTTATCACTCTTCCTTTTAATTTCACCGAAGTCTGTTTTGACTATTCTGTATGCTGATTCAGTCCTTCCGATAATCATTTATCTTCAAATTTCTTCAGGCTTTTTATGCAGCCATTGCGTCTTAGCTTCCCTGCATTTCCTGTTCACTTCAGTCCTAAGCGACTTTTATTTCTGTAATCCTGAGTTTCCCTGAACATTTTTGTTTTACTTCCTTCTTTCATCGATCACCTGAATTATGTCTTCTGTTACCCGAGGTTTCTTCACAGTTACCTTTTTTGTACCTATGTTTCCTTCCCAACTTCTGTGGTTGCCCTTTTTAAAGACGTGCATTCCTCTTCAGCTGAACTGCCTGCTCAGCTATTTCTTATCGCAGTATCTATAGCCTTAGGGAACTTCATGCATATCTCTTCATTTGTCAGTATCTGTGTATCCCACATCTTTGCGCACTGATTGTTCCTGACTAATCTCTTAAACTTCAGCCCACTCTTCATCAGTAGGAAATTGTTGTCTGAGTCTGTATTTGCCCCAGGCCTGGCATTACAATCCAAAATCATCGGAATGATGTAACTAAAATTTCAATATACCATATTATTCCCCACTTTTTTGGCTACAAAACCCTTTTCTTATACATAATCTCTTTTCAATGGAATGACTTAAGCAACCTTACTGTGAGTGCCTGTATGCCTACATGGTTACACTCCGCTGGTAAATCTCGGAGCCAACGTCTTGCTGCATCAATAACCTCCTCATCACCCACGTACTGGTCCGCGCGGAGTGCATCCTTCATCGGGCAAGATAGATGGAAATCGGAAGGTGTGAGATCTGTCGTGTAGGATAGACGAGGAAGAACAATTCAGAGGAGTTGTATGAGCACGACCAACAGAGACGTCCAGCTGTGGAGCAAGGTGTTCGATTATGATCCGTCGATCACCTGGAATGGGAATGTCCCAGCGTTCCGTCATTGCAGAAGTCAGAGGTCTGTGCGGCCGGCCAGCACGTGGGAAATCGAACAGATTTGAACGGCCTTGTTGCGATGATGAAAGACGCCTCGCTTAACGACTCACCGTTCTTTTGTTCACTACCAGGTCTCCGTAACATTCCACTAGTGTTTATGAACATCCGGCGATGCTCTGGTTTTCCGGCAAAAGAAAATCCTTGACAGCTGTCTGCTTGGAACGCATACTTGTTATAGGCGTCATTTTCAAGGCTAACGCCAGCATCTATTGCAAGTTGATGAAACTACACTACTGGCCATTAAAACTGCTACAACCAGAAGAAATGCAGATGATAAGCGGGTATTCATTGGACAAATATATTATACTAGAACTGAGACGTGATTACATTATCACGCAATTTGGGTGCATAGATCCTGAGAAATCAGTACCCTGAAAAACCACCTCTGGTCGTAATAACGGCCTTGATACGCCTGGGCATTTAGTCAAACAGAGTCTGGATGGCGTTTACAGGTACAGCTGCCCATGCAGCTTCAACACGATACCACAGTTCATCAAGAGCAGTGACCCGGCGTATTGTGACGAGCCAATTGCTCGGCCACCATTGACTAGACGTTTTCAGTTGGTGAGAGATCTGGAGAATGTGCTGGCCAGGGCAGCAGTCGAACATTTTATGTATACAGAAAGGCCCGTACAGGACGTGCAACATGCGGTCGTGCATTATCCTGCTGAAACGTAGGGTTTCGAATGGATCGAATGAAGGGTAGAGCCACGGGTCGTGACGCATGTGAAATGTAGCGTCCATTGTTCCAAGTGCCGTCAGTGCGAACAGGAGGTGACCGAGACTTGTAACCAGTGACACCCCATACCATCACGCCGGGTGATACGCCAGAATGGCGATGACGAATACACGCTTCCAATGTGCGTTCACCGTGATGTCGCCAAACACGGATGCGACCATCATGATGCTGTAAACAAAACCTGGATTCATCCGAAAAAGTGACGTTTTGCCATTCGTGTACCCAGGTTCGTTGTTAAGTATACAATCGCAGGCGCTCCTGCCTGTGATGCAACGTCAAGGGCAACCGCAGCAATGGTCTCCGAGCTGATTGTCCATGCTGCTGCAAACGTAGTCGAACTGCTCGTGCAGATGGTTGTTGTCTTACAAACGTCCCCATCTGTTGACTCAGGGATCAAGACGTGGCTGCACGATTCGTTACAGCCATGCGGATAAGATGCCTGTCATCTCGGCTGCTAGTGATACGAGGCCGTCGGGGTCCAGCACGGCGTTCCGTATTACCCTCCGGACCCCTCCGATTCCATATTCTGCTAACAGTCAATGGATCTCGACCAACGCGAGCAGCAGTGTCGCGATACGATAAACCGCAATCGCGATAGGCTACAATCCGACCTTTATCAAACTCGGAAACGTGATGGTACGCATTTCTCCTCCTTACACGAGGCATCACAACAACGTTTCCCCAGGCAACGCCGGTCAACTGCTGTTTGTGTATGAGAAATCGGTTGGAAACTTTCCTCATGTGAGCGCGTTGTAGGTGTTGCCACCGGCGCCAACCTTGTGTGAGTGCTCTGAAAAGGCAATCATTTGCATATCACAGCATCTTCTTCCTGTCGGTTAAATTTTGCGTCTGTAGCACGTCATCTTCATGGTGTAGCAATTTTAATGGCCAGTAGTGTATATGGGAAACTGGAAAATTGGTGGTAAGGTTTTATGGGACCAAACTGCTGAGGTCATCGGTCCCTAAGCCTACACACTACTTAATCTAACTTGCGCTAAGGACAACACATACACCCATCTCCGAGGGAGGACTCTAACCTCCGACGGGGGCAGCCGCACGGACCTTGACAAGGCGCCTAAGACAGCGCGGCACCTCGCACGGCCAAACTATAGGGGCTGATGCAGAAATATTCCACGGATTCACACAACAAATACAGAATATTTTCAGCGGAAACAAACTGAGAAAAAAAAGTGTTGCATTACTTATTGAACGCTTCTCGTACACTGGCACATTAATAATGTACAGGATGTCTGAATTTTTTTTGCTTTTTTCCGTTTCTACAAGGCTATGTCTTCTTCATAAATTTATGTACAAGTTGTTTATAAATTAGATACATAAAAGTAATCTTTAATAGTGAAAAGGGTAAATAACACAGAAATGCGGTGTATTTCAAGGTTTATTCACGACGTTCTCCTAGGTAGTGTCGCTCTCACTGGAGAAGGGTGCTGAGGAATACTGGAGAAATCACGGCATGCAATTAAGACGAAACATTCGGTAAAAATGCGACACGGAGCGCTGCTGCTTCATGACGACGCACATTCGCATATCGCAAACGTCGTAACGCAGAAGTTACGCCAACTCGAGTCAGAGATATTCGAGCGACTTGCCCTCTCTCCGCGCCGATACTGTGCCTTCGGTCCCCTAACAAACACTTTGAAGGGTCGACGATTCCTGTCGGACGAGGGTGTGCGGCATGCAGTTACGGACTTCTTCACGTACCAGCATACGATGTTTTACCCAAGGGGTATCTTCAACGTGGTGCGTCAGTGAGATAATCGTCTCACAGCTCACGGCATTTATGTCTGACTGCATACCGATTCTGCACCGTACGGCTTTCGAAGAAAAACTTTTTAATCACCCCATGTCACTTACATAGAGGAATTTATAAGTTTTTATTGTAAGAGAACTAATTTCTAATTTTTATATAGTTATATCCTTTACAGGTGTGCACAAACATTGGGACACTCTTATGTTTAGAATCAAAGTTGCCATGTACGTTTCACAAAAATAATATTCAACTTTCCTTCCACCGAAGGCACAATAAATATTTACCAGTAATCAAGTCTCTATAAGCAAGGTTGAGTAGTGCATCTATACAGCGCGTTCCAAAGTTTTTGCATCGAATGCTTGAGACTTGTGGATCATGTCACGAGAAACAGCTTTTGTTCGCTGACACTTTCCGGCTACGTTAAGCGTCCTTTAGTATTCGCCAGCCCTGCGACCACAAGGTTTCACCGAACCAACAGGGTAACCACGTGTGCAGCGTACTACCGACCCAAGTAAAAAGTTAAAGTAATTTTCAAGGAAACCTTAAGAAAAAAAATGGCTCTGTGCACTATGGAACTTAACTGCTTTGGTCATCAGTCCCCTAGAACTTAGAACTACTTAAACTTAACTAACCCAAAGACATCACAGACATCCATGCCCAAGGCATGATTCGAACCTGCGACCGTAGCGGTCGCGTGGTTCCAGACTGTAGCGCCTAGAACCGCTCGGCCATTGCGACCGGGCAAACCTTAAGAGTGAGTGTCTTTGAGTGGGTAACGAAATTTTAGGAGTGATCAGGAAGTTACTTTAGCTGCTCGTACTCAATTTTATATGGAGCAGGTGACTGGTTCATAGGGAACATTACAAAGCGTACACACGCTGCATAAAGCCTACGTCCTGCCATCTCTCAGGTACATAATCAACACAAAACGATGTTATTGTCATCATGGCAGTGACAACAGCAACCATTACGAAACTGTTTCGAATCAAAAACAGCCCACAGTTGCACTAAATAAAGTTTTTTTTAAACCTCGGCCATGATTTTTGCTATACTAAAACAGCCTTCTTCAGAAGTCATACACATTAAGAAATGAAAAATGTCAGTCCAGCGGCTGCGTCAAGACCAATAAAATAACTTCAACAGACATAAGCCTGTTTCGAACATAAGTTAAATTACATGTGGCACCGTATGTAACAGTGGTAGTGGCGTAACGGCTGTACGTTACGTGAATGCCATCCTCCGACCGATAGTGAAAACATATCGGCAGCGTATTGGCGAGGCATTTGTCTTCATAGACAACAATTCACGCCCCCATCGTGCACATCTTCCCAATGACTTCCTTCAGGATAACGACATAGCTCGACTAGAGTGGCCAGCATTTTCTCCAGACATGAACGCTATCGAGTATGCCTGGGATTGATTCAAAAGGGCTGTTTATGTATGACGTGACCCACCAACCACTCTGAGGGATCTATGTAGAATCGTCGTTGAGGAGTGGGACAATCTGGACCAACAGTGCCTTGATGAACTTGTGGATAGTATGCCACGACGATTACAGGCGTGCATTAATGCAAGAGGACGTGCTACTTGGTATTAGAGGTACCGGTGTGTACAGCAATCTGGCCCACCCTCTGAAGGTCTCGCTGTGTGCTGGTACAACATGCAATGTGTGGTTTTTCATGAGCAATCAAAAGGACGGAAATGATGTTTCTGTTGATCTGCATTCCACTTACCTGCAAAGGTTTCGGAACTATCGGAACCGAGGTGATGCAAAACTTTTTTTAATGTGTGTGTATAAATTATCTATGAACAAGGCGCGCTGCAATCTATGGCTGTTTTCTGTTGACGGAAGGTATCACCGTTGGGTGACTGTAGAATGATACAAGATGACAAACAAAATTTATAGTGGTGGATGAACGGCAGCATGTTCTAAATGTAAAAAATATGTCAGTGCAATGAGTAGAAAAATCAATACGGTAATATTTGCATACAGCATTAATAGCGGCCCGCCTGACAGTCACTCAATTAAATAGGTACGCGTAACGCTGCAAAGGGAAATGAAATGGAACGAAAATGTAAGACGGTAGCAGGGAAGGCGAATAATCGATTTCGCTTTTTTGGGAGCTTTTTAGGAAATTGTAGCTCATTTATAATGGAGACCGTGTATGAAACACGCACTCTTGAGTATTGATCGAGTGTTCGAGATCCCTACCATGTTGGAGTAACTGAAAACATCGAAGAAATTGAGAGGCATGGTGACAGAATTTTACCCGTAGCTTCGATTGCACGCAAGTTTTACGGATATGTTTCATGAAATCAAATCGGAACCTAGTAGGAAGACGACGTTTGTTTCTCTAAACATTGTTGGAAAAATTTAGGAAACTGAAATCTGAAGCTGAGTGATTCTACTGCAGCCAATGTGTATTTAGAGCAAGGACCACTAACACAAGATGAGAGAAATTGGGTCTCGTACAGTGGCTTATTGACGGTAGTTCCACTCTCGCTCTGTTTGCGAGTGGACAGTAACGGGCATTACTGTTATTGGTGCAAGGTACCTTCCGCCGTACACCATACGATGATTTCGGAGTGTGTATGTAGATGTAAAGGTAGTTGTAGTCACGAAGTCTCTGTAAACGACGGTCGGAACGCTCTACCAATCGTTCAGTTCCTTGGCTAGAGAAATCCACTCCTTGGTCACGGAGCCGTTCGAAAACCACTGTGTGAACTTCGGAAACTGGAAAAATTTCTATACAGATATTCTTTTAGCCTGACACAAGATATGGACCACTCTGCATGGCCTCGATCAAATTCTCGGCATCAATTCACTACGGCTGGACGCGACATTGCATTTGGTCCATACACAGCCAGACTAACCCGGTAAATCTGTGTGCAACTTTCAGCTTTTAACAACATGAATCGTACTGCCCTGAGTACTTAAACTCTGGAGTACGTTTCCAGTTGTCGCGCCACTTGCACACTGAAGCACCTGTTATCCGTACCTCAGCAGGTTGTGTCTGGAGGAAACCCCGAGCATGTACTCTCTTCTGACCAGTCACCAATCTTGTTGACTTGTTGCACAATGGTCTTCACGTGTGACGGCATGTATCGCTTACCTTTTCTGAAGTCTCCACGTAGAAGTTAAACTGGCATTGGCAACACAGATACAAATAATAGACACATCAAAAACAGTTTTCCATCACCTCGGTTCCCAGAACTCCTGAAGATAGACGTTGACTGTGGATATTGTATCACAGACACAGTCCATTTGACAGTTCGGAGATGTCACTAAACCCGCCCAAAGATGTAAACAACCATTCATGAGCAGCCCCTATTAGACGGAGGGGGTCCAACAGCCGATCAGTTCCAGTCATTCCACCAGGAAGGAGGTACACGGCTCGTGTTGTCTGTAGTAGAACCGTGCCTAGACGGCCAGTACCGCGGTTCGATCGCGTCCGCATTGTTACTTTGCGAGAGGAAGGGTTCTCAACAAGGGAAGTGTCCAGCCGTCTCGGAGTGAACCAAAGCGATGTTTTTCAGACATAGGGGAGATACAGATACAGATACTTGTGGATAGTATGCCACGACGAATACAGGCATGCATCAGTGCAAGAGGACGTGCTACTGGGCATTAGAGGTACTAGTATGTACAGAAATCTGGACCACCATCTCTGAAGGTCTCGCTGTATGTTCGTGCAACATGCAATGTGTGGTTTTCATGAGCAGCAAAAAGGTCGGAACTGATTTTTATGTTGAGCTCTATTCCTATTTTCTGTACAGGTTCCGGAACTCTCGGAACCGAGGTGATGCAAAACTTTTTTTGATGTGCTTAGTTTCAATTGTGACTGTGGGCAGCAATCACGGACTCTTTATGTACAACTCAATGTAGCTACTTGAAAATATCCCTGGTGGCTGAAACCGGTGGTGGTGTTTAAAAAATAAAATTACAATTGGTGCTGTAATTTGTTTCGACTCAAGGAAAATGATATGCCGAATTGTTTTAATCAGTGGAAAGAACGAATGTGTCTTTGAGCAGCGACTAACTCGGTTGAGTTCCGCTTGAAGTCTTAAATCTCAAATGTACAAGACGGAAATGAAATGTCATTTTAACTATTCTGGAAAAAACTAACAACAATTCCCCTTGTTTTGATCAACTGGAGTAATAATCTTGCGGTTGGTCGCTGCTCAACAAAATATTTTCGCATTTGGAGGAGAAAGTTGGTGATTGAAATTTCGTCAGAATATTCCGCCGCAACGAAAAACACTTGCGTGTTAATTATCTCCACCGCAAATCATGTATATTATCAGTGGCAATCCCTCCCTTATTTCGCGATAGTACAAAACGTTCTCTCTTCTCTGAAATTTCTCCATGTACCCTATCTGGTAAGGATCCTAGACAGCGCAGCAGTACTCTAAAAGAGGGCGGACAAGCGCAGTGTAGGCAGTTTCTTTAGTAGGTCTGTTGCACCTTCTAAGTGCTCTGCCACTAAAATGCTGTCGTTGGTTTGCCTTCCTCACAACATTTCCTATGTCTTCTTTCAAATTTAAGTTGTTCGTAATTGTTATTCCTAGTATTTTGATAAATTTACAGCCTTCAGATTTGACTGATCCATCATGTAAGCGAAGTTTAACGGATTGCTTTTCGTACACTTTTCATTATTTCGGTTCAGTTTTACACAATATAGATATATTTTGTATTTCGTTTTGCAATTTGTTTTCATCTTATGATGACTTTACTAGATGGCAAGCGACAGCACCATCTGCAAAAAACCGAAGATGACCTCTGCGAATGTCTCCTAAATCGTTTATATTCGTAATTAACACCAGAGGGTCTATAACGTTACCTTGGAGAACGTCAGAAATCACTTCTGTTTTCCTCGACGACTTTTCGTCAATTACTACCAACTGTGATGTCTCTGACAGGAAATCACAAATCCAGACACGTAATTGAGACGATATTCCTTAAGTACGGAATCTGATTGAAAGTCGCTTGTGAGGTACTGTGTCAACAGTCCTCAGGAAATCTAGAAACACGGATATAGTTTCAAATTCCTTGTCAATTGGACTCAACACTTCGTTTGTGTAAAGAGCTAGTTGTGTTTCACAAGGACGATGGTTTCTAAATCCGTTCTTACTGTGTGTCAAAAGAGTGTTCTCATCGAGATAACTGATAATGTTAGAACACAGTATATGTTCCAAAATCATGCTGCATATCGACTTTATTGATATGGGCCTGTAATTTAGTGGATTAAACGTTCTGCCTTCCTTGAATATTGGTGTGACCTGTGCAACTTGCAAGTATTTGGGTACGGATGTTTCGTCTAGTGAGCGGCTGTATATGATTGTTAAGTGTGGAGCTATTGCATCAGTGTACACTGAAAGGAACCTAATTCATACATGTCTGGAAGGGAAGACTTCCTTTTATTAGGCAATTTAAATTGCTTCCCTACTCCGAGGATATCTACTTCCAAGTTACTGACGTCGACACCTATTCTTTATTCGAATTCTTGAATATTTACTTCGTCTTCTTTGGTGAAGGAATTTCAGAAGGCTGCGAGCAGTAACACTGCCTTAGCAGTAGTGTCATTGATAGTATTTCCATTGGTATCGCGCAGAGAAGGCATTGATTGTGTCTTGCCGATAGCATTTTTTACATGTGACCAGATTCTCTTGACTTCGAGATAATTTTTAGTTGTAGAAACTGTTGTGGATTGGCAGGAGACCAACCCACTAAATTTAGAGGAAGCCGAAAGGCACGCGTTTAAGCTCGCGCAGGTTAGCGTGAGGTCTGGAACAGGACAAGGAAATTAGAACTTAGAAAAACGGACGCAGATGGTTGAATACTTATCTTTAATCCATTAATGTTGAACGTAGCTCTTGTCTGTACATTACTTGCAATATCAATAGCAACTGATAATGGCGACTTGCTAGGTCGTAGCAAATGACGTAGCTGAAGGCTATGCTAACTATCGTCTCGGCTAATGAGAGCGTATTTCGTCAGTGAACTATTGCTAGCAAAGTCGGTTGTACAATTGGGGCGAGTGCTAGGAAGTCTCTCTAGACTGCCGTGTGGCGGCGCTCGGTCTGCAATCACTGATAGTGGCGACACGCGGGTCCGACATATACTAATGGACCGCGGCCGATTTAAAGGTTACCACCTAGCAAGTGTGGTGTCTGGCGGTGACACCACATTTCTCCCCCGCAAATCGGTGTGCGGTTGTGTTATAAGGCTTCCGCCCGCCGTGGGGAGGACCCCATGTTGACGTATGCGACGAGGTGGGGAGCCTAACAACAGGCGAGGCTGTGCCACCCGCACCCTGCCATTCGGACAGCGGGGAGCTAGGAAACGCCTGAAAACCTACTCCAGGGTGCACGCCAACATGTGGTGTATGCGCCCGCAGAGAGACAGGAGGGGCCGAAGGGTCGACCTCCATCGGGCCGGGGCACCCGACGGGCGAAGACGACATATGGTCCGAAGCGGGCAAGAGTTCCTTGTCGGAGGACAACTGGTCACGGGAAGCGATCGGCGGCGCGTGACCCAGGGAGGCGCCCGCCGGTTGCAGCGACGCGTCCACTGCGGGCGTCGCCGGCGGGAGAACAAGCGGCGGCGGCGGCGGCGGCGGCGGCGCGTCGTCATGGGGCAAAATGGAAGGCAGCGTCGATAACACCTGGGGCTGAGGCGAGCCAGTAGATGGGTCCCCAGGGCGCTGACCGGACGGCACCATCGCTGAAAGCAGACGGGGAGCGGCAGATCCCGTGCGACGAGAGAGGCGCAGCTTATTGAGATGCCGACGCACCTCACCAGAGGCCCCCAAAACCAGATACAGAGCGCGGCCGAGGCAGCGAAGAATGCGCCCTTCAAGCCAACGCCGTGAACCTCGATAGTGGCGGTAGTAGACAACGTCGCCTGGGGCAAAAGCAGGTGTCTGCCGCTGCACAGGAACCTGATGCGGCGGATGTATCAAAGACATCAAGGTTCGATGATGACGACCATGGAGCAACTCAGCCGGCGAGCGGCCATCTCGGGGCTGAGAGCGTTACGAGGACAAAAAGAGCAATAACGCGTCCCCACGAGAATGCGACTCTTTCAATTTCAACATCTATGACTTGAAAGTCCTGACCAATCGTTCAGCGGCACCGTTTGACTGTGGCGAAAACGGCGCGGACGTCAGATGTTGAATACCATTGGCCTTGGAGAATGACTGAAATTCTGCGGACATGAATTGTGGGCCATTGTCGGAAACAATAGTCTGTGGCAGACCTTCATTGCAAAAGATAGCAGACAACGCTTGGATGGCGGCAGATAACGTCGTGGAAGACATCCGGACAACAAAAGGAAAATTACTGAATGAATCTACCACAACCAACCAGCGAGCATTCCAGAATGGACCAGCAAAATCGATGTGTAAGCGTTGCCAAGGGGAAGTGGCTTTTGGCCTTGCAAAGAATTTCCGTGGTGGTGCAGATTGTTCTTCGGCACACGCCATGCAAGAAGAGCACATATTCGTAATCGCAGCATCGATTCCGAACCAGGTACAGTGCTGACGAGCAAGTTGTTTCGTTCTCACTATACCCCAATGTCCTTGTTGGAGCAGCCGTAAGACAGAGGACTGTAACGAACGTGGGTCCACGACCCTGGACGGATCATTACCAGAACGCAACAGCAAAACACCACGTCGAACAAAAAGTCTCTCCTTGTGAGCAAAAAATCAACGAACCAACAGATCCCTGATCCGCGACTTTGACAAGGGCCATTGCGTAGCAAAAAAACGCAGAACGGTAGCAAAGACAGGGTCGGCAGCTGTGGCTGTAGCTACACGACAAAAATAAATCGGAAACGATTCGACCACGTCATCGGTTTCCGCATCAATGAACATGCAAACAAGTTCGGAGGAATCGAATGCTCTATCCTCAGCAACAGGCAAAGGGGACAACGCATCGGCGTTTCCGTACTTAGCAGTGGACCGATACAAGATATCGTAGCGGTACTGCGAGAGGAAAATAGACCAGCGAATGAATTTCTGTGCTGTACGTGGAGGTACAGGCTTGTTCGGATGAAAAAGCGATGTCAAAGGTTTGTGGTCTGTGATGATGGTAAAGTGACGACCATACAAGAAATCATGAAACTTTGTAACACCAAAGACGAGAGCCAACGCTTCTTTCTCGATCTGCGAATAATGTCTTTGCGCAGACGAGAGCAATTTGGACGCAAAGGCATTAGGGCGATCATGCGATCCATCTTTGTGCGCAAGCACAGCACCGATCCCGAAATCCGATGCATCCACCATCATCAAAAGGGGTTTCTGGGGATCGAATGGCGTAAGGCAAGTATTGAAAAGCAACGCCGATTTCAACTGGCGAAAGGCGCGTTCGCATTCCGTCGTCCAGACGAACGGAACACCTTTACGGCGTAAGCGATGAAGCAGAGCTGAAATGGAAGAGGCATGGGGAACATAGCGATGATAATAATTAAATTTTCCCAGCACACTCTGTAGCTGCTTCAAATTCTGCGGCGAAGGCAAGTCTTGTATGGCCCGGAGGTGCTCGGGACTGGGATGTATGCTTTGGCCATTGATTACATGTCCCAGGTAGGGCAAGTCGCGAGCAAAAAACACACATTTGTCCTTCCGCAAGCGAAGACCATTTTGTCGCAAGACCTGAAATAATGTTCTGAGATTGGCTAAATGTTCTTCTTCCGTCTTTCCGGAGATCACAATATCGTCCAGATAGTTTGCTGCAGTAGGGACCGACGCACAAACAGTTTGTAGATATTGCTGAAACAATGCAGGGGCGGATGCACACAAGAATGGCAGTCGTTTGAATCGATACAAACCAAGATGCGTGTTAACCACCAAAACGCGCTGGGATTCTTCGTCCACCAGTATTTGCAAGTACACATCTGCTAGGTTCAACTTCGAAAAATATTTACCCGGGCACAGTTTGTCAAAAAGATCTTCCGGGCAGGGTAAAGGAAAGGTTACAATCACTAGTTGTGGATTCACTGTTGCCTTGAAGTCCACACAAAGTCTCAATTTTCCGGAAGGTTTTGGCAAAATTACTAAGGGTGATGCCCAGAGAGAAGCCTGCACACGTTCAATCACACCTTGTGATTCCAAATCGTGTAATGTTTTTGCGACCTCATCACGCAATGCGTGGGGAACATTGCGCGCTCTGAAAAATTTCGGTTGTGCTTTGACTTTCAGTTCCAAATGTGCTTTATAGCTCTTAGCGCAACCAAGGCCCAGTTCAAAAAGTCTGCAAATTCTTCACATAGACGAGAAACACTGTCTGAAGGCACAGTCTGGTTCACTGATAGGACCTGATTTACTATAGACAAGTTAAACAACTGAAATAAATCGAAACCAAACAAGTTCACTGCAGAAGAAGAACGAAGAATGTAAAATGACACAAGTTTTGTTTGTCCTTTGTATGTTGCAAGGAGGCTGCACTGTCCTAACACAGGGATCGCTTGTCCTGAATAACTACTTAACTTAACATTTGCGGCACACAACGGAGGTGTGCCCAGCTGTTTGTACGTGTCTTGATTGATCAGTGAAACTGCAGCTCCGGTATCGAGCTGGAACGGTATCACTTTGCCGTTAATGTCCAAATCTACAAAAAGTTGTCTTGTGACAGCCAGAGCGAGAGCACCAGCAGCAGCGAGTACTGTTTATATAAAGCGTTTATTTTGCATTTTGTTTACGACCTTCCACTAAGGAAGGGATTCTATTTGTGTTTATCTGCTCTGCATAGTAACTAACAGTTCTTGATAAAACTTTACGTAGTTTTCGTGTTAGATTTCTTAGTGTTTTCTTGATCGTTTAGAACAGAAAGCGCCCTAAAACCGTCTTTTGTTTGTTTCGCGGCCGTTAGCCACTAGTCACTTGAATCAGCAGTTGTCTTGTGACAGCCAGAGCGAGAGCACCAGCAGCAGCGAGTACTGTTTGTATAAAGCGTTTTTGTACTTATTTGCTGCGCTTAGCTTTTAAATAGTTTTTCTGGGAAAACCTAGCGTAGTTTTCGCGTCTCGTATTTTAGTGAGTGTTTCTTGATTATCAGAGTAGCTCATCAGAAGATTATCTTGGGAATTTGTCACCGTATAGAGTAGGGTAAACATAGTCATGTGTAGGGACTGTTGTTGTTGTGAGCGGACGCAAGGAGAATTGGCCACTCTTCGGGGGCATGTGGAGGCTTTGTCTGTTAGGCTCATCGAGCTCGAGGCGAAGGCGTCGGCTCGTAGTGGCGTTGGGGCAACTGTGGTGAGACCTATGCCTACTTCGGTGGCCTTGGAATCACATGGAACCCCTGATGTCGCTGCGTCTTCCGGCAGTGAGCATCTTACCGGTCAGCCATCACTCCAGGGTGAATGGCGGACAGTGGTGGGCTCGCGCGTGCCTGGCCGAAAGGCGAAGGTGGGATCTGGCCGCGTGGCAGCTGCCTTACCCCTTTCCAACAGGTACGGGGTGCTTCCTAGTGGTGATGACATCGTTTCCGAGCCACCACAGGATGCCTCGCCTGTTGGGCCAGTGGCCGATTCTCCGGCAAGGTCCCGACAGTCACAGAGGGCGGGCCTATTAGTTATAGGGAGCTCCAACGTTAGGCGGGCTATGGAGCCCCTCAGGAAAATAGCGGGTAGGTCGGGGAAGAATGCCAGTGTGCACTCGGTGTGCTTGCCGGGGGGTCTCGTCCGTAATGTGGAGGAGGCCCTTCCGGCAGCTATTGAACGCACTGGGTGTGACCGGCTGCAGATAGTAGCACATGTCGGAACGAATGACGCCTGCCGCTTGGGTTCTGAGGCCATCCTTGGTTCCTTCCGGCGGCTGGCTGATTTGGTGAAGACAACCAGCATCGCACGCGGAGTGCAAGCTGAGCTTAATATCTGCAGCATAGTGCCCAGAGTCGATCGCGGTCCTCTGGTTTGGAGCCGTGTGGAGGGTCTAAACCAGAGGCTCAGACGACTCTGCGACTATAATGGTTGCAAATTCATCGACCTCCGTTATTGGGTGGAGAACTGTAGGGCCCCCCTAGACAGGTCAGGCGTGCACTACACACCGGAAGCAGCTACTAGGGTAGCAGAGTACGTGTGGCGTGCACACGGGGGTTTTTTAGGTTAGAGGGACCCCCCCTTGGGCGAAACGATAAAATACCTGACGGCTTACCAGAGAGGACATTATCATCGTTGATAAAGAACGTCCGTCCTCAGAGACCAAAAACAGGAAAAGTTAACGTAATATTGGTAAACTGCAGGAGTATCCAGGGCAAGGTTCCTGAATTAGTATCTCTTATTGAAGGAAATAGTGCGCATATAGTATTAGGAACGGAAAGTTGGTTAAAACCGGAAGTGAACAGTAACGAAATCCTAGACACAGAATGGAATATACACCGCAAGGATAGGATAAACGCCAATGGTGGAGGAGTATTTATAGCAGTAAAGAATTCAATAATATCCAGTGAAGTTATTAGCGAATGCGAATGTGAAATAATCTGGGTTAAGTTAAGTATCAAAGGTGGGTCAGATATGATAGTCGGATGCTTCTATAGACCACCTGCATCAGCAACCGTAGTAGTTGAGCGCCTCAGAGAGAACCTGCAGAACGTCGTGAAGAAGTTTCGTGATCATACTATTGTAATAGGGGGAGACTTCAATCTACCAGGTATAGAATGGGATAGTCACACAATGAGAACTGGAGCCAGGGACAGAGACTCTTGTGACATTATCCTGAGTGCCTTGTCCGAGAATTACTTCGAGCAGATAGTTAGAGAACCAACTCGTGAAGCTAACGTTTTAGACCTCATAGCAACAAATAGACCGGAACTTTTCGACTCCGTGAATGTAGAAGAGGGTATCAGTGATCATAAGTCAGTGGTTGCATCAATGACTACAAGTGTAATAAGAAATGCCAAGAAAGGAAGGAAAATATATTTGCTTAACAAGAGTGATAGGGCACAAATCGCAGAATATCTGAGTGACCACCATCAAACGTTCATTTCTGAGGAAGAGGATGTGGAACAAAAATGGAAAAAATTCAGAAACATCGTCCAGTACGCCTTAGATAAGTTCGTACCGACTAAGGTCCAAAGCGAGGGGAAAGATCCACCGTGGTATAACAATCATGTACGAAAGGTACTACGGAAACAAAGAAAGCTTCATCATAGGTTTAAGAGTAGTCGAATCATAGCTGATAAGGAAAAGCTGAACGAAGCGAAAAAGAGCGTAAAGAGAGCAATGAGAGAAGCATTCAACGAATTCGAACATAAAACATTGGCAAACAATCTAAACAAGAACCCTAAAAAGTTTTGGTCATATGTAAAATCGGTAAGCGGATCTAAATCCCCTATTCAGTCACTCGTTGACCACGATGGAACCGAAACAGAGGACGACCGAAGAAAGGCAGAAATACTGAATTCAGTGTTCCGAAACTGTTTCACTGCGGAAAATCGTAACACGGTCCCTGACTTCAGCCGTCGCACGGACGCCAAAATGGAAAATATTGAAATAAACGATATCGGAATTGAAAAACAACTGCTATCACTTAGTAGCGGAAAAGCATCCGGACCAGACGAGATACCCTTAAGATTCTACAGTGATTATGCTAAAGAACTTGCCCCCTTTCTATCAGCAATTTATCGTAGATCGCTGGAAGAACGTAAAGTACCTAGCGACTGGAAGAAAGCGCAGGTCGTTCCCATTTTCAAGAAGGGTCATAAATCAGATGCGAATAATTATAGGCCTATTTCGCTTACGTCAATCTGTTGTAGAATAATGGAACATGTTTTGTGTTCTCGTATTATGACGTTCTTAGATAATACAAATCTCCTTCATCATAACCAACATGGATTCCGCAAACAGAGATCATGTGAAACTCAGCTCGCCCTATTTGCCCAAGAAATTCACAGTGCCGTAGACACTGGCGAGCAGATTGATGCCGTATTCCTGGACTTCAGGAAGGCATTTGATACGGTTCCGCACTTACGTTTAGTGAAAAAAATACGAGCTTACGGAATATCGGACCAGGTTTGTGATTGGATTCAGGATTTCCTAGAAGAAAGAACACAACATGTCATTCTTAACGGTTCAAAATCTGCAGATGTAGAGGTAATTTCGGGAGTACCGCAGGGAAGCGTGATAGGACCTTTATTGTTTACAATATACATAAATGACTTAGTTGACAACATCGGTAGCTCCGTGAGGCTATTTGCAGATGACACGGTTGTCTACAAGAAAGTAGCAACATCAGAAGACTCGTACGTACTCCAGGAGGACCTGCAGAGGATTAATGCATGGTGCGACAGCTGGCAGCTTTCCCTAAACGTAGATAAATGTAATATAATGCGCATACATAGGGGCAGAAATCCATTCCAGTACGATTATGCCATAGGTGGTAAATCATTGGAAGCGGTAACGACCGTAAAATACTTAGGAGTTACTATCCGGAGCGATCTGAAGTGGAATGATCACATAAAACAAATAGTGGGAAAAGCAGGCGCCAGGTTGAGATTCATAGGAAGAATTCTAAGAAAATGTGACTCATCGACGAAAGAAGTAGCTTACAAAACGCTTGTTCGTCCGATTCTTGAGTATTGCTCATCAGTATGGGACCCTTACCAGGTTGGATTAATAGAAGAGATAGACATGATCCAGCGAAAAGCAGCGCGATTCGTCATGGGGACATTTAGTCAGCGCGAGAGCGTTACGGAGATGCTGAACAAGCTCCAGGGGCGGACACTTCAAGAAAGGCGTTACGCAATACGGAGAGGTTTATTATCGAAATTACGAGAGAGCACATTCCGGGAAGAGATGGGCAACATATTACTACCGCCCACATATATCTCGCGTAATGATCACAACGAAAAGATCCGAGAAATTAGAGCAAATACGGAGACTTACAAGCAGTCGTTCTTCCCACGCACAATTCGTGAATGGAACAGGGAAGGGGGGATCAGATAGTGGTACAATAAGTACCCTCCGCCACACACCGTAAGGTGGCTCGCGGAGTATAGATGTAGATGTTTACTGTCCTACTGACGACAAGAGCGACTGTCTCGTGCAACGTAAACTGACACTGGTACAGAATCACTTGCGACTTGACGGGATTTCTGGCGATGGCGACGCACACTATTTGTGGGACGAACACAGTCACTGTTAGAGAGAGTGGCACTGGGCGGAGTGGAATGAACTACATGAATTTCCATGGGCGAAGTTTCACGAACCTGAGTATCCTTGGTTCGAATTCGGCGCGAAGCAAAGGCCCTGGAATGGTTGTGAGTGTCCGATTTGAGCTTTTTCTGGCAAACACTCTGAACATGGCCTTTTTTATTACAGGAAAAACAAATAGCCTGGCGTGACGGGCAATTCTCACGCGAATGTTTAGTAGCACACCGCAGGCATGATTTTAGCACTGCATTTGCTTGCCTGCGTGGCACACGTGGCTGAGAGCCTGGTGGCAGCTGCACGGCTGGAAGCGAGGGCAGTTTGGCAGTTTACTGCTCC
This sequence comes from Schistocerca serialis cubense, assembly GCF_023864345.2. Taxonomy (NCBI): domain Eukaryota; kingdom Metazoa; phylum Arthropoda; class Insecta; order Orthoptera; family Acrididae; genus Schistocerca; species Schistocerca serialis. The sequence continues at coordinate 643,897,179 of NC_064638.1, read as the reverse complement.
GTGCAGCTCGCCCGGCGGGCCGGTTAACGTGACACACGGCTGGTGAAGTTTCAGATCATTCCTGAGCAAAGTCAAGTGTGTCCTGCCGATCCAATATGTTCATCACTTGTTGAAGGGAGGGATTGACTAGTTTCAAAATCTGTTCCCTTATACGAAAATCAGAAACGTTCTGTGCAATTGCATCACGTACCATAGTATCTGAGTAAGGGAGTCCACATTGACACTCAAAAGCACAATCCCTAGTAAGGCCTTGCAAGGTTGCAACACACTCCCGATTAGTTTGACCTGCCGTACGTTTTGTACGAAAGAAGGTATACCTTTTCGCAACTACATTGACTGATTCTTTGAAATATGCATCTAATGCAGACAATATTTCGTCGTAGAACAGAGTTGCTACGTCGCTTCAGGGAAATAATTTAAATATCAAACGGCACGTGTGCACCTGTACGGAGGAAAGGAGAAAAGGCTGCCACTCATTACCTTGAATTCTGTAGGTGGCGAGATGGAATCCAAATTGGCATGACCACTGCGTCCAGCTTTCCAGTGCAGCATCAAATGGACGAAAAATTTATGGAACAGCGTGCTGTGGCTGCGTTAGCGGTGGAGCGGCGGCCGCCGCATCGGTTTGCATTGCTCGTTGACCCTGGACGAGCTGTCCAAGGGCATCCAGTAAGGCTTGCGTCTGCTGATTCTGTAAGCGATAAAATTCGGACAGTACATCTGGAGATTGTGGCGAAGCCATTACACAAGTAAATCAGGGTAATATCAATAAGAACACGGGGGCCTCGTCGCCAAAATGTTGTGGATTGGCAGGAGACCAAACCACTAAATTTAGAGGAAGCCGAAAGGCACGCGTTTAAGCTCACGCAGGCTAGCGTGAGGTCTGGAACAGGAAAAGGAAATTAGAACTTAGAAAAACGGACGCAGATGGTGGAATACTTAACTTTAATCCATTAATGTTGAACATAGCTCTTGTCTGTACATTATTTACAATATCAATAGCAACTGATAATGACGCCTTGCTAGGTCGTAGCAAATGACGTAGCTGAAGGCTGTGCTAACTATCGCCTCGGCAAATGAGAGCGTATTATGTCAGTGAACCATTGCTATCAAAGTCGGTTGTACAACTGGGGCGAGTGCTAGGAAGTCTCTCTAGACCTGCCGTGTGCAATCACTCTGTCTGCAATCACTGATAGTGGCGACACGCGGGTCCGACGTATACTAATGGACCGCAGCTGATTTAAAGTCTACCACCTAGCAAGTATGGTGTCTGGCGGTGACACCACAGAAACTGTTATAAGCATCTCGCATTGAAGTCCGAGCTTCTGTAAAAGGTTGCCAGTCTTGGAGTTTTTGCGTTCGTTATTTGGCGTGCTTTTTCATTGTTTCAGTAACTGAATGTGGCGGGAGCTTGAAGACTGTAACGCTATATTTCTGTAGTATATTACTTAGATAAGGGGAAGAGTATGAAGCTCAGAGACTCCTTCACAATAGCCTTGGAGACTGACACCCCCATCACAGTTATAAACAGGCACTAACCGCGAAATATGACGTAACTTCCCAAGGCAAATAAAGATTTGTATTCAATTCATCCAGAAGAGAGACTTACAGGACGGTGAACAAGTATGCATGCTTCCATTGCCCCTTCTCCTGCAGCCTTAATCCCAGTGCCGACAGTGTTTTCCACAGTTAGGGTTCGAGCCCACGGCCTCGAGGTCAAAGCCGGAGCACCAGTGTGCGTTTGAGACAGCGATTGCAGAGAACAGGAAATAAGCTCTGCGATCAATACGTTACCTTATCGAGTTATCCGGTAATGCAGCACTCTCGTCTAATGGAATATCAGCGCGAATTTGTAGCGCAAGTAAAATAAAATATGAATGACTTAAGGGGCACCGAACTATAAAGGGGTGCAATGTACTTCTACGAAGTTACAGCCGATTGCAGCCCAGATACACGTTTCACGGCAGCAATAACTGTTATTACCACTCGCAATTATTTCGTAGGCGACAAGATTTCGTGTAAATTACGTTCGTGTTCTGTGACGTAGTTTACAGATTCTAGTAATTCCATACACAAAAGACGGTTTCCGGTACAAGGCGCGCACGACATATTACCTGGAAATATGCGTATGCCGTACCTTTCCACTAATAAGCATCCGCATGCTGTTTCGCAGATACTCATTACAGTGCATTTATTGGTTACAATGGAAGGCCCATTCGGGAGTAAATTACCCGAGCTCCCGCTAGACTCGTATTCTTCCGCATTCAGACGCCGGAACGCCATAAATACAACAGGGGGCTGCACCAGAACAGCTTGCGCTACTGCGTGCCCCACTTCGTCAGCAACAGTTATTCCCAAACAATCCCCCACCGCTGTATCATTGACGTTAGCCGTCACGCTCATTCGATCGCCTTGACCCGGATGAAATATACAAGCTGGCAGAGGACGTGGCTTCCCCTCTTATATGCAGTCGTCAGCTCGCAACCACGCTCACTTGTTTCTACATTAGGCCTGTAAATCCTCTAGCACATCGTTATGCAAAAATTTCGAGATAGTTAACACAAGCAGCCAGCCGGTGTGGCCGTGCGGTTCTAGGTGCTTCAGTCTGGAACCGCGTGACCGCTACGGTCGCGGGTTCGAATCCTGCCTCGGGCATGGATGTGTGTGATGTCCTTAAGTTAGTTAGGTTTAAGTAGTTCTATGTTCTAGGGGACTGATGACCACAAATGTTAGGTCCCATAGTGCTCAGAGCCATTTGAACCATTTAGTTATCACAAGAATAAATTAAGCTTGCTGTCTCCTCTACAAAAATCGACGTGGATTCCTCAAACTGAAATCTTGCGAGACTCAAATCTCTCTGTCCGTCCATGAGAGCTACGTAAATTTGACGCCGTGTTGCTTAACTTCGCGGACGCTTTCGATACAGTTCCGCAATGTATTTTAGCGAAAACGAATACAAATTTATCGAGTATCAAAGCGTATTTGTGACTGGATTCAGGATTTCTTACATATACACCATAGGAAGAAAACTTAGTACATCCATTCAGAGGCTGGGTTGGGTTGTTTGGGGCAGGAGACCAGACAGCGAGGTCATCAGTCTCACCGGATTACAGAAGGATGGGGAAGGAAGTCGGCCGTGCCCTTTCAAACCCGGCATTTGCTGGAGCGAAGTAGGGAAATCACGGAAAACCTAAATCAGGATGGCCGGACTCGGGATTGAACCGTCGTCCTCGCGAATGCGAGTCAGTGTGATAACCACTGCGCCACCTCGCTCGATCATCCATTTAGAGGTTTCCAATTCGCTCAAGATTTATTGTAGCAGCATTGCCTATGGGCTATGTCAAATGATGCATTTACAGATCATTAGCACAAGCGTTTCTGAGGTAGCAGGTACCGACCCATGCTGAAACACCCGTATTAGTACGTTGTGTAACCTCCGCGGGGGGCAGTGCAGGCGCTGACTCTGGTACCCAGCCGAGTACCGTCCTGGGATACATTGTGCAGTACCTGCTCGACCCGTTCACGTAGTTCTGTAAGAGTTGTGGGTTGAGGAGTTACACGAGTCATTTCTCGTCGCTTCACATCCCACATGCGTCCGACTGGAGACAAGTCCGGAACTCGTGCTGGCCAAGGGAGTTGCTGCACATCTTGCACAGAACGTTTAGTTTCACGGGCAGTCTGTAGGCAAGCACTATCCTGTTTGAGCAACACATCACCTTCGTGTAGCAAGAACGGCAAATGAAAGGATCTAACAACGTTCTGCACGTACGGAGCTCTGGTCAGCGTCCAGAAACACCAAAGGTGAACGAGAGTTGTAGCTTGCCGCACCCCAGACCATGCCCTGTGGTTAGGCCGGTGTGTCTTGCACCAGTGCACTCTACAAGACAGTACTCACCACATCTACATCGTACGCCCAAAAACAGCACCTGCTTGCAGGCAGAATCTGGTTTCATCGCTGAAGGCCACCGGGCCCCATTCCTTCTTCCAGTCGAGTCGAGCACGTCGATGTTATGGCGTTATTGAAAGATGGACCAGAGGTGTACTTGCCCCCAGTCCCATTGCTAATAACCGGTTCGCATCAGTTCGTGTTGACACATCTGGGTTCACAAGCCCTTTTACTAAGCTGTGCTAGCTGCACCATCTGACACTGCCACCCTTATAATACGATCAGCCTGGGGGGGCGTATGTGCTGCGTGACGTCCTAAAACTCATCTACAGTTGTGAGAATGTTCACGTGACCATTGATACCAGCATCGTTGCTCAACTGTTGCAGCACGTCCAGATCGTGTGGCATTTCTCCGGGCTGACCATTCCACCACTTGGAAGGCCACAATCTGACCCATTTCAGACGTGTTCAGCTGGCTGTAAGAAACACGAGTGGGTCTCCGTGGCATGACTGCTTGCTTACTTCCCACTTTTGCATCACATTGAGCCTTCTGACTGTGAGTGTTCCCCGTTCAAAGTGAGACACAGAGGGCACCATGGTAGCTATGCCACTACGCAGACGACTTTTAAACGATTATCACTACATCTACTATCCCCCAAGTAGCTTATGCCGACATTGGGTTAAAATCGACGACGTCTTTCCAGGTGTACTAATCCTTTCCGGCATTGTGGAACTGAAGACGTCGTTCTTAACCTAACAAAGGTAATTTTAGGAGTACCCCAAAGAAGTGTTAGTGGGCCGTTACTGTTTACAGTATATGTTAATGATCTTGTGGCTGATGTTGGAGTCTCTGTAGTGCTATTTGCAGAGAACGCTGTTGTCCATAGGGTGGTTGAAACACTAGGATTCAAAAATGTTTCAAATGGCTCTAAGCACTATGGAACTTAACACCTGAGGTCATCAGTCCCCAAGACTTAGAACTACTTAAACCTAACTAACCTAAGGACATCACACACATCCATGTGACACGACGCCTTACGTCAGGTCGACACGACGCCTTACGCCAGGTAACGCACTTCGTGTATTCGCCAAACCCAAACCCTTCTGCCGGGCTGGCACAGAGTCCAGCGTGATTCAACCCTCCAAATCACTCGTTCCTACCCATCCACTGTCCCGTGACGTAGCTCATTACAACACCTCAAGCGTCGCCTAGCACTGACCAGAGAAACGTTTGGTCTACAAGGAGTTGCTCGATCAATGCATTCCATTCTTTTTCAACTCCTTACGCACAGTCATTGTGCTAGATGGGCTGGTGATAGCGCTTTGGAATTTAAGAGTGATTTATTCTGCTGATTTCGGGCGATATTTTTCAACCACTCCCTGCAATGCTGACGGCTCCTCTATGTCCGTACGTGCCTAGTCCTGGTTTAGCTGTGTTTGTTCCGTCTCGTTTCCACTTCACAACCACATCACCAACAGTCGTCTTGGACAGTTTCAGAGTGGTTGAAATGTCACTCACGAATTTATTACTCGCTGAACATCCAATGACTATTCCACGTTGAAAGTCACTGTGCCGTCCTGCGCGACCCATTCTGCTGTTACAGTACTTCTCTACTGACAGCACTTCCCTCTACTTGCTACACTAGCAGGTCCGCCACCCGTGACTTCTAGGGCTGAATTTCACGTAACGTAGGGGAGTTCAGACATTTTTGTCCCGGTAGTGTAAATATATAATAGGTTTGATCTCCAGAAAATATGTTAGCTACCTACGTTCTGTCTGCATGCAACGTCTCAATGAAACTACGTGGGTAAGAACCACCCACTTAACAAGGGTGGAGCCGGCCGCTGTGGTCTCGCGGTTCTAAGCGCGCAGTCCGGAACCGTGCGACTGCTACGGTCGCAGGTTCGAATCCTGCCTCGGGCATGGATGTTTGTGCTGTCCTTAGGTTAGTTAGGTTTAAGTAGTTCTAAGTTCTAGGGGACTGATGACCACAGCAGTTGAGTCCCATAGTCCTCAGAGCCATTTGAACCATTAACATGGGTGGAAGGGAGGGGGGGGGGGTTACTAATAAACTTGACATTTACTTCTTTCTATTATTTACTAGCGAACTTGGCAATGCTCCGAAATTGCTAAATATGCATGAGAAGTGGATGTACTTCCTTCTCTGTCCGTCGTCTCCTCTGCCTTATCTCTCCCCCACCTCCTCCTCTTGCCCCCTCTGTCCATCTCCTCCTTCCCCCTTTCTGTATCAATTTGTCCCGTTTTCCGTCCATTTCTTCTTTGCCCTCTCTCTGATCTGGAGCTAATGAACCCTTGATTGGGAACTGAGCTTGCTTAAAATGAATGTGTAAATCGGATAGGATCTTTGGTATACGGCACATCAGAGACCTCTCTCTCTCCCTCAGCTGGATTTGTTTTGCACAGTCTTAATCTGCAAACGCCTAGGATTATAAAGTATCGGAAGATTCAGATTCGGTAATAGTATCCTGATAATAAGCCGTAAGCCATGAAGACAGTTTTCCAGTTTTCTGTGCAAAAAGACTGCGAGCAAGAAAACGAAACAGCACATTGTTGTGTATACAGTTTTTGTTTAAACTTATATACAAGAAGGAAGAATATTTATGAGAGAAACAATTTACCTAACGGTTTAAACACACGATGTTGCAGTTAAAACTGAATGCAAGATAAAAATGACTCAGCACACTTTCACAGCACAGCATAGGACTACATTTACTTTCTCGAAGTCTGTTTTAACTGAAAACCCGTACGTTGCTGTTCAAAACAATGAAAAATAGAGGTAAGTAGGTCAAGAACTTTTCAACATACTTTCTTATAAAGTTTACCCTTTATATATCAAAGATTGTTGTGGTCTTCAGTCCAGAGACTGGTTTGATGCAGCTCTCCATGCTACTCTATCCTTGCAAGGTTCTTCATCTCCCAGTACATTCTGCAACGTACATTCTTCTGAATCTGTTTAGTGTATTCATGTCTTGGTCTCCTTCTGCGATTTTTACCCTCCACGCTGCCCTCCAATACTAGTTTGGTGCTGGCCGATGTGGCCGAGTTGTTCTAGACGCTACAGTCCGGAACTGCGCTGCTGCTACGGTCGCAGGTTCGAATCCTGCCACGGGCATGGGTGTGTGTGATATCCTTAGGTTAGTTAGATTAAAGTAGTTCTAAGTCTAGGGGACTGATTTCCTCATGTGTTAAGTTCGGTAGTGCTCAGAGCCAACTAGTTTGGTGATCCCTTGATGCCTCAGAATATGCCCTACCAATCGATCCCTTCTTCTGGTCAAGTTGTGCGACAAATTTCTCTTCTCCCCAATTCTATTCAGTACCTCCCCATTATATGATCTACCCATCTAATCTTAAGCATTCTTCTGTAGCACCACATTCGAAAGCTTCTATTCTCTTTTCGTCTAAACTATTTATCGTCCATGTTTCACTTCCATACATGACGACACTCCATATAAACACTTTCAGAAACGACTACCGGACTCTTAAATCTATACTTGATGTTAACAAATTTCTCTTCTTCAGAAACGCTTTCCTTGCCATTGCCAGTCTACGTTTTATATCCTCCCTACTTCGACCCTCATCAGTTAATTTGCTTCCCAAATAGCAATACTCATTTCCTACTTTAAGCGTTTCATTTCGTAATCTAATTCCCGTAGCATCACTTATACACAATATGTATAAAAAGTATGTAGCCTATGTTCGTGCGAATGTTTATAGAGCATCGTGTAAAAGTTTGAAGTATATCGATCACGAGCGTTTGAAAATTTTTGGTTCCAGCGTTAAACAACGACTTGGATTATATGGTAGTATACATTCATGTATACAGGGTGTTACAAAAAGATACGGCCAAACTTTCAGGAAACATTCCTCACACACAAAGAAAGAAAATATGTTATGTGGACATGTGTCCGGAAACGCTTACTTTCGTTGTTAGAGCTCATTTTATTACTTCTCTTCAAATCACATTAATCGTGGAATGGAAACACAAAGCAACAGAACATGCCAGCGTGACTTCAAACACTTTGTTACAGGAAATGTTCAAAATGTCCTCCGTTAGCGAGGATACACGCATCCACCCTCCGTCGCATGGAATCCCTGATGGCTGATGCAGCCCTGGAGAATGGCGTATTGTATCACAGCCGTCCACAATACGAGCACGAAGAGTCTCTTCATTTGGTACCGGGGTTGCGTAGACAAGAGCTTTCAAATGCCCCCATAAATGAAAGTCAAGAGGGTTGAGGTCAGGAGAGCGTGGAGGCCATGGAATTGGTCCGACTCTACCAATTCATCGGTCACCGAATATGTTGTTGAGAAGCGTACGAACACTTCGACTGAAATGTGCGGGAGCTCCATCGTGCATGAACCACATGTTGTGTCGTACTTGTAAAGGCACATGTTCTACCAGCACAGGTAGAGTATCCCGTATGAAATCATGATAACGTGCTCCATTGAGCGTAGGTGGAAGAACATACTGGCGAAACTAAAATGAGCTCTAACATGGAAATTAAGCGTTTCCGGACACATGTCCACATAACATCTTTTCTTTATTTGTGTGTGAGGAATGTTTCCTGAAAGTTTGGCCTTACCTTTTTTGTAACACCCTGTATATGTAGAAAACAATGTAGCGCATGTCAGCCCAAATGTTTATTGGAGTATTGTGTAAAAGTCTGAAGTAAATCGGTCTAGATTTTTTCAAGAGTTTGTGTAAAACAGACATTTATATACGATTCACATTTTAAAAATATGTGAGTTACGTCCGTCTGGACGTTAATTAGAATATCACGTGAAAATGTGCAGTAAATCGGTCAACAAATTTTCGAGAGCCTTGGTAACTACATTAAACAATAACTTGCCTTTGTAAAGCAGTATCGATAGGAAAAATATCTACATTCAGGTCCCAGTCAAACAGGTGTACAGAACAAGAACAACGGTTGGACTTGCAATAAGTAAAGGAGGAAGAGAGTTTGAGTCTTATTAGCCTGGGGGGGGGGGGGGGGGGCAGGGGGGCACACAGACTGTGACTCCGTCTGGTATCAGCCTCATTTTCTTGCCGGCTCTAGTCGTGATCTCGCCACGTGCCGGGGAAGGTGGTTTCCCGTAAGTCTTATCATATCAGTAATCTTGAGATGAGATCTTTATCTCGGCTAGAACTGTCGATGATGCTTTATTACTACCACCTCACAGTTTGTCGGAGGAGTTCCGAGTCTATTATAAGAACATATTGTTCCGGACTGGCAAGGTGAAATACGGCGAATAGTTCATTCAATGACGAAGGTAAAATTAACGTCTTGTTTAGACGTAAACCCGGTAAGTTCTTAAAAACGCTTGTGAACTATACATGACGCCTACGTCGATTTTCAGACTATGAAAGCTTAGAAACCAATTTATATATTTGTTGAGTTGGTCATTAACAGTATGTCCTATACGTATCATAAAATAACATATGTATTCAACGTGGCAGAAAACCGACAATAAGTAACGCACGATGAGATGGTAGGAACATGCTGTTGAACGTATGGGCACGCCTCTCTCTCTCTCTCTCTCTCTCTCTCTCTCTCTCTGTGTGTGTGTGTGTGTGTGTGTGTGTGTGTGTGTGTGTGTGTCTGGACGGTCGTAAAGCTGTTCACCTCAAATATATCTGGAACTGTTTAAGATACAGTAGCTCTCTTTTTCGCACAGATGAATTATGAGCAAGTCGTCACTTAAAAAGTACCTTCTGTTTTCATAGCTACTTACAGAGGCATTGGTATGAACTTCACTTTTGTCAAATGGAACTATGGTTATTTCTGCTTTTACTAATCCGACGACATTTAACTCTTGAAAATCCGAATACTAGTTTAGGAGTAATTACAATATTTATAACTTAAGATTTATCTGTTTTGAGTAAGAAACCCATTTCTGTCTTTCGCTGAAGTTAGTGATTACATATTACATTAGGAAATACTCCACGTCGGATAAGGAAGAAACAGTATTACACCGTCGCAATACCAGTTATAAAAAGGGGAGACGGGAAATGTCGCTTGCAGTCACCTTTTCTACGAGAAGGAGCAGCAATTTCTGACAACGGTCACATCCGTCGTCTGTGACATCGGGTTCATCTTCGGGTGACATTGCGATGGATGGACTTGATGTGCCTGCAGCATCTGATGAACACCCCTGGGGAGCAATCACCTAGCCGGCCGGAGTGGCCGTGCGGTTCTGGGCGCTACAGTCTGGAACCGAGCGACCGCTAAGGCCGCAGGTTCGAATCCTGCCTCGGGCATGGATGTGTGTGATGTCCTTAGGTTAGTTAGGTTTAATTAGTTCTAAGTTCTAGGCGACTGATGACCTCAGAAGTTAAGTCGCGTAGTGCTCAGAGCCATTTGAACCATTTTTTTGAGCACTCACCATTCGTGACAATCTACCACGTCAAAGACCGAAACATCCCCGGAGGACGCCACGATTTTGGGTTCAACACCACGTTGCTTAATCCGCGCTTCATCGAGCCTGACGGGGCCTGTACTTCTTGTACGTGTAACTTCCAATCTGTCTGTGTAGTTTTGTGTGTCGAGTCTTAGTTAGTTTGAAAAAAAAATCTCTTTCACAAACCAAGAGAAGATATGTCACTTGTTTACAGACAACGCGGCAGGAATGTGAAGAGGAACAGCCGAGTTGTACGCGCAAAGAAATTCCGATCGACGGTGTGTAAGAAAGATGACAATCCAGCGAATGAGCAAAAAATTGCTATTGGAAGGGCAAAAACTCTAAACAATCATAGTGGCTGTGTGGACTTCATTTTCTGCATCAAATACAAAACGATGCTTTGCATCTGTTACTATACACACTGACACAGCGACTTTCAACTTCTAACACAGTACCGTTACTGAATGTTGATATTAATATATTTACTTCTGTCTCTTCTGTTACAGGTTACGCTCTTAGTTGGCAATTATCGGTCTACTGCAAGGCGATTACGTTGTCTGCACTGTCGCTGGTAAGACTCGCGCTAAAGGTACCGACAATGTTTATACTGCCTCCCCTCCGTCACATCCATTACTCTGCAGTTCACACTCAAGTGCGTGAGAGTGGTTAATCGCACAACTTTGCAATTATTTCCCTACCGTTTCACTTTCGATTAGCAAATGGGAAAAACGAACACTTAATTTTTCCGAGCGAGTTCTGACTTCTATTAGTTTATTCCTATTATTTGCAAATAATCCCGTTACGACTACGCAAAGTACTCAGAGGTGGGCATTTGCCTTCCTTCGCTCCCATGTTTATTTCATTCAGCTCCCCTTCTCTCTTCGGACCATGTTGTTCCATTCTCCTTTGGCTCAAATGGCCCTAAGCACTATGGGAATTAACATCTGAGGCCATCAGTCCCCTAGACTTGTTTGTTGTAGTGGTCTTCAGTTCTGAGGCTGGTTTGATGCAGCTCTCCATGCTACTCTATCCTGTGCAAGCTTCTTCATCTCCCAGTACCTTCTGCAACCTACACCCTTCTGAATCTGCTTGGTGTATTCATCTCTTGGTCTCCCTCTACGATTTTTACCCTCCGCGCTGCCCTCCAATACTAAATTGGTGATCCCTTGATGCCTCAGAACATGTCCTACCAACCGATCCCTTCTTCTGGTCAAGTTGTGCCACAAATTTCTCTTCTCCCCAATCCTATTCAATACCTCCTCATTAGTTATGTGATCTACCCATCTAATCTTCAGCATTCTTCTGTAGCACCACATTTCGAAAGCTTCTATTCTCTTCTTGTCCAAACTATTTACCGTCCATGTTTCACTTCCATACATGGCTACACTCCATACAAATACTTTCAGAAATGACTTCCTGACAATTAAATCTATACTCGAAGTTAACAAATTTCTCTTCTTCAGAAACGCTTTCCTTGCCATTGCCAGTCTACATTTTATATCCTCTCTACTTCGACCATCATCAGTTATTTTGCTCCCCAAATAGCAAAACTCCTCTACTACTATAAGTGTCTCATATCGTAATCTAATACCCTCATCATCTCCCGACTTAATTCGACTAGATTACATTATCCTCGTTTTGCTTTTGTTGATGTTCATCTTATATCCTCCTTTCAAGACGCTATCCATTCCGTTCAAATGCTCTTCCAAGTCCTTTGCTGTCTCTGACAGAATTACAACGTCATCAGCGAACCTCAAGGTTTTTATTTCTTCTCCATGGATTTTGATACCTACTCCGAATTTTTCTTTTGTTTCCTTCACTGCTTGCTCAATATACAGATTGAGTAACATCGGGGAGAGGCTACAACCCTGTCTCACTCCCTTCCCAACCACTGCTTCCCTTTCATGCCCCTCGACTCTTATAACTGCCATCTGGTTTCTGTGCAAATTGTAAATAGCCTTTCGTTCCCTGTATTTTACCCCTGCCAACTTCAGAATCTGAAAGAGAGTATTCCAGTCAACATTGTCAAAAGCATTCTCTAAGTCTGCAAATGCTAGAGACGTAGGTTTGCCTTTCCTTAATCTAGCTTCCAAGATAAGTCGTAGGATCAGTATTGCCTCACGTGTTCCAGTATTTCTACGGAATCCAAACTGATCTTCCCCGAGGTCGGCTTCTACTAGTTTTTCCATTCGTCTGTAAAGAATTCACGTTAGTATTTTGCAGCCGTGACTTATGAAACTGATAGTTCGGTAATTTTCACAGCTGTCAATACCTGCTTAGAACTACTTAAATCTAACCAACCTAAGGACGTCACACACATCCATGCCCAAGGCAGGATTCGAACCTGCGACCGTAGCGGTCGCGCGGTTCCAGACTGTAGCGCCTAGAATCGCTAGGCCACTTAGGCCGGGTCTGCTTTGGTGTTTCCTCTTGATCAACTTGCCATTTCAGATCTGAGGATTTCGTGGTTTTGGATGTCATATAGTGTAACCTTTGTTATTTTCAGATCAGTTTTCATGTCATCAATCCGTTTCATTGTGTCCGTTCTGGTTTTACTCCTGTTATCAAAGAATCTGACTATTTGTTTTTTAATTCTGTCTGGATCAATTCGTTAACGTTTTCATACAATCTTAACCCGCATTTTGTTATTTCACCATGGAATTTGTGTACAGTTTGCTTTCAGTTTTGCTTCTGAGTTGGTACTGTTCGTCTACAAGTTTCGGGCCTAGAATTTTCTTATGGTTTTGCGTTCCTTCTTAATGTTTCCGATTTCTGTCTGCCAGTTCAAAATTGGTGTTTCTAATCCAAAGAAGCAGTGTGGTTTCATTATCGTCCCGTTGACTCGCTGCTTTTGTTGTTAGGGAGCATCATGCTTTCGTCAGCTCATAAATCTAAGCGTTAACTGTAGCCACCAGGACTCGAACAAATAACGGAACTATAACAATGTGCAAGGAACTGTAATTGAGACTATTTCCCATTGAGCAACTCTGTATGTAAGAAATTGTAAGCCATAGATAATAAATCAGATAGACGCACAAGACCCGCATGCGAGAGACGGAGTTCTGTAGTGAGTCTGTGAGCAGCAGCGATTGTAGACGCCGTCTACTTCTACATCTATATACTCAGACCACCGTGAGGTGCATGGCAGAGGGTAAATTCTATTGTACCAGTTATTAGGGTTCGTTTTTGTTCCATTTCCGTTCAGAGTGCGGGAAGAATGATTGTTTGAATGCCTGTAAGCGTGTAGTAATTATTCTAATCTTATCCTCACCATCTTTAAACTTTATCAGCGTAATCCTTTCAGATTACTCTAATACAATAGCTCCCTACTTAGCAATCATATACAACCGCTCGCTCACCGATAGATCTGTACCTACAGATTGGAAAATTGTGCAGGTCGCACCGGTGTTTAAGAAGGGTAGTAGGAGTAATCCATCGAACTACAGACCTATATTATTGACGTCGTTTTGCAGTAAGGTTTTGGAACATATATTATATTCAAACATTATGAATCACCTCGAAGGGAACGATCTATTGATACGTAATCAGCATGGTTTCAGAAAACACCGTTCTTGTGCAACGCAGCTAGCTCTTTATTCGCACGAAGTAATGGCCGCTATCGAAGGGGGATCTCAAGTTGATTCCGTATTTCTAGATTTCCGGAAAGCTTTTGACACCGTTCCTCACAAGCGACTTCTAATCAAGCTACGGGCCTATGGGGTATCGTCTCAGTTGTGCGACTGAATTCGCGATTTCCTGTCAGGAAGGTCGCAGTTCGTAGTAATAGACGGCAAATCATCGAGTAAAACTGAAGTGATATCAGGTGTTCCCCAGGGAAGCGTCCTGGGACCTCTGCTGTTCCTGATCTATATAAATGACCTAGGTGACAATCTGAGCAGTTCTCTTAGGTTGTTCGCAGATGATGCTGTAATTTACCGTCTAGTAAGGTCATCCGAAGACCAGTATCAGTTGCAAAGCGATTTAGAAAAGATTTCTGTATGGTGTGGCAGGTGGCAGTTGACGGTAAATAACGAAAAGTGTGAGGTGATCCACATGAGTTCCAAAAGAAATCCGTTGGAATTCGATTACTCGATAAATAGTACAATTCTCAAGGCTGTCAATTCAACTAAGTACCTGGGTGTTAAAATTGCGAACAACTTCAGTTGGAAAGACCACATAGATAATATTGTGGGGAAGGAGAGCCAAAGGTTGCGTTTCATTGGCAGGACACTTAGAAGATGCAACAAGTCCACTAAAGAGACAGCTTACGCTACACTCGTTCGCCCTCTGTTAGAATATTGCTGCGCGGTGTGGGATCCTTACCAGGTGGGATTGACGGAGGACATCGAAACGGTGCAGAAAAGGGCAGCTCGTTTTGTATTATCACGTAATAGGGGAGAGAGTTTTGCAGATATGATACGCGAGTTGGGATGGAAGTCATTAAAGCAAAGACGTTTTTCGTCGCGGCGCGATCTATTTACGAAATTTCAGTCACCAGCTTTCTCTTTCGAATGCGAAAATATTTTGTTGAGCCCAACCTTCATAGGTAGGATTGATCATCAAAATAAAATAGGAGAAATCAGAGCTCGAACAGAAAGGTTTAGGTGTTCGTTTTTCCCGCGCGCTGTTCGGGAGTGGAATGGTAGAGAGATAGTATGATTGTGGTTCGATGAACCCTCTGACAAGCACTTAAATGTGAATTGCAGAGTAATCATGTAGATGTAGATGTAGATGTAGTGATACGTATGAGGTTGTGGTATATGCCTAGAGTAAACATTTATGGTCGGATGCTCGAAGTCTTAACAGACTTTCTCGGATAGTTTACGTCCATCCTCAAGAGTCTTCCCGTTCAGTTCCTTCAGTATCTGTGTGACACTCTTCCGTTGATGAAACAAAAGTGTGCTGCCCTTCTCTGTAAACGTTCAATGCACCAGTTATTCCTATCTGGTACCGCTCCCACACGCTTGAGCAATATTATAGAAACGGCAGCAGTCTCTTTTGTATACTGAGAGCAATTCCCCAGTATTCTATCAATAAAACGAAATCTAACACCTGCTCTACCCGCGACTGGACTTATGTGATCATTCCATTTTATATCCCTACAAAGAGTTACACCTAGGTATTTGTATGAGTTGGCCGATTCCAACTGTCACTCATCGATACTATAGTCATAGAATGCTACGTTTTTTCGTTTTGTGAAGTGCAGATTTCACATTTCTAATGATTTAGAGCAAGTTTCCCATGTCTGCACCACGTTGAAATCTTATAAAGATCTGACTCAATATTTATGCAGCTTGTATCAGATAGTGCTTCATTACAGATAATTGCATCACATCAGACAGCCTAATTTTACTATTAATATTGTCTGGAAGGTCATTAATAAACAGCATGAACGGCAAGGGTCCCAACACACTTCCCTGGAGCATACCCGTAATTACTTTTACATCTGACCATGACTGTCCATCCAAGATAACATGCTGTGTCCTCCCTACCAAAAAATCCTTAGTCCAGTCACAAATGTCACTTGATACCCCATATGATCACACTTTTGACAATAAGCGTAGGTGCGGTGCTGAGTCAAATGTTTCTCGAAATCAAGAAATGCTGCATCTACCTGGCTGCTTTGATGCAAAGCATTCAGTATGTCATGTGGGAAAAACGTGAGTTCGGTTTCACATTCTCGATGTTTTCGAAATACATGCCGGTTGACACTGAGGAGGTCATTCTGTTCAAGATACCTCATTATGTTTTCGCTCAGAATATATTCCAAGACTCTACAACAAATCCATGTCAAGGATGCTGAACGGTAGTTTTGTAGATTTCTTCTACTACCCTTTGTGTAGACGGGTATGACCTGCACCATTTTCCAAGAACTGGGCGCTGATTTTTTCTCGAGGGATCTACGCAAATTCAGTATGGATCTGACAGAGATTCCATCGGGGCCTGCAGCTTTGTTCAGTTTAAACGATTTCAGCTGTTTTGAAGCACCACTCGCGCTAATACTTATTTCATTCATCTTTTCAGTGGTACGAGGATTAAACTGGGGTAAGGCTCCCAGATTTTTTCTCTTTTTGGTAAGGAAACGTTTGAAAACGGAGTAAAGCATTTCAGCTACCCTCAGTTTCAGTTCCTGTCTCGTTCGCTAGGAGCTGGACACTAACTTTGGTGCCACTAACAGCCTTTACATACGATCAGAATTTCTTTGAGTTCTAAGAAAGAACAATTTACAATATTTTGCTACAGTAGTCATTGAAGGCATCACGCATTTCTCTCTTGACAGCCAAACGCGGTACATTCAGCATCTCTCCATCTACATCCCTACACGTTGTTTTACACCTACGATGCAGTAATCTCTGTTTCTTAGGAAGTTTTTTTACAGTGACTGTATACCATGGATGTTCCTTCCCATTATAAATTGTTCTACTGGGTACGTATCTATCCAATGCATGGTCAACTATTCTTTTAAACTTGACCCAGACTTCCTCTACATGCTCTTTCCCTGTGCTGAAAATTTGTAATTCCGCATTGAGATACGACACTACTGATTTTTGTCTAGTTTGCTGAATATATATACCTTTCTGCTTGTTTTAGTCTTCCTTTGAACTTTGGTAATCATTGTTGCCACAACTGCATCTTGGTCATTGATTGTTACCAGTTTCGATGTCTGGCGGGGAGGGGGGGGGGGAGGGGGAGGGGGTGCGACCGTCATCTGTTTGGCAAAATAGAATCAGAGGCTAAGAATGACTCCTAGCGTTGAACGGTAAATGACTTTCAAACTATGTGACAATAAAACAGAAGAGTGTTAAGAGTTAAATCGCTGGACCTGTTTAAAGCTCTCGAAACACTGAGCGTTTAAAGTTATCAAAATAAGACATTAAATACCGCGTGGGATTAGCCGAGCGGTCTCAGGCGCTGCAGTCATGGACTGTGCGGCTGGTCCCGGCGGAGATTCGAGTCCTCCCTCGGGCGTGGGTGTGTGTGTTTGTCCTTAGGATAATTTAGGTTAAGTAGTGTGTAAGCTTAGGGACTGATCACCTTAGCAGTTAAGTCTCATAAGATTTCACACTCATTTGAACATTTTGACATTAAATGTTTTTGTCGTGTCGTAAACAAAATATACACACTCAAGTCTGAATATTGCAAAAAACTGTTGTAGAGATCATTATCTACGAGTAACAAGTTACAGCTGTAGCAAACAAGTGAAAAGGAAAGCTCAAAATCTGACATTACATTTTAAGCAGAGAGGAATGACAGGTCCAAAAGACAACTGTCGAAAGACATTCTCAGTGTACTTGTATAAGTGGTCTTGTTTTAAGAATGGAAGGTAAAAAATACCGCACTTCACAAGTTATTCTAGGTAATAAAATTAGATCGATAATGTCCGAGAGGTGGAAGAGAACTAGTTACAGCTTGCCGGAGTGGCCGAGCGGTTCTAGGCGCTACAGTCTGGAACCGCGCGACCGCTACGGCGCAGGGTGGAATCCTGCCTCGGGAATGGATGTTTGTGATGTCCTTAGGTTAATTAGGTTTAAGTAGTTCTAAGTCCTAGGGGACTGATGACCTCAGAAGTTAAGTCCCATAGTGCTCAGAGCCATTTGAACCATTTTTGTAGTTACATCATAAAACGTGGCCTATTGAATGGGACGGTATCGTCTGGTGTGGGACAATCGTGAGTCGTTGTCTTTTGTCTAGTCGATAGGACAACTTTGGATAGTGTAAGCGGTGTATCGGTGTCTTGTTTATCGGGAATGTATGAAAAATTAGTGAATATGTCATGAGTTTGACTTGAAACAGATTTAGATAGTCACAGCTTGTCAATTTTATCGAGTCAACGTTACTTGGACTGCCTACATCCACATCTACAGGACTACTCAGCAGTTCACACTGAAGTGTTGATAGAGGGTTCATAGAAGACTTTTCTGACTATTTCTTGATCGTTGGAGCTCATTCTCTCCTTGGGACTTCTGATTTATTTTATTACAATGATCATTTCAGCCCATGTAGGTGGGAGGCCACAAAATATTTTTACTTCGGAGAAGAACGCTGGTCACTGAAATTTCGAGGAAGGATTTTGCCGCAATGAGAAACATCATATCCGTAACACTCCCTCGGCCCTGTTTCGCGATAGTAAAAATAAACTGTCCTTCTTAGAACTTTTTCGATGTTCTTCCTCAATCGTATCTGGTAGGGATCCCATGTTACGTGGCACTATCCTACAAGAGGATGGACAAGCGTAGTACAGCCTGTGTGTTATTGTTGCATCTAAGTGATCTGCCACTAAAAACAGTCTTACGTTCGCGTGACCCACATTTTCAGAGGCGTGGCATGAATGAAATCGTTTGTAATTGTAATCTCTACGTATTTAGTCAAATCGACAATTTTTAAATTTGTGTGATTGATCGTACGTGGATTGAATGAAAAGTAACACGTCCACCTTCGTTAATTTGGTTTGGATGAGGATAATTTAATCAATCAAACGCAGAAATAATCCTTAGAATGTGATCTTTAATTACCAACATTCACTTTTCCACATAATCACCAGCCAATTGGATACATTTCTGCCAACAATGAACAAGTTTTCTGAAGCTGTCACGGAAGAAGTCGACACTGTTTCCACAACCACAGTCTGACAGTTCTCTCAACGTCTTCATCAGAAGCATAATGATGTCCCCTCAGATCGTCTTTCATTATCGGGAACAGATGGAAGTCAGACGGTGCTAAATCTGGACTGTATGGAGGATGCCGTACGGTGGTGAGATTTGGTCTCTGAAGTCCTGCTCTGGTGGCACTTAAAGTGTGTGGTTTGGCATTGTCATGCTGCAGGAAAACATTTTCCTTTTCCTTTCGGACCCTTGTTATCCGTCGTTTCAGAGTTTGCAGCGTTGTGAATACATTGTTGTTCCACGATCAAGGAAATCAACATGGATACCGCCATCTGCGTCTCAGAACACTGTGGCCATTTTGCAATTGATTTTGATCTTCTAATGACTTTACTAGATGGTGAACGACAGCATCATCTGCAAATTGTCTAATTGGTCTACTTCATAAATCGTTTGTAAAAACAGCGAACATCAGATGGCTATTAGCACTTCCTTCGAGAACCCCAGATATCACTTCTTCACTTGATGTGGGAATCTTTGTCAAAAGCCTTCTTGGAATCTAGAAACATGGAATCAAGTTATCATCCCCTATCGATAGAAGTCATTACTTCATGTGAATAGAGAGACTTTTGTTGCAGAAGAAATATGTTTTCCTGATTCGTGCTGATTATGTGTCAATAGGTCGTTTCCTCCAAAGTATTTCAAAACGCTCGAACGTAGAATATGTTCCTGAAACCTACTGCAAAAGTATGTTGCTGATATGGGTCTATGTAATTCAGCGGATCATTTCTATTTCCTTTCTTGTACTCTGGTGTTCCTGGGCAACTTTACAATCGTGAATGCGTGATTGTACGTGACTGCTAATTATGGAGCTATTATACAGACATTATCTGAAATGACCCTAACTGGTCCGTGACCTGGACCAGAAGTTTTGACACTGTGGGTATCAACTTTTCAGAAATTGTAATTAGCATCTGTTATTCATACGAATTGTGGAACATACACTGCATTGTTTATGGAGTACAAATTTCGTAACACCGTGTTCAGGAACTCTGTTTTAGTGGCACCGAGATTGGCAGTATTACCATTACTTGCAGACAGTGCGTTACTACGTAAGTAATCTATGTGGATCAAAGACTCATTACAACGGAGACGAGAGAGAGAAAGAGAGAGAGAAAGAGAGAGAGAGAGAGATTATCTCAGACGCGTGGTATAATATCTCTGTGGGCATAAAGTGCAACATTACGTGTACTATGGACGTACTTCTGATTCAGCAATTGCGGAGAACAGGATCGAGGAGGAACTGTAATTACCGGCATTGTTGTAAGCTATCATTTAGAATACGGAATGTAATTGATTAAGTACGATAACATTTCATCTCATACAAGAGGCAGATGTATCCTGAAATGTAGTTATGAAGATCATTTATGGAAAAATTTAATTTCGTGAATGGAAAAGATACGTTTAATTCTAAGGTTATTTTAACTGCTCCTTTGTCTGTGGCTTGGAGCATTATTTGGTGTATCTTAACTCGCTAGAAACTTTATATACTGGGAAATCAGTAAAGCCTGCACCACGGTCTTTCACGCTCTATTTTGAGAGGTTAATGTCTGGAATTTTATCTAAATTAATATGCACCTTGGAGACTGATTCCCATGCTGCAGTGTAAATACGCCATAGCACCAAAGACGGTTTCCCCAAGGCGTACGATTGTCCATATGACTATTTCAAGAATTTTGAGCGTCGACGATCGCCGGAATTCTGCAGAGCCACGGAAATTTTATAGGTTCTGACTTCGACATCTAGAGGGCGACAGAGTATGATCACCAACTGTAACTGCCTAATCGTTTTGTTTTATAGACTTGAGAATTAAAACAGGATTTAAATTTATGCCGGGGAAAGTGTGAGATGTTCGTGTTAAAAATATTGGGGTAGTGACTTCACTCGCCCAAAAGTTTCTATTCAAGTAACTAGATATTATTGAGTCAGAATAATTTAATATCAGTTTAATGGGGAGAGAAGTTAAAATACGAAAATTTCTGGTATCAGAGGCTACACTGAGAGCGAAGGAATCAGAAGCAGTTGTATGAATGAGAGGGTGAGTGACTATTATGCGAGGGGAGTTCAGTTTGTAATGCGCCACATTTCTTTTTCTGAATCATTGTTCGTTTTATTCGGGATTTCAGTACCCATATTACTCCCCACTATTTTGGCTATGAAACATTATTTTTGAACATAATCTCCATTCAATGCGACGGCCTTATGTCACATGACTGGAGGGCCTGTATTCC
Organism: Schistocerca serialis cubense; assembly: GCF_023864345.2. Lineage (NCBI taxonomy): Eukaryota > Metazoa > Arthropoda > Insecta > Orthoptera > Acrididae > Schistocerca > Schistocerca serialis. Next base: position 643,875,981 of record NC_064638.1, on the reverse strand, counting down.
CGCATAGTACCACTCTACTGGACGACGTCGGAGTCAACGTCTTGCTCATCAATAAAATCTCTATCACCCACGTAAAGCTGCCTGTGGAGTGCATCCTTCATTGGGCCAAACACATTGAATTCGGCTGGTGCGAGATCCTGTCTCTAGCGTGAAGTTTAGTGAGCTCCTCCCGTGTGCGCAGACTTGTATGATGTCTTGCATTGTCATGAGAAGGAGAAGATTGTTTGACTGCGATCTGTCCATCACCTCGAACGAGAGTGTCCGCACGCTCCAACACTGCAGAATCGCAGCTGTGTGCGGCCAGCCGGCACCGTGAGATCGATCAGATTTGCGCGACCTTGTTGCGATGATGGCAGACACCTTGCCTTGTTCACTGCCAGGTTTTCTGCAAGCACCTATGAACATCTGCGATGCTCTGATTTTCCTCCAAAAGGAGCTCGACGACAGCTCTCTGCTTGGAACGCACCTCCGTTACAGACGCCATTTTGAAATCTTCGTATAGTGCTACGACTTATCGATACTTCATGAAACTGTAAGCGCAAAAATTCTACGATCTCTCACGACAAATTTCGCACCGAAAGTGACCGAGGGGGCAAAAATTTTGCATTACTTATTGAACTCCCACAGTACTATGGCAGAGTGAGGAGCTTGGATAGTGGAGGTGCTGCACAGAGAGGAAATTTGTGATGCACTCTGATGTGACTGAGGATAGGAATGATTCTGACATGGTTTCATACAGATGCTACACTTCTACATCTACTTCTGCCTACATACTCCGCAATCCACCATACGGTGCGTGGCGGAGGGTACCTCGTATCACAACTAGCATCTTCTCTCCCTGTTCCACTCCCAAACAGAACGAGGGAAAAATGACTGCCTATATGCCTCTGTACGAGCCCTAATCACTCTTATCTTTGTGGCCTTTCCGCGAAATGTAAATTGGCGGCAGTAAAATTGTCCGCAGTCAGCCTCAAATGCTAATTCTCTAAATTTTCTCAGTAGCGATTCACGAATGGAACGCCTCCTTTCCTCTAGAGACTCCCACCCGAGTTCCTGAAGCATTTCCGTAACACTCGCGTGATGATCAAACTCACCAGTAACAAATCTAGCAGCCCGCCTCTGAATTGCTTCTATGTCCTCCGTCAATCCGACCTGATAGCGATCCCAAACGCTCGAGCAGTACTTAACTTCTGGAAGAGAGTAGCATGCACTAATTTTATTTGCTACAAGCGCCACCGCAAAGTATTGTAGAGTAAACATTTGATTGTGTCTAACAATGTCTGTATGTTTGTACCCCGGGCGAATTATCGGTCACGTGTTCTATCTTCTAATTAGTTTCGTGCTACCACTGTGAGTTAGAAATATTGCATTAGGAAAGCTAATAGAAAATTTTATGTAATCTAAACATTGCGTCTAAAAGTAAATTTGATGATAAATGGCAGTACTATGAAAAGCTTATCGTTCATGTTAGTCCAAGTTCCTTTTCTGTAATTAAAACTATTAAATATAACTGCAGAACAATTTCCTATTCATTTGTAAATATTTCGTGAAACTTATCCGCATTGATATATGAGAAGATAGATCTGGCAAAACTACACTGTCACGCCTTGAACTATTGTGTGGACAGTGAATCATATTTTCAGGAAAAGAGCAAAAGCTTAATTTATGAAAACAACATAAAATAAAATAAGAAGGCAAGCTGCAGAGCTCTGATTTCTTTCAGGTCATCTTTCTTGCAGTGCAGACAGATCAAAGACGAGTTATCCTCTGCCAACGTGAAAAAGTATAGTAGGGTCTAAACGAACCTCTTGAGAGAATATCAGAAACAAATTTCATTACCAAAATTCCACGTACATTCAATAGACGCGTTTTTACAACGTGGCCATTTCCATTACGCAGCAGTTAACCATTTTGTGTTGTTGCTTCAAGATAAAGCCATTCTTTATTGCCAGTTATATTTACAGGCAGTCAGATACATTTCAGATTAATTAGAATCACATACCTGAAAAGTACTTTGCGTGAATACGTTCATGTTTACAAGTGCGATACCTGCGGTGATTCTGCTTTAGACTCTGTAATCGTTAATTTAACGTGCTTACATTCACGTGGCTAGTGATAGGTTTTGGCACACACACGACTCTAAATTACTGGAAGTAAAATTTCTGTGTGTCACGGGTATGGTTCGCATATTGTGAATCAGAATGTAAAATTGGATTAATTGCATACTGCTTGGGTACTCTATAAACTCCATCTTAAGCATGTCAATTTTGGGCATATTATGAGGTTGTGCAACCAACACACACACACACACACACACACACACACACACACACGCATATCAAAGAAGCACACACCTTACTCTGTACATCTTCTCGTATTTAGTGCTACAGCTACCTCTCACACCTCGTTACTACAAAATTCGACCGAAGAGCAGAAGACACTACTGCAAAATGGTTTTAGCGATGACAGCAGATATTATTCGGTGGTATTAGTTACTGGTCCACCTCCGCAGATGAGTGGGAATCGCAGCTGACAGCCGTGCGGAGCGTCTGGCTTTGATTCCTGGTACTGCCAGTGATTTTTTCTTGGTGGGAGGAGTGGAACGGGGTGCACTAGCCTCGTGATGCCAGTTGAGGAGCTACTTGAGTGACAAGTGGTGGCTCCAGGTAATGAAAACTGACAACGGCCAGAAGAGAGGTATGCCGGACCCACGTCACTGCATACCACATCTAATGACGACACTGACGGAGTTTGACACGGTCTGCCAGGAATTATGGACAAACCTTCCGTAAATTTTGCGTTTGTGGTGGTTAGCTGTTAGTGCGATGTCCCTCAGGAACGTCTGTGCATAGAGAGCCACAGCTTACGATGAAAGTACAAGTCCGGTGTTTGATTAAGAAACACCGAAAATGCTCGATGAATCCAGGCCATGCTGCCTCCGTTTCTATACTGTCAGAGGTACCTCCTCTTCTGCTATAGCGGTGCCCACATACATTATTCAATAGCTCTCCAAGATGTTTTCAGCTCTTTTCGGGTGCACTATGAAGGTCTGTGACCAACACCCAGTCCGTAGGTGTGTGTGTGTGTGGGGAGAGGGGGGGGGGGAGGGGGGTGGTTGCAGACGGAACGGATGGAGCCTGGCCTAGTATACGTTTCCGTCTACATCCGTTGACCATTCACTATAACAGATGGAGGCAACGGAAAACGACAGCTGACACCCGTACGACAGTTTCCGTGCGCATATGGAGGACAGTGTTGTGTCTCTTGGAGGGAATAAAGTGTGTTGATTTCATTAGCCACGAGAATCCATCTACATGTGAATGACTTCGTGATGGTTGTCAGTTGCAGCGCTAAAACTGTATAATATTTTAATACAAATTCGTTAAAGTCAGAATATTAACTTGCAGCTTTATTTTTATTTTCAGTTACCTATCGTATAAGGTGGTACGTCTACTATTTTATTAAACCGTTCAAAAAAAATTGCTCCACCAGCACATATCAGCAACCGTGTGAAGGCTTACATTCAAGGGGAGCAGGTAACGAAGAACAAGCCTGATGAAACTGTAGATTTACTTCACTATAAAATACACTGAAGCGCCAAAGAAACCGGTACAGGCATGAGTATTCGAATATAGATATATGTGGACAGGCAGAATGCGGAGATGCGGTCGGCACCGCCTATATATGAAAACTAGTCTGGCGCAGTTACTAGGTCGATTACTGCTGCTAGAATGGAAGTTTTTATCAAGTGAATTCAAACGTGGTGTTATAGTCGGCGCACGAACGATGCGACACAGCTTCTCAGAGGTAGTGATGAAGTGGTAATTATCCTGTATGACCATTTTACGGGTGCACCGTGAGTATCAGGAAACCGGTAAAACATCAAATCTCCGACATTGCTACAGCCGGGAAGAGATCCTGCAAGAACCGGACCAACGATGACAGAAGAGAATCGTTCGACGTCACAGAATTCCAATCCTTCCGCAAATTGCTGCAGATTTCAAAGTTGGGCCATCAACAAGTGTCAGCGTGCGAACCATTCAACGAAACATCATCGATATGCGATTTCGGAACCGAAGGCCCACTCGTGTATCCTTGAAGACTGCAAGACGCAAATCTTTACGACACTGGACTGTTGATGACAGGAACAATGTTGCATGGTCGGACGAGTCTCGTTTCAAATGGTATCGAGCGAATGGACGTGTCCGGGTATGGAGAGAACCCCATGAAACCATGAGCCCTGTATGTCAGCAGGGGACTGTTCAAGCTGTTGGAGGCTCTTCAATGGTGTGGGGCCTGTGCAGTTCGAGTGATATGGGACTCCTTATATGGCTAGATACGACTCCCACAAGTGACATACCATGTAGCCGGATGCTGTGGCCGAGTGGTTCTAGGCGCTTCAGTCCGGAACCGCGCTGTTGCTACGGTCGCAGGTTCGAATCCTGCCTCGGGCATGGATGTATGTGATGTCCTTAGGTTGGTCACATTTAAGTAGTTCTAAGTCTAGGGGACTGATGACCTCAGATGTTAAGTCCCATAGTGCTTAGGGCCATCTGAACCTTCTTAACAATCCCCATGTAATGCCAAACTGAACACTATCTGTCACGAGAAATGGACACGTCGCTGTGAAATTTGATGGGGAGGGGGGGTGGGTGGGTGGGGAGGGAATGTATTATGTTGTCAGTCCAGGCAGTAACAACAGGATGTGTTGGTGAAAAGAACTCAGTCGCTAGGAAATTCATATGGACATTTAAACCCTTCTGAAGCTGCCAAAGTCGACTGCTGAAGATCTAATTCTGGAATGGAAACGCGAAGAAATATCCACAGCAAAACCGAGACCAGGCAGACATGATGTGATGACGGACAGGAAAGGTCAGTCATTGCGGAGAATGGTAGTAAAAAAATGGCATGAAATCATCAAAGAAATCACTCGGGAGTTCCGAAGAGCTGCCAGCAGTTCAGCTAGCACGAAGAATGTGTGTAGGGAGTTAAAAAGATTACGGTGCAATCGTGATTTTTAGACACGTGTCACGAAGTACGCTGTACAACCTAGTGTAAAGGTTTGGCTTTAGGGGAATAAATGGTTCAAATGGTTCAAATGGCTCTGAGCACTATGGGACTCAACTGCTGTGGTCATAAGTCCCTTAGAACTTAGAACTACTTAAACCTAACTAACCTAAGGACATCACACACATCCATGCCCGAGGCAGGATTCGAACCTGCGACCGTTCTAAGAAATCGCTTATTGACGATGGATATGACCACATTTTACAACATTGCCTACTTCGTATAGTAGAGGAACTGTTCGAAGACGACGGTGTAGCTCGTCACAAAGCAGCGTATGAAGCAATGGTTTGAGGACGATAGCTTTCCTGAAATGGGCTGGCCTGCCCAGAGTCCCGACCTCTACCCAACTGAACTTTTTTGAGTTGGAACGTTGACTTTGCTCCAAACCCACAGGGCCCTACTCTACTATCCTCTTTTGTTCTGGCCCTTGAGCAAGAAAGGGCTTGTCATCCGCAGACATTTAGACATCTCATTGAAAGTTAGCCAAGTAGAGTAAAAGCCGTCGTAAGACTGAGGGGTTTAGATATCCTATAGTAATAAAAACGTTGAGGTTCGCCGATGACATTGTAATTCTGTCAGAGATAGGAAAGGACTTGGAAGAGCAGTTGAACGGAATGGACAATGTCTTCAAAGGAGGATATAAGATGAACATCAACAAAAGCAAAACAAGGAAAATGGAATGTAGGCGAATTAAGTCGGGTGATGCTGAGGGAATTAGATTAGGAAATTAGACACTTAAGTAGTAAAGGAGTTTTGCTATTTGGGGAGCAAAATAACTGTTGATGATCGAAGTAGAGAGGGTATAAAATGTAGACTGCCAATGGCAAGGAAAGCGTTTCTGAAGAAGAGAAATTTGTTAACATCGTGTATAGATTTAAGTGTCAGGAAGTCGTTTCTGAAAGTATTTGTATAGAGTGTAGACATGTATGGAAGTGAAACATGGACGATAAACAGTTCGGACAAGAAGAGAATAGAAGCTTTCGAAATGTGGTGTTACAGAAGAATGCTGAAGATTAGATGGGTAGATCACATAACTGTTGAGGAGGTATTGAATGGAATTGGGGAGAACAGGAGTTTGTGGCACAACTTGAAGAGAAGAAGGGACCGGTAGGTAGGACATGTTCTGAGGCATCAAGGGATCACAAATTTAGCATTGGAGGGCAGCGTGAAGGGTAAAAATCGTAGAGGGAGGCCAAAAGATGAATACACTAAGCAGATTCAAAAGGATGTAGGTTGCAGTAAGTACTGGGAGATGAAGAAACTTGCACAGGATAGGGTGGCTTCGAGAGCTGCATCAAACCAGTCTCAGGATTGAAGACCACAACAACATAGTAATATCCAGTAGTGTGTGTCCGAATACTTTTGATCACATAATTTATTCTTGTACGAAGGTCAACAGGCATCTGCTAAATGCTGTCGTCGTCGGTGAACATAACCCGAAACTGTTCATTATGAATCCGTCACTGGTTTCTCTTACGCAACTACTTAGCCCACGACAATACCCCGAGTCGCTTCTGTAGTTCGCACTAGAGGCCTAGAGGCCAAACTGATGACGTGACGACTACTGCATACTGTCTCAACACAGAGCTCAACTGGTTATTTGGAAAAAGGCAGCTCGCAGTTTTGGTAACTCCTCCTTGTGCTACCTACAAGTTGTAATTGGCCAGTAAGCAGTACTCGCAAGTAACGTGCGGCCACTACAACACTAATGGTCAGTGAATCGTTTATTATTCACGCGCAGTCTGGTTAGAGCAACTGTGTCGCTGGAAAATGTATGTGTTTTGTCAGCGCTGCTTGGGAGCGAAGAGTTGGGGAGTTCTACCGTTACTGTAGTAGTGAGACAGATGCCGAGCAGAGGACTCGTGACAGTTTAGACATAAAGCTAAGTGCACCTGTGTTTGTGCAAAACTATTGGTGTTTTCTTATTGTGAAACAGAGGAGAAGGATTTTATTAGTGACTTAGAACGGAAAGAGTGTGAATGAGAATGAAGGTAATATTCTCTTTTACTGGCACTTCAGTCGCGAGTAGTTAGAACCGTTATTGAATGATACATCCCTGTCAGGGAACTTTAGATTTTTCATTAAAGATTGAGTAATTTTCGCTGTAGGGTATTTTACGTGTCTATTACCGATTTGTCTAACTTTCGTGAGATTAAGGGTTTGGTATCAATGTTGCCCTTTGTCAACATAAAATGGTTCAAATGGCTCTGAGCACTATGCGACTAAAGTTCTGAGGTCATCAGTCGCCTAGAACGTAGAACTAATTAAACCTAACTAACCTAAGGACATCACACACATCCATGTCCGAGGCAGGATTCGAACCTGCGACCGTAGCTGTCGCTCGGCTCCAGACTGTAGGGCCTAGATCCGCACGGTTGTCAACATCAATGAATGTTGTAAAATAAATTGCACAATAATATATCAGATATTTAAAAAAACAGTTTGTTAAAGAAATATTCCACCTAAGAGCATTGTCCACATCCTCGATCCAAGCAATTTTTATTTAAAGGAGTGTCTCGTTCTATGAGGTATATAAAATAGTTTACTTGCTGTCTGCAGCACTGCACTAAGCTTTCAGCAACTGTAGTTAAAAATTTTCAGCTGGCGCGCAGAGAACAGAAAGCATCACGTTTTCAAGCAATTACATTATGAGGTAAGGTACTGTCATTTCAGGATCGGTTTGCTACGAAAATTATCGTTTCCACGAACAGCATTATTAGGCAGACCATTAACGCACACGGACCACTTTGTTTAATTAAAGAGATTAATAGTAAAGTTCAGGATTTAAGCAACTTGCCATATTTTTAGAAATATTATATTACAGAGCCAATTCAGCTGCATTCTTGCAGGCGAATATATTTGGTTTCTCTCGCAACTGTAAATGCACAAAGGCACCCAAAGTTAAACAACAACAAAGTTACAACCATCCAAGCCAGTACGAAATCCCAAATCAAACAATAAACTTTCAGTGTGAGGAATATTTCTTGAAAGTTTGCTCATACCTCTTTGTTACATCCTGTATGCAGAATGCAGATGGAGTGACTTCCACCTGATACGTGTGGTTGTGTTGAAATACTAACCATTTGCATATCCACGCGTGTACGAGTAATACACTTTTTTTTCCAATCTCATGTGTATTGCATGTGGCCTTGTTGGTGTTAGAATTTAGTTGGCCAGCTTGGTAGATACTTCGACAAAGCGTCAAGAACGGTCACAGCAGCAAACATTTCACCATTCACCCGGTGTGCGAAGCTAATTAACCTAGAAAGCTGACATCTCCAGGACTTGATCAACCGAAGCCGGCGGGAAAGAGGAGGAATGTTCTGGCGCTGCTTTCAGTCGACAGTGCTCCGTTTGCGACTAGCACTGCAATCTCTGTCTCGAGGCTTGAGAAGCATCGAGGCGGGCGCGGACCGGTCTGTAGGGGAGTGGTGGTGCTGCGGCGGCTGTGGCTTGCGAGATGTGGGCAGCAGATTAAGGCCGGCACACAGCAGGGCCAGAGCGAGCAGAGCGGCGTGGAGCGCACTCTGAATAGGAATCGGGCCGGCGCGTCGCCTCGGCGTGCTATCGACTGCACCGCACCCCTCTCAACAGTTCGGCTTGCTCCACTCCACTCTCCGGCCCTTTACTCCTCCCAACGGGACACGGATAGTTTAGACAGCTCAAACTCATGCGCCGCCATTCCTTTCGACAGACACAGACTGTCATTCTGTTATCCATTGCACCTCTAACAGAATTAATGACGCAGTACTTCTCGGAATAGAAGACATTACCGCTAGACCTAAGCAGCTCCACTGACGGGCAAAAATCTCAACACAAAATAAAAAATTAATGTAGAGTAATGAAATTTTGTGAATACATCTGTCTGTGTAACCTATTTGAATGCGTAACATTGCAAGATCACAGGTTAGCGTAGGCGCGAGATAAGTCATTGCAAACTTGAAATGGTAGTGCAGTAATATCCGGTATAACGGCCAGACTGTTGAATGCAAGCATGCACTGTGTTGCACAGGTACCGGATGTCGGTTTGTGGATTGGAGTTCAATGCCAGTTGCACTTGGTCTATACAGGGACGGTTAACGCCGTTTGTGGATGAAGCTGGAGTTGTCGTCCGATGATGTCCCATATTGCTTGATTGGGGACAGATATAGTGATCAAGCAGGCCAAGGCAACACGTCGACACTCAGCGGTATGTGAACGAGCGTTATCCTGCTGGAAAACACCACCTGAAGTGCTGTTCACCAGTGGCGGCGCAACAGATCGAGTCACTAGACTGACGTACAGATTTGCTGTCAGGGTGCGTGGGATAGCCACGAGAGTGAGTATTGTCATAAGAACTCGCGCACCAGAATACAGCTCCAGGCGTACTAAAGTGGGTCTAGTACACAGACAGGCTGGTTGCAGGAGTTCAACTGACCTCCTCCTAACCAACACACATCCACCACTGGCATCGGGACAGAACTAGCTTTTATCAGAAAACACAAACAGATCTCCACCCTGCCCACGAATGAGCGCTCGCTTGACACGACTGAAGTTGCAAATGGCGTTGGTCTGGGATCAGTGGAATGCACGCGACAGGGAAACTGGCTCGAATTTGTAACAATTCGTTGTGTCAGCTGTGGTTGTCAACTGCTGCTCCAATTCCTGGGCCGGCCGCGGTGATCTAGCGGTTCTAGGCGCTCAGTCCGGAACCGCGCGACTGCTATGGTCGCAGGTTCGAATCCTGCCTCGGGCATAGATGTGTGTGATGTCCTTAGGTTAGTTAGGTTTAAGTAGTTCCAGCGAGTGCAGTAAGGTGGAGCCTCCCTGCTGTTTTGAGGTGGCATGATGAGAAGCCGACGTATACCGCTGGTGGTCATCGAAGGCGCCGTAATTACCGATAGTGCAACCACATTGGCAGCATATTGGCGAGGCATTCGTCTTCATGGATGACGATTCGCGCCCCCATCGTGTACATCTTGTGAATGACTTCCCTCAGGACAACGACATCGGTCGACTAGAGTGGCCAGCATATTCTCCAGACAGAAACCCTATCGTACATGCCTAGGATACGTTGGAAACGGCCGTTTATGAACGACGTGCCCCTCCCACCTCCCCCAACCAACATGAGGGATCTACGCCGAATCGCCGTTGAGGAGTGCGACAATCTGCAGCAACAGTGCCTTGATGAACTTGTGGATAGTATGCCACGACGAATACAGGCATACATCAATCCAAGAGGACGTGCCACTGGGTATTAGAGGTACCGATGTGTACAGCAATCTGGAACACCACTTCTGAAGGTCTCGCTGATTAGTGGTACAACATGCAACGTGTGGTTTTCATGAGCAATAAAAAGAGCGTAAATGATGTTTATGTTGATTTCTATTCGAATTTTCTGTACAAGTTCCGGAACTCTTGGAATCGAGGCGATGCAAAACTTTTTTTCATATGACAAACGTGGTCACAGGGTTATTATTATGTTTCGGCTACATACCGTTCTATTTATTTACAGGACACCGGCCAGTGTTTGCGTATATTCCCATGTGTCGCGCCGGCCCGAGTGGCCGAGCGGTTCTAGGCGCTACAATCTGGAGCCGCGCGACCACTACGGTCGCGGGTTTGAATCCTGCCTCGGGCATGGATGTTTGTGATGTCCTTAGGTTAGTTAGGTTTAATTAGTTCTACGTTCTAGGCGACTGATGACCTCAGAACTTTAGTCGCATAGTGCTCAGAGCCATTTGAACCATTTTATGTTGACAAAGGGCAACATTGATACCAAACCCTTAATCTCACGAAAGTTAGACAAATCGGTAATAGACACGTAAAATACCCTACAGCGAAAATTACTCAATCTTTAATGAAAAATCTAAAGTTCCCTGACAGGGATGTATCATTCAATAACGGTTCTAACTACTCGCGACTGAAATGCCAGTAAAAGAGAATATTACCTTCATTCTCATTCACACTCTTTCCGTTCTAAATCACTAATAAAATCCTTCTCCTCTGTTTCACAATAAGAAAACACCAATAGTTTTGCACAAACACAGGTGCACTTAGCTTTATGTCTAAACTAAGTTCTAGGGGACTGATGACCACAGCTGTTAAGTCCCATAGTGCTCAGAGCCATTTTCTTCCAATTCCTGCTGCAGTGGCAGTACGATGCGCCAGAGCAATACACCGAACACGATGGTCTTCCCACTAGAAAGTGCAAATGGCCGTCCGAAGCCCCGTGTTCTTGGGACCGTACGTTATCGTGAACACCTCTCTCAGCAGCCAAGTACAGTGGCTGCATTCCTGCCAAGTCTTTCTGGAGTATCGCAGATGGAACACCCAGCTTCCCATAAAAAGTGACCGTATTACACGACCTCGTTCAAACTCAGTGAGATGCTGATAATCAAGTTTCTGCCGTCTTACAGACATTCTTCACTAACATCAACTCAAGTCGCAAACGTAACTAACATTCACGACCATTACAGCGTGTATTCAAATAAAGCCAGATTTGGATCCTCATAGTGGTGCTTTTAGCGCCACTTTTATGTGGCTCGTACGAAATTTGAATAGCCGTTATCTTACAGATGTAAAAAGACGACTATCAGCTTTCGTTTTTGTCGCACAACTCCTTCTTGGTGTTCCTATTTCTTTTTCCGTCAGTATAGATCGAGTGTTATATACGGCTTAACACGTCTCCACTATCAAACCTCATTACATCTATTTGGAGTATGGGTAGCTAATGATGTATTCGTACGATGCTCGTCGGGTAAATAGTTACTAGGAATTGGTTATGTATTGTATACTCCCTGACTTGAAAACAGGTTCATTTTCTTACAGTGTTATTATTAAGTCTATCGCCTAAGATATTACGCAAGAGAGATGAATGACAAACAGAGTATATACAGTCCTCAACATTCTCCCCACCCTCTTCAGTCTCAAGTGGGGTTACAAACTGCACAGTCCAACGAATATTTCTTCTGTCACGTGTTTGAAGAATGAAGTTTCGCATTACTCCATCTCTTCCTAGTCTTCTTTTAAAAATACTGCCTGTACCTCAGCAGCGTCTCTTCCTGTAAGAGGACAATATCTCCGAATCGGCATTTGGAGGCTTCCTGTTGTTGTGGTCCTCAGTCTGAAGCCTGGTTTCATGCAGCTCCCCATGCTACTCTATCCTGAGAAAGCCTATTCATCTCCGACTAACTATTGCAACCTACACCTTTCTCATCTCCTTATTCTATTCCTCTTCAGAAGCGCTTTTCCTGCCATTTTCAGTCTATATTTTAAATCCTCTCTACTTCGGCCATCATCAGTTATTCCACTGCCCGTATAACAAAACTCATCTACTAATTTTAATGTCTAGTTTGAAAATCTGATTCCCTCGCCGTCACTTGATTCAATCCGACTACATTTCATTATCAGTGTTTCGCTTTTCTGAACATTCATCTTATATCTTCGTTTCCAGAAACTGTCCATTCCTCTCAATTGCTCTTCGAAGTGAGAAGATCGAATCTTAACGTACGTCTTACTTGTTAGAGTTGGATCTAGACGTATCCAGCTACGCACGCCCCACGCCATCACAGAACCTCCACCAACTTAAAAACTCCGCTGCTGACATACAGCGATTCATGAAGTTGTCCCCATACCCGCGCGCGTCCATCAGCTCAGTACAATTTGAAACGAGACTGGTATGACCAGACAACGTGTTTCCAGTCATCAAGAGTCCTGTGTCTGTGTTGACGGGCCAAGGCGAGGCGTAGAGCTTTGTGTCGTGCAGTCATCAAGGATACACGAGTGGGCATTCGGCTCCGAAGTCCCATATCGATGATGTTTCGTTGAATCATTCGCACGCTGACAGAATAACGATGTCATCGGCAAACCTCAAGGTATTTATTTCTTCTCACTAAACTCCAGTTAGTACTCCAACCAAGTCTTTGGTTTTCCATACAACTTGCTCGGTGTACGGATTGAATAACACAAGGACATGCTACAAATGTGATTTATTGCCTTCTCAATCACTGCTTCCATTTCATGCCCCGCGACTTTTATAACTGCCGTCTGGGCTCTGTACAAAGTGTAAATACCTTTTCGCTCCCTATATTTTATCTCTCCTAACTTCAGGATTTCAAACAGCGTGTTCCAGTCCATATTGTCAAAAGGTTCCTCTAGGTCTATCAATGCTGTTCGTTTATATTTGTCTTCCTGAACCAATCTTCTAAGAGAACTGGTCAGGTTAATATTGACTCGTGTCCTCCTACGTTTCTGCGGAACCGAAAAAGATCTTTCCGGAGTTCGGCTTCTACCAGTTTTTCCATTCATCTATAAAGGATTAGTGTCAGTATTTCGCAACCATAACTGATTAAACTAATAGTTTCGTAATATTAACATCTTTAATCACCTGCTTTCTTTGGAATTGGGATTATTACATTCTTCTTCAAGTCTCAGGATATTTTTCGCTTGTCTCGTACCTCTTGCACACCCAGAGGAGTTGTTTTGTCATGGCTGGCTCTCCAAGGACATCAGTAGTCCCGACAAAATTTCTTCTACTCCAGAGGCTCTGTTTCGACTTAAATATTTGAGTGCTCTATCAAATTCCTCTCGCGCTATCGTATGTCCCTTCCTGTTATGGCGTGCATTTCGTGGTAGTTTCCGAGCTCCAGAAGATATTCTTTCTTTCATTTCTTTATGAAGTTCTGTCTTCAAAAAATGGTTCAAATGGCTCAAAGCACTATGCGACTTAACATCGGAGGTCATCAGTCTCGTAGACTTAGAACTACTTAAACCTAATTAACCTGAGAACATCACACACATCCATGTCCGAGGCAGGATTCGAACCTACGCCCGCAGCAGTAGCGCGGTTCCGGACTGAAGCGCCTAGAACCGCTCATCCAAAACGGCTGGCAGTCCTGTCTTCGAAAACCCTTGAATATACTGGGTTCAGGAGTAGTGCGTAATATAGTCAGCCGTCCCCACCAAGCTGACCATGGAACAGTGAACTCCCATCAACGAGCTCGGTTCTTGAAATGTTTTGCGCTCCCAGAATGAATAGTGTTTAGCAGTTCTCTCCAGTTTTCTGATGGCATCAAAAATATTCCTCTAATCTTATTTGATACAAGTTTGAGGAGAAGAGTTCTTGGTGTAGGACATGTGAACATTAAAACCTGACATTTCTGTAGAAAATTTCAGAGTTTGCATAACAGATGTGAATAACAAACAAAGTACTTATTTACACTCCTCAACACAGGCTGCAGGAAAAATTCGTATACTATCGGACAAATAAGATTTTGAGAAATTATAGTCTTTTTTGAAGTTTGTATTGGACTACTGTCCACTGTAAACAACATTATGATGTGCTACGTAAAACAAAATCGAACTTGCTGTCATAAGAATATACATTCCTCATTTTTTATATTTTTCCACCCTTCGTTTATTTAGGTGGATTAAAATGTTGGAGTGTTTTATCGGACAGGAAAATTTAATGTGTAAAAAGATCATTTATGTTAAAAAATGATTTAATGGGAGCGTAAATGGTTGTAAACATTGAACGATGTAAGAAGTCATGCATCTTAGTACTACGTTTCCATGTCCGATAAAAGTTGATCCAAATGAGCAAAAGTTCATACTACAGTCACTAAGTTATAGTTTACAACAGAACAGGCCTAAATCGAAATATCAGTTTAAGCTTTAGTAAAGTAATATCACACGTACAGTAAAGACTTTTCAGCTCCATAAAGGCACAGTTTTCATAAGTTAAACCCTCACGAATGCGGCACTAAATTCCGTCTTTTTTAAAGTCTCGTTGCAAATTATGCATTGTGTCAGTTGTTCCTCTTTCTGATATTCTTCATCAAATTCAGTTTCCCTTTATAATTACTATCACAATACTTCCAGTTATATCTCTGCTCTGTAATTTAGCTTTCTGTGGTTTAACTGCTCCTTTGTCTGTTTCTCTTTATTCATGCAATTTTCTTCTGTTACTTAGTTTTTGCTTCTGAAGAAATTCTTTTCTTCTCCTTTTCTTATTTCCTCTACTCAATTTGGAATTTGAGTGGTGCTGAAGTGTGGATTTCATTTTTTTTTCTGTACAGTTTTTTCTGCTCATAATTGTTATGTTGGAATAGCTAAGGGGAGGTGAAATCGTCTCAAAAATCTGTTTTGTTGCAGTCGTCCTATGTGTCAGTCACGGAACACTTTGCTCTTTCTGCACAACTTTCCAATTCTTCTTGCTGGTCTTCTTCCATCTTTTCATCATCTCCTGGTTTTGAAGGCGCGTCTAATGGTGATGAAGCAGACAGACCACGGAATTAAAAGTTGTCAGAGCCGAGTGATTATATATATTGTCTGCTTGTCTTGATCATACCTAGGGCTAGTCGTGGTAGATGCATAGGCAGCAGGGAAAGGCTCTTGAAAACCATCAGCCTTGTCCAGTGACGGGGCACAGTACACCTTTGAAGGTATCTTCGGCTCATATAGCTTGTCTGACAAACTGTCAATATGTTTCAACCGAGCGAGAAGCATGCCTTCATTCCCGCACAAATCTCTGTCGGCTGTAGATGGTGGTCGTGCAGTCATGGACCAGGATGGCTGTCAATGTTTCCTCGTAGGATCCATACCAATATGCTTTGCCTCTATTACGAGGCCCGAAACGAAAGCTAAAGACTACTCCGTAGGTATCGCATCTACTTCGAAGAAGACTCATGACTGTACTCTCATCTATCGTCATTAAATTTATACGTACATGCTGAATCACCAAAAACTAGCACCGCAAATACCGCGGAAATGGAGGGAGCTACTGATGTGCAGTTTTCACAGAATGGATTGGTAGTCAGGGGATCGTATTGTCAGCCAAAACAGACTGTAATAATACTTAGAAGATGTAACTTTTGTGCGAACATACACTTTTAAAAACAGAACAACACCTATCAACATTGAGAAACTGAAAGTAGTTTAAATTACGTATGATGTCAGTGGTGTTCGTTGTAGGATTCTAGTGCGAGTCGTTTACGAGATATAGTATATTGAAAAGTTCCCACACCGACACTTACACAATATTTGTGGTAGCACGCACTAAAGAACTACACAAGTGCATACACTACTTATGTGGATTCTTAATTGATCATCACAAATTATGTTGAAAGTGACCACCGGCAGCAGCAATACATACTTCCAGTCAGTTATGGAACGAGTGGTGCGTATGTGCTAGCATTTCCTAGGAGGTATCCGAGCAGGCTGCAGTAATACGTCGTTGCGTATCATCGGGGGTAGTTGGTATGTTCTTGTACCCAGTACGTTTCAACTTTCCCCACAGAAAGAAATCTACATGCGTCAAATTCGGGGCATGGGCCAGCCAAGGTGTAGATCTTCTGCGTCCAGTCTGACGATTTGGAAGTAATTCGTGAAGACATGCTGTAGTACTTCGTTCACTATGGGCTGGACAACTAGTAACTACGCAGGTGGAATGGCACAAACAAGTGTGGGTGTCGAAACTTTCGTAAATACGATATCTCGTAAACGCCTCGCATTAGAATCCTGCAACTGATATCACCCTGACATTCTAATTTAACTTCCTTTTAGTTTGTAATGTCAACAGGCATCGATCTATTTTCTTAAAAAAAAGTGAATGCCTGCACAAAATTTAAACTTTGTAAGTATTGTTACAGTCTGTTGAATAGTTAGCAATAGGAGCCTCTGACAACCAATCCATTCTGTGAAAACCACACATCAGTAGCACTTTCCACTATATTCGCGGTGCAAGTTCTAGGTGATTAACTCTGCATAAGTGGCTGTGTCCTATATGACTGATTCATTATCGCTCAGCGCAAACTGCTAAGGATAAAAACTTTAAATTTGAAGTAGGCATTATCTTATACTGTAGGCTTCTACATCTACCTACATCTACATTCACAATTAAGTGCCTGGCAGAGTGTTCAATGAACCACCTTCAAGCTGTCTCTCTACCATTCCACTCTCGAACGTTGCACTGGCAAAACGAGCACTTTAATTTTTCTGTGCTATCCCCGATTTCTCTTATTTTATCGTGATGCTCATTTCTCTCTAAGGAGGTGGGTGCCAACAGAATGTTTTCGCAATCAGAGGAGAAAACTGGTGATTGAAATTTCATGAGAAGATCCCGTCGCAACGAAAAACGCCTTTTTTTCTTAATGATTGCCACTCCAATTCACGTATCATGTCTGTGGCACTATTTCCCCTATTTCACGATAATACAAAATGAGCCGCCATTCTTTGAACTTTTTCAATATCATCCGTCAGTCCCACCTGGTACGGATCCCACACCGAACAGCAATACTCCGGAATAGGGCGCACTAGTGAAAGCAGCCTCTTTAGTAGATCTGTTGGACCTTCTCAGTGTTCTGCCTATGAATCGCAGTCTTTGGTTTGCTCTACCCACAACATTATCTATGTGATCTTTCCAGTTTAGGTCATTTGTAATTGTAATACCTAAGTATTTAGTTGAATTTACAGCCTTCAGATTGGTGTGACTTATCGCGTAATCGAAATTTAGCGGATTTCTTTTACTACTCATGTGAATAACTTCACACTTTTCTTTACTCAGGGCCAATTTCAACTTATCTAAATCATTTTGCAATTCATTTTGGTCATCTGATGACTTTACAAGACGGTAAATGACAGCATAATCCGCAAATAATGTAAGAGGGCTACTCAGATTGTCTCCTACGTCGTTAATACAGATCAGGAACAACAGAGGGCCTATAACACTTCATTGTGGAACGGCGGATATTACTTCTGTTTTACTCGATGACTTCCCTTTTATTACTACGAACTGTGACCTTTCTGACAGGAAATCACGAATCCAGTCGCACAACAGGCGATATTCCATAGGCACACAGTTTGGTTACAAGACGCTTGTAGGAACGGTGTCGAAAGCCTTCTGAAAATCTAAAAATAAGGAGTCAATTTGACATCCCCTGTCGATAGCACTTATTACTTCATGAGTGTAAAGAGCAACTTGTGTTTCACAAGAACGATATTTTCTGAATCCGTGCTAACCATATGCCAATAAATCGTTTTCTTCGAGGTACTTCATAATGTTCGAACACAGAATGTGTTCCAAAACCCTACTGAAAATCGACGTTAGTGATATGGGCCTGTAATTCAGCGGATTACTCCTATTTCATTTTATGAGTATTGGTGTAACTTGAGCAACTTTTCAGTCTGTAGGTACTGAACTTTCTGTGAGCGAGCGTTAGTATATAGTGGCTAAATATTGAGCTATTGCATCTGCATACTCTGAAAGGAACCCGACTGGTATACCATCTGGACCGGAAGACTTGCCTTTATTAAGTGATTTAAGCTGATTTGCTGCACCGAGGATATCTACTATGTTTCTCATCTTCGCAGTTGTTCTTGATTGGAGTTCGGGAATAATTACTTCGTCTTCTTTGGTGAAGGAGTTTCGGTAAACCGCGTTTAATAACTCTGCTTTGGTGGCATTGTCATCAGTGACTTCACCGTTGTTATCGCACAGTGAAGGTATTGACTGCGTCTTGTCATTGGTGTGCTTTATATATGACCATAATCTCTCTGGGTTTTCTGCCAGATTCAGAGACAGAGTTTCGTTTATGAAAGGATTTCTCGAAATTACACCGCTAAAGGAAAGGAAATGTGTTTTGAAAATGTGTCACTGTTAAAATAGTTTTGAACCTAGACTACGATAATTGGTAAATGGTTTCTCAGTTAAAAGTAAATAAATAAATCTTTCAACATTTTTGTAAATTTAGCAGCTGTGGAGGTGAAATAGTGGGTGAAAGAATTTTTAAAAAGCAAATTATGATTAGAGAGCTACTGAAGTATTTTTAAAACTACATCTATGAAAACTGGTATTTGACTTTTCGATTAGAAATAAAAAAAATACGTGTTTCAGTGATTTTGGAAATTCAGACCCTAAGCGAGTGAAATAGGGGATGAATATTTCATTATGAATGCATTTTTGAAGCTAAATCCATGAAAATTGCAATTTGGCTTCTCAGTTAGAAATGGAAATATTTGATTAAGAAAGCATTGGAAACAATCTATGGAATTTTGTATTGGCTTCTCTCTTCGAAATAAAAAAAACTGAATTTCACTGCTTTTGGGAAATTAGCCCCTAAGGGGGTGAAATGTTCTGTGAAAATTTTCACTGTGAAAGCAACGGACGCTAATCTCGTGTTGCATGAAGTATAGAGAGGATCGAAAACAATTTTAAAACTTTGAACAGTCTTAAAATCTTACAATCAGTAGGTATGAGGGACAGCCGTAACTGTGATGGTACTTTTCAAATGATGGAGACAACTATCTCAAAATGATTTGTTAATCACAAATAGTTTCATGACTGTGCTGTCACATCTTCATACAGCAAAATGTTGACCTTTCGACGCACAAAGTCTTTACTTTACCTTTGCGGAGTTATTTAAGGACATTACGTATCGAGAGGTCAACAGTCTTTTTTTTTTCAGGTAACAAACTGTTGACATTTCAATACCCTTACTTTACCCTTAGAGTAGTTTTTAGAGAAATGGTGTACTGGAAGGTCAACAGTTTGTTACATGTAGTTGTGGCTACAATGTCATGAAATTAGTAGTGGTTAGTAAATCATTTTCACGTAGCTGTTACGGTGTTCATGATTTGAAATCATACGAACTTATTCATACTGCTAAAAGTCCTAGTCTGAGGCATACTTTTGAAGGAAGATAGTCAGGTTTTGACTTTCGTATAATGCTAGTACGAATCACACCAGAGCTAGTGCGTTTGTAGTGAAAATAGCTGCCTTCACTGGTGTCTAGCTTGGTCTCTGGGTGGGTTGGTTTGAAGAACAAAGTCTGCAACATCAATGGAACGTTATTTTCTTACTGAGCACGATATAGATCTTACCAGTAGACCAACAATTTATCAGTGGCGTAAGTGTTTCATTGAAAATGTGTTCTCGGTAAGATGTCATAAATTCTCAAGTTGACTACATGCGTCTGATGACGTCGGTGAGCATTTGAGACAAAAGTCCTACAAAATCGACACGGCCTACTTCCCACGAGCTGAGCTTTTTACTAAGACTGACTTGTGTTAAAAAGAAAATTGCATCTCGGTCAATATAAATTCCAAAAGTGCAAGAACTGAAAGACACTGAGAGGACTACTCATAAGGGCTTTTGTGGGCAAATGCTATATCTGTTGGGCAAAGACGAGGATTTCGTTATGAACATTACCTTTGTTGATGAGTCGACTTTCCATTTAAGTGGTAATGTTCATAAACGCAACCGTAGGATATGTGACAGTGGATTCACTACAGACCCGGAAATAAGTTAGTAAAGGGCCGAAAGTTAATGTCTCGCGGACTGAGCAAGAAAAATGTTAGAGTGATCTCTTTTTCCAAGTGGAGACAATCAACGGAATAGGGTACTTAGATATAATTGAAAACTTTTAATCCCACTGATTAATGAGGCTGACCACGAACGCAGCGTGGACTATTTTCATGAAAGATGACGCACCTCACCGATGCCCGGGATGTCCTCTACAATTACTTCCAGATAATGGATTGGTCGAGGTGCACCGACCTCATGGCCACACGTTCACCGGATCCGACACCTTGAAAGGAGGCTACACTGAGTCACAGCGCCAGAGATTGCGCCAAAGAGTATTATTCAGCCGCCTCCACTGGCAGTGCTTGTTGAGATGTGGTAGTGGCGAGTGCTTGTCGTGAAGTCGTCGTGGAGAGTACTCATTGAGAAGTGGGCAGTAGGAGTTCCGATGTAGCCGTGACTAGTTGTGAGCATGTTGTATGCAGTTGTTCTGATGGCTAGACAGCCGATGCTGTTCGATTGCTGATGTTGTAATGATCAGAGTGTATGTTTCGTCAATATATATGAAGGTAATAAAATTTTTTTATTATTATTATTTCAAATGTCCTAACTAACAATATCTCTTGGTCACAGGTTCAGTCAACAAAGCATCTGGTTTGTGTTCATGTATTAGAGTGTAATTCTGGTTTTTATGTGCAATTATAGTATTTTTGTTTTTTTAATTACTTCATTGTAGAAGGCGTTTAAAGCATCTTCTCGTATTGAGGAAGAACCATGCCAGATGTGTACGTTGAATCACACTTCCACACACAGAACAGTTACATTTGTGTTTTGTTGTTCTGTAGTTTTTGTTTCGTAGCTTTTATAGTTGCGGGGGACTTAGTTAATTAACTGTGTTAACGGAAGTTTTCTTTCATTCTTTGTTGTTATTCTATGCAGTCAGATTGCGTACTAATACCAGTCAGGGCCAACCGATTACGAGACTGCGTAACCGGACAGACAGCGACTAAAATTAAAAATTATTTGCATTCTATATTTAACTAAGCCCCCATGCACGTGGCGACCCTGCCAGGATCGTCCCTTGGAATCTTCTGATAGTAAAAATAGCAGACAGTAGTATTGTTGAAGTAATTTGTAGTTTAGTAATTGTAGTCTATATTGCATGTGTAGATTTGGTAACTGAACATTTGTAGTTGTCTTGTCATTCTTTTAATGGTATTTTGGCAGAATTTAATTTTTGATGTCTTGTATTCAGGTCTGAAAATTTTGTGCAATTGTGAAGGGTTTAATTGTTCGTTAGACGTGTTTGTTGGGAAACATTTCGTGTGAATGGTATTGTTGGAGATAAAGTGTCATTGTGTGTAATTTTCGTATAGTGACGAGTTTTGTATGTTTTGTAAATGATTATGCGATCGATGAAAAAGGCAAAAATGATGGATAGTGAGAATGACGAAATTGTTAACATGGCGAACTCGCCAACACATGAGAATAGTATGATGAATAATGAAGTAGAAAACAATTTAATAAGTCGGGAAAATAGTCTGGAACCAGTTCAAAACTTTCCACAATCAAAAAATTTTCAGAATTCGAGATTGACGACAGAAGATTCTGGAATAGTATCGAACACAGATAGCTTTACGGCTATGTCGAAGGAAGCTAGTTTTATGGGAAATTTTAGGGGCGAAAAGAATTTCGAACCAGTTAATATGTAGCAGTTAATGAGTGCAATATTAAATTTGGGATCACAAATAGGAACAATTGAAAGTGATATGGGAACAATGGAAACACAGTTAAGATCTGAATTAAAAACAGTGGGATCACACCTACGATCTGAATTAAAAACAGATATGGGAACAATGGAAACACGGTTAGACTCACTGGGATTGCAGTTAGGATCTGAATTAAAAACAGAGATGGGAACTTTGGCAACACGGTTAGAAACTGATATGGGAACAATGGAATCACGGTTAGACTCACGGATAGGGACATGTTTCAAAAACCTGAAAGATGAATTAAAAAAAGAAATTAGAGAAGAAGTACAACCGATTTTGAATGCTCACAATAATAGATTAATTTCAATAGAAATCAGACAAAGGGAACAGGATAGGGAACAGGAAGAAAGAGATCGCGCGATAGTACAAAAATTTTCAGAGTTAAATTTACAACGTGCACACGATAAGGCAGAAATATTTGAAAGACTCGAGGAATCCGTACCAAATGGCACAATAAATAACCTAACACAACAGTATGAACAATTAACTACTAAATGTGTCAATACTGAATCCCGAGTCGCGACACTTACGGAAGACGTAGATAAGCAGAAAGAAAAAATAGGTGACTTATCGGAAAGAGTTGAGGAGATTTCAGATAAATTGACAAGTCTTAGTTTAAATGGGGACAGAGATTCAGATGATACAGCTGCATTGCCATTTTCAGAAACCGAAGACTACCAGAACATAAATAAGCATGTTGAAAATCAGGGAAAATTTAATGTTCGCGTTAAAAGGGAATTTGAGGCATTACAAAAGCAAGTCAAACATATTGAAAGCGAAATCGTAGGAAAAGACAGCAGAAGAAATTTAGAATCAGAGATAGCAGAAGGGTTTGAAGAAAGTAATTTATTTCATTTACGAGAAGCAACAAGAGAGCGCCAGGCGCGCGAACTTGACAATAATCGACATTGGGACTGGGACAGACGCAGTAGGTCTTTGTCGCCACGAGGCGAAAACTTTGACTATAAACACTTCTTAACTGTTCGGAAATTTAAGATCTTTCGCAATTCTAAGAACGACATACATCCATGTTCATGGTTAGATCAATTTATGTACGCACTTCCACCAAATTGGCCACTAAGTCACAAACTGGAATTTATGCGTGGATATTTAGAAAACGAAGCGGCGACGCGCATGCGTGCACTTATTAGAGATTGTAATAATCTAAACGATTTTTATCATACATTTCTATCGGCATATTGGTCCGAAAACACGCAAGACAGAGTCAAACATAGTCTTATTATGCAGCGTAATTTTAAACAGTCTGAGTTCCGCACGCCGGCAGAATACTTTGAAGACATGATTCGAAAGAATCAACTCCTATCCAACCCTTATAGCCCGACTGAATTAATTCGCATTTGTTTAACTAAGCTGCCACAATCCATAAGACAAATTGCTTTAGCCGGAAGATGTAAAGACGACATTGAGACTTTTAAGACTTTGCTACAAGAACTTGAGTATGACAACGAGGACGGGACTTGCAATTTTTTCAGTAACAGTAATCACAATAGATTTTCAGAGAGAAGGGATAGTGATCGGAACGGACGTTATATGGATAATTTTGAGAATGACAGACGAAACAGACAGGATAATAGATATCAGCCTTATGACAATAACAGACGTTCTAACAGAAATTACACAGACAGTTATAACAACGGAAACTCCTACCGGAATGATCAATCGTACGGAAACGGTAATCGGTATCATCAAGACAGAAATTATTCATACAATAATAGAAATTCTTACTACAGAAATAACCAGGGTAGTAGATATAACAATAATTTCAGAAGAGACAGTCGAAATTACACAAGAAGTAGTCGTGCAGATAGCCAGGAAAACAGAAATTTTAATAACAGACACAACCAAGAATTTACATGTAACAGACAGGAGGGACCTAATTGGCATCCTCCGCGTGACAGAACTTCAGAGAGACAAGTGCAAATAGTAGAAATTGATCCGCGAAATGACGGGAATAATCAAAGACGTGACGCAAACAATCGACAATTACTTGTAGCTTCGGCTTCTGGCAGCAATATAGACGGTTCAGAAAGTAATGACACTACGACTTTACACTACGTACGCCTGGAAGACATGAGAGACATTTTGCTAGACGTAAAGGAAAATAATGCAGACGCATTTTTACATCCTGTTATTGAAGTATGTGTGAGTAAGAATAAGTTCACTGCAGTTTTAGATTCTGGGAGCCCATTGAATGTTATTAGTGAATCAGTTTTTCGTATATGTGTAAGAACTATTGCTTGTCCTGTGTTACCTGTTACTAAAACTACAATTCGAGGAGCTGTTTCTGGAAAAAGTGTGGAAGTCAAACAACAGACCAACTTAAATTTCATTTGTCAAGGATACGAATTTTCTGCTAATTTTATTATTGTTCCATTACTCAGTACACAAATTATATTAGGTATGGAGTTTCTTAACGCACATAAGGCAATTTTAAACTTTAAAGAAGGAAGTGTGAATTTGACTGTTGCCGGAATGCCGAAAAGTTTGAAATTTTTCGAGTGTTTAATAAAATCTGTATCAGCCACAAAATGTTTAAGGTTTCTTACTTCTGATGTTTTCGCTGAGCATTATGACGACGATGTGTTCATTCATGACAACGACAATAGATTTAGAGACGCGATGGATGATATAATTAATAGCGAAGAATTAATTAATGAAAAGGTTAAGAAAGCTGAAGTGCCAGATGACGTTGCAGGAGAAGAACTGCACCAAATTTTGACTTCACATGCCACAGTATTTAGTCATCACACAGGAACTATACAAGGCTTACAATATTTCTTTAAAGTAAAAGAACACACACCATTTCGGGGGAAAACGTACGCTATTCCTTTGGCTTACAGACAAGGTTAAGAGTGAACTTCAATACATGTTAGATCAAGGCATTATTGAGCCCGTACTCAGTCCTTATACCAGCCCATTACACGTCGTTATTAAAAAGGATGGGTCAATTCGTTTGGTTCTGGATTCGAGACAGATAAATAATATCATCTTTCCTGAAACTGACCGTCCACAAAATTTAGATGAACTTCTTCAACATTTCCATGGAATTAAAGTTTTATCCACGATTGATATGCGCGCAAGTTTTTGGCAAATAGAACTCCACCCTGATTGTAGAAAATACACTGCCTTTTTAGCCTTTCGTAACTGTTATCAATTTCGGAAATTACCGTTTGGACTTACTGTATCTTCAGCAGCATTCATTCGTATTTTAAATGAAATTTTACCTGTTTATCTTCGTGACAATATTACTTCATATGTTGACGATACTCTTATTGCTAAACGTTCTTGGAGCGAGCATAACAAAATTTTGGATTCATTATTACGTATTTTTGCAAGAGTTGGCATTACAGTGAACTTGGAAAAATCTGAATTTGGTCGTTCTCAGGTGAAATTTCTTGGTCACATTATTTCTACAGAAGGTATTCTTCCTGATCCAGAGGAACTAGACGCTATTCGTAATTATGCTGTTCCTACTACAAAACGTGAAGTTCGTAGTTTCCTTGGTGTCTGTAATTTTGTCAGACGCTTTGTTAGATTAAACAGTTTGGCCACACCTCGTTTATGTGAACTATCTGGAAAGAATTCTAATTGGTGTTGAGATGAGGAAGCTCAATCAGAATTTGAACAACTTCGTGATGCTTTAGTTGCTGCTCCACTTCTTTCACATCCAGATTTATCTAAAGATTTTTGTTTGGCGACGGACTTATCATACAAAGGCCTAGGTGCACACTTATTTCAAGAGATAGAAAACGGCGTTGTAGTACAGAAAACTATTGCATTTGGAAGTCGTGTTCTCTCTAAATCAGAAAAGAATTATTCGATTACGGAACTTGAAGCCATGGCTGTTGTTTGGACTTTCACAAAATTTCGGATATTTTTGTATGGCAGGCATACTAAGGTTTACACCGATCATCGAGCTCTGGAATTTCTTATGTCAACAAAATTAACACGGAAGATTGTCACGATGGGCGCTGTATCTACAGGAATTTGATTTTAGTATTGTTTACATACAGGGTTCTTCAAATATTATTGCTGATGCTGTATCACGTGCACCTATGGGTTTGAAACAAAGTGCTGAAGAGGACTGCAAAGAAAACAATTATTGTTTGATGTATATTCAAGGTGTTGGGTTTGAAAATTTTATTTCGTCTTCGCTCCAGGACATCGCTATGGAGCAAAATAAGGATTCAATCTGGAAGGACATAAAGGAGAAGTGGAGGAGAAAGGAAAGCATAGCGATTAGACAGTATTATTTAGTCGTAATGATATTCTTTTCAAACGAAATTCGGTCGACAACTCTGTTTGGTTAGTTTGCATTCCTGATGAGTGGGTTAATAAATTGATTTGGTACGCACATTTCAGTTATGCACACTTTGGTCCCAGAAAATGCTTCCATAAATTACGAGAAAATTGCTACTTCTGTAATATGGAAAAACGTATTCGATCTGTTCTTGCCAAATGCAAATTATGTCAGAGCACCGTTGTTTCTTATTCCAGCGAAATTAAAAGACATGGCTGCAGTCGATTTGCTCGGTCCAGTGGTTCGTTCTACTAATGGTTTTGCGTACATTTTGGTAGCAGTGGAATTGACATCAAAATATGTGTGTTTTACACCTTTACGCAAAGCAGCAGCTCGTTCAGTATCAAATGCTTTCATAAAACATTTTCTTAAAGAAGTGTGTCATGTTGATAAAGTTATATCAGATAATGGATCACAGTTTCGCTCTAAAATTGGTCTTCGTACTCTAAGGTGTCGCAAGATTAAACCAATTTTCATTTCACCTTTTCACCCTCAATCTAACGCTTCAGAGAGATAGATGAAGGAAATCAATATATTGTGTCGACTTTGTTGTCATCAGAATCACAGAACTTGGGATCAGTATCTTCATATTTTTCAAAACATTCTGAATGAACTCCCTAATGATTCAACTTCTTTACAGCCTATATTAACATTAAAAAATAAAGCACCGACCAATTGCATTTCTGAAATAGTTCCTGTCCCGCCTACACGGAAACTGCGGCATTCTGAAGTTGTGAACCTGGCTCTGCAAAATATTGCATCTGCGGCTGCTAGAAGAGAGAAATCAGCTAAACATCCTGGTCGTTTAAAAACCTTGTCAGTTGGTCAAAAGGTGATAATTAAGTCTCATCGTTTGTTTCACAAAGGAAAAGGCTTGTGTCGCATATTTTTTCTGCTTTATAACGGTCCATATAGGGTTCGCAAAATTATTCATGATAACACTGTTGAAGTAGAAACTCTTAAATCTCGGCGCTCTAAGGGAATACATCACATATCGAACGTTAAAATTTTTGTGGAATGACATACTTTCGAGAAACCAACAGTTATACGTAAACGTCCAGAGAATAGAAGGATACCGCGCCGTGTTCCGGCGGCGGCACATACTCAAAGCAACAGTCAAGTCTGCGCGGCGCACAAGGCAGTCGTTGACCGCAAACAATTACTTCCTACGTCACGCGTACCTACAGCTGATCGAGCGCTCAGTGCGAATGCACTGACAGCCGTAAACAAATACACAGTCTAATTTCTCTGATTAAATTCAGTATAAAGCTACAGTAACATGATAAATTACGTTTATTAACGTTCAGTATTTTTCAAGATGCGGTTGTATAAAATATTTAAGAACTTCAGGTAAATTCTGTGTGTGTCCGACGTTAAGAGGAATTGCTATCGAGAAATTTTCAGGAAGAATGTAATTTCGAAGAAGAAACTAATAAACTAAAAAGGTAACTTTTATTTGAGTTTATTTTTCAGGTAACATATTTCCACTTAGGTACGTACTTTAGACGTAATTTGCTGCTCGCGATTACGTGATTTATACTTTGTGCTAAATTTTATGTTCTATGAATTTACTTGTGAAGCGACGTGCTTGCGTACATTAACTGGTTTTGACAATGATTGATTAATGAACAGGGTTGTTTCTTATGTATATTATGCATCGCTTGGCTGCTATGCTTTTTCACTGATGTCATATTTTTTTATGTGCCTCCTGTGCCTATTTATTTAAATTATAATTGTCACCTGATTAGTTGTGCTGATATGGTTATGTATGTAAGTTATACTTTGTGATTTATCTGCTTGCGCCTTCATGTTTACTTATTAAGATTACATATGAACATTTATTTGCTTATGCTGATATGATGCTAATGACCTGTTTATTATGTAAGATATATATTTGCTGCTTTGCGTATGGATTGCACATTTATACATTTCTGTTTTGTTGTCATAACTACTCTTTAATTTGGTATATAGAAATGCTGATATACGGTGTATGAACATGGGGTTTAGGTCACACTATGGTATTAATTATAGATTGTTTGCTTCGCAGAGCCTCGTTGTGGGGATTGTGCATGGCATTCTGTTCTCTACTGGTATATATAGTCGCTATTGCATGTTTTGCTTAGGCTCAGTGCCTTATATTTTAAGATAAGAAAATGAACTGCTATAATTCTACGAACGACATTGGTACAAGAAACTTCATTGAAGTCACATGAGCTGGAGGTTTTATGGAAGCTGTATAAATTTATGTTACTAGGAAGGAAGCTAACGACATGACACACCAACACTAGGTTTAGACCATTGACAGTTATTACACTGCATTCTTCGTGAGCAATTGAAATAGCAAGTGACACTTGACGCAAGAAATACTCCACATGTTTGCTTCTGTTTTGCTATGATTCGTGAAGTGGTGTACACACTGTGAAATATTACGATTTATTCATTCAAAGTCTAATGTGATCTTTCATACTACGTACTCGCACCTACTTACTGAAAGTTATTCAAACTAAAGGCTGTTAGAGGTCATGTATGCATTTCCTTTATTTTATGATGGACAAGGTAACCAAAATGTATTTTATAATTCATAATGAGTAGAAGATTTGGCTCAGGTGGACTACACAGAGGTTCTGTGTGGACATTCTGTCTTCGGATTGCATGGGATGATAAATTGAAGTTTGCACTAGGATTTTGTCTGTACTTGTTCGAGGAGACTGACTAGAGGAAAGAGTTGTTATGGAAGTGAAATGATATTGGTAATAAGGTTTATATGTATCGACGTATTGAAGAGGTATTATTGAGGTATTGAGATTGTGTGAAGTTGATGAGTATTGTAGTTTTGGTGGACAGGAGGTAAGGTAAATGATATTGATGATAAGGTTTAAATGTATTGACGTTGAAGTATTAAGATTATGTGATGATAATGATTATTGGAGTTTTGGTGGATAAGAGGTGAAGTAAGTGAGGAGCATTTTTTTTTTGTTTGTTGGTCTATATGGAACAAGGAGGATGGCAGACTAGAACACTCAAGTGGTAAAAAGATTGTCTACACACACACTTTGTTAAATCAATAAGCAGTATATACTTTTTTTGGAGAGAGGAAGTATTTGCATATCTTGGCACACTGACAGTTGTTCAGCAACCGTATATTTTGATTTGGCTTGGCAAACATTGGTCTTGACATTATGACTATGACGTTGACTAACTATTATTGACTGTTATACATTGCTGATACTACTACTTGATACACATGTCGAACATCAAAACTTTGACAGAATTACATTTACACAGTTAACACTATTCAATTACACAGTAGTACTTAATGTGGATGAAAAGATGAGTGAGTGTGTTTCATGTGTTTTCCTTTCTTAATCCCAAATAATTGGTACCGACCTATCTCCTAAACATTATTTTACTTGTTTGTTGTGGCTTGCACTGACACCCATAAATATTATAAGTTTACGGATATTTGTGTATTTGTAATATTTAATATGACAATTATCTGATATCATTTGTGTGTTTATTATAATTTGTATGTTTAGTGTAAGAGCATTGATAATAATTTTGTAAAAGCAATTGTGTGTGCATTCAAACTGTTGTTCGTGCTTGCACCTATTCAACATTGCTGGGTGCCACTTGGAAATGTTTAATTTCTGCTGATAAACTCTGATGAACTGCCTAATTAGTGATAGTGAATATTATGGACTGTTACGTGCACCTGCTCAACATTGCTGTGCACCACTAATGGAACTGCTTCTACTGACATAATGTCACTTGTTGCTGTCTGCGCCTGTTCTACATTACTGGGTGCCACTGATGGAACTGCTTCTACTGAAATAATGTCACTTGTTGGTGTCTGCACCTGCTCAACATTGCTGGGTGCCACTGATGGAACTGCTTCTACTGAAATAATGTCACTTGTTGGTGTCTGCATCTGTTCAACATTGCTGGGTGCCACTGATGGAACTGCTTCTACTGAAATAATGTGACTTGTTGCTGTCTGCACCTGTTTAACATTGCTGGGTGCCACGGATGGAACTGCTTCTACTGAAATGATGTCACTTTTTGTTGTCTGCACCTGTTCAACATTGCTGGGTGCCACTGATGGAACTGTTTCTACTGAAATGATGTCACTTGCTGGTGTCTGCATCTGTTCAACATTACTGGGTGCCACTAATGGACTGCTTCTACTGAAATGATGTCACTTGTTGGTGTCTGCACCTGCTCAACATTACTGGGTGCCACTGATGGACTGCTTCTACTGAAATGATGTCACTTGTTGGTGTCTGCACCTGCTCAACATTACTGGGTGCCACTGATGGACTGCTCCTACTGAAATGATGTCACTTGTTGGTGTCTACACCTGCTCCACATTACTGGGTGCCACTGATGGACTGCTTCTAGTGAAATGATGTCACTTGTTGGTGTCTGCACCTGCTCAACATTACTGGGTGCCACTGATGGACTGCTTCTACTGAAATGATGTCACTTGTTGGTGTCTGCACCTTCTCAACATTACTGGGTGCCACTGATAGACTGCTTCCACTGAGATAATGTCACTTGTTAGTGTCTGCGCCTGCTCGCCATTTTTGGGTGCCACTGTTGAAGCTGTTTAAATACTGCTGATGAAATGTTATGAGACTGCTATTTGCACCTGTTGATCATTGCTAGGTGCTACTGCTGGAACTGTCAACTGCTCTGAGGAGTTCTACTTGCTTATTGAACTATTGAAAGGATTTTATGTGAATATTTGTATAAACTGATTTTTTGTGTGTTTACTGTTTATGAGATGTTATGAGACTCTTACCTGCACCTATTCGTCATTGTTGATGCTATTGATTGAATTGTTTAACCACATGATACTTGTGTAAACTATTATGTAAAATCATATGTATGCATGCATTTGTATTCCTTACTGTATTTTATATATTAGGTTATTGAAGGGTCAGTGCAAAGCCAAAATTTATTTAGTTATGCGATATTCACTTATTAATATTACTTTTTAATTTTTGTCTGCATTTTTTTGGACGAATTTGGTGGTATTTTCACCACCAATGCTGGCAAAAATATCATCAAATTCTAGCCCATGGAGGAGGGGCATATGAAAGGTGGCTACACTGAATCACAGCGCCAGAGATTGTGCCAAAGAGTATTATTCAGCCGCCTCCACTGGCAGTGCTTGTTGAGATGTGGTAGTGGGGAGTGTTTGTCGTGAAGTCGTCGTGGAGAGTACTTAGTGAGAAGTGGGCAGTAGGAGTTCCGTTGTAGCCGTGACTAGTTGTGAGCATGTTGTATGCAGTTGTTCTGATGGCTAGACAGCCGATGCTGTTCGATTGCTGATGTTGTAATGATCAGAGTGTATGTTTCGTCAATATATATGAAGGTAATAATTTTTTTTTATTATTATTTCAAATGTCCTAACTAACAATGTCTCTTGGTCACAGGTTCAGTCAACAAAGCATCTGGCTTGTGTTCATGTATTAGAGTGTAATCTGGTTTTTATGTGCAATTATAGTATTTTTGTTTTTTTTAATTACTTCATTGTAGAAGGCGTTTAAAGCATCTTGTCGTATTGAGGAAGAACCGTGCCAAATGTGTACGTTGAATCACACTTCCACACACAGAACAGTTACATTTGTGTTTTGTTGTTCCGTAGTTTTTGTTTCGTAGCTTTTATAGTTGCTGGGGACTTAATTAATTAATTGTGTTAACGGAAGTTTTCTTTCATTCTTCGTTGTTATTCTACGCAGTCAGATTGCGTACTAATACCAGTCACGGCCAACCAGTTACGAGACTGCGTAACCGGACAGACAGCGACGAAAATTAAAAATTATTTGAACTCTATATTTAATTAAGCCCCCATGCAACCTCTTGAATTTTTTTTTCTTGTTTGGATTCATCAAGGATACTGTGTTTCTAACTCCTTTACGGGCTTCTACAGACGAGCTCAGAGAAAGAGTTTACGTCGTAATTCAACGAGTTATGGTTGGAATGCCGCAGTTTGGCAACAAATGCACTCTAGATAGAATGTGTGTCGCGTAACCAATGTGTAATAAATGTTACAATATTATCTGATGACGGAATACGTATGAAAATTCATCTTAGCTATATTTCGCATACTTTTATCAGCGACAGTATACAACTATACCCATATTGTGCCTAACACGTGCACTACGGGCTTGTTGCATAGGATACGAACGTACTATATTCTTCCCACTTCCTTCTATTATTTTTAGCAAATTGGAATTCATCTAAGCTTTTGCTGCGCAAACTTGCGCCGTTTGTAATTCCTATGAAATAAATGCTTTACACTGATAGCGTTCCAGTTAATTAACGATCTGCTTGTTATCATTTGTAGAAATAATTAATCACACCATATGACAGAAATGTTTTTATTTTTCGTACCGATCTACGAGAGAATTTGTTCAGAGTTGTAGCAAGTATCCATTAAAAGTGCTTTTATTAATCTAGAACCTGCTCTATTTGGTAACGTTGTCCGTGTATTTGGTCAATAACAACGTTCTAACAAGTTATGTAAATAAATTTCGTTTATCAATAGTCTCAGATAAGACAAGCATGCAATATGTACATTACTATGGGCATTGGTAAAAAATTGTTAATTAGATCGATAGAAAAATTTATAACTTTGTTTGCAAGAGATTATCGTTTTGCAAAGACCAATGTTTCATTGTATTTATTATTTTAAAGAAGATTGGTGAAGGTCTCCCCACCAAGCGCCAAACTTTTATCCCATTGATGAAACGTAATATAGTAACAGAATGAATGGATGATACTTCAAATGGAAATTACACGCAGCCTGTTTAGCTACCAGGTAATCTATAAAAATAGTCTACCGAAACTACGAAGAATAGTAGGTAGGTAAAGTTACGTTCTTGGGACTCTACACACACCGCACCCACAATTGAAAGGCCAGAGCTCTAGGGTTAGTGAAGTGCCTTGGCTCAAATGCATTGCAGGTTTGCTTGTCTTCTCTAATATATTAAAAATGAGAAAGAAAACCGGTTTACTCTGCGTATTTCGATTCACTAATGAGTTATGGAAAAAAATTTAAGTAGAAATTCATCTTATATGGATCGTATTTTCAGAATACAAAAGCGTGGAATAAGAATTATTTATGTTTTTTTTTAATTCTAGAACATACTGCACGAACCTCTTCAATTAACTTCGTAGTTTGGTAATGGTTGCACAATACATGAGTTCATTAATGTTTATTGCTGTTACGAATTTTCCTTAAAAAGTATTGCAAATTATGAATATAGTGCTGGCAACAAAGCAGTGTTATTTGGTACAAATGTCAGAGCATACTGTCTTCCCGGTGATGTAATGTAGCTGAAGGCTTAATTATGGAATTTATATTAGGTGGCCTCTTCTATTGAAGATCATCTTCTAAAAAACTCGTAGAAGATGCATAACATAATAATACTTCATGAGGGTACATCATTTATTCAATTGCACGTAAATAAGATTTACTTCGTTGGCCTTCTCCACATAACCTTCTCTGCAGCTTCCATGACTTGTAACGGAATTATTCAACGAGGTAATCGACAGAGACACACGCCTAGAAGTGCCAGAAAATATGCGTGTACGGATTCAAATAGTTCCGATTTGAACCAGTGGCACTAGTGAGATCTCTTACTCTTTGTGTTCGCAGTTTGCAGGTTTGCCGCGCGCCTTTCAACAGCTGTGTACTACCCAACCACGATATTACTGCACTTGGATTCCTGTGGTCGTTATCGGAAACATGTGGTGACGTTACGGTAAACAAGTACAGTGGTGACTAAGGAAAACTAAGCGCACAGTGAATGTTTACAAGACAGTTGTTCGTATACTATCAAGTGGTTCAGCAAGCTCACGGGGAATATCACGATCAAAACTCACCGAAGCGGCCTCACTGCCAGGTGCAGTAATATTGTCATCAACTAATGAAGCTCTGCAGTGTAGCTTGTTTTCAACGACTAACTCGTCTTTCAAGTCTACTGAAATGTGTCGATGATGAAATACTGGCGATCTGTTATAGTGTACATCGAAGGCGAAAGTGGAGGAAACAATGAATACAAGAGTCACGTTAAAATATTACGCAATTTCTCTCAAACTGCAGTCTTCATACGTGGCTTACTCCTCGGCTGTAAACAGACAACGTCAAACGGATCTGTTAATAAAAAAGAAAGTATATAACTTTCGATGTTGTTCGAGACCGAGTGGTGTGGGGATACCTCGTTTTCCTTTTAGCAGTAGTATCGGACTTCAAATGAACGAATAAATAAGTAGAGAGATGACCGTGTTTCTGAATCATCAATCAATAACAACCAACTTCCGTTGTGGATGTAACTCTCAGCACGAAAGAAGGGAAAGAAGATTAGATTTTAACGTAAATGACGAGGTCATTGGAAATAGAGCATGGGCGCGGACCTTTGAATTATGATGAAGAAAATCGTCAAAGGTAATTGAGAAAAACAACGCAAAAAGTAAATCTGTATGGGTTATCAGGCATTTGAAACCCGCTGCTACCATATACAAGTCTTTTCATCACTTATTACTTCCTTCTGCTTTTCAGATTGGTGGATTAATAGCTGACAAAGTCTTCGAGTTAGACAATACCAACAGCTGCAATACTGGAATGAAGCTACGAAGACGACAATGATCCAACATATATCATCAGCTATAGGGGCGTATTTAAACATTTGTTAAGAGTTATAAAGTACTGAGTCCCTAATTAAAAAAAATATACGTCAGAATAACTGCAGACAGAATTAAAAGCTATTGCTAAGATTCAAAACTTACGAGACAAACTAGAGTTAATTGAGATTGTAAGACAACAATTCATGGCGGGGCGTATTAAACTAGTCAGAAGAGTGATGACTCAAAGAGATAAAAAGGAGAGGTAAGTATAATGTTATCTTGTCACATGCACTTTCTAGTACGCCTCATTCCAGAGCTGTAGCCGGCCGCAGTGACCGAGCGGTTCTAGGCGCTACAGTCTGAAACCGCGCGACCGCTACGGTCGCAGGTACGAATCCTGCTTCGGGCATGGATGTGTGTGATGTCCTTTGGCTAGTTAGGTTTAAGTAGTTCTGAGTTCTAGAGGACTGATGACCTCAGAAGTTAAGTCCCATAGTGCTCAGAACCATTTAAACCATTTTTTGAACCATAGCTGTACGGAACCATTTGCATAAGATTTTGCTCTACTTTATATGCATACAACTCTGGAATTCGAAATGCAGTTATCTATCAATAAAACTTACTAAGTATCCATGTACCACACACAGGTGTGGTACATAATAAGAACATATACGTCATAGCTCCTTTCTGAAATACGTAAAATGAAATACAGTAGAACCTAATACATACTACCGTTTCCATTAAGGATGTATTTCTTACAATGAATGAAAAATGCTGCAGGGAGCCAAAAAAACGTTTTCATGAGATTCATTGTTGAGACGCAAACAAAAGAAGCTGGGGTAATCCTCGGATCCTTTAGGCGGTTTTACTTAGTGCCAAAGACAGCTAGTCTCACTCTATGAGTGGAAGCACAGCTCGCTGTTTTCTGCAGTGTACCCGGAATTATTTTCCGACTTACAGATTGTAGTCGACTGAAGCACTTGAACCAGAGTCTCCAATGATTCACAACGATCTTGGATGCGGATTTCCACAACCACTGTGGGATGAAGAACTGTAGGTTCCCCCTCACTACGTCAGGTGTGTACTACACAAAGAAAGTGGCTACCGGGTTTCTTAGGTTAGGAAATTACTTTAGTTGGCTCAGTGGTGTAATATGTATTGTCGTCAGAGAGGAGTGTTGAAATGACCAGCGAGCAAGATGCTTGAGAAGTGGTAGAGCATTCCGTGAGCTAAGTGTCATTTGCACAACAACAATTTCACTAAAATAGCCCAGCACTGAGTTCACGAAAAAGAAAATACAGAACAGGCCAAAGGATTACAATGCCGGCAGATGTTCAGTTAGCTTCCTTTTACAATCACCCGAATGTGGGCTGGACCCAAATACAGCTCCAGTTCACAGCACTGGAAGCACCATTCTGTAACAAGTGGTCGAATAGTGCAGTCACTGGTATTTCTGAAACAAGTAAATAAAATACTTTTAAAAACGCACAGTAACCAAATCACAAATTACACGTGGCAAGGCCCGCCCCTCACAAATATATACTTATTTATAATTCTCATAAATAATCTAATCCCCACAAGTAAGAATCAGAATTTGAAATAAGAATAAGAATAGCAAACGATAGCATTTCACAGCAAGAGCTATTAATTTTTCAATAATAAACCACCAGTAATAAGTCGTAGTTGTACTAGGACATTCGTAATACAGCTATGTTCAAACTTGCAAGAAACAGTGCTGATCACGGAAGTCTAATGAAACAGAATTAATCAATGGCACAGCATCAATAAATAAATATCTAAAAACCAGAGGCATTCAATGGGCAAGAATAGACCAACAGTATCACTCAAATTTATTCTTCAAGTGCACCCTAGTGCCAAAACCAGTAACAGCAGCATTTCAACTTTAAAACAAAAAAAAACTTTAAGACAAAAAAATTTCGACACGTGATAACAAGAAAAAATCAATGGACCGAAGGCATTTAACATGAAACAATGAAAAATCCGCTCTTTTCAAGTCTTTCAGAATCAAGTAACAAAACCAATTGCAGTTCAGTGGGGAGTAGGGTCTGCTAAATAGCACTACACAGGTTTAACTGCTTGTTGGAGTCAGTTCCGCGACATAATTCCACAGCAAAGGATAGTGTTCTGAAACGTGTTCACCAGGTTTTGTTCGTTTTTGTTGAACAGGGGCTGTCCAAAGTGGCCACTGGTACACCAGTGGTCCGGAAGCTCGTATACGTCCCGATGATGCCGACGTCGTGCACTCTGTCACGCACCTCTAAAAGCACCGGTATGGCTTGTTCTCTGTGAGGCGATTGGTTGGTTGGTTGGTTTAAAAGAGGGGAGGAGGGACCGAACTGCTACGTCATCGGTCCCTCGTTCCGATTAAAATAATTCCACAAGGATGGGAGTAAAATAATCTAGACATACAAAACACAGCTGGAAGAAAGGAGAAAAAAAAAACAAGAATGACAGAAGGGCAACAAACACTAAAATGGACAAAATCGGACAAGAAAACCACAGAGAGACGCAAGAAACATGTAGAAGAGATCAAAACAAGAGACCAGATTACCATGACTGGCTGACCATGAGAATAAAAAGGAGAAGCCAGCCACTCCGCAACACATTAAAACCTCCATCTTAAAAGCACTACGTATGTCTCCATTATGTATGTCTCCACTACAGTGAGTGGATAGTCATTAACGTGAAGTTCTGGTTCAGGATAAACGGAGCGACGCCGATGGAAATGCATGACCTAGGACTTCGCCGCTGAAAACTGGAAGCATTTGGTAGAGCCCATGACTGCGCCTTGTGAATGGCTCCCTGTAGGCGTCGCTCAGCAACACCAGTACTCGAGGGGCAGCACGAAATGCGGAAGTCATCCGCACACAGAGGAGGTGAGACGGCCATAAAGCTGCTGCTAGACCGTTAATAGCCACTAAAAACAGAGAGACAATATGGAGCCCTGTGGAACGCCATTCTCCTGAATACACGGGGGGGGGGGGGGGGGGGGCTGGAGGAGGCAACGACTTGGACAAGGAAAGTACAGAGCGACTGGAAGTTTTGGATAAAAATCGGGAGTGGGCCCTGGAGACCCCACTCATACAATGTGGCAAGAATATAATGTCACCAGGTCGTGTCGTATACTTCACGTAAGTCAAAAAAGACGGCAACCAGGTGTTGACCACTGGAAAAGGCTGTTCGGATGGGAGACTCGAAGGACACAAGATTATCAGTGGTAGAATGACCCTGGAGGAAGCTGCCCTGACTTGGAGTCACTAGGGCACGTAACTCCAGGACCCAACCCAACCGCCGACACACCATACGTTCCAGAAGCTTACAAAGAAAGTTGGTGAGGCTGATGGGCTGGTAGTTATCCACATCAAGCAGGTTTTGACTGGGCTTGAGCACCGGAATGATGGTGCTCTCCCACCATTGCGATGGAAAGACGCCATTTCACCAGATCTGCATGAAGATGACGAGGAGATATCGCTTGTAGTTAGACGAGAGATGTTTAATCATCTGACTGTGGAACCGATCCGGCCAAGGAGCTGCGTCGGGGCAGTGTGCAAGGGCGCTGGGGACCTCCCTCTCTGTAAATGGGGCGTTGAAGGGTTTACTGTGCCGTGTAGTGAACGAGAGGACTTTTCTTTCCCTCCGCCGTTTGAGGGTGCGAAAGGCTGGGGGGTAGTTCTCTGACACAGAGGCTTGAGCGTAGTGCTCTGCACAGTGCTCGGAAATCGCGTTTCCGTCGGTAGATAACACGCCATTGATGTTAATGCCAGGGACACCTGTTGGGTTCTGGTACACAAAAAGACGTGTAATCTTCGTCCAGACTTGGGAAGGTGGCATGGCACCCAATAGTCGACACAAACCTCTCCCAACACTCCTGTTTCCGTCGTTTTTTTTAAGCTGGCGAATGCGGTGCTCTAAGGAAGGGTTCATCTTATGTTGGTGTAGAGCTCACCGACGCTCTTTAATTGCCTCAGCGACTTCCGGCGACCACCAACGGACTGCCTTTCACTGGGGCATGCTGAAGAACGAGAGATCGTGTTTTCGGCCGCAGAAACGATCTTTGTAGGGACCGGCTCAACGACAACATCGATGGCATCATGTGGGGGAGATTCGGCGGTGACAGCAGAGGTGAAGGCTTCCCAGTCTTCATTGTTTAAAGCCCATCTGGGTAGGAGTTCGTGGGCGTGATGCTGGGAGAATGACAGGAAAATGGGGAAGTAGTAACTACCACACAAGCCGTGATGTGCTGTCCGGTGGAGAGATGGAAGAAGACCATGGCTGCAAACCGAGAGATCAATGGTCGAATATGTGCGTTGTACCACACTGAAATGTGTGGGAGCACCTGTGTATAACAGGCAGAGGTAGTGTTGTGACAGTAAATTTTCGACCTCCTTATCTCTTCCAGTAAGCATGGCGTCACCCCACGAAGGGTTATGTGCTTTAAAATCTCCCAAAAGTAGGAAAGGTTTAGGTAGTTGATCAATCAGTGCACCCAATACGTTCAGGGATACTGCACCATCTGGAGGAAGATATACATTGCAGACAGTGCTTTCCTGGGTCGTCCTTATCCTGAAAGCCACAGCTTCAAGAAGGGTTTGAAGGGCCATAGGTTCACTACATACTGAGTTCAGCATATAGACACAAACACCACCTGACACTCTATTATAGTCGCTACAGTTCTTGTAATATGCCTTGTAGCCACGGAGGGCAGGGGTTCGCATTGCCGGGAACAAGGTTTCCTGCAGGGCAATGCAAAAAGCAGCTGTAAAGCTTAACGGTTGCCATAGCTCAGCCAGGTGGTGGAAAAAACCGCCGCAATTCCACTGGAGGATTACGTGCTCGTGAGACTGGGAAGCCATGAAAAACTCAATGAGACAGTCTACATCTCAGGGACACCTGCTGCCACCAGCTAAGTACCTGTGCGATCGACATCCATTTTTTCTGAGAGCCCAGCGAGATCTAGATCCTCAGCCGATGCCAGAATCTCCACCTCATCCTCAGACACAGAGCTTGTACGTGATGGTGGTGTGGGTGCCTCCGCAGTGCCTTGGTTCTTGTTCTTTTTTTTCTTTTTAGTTTTCTCTTGCTGCTACTTAGGTTTGTCCAGCTGGAAGGGCTTCATTGGTTCAGTCTCAGGAACTGAGGAGGACCGTGAAACCTTATGACCAGCTACAGGCGGTGCTCATGTTGCCTTTCGGAAACTTCCTTCTTGATCGCCAGACCGAGTTCCCACCACAAGAACCTGTACGCCAGTAGTCTAGGAACTCGACTCCCACGCTCTGAGGCAACACGCTCGAAGCTGTTGGTTGGTAACCGTAAAAGAGCATAACAACTCCCAATATCGATAAGGGCTTACACGACGGAGGTTTAGATTACCTGCGTTTAATCACAAGAGTGAAGACAAAATGTTAACATGGTATTAGTTAATTGCAGGGGC
The DNA here is from genome assembly GCF_023864345.2 of Schistocerca serialis cubense. Classification (NCBI taxonomy): domain Eukaryota; kingdom Metazoa; phylum Arthropoda; class Insecta; order Orthoptera; family Acrididae; genus Schistocerca; species Schistocerca serialis. The sequence goes on along the minus strand of NC_064638.1, from coordinate 643,835,455 downwards.
GTTCCTGATAACAATCCCAGAATTTCATTCACTAAAGGCAACACACATATGTTATTACAGACAGAGAATGGTAAGTCAAAACACACAAAAATACCTCGGCCTAACATGGAAGCCCCATCTACGAACCATTCATCACAAAGTCAGTTATAGTATAAAATTACTAAAACTACTAACTGAGCGAACATGGGGATTGCACCCTTCCACTACCCTCTACACCTATAAATCCCTGATATTATCCATTCTCTGTTATGTAAATGTGCTATGGACTTCCACTCCTCCCTCCTTTTATTACGCCCTACAGTTCCTCGAACGCCATGCACCCTGCTAGTCATTCGAATCCGCTTACCCTTTCCCCACCCACTCTGCCGCATCTCTACCACCACATTCCCATAATGCTACACCAGCACACTCTCAACAGCCTCCATAGCGAAATTTTAATCACACTCCCTTAGTCGACCGGTGTGGCCGAGCGATCCTAGACGCTACAGTTGGAACCGCGCGACTGCTATGGTCGCAAGTTCGAATCCTGCCTCGGGCATGGATGTTTGTGATGTCCTTAGGTTAGTTAGGTTCAAGTAGTTCTAAGTTCTAGGGGACTGATGACCTCAGAAGTTTAGTCCCATAGTGCTCAGAGCCATTTGAACCATTTTTGAACACTCCCTTACCATACCATGACATCTTCCCTGATATATAACTGTCGTACCCTATCTTAAAGGACCAATCCTTCCTCCTAACCATCAGGGGTTCCTTTCTTTCCACATCTCTCCACCCACACCCAAAGGCTTGGTCCGGTATGGCTTCCCTCTTCACTCCCCCGAATTCTTCCTCCAAACATCCACCCACACAATCATCCTCTTACACGGTACCCCAGCAGCTGCATCCTCATGATACCCTCTTCCTGGTAGTCTAGGCCCACTCATCACTTCATTCATGTATGTGTCTATTTTAATCAGCCAACACACTGGCTTTTTACTCCCTAACCTATGGAGTTGTCCCTCTGTCTTTAATCTTTTATGGAACATTCGGTTGCCGTTTCATCTGTGTCAACTTTTACTTTATGAAAAAATCCGCCTTTAATATATTTTAAATTACACAACTGTTTCTATGTCTTATTATATCTAACAATCAGTTTTATAATATGTTTTAATCTTTTTTATTCTGATATGGCTGGATAGCAGTGACTTGTGTCCGTGTCTGCCCCCACTCCCCACCGGCGTGTTTGGGGCGAGGGTAATGAAATGACAATAAAGGAATAAAAGTGCCAGTCAAATCCAAAATACAGATTGAATGTGTGCCGCAAAACTACGCTATACGCCAATAGGAGCGGCATATTTCTTCCCATGAAGAAACATCTAGTCATTGGAAATGCAGAAGTATCAGCACAAATTGAAGCATGAAAGATAGTTCCTAACGTCAGTCGGATAGTTTTGTAGAATATTTGTCTGGGGAGATATACTTCCACAACGCTCCAGAGGAAACTAATATCGCTGTTGTAGGGGAGACTTAAATTTCCCAGCAATAGAATGGGAGACAGAGTGATGTCAGTTAGTATACAACGTCATTTTTGAGGGTTGCTTTGACCAGTTAAAGAATCTAATTTACAAGGCAACGTCTTCTTCATCAGTTGACGTGAATGGGTTAGTGACAACAAGGCCGTTATAATATCATTGGCTGCTGGTGTTGGAAGAAATTTCAAGACAGATAACGAAATACAGAAATCTAGGACAAGGATCGGGATTAATTCAAGGAAAACGTCACATGGAAAGGTGGCTCAACTTGATGTGACATTTACCATTCCGAAACAAATATATTTTTATTAGTAACAATTCTGTCATAACCCATCTAACAGTCACCAACATACTTTCCAAATTCATACGAATAGTTAAGATTTTAAAATTAATATCACAATGCGTAAAGATATTTGCATTATACATAAAATTGCAAACGGTAAACTGTCAGCTGTGGAATACGATGATGGCCCGATTACAAACGGTTAATTGATTGAATAAATGTGAGGCGACACTCTGTCCGTGAGACTAGCATCACAACTGTAGGCTAATCCCACAAGGACTTTAATATAAGTTCACCAAACGTTAAATAAAAGGCACTAAGATGCATGCATCTCCACTGCAACAATAAGCTCCAATCCTACTCCAAGGCAAGAAATTAGGCAAGTACATATAATGTGGCATCCAAAGTCCATTAGCCACTTCAGCACGTTAAATCTTCCTTTTACGAACAATACTAGAAAGCATAAGGCAAATGATACTTTGGTGTCATAAGACAATGTTATTCCGCTCCCATACAGACAAGGTACAGCCAATCTGGCCAAACGCTACCCACGTGTAAAAACCGAAGGAAGTACTTCACTGATTAGCCACAAATCTATTACACATAAACCAAGTTACGTATTTGAACTTCCGAGCCCCTAAAACACTATTAAAACGATAATGACAATTAAACCATTAATTTTTTAAAGAAATCGAGAAATTCAATGCTTATTTTCCCCAAAGACTTTCATCATACGCCCCCCAGGGACCTTGAAATTACCGAATCATTGAGTAAATTACTTCCCTAAAGTCACTAAAGCCAATTCCTAATCCGGCGACATCCCTGCCCTGACACGATACCAAAAGAATGGCAAACTATTCAACGTGAGCCTGGAACTGAAGATCCGCAGAAAGGCGCCTGACCCCAGAGCACTTACGCCTCGGCGATGACTAGAAAGCCGCTGAAGCGGAAGGAAAACACGTCCGTGCCCCGGACCAGCAAAACAGAAACGCTGCAACCTCTGTCGATACAAGGCAGTCAACATATAACAATCAAACAGCAAACAAGTTCGACAGAAATAAACAGACACAGCAATACTTAAGCGGGCAATTAAAGATTATTTTCAAGGAAATCAAATATTAAAACTTCAGTATAGGAGTGGCTCACCCACAAACATTGCATGTAAACCTTCCTAGCAATAACAAGAAACAATATACGAAGTCATTTAAAAGAATTCTCAAATAATAATCAAACAGGAAGAAATGTCAAGTTATACCTTAACTGGGTTATCTTAGGGACTAGTACACACTGTGTTTTGTGATTCTTACCAAATAGCAGAAGGCCGGTTAAAATGTACACCTATAAACCGAAGGGCTTCTCAACACAGAGTAAGAGTGTGCAAATACAAGCACGCAGGCACACACACACACACACGCACACACACGCACACACACACACACACACACACACACACACACACACACGACCAAACACACACATACACGCACACATGTGTACCTTAAGGCTGAGCGCACACCACTTTGGTTACAGACGAAACCCAGTAACTCGCCCCAGAAAGGGCCATAAGGTCTACAGAAGAAGAAGGTCTTGACCGATATTGCCAGAACTATATACTTCGGACATGTCCGAAATAACAGACACCATATCCATATAAGTATATTGTTATGAAGTAGCTACGACAGCGAAGACAGTTTCATCACAAATACAAACAGTGTCAAAGTATCGTTGAAAAACGAGAGCCGAACGATACCATAATGAGCATAAGAAAGGCAATCCGGAAAGCGTTTAAGGAATTCTAAATTAAAATTTTGTCAACTGGTCAGACGGAACGTCCGAAAAAGTTTTGTTCGTACGTAAAGTCAGCAAACGGATGAAAATCATGTATTCGATAAGATTGCACTGCTACAACAACAAGGAATGACTGTGCGAAAGCTCAAATCCTGAATTTTATCTTCCAAAAATGCTGCACCGCGAAATCTCGTCATAAGGTTCCCCCTTTCAGTTCTCGCACGAATGGAAAAATGATAGGAGAAATAAATGGAGATGAAGATAATTCTTCACGAATCCGTAGATATTATACTAAACAACTTCAAACAGAAATTTGAACATCGAACTGCTGTGCACCTGTTGTGGAATTATGGTGCACGCATTCAAGTTGAAAGCAAAACAGTGAACTTGAATGGTTGAAAATGCTTCAAATGGCTCTGAGCACTATGGGATTTAACATCTGATCTGAGGTCATCAGTCCCCTAGAACTTAGAACTACTGAAACCTAACTAACTCAAGGACATTACACACATCCATGCCCGAGCAGAATTCGAACCTGCGACCGTAGCGGTCGCGCGGTTCGAGACTGAAGCGCCTAGAACCGCTCGGCCACTCCGGGCGGCAGTGAACTTTAATTATCTGTCGCGAGTAATTGAAAGTTCTTCACTAAGAAGATAGACATAGCATCTGTAAACATCTCCCAAGGAAATAATTCCGAGTTCTTATTCCTTATTAACTCCTGTCACATTATTGCTTCCTCTTTTTACATAGACATTGCAATCACCTCCATTCACAGATATACAAAGACAGTAATTAATTTTACTCTAAAACTAGCCAGAGGTATAGCTATTAGTTCTTCCAGTGGCTTTCACTATTTTTCTCTTGTACTCCGTCCGCTAGGAATCTTTGTTTAATGTACATTCTACTAAGGTAATAAATACTTTGTTTCCTTTTGTAATATACGCTGCTTTGCTTGAAATTAGAAATAATTCTCTTACTTTACATCGAATGCTTTTTGCGACAGTCCTGGAATTGCATGAGATTTCTCTGAAACTATTTTAACTTTTAATTCGGCTAGTTAGTTTCCGAATCTTAGAACCGTGATCTGAAAAGCACAGTATCGAAAGATTATACCATAGCGCTGGAAAAGCTACTCTGATTAAATGAAACTGTCATTTCCCAAACTAAGGCATGACCACTAGCAAATGTCTAACAGGACCATTACTATTTAGGAGACACAAACTATCCGAAAGTTATTGTATTAGCCCTTTCTCCGGAAAATAGTGTGTCGAAGTTTGTTGGAGAAAATTACTTTTCATGCAAGTATTAATGACTAACTCACAATGCTTGAAAACGGACGAAGCAAAATCACTTTCAAGACTTGAAGTGGGATGATGGTACAGAACTATTAGCTAGGTACATACGTTCGTAGAGTTTTTGTTTTGCATGTTGGTATTCCAATTGCTATGGGTTTGCTTATCGATTTTCTTTTTACACGTGCGTAGTTTGCTGCGGCTATTTGAGTTTAAATATTGTCATTTTGTCATTTGGAGACAGTGAGTCAAGCCATGGACGATAAGAAGTGGAGTGCCAAGTCAGCAAATCGAAACATTTCCAACGTATTCTTCCGTTTGAGTTCAGCAGGTGGGTGACAACAGCGGAGGCAACCAGAAACATTTACGCCGTTTGTGGGGATAACACCATTGGACAGAGCACGGCAATAAAATGGTTTTCTCGTTTTAAGAACTGTCGCTTTGACATTAGTGACTCTCCACATTCAAGAAGACATTCGGGGTTAAATAAAGATCGTTTAAACGCATTCATCCGCAACGATCAGTGTCACAACTGGCAAACGTAGTGAACTGTGGTTATTCCACCATCGTGCAACAATTGAGTGCAATTGGAGAAATTTCAAAACTAGGATGTGTAGTTACCGCATGCTCTAAGCCGAAATCACAGATATCTTCGGTTTATCGTTTGTGCATCTCTGCTCGATCGTCATCAATTGGCTCCTGAGCAACGCTGACGTTTCCTATCGTGGATCGTCGCTGGTGAGGGGAAATAGTGTCTTTATCGTAACATAACAAAAACAAAGGAATGTTTGAGCCCAGACAAAGCTGCATTTCCCCCTTATAAAGATCTGCGCACATCCACAAAAGATAACGCTATGCATCAGGTAGAACAGCGACGATGCGGTGTACTACCAATAGCTTCACCAAGGTGTAACCTTTACTGCTGTCATTTATTGTCTCTAAGTGACGCGCGTGCAGACGCTATCCAAGATTAACGACCAGGAAGACTATGTGAAATGATGCTATTCCACGATAACGCCCGCCCACATTCTGCTAGACTGACAAAGACACTACATAGTGGTTGAGTTGGGACGTCATTTCACACCGAGCTTATTCTGTCTTGCACTGTCAGATTTTCACCTTTCCCGCTCTCTATCGAACAACTTTCAAGGAACCTTTCCAGAAGTAAATACACTCCGAACATGACCAGACGATTTCTTAGCTTCAAAATCGCTTGATTTCTCCAGTCGTGGAATCGAAAAGTAACCCAAGCGTTGACACACTGTGGTAGATACTGAAGGAGTCTTAACTCTCTGTTATTCTTTGTTCTCTTTATTAAGGAAAAACGCTATGAACTTATGCACCAACCCAATAAAAATATTATATCGTGCCTTCAAAACTGAACATGTCTAACACTGTTTTGAGGGTAATATTTACGTTTATATTTTAATTAACAATGACAGTTTACTTGCAGCTGCTCCAAGATGTTAGGCAAACTAAAATCTTATCTTCATTGTTTGAATATTTTTGCTCAGTGGACTAGTCTGACAAACAAAATATTTATCACTAGCCACGTACCGTCCGTAAAGGTGACCAAAAGTTGGCTTTAAACTTCCTCTTCAATTGTTCATATAATCTAAATCTCTCTACATTTAATGACCCCATTACCACATACTATTTTCTAAATGATTAGTTGTGACTCGTATTTTCGTTCCACAAGTTCATAAAGTAGGCAAAATATTGTGAGGAGCTCTCAGAAACAAAACGTGATGATTTTTATCTTGAGGGTGAGAGGTAGTAAATTTCTGTGTAGTACATATGCCCATTTGAAAGCGAAATTCCATCCACCACTAGCAATTCCCATCAGAATCCACACTTTGTTAATTAACACTCTCTACAGACCACTTCTGACTCAACATAATAACCGCTCCAGGACCTTTAAGTTTTCTCATTAGTCTAGTATCATCCTCCACTCGCATTCGGCAGGACGACGGTTCAATCCCGCGTTCGGCCATCCTGATTTAGGTTTTCCGTTATTTCCCTAAATCGCTCCAGGCAAACGCCGGGATGGTTCCTTTGAAAGGGCACAGCCGATTTCCTTCCCCGTCCTTTCCTAATCTGATGAGACCGATGACCTCGCTATGTGGTCTCCTTCCCCAAAGAACCCAACCCCAACCCCCCATCCTCCCAACTGCTCTACAGTGGCGGAGTGTCATTCCAGATCCATTTTTTCTTGTTTCATGGCAGAATTCACCAGTTACCACGCTGCCATTACCCAGAGACATACCATACTCTCTCATTTTCCGCATTACCCAAGTCTGCATTTCATTACCGTTTTCTGCCTTCTGACCTACGGACTCTAACCTCGTTTTGACACTTCGACTTTCATTTTTAAAGAAATAGGCTTTCTTCTGTAATTTTTTTATGTTATCCCAATCCTTCTATTCTTATTTCTGCCACTGAAGCATTTAATGTTACTACTTTTATACCTATTCTTATTATTTTGTCTAAACGTTTCAATTTTATTCTGAAAATGATTGACAAACTATCGCTTGTCTTCTTGTTGCACCTCCTCTATCTTCCCCCTCTCCTCATGTCTTTCCTTTTCCCTCTCCTACTTATCCTCTTTCTTTCATCTCACCTCCCCTACTTTTCGCTTTTGTTCTTCTGGATACATTTTCAAAGCCCTGAATAATATTTAGCTCACACACACACACACTCTAAAAGAAAAATGACGCAACACCTAAGAATTACCCGATTGGGATGGGAATTGGTAGGTATGGTGTACACTTGACAGCAAGAAAAGTGGGTCACTGCCGAATACAATCAACATAACGTAGCTGTGTTGCAGGTCCTCTAAACGCCAAAACCCCGTGGGGTATAGTCGTTTGACTACACACACTGGGTACCGCAAGAGATTACTAAGAGACCAAAGGTCCTTATAGCAATCAGTCTAAGCGTCAACTAATATCGTAATACAAAACATATTAGAAAACACGTTCTTAGCGATGAGACACCCCATAACACTCATAAACTAACCTTAACTACAACAAGTGACATTCCAAAAGTTCTGAGAAAACGGATTATTTTACATATATCGTACAGTAATCCTTAGTCAAAATTAAATACTTCAGACAATATATGGAGTTACAAAGCTGTACGGCAATTGGAAAAAAGTTTTCCGCTCTCTAAAGGTTTTCCATCCACGTGCTGAAGACGGCTCAACGGCGAGTTGCTCTGGAAACTGGATATTGGACGAACCAGTAGAAAAACGCGATTAACGGCAACAAGCACTCTAAGGAAATCTCAATATTAACAGCGAATCAACAGTAATATCATTGTTCTCGTAACACATCAACAGCTACGTGTACACAAATTTGAACTTTAAATGACATGACCAACGTCGTCGTTCTGGACCTGGATTCAAACACAGCACCTATAGCCAATGCTAACTAAGCTAAGCTTTGTTTGTGCCTTATTGAGGCCGGATCTCTGGGCATAATGAGACGTGAAGTATAGATGTTTGCACCAGTATCAGTTATCATTTCAGATCCTGAAAATAAATGACGAAAATGTTTGTACTGAACTGGGAATCCTGTTTATAACAGTTACCGTCCTATGAACTACCCCCAACGACGTTTAGTATGGTGTCATTCATAAGGAACAAGGTATGCTCATGTTTAAAATAGAAATGCCATCATATAAAGCTTGTGACAGGGATGCAAACCCAGCACCTAATCGGATTGTTAACGAAGTAAAGTCATGCTCAAAAGTATCCGAACGACCTGGATTGCATTTCGCCTGATTCCCATGCAATCCACATAACGCATCTGTCTAGCAGGTCCTCTAATCGCTCCTTGATACAGTCGTTCGACTATTGAAAATGGTTCCAACAAGTCACCACTAGAAAACACTGCTCTGTATCGCAATAACTCAGGATGTAAAGCAATACCACGATACTAAAAATATCGCGGAACACCTCATCACAGATAAGACTGTCCTTAAGGCTTGTAAGCTCGCATTTATTGCAATAACTGACATACCTAAAATGTTAGCACTCTCATTATTACGTCAGATAGGTAATGCACGTAGTAAGTTCGTCGTATTCATGATTTCCTCTTCAAACTAACATACTATACTTGTTATTTAACGCAAAATGTCATTAAAAGTTAACGTTATCCACGAGCAGCTAGTTGAGAATATGTATGAACTTCAAATGACACGACGAACCGACGCGTTCTGCATATGGATTCAAACCCAAGTCATGCAAACTAAGATTTCGTGACTAATAGAAATTAACAGTCATTCCTGACTAGGCATAAAGAGAGTGATATACCTCGATTTTGGACAGTATCAGTTAACAAATATCAACTTTAAATTACATAACGTAAACATTTTTAACGGTCGCGAATTCCTACCAAGCACCTATTGTCCCTGTTAACGAACTACGAGAGATGTTAAATACTGCTTCTTCACAAGTAACTTACTTGAAATGCAGTGAGGTAAAGCTTTGTATTGGACAGAGATTCGAACACAGAACCTAATCGGATTGTTATCGAAGCACAATCAAATTTGACATATCGGATTTTCTTGGCAGTAGCTAGATGTATTAACTGAAATGACGAAACGAAACATTAATTTCTTTTCCTTCCCAGGACTCCAACCCGGCACGTATCGCTGTTATAGTCTAGAGAAAAGGAACTTTAAATATGGGTTTGTTACACCAGCGTGTGAGCATGTTTGAATTAGAAATAATATGACAAAGAGTTCCGTGCTGACTAGGAATCGAACCCCACACATATCGTTGTTGACTACACACAAAGAGATCGCAGCTACCGAATTTTACTCCACCAGCAGCTCGGAATAATATCCTTGAACTTACAGTGATCTCGCAAATAGATCTGTGTCTCACTGGGAATCAGAAACGTCAGATAAGGTTAGTGGTGACAACGAATGAAAATGCATCAAAATAAAAATTATTATCTACCAGCAGATAGGTTTTCTCATGCTAGAGCTTGATAATACATAGTGAAAAATGTAGTAGCGAATGTAATAGAACACGCAACGTCTTATCAACAGCGCGCGAAGCTTACCGTTACCCTACCAGCCGTGACGTACCTACAGCACCTCTGAAAGTGAACAACAGTTCCTCCAGAACTTCGGCATTCCACAGTGCTGTGAGATAATGCAAATGGCCGGATCTAGATCTTTGCAATCGAACCAAGACCATCAATCTATGAAACTATAATCAGTCCAACAGACCACCAAACCCTCTGCTCTACGACTCATTCCTCTATCACAACACCGTTGCGGCACACAAGATGCGAATTCTGACACACAGGCTCCCTGTAGTGGTTTGCAGGATGTTCAGTTCATTCATTTACTTGGTTGACCGAATCGCCATGAACTAGCTGCCTTGGCTACCCAGTGCATACATTCGACTCTATTTTGTAATCACCGAAATAAAATAACGTAGCTGCTACCTACACAGAACTGCCAACAGTGTAGGATGCAGAAATTTAAATAGGAAGTGATCCTTTCCATTTGAGCTACCCTATTGCGCTATCTGTTTGTTGAAACCATCGTGCAGTGCAAAAGAAATGCTGTAACTGTCTGTCCCTCAAAGATCTAGATCCGGCCATTTGCATTACCTCACAGCACTGTGGAATGCCGAAGTTCTGGAGGAACTGTTGTTCACTTTCAGAGGTGCTGTAGCTACGTCACGGCTGGTAGGGTAACGGTCAGCATCGCGCGCTGTTGATAAGACGTTGCGTGTTCTATTACATTCGCTACTACATTTTTTAAAAACGCAATTCTGCTGTCTGCTGAAGTTATCAATTTAATGGAACTTTGAACATAATTCTCTTCACTTCTCAACCCAAAATAGTCGCATGTGGAAAAAAGGCTAACGTCTGCGTCGTTTTGTTCTTTTCATGTTTAATAGATGGCCAGGCAGCAGATGCGTCTCGAAGCTTTTGTATTTTGTATGGGGAGAGTGAATCGTGCCAAAATAGTCAGAAAAGTATTTTCTACATTAGCTGTCGTCTGGTAGTGGCATTTTATTCTTCTTCAAATCTTGTTTGACAGCTTTAACTCAGAACAAGTTTTCTGCATGCATGTAATCAATAAACTGCATGTGCATTGTCAGACTGATATATAACATCAGAGAATTCGCAATATCGTTGATGATTAGTTTTTCTCTCATGTTTAGTATTGTTTTAACAACACTAAAAGAAACCTTACGAAAACTGTGCACTGTATTGTAAGAAATGAAATAAAACTACCCACGATAACCTTACGACGAAAGTAAGTCTGTTTTAACAAAACTGAGTATCTTTACACAAGCGTGCCTCTATCTACACAAATTAGTAAAATACTACTCACTTAGATTTCGATTGTGTCTGTGTTTAAATGGTATGCTATATCATACTCAACAGGTATGCAAATGTGGCGTTTCATAAATAAAGTTACGTATTCCTAGAAACCCAAAATTGCTTGTCAGCAACGGAAAGAGGCGTAACCTGTTGTGCAGCATTGTAAGTTTTTCACCATTGCACTGTGAGCTTAAAGTAGTTTCTGACGATTTGCTTATCGATGTTTGATCTGACTGCTTGCAGCTCTTACACAGAAGAGATAAAAACGTTACATTGAGCGAGGCTGGAGCCGCGAACCATAACAGTCGTGTTTTCACAGATCTGCACGTCAACACAGCGCTAGCGGATAAATATGTTTTGCGCCTTCCTCTTACGAGGCCAATAGTGGCTAGAACTCGTAAACCGCTATTTACAGGACGAGATTAGTTACGATTGCCACGTTCAATGACTTTGCTGAGCTGAAAACCGTATATTTACAATCTTCTGTTACACCTCAAGCGATAACAACTCAGGTTATTCAATGAAAGTGACACGAGAAATCAAGTGAACTTTGAGTCTTAATTCCGTGCACACCAAGAAGTAACTCGTCGATCACAGAGTTGCCAAACACACATTGCGTTGTTACCAAATCTCACCTACATTACCACCAGGAAGAGGACGAACCGATGTGATCCTACAGCGGGCTGGGAAGAGACCATAGCTGACGCCTCAAAGACGCGGCTGCTACGGCCTGGAATACGTAATGCGTCTGATTTGCGTTTCTGTAACTAGGTTTAGGGACTGGAGCTTATTTACTAATAATACTCAGAACTGACTGCTACTAAGCATCATAAATCAGTAACTCTCATAGTTGTTTTTATATTTCTTTCGTAACTGTACTGAAAACTAAGAAACTCATTCACCGACGTTTTCGTGTCTCGCCGATAATCGAGGACAACAAACAAATAAAAATAAAAAGAGAATGTGGATGTGGAGGTGTGTGTGTGTGTGTGAGAGAGAGAGAGAGAGAGAGAGAGAGAGAGAGAGAGAGAGGGAGAGAAGAGAGCGAGAGAGAGAGAGAGAGAGCAGAGAGCGAGAGAGAGAGAGAGACAGAGAGAGAGAGAGAGACACAGAGCGAGAGAGGGGGGGGGGTAAAAATTTGTTGTAAAGAAATTGAATAATGGTATGTAAAGAAATCTTCCATTAAAATGACTCGTTCCACATCATTAGGAAATGTCGTATTCATGATCTATGGAACAAGTATTAATCTAATCTAATCACATCATATTGCTGACTATCCATGAAGAGTCATGAAGTACCGAAATTTTCGCCTATATCAGTAACCAAATATAAACTTGAAAATAAAGGACGACAGTTTTTGTAATAAACCGGGACTCCTAACAAGACCCTTTCATCCCTATTAACTAACCATGAAAGATGTCTGATATACCTCAATTCAGAAGTAACGAAGTGTGTATGAATTTAAAGATGAAGCGCATGATGTGAAGTTCTGCGACGGAGATACGAACCCAAGGCGTAATCGGATTGTTAACTAAGTAAAATCAAATGTTACGTATCGATTTTTCTTGCCAGCTGCTAGGTGTTTAATCTAAGAATAAGGACACAAATTTTTGTGCCTGAGCGACAATCGAACCGCACTCCTATCGTTCTTCTTTATTGTCCACGAATATTGCTTAAGCATCAGTTGCGTACTCACCAACAGTAAGATGTGTGCGTGTTTGTCCAGAAATTGTTGGCAACATGAACAAACATTAAAAATGCACGTTAATTTTCACCAGCAGGCCGGTGTGCACGTGATAGGTCTTGAAATGAAATTATGTATATTTTTGTACTTGATCAGTGTTCGGACCCACATATTTACGTTTGGAGGAGACCTAGAGAAGACTGCAGTCTTGGGAAAAGGAATGATATGATTGAACTACACTGTTCCGAGGGATTCAGATCCTCGAAAGAGGGGATACGAATTCGAATCACAGTCCAGCACCAAATTTTTCTACGTCTCTAGTTCAATCAAGTACAAGTAAAATAAGAGCCCTGTTCCTGGAGACGGCTATCAGTTCATCAAATAAAATAAAATTTTCTAATGTAAGTAAGTTTATTGGTGACAGTATTTCTGTTTACCCTGACCTCCACCTATGTCATTTTCCAACGTAAACCGGCTCTGCCCATTTTGGAATGAAGGAACGTGCTGTTTAATGCGGATTCTGGATTACAACAGCTTTGTCTTGAGGTTACCAGAGGTAAAGCAAATCTGTTTGTGCCTCTTAAAAGTAAATGCCTGAACCCACGCATTGCACTTGTGATAGCTCGTTCCACCAGACCATAGTGGCCACATTTCCCTGCCCCAGGAGTGTGCTGTAATGGATGATGTGCTTAGCTTACTAAACTAGTCACGGTGGAAAAAAACGCGAGTCTATTAAATGGTTAAGTAGAAGCGAGATTCTGACGTGGAGATTATGCTATTCTCGTGTCAGCAGGATGTAAAGACTCTTCTACGCGTCACAGCCTCCATTTGAAGCTATTTTGAAATTTTCACTAATTCAGGAAATTTCTTAGTTCGAGAAAATCCACTGTGAAGTGTGAAGTTACCGGATAATTCGATTATCACCGTCATTATTACTATCAATTTCTTCATACCACTGCTGGAACACATGTGGTTGAAGATCATTTAAGTCCTTTTGGTCATTACAGAAGTAGTTGCCCAAGAACAAGTTCTTTCCCGTTCTACGGAATCCTTTTCATGTTAATACCAAACATCAGCAACTACTCGTAGATCACATTAAAACTAAAGTAATTGATGAAGACGCTACTTGATAACGAAAACGCGCTGCCTTTCTTCATTTACTTGCGCCTAGAAATGGTTGTCGAATACTGCCAAACCAAAAGCCAAGGGATCTTACTGCCTTCCAATATACGTCGCTGTCGGTTCTTCCATATGATTTGGTCGACGTAACCTGTTTCAAGTTGTGTATGACACAGAATGTTTTAGAAAATCAATTGTTTTCCTTTTCAATACACAGAAAGATTTTCATTCTAAGCTCTTTAAGTCCAAAATTTTCGCAATATTAGTTCAAATTTAATATTTGCTTCCATAACGTAAGGAAAGTATTTCACAGTTGCAAAACCCGCATCCGACTCACTGTCCTTAGTCGCTGGCCATAAATTCTAGCTCAATGAGACGGCAGTTTAAGTAACCTAATGTAGCGAAGACTGTTTTCCAGTGCTCTTTCTCACCGGAAAATATACAATTCACTCATTGGGCTCGATAAGTACACTGTAACAGTAATTTCTGTGTGTATGCAATGCATATGGATTGTAGAATTTGTAAGTAGGCTGTTTATGTTTTCTCTATGTAAGTAGGCTGTTTATGTTTTCTTATTGGCAACGTTACGTAGCGCTCAATATGAAAATCACTGGCTGTGCTGTGTGCAATCTGTGGCTAGTTTGCATTGTTGTCTGCCATTGTAGTGTTGGGCAGCAGCAGCTGGATGTGAACAGCGCGTAGCGTTGCGCAGTTGGAGGTGAGCCGCCAGCAGTGGTGGATGTGGGGAGAGAGATGGCGGAGATTTGTAATTTGTCATGAACTGATATATATATTATGACTTGTGATGATACTAAGGTAAATACATTGTTCGTTCTCTATTAATATCTTTCATTTGCTAACTATCCCTATCAGTAGTTAGTGCCTTCCATAGTTTGAATCTTTTATTTAGCTGGCAGTAGTGGCGCTCGCTGTATTGCAGTAGCTTGAGCAGCGAAGATTTTTGTGAGGTAAGTGATTTGTGAAAGGTATAGTTTAATGTTAGTCAGGGCCATTCTTTTGTAGGGAATTTTGAAAGTCAGATTGCGTTGCGCTAAAAATATTGTGTGTCAAGTTAAAGCACAGTCATATATAAATTGTTTAAAGGGGACGTTTCATATGTCGACCTTTAGCCTAGGATACCTCACTGGAATCTTCTGATTTTTTCTTGTAGTTTGTGTAATTAGTGTAGATTTTGTTTATTGCTAGCGCGTAATTGTAGAGAGAATCTCCTTTGTAGTTGTAGCCTTTCATTGTTGTACAGTAAAACAGTTGTGGCATGCATGTAGATTTGCACCAAGTATTTCGCAGCTGCGCTGGCAATTAAGTAGACATTATTTCATTTGCTATGTTATTTTATTTTGCTCTTCAAATTGTGCTTTTCTGTGTTATCGTGTGAAATATTGTGACAATTATGGCGTGTGAAAAACGTAACACTAGGCTCCAAAGTAAACTGAGAAATAATAGTGACGACGAGCGCAGCTTATCAGCGCCGCAGAGTAATGAATTTACTAATGTTCAAAGTAGTAATTTGGTAACTGTGCACAGGGAAATGGAGCGGGCGTCAAACAATGGCGTGGACAGTGAAACAATTAGTGAAGAGGGAAGCATTATCGATCGATCGGTCGGCAATAGCTCGCCTCAGGAAGCCGAAATGACACGACACGATCTCGCAAATACTGTAGATTCAGGTTTTGGATCCTCACCGTTTTCTCAAATAAGTCAAGACACATTTTCTGCTTGTCAAAATGTGAATGTTTCCGGTGTAAATTCACTGCCGAAAAGCACTGAGGAACATGTTTCAGACACCAATGCATTGTTATTACAATTAATACAACAAATGGGACAAACACAGCAAAAGCTTCAAAAGTTAGACACAGTGGAACAAAATCTCAAAAAGTTAGACACAGTGGAACAAAATCTTAAAAAGTTAGACACAGTGGAACAAAATCTTAAAAAGTTAGACACAATGGAACAACACCAGAGACAAACACAGCAACAGTTAGACGCAATGGAACAAAATCTTCACACCACGCTTGAACAAACACGTGAAGATTTAACTACTGAGTTACATAACATTGAATCGAAATGTCAAAAAGTCTGTAATGACGTAAAAACACAAATTTGTGAGCATTTTCAACCTATTTTTTCGCGGCATGAAAATGCATTACAGAATCACGAAGCAGCCATAAAAGAACTGCAAGCCATTGTTCATGAAAATCATGAGACCTTGTGGGCTAAAATTGACTCAGTTGCATCTACCGATTCGGTTACGCAACTTGCAATAACTCAGGAAAACTTAAAGGACACAGTAGATTCGATTTCAACACAAATGGACATTCTGAAACTTGGTTCAGAAAAACACACTGAGGAAATGTGTTCACTATCGGAGAAAGTAGCCGAACTTTCGGATCAGGTCACTAACTTATCTACAAAGGTAGATGATGATCTGAATGACACAAGACCTGTAGCCTTCACTGACACTGAAGAGTGCGAACAAATTAGGAAATTCAAACAAAATCAGAATCAGATTAATACGCAACACCAAAGAGAAATCCGGGAAGTACAAGATCAGCTGACACAGTTAATACAAGAATTACGTATTTCAGAGGATACTCGCGCCCCAATACGGGAAGAGGGACACAGAAATACGGAACAGCCACAAAATAATAACACAGGGCATTTCGGAAGTTATGAAAGAAATTGGCAATGTGCACCGAATTTTGAGATGGAACGGCCGACACGACCTAACAATGACCGATATGAGACTCGCCGACATGATGATTTTGACTATAAGCTGTTCATTACTACACGTAAATTCAAAACATTTAAGAATTCTGGCAACGACATTCATCCACAAGCATGGCTCCATCAATTCTCTCATTGTTTTCCTCCCAACTGGTCATTGGAGCACAGATTAGAATTTATGTGTGGCTACTTAGAGAATGAACCAGCTGTAAGAATGCGATCGGTCATTCACGATTGCCACAGTGAAGGAGAATTTTACCATGCCTTCCTCTCAGCATATTGGTCTCAAGCCACACAAGACCGCGTAAAACATGGCATCATAATGATGAAACATTTCGAACAATCTGAATTCTCCAGTCTTGTGAAATATTTTGAAGACATGTTGCACAAGAATCAGTACCTGTCAAACCCATACAGCCCCTCAGAACTCATCCGCATTTGCTTAATCAAATTACCTGAACATTTACGACATATTATTTTGGCAGGACGTTGCAAAGACGACATTGAAGCTTTTCAGGGACTGTTACAAGAACTGGAAAGTGACACTGACAATCGCGGAACACAGGAGCACAACAATTACAGATCACATCAGTCGCAATTCCGCGATGAAAGAAATAATAACTGGACGCGACAAGGCTATTCTCACAACACAAATCGTGACCGAAATAGACACCACCCGTATTACAACCGTTGGCAGAGTAGTAATAATTACAGGGAAAGATCACCTCTCCGTGGTAATGACTATCACAGAGACAATCAGAGAAACAGACAATTTGGGAACCAAAATAATTATTATCAAGGGAGACAGAATAACTTTAGACGCAACGGTCCAACGCGCAGTTACGATTCAGGGAGAAATTCTCCACCACTTAACCGACAAGAAAGGAACTACAGGAACTACCGACATGACGACAGACGATGTGGTCGTAACGACAGACCTGAATTGCATCAGAACTGGCGGGATTTAGACAGGGCAGGGCCCTCTCGTCACGGTGAATTTGTAGAAGTTAGGTCTCCAAATCCCAATAACGACGCGCGCCAACAAAGAGACAATAGGCAATGACTCATACCGCAGGCAGCCACAAAACGCACGTATGAAACTAACGACGCAGCTGCCGTAGCTAGTAATTACGTAAAAATGGAAGACATTAGGGACATCTTACTCCAAGAACACGACGTAAAACATAACAACATTGCATATCCTGTGATTCACATTACAGTAAATGACGTAAAATTTACGGCAGTACTTGACTCTGGCAGTCCCATTTCAGTAATCAGTGAAACAGCCTTTAGCAAATGCAACAAATCGAACGATTGCCCCATACTTCCGTTACGTAAGATTAAATTACAAGGTGCAATCTTTGAAAAAAGTGTAGATGTACGCCAACAAACCAATTTAGAATTCTTTTGTCAAAGCCACAGCTTCTCTATGAACTTTCTCATTGTTCCATTATTGTCGACGGAAATTATATTAGGAGTAGACTTTTTGAATGAATACGAAGCAATCTTAAACTTTCACGATGCTGAAATAGGTTTAGAGAAAGAAGGTAAGTCAATAGCGTTGAAATTTGAAGATTGGCTCTCAAACCATGACGAGGAAATTAATCGGCTTTACCTTCTGGTAGACAACAGTTCGGACTTTTCTACGGAACTAGACACTAACAATCACTCTGCAAGTACTGACAGGGATGATATCGACGGCGCATTTGACACTAATAAGTTAATTCAGAATAAAATTCAAACAATTGAGAATTGTAATGACACTGATAGGCAGGACCTTTTTGAGATTTTACAAGAATATTCCACAGTTTTTACTCACAAAACAGGAACAATCAAGGGATTTCAATACCAATTTCGTGTTCGTGAGCATACTAAATTTTGTGTTAGACCATACGTAATTCCGGCGCATTATAGGGACCGTGTTAGAACAGAAATACAATCTATGCTTGACGAGGGCATTATTGAGCCTGCAGTAAGCTCATACAACAATCCGTTACATGTTGTTGAGAAGAAAAATGGATCGATCAGGCTTGTCTTAGATTCGAGACAAATCAATACTATCATTATTCCTGAAACAGACAGGCCGCAGACGATGGAAGAACTTCTTCAAAATTTTAATGGTGTAAAAGTGTTGTCTTCCATTGATCTCAGATCCAGCTTTTATCAGATCGAACTTCATCCAGAATGTAGAAAATACACAGCTTTCCTTTGTTTCGGCGTTTGTTATCAGTTTCGGAAACTTCCATTTGATTTGAACATTTCTTCAGCAGCATTCATTCGCGGGCTAAATTCGATATTACCTGAGTTCTTAAAACGTCACATCACCTTATATGTGGACGATATTCTAATAGCAGAAGCTTCATGGGAACTACATAATCGCATCCTCAACAGTTTGTTACGTATTTTTGTAGAATCTGAAATTACAGTTAACTTGGAAAAGTCTGAATTCGGTAGGACAAAGGTGAAGTTTTTGGGACATATTATTTCTTCTGAAGGCATTCAGCCGGATCCTGAAAAGTTAGAAGCAATCAGAGCCATTCCAGTTCCATCCACAAAAAGACAAGTCCGCAGTTTTCTAGGTCTCATAAATTTTTACCGTCGTTTTCTGAATATGCAAATTCTTGTTACACCAAAACTTTGTTCTCTCACTGGAAAAAATACTATTTGGAACTGGGACGAACAAGCACAGTTGGAATTCAATTCTTTGAAAGAATCGCTACTTAACGCGCCAATACTAGCACATCCAGATCTGTCACAAGATTTCTGCCTTAGCACGGATTCTTCTAAAGTCGGTCTTGGTGCCCATTTATTTCAAGAAGCCATTGAAAATGACACTACCGTTCAGAAAACCATTGCTTTTGCTAGCCGAGTGCTAACAAAATCTGAAAAAAATTATTCCGTTACTGAATTAGAAGCTTTAGCTATCGTTTGGGCATTTAACAAATTCCGTTTCTTTCTTTCTGGTAAGCACGTAAAAGTATACAGTGATCATCGTGCATTACAATTTCTTATGTCTTCAAAATTAAACCATGACAGGTTAAAACGTTGGGCATTGTTTCTGCAAGAATTCCGCTTCGCAATAGTCTACATTCCCGGCAAGGAGAACATTGTTGCGGACGCACTGTCACGCGCACCGGCTGGGCTTGAGAAAAGTAACAAAGAAGGCAACCTCGAGAAAAATTTCAGTATTCTTTACATTCAGAAAGTCGCCTTTGAAAACTTCATCACCACATCTTTAAAAGACATTGCTCATGAACAAGATAAAGATCCGATTTGGAAAGACATCAAAAATAAATGGCATGAAAAGACACACACTCAGATTCGGCATTATTATCTGGTTAGAAACAACATACTGTTCAAACGCTGCACTGTTGATGACAAGCTATGGGTACTTTGCATTCCTGACGATTTTGTTAATAAGCTCATTTGGTACATTCATTTCAGTTACGCACATTTTGGCCCACGAAAATGTTATCATATTCTTCGAACGACTTGTTATTTTAACAATATGGAAAAGCGAATTCGAAGAGTCTTGTCTATTTGTAAACTTTGTCAAAAGGCGAAACCATCTACTATCTCACATCGTGCTCCGCTGTTTCCTATCATTCCTTCTAAATTAAAAGAATTTGCTGCTGTTGATCTCTTGGGACCCCTTGTCAGAACATCCAATGGACTTTCGTACGTTCTAGTCGCTGTTGAACTTACTTCAAAATTTGTTTCTTTCACCCCGTTACGTAAAGCCACTGGACGATCTGTATCCAACGCCTTTGTTAAAAATTTCTTACGTGAAGTTGGCCACGTTGCTAAAGTCATTTCAGATAACGGACCGCAATTCAGATCTGCTGTTTGGTCACGCATGCTTCGCAACCATAAAATCAAACCTGTTTTTATTTCATTGTACTCACCACATTGTAACCCGTCTGAACGGATTATGAAAGAAATCAATAAGCTTTGCAGACTTTATTGTCACAGAAAGCATCAGCATTGGGACAGATATTTACACTTATTTCAAAATGTGCTGAATGAAATGCCTCATGATTCCACTGCTTTACCACCCACTCTTGTACTAAAGAATGAAGAACCACCGAACAGAATCAGAGAGCTTGTACCTTTCCCAAATACACGTAAACTTCGACACAAAGACATAATTGATTTGGCTCTTAAAAATATAAAATCTGCAGCAGACAAAAGGGGAAAACTACACGGTAAAGCAAATGCAAAGAAATTGTATATTGGTCAGAAGGTTCTCATTAAAGCTCATTCATTGTCACATAAGAAGAAACACTTGAGTCACAAATTCTTTCTAGTTTACAATGGACCTTACAGAATCCGACGTATACCACATGATAATTGCGTTGAAGTTGAAACTCTGCGTACTAGGAAGAGTAAAGGTTTACACCACATTTCACATGTAAAACCGTTTATTGAAAGACTTAGTCTTTGACATAAAATTTTTCGCTTCACATTACTAATATGCTTTGTCAGATTTAGAATCTGTTAACATGTAACAATGTTTGAAGTGAAATATCCAGTCAAGAACCAAGACAACTTATTCAAACAGAAATTACGAATGCATTGTTATTGCGAACAGATGACACAGCGGTTAGTTAATGTGACAGCTACACGATTTTATCACGACGCTACTAATTAGTGACAATTTACAATGTTGCTTTTGCGGTGTATCTGTTTTATATCTGCACAGTTTTTCTGAATTCTTCTGGAAAGTAAAACAGGTTTTAGTAGTAACTTTTGTGGTATAGCTACAATGAGACTGCCTTTTCCGTAGCACAACAATACGTTACAGCACAGTACTTTCTTCATCACGGCAATAAGCGTAATAACTAAGACATTTATACGCAAAGCATTTCACTTTTGTTTATCATGCGGTAAGTACATTGACTTCTGCAGAACTTAGCTTTCGGAGGACGATAACTACGACACTTCCACAGGGATTATGTAGCAACAAGACGCACATTTAGCGCTACAGGACACGCATTTCAGTGATTAATCTTATACTTAAAACACTTATTTTTAAAGATTTTTGAATTACAAAGAAAGTTTTGCGTGATATATTTCATTCCATTGCTGTAATCTGTAACACCTGAGGGTATAATTACATTAATCCTCAGGGGGGTACACGCTTACTTTGTGTACCATGTGTGTGGCAACCACAAGGAACCCTAGCTAATATGGTATTTGCTTATACAACTTTACACATCGGTACCATATTTCTCTAAAACACAGAATTATACAGCTATCTGATTATTTAACTGAGAGAGACAAACATTTATTTTACTACATCAGTGACACATGTTTACGCAATTACACAGTTGGCTAACTTCACACTTATGAAATTGTATTTTGTCTGTACTTTGTGAAATGCTCATATTTTTTCGGAACCATTGTGATACTATGAGAGCATGATTTTAAAGTATGTTTGAGGTAGATGAGACTATTGAAATGAGCAGAGAATTTTTTTTACGTTTTGAAATTATTGGAGGAAGTTACGACGATTTTGAGATTTGACTGAGGTGTTATGATGTTATTATTACGACGACGATGTGTATTATGTTGTTGAGGAATATTTATTATGCTACGTATTTCTCATGATGAAATATTGAAGAAGTGTCGACGAATATGTATATGTATAATGAGGTAAGGAATAATGAGTAGTGTTTAGGGACTCTGATTTATGAAAAGGATGTTGGAAACCAAGAAACGTACTTTAAGAGTTATGAAATGTGTGTGTATATTCGTGAATGTATTACAATGCAGACGAAAATTTTTTTTTGGACACTGTTATATCAATAGCATTTTGTTTCTACAGATTTGTAACGCAAATTCTTGACCTGTGAAATATTTTTATATGCGACTGTCTCTGTAGCGGAAACTGCTGTCGTAAATATTTCCGTAAGAAAGTTAACGGACCACCTACACATAATGCGTCGTGGGCACCCAGCTGTGTCAGACGCCTGGAGAAAAAGCCATTAGCGTGTGCCTTTCAGAGCACAGGAAAACACCTGGAGAACAAGCCATTAGGGTGTACCTTTCATCGCTAATGCGACACCCTCGTTACTTGAAAACATATGATTACTCGCACTTTGTGCTAATTACTGAAATGTTTATGAATTGATGGGAAATATTCGTACATCTGCACACCTGATTATGACAAGTGTCTTTCTCCGAGAGTTGAGTGCTACTGACTTACGAAATGCCACATGACTATTGAATGATGTTTTTATGCTTTGGTTTGCGTAATTGCTTATTTCATTTGACATCTGTTTTCCAGCTGTGTTGCAGCATTGGTTTCATAAAATAAAATTAAATGCATTTGCTAATGTGAACACTTTCTGTCAACAGATCTATTAAATAATTATTTTATGATCCACATTCTTTAAAAAAGGAGCACTTGGAAAGGAAAGAACAATAAGAAGGAACTAGTAACTGCATTCATAATTTTCTTTTCAAGTAATTGGTAACTTTTTGGTAGAATAACTTCTTGTGGTGCACCACTTTAATTACTTAGACATTAAGATGTGATTATACATTTCCCTTATCTGCATTGTTATCTTTACTGTAATATTTTTTCTGCTTGCGCTATGTCATGTTTAGGTATAAGTTGCTGCTGTTTGCCAGGCATAGTGTTATTGAATTTGACTTTTGCTCATTTATGCTGCTAGCTTTGCCAATTTGCATTTTTTTTGCATTGCTGTTTGTGTTGATTTGTTATGTGATGCTGCATTGCCTCGTCCCTTAGTTTAGCATCTGAGCTCAGTAGATTTAAGTTAGCTTAAGAGGGGGTAGCCTCTAAGAGAATGAGTTGCGATGAATTGGAAGAAATGCATTGAGAAAACAGGTTTAGGTAGGATTTTCTTGGAAATAAATGTTGAGGTAAGAAATGTGTGAACATATGAATACAGAAAGCATGCTTAGATAGAATTTTTTTGGTGGAAACAAAGGATGAAATGAGAGGAAAGATATATGAAGTTTTGGGTTGGACTGCAGTACCAAATGTTACACTGAAAACGAACCCTGTCCTTTCCTATTGGTGTTTTCCCACTATATGTTTGTGTACCCTTGAGTATTTGTTTTCTTCCTGTCTCTGTGTAGTTTCATAGAATTTTTTCTTCTTTTAATATTAAGCTACATTCACTATGATGAGGAATACTGTTATCCTCAAATATAATTGGCATTAATAATATGTTATTTACTTTGTAAAGATATTAGACATTATTCATTCTGTTTAAATGCTCATGTGTGAAGTTGATGTTTCGCAAGTTATTCTGATCTTCTGTGTATGTACTCATGTCATAATTCCTGTAACACTGATGTATATGTCTATATCTATTCTTTTGTAAAGCCTGTACTACAAATGTTATCTATATTGTTATGTTTTTAATGATGTATTTTGTACCTTTGTTATTGTATTCTTATGTTATAAAATTGTAATTGTCACCAGTTCATGATATTATTAACTTGTTAGTTACATTTCACTGCACACGTTTCTGTTGGTCATAGTATATGGATAATATGTAAGAAGTAGGGACTGTTAGTGTTTGCACGTGTGTTAATAATTCTGCAAGGGACTGGATAACAGCATTGCTGGTTCTAAGGACAATTCCAAAAACTTTGTGAGTGCACAAGTGGTGGTTTATGGACTTGCTATATTCTCCGCAAGACTCTTCGAGGGTGATTGTGCACCTGCACAGTCGCAACAGATGGCTGCTGGCCATCTCTACAAGGACTACAGTGGGTCTACATCTTTGGTGGCCCACCAATACCATACTCTCTACCAGGACTACAGTGGGTCTGCTCTGTGATGACCTACCTACCAATATTCTTCCAAACTACGACTGACTCTGCTATGGGTTTGCTCTGTTGT
This sequence comes from Schistocerca serialis cubense, assembly GCF_023864345.2. Classification (NCBI taxonomy): domain Eukaryota; kingdom Metazoa; phylum Arthropoda; class Insecta; order Orthoptera; family Acrididae; genus Schistocerca; species Schistocerca serialis. The sequence continues at coordinate 643,810,801 of NC_064638.1, read as the reverse complement.
GGTCCATTATCTGTCAGCTTGTTGCTATTCTGCTGTTATGTACGATTAGGACTGTCTTTATGGACTGTGAGAAAATTTGAGCTTTTGACCAACGTTGTATCAATAAGTGTGTGCATTTTATATGTTTGTTACTGTAATTGTGAAAAATTTTTGTCAAATCTGTATTGGCCAGTGCCCAACACCATTTGTAAAAAATTTTTTGTGGGGAGCATGGGGGCTATGTAAGTAGGCTGTTTATGTTTTCCCTATGTAAGTAGGCTGTTTATGTTTTCTTATTGGCAACGTTACGTAGCGCTCAATATGAAAATCACTGGCTGTGCTGTGTGCAGTCTGTGGCTAGTTTGCATTGTTGTCTGCCATTGTAGTGTTGGGCAGCAGCAGCTGGATGTGAACAGCGCGTAGCGTTGCGCAGTTGGAGGTGAGCCGCCAGCAGTGGTGGATGTGGGGAGAGAGATGGCGGAGATTTGTAATTTGTCATGAACTGATATATATATTATGACTTGTGATGATACTAAGGTAAATACATTGTTCGTTCTCTATTAATATCTTTCATTTGCTAACTATCCCTATCAGTAGTTAGTGCCTTCCATAGTTTGAATCTTTTATTTAGCTGGCAGTAGTGGCGCTCGCTGTATTGCAGTAGCTTGAGCAGCGAAGATTTTTGTGAGGTAAGTGATTTGTGAAAGGTATAGTTTAATGTTAGTCAGGGCCATTCTTTTGTAGGGAATTTTGAAAGTCAGATTGCGTTGCGCTAAAAATATTGTGTGTCAAGTTAAAGCACAGTCATATATAAATTGTTTAAAGGGGACGTTTCAAATTTAGTGGTGCTTTGTCTTCCACTTCTGTGTACAATGTGCCTGACCTAAAGGGGCCCTTTATCATTACAGGCCCTGGGCGGTGCAACATCATATTGACAACAGTAATGTGCTTATACTGACAACCTCATAGTTCGTTTTACCCGATTTTGTAATCATTTAAGTAAAACAACATGACCTTCGAGTGGGAGACGTTTCGCCCCCCTTTTCCTTCTGTAAAATTTGTCAATAAGCTTTTTGCCTTCGAACCATCGAAATGCGGCAGAGTACGGCTGGTAAACGATTTACAAACCACGATTTAGTGCCGCTCACACGATTCATTTAAACACTGGCGTAGCTGAAGGAATTTAGTTTCTTCTTAAATCGTCTTGTGCAGCAACGTTCACAGATATCTCAAATAGGAAAAACTCTTTATCCAGGTACGAAGGTTGTAAAACAAACTTCCCACAGTTTGTGTCAGGTTGATCTTTTCGTCTGATAGCACTGCGTAAGTATTTTGTGTAAGAGGTATTAAAGTAGTGTTCCTGTAGCTGTGGGAATCATTGGTAGAAAACGAGTTTCACACCAATGGGCACAGTACTGATAAATATTCAAAATGATTATCAACCTAAGTCTGCTTTCATCAACGAACAGAGGCGTATTTGTAATACTGAGGCAAGTCTAGGTATCCTTGTCTTCCTTGAGTGGGCATTGGAAGGCGTTTACACACACGTTTACGAGGGTAATCCCAAACGTAAGGTCTCCTAAGGGACACGCAAGTGCCAACGCAGGTACAAACGAGAGATCCTTAATTTTAATGGCAAGCAGAAACCACAGTGTTGGCTGCATGGTGGCAAGGTGATTAAGAGCAAGGCTATGCATACGAAGGTCTCAGGTTCGATCCCTCACCAGTTCCACGATTTTTATGTGCCGTTCTACACATATTTCCCCTGGAGCAGTGTTTGTTGATGTGAAAAATGCCGAGTTGCACTGTAGTCCGAAAGCCACGTAAAACTGTAGGTTCCCCTATTAACTGGCTAGGTAAGTCAACTCAAAGGTCGGATAAAAGCAACAGCATACCACCTCCAACAAGACCGTGCCTATTAAAGCACTGTGGCGTTCTAACCACTCTTACGACTGACGACTGCCTTACTTTCTATGGGTTCCACAACTAATGATCTTCGGGTTATTGATATTTTTGTGTTTTCATGCTGTAGCTTTGATACCAGTAAACGTAAGTAACCGGCCGAGCACTGTCACCGTTCGAGTTGTCAAGGTGGATGATGACGATGCTGTCGACCCCAGTTACAATTTTGGTCATGGCTATGTTTCAGTCGAATACCTCTATGGGCCTTTCTGCGTATTTCAAGATACACTTTTATACACTTCGTACGCTTCCAAATTGATATCTGATAGAGCTGTATTTAGCAACATGAATCAGATATGTTTTCCGTGCAATATATCGGACAACACGTCAGTGCAGCGAGATTTCGTTATGTGTTGCCTATGGTGCAAGAAATATTTGTGTTTTGCTTGCTTCTGTGATAGGTTTCACCCCACTGAATGCGAGCAAGCTCATGAATAGACTGTCAATGACTGGAATTTCGCAATAATACACTTAAAAGTTGTATTTTTGCATTATGTATCCCGATGAAAATAACTGTAAACAAGTTATATGCCTACTTGCTTATTATCGCGCTTCTCGATGCTTTCCTCAAAAAATTAAAATAAAAATAAAAAAGTGACAGAGAGACAGAGAGAGAAAACAGAAATGTATTTCAAATATCAGCTCAGTGACCCCATGTTCGTCTCGTGATGTAAAGCAAGGGCAGTTGATAGGTAATATCTCGTTGTACTAGCGATATGTATGGCTACGGGGTTCTTTGTATTCTCTCTGCAAACAACTAGAACAGAATTTAGTAACAAAGTGGTAAGAACACTTACTCAGTGCGCCAATTAAACACTCAGCCATTCTTGGTTATTTTGTTAATCGTCTGTAAAAGCAGTAAACATCCTTGATTATTGATTTGTAATTACTGCCATTATTATTGTTATTCGTCACCCCACAACAGCTTTCCTATCACTCATTGTCGCCGATCCACGAAACGAATGGATCAGGATGAATGGAATGTGGGATGTTTCGTCACGGAGAATATACACATTTATCTCGGCGTCTAGTGCCAGGGTAATATGAAAATCTCAATGAGAAAAGACAACAATAACAGCCAACTATTTCTGTCCACTTAACACCATGACGACAGACAAATTGCCGTCTCACTGTATTTTGATTTTAATTCGTTAGCCTTTTTGCGACCTCATTTTAATACCTCGTGGGAGCAGGCATAATATTTTATTTTTTGAACACCGAACAATAACACACAAAGATAGTAGATGGAAGGATACAAAGAAAAAATCAGACTAATGGGTGTGGATCCTGTTCATCAGAAGAAGACTAAACAAGAAACATTACGAAAGCAATGAATACGCTGGTTAGTATACATTATTTATATAGATCTGCAGATGAAAAAGCGCAGATCTGCACAGTGCCCGCATCTGCACTTTAGTTTCTGTCTTAATGGGCATAATTTTTAGTTTCTTCTCTTCTAAATTATCAAATGAATTGATTATTACGTGGTACGGGATAATTAGGTAACTGTGTTTCTTACAGCTTCCATTCGCACCAACATTTTTCAACATTCTCGTGCAATTCATGAAATTCTACTTGTATCATCACAAGACTGCACATAGATGCAATCGATTTCGAGGTGCAAAGTGTTTGTTATCTTACTTTTCGTGACAGGTTGGCAAAGCTGATTTCCAAAGACTTTTTATTGTACTGAAATAATCTTTTGTAACAAAGTGAGAAGGTAAGTGTTTTATTCGTATATATTTTGTAGGAAACTGTAATCCTGATGGAAGATTACACACCTGAATGTTTGACACAGCTGGTAGGGAAAAACGCTGCATATTAACCAAACCCCACGCCTCCTCTCCGTATCCTCCTATGACACGATCACAGGATTCTCCTCCTATAACGCTACAGAGCTGTTCCTAGCATAGCTGAGATTTGGCAACATCGTCACAAACATTTGGCAACACTGTGACAGTGCAATCACTTCCGCGTATGGTACTGAACTGACTCGATAAATTCATTTGATATTTCCTTTCCATTTGAATGACTCGTGTTGTATAACCCTCACGTAAACTAAGACACTGAGACAGAAATTTCAATTTTTTGGCTAAAGAAATGCTATTCTTCACGTAAGTGACAACTTTTAATATCTTTTACGATGCGTTATGAGGCTGAGCGACAAATATCATGCGAGAGTGGCGTATTGGCGGCACTGTGTCCGTAGCCCCGTGGTACCGCCCGCGTCTCGTGTTCCAACGGTTGAGAAATTCGTCAGATCTCACTGTGGTAGGGGCAGCGAGTGCGAGTTTTTTTTTTGTGTATTATTTCATGGAGCTGCGAATTCCCACAAAAAATTCTGTAACAAAATCAGAAGAAAACCTTTACACATCAAATCCCCTTGGCAGCTCGACTTAGTAAGTTGTGTTAATGGTCATAGATCTCGGCTTTCTGACTGCCCAGCTGCAATACAACACAAGCGTCTCTGGAAAATTCGAATCGACCGTCAACGATACGAAATTCAATAATGTTCTTCACTTAAGTCTCCCAAGCCAGAGTGATAAGTATGAAGGAAATAAATTGATTAGCAAATCTCAAGACAATACTTTCAGCTCAAAGTGCAATGGTGAAAAACTTACAATGCTGCACAACAGGTAACGCCTCTTTCCGCTGCTGACAAGCAAATTTTCGGTTTCTAGGAATACGTAACATAATTTATGAAATGCCTCATTTGCATACCTGTTGAGTATGATATAGCATACCATTTAAACACCGCACAATCGAAATCTAAGTGACTAGTATTTTACTAATTTGTGTAGATAGAGGCACGCTTGTGTACAGATACTCAGTTTTGTTAAAACAGACTTACTTTCGTCGTAAGGTTATCGTGGGTAGTTTTATTTCATTTCTTACAATACAGTGCACAGTTTTCGTAAGGTTTCTTTTAGTGTTGTTAAAACAATACTAAACATGAGAGAAAAACTAATCATCAACGATATTGCGAATTCTCTGATGTTATATATCAGTCTGACAATGCACATGCAGTTTATTGATTACATGCATGTAGAAAACTTGTTCTGAGTTAAAGCTGTCAAACAAGGTTTGAAGAAGAATAAAATGCCACTACCAGACGACAGCTAATGTAGAAAATACTTTTCTGACTATTTTGGCACGATTCACTCTCCCCATACAAGATACAAAAGCTTCGAGACGCATCTGCTGCCTGGCCATCTATTAAACATGAAAAGAACAAAACGACGCAGACGTTAGCCTTTTTTCCACATGCGACTATTTTGGGTTGAGAAGTGAAGAGAATTATGTTCAAAGTTCCATTAAATTGATAACTTCAGCAGACAGCAGAATTGCGTTTTTAAAAAATGTAGTAGCGAATGTAATAGAACACGCAACGTCTTATCAACAGCGCGCGATGCTTACCGTTACCCTACCAGCCGTGACGTAGCTACAGCACCTCTGAAAGTGAACAACAGTTCCTCCAGAACTTCGGCATTCCACAGTGCTGTGAGATAATGCAAATGGCCGGATCTAGATTTTTGAGAGACAGACAGTTACAGCATTTCTTTTGCACTGCACGATGGTTTCAACAAACAGATAGCGCAATAGAGTAGCTCAAATGGAAAGGAACACTTCCTATTTAAATTTCTGCATCCTACACTGTTGGCAGTTCTGTGTAGGTAGCAGCTACGTTATTTTATTTCGGTGATTACAAAATAGAGTCGAATGTATGCACTGGGTAGCCAAGGCAGCTAGTTCATGGCGATTCGGTCAACCAAGTAAATGAATGTACTGAACATCCTGCAAACCACTACAGGGAGCCTGTGTGTCAGAATTCTCATCTTGTGTGCCGCAACGGTGTTGTGATAGAGGAATGTCGTAGAGCGGAGGGTTTTGGTGGTCTATTGGACTGATCATAGTTTCATAGTATGATGGCCTCGGTTCGATTCCAGCTTCTGCCGATATTTTTTGATAGGGTGAGGCAGATTCTATTCTCTTCTGGCTACGCCAAGTGAGGAAAGTATAATGACATTGTGGTCTGAAAATCACATTAAACATGATACTCCTTTTCTACCAAGTAGACGTTAGATGGAACCACAATAAAGTAAGGAGTGGCGGCATGTAGAAACTCTGTCACCAGTAACCTTTCTTATACTAGTTATTTATTTCTAGTGACGAAACAAACCCTGTGTATGGTCACAGGACACTTATTCCGTCTTTTATTTGAGCTTCCGTATGTCGATCAAATTGGTTCTGAACTGGGAATGCAACTCAGACCGCCCTTAACGCGGAATTTGATCCCTTCGTGGCAATACAGCTTGACTACAACTTATTGTTTGTTCAAAACTGCAGATTCCTCAACATCTCCACATATTGCGCATGGTTCAAATGGCTCTGAGCACTATGGGACTTAACATCTAAGGTCATCAGTCCCCTAGAACTGAGAACTACTTAAACCTAACTAACCTAAGCACATCACAGACATCCATGCCCGAGGCAGGATTCGAACCTGCGACCGTAGCAGTCACGCTGTTCCGGACTGAAGTGCCTAGAACAGCACGGCCACCGTGGACTAGCCTGCATGACCTGGGTTTGAATCCATATGCAGAACGAGTCGGTTCGTCGTGTCATTTGAAGTTCATACATATTCTTAACTAGCTGCTCGTGAATAACGTAAATTATGTCATTTTGTGTTAAATAGCAAGTATGGTATGTTACTTTGAAGAATACGATGAACTTACTACGGGCATTACCTATCTAACGTAATAATGAGAGTGCTAACATTTGAGGTATGTCATTTATTGCAATAAATGTGAGCTTACAAGCCTTAAGGATAGTCTCATCTGTGATGAGGTGTTCCCTGATATTTGTAGTATCGTGGTATTACTTTACATCTTGAGTTATTGCGATATAGAGCAGTGTTTTCTAGTGGTGATTTGTTGGAACCATTTTCAATAGTCAAACGACTGCACGGAGCTATTAGAGGTCCTACTAGACAGCTGCGTTATGTAGGTCGCATGGGAATTAGGTGAAATGCAATTCAGGTCGTTCGGATACTATTGGGGACGACTGCACGTAAAATCAGAAAAATATCAAATGTTTTCACCAATAGCGAAATGCTGGAACCTTAACTCACGATAGAATTGTTTTTGCCTTACTGGGATTCGAAACCAGCATCTAGCACCATCGTTTTATAGTCAGGAACAGACGATAAATAGCTATTGTTGGTTCACCAGTAGCGAGATGGGTGCATGTTTAGTTAGACATCAGGCGACGAAAAGTTCTGTGCTGAATGGAATTCAAACCCCGCAGACGTGGTCATGAAGAAACTTTACCTATCATATTCTTTTCCAATAATAGCTAGGAATGGCGTGTTTGTACTTTCAATGATGAAATGGAAAATACTCTGCTGGCTAGAAGTTGAATCCACAACATGTCGTCGTTGATGATCACAACGAACACAACGTCAAACCCAAATCCGTTTTCACAGCAGGATGGAGAGGAACGTGAACTTAAAAGATGTAAGGAAACGTTTGATCTTGTGATGTTGTGATAAAAAGCTCATCATGTGGCTGTGAGTTGAAACGAACACGTTACAACTGACAACGCACGAAGAGACGTTGAAAATGCAACTATTTTCCACCAGTAGTTCGGAGTGCACATGCTAGGTCTTGAAAAGAAATAATGAATATTCTATACTGATCAGGATTCGAAACCAGATAGGTGCCTCTCGAGGACGCCTAGAAGAGTTTGCAATCTTCGGGAACACAGTGAAATCGAATTCTAATCCCAGTTCAGCACCGCAATTTTAAATGTCTCAGTTTCAAATAAAGTAAGAGCTTTGTGAACTTACATGGCAATTGATTCATTAAATGAAATACGTTTTCCAGTTTACGACGGATTGCTGGTGACAGAGTCTCTGCCTTACGGGGTTTCTCCATCTGTCACAGTTCAAACGAATGCCCAGTCGGCAGCGAAGGGATGTTATCTTTACTGCGGATTGAACTACGGAGCTTACTGGCGTTCTGCACTTGGCGCTACTAGGGGTGAAGGAGAGCTACTTGTGTGCGTTAAAAATCTACGCCTGACGTGAGATGTGAACCTACACGTTTTACACATCAATACAAGATTAATCCATCAGACCACAGAACCCCCTGCTAAGCACCTAATTATCAATTGCAGAGTATTCATTTAGATGTAGATGCAGATGTCAAGGGACGCGTAACAGGAAGGAGGGCGGGATCTGGGAATGGATAGAAGTGCAGAAGTGCAAAATATAAGCGTAAAATGCTTGCAAAGTATTGCTTACTTAGATGTGTGCCGCAGTTCGTTTTATCTTAGGATCGAGAGATAAGGAAGGACTGTTCTCAGAACGAAGAATGGGTTATAGGGAAGGGGAGATCAAAGAATACGGTTTCGTAGGTGGTGAGAGGAATGATAGAGAGTAAAGACAGCAGCAATTAGAAGAGAAAATGTAGCGTCATTGGAAACTGCTAGATTTGTTTACAAAGTTTTGGGGGAGTGGAATAGAAGGGCACTTGCGGCGATAGTGTCAGATAGAGAGAGAGAGTGAGAGAGAGAATAGAAGAGATATTAGCAACGGGTAAACATAAATGTTCAAATGTGTGTGAAATCTTATGGGACTTAACTGCTAAGGTCATCAGTCCCTAATCTTACACACTACTTAACCTAAATTATCCTAAAGACAAACATACACAGCCATGCCCGAGGGAGGTCTCGAACCTCCGCCGGGACCAGCCCCACAGTCCATGACTGCAGCGCCCTAGACCGCTCGGCTAATCCCGTACGGCGAGTAAACATAATATGAACTCGTTGGCGTATCGTGTGGAGGACGGAGGGTGTATTCATGGATGGAGGGGAAGAGAGAGACGTATTTGAAATAACAAAAACTACTGTGACAGAGTCCATCTACGCTGATTAGTTTGTAAGTATGTAGACAGGGAATAAATGAAATAAAAATAGAATACTTAACAAACTGTATATTCAAAAGAAACCCACTTGAATTAAAAGGGCAACTCAAAGGAAAGCTAACCCATATTATATCTTTTCTGTTGCCACGCGATCTTCCACTAGCTCCCAATGAGGAAAAATGACGAAAAAGAAGACATAAAAAAACATTTTAAGAACTCTAATATTTTATCCAGAATCCTCCCAGACTTCCAGGACGCAGTCCCAAAGAGCGTCCGCAGTAGTTGGTTGGTTTCGTCGCCAGTTCTCTGTTAATGTTCTGGCGACCTCAGCCCGCGTGTTTTCCATGGAGTTCATATCAGCCGCCCGTGGCTGCCAGTCCATGTCGTTGACGCCAGTCGTGGAGAGCCGCTGCTGAACAAATGCACACTTGTGAATGGGAGAATGGTCCTCTTCCAGTGTGACGTCCCCTTCTGCGTACAGCATTCGTACTGACGGAAGCATCACATTTTCCAATATGTGGGCATACTGCGTGCTGTCCAGAGTTCCTTCTATCCTGTGAAGAATTCCCGCCCCTCTCGCAGAATTCCAACCCCAGCAGGTAACAGATAGCCGGCCACTTCTTCTCGTCGTGAATACATATTGGCGTCGACGGCGAGTCCCTTGCGGCCTGTAAACGATTCGTGGACCGTCGTTATTGGTGGAAAAAACCTTCTCATTAGTGAAAATGACGTTGTCCCACGACGCCCTCAAATGGAGCTCCGCAAATGCTAGCCGGTATAAAACGTTGTCTTCGCTGAGCTCTTGTTTCACGGCGGATCGTCGTGCATGCAGTCCAGCGTCCCTCAGCCTTCGGCGAATCGTGTCACTAGAACCGGGGAAGTTGGTCTCCCACCGCAACTGCTTCGCGTTCAGAAAGGGATTTTCTCTGCTCCTAGACATTAGGTCCCTGTCTTCCTGCTGTGAATCACTCTCTTCCTGCCTGAGCCAGGAGCCCTGTTGGTGGTGCCTCTTTCAAGGCAGATCCTCCACCATCTCGTTGCAGTGGTATGTGGTACGCCATACCGTCTGCCAGCTTCTCTGATGGAACATCCTCCTTCCTCAATGAGAGCGACGACTCTACCTCGGCCGGCCGGAGTGGCCGAGCGGTTCTAGGCGCTTCAGTCTGGAACCGTGCGACCGCTACGGTCGCAGGTTCGAATCCTGCCTCGGGTATGGATGTGTGTGATGTCCTTAGGTTGGTTGCGTTTAAGTAGTTCTAAGTTCTATGGGACTGATGACCTCAGATGTTAAGTCCCATAGTGCTCAGAGCCATTTGAACCATTTTTTGACTCTACCTCGAATAGACCTCTCCCAGTGAGCCATTACGGCAGACAGCCTGATATGTATTTCTGCTTGCCGCTCTTACACTGATGCCAGGAGAGGAGGTAAACTTATTTACGCCAAACGGAGCGGCAGAGGCAGAGGCATGCGGCGCAGCCGTGCTGGCTCGTCCCGGGCTGTTGGCCCACCAACGCCGCCGCCAGCTCGCTGACTTCCGTCTCGCCTCGGCCAGCCTGGCTGGCCCGTAGCTCGCGAGTCGCGGCTAGTACAGACCCGGGCCGCATGACCACGATCACACCTTGAAGGATCAAAAGTTACACCTAACCTACCCAAGTCTGTAGTACAAACTAACGCAGCTACAGCTATTATGCTGTAACATGTGCAGGCACTCCTACAGTTTACGATTTATTCAAATATTTGACGAACAATACTTTCAAAAATACATTCATTTTAAGCATAGCTACCACAAAATATTTCACCTAGCTAGCAATAGTATGACGCAGGAAACTATACTTTCTTGTAAGCGCTGTGCATTAGATGTAGCCTTAAGAAAATCTGTATTCAACCACGACAACTAAGCGGAATGTAAAAGTAAACAGGTTTGGCGGCAGCTTCTAAAAATAATAGTATATACTTAGTATATAATACACGTTTTGTGCACTTATAACATGTACTCAGTGTCTCCGAAACAATACGTTCTGCACGACAGAAATTACTTTCTGCCGAGGCACTTCATTTACATCTCAATGATACATGACTACTAGAGAACATTGCTCTTTACGGCAGTCAATGCACTTGTAAATTAACATCATGATATCGCAGATATTAGGCAACACGTTACTAGGGATGTGTAAGGCCCTAAGGTTTGCAACTAAACATGCTACTCCTAGCTACTACTGAATATGAAGCTGGTTATTAACGTGTCTTCATAACCATGGGTGCGGCGTTCGACTCTCAGTCAGCATAGACGTTTTCGTCACCTTATTTCTAGTTAAACGTGTGCACATCTCGCTGATGGTGGACCAACATTGGACATCTCTCGTCTGTTCCTGGTTAGACAACGACGGCGGTAGGCGCCGGGTTCGAATCCCGGTCAGGCAATACAACTTCAGTCGTCATTTAAGGTTCCAACCCTACTACTGGTGACAAACTGTGATATCTACATTCTGATTTTACGTACTTATTCAACAATCCGGTTAGGTGCTGGGTTCGCATCCATGTCCCCAGCATTACATGATGGCATTTCAATTTTAAACATGTGCATCCCTTATTCCTTGACAGTGCAACACTATACAACGTCTTTCGAGGTTAATTACCAAGAAGGTAATTGTCATGTTAGGGTTCCTGCTTTCGTACAAACATTATCGTCATTTACGTTCAAGTTGAGACCTGATAACTGATACTGGTGCAAACGTCAATATTTGACGTCTCTTTCTGCCTAGTGATCGAGTCTCGTTAAGGCACGAAGCTTTGCTTGGTTAACAATGGCTTTACGTTCTGGGTTTGCATCCGGATCCAGAACAAAAACGTTGGTCATGTCATTTAAAGTACAACTTCGTGTACAAGTAACTGTTGATGAGTAATGTGAACAGTGATATTACTTGTGATTTACTGTTAATGATGGGATTTCCGTAGACTGGTTGCCGCCGTTAATCACGTTTTCCTTTAACTGCTTAGTATTACATAAAGTTGATGCGAAACCACTCCCCACTGAACGTTGAACGACGTTCAGCATGTGTTGGGTAAACCTTTTAGACAGCAAAGAACTTGTTTCCAATTGCCATACAACTTTATAAATCCATATACTGTCTCAAATATTTAATTGTGCCTGAGGATTACAGAACGATTTATGTGATAAAACTAGTTGTCCCATATCATTTGAAATGTCACTTATTGTAATTAAGTTTATTACAAACGTTAAGGACTGTCTGATTTCTTCTGTACTATCATGGTGTTTCTTTACATCTGGACAGACTGTCATAAAGACTGGTGTTCTCTAGTAGTCTCTAGCAGTACCCATTTTGTATCTTACAACGACTGTACTGTGGAGGGTTGCGACTATGTGCAACACAGATATGCTATGTTGGTTGCATACATTCACGTGCAGCCTACACGTTGGAATTCAGGGGTGACCCACTTTTTTTGCTGTCGAGTGTACATGTACAGACCAACAAATGATTGCAATTTCTCCTAAACTAGAGGATTTATTCAGGAGAAAGAGCTGCACAAAATGAGTAAGTCAGTAACGTGTTGGGCCATCTCTGGAACATATTCGAACAGTATTTCGGTTTGATATTGATTGACAGAGTTGTTAGATGTCCTCCAGAGGGAGATCGAGCAAAATACTGTCCGATTGGCGCTTTAGATCATCATAATCCCCAGCTGGTTGGAGGGCCCATACGATACTGCCAGTCTCTCCCTAGCTTCTCAGTTAGGGAGAATTGGGTGACTTTGCTGGCCTAGGTAAGGTTTGGCAAGCACGAAGACAAGCAGTAGAAACTCTCTCCAAGTGCGGAAGTGCATTATCTTGCTGTAATGTAATCTCGTTATGGTTTGCCATGGAGGACCACAGAAAGGAGAGTAGCATATCGTAGAAATACCGCTTTGCTGTGAAGATGCACCAGATGACAACCGAAGGAGTCCTGCTATGAAAAGAAGTGGCAGCCCAGACTATCACTCCTGGATGCTGGGCCATATGGCGGGCAACAGTCGGGTTGGTAACGAGCTGGTGTCCGGGTCGTCTTCAGATACGTCTTTGCTGGTCCTCGGGATTCAGTTCAGAGTGGGATTCATCGCTGAAGACTATTCTACTCCATTCGATGAGATTTTACCGGCAGAAGACGCGCCTAAAGACGCTCCAGACAGAGGCTGGATAGCAACCTGTATGCCGTCGCCATGTGGTGCGACTACCAAGTGTGACAGTATGAGCTGTCATTTCTTTTCATAGGAGGACCCCTTTGATTGTCGCCCGCGGCACCCTTGCAGCACCGTGGAACATCGACGATATTCTAAGCCCCCTTTTGTTGCCTTTAGTGGCAAACGATCCTAGGATTACATTTCAGTAAGATAATCCCCGACACCACACGGTGAGAGTTTCTACTGTTTGCGCTTGCGAAACTCTGCCTTGGCCAGTGAGTTCGCCGCATCTCTCCGTAAATGAGAACGTTTGGAGCATTATGGGCAGTGCTCTCCAACCAGTTCGCTTGTTTGACGATCTACGTGCCTGCCGGACAGAATTTGGCACGGCATAAACAGGAGGTCATCCAATAAGTCTATCGATAAATTCCAAGCCTAGTAACTGCTTGCATAAGGACCAGAGATGGAGCAACTTGTTGTTGACCTGCTCAATTTGTAAAACTGTTTCTCTTGAACGAAATACTCATTTTTTTCTGAAACGGTGATCATTTTTTTTTTATGTATAAATATACATCACGCCTACAGATTTCCGTCCCATTAGGGTAGTTCCTTCGTAGTGCGTCGCTTTTTTTCGTAGAGTGTATATCGAAAAATTTTTAATCGACATTAAATGCTTCTCATAGAGTATAAGTTATAGCAATTACTGATATACGTATACTACATAGAAAATTGCTAAATGTGACATAAGAATATTCTGTTAAGACAAAATTTACAGTCATAGTGAAAACTTCTTATCTGCTTCTCTTGTTACTATGAAAAATAAAACCTCTAATTTACTTCTACAGTCGTTACCTTCTATGCCTTGCACTGCCAGTGCCGCAAAATATAATCTCACTCTGCCACATCACTTTAAACTACCTTTGAAAAAGACTTGTTCCAACACCTGCACAACGGTCTAAAGAAAACGTTGATATTTGTTTACCTTTGTCCTTTCAGGTCCCACCTGGTCTTGTCCTTCCTGTGACTTCAAATTACTTTTCACTTGTCAGTTCAACACCATAAAATGCATTGATCATTACTCAGCTTAGCTGGACGTCGAACAAACTGGGCGATATTCTAGTTCTACAAATAGTTGTATTTAAATGAAATACTGTAAAATGATCTTCCTACTATTACAACAGCAAAGTGAAGTTCTCTCGTGCTATACTCTACTCAGGCACAAATCTCAAGTTACTGGTTCCCCTAGACTGTTTATGAAAAACAAGAGAATTTTTAAAACCCCACAAACATCCTGTAATGTTCACTAATATATCACGCATTGCGTGATTAATATTTAAAAACTCTTTTCATTAATTAGTGATCCTACCACAGTCGATCGGCAAAAACCGTATACATACCACCTTGCGCTACTTCTCAGGAATCTCCTCTCGCTGTTACGCGTTATTCAGTCAGCCAACGTGCACCTGATAATTCTGATGCTGCAAAGGATTCATGACCACACTAAGACTTACTTTGTACAATCTTCTACATCCCATTTGTATGAACTGTACGTGACTGGTGACGAATATTTTCTTTGTCAAACTTGTGCCCTGAACAAGAATATTGAACGCGAACAATGAAGAAAAATTTTAGTTTGCTCAACATCTTGTAGCAGCTGTAAGTTACTGTATATTAAAACATAAACTGAAATATTACTCTCTTAACTAAACGTAATACCACGTTTCTTGGTCTTCGGCTTCTGCTATTTAGAGTATTTGAATGTTGTTTTTTTTTTTTTTTTTTTTTTTTATAGATCCAGTTTTCTTCGCGTATTGCTAAGTAAGTTCCTCCGTCTCTCTTTTTTCAGAATAATAATTCTATATTACTGACAAGAAATCCATTGCACTGTTATACAAAACAAGCCACTCTTTTTAACATAAGGTGCTATTAAAACGTGTCTGTTCGAAGGTCGTACAATTGAGATCGGTGCGCCAATCAGAAAAAATCGCCGAGAGCATTGAGTAAAGGGTCCCATTGGCGCACCAGTTTGATGGTACCGTTTTGGTAAAACATCGTCTCCTGCTGTGTGAAGAAGTCCGTAGCTGCACGCTGCATCCTCGTCCGACAGGAATCATTGACTCCTCAGAGGAATTTTTTAGGGGCTGAAGATGTGGTAATCACATGGGGAGCGACCAAGACTATAGGGTTGATGCTCGAGTGTGTCCCACTTGAGTTGGCACAACTTCGCTGGCCTCCGAGATCGATCTGCTTCTTGTATCGAATCCCGCCTGCATGGGACTAGCCGCACCGTTCCACAAACGTAGTTTTCGACAGACATGCTACCCCATACACATTATTTATTCTCCGATGGACGTTTACTGTTGGTTGTCCTTTGGCAGCCAAGAAAAAAGTAACAGCACGTTGGTCTTCTTTGAACGCATTTGGTAATAATGTCGCCATTATTCGCCTTATCGCATTCACCACACACACTTCAGAAAGAGACGAACTCCACACTAACAACATGCCTACTTGTCGGTGCTTGTACACCCGCACTTCAATCGCATTACATTGCTCAAATGTTGCAGCACTCCCTCGAAACAAATCTTTTTGATCGTCCATATATCAAGCCTTCTTTAATCTTACAGCAATTCTTTCAAAGACTCCGATGCTAATATTTAATTAGCAACCTTTCACGAATTCCTTTCTTGTGTTAATCTCTACATCTCAGAATAGCGCTTGCACCCAAATTTCTTAATTGTTGTTTGGTTACTGAACCGTGGAAGTTCCCATCCATCTTGTTGTTGGATGGGAGTTGTAACATTTGGCTATTGGCTCCGCGGGACAGCTTGAGGGCGTACGCGGAGAAGTGTGGCTAGCGGATGTCCTCGTTGATTATTGTTGCGTGTGACTGTTATGGCGACTGCATATGGAGGTTATTCTTGTCGCCAAAGGCGCCAATCTAAGGATGCTTGTTCCAAAAATTGTGTGCAAATGGTACATTCAGGCTTTAAGTAATTTTGTTATGAATGAGTTATAAATTAATCCCACTTGCCGAAAGCAGCTATCTGAAAAATCACGGTTCAAATTTTTTAGTAAATGATACAGTAAACATTTAAGTAATTTATTACGAGTCAATAGAAAATTAATTTCCCTTGGCGAAAATGTATGTCTAAAGATAATTGTCGAAAACACTCTGGTAAATGGTTTACAATCAAGGTTTATATATTTACAATTCAGTGTTGCGTAAATTAATTTTTAAATAAATGTTTATTGAACTTTGTCATTTAACGTGAATCATATTTAAAATATATTATTGGATTTCTTGTTGTGCAATGGCCTTCCCACCCAACAGCTTATTACGTTGACGCCAAGGTGGCATACCATATTTCAGATATATTCCGATCTCTGTCTTCCCTTACAGTCTACAGTTCTCTCAAGTACCATAGAAATTAGTCCTTGATGCCTTAACACATGTTCTGTCAACCCTTCGTTCCTCTTTGTCGGTGTTTCCCACATGTTCCCATTTCCACCGACTCTGTGAAAAACCTCTTCTTTAATTTTTGTATCAGTCTATTGAAAGGTGGGCACATATAGGTGGACTGGACATTTATTTGCGGATCGTCTCAGAACAAGTGGAAATTTCATGTTACGAGGGCGAAGCAGACTCGTGTGACATATGTGGAATAGTCTTTGACTTACGGCAGTGACACTAGCATCTCTGAACTTACATATCTTTGGCTAGTTGTAAAGCGATGAGTAGTCGAGTGTTGAACATGGAGTAAACTGGCAGCGTTCTGCATATAGGAGGAGGATTTCGCTGAAGAACATTGTTAGAAATTAACGGAAGGACCTACAGGCGCAGCATTTATGGGACAGAGAGAATGAATTTGCATTCTGTAAATGTTTTTAAGGTAATATTTTTGCTGACACGTACTGATAATGTTAGAGATTCTTACAACATAACAATACTCCTTCGCACAGTTTAGGTCATTTTACAGACATAATTTGAATAATATGGAAGGCACGTAATTGAGAGATGAAAATTTAGGAAAATGTAAGTGATGAAGAAGTGATTTGGGAAGTCAGTTCTGGGTTATTTAATAAGTTGAAGGCTGGAAATAATTTGAGACATGTTTGAAGTGTAGGTGGTGAAATACGTATTTGATGTATGCATGGGGTTGTCTGGCAATTTGGGTGAACACGACTTTTAGACACATGACTCTATGACAGCTCTCTTCTCCCTTCCCTACACACATAATCATGAATCCGAGGCAGATATCTGAAATTTTAAAGCAGTGATGATTTTGGGACCAATGAATAAATATTTCTAGGGATACGTTAGATATTTTGCTTTTCATGGTTTAAATGTGAAGATACCAATTTCTAACACAGGGTGATTCACGAAGATATGTAAATATTTTAATATATTATTCTACAAGTGAAACTAAAGAAAAAAGTTCTTATGAACATAGGTCCACGTATGTTTAGTTACGTAGTTAGGGCTAATAAAAGATTTTGCCTCAAATTTAGCATCTTCGCTAATATAAAGCCACCGCAACACTGTACTACGTTAAAGTGAAGCACGATTTCCATTTATTTTGTTATTGCTGCTCTGGTGCACCTAATAAAACATCTCCCAGACGTGTATCTGCGGTAGTTTTCCAGTTTAACAAGAATTCACGTTTGCTGTGGTATAAATAAAACCAGGTTATCTGACACATTCACACAGTTTCAGTTAACGTTATTACCATCATTTTTCCAAAATTAAATTCTCCACGACTTCTGTTGCAAACTTTGTGGAATTGTCTGGAATTTAAAAAAATGGGCCAAGTTGTTAATAAATTAAAAATTTTACGAAATTACATCTTTCCTGCTGTGGCTGTTCTGGAAAACTGCTGCAGATACATGTCTGGGACATGTTTTATAAGATTCACCAGACCAATACCAACAAAATAAATGGAAATCGTGCATTACTTTAACCTTGTACAGTTTTGCGATGGCTTCGTATTAGCGAAGTTGCTGAATTTGAGGCAAAATCTTTTATTAGCCATAACTCTGTAACTAAACATTTGCGAACCTATGTTTGTATGAACTTTTTTCTTTAGATTTATTTGTAGAATAACATATTAAAATATTTGCATATCTTGGTGAATCACACCGTATATTTTCGATGTCTTCTGAACACACATGAACGTGTTGTTATTACACTACAATGTTTCTTATTTTGTAGCTTTTTATTTGCATCTTGAGTGTTTTCCTTGCTTCCTGAATATGTCATATCTTTTGCTTCATCATGAACAGTTTACGGTATAAATGTGTATGTCATGTTTTATGTAATTTCTTGTTTATGTAATTCATTTTGTGGATGCCATTCTGTGTAATGTAAAAAGACTGTAGATCATTTTCATACTTCTTAATATTTTAGCAAATACCAGGGATAAAACAATTAGTGGACACTGTTCCCAGATTAGGCATAATTTTCCATTTGGTTAGCGAATGAAGGACTGTGTCGTTATCAACACTGCGATTTTCTGTGCATCGCTTAGTTTTTCCTCTGATATGTGACATTAACAGGCAAGAGACAGTTTACTTGTCAGTCAAAAATCTCGGTCGTTATTGCAAGAGACAGTTTTCAACAAATATATGAATTTGTATTGGACAAGTTGTTAATTTGTTATGGAAGACATTATGTTTGTCGCTGAAGGATTTCTTGTAACATTCCTTATCGTGAAACTTCACCACTCCTAACAACATTGGTCGTGGTTGGCAAAAGACAATTTTCTTTCCTGGTCGCTTGGTCAGACTTAAGCTATTGCTTAACGTTCCACTGCAAGAGGAACCTTTGTTGGTCGCTTGCTCAGACTGCCAACACAATTTGACGTTCCACTTCAAGATGAGTTTTTGCTGGTCGTTTGGCTGAACTACAGCCCTATGTGGTCATTCTACTGCAATGTTGGTGATATTACTTCACGAGTGGACTTCGAGACACTGTAACGGTAGATTCATCTGCAAACATAGTGATGCATGATTGAGGCAAGTCGTGGACTGTTAAGATGTTATTTGTGATAGGGATTTATATGGAATGCAGTGACTTCCATTATGCAATGATCTTTTCGTGTGACAGTTAAGTGTTTCATTTGGTGTCTAATCAGAACATAACAATAACCTATGCGCAGACATTTAACGAAACGCCACATGTTCAGTTTCTTAATGTTCATGTTTTCATTTTACATGTTGGGCAAAATTTTGCATAATTATGTATCTTATCAAATTTTCGTAGTTTTCACATCGTAAGACAACATAAAACCGAACGTGGTGTGAGATTTTGAAAGGTGGACATATATAGGTGGACTGGACATTTATTCACTGATAGTTTCAGAAAGAGTGGAAATTTCACGTTGCGAGAGCGAAGCAGTCGCT
Source organism: Schistocerca serialis cubense (assembly GCF_023864345.2). Classification (NCBI taxonomy): domain Eukaryota; kingdom Metazoa; phylum Arthropoda; class Insecta; order Orthoptera; family Acrididae; genus Schistocerca; species Schistocerca serialis. The sequence continues at coordinate 643,791,358 of NC_064638.1, read as the reverse complement.
TGTGACGTGTGTGGAATAGTTGACTTGCGGCAGTGACACTAATATCTCTGACCTTGTGAATCTTTGGCTCAGTTGTAGAGCGGCAAGTAGTCGAATGTTGGACATGGAGTGGGGTGCATGTTGGAGTTGAATTTTGCTGAAGATAATTGTTGGGAATTATTATTCTCATGGAAGGACTTACAGCCGCAGCATTTGTGGAGCAGAAAGAACGGATTTGCATTATGGATATGTTTTTAAGGTGATAATTTTTGCTGGTGGGTACTGATAATGTTAGCAACATTTTTTTATTATTTTGGTCCATGCTACCAACCCCTCAAAATACGGTAAGCAGAGAGCCTGAAGAAGAAGAGATTTGTTTCACAGTACCGAAGATGAACAGGTGGTTATAAATCTTAAGTTATGTGTTTTAGAACCCATGTTTACAGCGACTTTTTTGCATCTAGTATTTTGTACTTTAAATCGTATGCGTTTATGCCACTAATTATGATAGACCCTGTATACGTCCACAAAACAGTTTTCATAGATTCCGGTGAGGTTTAGTTAGCATATGAAGTACGGAACCTAATAAAAACCATTCTCTTGTGCTGTATTATTTGTCTCTGTATTATTTATTCTGCTCATCACAAAGGTAACGTGGTCAGAAAGCGAGAGTTTGAGTGTCAATGTCACTTGTTTGCGTAACTTCACAAGAGGTGTTGTAGTCATGTTAGTGATGGACCTGGAGAATGGTGCTCGCGAGTGCTGTGAGGACGAAGGACTGTCACTAGAATTCACTAATGAACCAGAACGATGCTGATGCTGTTGGTTTAACACGTACATCTCTGTGATGATATGGGAAACTGCTGTCTTGGTTTGCTTTATGGGATCTGACCAAATTCTTTCACGGTGCTTGTCATGGTTTCGAAGAACGTATCTATCTCATCGTCTCGTGATGGTGGTCTCGACGGATTTACCAGATAATTTTTAAAGTGAAAAGTGGCTCTGAGCACTATGCGACTTAACATCTGTGGTCATCAGTCCCCTAGAACTTATAACTACTTAAACCTAACTAACCTAAGGACATCACACACATCCATGCCCGAGGCAGGATTCGAACCTGCGACCGTAGCTGTCACGTGGTTCCAGACTGTAGCGCCTAGAACCGCACGGCCACACGGGCCGGCTTTTTAAAGTGAAAACTATCTCCTTTGTTCTAATTTAAATATTTCATAGAGAGATCCGCTTTTTGGTAATAGGATGTTTGCTGAGACTTGTGGAGGTTGTTCACACCCAGTAGTATCTGCAAGGGGCCCATGAGACATACGGTACCCGCAACAAATTTCTGACGTCACGTTAGTCGGCTTGTCCGCCACACTTTGCGAACGCTCGGTTCCAAAGAGGGCCCACGGGAAATTAATATGTAGTTGAAAAAGTACTCTCTAAAGGACTTAACTTTGTCCTGTGCTAACGAGAGCTTACATTCATTTAAACGCGCAATGAAGTGTTATTACATTATACTGAAATAGCTATTCACTCCCTGCCAGAGATGGCCCCTCGCACTCGTAAGACCTGTATTGCTACATGTTGACATTATTGACATTATGCACCATGGCCTGCCTTTCTTGTGGGCCTTCTTTCTGGACAGTTATTGTCAGCGTTCCTACACAGGCCGTTATTGGGTTCCACCGTCACATTAGAGCAAATACCGTCATTTTAAGTTTGCGGTATGGTATTTGAAAAAGTGTTAATCTCCCATGCGTTCTAGAATTCTCAACCTCTCCTCGTAGCTGGCGCTCTTCTTTTCCTGCACCAGACCCTCTGATACGTATTCCTTCTTTTATATGTGTTCTGACACTCTTTTACTAGAACGCAGTGAACAACGCACTGGACCCGTCCCACCGTTTGTCACTGTTGAGTGGAAGACACAGTATGCCTAGGCGCACTGATTGCGCTCAGAATAACGTGGCCGGTAGATGTGCAGTCGGCGCGACATGCGTGGGTAGAGCTGTAGTAGTAGGGGTAGAGGGCAGGCGCTATAGAAGAAACGCCGTTCTAATCTGATACCAGTAATATAAAAAATAATATAAATAAATATAACTGAATATGACTGTGTTGTTAAAATGTTTGCACTTATCTTAATTTTTCTTGGCGATCGGACTTCGTTGACCTAGTTGAAGCTGCAGGCTGCAGAGGACTCTGGGAACAACGGCGCTTGTAGTAATCACGAAAATCCTCTCTCTGTAATTTTCCCCTTGATTTATTTCAATAAACAAAAAATAATTGACACTGTTTTGCCACATAATATTATTCCCGCACACATGTGATACATAAAGCTCGCAATACTTCATATCTAAAGAATGAGAGTCTGTAAGAGTGAAAAGAAATTTAAAAAAAAGTGTGCAATAGTTGACTGTTTTTTTCGTTCATTTGTCCGCGCCTTACTGTGTATTCATAATTAACGTCTTTTCCAACTCTCTCGTTACTCGGTGTTTCAGTTTTTTTGTTTTTTAATAAGTCTTAATTTTACGGTATCCTGGGCCTTTCATCATATACTTATACAAGCCTACGCTCATATTTTAAATGAAGTCCCTCCACCCCCACATGTACATGGGGATAATTCAAACAGATCTACTTCGGTTAGTACCTAAAAAGAATTCCGCTGAAAATGAAACGAGAGCACCGACTTATTTTTTCAGAAAAGTGTCATGAATAGAGAATTTGAGTATATTTTGCCATGTTAAAATTTTCTTCTTTTGCCATAACGCAGTAGCAGTTCAGCATGTCCCCAATGAAGTGTATCAACGCCTGCTTGCAGCTAGGGTGTCCATTTAATTATCATTTCTTTTCACTTCCTTATTTTCACGGGGAGGTTACAAGATGCAGTTACGAGAGAATTCTGTAACTGTGGTGTATTGCATTATTAAGTCTGGAACTGTAGAGAAGTAAGGTCAGTAGCTTACGAAGAAGCACATCCTCAGTATAAAAATAATTGGGTAGTGTTTTCACTTACATTGTGCCAAAACTCATAGCATTTCTCGTTTTACAGCTACTGATGGCCCTTGAAAATCACATTATTTAACCGAAAAAGGCTGTAGCTAGTGGATGACTTAGTAGATAATGAAGTTTTTCAGAATAATCATATGGCAAAATATGGAGAGCAGAGAGTCTGGAGACGAAGAGATTTGTTTCACGTTCTGGAAGATACTATTCTGCCATTTGCTAAAATCTCATTTCGATATCAGAAACTATCTATGAAATATGAGGAATGTTGTGGACATTTCATTCTGGCTCCATCGCCGGCGCGCGCATCGCAAGTTAGTGTGTATGTGAGATCAATTTTCTCGAGATTGGTGACAGATAAAGACATCCAGCAACGTCTAAAGTAAACCCCAGTGAGATAGCTATGTTCCATACGCAGCTATTATGCAATATGCAGCAAACGCAAAATCATAGAGCCCCTGCCGGCCAGGGTGGCCGAGCGATTCTAGGCGCTAAAGTCTGGAACCGCGCGACCGCTACGGTCGCAGGTTCGAATCCTGCCTCGGGCATGGATGTGTGTGAAGTCCTTAGGTTAGTTAGGTTTAAGTAGTTCTAAGTTCTATGGGACTGATGACCACAGATATTAAGTCCCATAGTGCTCAGAGCCATTTGAACCATTTGAACATGTGAAGCTACAAGTAACGCAAAAATGATTTTTTCCAGCTAATAGTTTCTGTAAAATCGTTTGAGAAAGACTGCAGCGCGTACGCCTAAATTCTATCATGGCAGCGCGTGATTGATCGGCCGAAAGCGAGCGATGCTGGTCTCCCCAAATGAATAAACGATTGAACTCACCCAGCGCTTTAGACGAAAATTGGCCACTGCGCAACGGTCACAGTACCCGCGTGACCTGTTTTCTGATGCGCGGTGCGTTATTCTTGCCCCTAAGACAACCCGGATTTTGCAGGTGTCGCCGGTGTTGTACTGCGTCGCCTCGCCCAGCACTCGCGTGCTCGCGCTGCGAGCGTCGCGACGCCGCCCTGCGGAAAGCAACCCAGACAGAGGACACGCCGCGACGCCGGGTCTCATGCATTGCTGGTCGCCTGTTTCCGCTATCGCAGACAAGTTCGCCGTCCCAGCGCAGATAAGCGGCACGCGAGGCGCATACCGCAAGCGCCGCACTCCCTGCGGAGCCCACAGGGGCTTCGTGCTGGCTCATATGCACTCGCCCGCAGCTGCGGGTCACACGGGGCCCCGTCTCTGTCCGCATACGTTCGCTTTAAATGCACAATGCGGCAAAAACCGCACACTCATCTTGCACTTACTATCCTGTTATTTTCACCGCAAAAGGGCATCATAAAACTGATGCCACACGCTACTTCTCATTTTACGTACAGCGCTAAATCTAGCAGTTTTCATATGAACGTCACTGATATCTCAACACAGAGTAAAAATGGTTAAAAAGAAATGATTACAACTTCAGAAAAATTGGATGATTTATTCAAGAGGAAGAGTTTCACAAATTGAGCTAGTCAATAATGCATTGGTCCACTTGTGCCTCTTATGCAAGCAGTTATTCGGCTTGGCGTTATCTTGCTGAAATATAAGCCCAGGATAGCTTGCCATGAAGAGCAACAAAATGGGGCGTAGAATACCGTCGACGTACCGCTGAGTTGTGAAGGTGCCACGGATTACAACCAAAGGGGTAATGCTTTGAAAATAATTTGCACCCAGACGGTTGTTGGGACGTATGGTGGGCGACAGTGAGGTTGGCATCCCACCGCTGTCAAGAGCATCCCCATGCGCGTCTTCGCTGGTCAACAAGGCTCAGTTCGAAGCGGAAGTCATCACTGAAGACAATTCTACTGTAATGAACGAGATTCCAGACCGCATATGTATCTCCAGACTCCTCTAGACAGTGGTGGGAAACCAAGCTCATTGTCGTTCACCAGACGGCTCGACAACCAGGAGTCATGTTTCGTGTGTCATTTGCTTTCAAAGTAGAAAACATTTGGTTGTCATCCACAGCATGGTACGTCAACGATGTTCTATACCCCGTTTTGTTGCCTATCATCGAAAGAAATGCTGAGCTTACATTTCAGCAAGGTAATGCCCGCCGGACACAACATGAGTTTCTACTTCTCACTTCTTGTTTGCCAAACCCTACTTTGGTCAACAAACACGCCGGATCTGTCCCCAGTTGAGAATGTTTGGAACCGGGTACTCCAACCATCTCGGGATTTTCACGATCTAGAGCACCAGTTGGACAGAATATGGCACAATTTCTCTCAAGAGAACATCTGACAGCAGTGTCAGTCAATGCCAAGTCGAATAAATGCTCGCAAGAGCGTCAGATGTGAGCCAGCGCGTTGTTCATTGGCTCAGTTTGCGGATCTCTTCCTCTTCAATAAATCAGTCTTTTTTTAAAATTTGAAATCATTTGTTTGTCTGTATATGTACATCACATCCACTGAATTCCGGCACATTTGGATAATTAGTCGATGGTGCAACTCTTTCTCGTCCATTCTGAAATCTAAACACTTACAAAATATGGATAGGTTAATGTTATTGCTTATTGTACATGTCTTAGGATTAATTAATTTTTCAAAGTAGCATTATTTGATCATACGTGGAATCATTCGTGGTCACTGGCAGTACTCTCAAGAAGATGAACGCATATGTTACTTCGATCGTCTTTCCCTCAGTTCTGAAGTTTTTACACACCATTTTTGCTTATGTAAAACTTGGGTCAACATTTCATGTACGATGAAAATGTTTAACTTTAACAGGTCATCTGCTTTATTATTAAATTCGGTCTGATCTCGCAACAACACACACAGACGTTCGACTTTTTTTTGTCGGTTTTTGAAATTGAAGGTCTCCTTCAGCGAGTTTCATCTTCAACGTGTTCTCGGCCTTCCAAAATGATTTGTGGCATTGAAAAACTTGTGCCGGCCGAAGTGGCCGTGCGGTTAAAGGCGCTGCAGTCTGGAACCGTAAGACCGCTACGGTCGCAGGTTCGAATCCTGCCTCGGGCATGGATGTTTGTGATGTCCTTAGGTTAGTTAGGTTTAACTAGTTCTAAGTTCTAGGGGACTAATGACCTCAGCAGTTGAGTCCCATAGTGCTCAGAGCCATTTGAACCATTTTTTTGAAAAACTTGTGATCTCGCTAGGGAATGTTCCTAATACGCCTGTTTCAACTTTTTAATGGTCACACTCACCGATTCCACAAGCTTAACACAAAACTTGATAGCATAACGTTATTCTGAATCCCGCGGTTCCATTTTCGAAACAACCAACAAAAACACAACTTCACTGACGGTTCTCTCAGATATCACGCGATGGCTGTACTGAGCAAAGACTCGAACTGAGGAACTGGAAGGGATAAGCATCCATGTCTACACAAGTAGAACAGCACAGCATTGCCACAACACTCGCAGTGTTATTCTCATCACTTTTCTCGCACACCTTGTAGATCTCAGGATGGTCGACAGCGATCGATACTAGTTACGTTGTATAACTAAGTGAGCAATTGAGACGAAAAACTAACTATAAATTTTAATTTTTCTTTTCGTAGGTCTTATTTTTTTTCCAAAGTCGCAGTTACATAAGTAATGAAGGTTGTATACCGTTTTTTGCGACTGTAATAAAAGTCTTATTTAGACTATACGGCCAGCAGCCTTGCCTCATTGGTAACACCGGTTCCCGCCAGATCACCAAACTTAAGCACTGTCAGATATAGCTAGCACTTGGATGGGTTACCGTCTGGGCCTGCCGAGCCCTGTTGGAAAGCTGGATGCACTCAGTCCATGATAGCCCAATGGAAAATCTGTTGACTGAGAAATTGCGGCTCCGCTCGCAACAACGGCAGGGTGAGCGGTGTGCTGATGACACGCCCCTCCACATCCACATCTAGTGACGCCTATCGGCAGAGTATGACACGGCGGTCGGTCGGAAACGTTAGGGCTTCCGACGTCGGTTCGCTTCATTGTAAAGCATTTTCGGCAGTCGTCGTGACAAACCGGTTTTCTAGCCAATCTGATAATATCGAAAAAGTTCTCATGTTATATTACTATTAAACAGTATTAAATTACAGTTGTTACTCACGATTCCTTGCTTCGTACGTCATCCCTAGTATTCAGCGAACAGGTGCTCGAATTTTAGAAACTGCACTTCATCTATACTGGATATATTTTTGTTTTCGTGCTATGTAGATGCACTTACGCCTGCTGCACTTTTTTTGATGCAGCGAGGTGCGATCGTCTCCTGCTTTGTAATTCGAGGCTGTCGAAGCCCGTGCTGCAGTGGTCTGAGGAGCGTTGTAGTGAAGTAGCGCTGATGTCTCGCCAACCAAATTCACCTGATATCTGGGTCGCTGTCGGGTGCCATCATCGCGTACGCATATCAGAGGCCCGTTATCTACGCGAATTACATGCCTGTGCTTAGACATCTAACGCTGCATAACTCCACAAGCCTCTCACAAACTGTCGGGTCCACGATACGCAGAATTAGCGATTTATTTCGTTCCAAAGACGGACAGAGGAGCTATTAAGCAGCTGATCATAAACTTTTGGCTCATCAGTGCACTCAGTCCGTGATACCTTGTATGATTATGAGAGAAACATAAATAATAAATTAGGAATATATCAGGCAACATGCGGAACTATTCTAAGAACTCTGAAAAACAGCGCGAACGTAAACACAGCTGAAGCTGTGGAGATGAAAGCTTTGTCGGTTATTCTATGCGGAAGAGGAACATGGACGTTAAAGACAAAAAGACCACAGCCATATACAAGCAACAGGCATGAGATTTCGTCGGGAAACACATACCTTGATAAAATAAGAAACCAGAATACATTGTATCAGTTACAAATATGTGCAATACAGGATAAAATGGACGAATAAAGAAGCAAATGTGAAGAGCATTTCGAAAGAATGGATAATGCAAGTACTGCGGAAATGGCACTGTCACACAGACTTGTTTACCAAAGATTGCCAGGAAGATCGAGGCAAATGTGGGCTGAGGTTGGAACACACCGGAGGACCTAATCATTGAACGAATGAAAATGAATGTGTGGCTGGTGACGACGAATCTGATTATTTTCGTTTCTACATCTACATCCATACTCCGCAAGCCACCTGACGGTGCGTGACGGAGGTTTCAGTTGTGGCTGGGTAACGGTTTCCTTGTCGGAATTGTTCTGCAAATTTGGTTGGCTGGTGCCATATTCCTATGCTCTTTTATGTTCGTATCTTATTTCAAATGTTTGCTGGTCTGCGCTAAGAACAAGACATCACATCTGTAACAGTGTAGTCGGGAAATGCCAGATTTTTTATATACAGGGCTATTACAAATGATTGAAGCGATTTCATAAATTCACTGTAGCTCCATTCATTGACATATGGTCACGACACACTACAGATACGTAGAAAAACTCATAAAGTTTTGTTCGGCTGCAGCCGCACTTCAGGTTTCTGCCGCCAGAGCGCTCGAGAGCGCAGTGAGACAAAATGGCGACAGGAGCCGAGAAAGCGTATGTCGTGCTTGAAATGCACTCACATCAGTCAGTCATAACAGTGCAACGACACTTCAGGACGAAGTTCAACAAAGATCCACCAACTGTTAACTCCATTCGGCGATGGTATGCGCAGTTTAAAGCTTCTGGATGTCTCTGTAAGGGGAAATCAACGGGTCGGCCTGCAGTGAGCGAAGAAACGGTTGAACGCGTGCGGGCAAGTTTCACCCGTAGCCCGCGGAAGTCGACGAATAAAGCAAGCAGGAAGCTAAACGTACCACATCCAACGGTTTGGAAAATCTTACGGAAAAGGCTAAAGCAGAAGCCTCACCGTTTACAATTGCTACAAGCCCTGACACCCGATGACAAAGTCAAACGCTTTGAATTTTCGGCGCGGTTGCAACAGCTCATGGAAGAGGATGCGTTCAGTGCGAAACTTGTTTTCAATGATGAAGCAACATTTTTTCTTAATGGTGAAGTGAACAGACACAATGTGCGAATCTGGGCGGTAGAGAATACTCACGCATTCGTGCAGCAAATTCGCTATTCACCAAAAGTTAACGTGTTTTGTGCAATCTCACGGTTCAAGTTTACGGCTCTTTTTCTTCTTCGAAAAAAACGTTACAGGACACGTGTTTCTGGACATGCTGGAAAATTGGCTCATGCCACAACTGGAGACCGACAGCGCCGACTTCATCTTTCAACAGGATGGTGCTCCACCGCACTTCCATCATGATGTTCGGCATTTCCTAAACAGCAATTCATGTCATGGCCTCCACGCTCTCCCGACTTAACCCCATGTGATTTCTTTCTGTGGGGTTATGTGAAAGATTCTGTGTTTAAACCTCCTATACCAAGAAACGTGCCAGAACTGTGAGCTCGCATCAACGAAGCTTTCGAACTCATTGATGGGGACATGCTGCGCCGAGTGTGGGAGGAACTTGATTATCGGCTTGATGTCTGCCGAGTCACTAAAGGGGCACATATCGAACATTTGTGAATGCCTAAAAAACATTTTGAGTTTTTGTATGTGTGTGCAAAGCATTGTGAAAATATCTCAAATAATAAAGTTATTATACAGTTGTGAAATCGCTTCAATCATTTGTAATAACCTTGTATATCAGTGCCATTACTCTTCTTTAAACTTTTCTGTATTGAATTGTTATTTGGTAAGCTACTGTTATTGCTTCATTCTTGAAGGTGTTACCAATTCTTTGCCGCAGCTTGTTTCCATATGTGAGTGTGTACTAGTTACATTATTATGTCTTGGTATGTGTTCTTGTTGCGGGTTAGTCTGAGTGTTTGTGGTGAGTGCTGTGGGTCGCTGGATCTGTGTTAGTTTGTTTTATTTCTATGTCTTTGATAACTAGTGATTTTTATGTATTACTTTTTGCTATTTGGGTTATTATTTCTATCACTCTGTTCTGTTTGTGTAATGCACTGTGTTTTATCTGTGGAGCATCGGCACCCGATAGCGACCTAGATAGGTTTCATAGTATTTATATCAGTTGAATTTGGTCGACGAGACATCAACGTGAGTTCACTATAACGCTACTCAAATCACTGTAGCACGGTTCTGGCTCCGAGACACGGACAATTATATTGCTGAAAGATGACATCGTTGTCGGGGGAGAGATCAAGCATGAAGGGATGTACGTGGTTTGCAGCTAAGCGGAGGAGTATGTCTCCCATACACATAATACTGCTCCCACCAGCCTGCGTCCGTGGCACGCTGCACATTTCGAGCCGCCGTTCACCAAGATGATGGCGTTTGTGGAAACGTAGTGTAGTAAAAATGTGATTCACCCGAATAGCCGGCACGTTTCAATTGATCGACGGTCGAATTTCTTTGGTCCCGTGCTCACTGCAATCGTAGCTAACGATGTCGTTCGATTAGCATGTGAACACTTAAAGGTGGGCCGTGTGGGATTAGCCGAGCGGTCTTAGGGGCTGCAAAAAAATTGTTGAAATGGCTCTGAGCAGTATGAGACTTAACTTCTGCGGTCATCAGTCCCCTAGAACCTAGAACTACTTAAACCTAACTAACCTAAGGACATCACACACATCGATGCCCGAGACAAGATTCGAACCTGCGACCGTAGTGGTCACGCGTTTCCAGACTGAAGCGCCTAGAACCGCACGGCCACACCGGACGGCCTTACGCGCTGCAGTCATGGACTGTGCGGCTGGTCCCGGCGGAGGTTCGAGTCCTACCTCGGGTGTGTGTGTTTGTCCTTAGGATAATTTAGGTTAAGTAGTGTGTAAACTTAGGTACTGATGACCTTAGCAGTTAAGTCCCATAAGATTTCACACGCTTTTGAACATTTGAACACACATAAAGGTGGTCTGCTGCAGATCGCCATGTTCAACAATGTACGATGAATGGTGTGCTCCGAAACACTTATGCGTGCACCAGCATCGTATTCTTTCGGCAGATATGCCACAGATCACCGTCTATCCTACTTTACAGTGCAGACAAGCCTCCGAACCCCCACGTTCTATGAAGAGTTGTGTACGTCCATCCATTCAGCGCCTAGTGTAGTTCCACTGTCCTTCTACCTCTTTCCGTAGATACTCACGACAGTAGCACGTGAACATTCGACCAGCTTCGCCTTTTTCGAGATCCTCCTCCACAGACTCTGCGCAACATCTGCCCTTTGTCAATGTCGCTTATTTCAGTGGATTTCCCCACTTACAGCCGATATCTTCACTTGGGTGACCAGCTGTGCGTGTCTGCTCTGCTTATGTACTTTTATTAGTGCGTCACACGCCCGCAACGCCACCAGGCGACACCCAACGTCGCGGTGGGCAGTGGTCATAAAGTTTTGGCTTATCAGTGTAATTAAAATGTTGAACCTGTTCTAAAACGCTGTCACCCAAATAATCTTTGTTCTTATCGTTTTGTGCCCTGGAATACCACTGTTACTAATTTTGAGGTAGAAATTCAAAATTTATATTCTGTACGAATCTTAGGTGGTAAATAGGTAGCCCTTTGAACATTATCGTCAGAGTTTTGCATAATCACTAAGTCATCAGTATATGCTAGCAAATTAAAAGTGGCCGCTCCTAACTTAATTCCCGGTACTGCCTACGCTTTCCATCTGTTTAAGATAATGTCCTTATATATGTTAGAAAGCGTTGGTGATACTACACTCCCTTGTCTTATTCCCTGATTAAAAACTGTATTTCACCCGCTGTAATTAGACAAATAGTCTGAAGCAGGTTCCATCACACAAATTTTTTACACACATAATTGTGTGTTGAGCATAGGTCTGTTTAGCCATTATATTCCGTAATTGATGCCTGTCTACCTTACGGAAGGTCTTCTCTAGATCTGCAGCCGCCATGTAGAAGCGCAAATTGCATTCTCTTCTTTTCCCTATTAGGTATTTTGTAGTAAATACAGAGTCAGTACAAAATCTTTCTTTTCAAGAAACATTTTGTTCTTCTGACTGTGCTATTAACTTTAATCCGCTATTTAACGCACCGAATCATAGTCTATATGTTGAATTTATATACCTATATTTCTATAGTTTGTGGGTTTATTTTTTTCCTCACTAATAAAAGCAGAAGCAACAGTTGCCATTAACGATTAGGGGTTTAATAGATGGAAAAAAGGAGTTTCCTTATAAGTTCTATTTTTATGCCCTGTTGTCCCGCCAAATTTTTTATTCTTTTGTTTCCTTATCGCTACCTCTAACTCACCTAATGTAAGTCAATAATTTTTTCTAATTTTCTAGATCTACCTTCAGCATTAGCTGCAAAGACAACCTCTGGGTTAAACCGAATACTTTTATAAGGTTAAAAACATTCCTTATATGTTGTCAAGTCTATTCGCGCATTGTCTTTTCTGGTTTATTTAAATTCTTTAATAAGTTGTAGGTAAAGCCTTCTTTCCATGTACACTCTTTTTAGAGATTTTGCAGCATTTCAAGCAGGTAAATAATGTTTTCTAGCTTTCTTTGTTTTCTAGTTGCAGTAATGGTTCATACACTATCTGCTTATTCCTGACGCCCTTAAAAGATTCGTCATTCCGTTTCCTCAAACATTTCTTTTGTTTCCAGGTAGTTTGCTCACTACTTCATCCGTTGGTCTTTTCATACGGTTCTTTAACTCTTGCCGTTCTTCATTAATATCCTTCTTTCTTCATTTTCTCCAAATATGTGTTTAATGTCTCCTGACAGAAATGTCTGCTGATAGAAATGTCTGCTAATAGAAGTTTGCTTTTGATTTTTATATCAGCAGCGTAATTCTGTAACGTCCTTCATTTTATTTTGAAGTTATAATTTGTTTCTCAGTTTTCAACCATCTGGTCTTTAGAATAATTTTGGACGTCAGCACTTAGTGGGTGCTGTATATATTACATCCTCTGCATACTGTTAAATCATTCACTAAAGAGGGTCCTTCTCTGTTAGCTATCACATAGTCTATGATTGATCTAGAACCTCTATCGCTCCGCTTTTACTTATAAATATCTCTTTTCCTAAAGAATGTATTAGCCACCTTCGAGGCAATATATGTGCATAATTCTCGCATCTTCCCGTAGCTAGTGTTAATTATAGCTTCTCCGAATTTTCCTACAACGTCCTCAATAGGAACATTCCAAACTCTGGCAGCACACTCTCCGTAAATTTCTTGGTAGGTTAAAACTGTGTTTCGATCAAGACGGACGGGTCGTCAGCCATTGGAGGAGCACTAACACACGAAAGCAAAGATTCCGTGTTCGAGTTTCTATCCTACCAAGAAAAACGTCATTCGTAGTATAATTGTTTTATTTATCTCTTTGATTACAGACTGTAATTTCTCGTAGAATTTCTCGATCTCTTCTTTTCTACTCTCTTCCGAGCTACAAACCCTTAGTATCGTCATACGTCCTCTTGGTACTTTTAAACAAAGTGACGTAAGTCTCTCATTATAGAAGTGATATAATGTCTATCTTTTTTCCGTTTCCGCTATACCATAATGTAAATTCCTGCTTCATATTTATTCCACTCTGCTATATAATAATGTATTTCTTGAATCTCTGCCGTTCCTCGTGATTTCTTTTTCGTTTCACTAAAGACTGCTTCATTTATCTCCTTCGGTACAGAAACCTTGCCACTGTAATAAGGTGAAATGTCTATGAAGTGAGAGTGAGAGGTGCCCCTGCCATGGAGACACACGTATTGTGTAAACACACACACGCTCGCCCCACCGCGCAGCATGCGTCACTGCAGCGCTAGAGCGTTTATAAGCACGATATTGATATTGATTGATATTGATATTTAAACAATAGAACAGAAATGTTTTTATTTAAATCGTGGATTAAATGTAGAATCAAATGCATCGATTCTTAACTGCCAAAACAAGCGGACTTGGTATCTGTCGATTACAGCGCCCCTACCAAGAATGGGAAAACGCATTTTTTTTTTAGAGTGGACTTCGAATATCCAATAAAAATGGAGGGTTCGCGTATGAAAACACAAAGTTGACTCCATCTACACAGGAGGGGTGGCTCGGAGGTGATATTTGTAGCTCAGACAGATGTCCCTTTTATTAATACCAACTATTCGCCAAGATTTTTTTTCTTTTTTTGTACGATGCGTCGTTTTCGAGACATTTAGCTGTCTCAAGTTAAAATAAACACCCTGATGTATACTAGCCTGAAAAAATAAACACACACACGGACGAATAGCAGACGTTTCCACAGCCACAGAGAACAATACAGAAAACGATCGTACTCGCAACATCATAGCAAAGGACATGAGATGTAAGTGCGTCTATACAGCACGGAAAGAAAAATATATCCAGTTTCATTGAAGAGCAATATTCTACAAGTTCGTGTGGAAGAACATTAGGAATGAAGTAGGAAGAAAAAATCGTGAGTAAAGATGGTGGTAAGGGTAGTAAAGTAAAACATGAGAACTGTTTTCTATGTTAACAAAAGGTCTTGTAAGGAAACCAAACTGTTGCGGTGACCACCAAAGACGATTTGCAATAAACTAAATGCTTATGGCTTAAGTAAAATTTTTATTACAGACGCAAAATACGGTGTACAACCTATATCAACTGTAACAGTTTTATTTATTTATCTAAACTCTTTTATTTCCTGTAATATCTGTGCTCTGTAATATATGGACCTCAATCTACGCGAATGGAGCGAATAAGTGGCTGGCAAAAATGACTTATTTTCTTTTTCCACTCTGTCATCAGCTACTAGTCCAAGCAATGTTTGACAATATCCTAGAGAAAAACTAACGTCGATTCTTTGCCGTCCATCACCTCCCCTTACAAATAAAATATTGCGAACCTCTATCGCGTTGCTAGTGATATGTCACTAAAATTACACACATCAAAAAAAGTTTTACATCAACTCTGTTCCGAGAGTACCGGAGCCTGTACAGAAAATTGGAATAGAGATGAACACAAACAGCCTTTCCGCCATTTTTATTGCTTATGAAAACCACACATTGCATGTTGTACCACCATAAAGCGAGACCTTCAGAGATGGTGATCCAGATTGCTGTACACACTGGTACCGCTAATAACCAGTAGCACGTCCTCTTTCATTGATGCATGCCTATATTCGTCGTCGCATACTATCCACAAGTTCATCAAGGCGCTGTTGGCCCAGATTGTTCCACTCCTCAATGGTGATTCAGCGTAGGTCCCTCAGAGGGGTTGGTGGGGCACGTCGTCCATAAACAGCCCTTTCCAATTTATCCCAGGCATGTTCGATAGGGTTCATGTCTGGAGAACAAGCTGCACACTCTAGTTGAGCGATGTCGTTATCCTGAAGGAAGTCATTCACAAGATGTGCACGATGGGGGGTGCAAATTGTCGTTCTTGAAGAGGAAAGCCTCGCCAATACGCTGCCGATAAGTTTGCAGTATCGGTCGGAGGATGGCATTCACGTACCCTACAGCCATTATGGCGCCTTCCATGACCACCAGTGGCGTACGTAGGTCCCACTTAACGCCACCCCAAAACAGCAGGGAACCTCCACCTTGCTGCACTCGCTGCTGGACAGTGTTTCTAAGACGTTCAGCCTGACCGGGATGCCTCCAAACACGTCTTCGACGATTGTCTAGTTGAAGGCATATGCGCCACTCATTGGTGAAGAGAACGTGATGCCAATCTTGAGCGGTCCATTCGGCATGTTGTTGGATCCATCAGTACCGCGCTGCATGGTACTGTCGTTGCAAAGATGGACCTCACCATGAACGTCGGGAGTGAAGTTACGCATCATGGAGCCTATTGCACACAGTTTGAGTCGTAGCACGTCCTGTGGTTGGACAAAAAGCGTTATGCAACGTAGTGACGTTGCTGTCAGAGTTCCTCAGACCCATAATCCGTAGGTAGATGTCATCCACTACAGTAGTATCCCTTGGGCGACCTGAGCGAGGCATGTCACCGTCAGTTCCTATCTCTATCTCTTCAATGTCCGAGCAACATCGCTTTGGATCACTCCGTGACGTCTGGACACTTCCTTTGTTGACAGCCTTTCCTGGCAATGCGGAAGCGATCTAAGCGCGGTGTTGACCGTCTAGGCATGGTTGAACTACAGACAACACGAGCCGTGTACCTCCTTCCTGGTAGAATGACGGGAACTGATCGGCTGTCGGACCCTTCCGTCTTAGGCGCTGCTCTTGCATGGTTGTTTACATCTTTGCGCGGGTTTAGTGACATCTCTGAGCAGTCTGTATCTGTGATACAATATCTACAGCTAACGTCTATCTTCAGGGGTTCTGGGAACGGGGGTCATGCAAAACTTTTTTTGATATCTGTATTTTGATGGTGTATACGGAAAGTCCAGCCTTTCTATTTTTTGTTAATAATTGGAGAAAATAAAATAAAATACTAATGTTATTATCCTTATTGAGAGCTAATGCATCGGGACTTAAGTTTACTTCAGTTTTAAAATGTTTCAAATTCTGTGTCACGGTGTGTGTGTGTGTAATGTCTCTGCCTGTGGGCATGATTTTAGTAATTCAGGAAGCGTGCGATAACCCACGTACCTGAGTTACGCAGCTTGCGTTCCAAGTAGAAGAACGCTTACAAATATTCGGGCAAACGAATCCTCTACGCTTTGGGGAGCAGCATATGTATGCTATAACTCCCACTCTCGTTTCAACTCTGTTTTTGTGGGCTAACTGTAATATTTTCATTCGTACGAGTAACTTGAGAAGAACACACACAGACACTGATTTCATACCAGAAAGTGACAAGAGAAGTAAGGAATGCAGAGTTTCATCCAGGAAAAAAAATGTGCAATATCGTAATGGTTGGACAGACATATTGCTTTTATTGGTGAGTTTCGTATGAAACTTAAATGTTGCAGTTAACTTAAAATTACCTCCTGCAAAAAATGCTTCCAACTGAAACTTATCATATAGGATGGTCAGAAACAGTCTGAAAAGCTTGTAAGGACGTGCTGAGAAATAACAGTTAAGAAAAAGAATACAGTACGTTGCGTCATTAATCAGCATTGAAGTTAGCACATCAGGCCATTGCTCGCGGAAATTCAAGCGGCCTGCCTGATAGAATTAGAGTCAGTTGTTATCGTAGAGTAGCTGACAGCGCACCAGACTGCTGAAACTTGGGACCGGGTTCGATCCTTATATAGCTTCCATTTCCCTTGAGACGAATATTAAGGTTTCGTTGTATCACATTACTGGCAAGAAGAGACAGCGGAGTTACCTTAATGACGGGAGCTTCGACCGAAATTGGCGTAATCAGTGACTGTTAGCTCGTAGCTAACAGGATGATGCACGAGCGTGACAAGAGATATCAGTTTTTCAATGCTAGTATTTGCTTTTCGTTGCAATGATTCTTCAAAATGTAACGGAATTAGTATCACGAATTTTGAATAAAAGCAGGTTCTTTTATTGAACATGCGATGTGCAGTCAAGCCTGCAACCATTGCGGTCGATAAATATCATCATCATATTAGTAATATCCATTTCAACACGACGCTCACAGGTAATAATCTACGAAAACATCTAAAAATCAGAGTTAGGACAAGGAATAATGATAATATTTAGAAGAAATATTGTAACTTTCAAGAAAATGTTATTGCTTTTTGTAATACAGAGATAAACACGGCACCACCTTATGGTAGCAGTTCGGAAAGGGGAAAACTAACGAGAAAATGCGTAACCTCAAGGTGACTAAAGCCGAACAATAATTTCTTCAACAAAGTCAGAACGAAACTGCCATCATGGAGTTTACATTTTTACGAATAGTGGAAGTGAGGTAATATGGGTTAGTGATCCTGTGGTGGAGAGATACAGAAATACACTCCAATATTGAAGAAGAAAGAAACACGCTATTAGCGTGTTGTTGCTGTTCAGTTTAACGCGTTTGTGAAGGGAAGTTTGCTTTATAGTATCACCTCACTAATGTTTTTTTTTGTTTTGTTTTTAAACTGCAATTATTTCATAGTCAATATACTTGTAAAAATACTATTTAATCAGGAATATTAGATGATTGCTATTTACATACTAGCAGACAACAGGGACTGGGTTCAACAACAGTGTGCATTACAGAGCACAGATATTAAAGGAAATAAAAGAGTTTAGATCGGTTCTGTAACGTCTGCACTTGGAGTAACACCGGGAACGTTGAGTGCGAGCAAGACCGGCAACATCAGTTGAAATAAAGAAAACAAATATTTGAGAAAATGGTATCAGAGAAGAGAACGTTGTATTCCGGAGACTGAGAAAAGCAGAAAAGACATCATCAAGGCCAATCAACCAAGAAGTGACGCTAGTGAAGAACCAACATGAAAAAGGATTGTATGGGTGAAAACGATAAAAACAAATTAGACATCAATTGCTGGTATTGTTACGACGCGTTTTCAAACTCAGAAGCAGCAGAAGGTTGGACTGAGTGCAGAAAATGTCTTTGCTCGGCCCAGGAAAGCAATAGTGGAGCATATGATGAAGTTTGTTTCCTTACATACTCATTTTGTGAATAATTGTTTTTTAAATTATATTTCAATAACATTTCTGCCGATTTTCCGGTGACAATATTTTTTTCCTATATTTCTATGAAGTTAGTATTTGTACACGCTCTTACCCCTCATGAGGAGTAAGACCAGATGATTTGACTTTTTCTATAAATGAACCTGTCATTAAAAACGTACTGAAGCTACTACTTTTCAGGAATATTATATTATACCCAATTAAACAATGATTACTTTCACTAAATCTGAAAATCACCACGTTAAATACGAGGTTTGGAACTTAAATAGTGACAACTATTTATTCACAACCGATACAAAAGAAGTACATGTTTGCACCTGTTACTGTCCTTCAAGTAGTCACCAGTGTTGTGTAGAACCCTTTGCCAGGGACGAGGAAGGCGCAGTATACCGTTAGCAGCGCATATTCTGTTGATGGTGCGAATGGAGCGGTCTACTGCCTGTCGAATCTCTGGAACGGTTCAGAAGTGAATGCCACGAAGTGGTTCCTTCATCTTCGGAATCAAATAAAAGTCACAAGGACTTAAGTCCGGGGTGTATGTAGGATTGTACAGTACTTCCAAGTCCCATCGACCGAACTTACTCTGTATGCGCCCGTGTAGTGTCGTGCAAAATGATGGGTGGGTTGAGCAGAAAATGACGCCGCTTCTTTCACAAAGCTGGTCGCAGGTGATGCTTAAAAAACGAAAAGTAATACGACTTAAGTCCTTGTGTCTTTGGTTTGACTCCGAAGATGGAGGAACCACTTCGTGGCATTCGCTTCAGAACTGTTTCAGAGATTCGACAAGTAATAGACCGCTCCATTCGTACCATCAACAGAATAGGCTGTGCTAACGGTATACTACGCCTTCCACATCGCTGGCAACGGGTTCTACACAACGCTGGTGACTATTTTGAAAAACAGTTACAGGTGCAAACATGTAACTCTTTTGTAGCGGTTGTGAATAAATAGTTGCCAGTATTTAAGCTGCAACCCTCGTTTCTTAGCTCCAAAGGGACTTTGAGTATTAACTGACTGATCTTATCCCACATCTCCCTCTTTGTTATACTTACAACCGTCTCATGTCCAATTTTTGTTCAAATGGTCCAAATGGCTCTGAGCACTATGGGACTTAACTTCTGAGGTCATCAGTCACCTAGAACTTAGAACTACTTAAACCTAATTAACTTAAGGACATCACACACATCCATGCCCGAAGCAGTATTCGAACCTGCGACCGTAGTGGTCGCGCGGTTCCAGACTGAAGTGCCTAGAACCGCTCGGCCACCTCGGCCGTCGCGGACTGTACTGTGCATTGTTATACTCGCATTTTCTTGGAGACCAGAGTTTGCTAATGTAGTGTACTCTGCCAGTCACTACTTTTTGTATCCTAACTATTTGCCCAACAATACTGTAATCTCATTTTTCCAATAAATAATTTCATATTGTCAGATGGATAGCATGGCCTACCAGAACTGAACGAATAGAATTCTCATTATGTAGCAACACCGCTGTTAAACTACAGCTTTGCCCGTTTATAAATAGCCTCCAGTCCTCTGTTCGCAGCACCAGATTCAAAATAGTCTCAAGTCATTCCTCTCGCAGCGAGCTTTAAGTTATATTGCTTTTTAATATATTGAATGAACTGTTTCTCTCTAGTCCGGAACACCGACACTTCAGTGTGTGGTCCTCAAGTTCCCATTGTTCCGTCCTAAAACCTAGAAGCCCAGATTTCTTTTTGGTTAAGTCTAAGACTCAAGTAATTTAGAGCTCCTTTAGTTTGTCTCTGTGGCTCTGTTATTGATTCAGCTGCGAAATCAACATCATTAGATAATGAGGCACAGGGTAATGAATAGGAAATTTCTTCTCGTATTGAATTACATTATTTTTTCGTTCTTTTCTTTTCGTATTTGTAAGTTGTATATGTGAACTGAATGAGTTATAGATACCATCAAAGGTAAATTAACGAGTTGTTTTGTGGCAAGGGTAACGTTTTGATACATCTTTAATTATCTGTGTGAAACAAAGAAAGAAATACGCTCTTCAGTTTATTAATTCAAGTATCTCCAAAGTTTTGTTCCGAGAAGTGGTAACGAACAAGCATATGCTTGGATCCGTCGTGCCAGCATTATTAAAAATGCGTGTTTCAATCCTTTATTAAAAGTGTTATAAAAAGGTATTGGAAAAGCAATATCTAACCGCAAGGTTAAGAGATCAGCTCCTATCTGTTCCTCATTTCACTCGCCGCCGAGATCCTGCATCAAGATGTTCGGTGGAGACAAGAAGAATTTACGCGGTATCCGGAGGAGCGTCCTGCATCGACATTGTCACAATCAAGACTAAACGCAATGGAAGTAATATCAAGAAGTACCTAATGCAAATAAGGTTTATGACGTTGAAGGTATTTATATCAAAGGTCTGTTGATATTGGTATTAGTTAAAGTTCACCCGGTATCCGGAGGAGCGTTCCTGCGCCGACGTTGTCACAATCAAGACTAGACGCTATGGAAGTCATATCAAGCAGTAGGTAATGTAAATAAGGTTTATGACTTTGAAGGTATTTATATTAAAGGTCTGTTGATACTGGTATCAGTTAAAGTTCACCCTGAATTGTGCACAGATTTATAAATCACCTTCAAATTTCTTTCAACTATTCTTTCCAATCAATTCTCCAATTATTCAAACAATTATTAATCAATTTCCACCTGCCCACTATACATATTCAATGGCGACCGTTAAAACGATGGTGCCGAGCGAAATATGAACTGGCCTTTCAATTGTTGAGATAAAATATTTTTAGATAAACGATTCATATTATTGTTACAAGAAACTAATGAAACTTCCATCGTATTTGTTACATGTCCACGAGATTGTAAATGATAAGAACACTGAAGGAGAAAATTAAAATTAAATTCTGCCTACAAACGAGACGAGCCGGGAATGCTGCTTTCTGATGGTAAAGATAGGAAGCTGCTACGCTCTATGCTCAAATGGCCGCGGTTGGCGTCGTCTCTCTGGTAGTAGATGATCTCTTTCCAAGTGCAAGGTAAGTCATTCAAATTCTATAAGACTGTGTCAGATAATAATCAATTTCATTAATGAATATGCAGCTAAACCTATCTAAATTAAAAAGTACCGATACAGGCCAAATTTCATTTTTGAAAAAAAATTAGTCATTATTTTGTTAAAAACTATTCACAGTGGATTCAAAGGAAATGGCCATTGTTGAACATTCACTACAAAATGCAATACGCCAAGATGTCTGAAATCCGAGCTTGGCAACACTTGTAGGTAACGCGCCAACTCGTAAACTGGCCGATGGCAACGTACAAAGCGAGGTTGGCGTCCCACTATCAAAAAACTAATCATCACGTCACTTTTATGACACTCGATGGGACAATTTTTCAGTTATCACCGGGAAACATTTTTTCAAATAGTGAAACTGAAGGCCGCGACAGCGAAAATTCCATTGGTTACTTGCTCAAGACATCGCGAATGCAAGAACTGGAAACAGTTCGTAAAAGCAATTTAAAAACTAGTGAGACAAACAATTTGATACAACTCATGCAACAAATAACACAATAGTTTACAAAACAACAGGAATTTCAGGAAAGTGTAACACAACAACTGAAGGGTATAGGACAACAGTTTACATAGGAAAATTAGGCATTTAACGATTTCGAGAGTAATGTTAGTCAGCAGTTCAATGAAGTGAGCAAAACTATGCGCACTGAATTATCTGACGAACTATCCAGGAAGTTGGCTAGGCTAAGTAAACAACTAAAACAAGAAATAATTACCGACATATCCCACGATATCAATACGCTAACGGAAAGAGTATCATCCGTAGACGATAAACCGGACAACTAGCAGGTGAGTTCAAAACCTCAGTGAAGCATATTCCCAAATTCAGGAGACGAAATCCCAAGTGGATGTGTCCGTAAAAAATGTGAAGAATGCAGTCAGCGAGCTACAAGACGTGTGCAAAAACTTACCTACAGAAGTACAAGAGTTATGTCTAAGATTGGATCAGTTAAGTTTTGAGTCAACATTTGCCAAAAAACAGAGAGATAAGATAAGTGCAGATGTGTAGGAAATAGCTGAAAAGGCTAAAGCCGGGATGCTGGATAAGGGCAGCATCCTTGCTGAAAAGGTAGTGTCAGAGTGCAAAATTGATGAAGATACAGTAGAATAAGTTCTAAAAGAGTAAGAAAGTCAATTTCTACCTAAATTAAATCCAGGTTTAAAGGAAGCAGGGGAAAGTTTACGAGAGAGTATTGCTAAAACTATTGGCATTCCAAAAATGGCATTTGACGCAAAACAAACCGATGCTTTAGAGAAGTTAGTTACTTTCACTCGTTACCCACTATACGTGGCTAGCCCGTCGAGGGAAATAGCGAAGATTAAGAATACAGCAACACTAACCGGCAGCTGTACCTGTCAAACAAGAGGAATTACCACGCGTTACGCCACAAACGAACACAAATACGCCTGTCACTGACAGCTCGGCTTGTTTGTCAACATTACTAGCAGAAGAAGGATTACTTAGGCATCGTCAATTTCCGGTATTTACCTCTGAAGGGAAAAGAACAACCCCGTGGTCATTATCAGAGAATTTCAAAATGCCTCACCTCGTGTAGCACTTACATCGATTAGAAGTAGGTTAACATTATTTAACTGTGTATCTGCAATTTATGAAGTGTGTATTCTGTGTTGTTTAAACTCCTTGATCTATGGCAAGAAAATTAGTTTTGTAATGTATATAAGAAATACGCAAAATAATATGTTAAAATGGTAAATTATTATAATATGAATATGTTAATAAAAAGAAAATGTTTGTTAAAAGCTGGTTCATGCTTAGGGCACTTGTATTTGTAACATGTAAATGCTGTAGGGAAGTCCCTCCGGTATGGAAGTGGCATGACGCTATATAAAACGTGGGTTTCGTGGTTGAGCTGAGAGGCTCCTTTGTGTGGACGACAGGCAGTATGTGGGTAGCCTTAGCATGGTACACTTCGACGGTGCTAAGAGAGACAATTGGAAGCTGCATTACAAGGAATTTGCCTCGGATGTGGATCTGGCTATTATTTGGTATTCACGACATAATGGAATAATTCTAGTATGTTCAAAATCCAAGAAGCGATTTTATAGAGCATTCGCACATCAAGAACCGTGAGTACGTTTAGCCGCCATTGCGCCTGACACCAATCTTCGCCATTGCCTCACAAACATCATACATTCAGTTAAGTAATGTATAGGGGCATGGACCAGTTAATGTGTGTATTATCTCAATAATAATCAGATAAAAAGAACATAAATTCGTGCCTGGAACTATATTTTTAATCCTGATCACGAACCTACACAGGGTCCTTACCTAAGTGCTACTGAAACTTAGTATCCTGATTTAAATGAACAGTTGTTGCATTCATGTGTTTAAAAGTGATTTTTTGTCTAAAGTAAAAGGAGCAGTAAAAGTTAAAGCTAAAACCACAAAAGTGAAGTTGGACAGGATTTTGCTAAAATATTCTTAGTTCTAGCCATGTATGGAAGAGAAACATGGACGATAAATAATTTGGACAGGGAGACAATAGAAACTTTCGACATTTGGTGCTACGGAAGAATGCTGAAGATTAGATGGGTAGATCACATATCTAATGAGGAGGTATTGAACAGAACTGGGGAGAAGGGGAGTTTGTCGCACAACTTGACTAGAAAAAGGGATCGGTTGGTAGGAAATGTTCTGAGGCATTAAGGGATCACCAATTTAGTATTGGAGGGCAGCGTGGAGGGTAAAAATCGTAGAGCGAGACCAAGAGATGAATACACTAAGCAGATTCAGAAGGATGTAGGTTGCAGTAGGTACTGGGAGATGGAGGAGCTTGCATAGGATAGAGAAGCGTGGAGAGCTGCATCAAACCAGTCTCAAGACTGATGACCACAACAACAACAACAGCCTTAGTTCATTATGAAATATATTTTTGTAGGATTACAGTGCAAGATTCTGTAAATATTATTGCAAAGAATACCTACTTCACAGGTAATTAAAGTTCAAGTACATATAAATCTATACAGAACAGATTTACGATAATGTTGCTAGAAGAAAAATTATGAACAATTTTCAAGAAGGTGTATTTTTGGTAGCCATCAGTGAAGGTTCCTTTTTTGAAGTTAATTAAACCTAATGTTGTATTTTATTAACTTGCAAAGTAATTTATGAACTACTCCAATTGAAGTGAATGATTAGCTTTTAGTGTTAGTCCTCACTATTGTAATAATGAAAGAGCTTTGACTAATGAAACTATACTAGTTTGTGGCCGGCCGGAGTGGCCGAGCGGTTCTAGGCGCTACAGTCTGGAACCGCGCGACTGCTACGGTCGCAGGCTCGAATCCTGCCTCGGGCATGGATGTGTGTGATGTCCTTAGGTTAGTTAGGTTTTCTAAGTTCTAGGGGACTGCATACCTCAGAAGTTAAGTCCCATAGTGCTCAGAGCCATTTACATTTTACTAGTTTGTGCCCCCATCATTTTCTCCAGTTATTAGGAAAAAATTGAACTATTACTGTTACTAAGAAAACTGTTATATGTAGAGGAGTTTAAACAGTGTGTTTATGATAGCCATCTTCATTTGTGTTTTTCATGTCAATCAAGATAGAAGTCTCTCACGTTCAAATTTAGTTCTACACTTCATACAGTGACATTTCAGTATTTGATTAAGTAATGCTGTTGAGTGTGGCTGTCATTAGAATGAGTTTGGTGCAAATTTGCTTCCCGTAATTTATTGGTGTGTGTGTTATTGGTAATTACTGCTACACACTGTACAGAGTGCACTGTGTCAGTTTGTATCGTGTTTGCTATTCAAAGGTATATCTCAACAAAAGTGACTTCAATAACCAATATTCAGTTTTCTCAAATACATATTTCCAAATTAATGTGACGAATTATTCATTTATGATTTTAGCACTTTCATTAACTACCAAGATTAAAGTTCGTTTTGTTTTTCTGTTATTTCACCAAATTCAAAAATATAGTCCTATACCCTTGTTCATAAGACACACTTGCAGTCGATCTTCAAAAACCTCTCAGAGGGTAACATTAGCGCTTTTCACGGCACGTTAGTGTTATAGTCGTACCTGGACCGAAACCCAAAAAATTATATTTGTTGTTCGATACACACAGGGTGACTTTCTACTATGGGCTACGGACATGGCGCAATGTTGCCACTACTATGAACAGTATGAGAGAGCCTTTCTGAATAAATATTGGTCTGAGTCCGTACAAGAGAAGCTCAGACTAGAAGTATTCAGCCCAGCTCCATTCAATAGCAAACATGGAAGCTTAAGGGGCTATTTTGAAAAATATTTGAATAATACCAGATATTGGGCGAACCCGGTATCTCAAGTAGACACGCTGAAAATCTTAAAGAGCTGTCTTCCTGCCCACATTAGGGAAAAACTCATTACCATTCCGGAACACGATACCGAATAATTTCTGTCTGTTCTGGACATGCAAAGAGAGGCCAGTATAACCAAAGCCCATTATTACCCAGATAATGCCACAGAGATTTACAGAGCAACAAGTGAACAATAGATTCGTAGTACAGCACCGATGGCAACCTTACCCCACAGAAATCTATGGTAACGATAACAATAATCAAAACGGCAATGGCAAAGGCTGTAAATTCAAGGGCGGATACAAAAGAAATGTGCAAAAATTTAACAAAAACGACTGCAACGGGCAAGTAGAGTATGATGAGCCTGTGCAATATGTACAGACACAAGCCATCGGCAATAACCAGCCGATCCCTTGGCAAACATAAAACAATATCAGACAGGCAAATAACCCACAAACAGTGGAATTCGGGCAGAAAAGCAACGCACATATGCCGAACAACACGCAAAGGCAAAGAGAGTAGGAGTCGAGAGCCTCACAGGATAGTAGCTGGCGCAATCAAACACCAACAGTCCATGTAGCAGAAGTTATGCCTAACCCAGAGATCGATGCCACCGCGACGCCAGAAAGCCTCAACCAGTCATGGTAGGCCGCCGTTCTGTGACCTGGGAGGAGAGTGGAGACACGAACTTGATCGACACTTGGTTCATCAGATAGGATAAAGGTAGTGATATGAAACATGATCTGTATCAAAGTGATGAGGGTACACGAGAAAACTTGACAGAGGGCAAAGTACAAGCTACTATTAAAACCGAAATATTTAACCTTGATGCTCCCATTGTGCTTGACACAGGTGCTATGACTAACTTGATATCACAAGGATTCTTTGAAGAACTGAAGAAACGTGGGTGTATACCCACACCACCAGTGCAAAATTGCAAGGTAAAAACTGCAGCTGGTCAGAAATCGAAAGGAGTCAAAATACAAGCCTTAATTCCTGTCCAGTTAGGATAGTTTCTGTACAGTGCAATTTTTTGATAGTAGAGAAATTGATAGTTGATTGTTTAATCGGTATGGATACATTTAGGATATACCAATTGCAAATTGATATCGGTAAGGGAAAACTGAAGTTACTCACGACTTTTCGGACAAGAAAAGGTAAAATTTTTAGTACACACAATCTCTTAGGAAGGCATACTGGCACATCCTAAAGAACGGGATGCTGTTAGAAACAGCCCTGTTCCTCAAAACAAGAGACAATTAAAGTCTTACTTAAGGCTAGTCTCATTTTTCAGGAAATTCATCCCTAACCAACTTCTGAACAGTGATGCTTTACTCAAACGTCTCTGGAAAAAAGACCTTGGTTATGAGACAAGCAATGTCAAACCGATTTTGAGAATATTAATCAAGCCTAATTAAATGCTAATATTTTCTTTCAACCAGACATGAAGAAGGAATTTTGTTTATGCACTGAGGCGTCTTCTCAAGGTCTGGGTGCATGCCACTTTCAAATGGTAAAAGAAGAGGGAAAATTCTTCCCCAAAGTAATTAGCTTCACCAGCCACAACTTATCCAAAGCTGAACGTTCATATTCAGTGACGGAGTTGGAGGGTTTGGCTGTAATTTAATCCTTTGAAAAGTATGAATATTTTCCTTGGGATAAACACACAAAAGTATACTGTGACCATCAGCCCCTAAGGTTTTTGCTAACTTGTAAATTCCTACACTGACGGATAACCAGGTGGTGCATGTATGTTCAAGAATTCTACTTTGAAATAGTGTACATAAAAGGAAACCAGAACGTAGTAGCTGATGCTCTTTCTTGATTACCACAACTTGTAGGAATTTAAAGATCTTTTAGAGCAGGAAGATGAAATAAGAGCTAAGGAAGACAAAACACTCAGACTATACTACATTTTTCATTATTCACAAAGGTGCTCTGTTCCACAGGAACAATCGTGAACAAGAACAAAAGCGCGTGTGTTTGCCAGAGGAATATGTGGTTGATTTATCTTATGCACACAATACTTGTGGTCATTATGGCACTGACAGAACAGGTAAATACTGTTATTTACCCAAACTCAGACTAAGAGTGTTACAGGTGGTAAGAAAGCGTATTGTCCGCCAGAAAACAAAACATTCTGACATCTCCAAACAGATGGAACTACATCCCATTGCGGCTAAAAAGCCTTTAGAAAAGGTATGGATGTGGCTAAACCCTATTGCAGAGGTAAGGGGGGAGTAAAGTATAAAATAGGTCTGTATGATATTTTCACCTCTATGCTCTACAGAACATTACAGCCAGTGAAATTACAAGACGAATGAAAGAGGATTGTATTGTAAGAGCAGGAAAGCCAGAAGTCATGTCAACAGAGAATGCCTCATATTTTGTTGGATGTAAATGGAAAAAGTTTGTAGATTCCAACCAAATCAAATACATTTTAGTATCCAAATTTCATCCTAAAGCATTACCCATAGAAAGGGTATTTAAGGGATTTATCAGGTTTGTGAAGACCTAGAAGCATCATAAACATTCCAAATGGATTGAATCTGCCACTCCATTCTTACAAGCACTTAATAACCTGTCCTGTACATCAACTGAATTTACACCAAATGAGCTGCTATTCAATTTCGAACAAGTAGACAAGTGGGAGAAAACTTCACCAAAGATACCGATACAGGATTTATCGCTGGATGACAAAATGTGGCAAGTGGTAATCAACCTTGAAACCTGCGCTAAATATGGGAAAGGAATTTATGGCAAAAAGCTGAAACGTAAATCACACTTTTATATAGGGCAAAAGGTGTTAATTAGAACCCATTCCAAATCCAAAAAAATTGGAAAACTGAACCTTAAGTGGCAGACCATACATAATTACTAAAATCCCCTACCCAGGAGCATAAAGATTGTTACACATAACCACGCCTTTACCCACACAAAGGCTTAAGAATGTTTACGTACTGAAAGAGGGCTGTATACCCTCTAAGTTGTATAATATTAGATTTAGGATGTTGAAAAGTCACATTCCAGAATTTATGTTGTTAAGTGTTTAGAAAAAAATCGTTTGTGTTTTTTTTTCCTTACTTGTCAGATGTGTAAACGAATAGATGGGTGGGTGTAACAAGGAAGAATTTTACTTTTATGTGTCTACAGACAAAGCGTGCAATTCAATACACAACTCGAAGCGACGCAAGTGGTATGCGCATTGGGGAGCAAGCTAGTCAACAAACTGCAAGCGCGTGCGCGCCACACAGGGACAGCTGGAAGTGTTGGAGCGCCGGAAACAAACAAACCTGATGAGCTACAGCCCGCACTAGCATTTGTAAAGTCTATTGAATCAACTGGGACATAGAAAATTAAGAGATAGTCTGTACTACAACTACGACTACCTCTACAATACATATACACACACAAAGATTAGCTAAGGGATAATATACGCAGGAAAGGGACGCTAAACTACGAGAAATTTACTTAAGCTACTCCTTATGTACATTATATCTATATATGTATAATATCTATAAATTTAAGAATTGAAAGTGCACACACTATTTATACATGATGGACGAGGAAAGTCTTTCTGCAGATAAACAAGCGAGTACAGTGTAAGTGGCAAAGCGAATAATAGGTCGCAGCACGCTTCTAATACACTTTATCTTTCAGATTTATAAAGTAAGTAGAGATGCACACATAACATTAAATAAGTTTTGTGATAGCACGACTGCTCACTGAAGTGAACGAATACATAGATACATAGTTGAATATATAAAAAAGGTATTGGTAGCCATATAGCCACTATACACTTTTGTATGAAGATTTAGTTTTAAGTTAGTATTATGTTTTTTCTTCCAGGGAACAGTGCATAGACACTTCGTAAAGTGAAGAAAGATAAATGGTTGTAGGGTGTTATGTACCGTATAAACATAAGAAAAGACCGCACTACAAGTAAATATAGTTGTAAGTTGGTGACACATATGAATGTGATAGTGTGAAAGTGTGTGAAGGAGGAAAGAGTTGCAGTACGTCACATATCACGATGCTGAACTAAAATTGAATACTGCCAAATAATGAAGGGGATAAAGCCTAACTACTGCGAGCGTCGACTGCCCATGAAAGAGTCAAACATCTGAATTACATTGAAATCTTTATGTGCATTTGTTACTTATGTAAACATTGTTTTAAGCTCATTATATGTAACATATCGAATTGATGATACAAGTCTGTAAACATCAGCACATGACATGGTTATCCTTTATACAATGAACATAACAAATAAATATTGAGTTGTACTTTTAAACACTGAATAAGTATTTGAGTTGTGCTTAGAAGCAACAAACTATTTTCTTCTTGGGATCACAGTTAAGTCTATTAACGAGACGTAACTGAGCACATAAATGCCTTTAGATGGAATTTTCACAACCCTGTAGTTTGTACGTCCTTCCTGGAGAATGTTAGAGAGGTGAGGCCGTGTGTAGTTATCTGAGCGGCCTATAGTATTTATTGTAGCGACTATTGTTTACTTCTTTGATTCTATTGAACTGATAAATGACAAGAAGTCATTGTAAACTGAAATGAAATGTATATCAATATATGCTACAAATGAAAACAGAAGCTGTTATTGTATGAATGTTATGTGACGCTTGTATAACCAAACGAAAGTAGAATATGTGTCGATATAATTGGAATCGAATAATGTAACGAAAATGACATCTAACAAAATGTGATAAAACAAAATGACAAGTAGTGACTTTATATACACGACGGTTGTACAGAAAGTAAGTTCCGATCGGTCGCGAAATGGAAACCACTGGGAAAATCTGGTAAAGCTTTGCACAGGTGTATTGGGCAGTGTCTTTAGTACGACGGTCGATCGTGTCGCGTCACTCTTTTCAGTTTTGAGTGAGCAATGAGCACGTAAAGATGCGTAGAGAATAGCGTCTCCCGTCAAGTATGAGGGTTAGTTAGAGATTTCGCCTGTGTCATGCAGCCCACATTACACAACTGTCGAGCAGGTCCTTCTTCATGCCAATTCTCGGCCGCACACTGCAGGGGCAATGAAGACGCTCCTGCAGCGTTTCCGATGAGAAGTGTTTGATCACCCATAATACAGCCCTAATTGGCTCCCCCTGAGTCCTGTCTTTGCTCACAAGAACCGCTGGCTATGAAGGCAAAATTTTTCCACATACAACGAGCTGCAGACAAGTGCAGATAACTGGCCGAAAGCACAGGCGGCTACTTTCTATAACGAGGATATTGGAAAGTTGATACAACACTTCGACATAACTCGAAGTTGGAGCGGCGACTATGTAGAGAAGTAGGTGGAAGGTATACCTAACAGTTGCAAATAAAACATTTCTGGTTTTCACTGTGGTTTCCATTTCACCATCGCAAAAAGGGGAGAGAATATGTTACAGGCCATAATGTATATAAGCGCGATAATGGCATGTCAGCAAATGAATAGAGTAAGTGTATTTTTAATTGTATTTTATTATATTATGTGTACTGTATGTGGAAAGGACACTACAGGAACTTTATATAATGCATCTGCATGAAAGACGCTCAAAAACGAAGCGCAAAAACATACGAAACCTGGCTGCAAAGTGTTAAGTGTACGTGTGTTAAAACGATACATGAGAGTGCATATGGTAAACTAAAAATGGCAATACTTCGTGCAACGTGAATTTTATGTACTCAATAACGTCGTAAAAGCAGCAAGGAACTTATCTTGTCGACGGATGTCAGATATACGGCTGGTCTCCTCACAGTGTCGAGGTGAAATAAATTCCTGGGGCTCCTGATATGGAAACCAGTTGTCACCACATCGAAGATTTCACAAAGGATCACACCGCTGAACACGAGCTTCACGAATTTGTGCAATGAAAGCTACTGTAAATGCCCGACACAGACACTCTAGCCTCGTACTGAACATGTGAACGCGAACTGAGACGATAGCGAGCATACGTTGAGCTGCGTACACATACTTCCCAAGCTAAGCGCTGAGCAGATGCTGACTGACAACAATGGGATTATGGGGTTACAGCAAGCACTTTTTTAGGAAATAAATCTTATATATGTATATGTTGAAAGAAGCTGACGTCCCCATTCAAATTGATAACCATTGAGGATAACTCCATTGGCCGAAAATAAAGTCTATGCCCATACTAGCGAGGATTATCAGCCCTCCCAATGACGTCAGTGCACAGTGGGGGGCAGTTGAATCACATAATTTTTTTCGTTCTTTCCTTTTCGTATATGTAAGTTATATGTAAACTGAATGAGTTATAGACACCGCCAAAGGTAAATCACCGAGCTTTTTTGTGCCGAGGACAATATTTTTACATCTTTAAATATCTATATGAAACAAAGTAAGAAATTCGTTCTTAAATTTATTAATTCATGTATCTTCACAGTTTTGTTTCTAGAAGTGGTATCATACGGGCATATACTTGGTTCCGTCGTATAAGCATTATTAAAAACGTGTATCTCAACCGTTTATTAAAAGTGTTATAAAAAGTTATCGGAAAATCGATATCTATTCGCACGGTTAAGAGGTCAACTCCTATCTCTTCATTATTTGACTCGCCGCCGAGATCCTGCATCGAAAGGTTTGGTGCAGACAAGAAGAATTCACGCGGTATCCAGAAGAGCGTTCCTGCACTGACATTGTCAGAATCTAGACTAAACACAATGCAATTAACGTGAAGCCGTATGTAATGCAAATTATGTTTATTGACCTTGAATGTATTGATACTAAAGGTCTACTGATACTGGTATCAGCTAAAGTTCACCCAGGAATGTGCACAGATTCATAAAGTAGCTTCGAATTTCTTTCAACTATTCTTTCGAATCAATTTTCCAATTATTCAAGAAATTATTAATCAGTTTTCTCCTGCCCAAAATATCTACTCAGTACACAAGAAGTGACCACAGGTCTGGTGCCGGTAGGGTCAGTTTAGCTCAAATAGCGGAGTTCAGGTGTTAAAACAGGTAAAAGTTGCGGAGTTCGTGTAAGCCAGTTAATGGGTTTCTCAGGATCTTTCTATGGAAAGTACATAATACAGTATGTATTGAACTCACATAAAGACAAAGTATGGGGAACTCTTGTTAGACAATTCAACATTACACTATACGCTTGTGATCGCACAAGACCATTCAAGGTCGTTAATGGCTGACAAAGACAAGAGTTCAAAATGAAGCTCTAAGCAGATCTCCAGAAACAGAATGTTTTGTCGTCCAAGATCGACACTTTAGGCTAGCAATGTCGAGGTCGGCGTCATTGCCTGTGTCCGTGTGTCTGGGTGCATATCTGTGCCTGTGACAGGATCTGTGTCAATATCGGTAGTCGTCTGTGATATGTATGTTGAGTCAGTGTCGTCTGCAATATCTTTACCGTGTCGGTGTCGCCTACGACGTGCGATGTCTGGGTCGGCGACGTCCGTGATATATTTGTTAGTGTCGTCTGTGATATCTGTCATTGTTGTCTATCATGTCTACGTCTGTTTCGCCTGTGATGTCTGTATTTCGTGTGTGGCTGTCACAAGTGATGGTAGGGTCAGTGATATCAGTTTCGGTTATATTAGTGGCAGTGATGTCATGTCAGTGCTTTTGGTGTGGGTGAAGTTAGTGTCAGTGATGTCGTTGTCTGTGACGTTGACGCCTGTAATTTCAATATATGTGCTATGTCTAGGTAAATTCACGACTAACGGTGGTATGCAGATATTACCGAACTGTCAATTTACGGCTGCTAACAAATAGGCCCGTTGTCTCATGTAGTTGGTCAGCGATGAGAGGCGTGTATCTGCTTGCAGCAGCCCTCTCGTGGTGTTAGATGGAACTACTGGTTAGCAGACTGCAGATATTCCGTAGCACCATTAGTGCTAGACCCACTAACTCCTTACGAGCCCTAATTTCTCTTATCTTCGTAGTCCATATGTGAAATGTTTTTTGGCAGCAGTGGAATCGTTCTGCAGTTCCAAATGCCACTTCTCTAAATTTTCACAATAGTGTTTCATGACAGGAAAGTTGCCTTCTCTCCAGGGATTCCACTTTGAGTTCTACACGTACTTGTGTGTTTTTCGGCTTCAACGGTAACAAATCAGCAAACCACTTATGAATTGCCTCGATCCCTTCCTTTAATCCGACCTGAAGTGGATCTCAACACTTGAGCAATACTCAAAACGGTCGCACTACTGTTCTATGTGGTCTCGTTTACAGGTGAAACACATTTCCGTAAAATTCTTCCAATAAACAGAAGTAAGTCGACATTTTGTCTCCTCTGCTACAATCCTTACATTCTCTTTTCTTATCACCCTGCAACACTACTCTCAGATTAATAAAATCTTTTCGGGCTTCTAGTCGCGGCAGGAGGTTGAAATCCCATGATGATTTGACCGAGTTCTCCTCGGCCTTCGTCTAGTAGTAAATGGTTGCTGTGTCGTCGTAGCCTCGCCGTTATATTCTCGAGCTGCTGGCTGAGACGTTACTGGTGCGCTCTTCCTCGCCAGCTGCGGTAACGTTTTCGTCCCGCGTTCGTCACGCCCACTTCAACCTCGGAATGGCCGGCCCCATTTTGTGCTGACTTGCAAACTGCCGTCCTTGTTGATGATGTTTTCAGAAACTTATATATCGGCAGCTTCTTTTATGAAGCAACCCCCAAAATCCCCTCGTCCGCATACAGACTGATGTTTCGTCGAATAGAATTCGGTGTCGATTTTCTAAAGCATATTCTGTCACGGCTGATTTTTCAGGATAGCATAGGTATAAGCACCTCACGTGCTCCATCTGGCTTTGCTCCACAATGAGTGCTGTTTGGCTGACGCAGTAGTAGCCACGGCAGTCTCCAGGTGTTCTAAGATTTAGACAGGCATTATTAGCTATCGTATTTTTGCCGGGGACCAGAAAATTTATGAGATGTTCTGTCTCTTCAGTAGCCGGCTAATCTTTCCCGGCACTGTGCGACAGAAGGCAGAAACGCAAGTTTCTTGTTCCGTTTTTCGGTGGTAATTATCCTGCACGTCTTGCCAGAAATGCCCTGTGATACCTGACGGTGAATATAGCGGTTTTTCCGGAAGACATTTGCGAGGTGAGAAGAGTATAGGGCAATACCAACAGCAGCAGAAAATTAACGGGAGTAGGATTCGTTATGAATAGGAAGCTAGGCCAGAGAGTGTACTAATGTAAAAAGTTTAGTGATAGAGTCGTTCTTATCAGAATTGACAGCAAATCAACACAGACAACGATAGTTCAGGGATCCATGACGACGTCGTAGGTGAATATGAAGAGATAGAGAAAGTGCATGGGGATATTGAAAGCGTAAGACGTAAAGAGAGATGGAAATGTGATACTAATGGGAAGACTGGAATGCAGTTTCGGGGGAAGCCATACAAGAAAGGAATACTGGGAATACGTGATAGTTAGTAGGAATGACATAGGAGAAAGACTATTTGAGTTCCGCAATAAAGTTCAGCAAGTAATAGCGACTACTCTGGTCAAGAATCACAAGTGACGGAGGTATACTTGAAAAAGGTCGGGTGTTATGGGAAGATTTCAGTTAGATTACATCAAGGTGAGACATGGATTCCGAAATCAGACACTGTATTATAGAGCGTACCCAGGAGCATATGCATACTCAGCTCACAACATAGCAGTGATGAAGAGCAGGCTGAAGTTTAAGAGATTAGTCAGAAAGAATCAATACGCAAAGAAGTGGGATACGCAAGTACTAAGGAATGACGAGATACGCTTGAACTTTTCTAAGACTATAGATACAGCAATGGGGAATAGCTCAATAGCTGAAGAGGTATGTAAATCCCTAATAAGAACAATCACAAAATTTGGAAGGAAAAACATATCTAAAAGGAAGTTAACTACGAAGAAACCATGATACAGAAATAAGGAATAGCTCAGTAGGCAGTATAGTTGAAGAGGAATGGAATGAAGAGGAATAGACATCTTTAAAAACTACATTCACAAAAGCTGTACACAGGTACAAAGAATTTAACTGCGAAGAAACCATGGGGAACAGAAAAAACACTTCGGTTGATCGATGAAAGAAACAAGTACAAAAATATTCTAGGAAATTTAGGAGTACAGAAATACAAGTCGCTGAGAAATGAAATAAACAGGAAGCTAAGACGAAATGACTGCATGAAAAATGTGGATAAATCGGAAAAGAAATGATTGTTGGAAGGAGTGAATCAGCATATAGAAAACACAAAATAATTTTTGGTGATACTAAAAGCAAGGGTGGCAACATTAAGAGCGCAACGAGAATTACACTGTTGAATGCAGAGAAGGGAGCGGATAGCTGGAATGAGGGGAAGGTTTGTCTGTTGTGATAGAAGAAGACACAAGAGTCGATTTAGAAGAGATAGATGATCCAGTATTATAATGAGATTTTAAGAGAGCTTTCAAAGACTTACGATCAAATACGTCAGAAACGATCGATAACATTCCATCATAATTTCTAAAATCGTTGGGGGAAGTGTCTCCAAAAGACTATTCATGTTGGTTTGTAGTATGAAGAAGTCTAGTGAAACACTATTGACTATCGGAAAGGTAACAGCTTTAGGAAAGATAAGGCACCAGAGGGCAAACCTTACGTTGGGCTGGATAATATGAGCAAAGTGAATAAAAACCAAGATACGTTCATAGGATTTGTCGATCAGAAAAAAGGGTTCGACGATGTAAAATGCCGTAAGATGTTTGAAATTCTGAGAAAAATTGGGGTAAGCTCTAGGGAGAGACGTGTAATATGAAATATGTACCAAAAAGCCCATAGGGAATAACGAGTGTTAACTACCAAGAACGAAGTTCTCGAACTGAAAAGGGTGTAAGACAGGGATGTAGCCCATCGCTCCTCCTGTTCAATTTTTACATCGACGGAGCTATGATGGAAATAAATGAAAGGTTCAGGAGTGGGATTAAAATTCAAGGTAAAAGGATATCAATGAACGATTCGTCGATGACACTGATATACTGAGTGAACGTGAAGAAACAAGATTTGCTGAATGGAATGAGCAGTCTAATGATTACAGAATATGACTTGAGAGTAAATCGAAGAAAGACCAAAGCAATGAGAAATACAAACGAGATTAGCGAGAAATTTAATGTCAGGATTGATGGCCAGGAAGTAGATGAAGTCAAGGTATTCTACTATCTAGGCAGTAAACTAACCAATGAGGGACGGAGCATGGAGGACATCAAAAGAAGACTAGCACTGTCAAAAACTGCATTCATGGCCAGTCTATCAGTATCAAACATAGATCTTAATCTAAGGAAGAAATCTCTGAGGAGGTACGTCTGGAGCACAGCATTGTTTGGTAGTGCAACATGGACTGAAGGACAACCGGAACAGAAGAGAATCGATGCTCTTGAAATATGGTGCTACAGACAAATGTTGAAAAATAGGTGGACTGATAAGGCAAGGAATAAGAAGTTCTGCGCAGAATCGGAGAGGAAAGGAATATGTGGGAAACACTGACAACGAGAAGTGACGAGATGGTAGAACACCTGTTAAAACATCAGGAAATAACTTCCATGGTACTCGAGAGAGCTGTGGAGGGCAAAAACTGTAGAGGCAGACAGAGATTAGAATACATCCAGCAAATAATTGAGGACGTCATTTGCAGGTGCTACTCTGAGATGAAGAGTTTAAGACAGAAGAGAAATTTGTGGAGAGCCGCATCAAACCAGTCAGAAGACCGATGACTAAAAGAGAAAAAAAAATAGCTTCCTGCAGTCACACGACGACGACGTCTTTCTGGACGCTACTGCCGGCCGGTGTGGCCTAGCGGTTCTAGGTGCTTCAGTCTGCAACCGCAGCGATCGCTACGGTCGCAAGTTCCAATCCTGCCTCGGGCACGGATGTGTGTGGTGCCCTTAGGTTAGTTAGGTTTAAGTATTTCTTAGTTCTAGATGACTGATGACTTCAGATGTTAAGTCCCATAGTGCTCAGAGCCATTTTTTGTACGCTACTGCCTCATCAGCAAACATCCGCAGATTACTGCTCACTTTGTCCACCAAATCAATATGTACCCAAAAAGTAGCAGCAAGTCTAACGCTTCCCTGGGGCACTCCTAATTACAGCCTTCTCTCTGATGAACACTCGTCGCCCAGGATAACGTACTGAATTATCCGAGACACTCACATATGTGGGAACCTATTCCGTAAGTTTGTGCCTTCATTAAGAGTCTGTAGTTGCGCAATGTGTCAAATGCTTTTCAAAAGCATGGGATCTGCATGTTGCTCTTTATCCACAGTTCGCGAAATATCATAATAGAGAAGGATAAGCAGCGTTTTTGCAGGACTGATCCTTTTTACAACCGTGCCGATTCGTGGACAGAGGTGTTTCTGTCTCAAACAAATTTATTATATTCGAACTGTTTATAAGCTACCAATAGAAATAAAATGCACACGGATAACAGAACGGTTTCCAAATGCCTAGTAAAGATGTTTCTCCTTGACAGTTCTTCTGCGTCGTAGATGAATTCGTGAATAGAAGTAATTAGTCAATTAAAAAATTAAGTACGTGTCCTGCATGTCGCCTTAAAAGTGATATTTAATTTTTTGAAAATATGTATTTTGTGGTTGCTGAAGTGAAACCTTCCACATAGTAATATTTACCGTGAATATGACCTACGGAACCTGTAAGCAACTGCTTAACTAACTGCACCTTTCGATTATCTACTATATAGCTACATCACCGGAGGTAAATCTCATTGTGAGGTAGCGTAAAAATCATCTAGCAGAACTCACAGCTGCACACCAGTATCCAGAAAGCTGTTTTGTGCTATTAAGGTTTGTCCTTTTTTTTCCTGTGGTCATCATATATTGCGATCAACATTGGCCGCTGGTCAGATTTTACGTTGAAACCGCGGAAAGGGCACACACTGAGATTACAAATGCAAAGAATATTAATTGATTCTTACTACTGCAATCAAATTTCTTCGTATCTGACGACAGTAATGTACATCGAAATCCGCCATTAACTGCACTATCAGCTGTCAAGATTCTGGAATAAAAAATTTCGTTTTCATCACGTAGTTCCAACACCATCAACAACATGACGCCGTTGATTTTTACGTTTATTCAGTGCAACGTATTTAAAAGTGTTCGTTTCTAATTTCCCACCACTATAAAACCCAATTCAGTAGCATTCATTTACTTACCATTTCCTTCTAACACCTCAAGGCACTACTGTAGCCTGGTTTCACAGAATTTACTTACCTGTGACACAGTTCAGACCTCTACTGATTTCACGAAACTTGAGCACTGAACTAATATTCGAGTTCAGTTGGTCTCAAAATCACTTCTTTTTCTGAGTCAGTAGTCCCCTGACTTGCATGATGAGGCCCGCCGCCAATTCCTTTGCGGTACCGTCCTCTTTATCTTTGAGTGTCACTTGTAGCTGCGTCCTCAATTCTTTGTTGGATTTATTCCAATCTCTGTTTTCCTCTACAGTTTTTACGCTCTACAACTGTCTCTAGTACCATGAAAGTTATTTCCTGACATCTTACCAGGTGGTCTACCATCCTGGCCCTTCTTCTTGCCAGTGTTTTCTATATATTCCTTTCCTAGCCGATTCTCCGTAGAACATCATCGTTCCTTTCCTTTTCAGTCTACCACATTTTCAAAATTA
Source organism: Schistocerca serialis cubense (assembly GCF_023864345.2). Classification (NCBI taxonomy): domain Eukaryota; kingdom Metazoa; phylum Arthropoda; class Insecta; order Orthoptera; family Acrididae; genus Schistocerca; species Schistocerca serialis. The sequence goes on along the minus strand of NC_064638.1, from coordinate 643,751,913 downwards.
TTCTGTACCACCACATCTCAAATGATTTGATTTTCTTCTTTCCAGTTTTCCCACAGTCCACGTCTCACTGCCATACAATGCAGTGCTCCAAAAGTACAGTCTCAGAAATCTCTTCCTCAGATTAAGACCTATGTTTGACACTAGCAGGCTTTCTCGGCAAGGAATGCCCTTTTTGTCATTCCGGATGTGCTTTTCATGTCATCGTTGCTCTATTCAAACTGGGTTATTATGATGCCCAGATAGTCGGCCGCTGGTGGCCGAGCGGTTCTAGGCGCTTCAGTCTGGAACCGCGCCGCCGCTACGGTCGCAGGTTCGAATCCTTCCTCGGGCATGGATGTGTGTGATGTCCTTAGCTTAGTTAGGTTTAAGCAGTTCTAAGTTCTAGGAGACTGATGACCTGAGATGTTAAGTCCCACAGAGCTCAGAGCCATTTTTAAATTTTTTTTTTATGCCTAGATAACGGAACTTATTAAATTCATCTACTTTATGATTACCAATACCGATGTACAGTTTCTCGCCTCATATCTGCTACGTCCCATTACTTTTGCCTTTCTTCGATTGACTCTCAACCCGTACTCCGTACACGTTGGACTGTTCATTCCGTTCAACAGATCCTGTAATTCCTTATTACTTTCAATGAGTATAGCAAAATCATCAGCGAATCTTATCATTCATATCCTTTCGCCTTGAATTCTAATTCCAGTCTTGAACCTTTCTTTTATTTCCGTCACTGCTTCTTCAGCGTATAAATTGAAGAGTAGGGGCAACAGGGTACATCCCCTTCTTGCACCCTTTGTAATCCGAGCACTTCGTTCTTGGTCTTCCCTTCTTATTGCTGCCTCCTGGCTCTTGTACAAATTGTAGGTTACCCTTCTTTCGCTATAGGGAAATTCTAATTTAGCTGCTTTTTTGATTTCGTAATTCATTTTAGTTCCCCAACGGTGCCGTTGACACAGACAAGGCCAATTCGCTATCCCATCCTACCGAAAATTCAGAAGAACTATCTCTTGTCTAATTATGTCTTTGTCGATGAGACGTTGAACGAAAAAGGTAAATGTCGATTTGTTTCCTTCGTCTCTGTGGCTGGACTGTGCATTGGTCTATTGCTTAGGATTACGTTGAAACAATACTGTCACTCGGCAGTTCATATTTTAATCATATATAGTCGAAAGCCCATCGTCGCACGTTAAAAATTTCTTATAAGAGCATTTCGTATCGAATTTAAGAAAACTACACTACTGGCCATTAAAATTGCTACTCCAAGAATAAATGCAGATGATAAACGGGTATTCATTGGACAAATATATTATACTAGAACTGACATGTGATTACATTTTCACGCAATTTGGGTGCATAGACCCTGAGAAATCAGGACCCAGAACAACCACCTCTGGCCGTAATAACGGCCTTGATACTCCTGGGCATTGAGTCAAACAGAGCTTGGACGCCGTGCACATGTACATCTGCCCATGCAGCTTCAACACGATACCATAGTTCATAAAAAGTAGTAACTGGCGTTTTGTGAGGAGCCAGTTGCTCGGCCACTGTTGACCTGACGTTTCCAATTGGTGAGAGAGCTGGAGAATGTGCTGGCTAGGGCAGCAGTCGAACATTTTATGTATCCAGAAAGGCCCGTACAGGACCTGCAACATGCGGTCGTGCATTATCCTGCTGAAATGTAGGGTTTCGTAGTACTCGAATGAAGGGTAGAGCCACAGGTCGTAACACATCTGAAATGTAACATTCACTATTCAATGTGCCGTAATGCGAACAAGAAGTGACCGAAACGTGTAACTGATGGCACCCCATATCATCACGCCAGGTGATACGCCAGTATGGCGATGACGAATACACGCTTCCAATGTGCGTTCACCGCGATGTCGTCAAACACGTTTGCGACCATCATGATGCTGTAAACAGAACCCGGATTCATCCGAAAAAATGACGTTTTGCCATTCGTGCACCCAGATTCGTCGTTGAGTACACCATCGCATGCGCTCCTGTCTGTGATGCAGCGTCAAGGGTAACCCCAGCCATGGTCTTCGAAATGATAGTCCATACTGCTGCAAATGTCGTCGAACTGTTCGTGTAGATGGTTGTTGTCTTGCAAACGTCCCCATCTGTTGACTCAGGGATCGAGACGTGGCTGCACGATCCGTTACAGCCATGCGGATAAGATGCCTGTCATCTCAACTGCTAGTGATACGAGGCTGTTGGGATCCAGCACGGCGTTCCGTATTACCCTCTTGAACCCATAGATTCCATATTCTGCTAACAGTCATTGGATCTCGACCAACGCGAGCAGCAATGTCGCGATACGATGAACCGCAATCGCGATAGGCTACAATCCGACCTTTATCAAAGTCGGAAACGTGATGGTACGCATTTCTCCTCCTTACACGAGGCATCACAACAACGTTTCACCAGGCAACGCCGGTCAACTGCTGTTTGTGTATGAGAAATCGGTTGGAAACTTTCCTCATGTCAGCACGTTGTAGGTGTCGCCACCGGCGCCAACCTTGTGTGAATGCTCTGAAAAGCTAATCATTTGCATATCACAGCATCTTCTTCCTCTCGGTTAAATTTCGCGTCTGTTGCACTTCATCTTCGTGGTGTAGGAATTTTAGTGGCCGGTAGTGTAGTTATGAACATTACCATTTAACCTACAAAACACAATTTGTGGAATTGTCTTCTTCTGCATCTTCCGTTCTACTAATAAGCGGTGATCACTGTAACTCACGCACAATGCCTAAAATGAAGAAAGATTGTGACTAATCCACTGGTTCATAACATTCCATGTTCAAAACCGACATTAAAAGATTTACATGTGGCAACAATTAATGTTATATTTTCCCCTGTAGAGCAGTTTCTGATTCAAACGTCACAAACAGAAAAATGGTTTCTGTATTCAGAAAGTTCCTTTCTAATATCTTTTACAGCACGAGAATATTTTTCACTTCATACAGCTACGTAGTACACATCCACTATAATCAGTTCTACCTTTCCTCCACGAACCGAAAGCTTTATTATAGTGTATCTAATAATAAACAATTATCATTGACAGATACTGCAATTTTTCCGACACCTTAGCACTTGAATCGAGAAGCAAACATATTTCTACAAATAATTAGCAGCCATTTCTCATCATCTCCCCAAAATGGCCAACCATATCATATTTTCCCTGTAAAAACAACCATTAACAATGTTTTTAGTCAGCATTGTTATCTTAAAGTTACGACTTGGACGACTGGTATTTGGCCACTATGCTGATTAGTTCCCTTAGTTCCCTTAGCCCAAACTAAGCTGTAATTGAGGTCAAACATTTCAAAATATGAATTAAGTAGTCGTAATATTAATTCAACATTTTGAATGTAGTACATACTATCTTCAGGCTATTCGTGACGTTACTGCAAATAAAATTCGAAACGCCTTTAGCATTTATATTATATATTTTCAATTAATACTTTATAACATTTGCCTACCTCAAGAAGCATGTACAAAAGCCAGCTGAAGCAAACTTCATTTTACGTGTTGTAAGGCCTCACGAAAAGAAAGTCCATTCTTATGTTTATCCATGACGCTAAAAGTTTCTATTTTTTTTTTTCCAGCAGAATCTGTGACAAGTATAAACATGGATTAATTATCTGTGTCACTTGCAGGAAGCCTGTTGCTGTTGCACAAGACTTAGGTAATAACAGTTCTGAAACTACAGCCCACTGTGAACGTCGCATCTGCCAACAGCCAATGAGCGTCACATTCAAGAGCCTCAATTTTGCCGCTCCGTGGAATCGATGCGTAAGTACCTCGTGTTCTCTGACGGCACGCGGTGGCCTAGCGCTTGTTGAAATGAACGCTCGACACGATTAAACTGGATTATATCTGAAGTGGACCGACTCATTCACCTGTCAACAGCAGGAGCGTAATTGTACGGCTCTCCCAAACTACACTGAAGCTTCCCCGTTACTGTCACACCTAGCCCTAAAGTTTAACTACCCGACGGAAACTTTGCGTAATGAATAGTAGCAATGTGGTCCATCAAAGCATTTGAATTCACATAAATTTGTTGGTCAGGTCATTTAGGAACTTGTGTACGTGTCGAAAATGGATTATTACCTCGGCTTTAATAAGAATGTAGGTCAAAGTGAAGGTGAAAGACACAATCTATGCTGTTACTAGTGAGATATTATTTTTTTGTGTCACAATGTTCTGAACATGGAAAGTTAACATACTTCCATTTGTTTTCATTTTTTGCGCTAAGCTAATGGGACGTTATTAAATTAATGGGCGCTCAACCCTTCGCCATTAATGAAAATGTCGCGTATTATTCAGCATAATTGCAAACATCATATCTCATTATAACAGCTAGCTCGGTATATACGTGTAACGATCTCGTATAAAGTTGTTCATGTCTAATACTTTCAGACCCCAGTCACAGACTTAATAAACATACCCAAGTGGACTGACATAGTTTTTCTGCATGAATAACAATGAGCTTTTAAGTTTCTTGTGTATTTAAGAGCCTAGACAGTCGACGTATATTCTAACAACGATATGCTATATTATTTTGTTTCGTCCTTCTGAAAAGGAGTCTTGTTAGCTGAACGAACCGATACATGGCCTCTATTCCTCTCTGCACAATTTCAATATAGTGAGATATGGCATTATGACACTTTTCGCCGGGAGACCCGTCTGGAATTATTCGACTGCTTGGTGCAAGTCTTTCAATTTGACGTCACTTTTGCGAAAATAGATGATAAGGACATCGAGTCCCCGAGCAAAGAAAATATCCGACCTGGCCAGGGAAATAAACAGAGATCCCACTATCTAGAGGTAATGACGTCAACCACTTGAACAGGAGCTGCGAGTATCGCACGTTAGCTATTGGCCGGCCGCGGTGGTCTAGCGGTTCTAGGCGCGCAGTCTGGAACCGCGCGACTGCTACGGTCGCAGGTTCGAATCCTGCCTCGGGCATGGATATGTGTGATGCCCTTAGGTTATTTAGGTTTCAGTAGTTCTAAGTTCTAGGGGACTGATGACCACAGATGTTAAGTCCCATAGTGCTGAGAGCCATTTGAACCATTTTCGTTAGCTATTGCTGTTTGCTTTCAAATACCTTAGTTTGTAACGTGTAGTACTTACGATTGTGTCAGTGAACGTATTCTAGCCTCCTAATTCATTCATACTCCCATTATCACTCCACTTTCCCAAGTGAAGGAAAATTTTGTTCTTAAAGGTGCGCCACCGTACTTCTAGACACCGAACGCTGTGGTTAAGCGGTTAGTCTTACTGCTTTCACCACAACAATTTGAAGCTGCTATTTATAGAATTCAGCAGCTCCAGTATAACAGGTTTTTGTGACTTCGAGTTTCGAAACGGGATATCCAACAAAACTACAATTTGAGCATACAGTGCACTGAACCAAGGTATGCTCGATCATATCGCGTAAACTGAGGTGACAAAAGTCATGGGATAGCGCCTATGCAGATGGCGGTAGCATCGAGTGCCAAAGGTATCAAAGGGCACTGCACTGGCGGACCTGTCATGTGTACTCGGGTGACTGATGTGTAAAGGTGTCCGGCGTGATTTATGGCCATAAGACGAGAATTAACAGACGTCGAACGCGAATGGTAGTTGGAGCTAGACGCATGGGACATTCAAATTTGTAGATTTTTCTGATTTTAATATTTCGGGATCCGTAGTGTCAAGAGTGTCCGTAGAATACCAAGTTTCAGGCATTACCTCTCACCATTGCTAACGTGCGATATTCGCAGCTCGTGTTCTAGTGGTTGGCGCCGTTACCTCTAGATAGTGGGATCTCTGGACATCGCAGTGGCCGAAGGTCTAACAGGTAAGCAGCCCTGCGTCAAATAACCGCGGATATCACTGTCGGACGTACATTGAACGTATACGTTAGGACAAAGCGACGAAATTTGGCGTCAATGGGCCATGGCAGCAGACGATCGGCGCAAGTGCCTTCGTTAATAGTACGATGTCGCCTGCAGCGTGCCTCCTGGACCCGTGACCACATCGGTTGGACCCTAGATGACTGGACAACCGTGCCCGGTCAGATGAGTCCCGATTTTAGTTGATAACAGCTGCTGATAGCGTTCGACTGTCGCTCAGACCCCACGAAGCCATGAATTGAAGTTGTCGACAAGGCGCTGTGCAAGCCGTTTGTCGCTCCGTAATTGTGTGGGCTGTGTTTACGCGGAACGGACCGGGTACTCTGGTCCAGCTGACCGATAATTGACTCGAAATTGTTATGTTCGGTTACCTGATGACCATTTTCAGCCATTCATGGGCTTCAGGTTTTCAAACAATGATGGAATTTGTGTGGATGACAATGCACCGTGAAACCTGGCAGAAACTGTTCTCTACTGGCTCTAGGTAATTCGAGCGAATGATGTGGCCATCCAGATCGTCCGACATGAATCCTATCGAACATTTACGGGACGCAATCGAGAGGTCAGTTCGCACACAAAATCATGCACCAGCAACTCTTTCGCAATTATGGACGGTTGTAGAGGCAACATGGCTCACTCTTTCTTCACGAGACTTCCAAAGACTTGTGATATCCACGCCACGTCGAGTTGCTGCATTACGCCAAGAAAAAGGAAGTCCGACACGACATGACGAGGTATCCGATGATTTTTGCCACCTCAGTGTATAACACTGTGAAAAACATTCGAACGTTGATCGCCTAATACACTATCTGATCAAAAACATCTTGAGAGCTGTTAGTGGATATTAATATGGGGTGTGTCCAGCGATCGCCTTTATGACGACTTTGCCGGGGACACTTTCAGTTAGGTCTCTCAATGCCTGCGGAGGAACGGCAGCCCATTCTTCCCATTCTTTTTCAAGAGCCGAAACCAGAGAATGTAATGCGTTGGACGCTAAGGTCAGGGGCGGTAGACGATCTAACTCAGCTCTAAGGTGCTCCATTTGGTTCAGGTCGAGACTTTGGGCAGCCAGTCTATTTCAGGTATGTCACTGCCCACGAACTATTATCTCACAGATACTTCTTTATAACAGAATGCAATTGCCGCCTCCGAACATCTCCTCTAATGTATGCATTAAACAGTGCAGTAAAATGTGTTTGCGTCTTTAAGCATTTAGCGTTTCCTCAAGCGTAGTGAGGGGATCACATCCCAACCACGGGAAACACCCCCACCCAACCGTAACAGAACCTCCTCAGCACTTCACCGTGGGCAGTCAAGAGATGGCGACTAGCGTTCCCCACACATTCGCCAACCCAGACACCTCCATCGGATTACTACAGCATATACTGTGATTCATCGCTCCAAATCAGTCAGTTCCAGTCATCCATTGTCTAGTGGCGTCGGTCTTTACACCACCCCAAACGTCGCTTATCCCTGAAAACAGTAATGCGTGCTTTGTGAGGAGCTGTTCGACCATTGTACCACGTTCCTTGTAGCTCCTTTCGCGCAGCCAGTGTGCTAGCCTGACTATTGTTAGCTGCAGCTCACGAGTGATTCCTTTCGCCTATTTTATCCGACTTTTTACAACCGCCATCCGCAATGCACTCATAGTTACACACAGAAACAGAATTAGTGTAAGTGTGTATGTAATGTAATTTAGTGTAATTTTTTGTGAATACAGTGACATTATTTTATCTTGTGTTTCATTTATGTTGCAAGCTATTGTTCCAGTTAAACGGTGTCTTGACATGACTAAACGTTCCGTTTTACAAATCTTATGAATGGTCCAGCACGAGCCAATGCTTTGCAGTTATTCAATCTACGAAGTCCGATAAATAAATATTTTCTGTCAACCAATGAAAGGACCTTACGCAAAACGCCATTGTCAAGCACCCAAAATTTGTATTAAGCACAATTAGAAATTTATACTCTGAGCACATACTATTATCATTATCTATTATTATTCGTCTGTTGACTGATATTCACAAACCAGACCGGAAAAGCCGATAAATTAAACTTTCCACCAACAGATGTGATGTATCTTACAGTCAAAGATGTAATTGATGAAGAGCAATTTCTTTTTCTCTCTTCGTAGGTGATTTTTCCATTTTACCGCCAAACGCAAAGTTTTCCTGTAGAGGACACAGAAACAACAAACGCTGTTGCTGCACATACAAGCACTCAACAAAAACAAAGGGGACGCACGGTTGTTGTTCATAGTTAAGGCCACAGTAGCAGCGAGAATGTCCTTTTTCAGCGTTCATTGTCTGTAAGTATTGTTTTCTGTGTTCAACACAAGATGTATGTATCAAATTTGTAAAATTAATGACTAATTTGCACACTTCTACATTCCTGCAAACAACAAACAAATCGAGTGCCTGTAGGTATCTACACCAACTTCCTAACTGAAGCGAAATAATGTCTCACGTGACTTGGAACGGCACTTGGATTGACAGGGGAACATGCGCAGGTAAATACTTAGCTAGCTAAGGAGCAACCGTACTAAATATTCCCCTCCTCGGTGGACAATACCAGCAACACCTCGGCAGTGGACAGGTAACTAACTGCAACTGCCTCTTCCATCAGCGGTATTGCCATATTGCAGTGCATTGCAACAACATCGTATCAATATCGGCGGCAGTACAATTGCGGATACAAAATAGAGCTCGTGTAACCGGAACTTGGATTCAAAGGCTGCTCTCTATGGTACACTGAGGTAGCTGCTACATAGTAGAGTTTCCGTACATTTCGCATCACCGTGTGTTAATGATAGGAACATTGATGTTAAACTAATTATAGTTCACACGGTATATTGCTCGTGGAATTACTCGTAGTATGACCACATTATTCCCTTGCATTCCCTTTGCTCAGAAATATTTTTATTTGCATTCATCGCCTATTAAATGAGATGATTACGATAAACAGATGCCAGCCGTTGTGGCCGTGCGGTTCTAGGCGCTTCAGTCCGGAACCGCGCTGCTGCTACGGTCGCAGTTAAGAATCCTGCCTCGGGCATGGGTGTGTGCGATGTCCTTAGGTTAGTTAGGTTTAAGTAGTTCTAAGTCTAGGGTACTGATGACCTCAGATGTTAAGTCCTATAGTGCTCAGAGCCATTTGAACAATTTTTTGATAAACAGATTAGAAAGCTTTAACATTATCAAGGTCATTGAACTGCAATTCATAATTTTTAGAATGGACACAATATTTCGCAATAGGGGTCATGCTACCAGCTGTTTTGAAAACAAGAGTATTTACAGCTAGGCGTGCGGGAGTGTTACGGAGTGTAATCGATTCCTTTTGATTCTCCAGAACAGTGTTCTTTATTCCTTAAGCTCAAGCCTGTACATCATTGCTTGGAAACCAATAACTAGTTACCGAACGTATTCGGTAGATACACAAATTCATTGCACCAGTCTCGTTTCTTTAACTTCGAACTCCCAACAATAAATTTTCCGATGGAGTCCTAGCTTGCACATTTAATAAATTACCCATTCGGAACGTCAGACGACCCATTTTGATGAATCTTACAGCAGAATAAGAACACAGCTCAACTTCAGAAAGAGCAAAAAAGGCATTGCATTCTATACACCACAAAAAAATAGTTCATTAGTAATGCGAGCAGCCTGGCCTCATTGCCTAACAAATTAGCAAGTAATATAAGTAATAAGCTCTAAATTTTTCGCAGATGACGGTGTTACCTCTGAGAAAAAGTACAGGACAAAGTTGTAATCGCCTTTAATCTGACTTTGTCTAAATTTCACCGTAGTGCATAGTGATTTTACTATTAATAGTAATAAATATAATATTGTGTTCTTGAAGAAATATAAATTTGAAATAATATTCCTGCATCACGCCTGAAATCTGTCACGTAATCACAAAATCCTTAGAGTATTAATGCTCCTATTCAAGACGCCTACAATAAAACAGTAAACGGCTATGTCTATGTGACATCTACTAGGAAATGTTTCTCATATTTGTATTAGTAGAGATTTCACCTATTGCTCGATTGAAATTAGCTGATAGTTGGCACTACACGCATTGAAGCTGGTTTCTTCCAATCAGAGCGCTCAACATCACGCTCGAACCGTTCGCCGTTACCAAACTGTTAACAATTAGTCAGCCCTCTTCCAGTTCCATCTTTCTCTGTTGATGTGTTTGGATCCCGAATCCAGGGTCTGGTACATTTCTGTCGTAGTCGTATTTCATCACACATGACAACCACACAAAAAGTAACACACAACGATGCTAACGAAACACACACGTCTCATTCACAGTAATAACCAAACACTACTTAATAATTCCGAACAAGATGCGACTCAGCGTCACACAAACAGTTACTATAATCACAGAGATCGGACTACGTCAGATAAGCTTCGCACAACATTGTGTGAAGGCGAATTTTTGAAGGCTGCAATTAATCGTTGCGACTGGGGCACAACTGACATAAATGTACTCGTAAAAGCCTTCTACCGTGTCGCGGCGTGGGGCAGTGGACTGCTTGTAAATCTGACGCGTAGAAGGTCATAGTTTCGATCTCGTCCAATGCAGCTATTTTTTTTAAAATTTGTAAACCTCATCAACAGAATTTCATTATTTTTTTACGTAATTGATTTAAATGTAATTTTTTATGTCCAATAATTTTCCTACTCTTTTTAAAAACCGTATTGACCTTTTTATTTGCTCTTATTTTTCTTCCTGTCATTCCTTCTTCGTTTGGGATCTGCTTGTGTCGCCTATAACCAGCAACCAAGTATCAACCAGGAGTGCGCGTTGGATGGTAACGCGGCAGCTCGTGTTGCCAATGTAGGGTAGTTTGAGGTAACCAATGAGAGTTGGAAATTACAGTTTGCTTTAGCCATGAACTGAAATTTTCTGTCTTGACTTTGCTCGTAGAGGTTAGCTTTAATCGTTATGAACAAAACGATCTTGAGTTTAGTCCTGCCGCGAATTGTTGATCACTGTTCTCTAGGATGCGGTTAGATTAGGAAGTGAGTTCAAATTCAGGGCTACAAGACGCCTCGTCTGCTACAGTTCAGTCATTGATCATTTAAAATCAGCTGTCGACAGAGCATCTCGCATTACCGTCCGCCATACAGTGTCGCCTATATCCGAGCGGTAACCGGCAACAATTGTGACAACACGTAGCGGCAAGTGACACGTCAACTATCAACAAATTCCAATCGGACTACAGCTCCGCGACTCCTAGACAAGTCCCACAAGTTAACCCCCGTCTGAGTTGAGTTACTGACTCGAAGAGTTTCATCGTACGCTTTATCTCCAAAGCTGACGGTGCGAGGAGAGCGGCGTGGCTGTGCGCCACCAAAACAGGAGCAAAAATATCGCTCAGTCACTTAGCGAGAGCCAGCGGCGTCTGCAGTCCAACCAAGTTGGCGGAAACATGTTTGATTTATGCCGCAGCACTCGCCTCAGATCGCGGGACGGCAAAGTGCTCGGGAAAGAGGAACGCGGGTATTCAAAAAGCAGGTTGCTTTAACAATTTTTCAACTAACATATATCTCGCGAGATTTACAGCTGGGGTGCGGAGGTGCGTGTACGGCCCGCCATACATCACGTTTCGGCAAACATCTGCCCGCTGCTCTCGCAAACGTTCCACTGCTGTCGCTCTGAAGCGGCCGGTTCCGGCTCGAAGCACCAGGCGATAGGACTGGCTGGTGTCATGAGGATTCAGCAGCCACGATATAAGAAAATGCGATTTTAGAATTCACAACAACGAGCGTTGTAGAGACACAGTTAACGGCGGAAAATTTTTGGTAACGCCTATTCACCAGAGACGACTCAAAAATTACAAATATTTCTCGTTTTTCTTTTTAATGTAAGCGGAACGCCAGCTGTGACACAGTGCTAAAAGTAATCCTTTTCTGTCATTAGTTTCTTGGCGGGTTTGATGCAGCTCACTTCTACATAATCTCCTCTGCCAACCTCTTTATCTCAAACTTCCTTTTAATTTTAAGTTATGTAAATTTTGAAACTTCCTGTCAGATTAAAACTGTGTGCCAGACCAAGATTCGAACTCGGGACATTTGACTTTCGCGGGCAAGTGCTCTAGAGCAGGAGAGCTTCTGTGACGTTTGGAAGGTGGGAGACGAGATACTGGCAGAAGTAAATCTGTGAAGGGCAGGGTGTGAGTCGTGCTTGAGTAGCTCAGATGGTGCCGGCCCTGTAGCGCAGCGTGTTCGGTCAGAGGATTAGCTGTCCTCTGTAATAAAAAAAAAAAACTGAGTGAATGGATCAACGATGAAACTGAACAGATGTCATGGGATGTCCGCCCTGAACAAATGCAACGAACGATAACGAACACAGGCACTGTAGCTCAGCGTGTTCGGTCAGAGGATTAGCTACCCTCTGTCATAAAAAAAAACTGAGTGAACTGATCAACGAACACCCTGATCGGGTGTCATCGGGCATCCGCCACGAACCAATTCAACGAATAATATAGAACAAAATGAGATAAAAAAAGAGAGATGGTAGAGCACTTGCCCGCGAAAGGCAAAGGTCCCCAGTTCGAGTCTCGGTCCGGCACACAGTTTTAACCTTCCAAGAAGTTTCATATCAGCGCACACTCCGCTGCAGAGTGAAAATCTCATTATGTAAATTTTCCTTCCCCAACCCCCACGCCACACCGCCACCCCCTCCTTCGAAATTTGATATGGGTGGTCAGTCAGAGGTCTCTATTCTAGCACAAATTTTATGAAATAATTCAAATTACAGTAAAACGTTGTTGATGTTAAGATACAGACGATGGACTATTATGAAAAGTATTTGATCGGGCGAAGATCCCCAACTGAGGAACATATTCATAGGAAAAAAAAACACTTCAGTTGCCAGTAATTTGTTACTTTATTGCACAACTAGCTTCGAAGCTTTCATCATCAAGTGCCAACAAATAATTATAAAAGTATAAATATGCAGCGGCCGGACCACTCAGTCACACGGATCACGCGCGAGTTAAATAAACGCATAGGAGCATAGGACCAGAAATCGCAGCCTTCTTGTCCGCCTCGGTAGGTGCGCGGTCAGGGCGGCGGATTGATAATCGAAGGGGCCTGGATTCAGCTTCCGGTTGGGCCGGAGATTTTCTCCGGTTGGGGACCGGCTGGACAGCACTTTCGTGTCGTGTCGTACAGGCAGTCTGTATGGTTACTTGTCCTACGCTCTCACGCGTTTATTTAACGCGGGTGTGACTCCCGTGACCGACTGACCCCACCCCCAAGCATGTATGATTTTATAATTGTTTGGTGGTACCTGAAAATGAAGCGTTAGCCTTCGAAACCAATCGTGCGATAGATTAAGGAATTACTGGCAACTGAAGCGAATTTTTTGTTTATAAAAATGTTCCGTAAAAAAGATGGTGATGATATATTTTCTAAATCATAATGACGATTATATTGTATGTGATTATGGCCACTTGATTCGGAAAGTAACGCTCACATCCAGCGTCCATAATTTTTTAATAGTTTGATGTGGGATGGATACACACACTCATCATGTAAATGGTTCAAATGGCTCTGAGCACTATGCACTTAACTTCTGAGGTCATCAGTCCCCTAGAACTTAGAACTACTTAAACCTAACTAACCTAAGGACAGCACACACATCCATGCCCGAGGCAGGATTCGAACCTGAAACCATAACAGTCGCGCGGCTCCAGACTGTAGCGCCTAGAACCGCTCGGCCACCTAGGCCGTCTCTCATCATGTAATTTATAATAACGAATAACCATAACAAGATGATTTCCCTTACAGATGTCAGACACTATTTTATTTATTTTTTATTGCTATTCTAAATTTGAGTACTTCCTCAAATTTTTGAGTTATAGATAACATTCTTTTAAAAGAAGATACGCATATACAAAACGTAATCTAGTGATAAATATAAATATGAACGTAATGAAATAAGCATTTACGAAATACGTAACCATAATTTCATAGAAATAATACTATTTTCCTTTGAATTTCGTTCTCTGCGTAGCTGATCTCACACTTATTCAGTATCGTCAAGTACTTAATATTTTGTCAGTGTTAGAGACTCAAAACTATTTTGGTCGTTTCTAGTTAGCTTACATTCTAACTCAGCGCACTCAGATTTTTCACATTGCACTCCATCCTGCACCACAGTACGGTCTGTGATGAAGGATGTAAAACACACCCTGACAACGGATCGGACTATAGCAACATATTTTGAAGAATAGTTACGGAATTATTGTTTTCTACATCTCAGCAGCTGTTAATTTCTTTCAACTCGATAATAAGGATAATGTGACGTTGTCAGTTTTTTGGAACGTTAATGAACTTTATGGATAGTAAAAGAGAGCTAGAGTCAATGAAAGAAGTGGATGCTACTAAGTTATACAGCTTTGAGAGCATAATAAGGCAATATTAACGGCTGGTAATAAGCGCCATTAATTTTATAGCAAATATGTTGGACTGCAGTTTAGCACTATGTTATTTCTCTGCCTTCCCCCTTATTCCATGTTACAGTAACATACGTTTTACAGCTTTAATGACAGTCGCTAATACAAGTTCTTTATGCAGATTCAAAAAATCGCGCCACCCCCAGTCAGTTCATGGGACTGGAAAAAATTGTTTGTACATATTATTCCCAGAGATCACATTACTGGGGAATGAAAATCTCTTGTATAAAAATGAACATGGATTCTACAAACAGAGATACGGCGAAACTCAGCTCGCTCTGTTCGTCCATGAGACGAAGGACGCCGTTAGTAAATTTGTAATTGGATACTGAACTCCCTTCCACATAAATTTCAGCAAGTCGCTGTTAACGGAAAAAAAGGTTGACAAATGTAAATTTAACTTTGGAAGTACCACAAGCGAGTGTTATAGGGCCGCTATTGTACACACGTATAGGTTTTGCAACAACCTCGGTTCACAGAACTCCTGAAGATAGACGTTGACTGTGGATATTGTATCACACAGTCACTTTGACTGTTCATAGATGTCACTAAACCCACCCAAAGATATAAATAATCATGTATGAGCAGCGCTTATTAGACGGAGGGGGCCCGACTGCCGATCAGTTCCAATCATTCCACCAGGAAGGAAGTACACTGCTCGTCTGCAATTCAACTATGTCTAGACGGTCAATACCGCGGTTCGACTGCGACCCCACTGTTACTTTGTGCCAGGAAGGGCTCTCAACAAGGGAAGTGTCCAGGCGTCTCGGAGTGAACCAAAGCGATACAGAGAGACAGTAACTGTCGATGACATTCCTCGCTCAGACCGCCCAAGGACTACTACTGCAACGAATGACCGCTTCATACGGATTATGGCTCAGCGGAACCCTCACAGCAAAGCCATCATGTTGCATAATGCTTTTCGTATAGCCACAGGACGTCGTGTTACGACTGAAACTGTGCGCAATAGGCTGCATGATGCGCAACTTTACTCCAGACGTCCATAGCGAGGTTCATCTTTGCAACCACGACACCATGCAGCGCGGTACAGATGGGTCCAAACCAATCCCGAATGGACCGCTCAGGATTGGCATCACGTTCTCTTCACCGAGTGTCGCATATGCGTGTTTGGAGGCTGCCCGGTCAGGCTGAAAGCCTTAGACACGCTTTCCTGCTAGTGCAGCAAAATGGAGGTTTTGGGTTCAAATGGCTCTAAGCACTATGGGACTTAACATCTGTGGTCATCAGTCCCCTAGACTTAGAACTAGTTAAACCTAACTACCCTAAGGACATCACAGACATCCATGCCCGAGGTAGGATTCGAACCTGCGACCGTAGCAGCAGCGCGGTTCCGGTCTGAAGCGCCTAGAACCGCTCGGCCACAACGGCCGGCGCTGTTTTGGGGTGGTATATGTGGGGCCGACGTACGGCGCTGGTGGTCATGGGGTGCCGTAACGGCTGTACGATACGCGTATGCCATCCTCCGATCGATAGTTCAACAATATCGCCAGCATATTGGCGAGGCATTCGTCTTCGTGGACGATAATTCGCGCCCCCATCGTGCACATCTTGTGAAAGACATCTTTCAGGGTAACGACATCGCTCGACTAGAGTGGCCAGCATGTTCTCCAGACATTAACCCTACCAAACATGCCTGGGATAGGTTGAAAAGTGTTGTGTCTTCTAGACAAGACAGCCTAGACACAATGAGAGGAAGCCGAAAGGCACGCGCTAAGCCAAAGCAGGGTGCGTAATGAATGCTATAAAGAAAAGTACGTAGCTTCTGGAATATTTAACTTTAATCCATCCTTTTGGTACATCTGGAGATTGTGGCGATACAAGTGAGACTCTTTAGATACATGCAATGTTACTAATGGCGCCTTGCTAGGTCATAGCCATTGACTTAGCTGAAGGCTATTCTATTGGCTCGGCTAATGAGCAATGCTTCGTCAGTGTAGTCGCTAGCAAAGTCGTCCGTACAACTGGGGCGAGTGCTAGTCCGTATCTCGAGACCTGCCTTGTGGTGGCGCTCGGTCTGCGATCACACAGTGGCGACACGCGGGTCCGACATGTACTAATGGACCGCGGCCGATTTAAAGCTACCACCTAGCAAGTGTGGTGTCTGGCGGTGACACCACAAAAAGGTCTGTTTGCGGACGACGTGACCCACCAACCACTCTGAGGGATCTATGCCGAATCGCCGTTGAGGAGTGGAACAATCTACACCAACAGTGCCTTAATGAACTTGTGGATAATATGCCACGACGAATACAGTCGTGCATCATTGCAAGAGGACGCGCAACTGGGTATTATAGGTACCGGTGTGTACAGCAATCTCTACCACCACCTCTGAAGGTCTTGCTGTATAGAACAAGCAATGTGTGGTTTTCATGAGCAATAAAAAGGGCGGAAACGATATTTATGTTAATCTCTATTTCAGTTTTCTGTGCAGGTTCCGGAACTCTCGGAACCGAGGTGATGCAAATGTATTTTGATGTGTATATTTTTCGTTAATGATCTATCAATAATTTTGGAAACTTCGTGAGAATGTTCGCATATTGTGCTGTTATTTGTAGAAACGCTGCAACGACAGAAGACCGTAACGAGATTTGGAAACGCCTACAGATGATATATAATTCGTGAATGGAGTAACAGTTGACCACGAATATAAGTAAAGTATAACGCGTAAACAGGCAAAGAAATCTAATGCTGTTCTATTAAATATTGCGGTCAAGTCACTGGAAACAGTGAAACCTAGGAGCTATCATCCGGAGCTACATAAATAGAAGACCACATAAAGCAGTTGGAAAATCAGATGCCGGAGTGATATTCATTGAGAGACTCTTACGGGAATCAAATTCATCCGCGAATAAGTGGATTACAAATAACTTCTTCGATTGAATCTTGAGTATTGTTCATCAGTGTGTGGTTCTTACCAAGAAAGACTAATGGGACACGCAGAGAAGCTGCAACGAAGGGCGGCGCGTTTTGTCACTGGATCGTTTACTCTGCGCGAGGGCGTTACGCAGATGTTCAACAAACTCATGTGGCGGGCGGTGCAATGAAGTGCATCATGGATAGGACTGCTGTTGAAAGTCCGAGAGAGTGTGTTCCGAGAAGTGTCAGGCAACATTATAGCTCCTCCTGCATACGTGTAGCCAAACGGCCACAGTAGGAAAATGATAAAATTAGATGTCATTTTACCGACAGTTGTTCTTCCCAGAGCCGTTCGTGAATGGAACAGGCAAGTGTGCAAAATATACTGGTACCAAAGATATCCTCCGTCACACACCTTAGTTGGCCTGTGGGGTACCGACGAACATGTAGCGTGCAAAATACACCCATGCTCATAAATTAAGGATAATTGCAGAATGTCGTGCCACACAACATGGCACTACACGAAACTGGCGCTAATAGCATAGGCACATAGGGAAAACACACGACACAGATCTGTACGTCCACGGTATGAGTGATAAGTTGAGAAAACCGTCCTGAAACTCATTCTACAAGACGCCGCATGTACCCCGACATCAATATGGGATATGGTCACCATTGCACATGTACAGAGGCCGCACAACGGGTTGGCATACCCTGGATCAGGTGGTCGAGCGGCTGCTAGGGTATAGCCTCCATTCTTGCACCAGTGCCTGTCGGAGATCCTGAAGCGTCGTAGGGGTTTGAAGACGTGCAGTGATACGTCGACCGAGAGCATCCCAGACGTGTTCGATGGGGTTTAGTTCTGTAGAACAGGCAGGTCACTCCATTCGCCTGATATCTTCTAAGGTACTCCTCCACGATGGCAGCTCGGTGGGGTCGTGCATTATCATCCATCAGGAGGAAGGCAGACATACTGGTGCAAAATGATGCCCCGATACACCTGACCTGTTACAGTTCCTCTGTAAAAGACATGCATGGGTGTACGTGCACCAATCATAATCCCATCCCACATCATCAAACAACTATCTCCATACAGGTCCCTTTCAAGGACATTAAACGGTTGGTATCTGGGTCCAGGTACATGCCAGATGAAAATCTGGCGAGAATCACTGTTCAGACTATACCTGCACTCGTCCGCGAACAAAACCAGTGATCACTGTTCCAATGACCATGTACTGTGTACTTGACACCAGGCTTTACGGGCTCTCCTGTGATCACGGGTCAGTGGAATGCACCTTGCAGGTCTCCTGACGAATAAACAATGTTTGTTCAGTCGTCTGTAGACTGTGTGTCTGGAGACAACTGTTCCAGTGGCTGCGGTAAGGTCCCGAGTAAGGCTACCTGCAGTACTCCGTGGCCGTCTGCGGGCACTGATGGTAAGATATGGGCCTTCTTCTGGTGTCGTACACTGTGGACATCCCGTACTGTAGCGCCTGGACACGTTTCCTGTCTGCTGGAATCGTTGCCATACTCTTGAGATCACACTTTGTGGCTCACAGAGGGCCCATACTACGACCAGCTGTGTTTGACCAGCCTCCAGTCACCCTAGTATTCTACCCCTCATAACATCATCAATATGTGTTCTTTGAGCCATTTCAACACACAGTTACCATTAGAAGGTCTGGTAACGTGTGCACACTTACTCGATGTGCCGTACCCTAACATGCACCAAGACACCTCTGCAAATGTGGACTGCTGTCAGCGCCACCGTGCGACGACCGCAGGTCGAATGCGCAGCATGGTCATACCCTGAGGTGATTTAAACCCGCAAACCGCCCACCAGAGCGTTGTTTCAACATGTATCAGCATTATCCTTAATTTATGAACATGAGTGTAGCTGCACTAACAGGACAGATGACATAGAATGGTCAACATAACAGGAGATATAGGAAATTAATGTGTTTAAATATGGAGACTCGAGGAACCAGAACTTATTTCAGAAGTAATGTTACGTTTAATGCTATGCCCACAGGAACAGTTGACTAATTTGTGTTCTGTATGCGGATACATGTTTTTCCAGTGACTAAGGACCAGGCAAGGTAATACACGGTCCAGACGCATCGATGTCAACGTGCATTAATGATTCACGGACAACAGGTGCCAACTCTAGCAGGGAAAGTATATGACGTGCGACGGGCGGATGCGGAAAACAGTGCATTCGTTGTTGTAATGTGGAAAGGCAGCGATATATCTGACGTCCATGAGGTCACGGTCACTGGCTTTCGGGCCAAGGGTGGAAGCTCTTCCGGAACCACAGTCTGTAAACTGTTTTGCGTGCCGCCATGGTTAAAGTATATCGTACATGGAAACTGTGAAACAACGCGGGCCATAGACGACAGTGGTAAACGACGGCTGCCCGAAGATGTGTACGGGCAAACAGATGTGCAATGTTGAGCGAGTGACTACCCAGATTAACCAAGGGGCTACCCACAGTGTCTTCGCAACGACTGCTCAGCGAACACTGCAGCGTATGGATCACCGCAGCAGGCGCCTCGCTCGTGCAGCTTTTGGACGCCAGTGCCGCAATTATACGTCCACTGATCGGAGTGAAACGTCTGAAAGTAGACACCCTGCAATAAAGGGTTCAGGCCGAAGGAGGGAGAATTACGATCTGGGGATAATTTTCGTGGCATTTCCTAAGTGATTTCGGATTTCGTCTTTCGCGAAGGCGAAATGGTTCAACGCAAGTATGCACCTGTCGTTGGGTACCACGCCATCGACAAGATGTCATATACCAGCAGAGCATAGTAACATGTCACACAGCTCGATGTGTACATGCGTGATTCGGAGAGCACCAGGATGAATTTTTCGTTCTTCCCTGGCCACAAAACTCCCCGAATTTAGTCCCAACGCCGAGAATCTGTTGGACCACCTCGATCGGGGAGTTGGCGCCACGGATCATCAACCAAGGAACCTGGCGCTCCTGGCTACGGCATTGGAGTCGTCATGGCTCCACATCCCTGTCGACATATTCCAAAACCTGATAGACTCTCTTCCTGCCCGTCTCGCAGCGGCCCTTGCTGCATGAGGTGGTTATTACGGCTTTTGACAGATGGTCAAATTGAAGTGACTGGACGGTTTAAAATGCAGCACTGAACAAATTTGACTGGTGCTGTTAAGACTATACTTAAATATTTAGATTTTGACCTATACTTAAGCGAAATGCAACTCATGCAAAATATTGCGTTGATCGGTAATTTTTCATGGCACTGAAACTTGGACGTAAAAAAGCAAGCACTATTTTTCGCGTTGTTCATATGTTGCAGAGTACTTGAGATACTGAAGACGGTGACACTCATAACGGATGAAGTCCTGAAGTCTGTCAGCAGAGACTGACATCTATCTAGTATAATTAATAGGAGGCAGCTGGCGTATTTGCGACACATCATGGGAATAGAAAACTACCGAGTCTTATAGCTGATAACTGAAGGCGACATTAATGGCAGAAGGTACAGTAAGGAGATCATTCTGTTCAGAGACTTTAAGCACTAAACACAATCGCTTATACAACCCGAAAATATTATGAAAAACAGTGATTATGGGGTATGGAACAATAAGAGAATATACGTTATTGCGTTGTTCTGGTTGTGGCCTTCATCAGAAGACTGCTTCAATGCAATTCCCCACACTGATCCACACTATGTGGTCAAAAGTATCCAGACACCTGCCTCAGAATAACGTACAAATTCGTGGTGCCCTCCATCGGTAATGCTGGAATTCAACATGGTGCTAACCCACCCTTAGCCTTGATGACAGCTTCCACTCTCGCAGGCATACGTTCAGTCAGGTGCTGGAAGGTGTCTTGGAGAATGGCAGCCCATTCTTCACGGAGTGCTGTACTGAGGAGAGGTATCGATGTCGGTCGGTGAGGCACGGCACGATGTCGGCGTTCCAAAACATCCCAAAGGGTTCAGGGATGTTATTGTCGTGTAACCACTCCGCCACAGGCCGTACATTATGAACAGGTGATCGATCGTGTTGAAAGATGCAGTCGCCATACCCTAATTACTCTTCAACAGGGGGAAGCAAGGAGGTGCTTAAAACATCAATTAGGCCTGTGCTGTGATAGTGCCACGCAAAACAACAAGGGCTGCAATCCCCTCCATGAAGAACACGAACACCATCACACCACCGCCTCCGAATTTTACTGTTGACACTGTACACGCTGGCAGATGACGTTCACCGGGCATTCGCCGTATCCACACCCTGCCATGGGATCGCCACATTGTGTACCGTGATTCGTCACTCTACACAACGTTTCTCCACTGTTTAATCGTCCAATGTTTACGCTCCTTACGCCAAGCGAGACGTCTTTTGGCATTTGCACCGTGATGTGTGCTTTATGAACAGCCGCTCGACCATGAAATCCAAGTTTTCTCACCTCCCGCGTAACTTTTATAGTACTTGCAGCGGTTTCTCCATGCAGTTTGGAATTCCTGTGTGATGGTCTGGATAGATGTCTGCCGATTACACATTACGACCCTCTTCAACTGTCGGCGGTCTGTCAGTCAACAGACGAGGTCGGCCTGTAGGTTTAGTGCTGTACGTGTCCATTCACGTTTTCACTTCACTGTCACCAGGGAAGTTTAGGAATGTGGAAATCACGCGTACAGAAGTATGACACGTTCGAAGTTCATGAGTTCCGGGCAGCACCCCATTCTGCTCTCTCATGATGTCTAATGACTACTGTGGTCGCTGATATGGAGTACCTTGCTGTAGGTGGTAGCACAATGCACCAAATATGAAAAACGTGTGTTTTTGAGAGTGTCCGGATTCTTTTGGTCACATAGTGTATACTTTACAGCTTTCTTATTTGCCTAACTATTACACCGTAGATCCATATGAACTTGATACACTGAAGCCTTAACCTCTCTCTACAAAATATCCCTTCAGATAACTAAATAAATTACTCCTTCAAGATTCAGAATGTTACTAGCCCCAGGATGTGTCCTTTCTTTTCAACAGTTTCTGCCATAAATTTATTTTCTCCCTAATTACCTTCTTATTAGTTATCCAACCCACACATCTGCAAAAATCTTCTGTAACATATCTTCTGTCCTCTTCTTGCCTGCACTGTTCATCATCTGCTTTCGCGTCAATATTAGGCTGCACTAAAGAGTCACATCTTCAGATAGTATTTCCTAAAATTTAATTTTATATTCGATTTTAACGAATTTTTATTCGCAGGAACGCATTCCTTTCTTTTATAAGTCCACATCATATCCTCCCTGTACTGAGACCGCCGTCAATTATTTTGTTATCCAAATAGCAGAACTCGTCTATTCACTTTCATCGTTTGATATGTCAGTCTAACTCCCTCACCACAAAGTAATTTCATTCATCTGAGCCGCATTAGCCTAGCTATAACTTTGCGTATATTCACGTATTTTCAGGTCGCTATGGATTCTGTTTGACTAATGTTCCAAGTCCTTCACCGTCGCTGACAAAATTACGGTGTCATGGGCAGTCTTTAAAGCTTGTAAAATATTTTTGCTACCTGCTGTTCCACAGCTAATAAGTACCATGTGAAATTCGTAATGAACAGATTTTCCGTCAGTTGCTAAGTGCATTGTTATTACGAGGGTTGGAACTTAAATAGTGGCAACTATTTATTCACAAGCGATGCAAGAGAGCTTCATGTTTGTACCTGTTACTGTCCATCAGAGCAGTCACCAGCTTTGTGTAGAACCCGTAGCCAGCGATGTGGAAGGCGTAGTATACTGTTAGCAGAGCCTGTTCTGCTGATGGTGCGAATGGAGCGGTCTACTACCTGTCGAATCTCTGGATCAGTTCTGAAGCGACTGCCACGAAGTGGTTCCTTCATCTTCGGAATCAAATCAAAGTCACCATCACCTGCGACCAGCTTTGCGAAAGAAGCGACGTCACTCTCTGCGCAACCCACTCATCATCTTGCACGACAATGCGCGGGCGCATACAGCTCTGTTCCGTCGATGAGACCGGGAAGTACTGTACCACCCACCATATTCCCCAGACTTAAGTTCTTGTGACTTTGATTTGATTCCGAAGATGAAGGAGCCACTTCGTGGCATTCGCTTTAGAACAGTTCCAGAGATTCGACAGGCAGTAGACCGCTCCATTCGCACCATCAACTGAACAGGCTCTGCTACCGGTGTACTATGCCTTCCACATCGCTTGCGACGGGTTCTACACAACGCTGGCGACTACTTTGAAGGACAGTAACAGGTACAAACATGTAACTCTTTTGTATCCGTTGTGAATAAATAGTTGCCACTATTTAAGTTGCAACCCTCGTATTTTACGATCACTTCCGGTCTTTCAGACGATCTTCAGGTACAAAAGCTTCACAGAGTGTGCACAGAACCACACTTCGGCTTCTAAACATGTTGTGACGTAGCAAAAAATGGTTCAAATGGTTCAAATGGCTCTGGGCACTATGGGACTTAACATCTGAGGTCGTCAGTCCCCTAGGACTTAGAACTAATTAAACCTAACTAACCTAAGGACATCACACACATCCATGCAGGATTCGAACCTGCGACCGTAGCGGTCGCGCGATTCCAAACTGTAGCGAATAGAGACGCTCTGTGACGTAGTAGTCACACGCCAATGTGAGATGTTTATCTTTTTATTTGCTGATTTTTATTACGTTTGAAGAAAGCACAAGACTAGCAAGCAATGGCGGAAGGTTTCTGTTTGCTTTGGTGGAAAGCGAACGGGCTGAGCGACCGCATAGAGCTTCAGGCGTGACTACGGCAGGTCTGTCTCAAAGACTCTGGTGGGAGTTTTTCGCAGAAGCTTCTGCAGTAAGCCTCTGGCTGTCCATTTCGGCTACGAACATGGTTTTCTCCGTTGAAAGGAGTTGACGACTATGCTCCTGGTAAGTGCCACGTGTAAAGAATTCATCTTCCGCTACACAGAACGCAAAAGAGAACGACATGTTGTCTTCAACCTGCAGTGGGAAAACTTGTTGCCTACGGTCCAAAATCGGGTCATCGATTCACGTGAGTCTTGCCCGACGTCGTGTTTGGCGCGAAGGATTCGACCAATGAGTGAAACCTGACAAAGAGTCAATACCAACCTTCTGCATACTAATATGCATGCATGATAACTCTGTGCAGGGTTTCCCCGTACTCTGGAGAAGAAAGCGAAATTCTCCCAGGTCAGTGCGACAATGCCAGGAGATCCTCCCCTTAAGACTGAGTTTGGAGATTACAAGGATTTCATTTCGTGACTTGCCGTGGAGAGGTCGAGTGGACCTGTCCAGACATTGGTAGCAGCTATTGTCGGCCGTCTCAGCGATTTTGCATTCGGTCCTGACTTGTACGTTGGGGCGCACGTTCGCTGAATTCTAAGTAAGTTTCTCATTTCGCAGAGAGCTTTGTCCGTTATCTGAGCAGCTCACAATTTGCAGGGTTTGCAGCGGAACTTAGGTTGCTTGATTCTTGCACTCGATTACTATGCATTTGCGAACTGTGCAGATGAAGAAAGTTTGCTGCACTTCCCAAGCCGTCTTCTAGTTAGATCTGACGTATCCTCCAGAGTGTTAGGGGTTCATTAGGCTACAAATAAGCAACTAGTGAGCCATAGCTTACAATTAATGTTCAGAGAACTGGTTATTCTCATGACAGTACCATCTTGATAGTGAATTTCTTTGCAATTATAAGCCTGATTGTCTTACAACTACTCCTAACTATGCTACCCACATATAATAAAAATAGTTAGTTACGTTCAAATCTAATTTGTTGTCTCAGGGTGACGGTATATCCAATGCAATATAGGTGCCCACACTTGCTAGATTTTGAATGATTTGCTCAAATTAATGGATAACGAGGATGCACTCGCTCGTCTAGCATTTCGTTGCTGGCGTAAATGAGGTATGGAAGCAGCATCTACAACTGCCGAGCCTGAGCATGATTTCGACGTAATGTTTCACGGGGACTCTAACAGTTTGACGCCGTAAAAGGTTTGAATTTCAATGTTTCTTTAAACTAGCATTTTAACAAAATCCTCACATTAGACATGTGTAATGGGCGAAAAAACTGCTTGAAAGCGGGAATCACCAGGATCAGAGAAATGACATCGAAGGATTAACCCCCTTTAAAAAAATGGTTCAAATGGCTCTGAGCATTATGGGACTCAACTTCTGAGATCATTAGTCCCCTAGAACTTAGAACCAGTTAAACCTAACTAATCTAAGGACATCACACACATCCATGACCGAGGCAGGATTCGAACCTGCGACCGTAGCGGCCACGCAGTTCCAGACTGCAGCGCCTAGAACCGCAGGCGACTGCGGCAATCCCCTTTAACTAACATCATTTGTCCTTGGGCAACAATATTTATTTTTATAAATTGTTTATAACAACAGTAACTCTTTGAAAAGCAGGTAGGAAATTGAAGTTAATTTGCCATTACAAGCGCTCAAAATGTTGTACATTACAGTAATAATAAACTCAGATTCAAGAAATTAGATCTTAACAATATTGATATTTAAAAAATTTTTTGGTTAAACAAATTTAAATAAACCACCCAATTAAAATAATTAAAACGCTTCCAGATACATTTCTGCTTGACATTAGGTAGATTCCCATAAGGCTCACACCAAAAACTTTACAATGACCTTAGAACAAGGGTTTAATATGTATTAAACATTAAAGGGAAAATTTCTTGTGAGAAGCCTATTAAAGAAAGGCCTCTTACGCGATATCAAAATCTCACTTACAGTGCTAGTCATACAACACGAGATATTCAGCTTGAACACAGACAACGAGGATATCCAAATGCAAACAAACAGCAAGCCGCTCTGGGAAATGCTCGAGAGCAGTGCACACGGTCGCAAGTAAGCCACGATCACGCAGCGAGGAGCCGCCGACACGAAACACTCTCCCAGCAATTTAGTTGCAACCAGACTTAAGTGAGTTTGAACATGGCGTTGTAGTCGGCGCACGAGCGATGGGACACACTATCTACGAGGTAGCGATGAAATGGGGACTTTCTCGTACGACCATTTTACGAGTGTACCGTGAATATCAGGAATGCGGTAAAACATCAAATCTCCGACATCGCTGCTGCCGGAAAAAGATCCTGCAGGAACGGCACCAACGGCGACTGAAGAGAATCGTTCAGTGTGACAGAAGTGGAACTCTTCCGCAAGGTGCTGTAGATTTCAATGCTCGACCATCAACAAGTGTCAGCGTGCGAACCTTTTAAAGGAACGTCTGCGATATTGGCTTGGGAGCCGAAGGCTCACCCGTGTACTCTGGATGACAGTACGACACAAAGCTTTACTACTGGCTCGTCAACATCGACATTGGACTGTTGATGACTGGAAACATGTTGCCTCGTCCCACGTGTACGGGTATGGAGACAGCTTCGTAAACCAATGGGCCCTGCAGTCTGCAAGGGACTGTTCAAGCTGGTGAAGGCTCTATGATGGTGTGGGGCGTGTGCAGTTGGTGATATGGGACCCCTGATACGTCTAGATACGACTCTGACAGGTCACACGTATGTATGCATCCGTTAATGTTAATTGTGCATTCCGACGGCTTGGGCAATTTCAGTGGGACAATGCGAGTCCTCACATGTCCAGAATTGTTACGGAGTGGCTCCTGGAACACTCTTATGAATTTAAACACTTCCGCTCTCCACCAAACACCCCAGATATGACCATTACTAAGCATATCTGGGACTCCTTGCAATGTGCTACTCAGAAGAGGTCTGTATCTCCCCGTACTATGGATTCATGGTGTCAATTCCAGCACTACTTCCGACATTAGTCGAGTTGCGACACTTGTGCTAGCTCTCGGAAGCCCTACATGGTAGGCAGGTGTAACATATATATATATATATATATATATATATATATATATATATATATATATATATGTTGTCAGGCGTTGTCGCTCGATCACGATAGCAAATATCCTTCAACTTTCCCCACAGAAAGAAATCCAGGGACGTCAAAGCCGGTGAACGTGCGGGCCATGGTATGGTGCTTCGACGACCGATCCACCTGTCGTGAAATATGCTATTCAATACCGCTTCAACCGCACGCGAGCTGTGTGCCGGACGTCCATAGTGTTGGAAGTACATCGTCATTCTGTCGTGCAGTGAAACATCTTGTAGTAACATCGGTAGAACATTACGTAGGAAATCAGCATACATTGCATCATTTAGATTGCCATTGATAAAATGGGGGCCAATTAATCTCCCTCCCATAATGTCGCACCATACGTTAACCCGCCAACGTCGCTGACGTTCCACTTCTCGCACCCATCGTGGATTTTCCGTTGCCCAGTAGTGCATATTATGCCGGTTTACGTTAGCGCTGTTCGTGAATGACACTTCATCGCTAAATAGGACGCGTGCAAAAAATCTGTCATAGTCCCGTAATTTCTCTTGTGCCCAGTGGCAGAACTGTACAAGACGTTCAAAGTCGTTTCCATGCAATTCTGGTGCATAGAAATATGGTACGCGTGCAATCGATGTTGATGTAGCATTCTCAACACCCACGTTTTTGAGATTCCCGATTCTCGCGCAATTTGTCTGCTACTGATGTGCGGAGTATCCGCGACAGCCGCTAAAACACGTACTAGGTCATCATCATTTGTTGCAGTTCGTGGTTGACGTTTCACATGTGTCTGAACACTTCCTGTTTCCTTAAATAACCTAACTATCCGGCGAACGGTCCAGACGCTTGGATGATGTCATTCAGGATACCGAGCAGCATACATAGCACACCCCTCTTTGGGCATTTTGATCACAATAGCCATACATAACCACGATATCTAACTTTTCCGCAGTTGGTAAACGGTCAATTTTAAGACGGGTAATGTATCACGAAGCAAATACCGTGCGCACTGACGGAATGTTATGTGATACCGCGTACTTATACGTTTGTGACTATTACAGCGCCATCTGTCAAAAAGCGAAAAAAGTGGTCCAACTAAACCATTCGTATTTCTTTACTTACTACACGAATACTTAATAAAAAATGGGGGTTCCTATTTTAAAAAACGCAGTTGATATCCGTTTGACATATAGCAGCGCCATTTAGCGAGCCAACCATAGCGCCATCTGGTTTCCCTCTTCAAGCTAGGCGAGTTTCGTTCTTTGTAATTTTTTCGTTTGATGCTTATTTCGTGAGGTAATTGACCCGGTCACGATCAACGGACCACCCTGTATATATATATGAACGCTTGTCGGAACCCGTGGTGTTCTAGCATCTTGTTGCACAAGTCTCGATAGGTAATCCGGAATATCGAAGCTGGGCTATCGAACGCGTAGAGTCGATGCGAGTTTCGACAGCAAATCGCGTGGCGTAGGCCAGAGGGCGAGTATGGGACAGGCGTCGGCTCTGGCGCGGCCGGGCGGGCTTGTAAATAATTCCGGCTGATGACTGTGTAAATTACGCCCCCGGAGGAGGGACAATGGCAGCTAAATTAGGGCGGCGCCGCTGTTGTCCGCCGACGCCGCAGCCGCAGCGGGCGCCGATCGACCGCCCGCCACCTGGCAGGTCGCGCCGCTGTCATCCGCACCCACCGCCCACCGCCGGACTCTTTGTGCGCGCGTCCGCCGCCGCCGCTGTTGCGAGCCCCGCATTAAAACCCTCCAGCCTACCGCGGCGTCACGGTGGTCAAGCGCAGCCCAATGCAGCGGCGGCTCCACGCGTCCAATCCAAACCACTGCCCTGCGTAGAGCTGGACTAGCTGGTAGCGAGTGGCTGACGGCCGACGTATAGAAACCGCTTATCGCTGCCCTGCAGTATACGCAGATTCACCACTTCACTTCCACTACATATATACCCCGTTGTTACATTTACAAACCATGTCGAACCCACCACCGCGAACTCTGAGATTACACCTCTTTGTCAGAAGCTAAACTGGCCGTCAAATGGAAATGCGGGTTTCCGTCTCTTTTTATATCTCTGTACTTGTATGCCCGTGCGTACATTTCTGCGTGATAGAGAAGGGAGGGCGGGGGGGCGGAGGGGCAGCATGAAGAATTTACAGGGTATTTCGTATGCGTTTACCTCTATAATTTTCAAAATATTGAGCGAAAGGAGTATTTATTTTTGACATGGAGGTGCGACCATACTTTATTTCATTTTTTCCACAGGATTACACAACGAGTTACAATGTTTAAATAGACCATTATTTTGTAGTTGGGATTTAAACTGGTCGCTTATGTCGGTAGTAGCTATTCACGACGAATATCTGACTAGTTGTTGCGTAACCCAAGGACGCCATCTTACGAGGTGTAGGGAGGTGGCGCTGAGCCGCAGTATGGCGGGGTAGAGAAACAGTCTGGAAACCTTGTAAGTGTGTTGCAGGGTAAGTTATTCTGCGAAATAATTGTTAGGGAAACGGTCGGTACGTTGCGCCGTTTCTGAGTTAACTACACTACTGGCCATTAAAATTATTGCACCACGAAGATGACGTGCTACAGACGCGAAATTTAACCGACAGGAAGAAGATGCTGATATGCAAATGATTAGCATTTCAGAGCATTCACACAAGGCTGGCGCCGGTGGCTAAACCTACAACGTGCTGACATGAGGAAAGTTTCCAACCGATTTCTCATACACAAACAGCAGTTCACCGGCGTTGCCTGGTGAAACGTTGTTGTGATGCCTCGTGTAAGGAGAAGAAATGCGTACCATCACGTTTCCGACTTTGATAAAGGTCGGATTGTAGCCTATCGTGATTGCGGTTTATCGTATCGCGACATTGCTGCTCGCGTTGGTCGAGATCCAATGACTGTTAGCACAATATGGAATCAGTGGGCTCAGGAGGGTAGTACGGAACGCCGTGCTGGATCCCAACGGCCTCGTATCACTAGCAGTTGAGATGACAGGCATCTTATCCGCATGGCTGTAACGGATCGTGCAGCCACGTCTCGATCCCTGAATCAACAGATGGGGACGTTTGTAAGACAACAACCATCTCCACAAACAGTTCGACGATGTTTGCAGCAGCATAGACTACCAGCTCGGAGACCATGGCTGCGCTTACCCTTGACGCTGCATCACAGACAGGAGCACCTGCGATGGTGTACTCAACGACGAATCTGGGTACACGAATGGCAAAACGTCATTTTTTCGGATGAATCCGGGTTCTGTTTACAGCATCATGATGGTCGCAAAGGTGTTTGACGACATCGCGGTGAACGCACATTGGAAGCGTGTATTCGTCATCGCCATACTGGCGTATCACCCGGCGTGATGGTATGGGGTGCCACTGGTTACACGTTTCGGTCACCTCTTGTTCGCACTGACGGCACTTTGAACAGTGGACGTTACATTTCAGATGTGTTACTACCCGTGGTTCTACCCTTCATTCGATCCCTGCGAAACCCTACGTTTCAGCAGGATAATGCACGACCGCATGTTGCTGGTCCCGTACGGGCCTTTCTGGATACAGAAAATGTTCGACTGCTGCCCCGGCCAGCACATTCTCCAAATCTGTCAACAACTGAAAACATCTGGTCAATGGTGGCCGAGCAACTGGCTCGTCACAATACGCCAGTCACTACTCTTGATGAACTGTGGTATCGTGTTGAAGCTGCATGGGCAGCTGTACCTGTACACGCGTTCCAAGCTGTTTTTGACTCAATGCCCAGGCGTATCAACTCCGTTATTACGGCCAGAGGTGGTTTTTCTGGGAACTGATTTCTCAGGATCTGTGCAACCAAATTGCGTGAAAATGTAATCACATGACAGTTCTAGTATAATATATTTGTCCAATGAATACCCGTTTATCATCTGCATTTCTTCTTGGTGTAGCAATTTTAATGGCCAGTAGTGTACCATTGAAGTTAGCCAAACAGGCTGCGTACATGCAGTTTCATGCAGCCCACCAGAGATGGTGTCACCAAACATGTCCTTTGTTTAGTTACCTAAAACAGAGCAAGCGAACGATGCGAAAATTGGAGTAGGGGCGGTAGTAATGATTGAACCAGAGCCAGATGCTGAGAAGTATTGTGCGCTGTCATCTATGCTAAGACGACAAGTGACACTGACTGTATCTGGAGGACCGATTGAATTTGCTTCAAAACTCGTAAAACAATTATTTCTCAGAACAACCTACCCTGGAACACCAATATAACCTTTCCAGACTTTATTTGACCAGCATATACAGACGTGTGTGGCGTACTCAAAAGTCTTATCCTGTCTGCAGGACTGTGTTCAGGGTCCATGGCTGTGGGCTGAATATTGGGTGAAGCCGGCAGCCTGGCTTGGGATCTGTCGTGTTGTATGGAGACACCGGTTGAAAGTCAGACTGTCAGTCACTCAACCATCTGGAGAAAGCAGACTTGGCTTGGGAATTCGTCTCACCTAAGGGCTTCGGATTTTACAGTGAGTGCCCATTTCCTTCTGCAAACAGCAACTTCGAATTTAATAAACAAGTATTGTGGACTAGTACATCGTGGTTACCTTTCTGACTTTTGAATGATTTTTCTGTGGCTCGCATTATATACTATCGGATGTGTACGCACTCATTTTTTCTGTACTCTGCTATATCTAGCTGTTTTGAGGACGTTTCATCAATTGTGATGATGCGGGTGACTCAGCGAATTATCTACTGGCATTTTTCGGATTCTATTACCACATTGGGCCAACGGCCTTGTTACATTAGTAACAGCGGTTCCCGTCGGGTTACAGAAGGTGTCGGGCTTGGTCATCACGTGGTTGGGTGACCGTCGGGGTTGACGAGCGCTGTTGGCAAGCGGGGTGCATTCAGCCCTTGTGAGACCAACTGAAGAGCTACTTGACTGAGAAGCAGCGGCTTCGGTCACGAAAACTCACAGCTGCCGGGGCAGCGGTGTGCTGACCACGTGCCCCTCCATATCGGCATCCAGTGACCACGTTGAGGATGACACGGCGGCCGGTCACTACCCCCATTGGGCCTTCCGAGGCCTATTCGGAAGAAATTTAGTTTAGTTCTTCATTATCACGTTGCTGAGTGGCGTGTCTTGTTAGCGCCTGTACAAGCTCCGCATTTTAGTATTGTCTATGGAGATGTTTACTCGGTTAATTGCTTTAAAATTTTCTTGGCAATGTTTTGCTTGTGACCACCAACCCTCTCCCACTCATTGGTGCAAGTATTTTCTTGTTCTAGTGGTACTATGATTAATGTAGTTCGTGATTTTCAGGGGAGCTAATTGTCATTTCATAGTAATTATGGTACTGAATACTAGAGGGAGCACGGCATCGGGTCTTGCAGTAGTGTAGTGTGTGGCTCTGAGCGGAATTAAATTCACAGGTAATCCAAATGAAATAAAAAGAAAAATGAACAGGAGCCACCTCAGAGTTCTGTTCAATCCTTTGCACACGAATGGACAGAGATATCTTACGTCTTTGTAAACAGCTGGCCAGCTAATTTCAAGTATGCATTAACTAAAAGTTGTTGACTGTTCTACTCCAGTTGAATCTACTCGCCCTTGTGCTACTATCTCGTTGCGCGTTCGTTTGTCTTCCTACGCTGTCTCAGCGGGCTTGAGATGAAGCTGATGTATTTACTACCTGTATTGCTGGATGTACGCAGCCATTAACTGTTTTAACAGTTAGTTTTTAATTGAAGATTTAACTTTATTTAGTTACCTCAAGGCAGTTCTATTTTAAATTCACTAATGTGCTGGTGGGTGATCTTTTACGAGGCGCCGGCCGCGGTGGTCTAGCGGTTCTGGCGCTGCAGTCCGGAACCGCGGGGCTGCTACGGTCGCAGGTTCGAATCCTGCCTCGGGCATGGGTGTGTGTGATGTCCTTAGATTAGTTAGGGTTAAGTAGTTCTAAGTTCTAGGGGACTTATGACCTAAGATGTTGAGTCCCATAGTGCTCAGAGCCATTTGAACCATTTTACGAGGCGTGTTTTTTTTTTAGGTAAGCACTGTTTTAAAATAAAAGTGAAGCAAGTAGTATGCTTACGTGAAAGCCTTTTACTTTTATACATAATTCCCACCAATATTAAGGCACTTATCGTATCGTGAAGCCACTTCGTAGAAATCTGCTGCGTGAGCGTAAGTTTCGATGACTTAAACGTTCTGTATCAATTGCATAGAGCACAATTTCTGGCACTTATGGGAGACGGGATGGTCCGGGAGTGGATGAGAGATTTTAAAAACGGTTGTACGATTGTGAATCATGAGGAACGAAGAGGGCGTCCTTGAGTCACTGCTGACGATTTCTTGCAGACAGTTTATGAAAAAACGAGAGAGAACTGACGTGTTGCGATTTTGACGTTATGTAATTAGTTTACTCAAGTATCAATAAGTGTGCTTTATGCAGCTACTACAGAGCGTTTAAATTACCGAGATTTGCGCTAGGTATCAGATTTCTACGAGGATGATATTCAAAGCTGTTTGCACGATACTATAAATGCCTTAATATTGGTGGGAGCTATGTAGAAAAGTAGTTTAAAGTACAGGCTGTCATGTAGGAATAAAATTACTGAGAAAAGCCTGCTTACTTTTTATTTTCATTTTTATTTCAAAATGGTACTTACTTCAAAAATTGGTTCCATATAATATCCAGTAGTGCTAACAATTAATTTTATAGCTTCCTCCATAATCTGAGTGGCTGGTACTAAGATTAATTAGTAAAGAACGTTTATGTCACATACGTTTCTAAAACTATTTGGGAAAATCTTTCATAACGTCATCGATATGTGGCTATTGCTATTTTCTTGCATTTGCTGATGGCAGAATGTTTTCAAATTTAAATTCATTTTTGAATGCACGGTGTACTTCACCTCTATCTGAGCTTAGTACCGATATATATGTTTATCATTCTGAGAATACTCACTTAACAACATTTGATTGGCCGTGCCCTAGGAAGAAAACTGTAGCCTCTGTGGCAACATTACGGTATTTGGATTAAAGTTATTGACATTCTTGAGCCTTCTTGTATTCTAGCGAACTGTTCCGTTACAACCTGATTGGGTACAGGCAACTGATTTAGTTGTTCAAATTTATTATTATTATTGTTATCACTTGACCTGAAGTTCTTGGCTGCCAAGTGCTAATGTTGTCTTGAGTCTTTTTTGTATTTTATTTTAGGTGCTGCCGTACTTATACAATGGGCCTTTACAATTTGGAAATTGTACGTAATTGTTTTTGGGCTAAATTTTTGCCTAAAGGACACTGGCTCTTCCACCTCAATTGTTATCCTTTGCTGATTTTTAATTTAAGAGGTAATAAATTGCTTTTTTAAGAGAAATACAATCTGATTTTCCCAGAACCTTATCACTCCCCAACCACCTCCACTGAAGTGGTAGAACATGGTTATGTTTGAGTGTCAGGGTACTGATCCTTGTAGTAGTAGAGAGAGATAATTTTTTGTGTACTGCTTATTTAGTTTTTAATTTCAGAGAACTGTCAGAACATGCATGGTCATGGGTCAGAGAGGAGTGTTGAAAATATCCTGTCTTTCAAATGCCCAGCAACAATACAAGTTACCCATACGGAGCATGGAGACTGAGGGCAGTGTGGCTGAGGTCAGTCAACGCTTGCGAGGGGCACGTTACATTCAACATCGTGGGCGATGGAAGTAACGCTTGATCTATTTGCGGCAGGTTCCTGGTGGCTGTGCAAGTTAATATTGAGTTACTACAGGGAACTGTTTCTACCGCACTCAGGTATTTAAAATCTGAGCCAAGCTTAATCACTTAGAAATTGTGTCCGAAACCTGAGCTTT
This sequence comes from Schistocerca serialis cubense, assembly GCF_023864345.2. Classification (NCBI taxonomy): domain Eukaryota; kingdom Metazoa; phylum Arthropoda; class Insecta; order Orthoptera; family Acrididae; genus Schistocerca; species Schistocerca serialis. Next base: position 643,716,929 of record NC_064638.1, on the reverse strand, counting down.
GTGAACTCAGATCCTAAACAGTAACTGGCAGTTGAGGAATTGAAAGACAAGGTTATCTGTTTACAACTCGAAAGCAACTTGTAGAAATGGTAGGAGGTGTGGGACAGGAAGAGTGTTCAGTTCCTGGGCAGGTGAATCAGCAACAAACAGCTGTAGGGTGACGTCAGATAGAAGGCTGAGGGTTATTTAACAAGTTACCCGCTTTGGTCTCTGGTACAGGGAATCGCAAGCCTGTCTTTTGATACTGATGAACGAGTGATTTGTTGTGGCTAATGATGCGCTTACAGGGCCAAGCAGCTGCCTTGCGAGTCACTCACCATGTTATTTACCCACTGACTCAAGGTATTTTAAGCGGAACTATGTGAGAAGACCTTGATTAAGGTGGATCATCAAGTGCGATCTGAAGGCGACTGCTAGGAGGAAACCTGTCTAGCCAATTCTGCAATGATTTTGCGAGTCGATAATTTTACTGGGTTCAGGGAAAAAAGAAATCTTGATACAGTGCATCGAAGATATCCGAATCGACCATGATTGGTTTGTGGCATGACATTTCGGCGTCATAATCAGTAACTAATATATCAGAGTGTTTGTTCGTGAAAACTAGCGGAGGACTGTGGATTCTGGCAAGCATCAAACGTTCTAATGCTAAGCATCGAAAATGTTTGTTTAAGTGACGAGAAGCTTGGTCATCTGCTATCAACCTTAGGGCTGCAAAATTCGACTGCTGGCTATAGGCGGCCTAATCGTAAGGCAGATTATGTGAGAGCACATTATTTGGTGCAACCGGGCAAGGCACTACATACAGGATTGCCTGGTACCACACCACACAGGTGCAGGCTGGTGTAGGAGAATATACAGTTCATTAAAATACTTCAGTGAGATCAGAGCTCTTTCACGGATTGATCTTACGTGTGCTCTGCCGTGCACCACTAACCTTTGATCGTGTTCAAAAATGGCTCTGAGCACTATGGGACTCAACATCTTAGGTCATAAGTCCGCTAGAACTTAGAACTACTCAAACCTAACTAACCTAAGGACATCACACACACCCATGCCCGAGGCAGGATTCGAACCTGCGACCGTAGCAGTCCCGCAGTTCCGGACTGCAGCGCCAGAACCGCACGGCCACCGCGGCCGGCTTTGATCGTGTTATTGGGCTCAAAGAGTAATGAGTCGCCAGCCGCGGTGGCCGTGAGGTTCTAGGCGCTGCAGTCCGGAATCGCAGGACTGCTACGGTCGCAGGTTCGAATGCTGCCTCGGGCATGGATGTGTGTCATGTCCTAAGGTTAGTTAGGTTTAAGTAGTTCTAAGTTCTAGGGGACTGATGACCTAAGATGTTAAGTCCCATAGTGCTCAGAGCCATTTGAACCATTTAGTAATGAGTCACTAGTGAATTCAAGGTGATACAACAAATTTTCAGGTGTCTGTAAGCTACCCATCTGGCTGCAGCACAGCACTAGGTGTTGTCCTGGACTGTCGGGTTTGCTACAATAGAAGGTCAAAATTGGTTCAAATGGCTCTGAGCACTACGGGACTTAACATCGGAGGTCATCAGTCCCCTAGAACTTAAAACTACTTAAACCTAACTAACCTAAGGACATCACACACATCCATGCCCGAGGCAGGATTCGAACCTGCGACCGTAGCGGTCGCGCGGTTCCAGACTGAAGCGCCTAGAACCGCTCGCCCACTCCGGCCGGCTACAATAGAAGGGCTGAGCGCACATATGCTCCTGGGGTGCACACTGGATGCGTATTGAATTTTGTCGACAGTGTAATATTTTCAAATTAGACTAGATGAGAAGTACCTTTTGTGTATACATATGCGTGTTCACAGGCTGTGTTCTATGAGAATGTAGCCTTTCGATATTTCTCGTTTACATACAGAGCCAGAGAGGGAAGGGGGGGGGGGGCTCTGTTGGAGGTCTTAAGACGATATCTAGATGTACTGACTGAAGGGCTGGGTACGACCGACAAGATACAGTACAAGATTTTGCTCATGGACCAGGTTCAGTTTGACAGCCTTCCTATCGCTTGTTATCGTCCAAGAGAGGAAACTGAGGAAAATTAGCGACCAACTTTTGGATGATGGAGCAATCTGGCTTTTAGTATCCCCCTTTGCAATGCCCATTATCTTGTTACCCAAACCCCGTTAACAAGGATACCGTCCAGTGTTTGACTATTGGGCTGTCAATCAGACAGTTAGTCAGGAATTAGTACCACTGCCCCATCTGAACATTTGCTTCACGTGGTTTTCCGGCGTGTAGTACTTCACCATTCTCAACATGAGCATTGCCTTCCATCAGCTACCTCTCACAGAAGAGTCTAAGCCACTGACAGTGGTTTGAAAAGATTGATATCTCTTTGAGTATAACCATGTTCCATTCAGCCTGGCTACAGGAGCAGCCACATGGCAGTGACTCTTAGATATTCTGCTGTGTGATCTAAAATGTAAATGTATCTATAACTACTTGGATTATATCGTGGCTTAAAGCAAAACCTTTATCAAACACCTGAACAATAAAGATCAAGTTCTTTGCCATATACGTGAAGTGGGGCTGGCAGTAAAAACATCTTAAATCAACATGGCTCGAAAGGAGAGTTCGTTTCTAGGTCATGTAGCGTCAAACCAACGTTTGAGAGTCGATCCCAGACTTGCACACTGAAGGGAGGCTGCCTGATGAGTAGGTGTCCGACTTCACTACGGACAGCAGACCTAATCTTCCTAAAGAACTTCTGAGTGCAAGGCAAATGAGGAAAGGAGGTCACTTGTAAGACAATGTCACGGTTTGTGCAACCATACTAAATTGTCAAGATGGCTTCCCAAGTGAGTTTCGTGATACAAAACCTATCCATTAGTAAAATTACCATCGCACGTATCTAATATTAGCCCGTTTTAAAGTACACCACCAGAGGTAACTAGGATGCTGGAGGGCCCTTGACACTTTATCACCCCTGCCCCACCTGTTGCAACTTATGTGGGGGAGAGCTGAGCCATGCACATTCCATATCGGGGCCTGTCGCTTTTATCAATAGTAGCCGAGAGGAAATGTATAAAACTCTACAGTTCATACGAGTGTCTTGTCTTGTCGGCAGAATTGTGTACAGTTTGGGGTCCGTGACTACTGCAAATGTTTTAACACCCTATGGGCTGAATATCGAATGAAGTTGGCAGTTTGGCTTCCATTTGTGTTGTTGCACCGAGACACAGGCTGGAATTCAGACCGTTAGCCACTAAAACATTTGAAGGAAGCAGACTTGGCTTGGGAATCCGTCTCACCTCAGGACTGTAGATTTTATGATCAGTGCCCATTAACGACTACGAACAGCAATTTCCAATTTGATAAACAAGTATTGTGGCCCCAGACATCATGGTTACCTTCCTAGTGGGGGAGTGATTTTCCTGTGGCTGGCATGTTACATTGTGAGGCATGTATGTGCTCGTTTAATTCTGTATTGGGTAATCTCTAGCCATTTTTAGGACGTTTCGCAACTTGTGGTAAATATGAGTGAATCATTACATTTACTATTGGCATTTTTGGCATTCTATTGTCACACTGCTGAGAGGCGTGGCTTTTAATCGCCTTTTCGCAGGATCGAATCCTGCCTCGGGCACGGATGTGTGTGATGTCCTTAGGTTAGTTAGAATTAAGTAGTTCTAAATTCTAGGGGACTGATGACCTCAGACGTTAAGTCCCGTAGTGCTCAGAGCCATTTTCTTAATAGCCCTTACAAGCTCCGAGTGTTTATATTGTCTATGGAGCTGCATGCCCGAATAATCACCCTAAAACTTCCTTGGTTTTTCTATTTATCATGCTCGGCAAACCTCCCCCACTTATTGGTGTGAACTATTATTGTATTGAATTAAAGAGGAACTCAGAAGGGGGTGTTGCTGAATGGCACTATATGACTGCGAGTGGAACTGAGTTCACAGCTAATTCAAGTAAAACAAAAAGAATAGTGAACAAGATGGACCTCTGTGCTCTGTTCAGTCCTTTGCGCACCATTGGACAGAGGTATGTTACGACCCGGTAAGACAGTTGACCAGCTAATGTCATGTTCGCACATTAGTATAAATTGTTCACTGTTCCACTACATTTGAGTGTGCTCTCCAACTGTTGTGTTGCACGTTGGTCACCCTCTGCTGCCCCAGCATAAGAATAGTATGTTTAACATTTTGAGAGATCTCACTTATCCTGTTCGCAAGTAACTGGACATTTGGATTAAGTTTATAGAAATATGTGGGCCTTCTTGTGATCTAGTGAACTCTTCTGTAACAAACCGATTGCAACTTTTCCGTTAATTTAGTTACTGATGTTTATAATTATTATTATTGTTGTTGATGTTAACGCCTACACTAACGCTGTTGGTCACGAAGTGCTAACGTTGTCTTCACTCGCTTCTATATTTTATTTTAGGCGATGCTGTAATCGTACAGATTTTCTGTAAAATTTTTAAAATTGTACTTATGTGTTCATGGCCGAAAGCTTTGCTAAAATTTGTTGACTCTCCCACATGAATTGTTATCCGTTGCTGTTAAAAGGCTGTTTTGTTTAAAATTAATGTATTATTTAAATACCATTTAATTTTCCCAGCACCTTACCACTCTCCTACCAGCTCCCTACCTCTTCAAGAATAAGGAATCACCTACAGGAAAACAAAATATATACAGCATATTGTTCTGCAAAACTGAAAGGCGAGATATGTAAAGTAACATAACACATTAACTACTCTGTCGAAATGAATGAAAGTGTGGGAACATGTTGCAAGGTTTCTCCCAGTCGCGCGCAAAAAACTGGACATCGCATGGCACGAGATTAGTGTGTCTATAGCGCCGAATGGGGCTGGCTCCGCAACACGAAGCAGTTGAGGGAATCGGACAAGACAGTGTGTCAATCACCCAGCAGTAACAGTGCAGTGTGGTGGTGTTCTCCATTATAAAATGGCCCGGAGACCTCATTTCGATAACCTCACGTCATCGGGAAACTGCAAGCGGAACGAAGTATGACGTGTACGGCCTCAAGCGTTTAGTATTGCTCCCAGCATTGTTGCACGTGCATGGGGAGCGTTCCGCACTGCGGCACTGCTGCCCGAAGGATTTCAAGTGGCTCTGAGCACTATGGGACTTAACATCTGTGGTCATCAGTCCCCTGGACTTAGAACTACTTAAACCTAACTAACCTAAAGGACATCACACACATCCATGCTCGAGGCAGGATTCGTACCTGCGACCGTAGCAGCAGCGCGGTTCCAGACCGAAGGATCTAGAACCGCTCGGCCACAGCGACTGGCTGCCCGAAGGAGAAGAGGTCAACTGCAGCAGCTGACGACCGCTACGTTGTGCAACAGGCAGGAAGGGAGCCACACCAAAAAGCGGGTGTAATTGCAACCACTTGTAGCGGGATAACAAGGCATGCAGTCTCTAACTTCACAGAGGCACGACGGCTGAAAGGGGGGAGGTGGGTCTCTTTGCCTGACGACAAGTACATTGTGTTCCATTGACACCCGCTTTTCAGCAGCATCGACTGCAGTGGTGCGAGGAGCATAAGAGTATAACACAGTATTTCCCTAGTAACGGAACTTTTAGTCCTGTCACAGGGGAGCCACGTATAACAAGCGGGCTGCACGTTTACCGCAAGTATAGCGCTATGCTCGCAGTTTAGTGTTACCCTCTGTGAGGATTTTTGTATCTATTTTACCGTGTGTGTACCCGATCGACAGAAGGTATCGAAACATTGATTTCGTGTAAGTGGAAATTAATAGAAAACTGAAACACTTTACTTTGGAGGTAATACTAGTATTGACATTCATACAAATGCAATATTAAACGGTCGCCAGCCTAATTAGGAATCACAATTTGAAACATTATGTTTCAAGAAAATTGAATGTGAGCTACCAAGATGACTTTCATTAATACTCCTTCTGAATAGTGCAATGAATACACACTACTACCGGACGAACTGAGTAGTGGGTGGCAGTAGTTACTATTTACACAAATCAGCAATCACAGGAATTATAAAAGTTATTTCACTCATAGTAAAAATAGTTACTGTTGCAATCAATTGCTAACTCAGCAATAAGATGTTACTAAAGCCCTCACGAGGCTAAAATAGGGCACGACCAGAGTCCTGGTTTAACTAACATACCGAAACCGCAAATGAAGTTAAAGAACTTTACACAGACACTTTTTATACTCACACTCTTATGGAAATGCTTCAGATTTCTTTAGCAAAAGCAGTATTTAGTTTATCTTTCTTATAGTAGAAAAGAATATAGTTGGGGGCCCATAAACTGAAACTGTCTTTACAGGCAAATTCTTTGATTATTTCAGAAACAAAATGATATTTGCCATTATTGCTTTCTAACTACACTTAAAGTAGTTAACATGTTCATACTTTAAAGGAAGTAATTCAAATATTAAGGTCAATTAACTTCAGAAAATAGTTCATAGTAATTATTAAAGCAAAATTACTTTTCATATAGGTTCAATTGTGTGCCTTATTCAATACGTGTGAAGCAGGTATTTTTACGATAACACTACACACTTTGGCACTGAACTTTAGCACCTTAAGTACAGAATCAAACCATTCTTAATCTACATCTACATGGATGCTCTGCAAATCACATTTAAGTGCCTGGCAGAGGGTTCATCGAACCACCTTCACAATTCTCTATTATTCCAATCTCGTATAGCCCGCGTACGAGCTCAGATTCCCTTATTTTATCGTAGTGATCGTTTCTTCCTATGTGTCAACAAAATATTTTCGCATTCGTAGGAGAAAGTTGGTGATTGTAATTTCGTGAGAAGATTCCGTTCCAACGAAAAACGCATTTCTTTTAATGATGTCCAGCCCAAATCCTGTATCTTTTCTGTGACACTCTCACCCAAATTTCGCGATACAAAATCTTTGAACTTTTTCGATGTACTTCTTCAGTCCTATCTAGTAAGCATCCCACACCCCGCAGCAGAATTATAAAAGAGGAAGGACAAGCGTAGTGTAGGCAGTCTCCTTAGTAGGTCTGTTACATTTTCTAAGTGTCCTGCCAATAAAACGCAGTCTTTGGTTAGTCTTCCCCACAACATTTTCTATGTGTTCCTTCCCATTTAAGTTGTTCGTAATTAGATAGAAACAGGATACTCGGTTTCTGCGCATGTACGATGGGACCCTGCATTGGTTTCATAATCAGGACAATTTTAAGATTCGAACACATGTTTATACCACTGGGATTATTATTGAAAAACATTCACACAAACATACTGGTCCATACTATGATAGACATCCGAGTTCCTGAAGTTGGCGGGGCAGTGGCGCAATAGCAGTGGCAAGTACGTGGCGGCTATCTGGTCTCACACTCTTGGTGCTGAATGCTCTTTATAAAGTTTTCTTGATTACGTATTATCCTCATTATAGAGCAATTCCATAGTAACAAGAACACCATACGACAGCCGAAACCACATCCGAGGAAATTTCAGTATAAATTGGTTTTCAAATGTCTCTCTTGGCCACTGGATGTTAACCGTACAACGGCTAGCCACTGACTGCGTAGCGTGCTCACCCCGTAGCGGCCCAGATAGACCGCCAAATCCACCCGTTAACGCTCGCCAAGCCACTTCCGTGGCGGAGGGTGTTCCCTACACCTTTTACACTATACAACACAAGTTCGCTAAGCATGAACCAGCATTCAAAGTACAATTTCTCTTACTGAAGATACACGTTTTACAAAGTTTCATTATTTCTAAACATTATTTCACATACACATAATCACACAGTATAAACTACTTAAAATCGTTATTGGTGTTGCAAGCATAGCATATGGAGCAACGAACAGTGGGATCACATTCTTTTATCGGATGAGAGCAGATTCAGTCTGAGTAGTGTTTCTGGACGTACATGCCACATGTAATGCATTATCGAACATAATCGGTGGTGCAGGAAGCATATTTTAGGAGAGGCATAACGCTGCGTGAGCGTACTCACCTCCAAATTTTTGAACGCAGTGCGCTCACCAGTCTGTGTTATGTGACACCATCCTGATTTCATTTTTGTGGGTGACGATAGGCGACAGCATCGAATAATGGAATCTGTGGCGAACGGAGTGGCCTGCCCAAATCCCTAACTTTAAACCTATCAAGCTCGTGTGAGATGCGTTGGAGAGACATACTGTAGCATGTGCACTTTCAGGAGCGACCGTCCAGCAGTTCTGAACCGCTCTGGTGGAGGAATTGAGCAGAACTGCTTACCAACATTGTAGTCAAGGACTGTTATCCTCAGTGTTTACATGTCCTATAAACCAAATCCCGTCTTTTTTAGTGTCCAGCGGACCGTCATAAATTGCGGTGACTTCAATGTAGTTCCTGCCTTTGAATGAAAGTGTCATTTCTGTTCATCTCATTGCGTACTTCTTCCCGTTGCCTTCTGTACCGTACTGTAGCAGTTTTTGTCTACGTGTGTTTCAAGGTTCACCGAGCGCCATTACTCGGGAGTGACCAATATTGACAAATTTACTTTCGTCCTAAAAAAACGTGTAGCAGAGTTATCCTTACAGTAGTAATAAAATAAATTCAAGCAATGTAACAATATACATAGCTTTGCGCTCGGCCATGATCAGAAATAATAACTGTAAGACTCATGATGCCAAAGAAAACTTAACCTTATCTAGGATCAGTAAATACAACTCCTAACTACTCCTTCATCTACTACTCAAACCGTGACCAGACAACTAAAACACAACTACCTACAACACTTCCAAGCTACCCTCGCTTATATCTGAATAGCTTCTTACACCGGCACAACGACGTACATCACCTCTATTTCGCATAACAACCGTAACAACAAAACCTCAGATATGGATATTATAACCCAGTTCCAACTCCAAGTCAGACTCTTCAGAATGAATTCACAAATTCATAAACCACACTTCACAAAATGATTATTATATACAAGAAAATATGCCTCAAAACGAAACGCACTCAGACCAAGGTTCTACATTTAACAAGCTTACCAATGAAACAACTTAAAACTGCAGCCCATTAGCTTAGTATCATGAGGAGTCCCACTTAGATTCTAAAACACCAGAGACCACCCGGCAAATATAAAATTACTTGTAAGATCTAACTACTAATCATTGCAAGATATTTCTTAAAATACAATATATATAAAATTTTCACGTACCACTACCTGCCCACTACTGTGGTCCAGAATACTGAATCAGTTAAATACAGCACGTATCAGGATAAAACGTTGTCGGTACAACACTTCTCACGATTGAGTCGTACAAAACTAACGCCAAACGCTCTCAGTGGTGACAAATACATAAACACAAGCCTCAGTGTCTAACCAGTTACACTACCATACGAGGTTCGCCGCCTGCGAGCTCTGAAGAAATATCCTTATGAATCACACCTGTTCGGACCAAAGACAGGCAGTGCAGGATCCCCAGTCTGCTTGTGTTTAATATTCTCTGGAAGGCTGTGAAACCATTGACAAAAGATTTCCGTTTCTGGAAGCTCAGCCGCACTCGTCGGTACACACTCCCGTTCCTCCGTCAGCTGATCGCAGGGGGATGTTTATAGGTACTTTGACGTCTGCCTGGTCTAGGCTCACAAGAAACGGCTGCTCCCAGCACTCTCCACAGTAACCGCTTGCAGGTGGCGCTACCGCAAGGAGCCAAGTATCCTCACGAACGTGTGGCCGAGGGACTTGTTATTGTAGAAAGATAGGAATATCAGACAATGGTGTCAGAACTATTACGTTATTACCATTTATCTCTTCAATTAAAACTGCCAAAATGGAGATGGCTATTACGAAAACGCGTTTGTGTTCAAAATTTGTGCTTATACGATGCCGTCGTGGAGAGAGACGTTGAACTCTGTCTCTTCATGTTAGTGCCACGCGGAGAGGACAACCGTAGAGCTTAAAATGTCCTAACCCCAACCTAAAGACACAGTAGGGGTAGGTGAGAAAAGGTGTGCTGTATGCCTGGCAACGCGGACTACAATTTTAGGCGTGGAGGCACACTGTAAAGGTCATAAAACTGCCGGAGGCACCGTGCTCCACCCCAGTCGGTCGGTTAAGTCGCGCAGTTCATTCCCTAGTTTCGTCTCATTCGTTGAATCGTTTATTGTTTACGTTTACATAGGCGTAATAGAAAGGGTTTCAATTTATTCGTGTACTTAACGTCATCTGATTATGACCATCAGACCTTCTCTTAGATCGGACCAGAGGTTCACACATACAGTACCCTTTTAACATAGTAGTTACCATAGAAATAACTATTTTAATGTGACAGTTAGTACGTGAATGATTTGAGTGTCTGAGATGGCTGCGTGAGTAAATATTACTGGCTATGAACGTAAAGCTATTTCTCGCAGTATAAGAATAATGATAGTAGCAGAAGTACGAAAAATTTATAAATGTACACAACAGATGTCTTCTGATATAGCGAGTTCTGGGTAAAAGGAAATTTAAGGAGACTGCATCGGCTAAGAATTCTGGGAAATGAGAAACATTATGTTGGAAAGAGGGATGAAGAAGCGCAATGAGTGCATACGGGGACGATGGTAATACTTGTTATTGCTTTAGTAAAGGTATCATTAACTGGCTTCTAAAGCTCGCGAAGTTTTTCAGTTCTCTGATATAAGGCGAGACATTATTACAGCGTCTGGTTCCTGCTATTCAGAAACTTCGAGAAAGTGGCTGAACGATAGATCGGGACAGAAGGGATTTTCCTCTGATAGTAATGGCTGTTTCAGCCATATTGTTCATAGAAGAGCGTTAAGATCGAGGATAGATTTGAGGGACAGTTTTCATTGATAGTACAGTTAGGGTGTAAAGACGTCTCTGCTCTTGTTGCCGCATTATCGTTGCATATAATGGTAAAAAGTGATCAAATAGTCAAACATCACAAATATGATGAACACAGGAATTCATATCCAGTTTCCTCAGAAAGGTCTTGCAGTATAACATCACTGTAATCAAAAACTGGAAGTACAAGTGTTTGTACAAGTTTCTGCTTCATATCAAGAGAGAAGAATTTTTATATTTTTGTAGGGCACGGAAGACTAACGGCCTTGCCGCAGTGGTAACATCGGTTCCCGTCAGATCACCGAATTTAAGCGCTGTCGGGCTGGGCTAGCACTTGGATGGGTGACCATCCTGGCTGCCGAGCGCTGTTGGCAAACTGAGGAGCTACTTGATTGAGAAACAGCGGCTCCGGTCTCGTAAACTGACATACGGCCGGGAGAGAGGTGTGCTTACCATATTCCCCTCCATATCCGCATCCAATAAATCCTGTGGGCTGAGGATAACACGGCGGCCGGTCGCTATCGTTCGGCCTTCATGGCTTGTTCAGGAGTTGTTTAGTTTAGTTTGTAGGGCACGGAAAGGTGCTGATGCCTTCTTGCACATTGCAGTTACGTGCTCACTCGTATTTAGGTTTTCATCTGTTATAACTCCCGGACTCTCTGTTCGTGAAGGAGAGAAATTGATATTCATCCTACTTGGGGTTACATACGGTACGGATACCTGATATTTCGGAATAATGAGCCTAGAATGACCAATCAGCACCGCTTGTGTTTTCGATCGGTTGAGCTTTCACCCTATTGCTGCGCCCATTTTGATAATGCACACTGGTCGGCACTGAGAATCTCGATGACTGTCTTCAGGTTTATTGGTTCTGCACATATATACAACTGGAGGTCATCAGCGTTCATTTGGTATTTGCAGTAGCACAGCTCTCATACCACATCATTTACATACAATAAAAAGAGAATAGGACCTATCACGGAACCCTTGCTGGATGTCTGATGCCCCCTGCCTCCACTGTGACTTTATGGCGGTGGACGTTGCTGGTGAGACGTCAGGTATCAGCGAAACCACGGCACTGCACCTGGCGAGAAATTTGGGCTGCTAAATTAGGAGTCCGTGAAGTGAAATCGGAATAAGACAAGGATTTCTGGTCAGTTGAGTATAGAGTAATACCAACAGCAGCAGAAAATGGTATAACGGGAGTAGGATTCGTTATGAATAGGAAGGAAGGGCAGAGAGTGTGTCACTGTGAACAGTTCAGAGTTAGTGTTGTTCTTATCCGAAGCACCACCGACAACGATAGTTCAGGTATACATGACGACGTCGCAAGCTGCAGATGAAGAGATAGAGAAAATGTATGAAGATACTGAAAGAGTACTACAGTACGTAAAGAAAATGAAAATCTAATAGCCATTGGGGACTCGAATGCAGTTGTAGGGGAAGAAGTAGAAAGAAAGGTTACAGGAGAATATGGGCTTGGGACAAGAAATGAGGGAGGAGAAAGACAAATTGAGATCTGTAATAAATTTCAGCTAGTAACATCGAATACTCTGCCGAAGAATCAGAAGACGAGGGGGTATACTTGGAAAAGACCGGGCGATACGGGAAGATTTCAGTTAATTACATCATGGTTGGACAGAGATTCCGAAATCAGATTTTGGATTGTAAGGCGTGCCCAGGAGCAGATATAGATTCAGACCGCAATGTAGTACTGATGAAGAGTAGGCTGAAGTTGAAGAGATTACTCACTAAGAATCAATACGCAAAGAAGTGGGATACAGAAATTCTAAGGGATGACGAGATGCGCTTGAAGTTCTCTAAGGCTGTAGACACAACAGTAAGGAACAGCTCAATAGGCAGTACAGTTAAAGAAGAATGGACATATAAAAAGGGCAATCACAGAAGATGGATAGAAAAACATAGGTATAAAGAACGTAACTGCGAAGAAACCGTGGGTAATGAAGAAATATTTCAGTTTGGGATGAAAGAAGGAAGTAGAAAAATGTTCAGGGATATTCAGGAATACAGAAATATATCTCGCTGAGGAATGTAATAAATAGAAAGTGTAGGGAAGCCAAGGTGGCTGTATGTAATACGTGAAGAAATTGAAAAAGAAATTGTCGGAATGACTGACTCAGCATACAAGAAAGTGAAACCACCTCCGCCGACATTAAAAGCAATGGTGCTAACATTAAGAGTACAACAGGAATTCCACTGTTAAACGCAGAGGAGAGAGCGGATAGATGGAAAGAGTACACTGAAAGCCTCTTTGAGGAGGAATACTTGTCTAATGGATAGAAGAAGAAACAGGAGTCGATTTAGAAGAGATAGGTGATGCAGTAATAGAATCTGAATTTAAAAGGACTTTTGAGAGCTTAAGGTCAAATAAGGCAGAAGGGATTGATAACAATCCATCATAATTTCTAAAATCATTGAGGGAAGTAGCAGAAAACGACTATTCAAATTGGTATGGAGAATGTGTGAGTCTGGCGACGTACCATCTGACTTTCGGAAAAATATCATCCACACGATTCCGAAGACTGTAAGAGGTGCCAAGTGCGGGAACTATTGAACTATCAGCGTAACAGCTCATGCGTCCAAGTTGCTGACAATAATAATATACAGAGGACAAACTGCGTATTGGCTTCTGTCTCGGCTTCTTCGGCCGACGTTCATCTAATGATTTTACTGACGTTTCGCCAGCACGAGTGGCTGGCATTGTCAAAGATTCACCCTCCACTGCCGGTGGTGAACCTTTGACAATGCCAGCCACTCGTGCTGGCGAAATATCAGTAAAATCATTAGATGAACGTCGGCCGAAGAACCCGAGACAGAAGCCAATAGGCAGTTTGTCAACAAGTAGCCACGAAAGCCTTAACTATTTTGAACATACAGAGGAATGGAAAACAAAATTGAGGATGTCCTGGATGGCGATCAGTTGGCTTTAGGAAAGGTAAAGGTACCAGAGAGGCAATTTCTGACGTTGTGGTTGATAATAGAAGGAAGACTAACGAAAAATCAAGACAAGTTCATAGGATTTGTCGATCTGAAAAAAAGCGTTCGACAATGTAAAATGGTGCAAGAGGTACTAAATTCTTAGAAAAATGGGGTTAAGCTATATGGAGAGACAGATAATATACAATATGTACGAGAGGCAATAAGAAATAGAAGAGTGGACGACCAACAACGAAGCACTCCGATTAAACAGCTAACTTGGATGCCTAAGGGGGGGGGGGGGGGGGGGGTGGTTCGGCGAGCCCACAGGTATTAAGTAAGTTTACTGACGAAAAATTACAACTTTCAAAATGGTTTATGTATTTTAACTAAGGCATCGGTTTATAAATGTTGTTAATTGTTATAAGTATTGGAATGAGTGAATAAAAAATTGACATATTACAATACAAAATACAGATGTGTTCATATACAATAGACTACTCTGAGTCCTCAACTTCAAGGCAAGAGACACACTTCACAATTTTTCCTGAATGTGTGTTACACACATGTTTATGACACTGTCCACAATACTGTTTTGGTTTACTTAGATTGTTGTACTTCTGTTTCTTTCTTTTAGTTTCTCTTACACAAATATGGCACCGACCTTTCCCTGCAGGAGGCTGACGTGCTTCTGTTGACACTTCTTTGATTTTCTTTTGTAGAATAGTCTCCAATGATTGAACAATTTGGTTAGATAACCCTCTTGCATTGACACTTCTTTCTTCTACCTGCAATTTCACTAGTTCCATCCCAGCTTGCAGAAGACAAAGTTTCCGTTTGTTGTGTTTCTTTTCATTTCATCTTTGATGTTGCTGGATGAATATGGTGGTTGCATTGATAGCATAAATGTCGATGAGAGACTAAAGTACAGATAGAGGCCATGTCTTTGTTCCCCTCTTGCAGGTGTACATATACGCCATTTGATCAATGGAATCAATTCCACGAACAGCTGCTAGCATGAGTTTCTTAGAAGTAGATACCTTAGGGATTGCGAAGCAACTCAACTCGCTTGATACGGGCAAGTCTTCAGGTCCAGATTGTATACCGATTAGGTTCCTTTCAGATTACGCTGATACAATAGCTCCCTGCTTAGCAATCATATACAACCGCTCGCTCACCGATAGATCTGTACCTACAGATTGGAAAATTGAGCAGGTCGCACCAGTGTTTAAGAAGGGTAGTAGGAGTAATCCATCGAACTACAGACCTATATCAATGACTTCGGTTTGCAGTAGGGTTTTGGAGCATATACTGTATTCAAACATTATAAATCACCTCGAAGGGAAGATCTATTGATACGTAATCAGCATGGTTTCAGAAAACATCGTTCTTGTGCAACGCAGCTAGCTCTTTATTCGCACGAAGTAATGGCCGCTATCGACAGGGGATCCCAGGTTGATTCCGTATTTCTGGATTTCCGGAAAGCTTTTGACACCGTTCCTCACAAGCGACTTCTAATCAAGCTGCGGGCCTATGGGGTATCGTCTCAGTTGTGCGACTGGATTCGTAATTTCCTGTCAGGAAAGTCGCAGTTCGTAGTAATAGACGGCAAATCATCGAGTAAAACCGAAGTGATATTAGGTGTTCCCCGGGGAAGCGTCCTGGGACCTCTGCTGTTCCTGATCTATATAAATGACCTGGATGACAATCTGAGCAGTTCTCTTAGGTTGTTCGCATATGATGCTGTAATTTACCGTCTAGTAAGGTCATCCGAAGACCAGTATCAGTTGCAAAGCGAATTAGAAAAGATTGTTGTATGGTGTGGCAGGTGGCAGTTGACGCTAAATAACGAAAAGTGTGAGGTGATCCACATGAGTTCCAAAAGAAATCCGTTGGAATTCGATTACTCGATAAATAGTACAATTCTCAAGCTGTCAATTCAACTAAGTATCTGGGTGTTAAAATTACGAACAACTTCAGTTGGAAAGACCACATAGGTAATATTGTGGGGAAGGCGAGCCAAAGGTTGCGTTTCATTGGCAGGACACTTAGAAGATGCAACAAGTCCACTAAAGAGACAGCTTACACTACACTCGTTCGTCCTCTGTTAGAATATTGCTGCCCGGTGTGGGATCCTTACCAGGTGGGATTGACGGAGGACATCGAAAGGGTGCAAAAAAGGGCAGCTCGTTTTGTATTATCACGTAATAGGGGAGAGAGTGTGGCAGATGTGATACGCGAGTTGGGATGGAAGTCATTAAAGCAAAGACGTTTTTCGTCGCGGCGAGATCTATTTACGAAATTTCAGTCACCAACTTTCTCATCCGAATACAAAATGTTTTGTCGAGCCCAACCTACATTGGTAGGAATGATCATCAAAATAAAATAAGAGAAATCAGAGCTCGAACAGAAAGGTTTAGGTGTTCGTTTTTCCCGCGCCCTGTTCGGGAGTGGAATGGTAGAGTGATAGTATGATTGTGGTTCGATGAACCCTCTGCCAAGCACTTAAATGTGAATTGCAGAGTAGTCATGTAGATGTAGATGTAGTGGAATTATAATACGCATTTATCTTGGTTTTATTCTTCTCTCCTCCAACAGTGCCTTTATCTTGGTGCATTGTTGACAACATCAGTAAGTTTTTACTTGGTTTCTATTTTGCTATGTAGGACACCAAAGTTACTGGAGGCCTACCTGTTGATGGGTCTGTGAACAAGAACATTGATGAAAATAGCTCTCAATTTGGCGTGTTCTTCATTATGTCTGGAATATGCTTCCTGTTTGACTGGAGAGTTCCTACTGTAGTAATTTTGTAGTCTTGGTATAACTCTTCCGCCAAATACACCGATGTGCAGTACCGGTCCGTAGAAATGTTTCGACCAGTATTTTTCACAGGTGCTACCAGACGTTTGACGACAGCTGCTGAACCCCGTTCTTCTTTCGACAAATTCTGAACATTAACTGCATAGGGTTCGTATTCAAGACGTATCTGTCAACTGCATCGGACGTCATGTATATATGGATGCCATACTTGCCCGGTTTATCCATAAATACTTTGAAGGGGCAGCCCCCTCTAAGCAAGCTGAGCATCTCATCAATGGTGAGGTGGACCCCTTGTTCATAGAGTAGTGGAAACCTATCATTCACTTTGTTGAAAACATCACGGATTACTGTGAATTTGTCTGCTTCGCTTCTTACAATAAGTTCCTTGAAACGTTCTCTTGCCATAATACCCTTGTAAACTGGCCGATTCATTAGGTCTGAACAAAGATCGAGTACACTGACAGAATTGTCCTTATTTGCCCCCATAAGTATCAGGATTCCTATAAAGGCATACAATTATTTCTCATTAGTCAAAGTAACATTTCGCCTAACTGCCTCTTCATTTGAATGTTTTACTATAACATCCATGATGTCAGGCGTAAGAAGTAACTTCAAGGCTTCTCCAGGTGAATGGCAAACACCAGCTGGAGTCACTCCTGCCTGCTCTCTTACTATATTAGCAACAGACCTCCGAGGAATTTTAGGCTGTGTGGTTACGTACCTTCTTCCAGACTTGGCCACAATAACATCCTGATGGTCACTGCCTGAAGCTGTGCTATCTTCATCTTCTGTAACATCCACATCATTTTCCCGATCTGAATCATATTCCATAACACCATCCTCATATTCACTTTCACTCCCCGAGTCAGAATTTTCATCTAAAATTTCATTCAGAACTCTTTCTGAAGACGAGTCACGTATTCTTTTAGTCATTTCTAAGTCTGGGTGTGAACAGTAGGGAACTGCACTAACTCACTGCAAGTTTACAAGATAAATAACAGCTGACTGACATCAACAATCACTTCCTCTGAAAGTAAACCCATTGTTGTGAATATCAAGAATACCAACCAACAAGAAACTAACTTGCATTGTTGTAGAGATATGAAATACGAAATCCTACGAAGTGAAATTTTCTATAGCATGGAAGCCTAAGAGGGGGGGGGGGGGGGTTGTTGCACTACGGTCGCAGGTTCGAATCCTGCCTCGAGCATGGATGTGTGTGATTTCCTTAGGTTAGTTAGGTTTAATTAGTTCTAAATTCTAGGCGACTGATGACCTCAGAAGTTAAGTCGCATAGTGCTCAGAGCCATTTGGGGAGGGTTTGTTGGACCCATAATAAGTTTATTTCTTTTTTCTTTCAAAGCAGGAATTTTCTATAAAATAGATTGACACTAACGTTTCATAAAATAGCCAACAAAGAATACCTCAAAGGGAATATGTAGTATGAAAGTTACTTGGGCAAAAGTAGGGGACACAAAAAATTTGTGGGTTCAACGAACCCCCCCCCCCCCCCCCCCCCCTCCGCCACCGCCTTAGGTGTTCTACGTTTAAGGCAGACGTTTTCGTGTCATGTTTGCAGAAGCATAATTGGCATTCGGCTAGTACGTTGTTTGTAGTTCTGTAGTAGATTGGTAGTCGGTTGTTAGGTAATTTCCTCTTATTCCTAGAAATCACCTCGACGTATGGTACCGACGTTGAGGAACGCTCTTTCTACAGGTACAGAGGGCAAGGCCTAGCTTCGCTGCCGTGACGTCCGCAGCCTGGCGAGCAGCAGCGGTGGCAGCGGCGAGATGAAAGGCGCCTGTGGTGGCAATTAGCGGGCGCAAGGACCTGCCGCCTCAGCGGCTGCGCTCGCTCGCCCTTTCAGAGAACCGGAGGGCCTCCGGAAGGCGAAAGTCGGAATTTTGCCGAGCCCGCTGACTGTAAGAGTACGTGCGCAGTGCAGAGGTCAGACCATAGAGCGGTCAGTCGCTCACGTCACAACACTCAACGGAGCTACGTCAGCCCCAACGTTCTGTCCGTATTCTCGGCAGATGTCGGGAACGGTGCCGGGATAGCTTTCTAATTATTACACAGTCGTTAGTGCAGATGCTATGAGAGGAAAGGAAGCCGTCAGAGTAATAATCCAACAAAAGACTACATCTGGGAATGGCTTCCTTTAAAAAAATGCTCCCCTTTATGAAACTGTGCTTTGAACTAGAAATGCATAATAGCGGTCGCGCCATCGCTACTCATACTTCCTTGATGCACCAGAGGACGCATGCATTTGGAAGTTGCCGTGTGCAGCGCCACAGCGGGAGAGAAGTGGCGGGCAGTCAGAGCGAATTACAGTCTGGCGTAGGGAACTGAAAAGGAGCTTCATCTTGGAGCCAGCGCCACGCCACCATGGGCAGCAGCTGACAAGTCTTCAGTGCGTCTCCGGGGACACGCATGGCACAACTACCCAGCTTGTTTGGGTATCGGCTTGGATAGCTCAGGAAGTGCCGGCGTCAGCGCTGTTCCAAATAGACGGATCTTGCGTCACCATTGCGGTGAAGCAGCCATGATGGAGCAGGAGAGTTGGAATCGACCAGCGAAAACAGAAATTGCCAGGCAGTTGGAGGTCGAGATCAGTCACCTCGAAATGGAAGTGGAAGTTCGTCGGAGCAGCCAGGTAGTTGGGTTGATGGACGGTCAAGCCTTTGGCTCGCTATATCGTTCCAACCGGAGTATCGGAAGGTGTTAACCTTCGAACGTACAATTAACATGGTGCAGCTGGAACTGTTAGCTGAAATGTCGTTTCTGTTACCACAGTGTGTGGTCATGAAAATCATTTAGCCTGTGCTGCCTGACTTAAATCACCAAATGTTTCTGCTGGTGAAATTCGACGCTATATGGCGTCGTCGTTGCAAAGATGCACCTCACCATGGACGTCGGGAGTGAAGCTGCGCATCGTGGAGCCTATAACGCACAATTTCAGTCGTAACACGACGTCCTGTGGCAACAAGAAAAGCGTTGTGCAACGTGGTGGCGTTGCTGTGAGGGTTCCTTTGAGCCATAATCCGTAGGTAGCGGACATCCACTGCACTAGTAGTCCTTGAGCGACCTGAGCGAGGCACGTCATCGACAGTTCCTGTCTCCATCTTCTCCACGTCCGAACAACATCGCTTTGGTTGACTCCGTGACGCCTGGACACTTCCCTTGTTGAGAACCCTTCGTGGCACAAAGTAACAATGCGGACGCGATCTAGGCATGGTTGAACTACAGACAACGTGAGTAGTGTACCTCCTTCCTGGTAGAATGACGGGAACTGATCGGCTGCCGGACCCCCTCCGTCTAATAGACGCTGCTCGTGCATGGTTGTTTAGATCTTTGGGCTGGTTCAGTGGCATCTCTGAACAGTCAAAGGGACTGTGTCTGTGATACAATATCCACAGGCAACGTCTGTCTTCGGGAGTTCTGTGAATCTGGATGATGCAAAACTTTTTTTGATGTGTGTAGAATACAATATATGTAATCCATTATAATGATAGCAATTCGCAGTACCGGAATTTCTGTCACAAAATAAAATTCTAACAGCTAAAAGCAAAACGAAATTCACTAAGAAATTTATAGCTGCTGTGAACCAACACACTAGAGGTTCTTTATGATAAAAGACTTGTTACGATACTTCCAGTATTTTCATTTGACATTCTTATTGTTTCTTTCTTACTTTTACCTAGATTCACTTTTCCTGTTTATAAATCTAAAAAGACTGTGGTTTACACTCGAAACAATTATCATCTGTAAAATAAAATGTATGACTCATCATCAAGTTCACCCTCAAAGACGTGACTAAAATGTACCTCACTCAAAAAAGTGACCTGACACTTTGTTTCGACAATATGGGCAGATACTTTAGATCAGAAGCATCAAGGATAGTAAATTGAGGCTGTTGTAGTTGTTTCACAATGACCAAAGAGAATACGAAAAATTAGAAACAAAAGTTAAAGTGCGCGTCATTTATGTTGGCGGCCGAGTTTAGGTTCGTTCTGCGCATCTGAAGTCACAAAACACAGTCAGCCAATGAACAGAGAACGACGTTGCCACATCTCGACTGCAGTGCAGAACATGGACGAGTGTCTTCAGTTTTAGAAACGTTCAGTCGTAAATAAAGTAATAGAACAAAAGCAATGTCTTGATAGCAGACATTCTTTTATAGAAAGTTTGGAAAAAGCATTCTTTATACCAATTGCTTCATATTCTATTAATTAATTAAACCAGACAAGCAATAAGACTCCTAATTCAGGCGACAGCAAGGAAAGGTGTTTGTATCACTCTCACGAACCGCTTTTTCACAATAAAGAACAGCGGTAATTGTTTATTTCCTATTGTACTTCGACGAAGCGTGAGTAATTCATAGTCATACCAACAGTGTTTGTCAGTATTTTGCGTGACGTGTTATAGTCCTCATGGCGTTATGTAATCAGATGAGGTGCGTTAGCGTAACGGTTAAGGTGTTGGGCTGCTACGTGAAAGGTTATGAGTTCAAACCTTATGCGGTGCTTAATATTTTCATTATTTAAAAACAATATCGAAGTGCCTTACTTCACGAATTATATTCGTTTGAATGCAATTTTTTGAAATTTCTAACCCTTTCACTGCTGCAGACACGTGCTCCCCGCATTCCGCGCTGTGCGCGATTTTGTCATCACTGCACTGCTCGCCTGTGCAGACACATGGTGTTCCCACTGCTTTGACACACTTGTCATTCGATTTCACAAAAACTATTTGGCCCAAAAATTTGATTTTTACACGTCTTCTTGACTGATACCTTCCCCCCATAAATGACTTAATTTTGTTTCGATGTTCAACGCAGTTATTATGCAGCATTAAATGTAGTAAACCATTGCACGAAATTTTGAGGAGTTTGCAGAGCTAAAGTCCATAGCGTATACTTTCCGTATGGTCGATTTTAGTTGCCACAATGTTGAGAATGAAATGTGGACAAGCTACCTAAATTTCATATAAAATTTACTGTATAACAATATCTCATTTAAGTACCACATAGGTGTCGTATGTAATATTGAGAAATATTCCGTCTTTCGCGACTGTAATAAAAGTATTATTTACACCGGACGCGTTTGGTTTTATTTTAAAGCACTTCAATCAAGGAAAGGTATGGCACATACACAATGGTACTCATGTTCTCTTTCTCGTTTTTGTTCCACAGACGCAGTTTTACCAATGGTACTGAAATATATTCCTCTTCTGCAACTGTAATAAGGGGCTTATTTAGACCAGACGCGTTTCTCCCTTTTGAAGCGTCTTCAGTGGACAATATTTTTTCTCCTCCATTGCCAAGTCACCTTTCGTAGTTTTGTGCTGCGGTAACACAATATTCAACGTTTGTGTTGGCAGATCAGTGTTTCAGCAAATAAATGATGTTTGTGTGTGCCACACACAAAAATTATATTTGACTTAGCTCAGAACACTTCACTGATAGACGGTATATTCAAGTCCTAATGTTTTTGTAAGTCCACAGTTTTGTTTCATGTATTTTGTCTACTTCCTTTTGATTGATTGAAGTGATTTAAAATAAAGCCAAACGTGCTCAGTGTAAATAAAACATTTGTTACAATCGCGAAAGACGGAATATTTCTCAATATTACATACGACACCTATGTGGTACTTAAATGAGCTATTGTTATACAGTAAATTTTACATGAAATTTAGGTATCTTGTCCACATTTCATTCTCGACATTGTGGCAACTAAAATCGACCATACGGAAAGTATACTCTATGGACTTTTACCTCTGCAAGCTCTTCAAAATTTCGTGCAGTGGTTTACTATATTTAATGCTGCATAATAACTGCGTTGAACATCGAAACAAAATTAAGTCATTTATGGGGGGAAGGCATCAGTCAAGAAGATGTGTAAAAATCTAATTTTTGGGCCAAATAGTTTTTGTGGAATCGATTGATAAGAGTGTCAAAGCAGTCGGAACACGATGTGTCTGCACAGGCGAGCAGTGCAGTGACAAAATTGCGCACAGCGCGGAATGCAGGGGTGCGTCTTTGTAGCAGCGAAAGGGTTAATGCGGCCGTGATGGCTTTACTTCATGAACTGCGCGCTCCCCTCTACACGTAAGCTTGCGAACTATGCTATACTATGCGGCTGGTTCTATTGGCGCGTGCGTCGTGTACAACTGGCAACGCAGCAATCTCCCGCGTCTGGGCGGGCATGCGCGAGCCGCCAAGATAAAAGAATTGAACTATAACTCTCGTAACCGACTCGTTTGTATATCATGCGTCAGCATTTTAACGAAACTTAGCATAGAGGTCCCCAGACATACAGTATACACTGAGTACTGTGCTGTTTCGTAGCTGAATATTTCCACCGCAAATGAGACATGGCACATATAGCTTCGCAGCTCTCTGCGGACGCAAACATTATTGGCCGCATAGTCGTGCCAGAGAAGGCAGTCAGCCGGTATTTGACTAGCTATCACATCCAGCGACCTCCACTGTGCTGCCAACGTTCGGAGCGCAGGTCGAATAATTACACTTTGACATGGTTGCCGCAATAGACTAATACACAAGCAACGCCAGTTCATAGACAGAACAATGTGTCTGCTGTCGGTTATCTCTGGGCTATGAACACAGATGGGATACACAGAGGAAGACAGTTATATTACAGATGCCGTCACAAGTAAAGCCGTAGGACCAGTCGCAGATTGGATGATGTAGTCGCTGTAATACTGGAAGCAGCTGTTGCTATAGTTTCCATGGATAGAACCTAGTGTTACGTCTTTTGCAGCGGTACAGTAGTTGTTTTGAGGGCTGTTCGGCAAAATAATCCGTTACCCATACTATCCAGCTACATGAAGTATTAATAAACGTTTGAGAGTGGAACCTGTATCCAGTTCCTTTGATTAAACTAGTCAACAGCATAAACTTTACCTCTGTAAGAAAACCATTTACAAAGTTAGAGTCGCTGAATTTCAAAACGACCTTAATTTGCTCAATTACACTTCGATTACAATTACTTTGTGACCGACAGATTTCAGTGATTTCAGGAGGCAGAGTTGCCGGCCTCCAGCAAGTCACGCTTCTCAAGGCGCTGCAAGTAGTCACAAAACTGTCAATACAGAGAATACGTAGCGCTCTACAGAGTACGATTGGTTGGCGAGTGGCTGCTAGCACTCCGCTCGCTGAACATCAATCACAAAGTAATTTTAACTGGCTCATTTCCGTCGTTTGGAGATACGCTATAAGAGTTATGTAAATTGACATTCAAATAGGTATCGACGGAAAACGCAAAACTGCCGTCAAAGGCCATCAGAAGAATGTGTGACTTCAGCAGAATGTCACTACCCCGCTGGCAAGGACAGTAAACAGGGGAAATCAGGGGAAATGTCGATACCAGGGCATAAAATCTTTGCGAATTTCATTCCCAGCACACAACTGGACAGCAACTGTGCTTCGCAGACATACCCGTGGACAATATACGCAGGTGTCAGCATTTGAGAGAGGTGATGTAGTAGGGCTCAAAGTAGCAGGTTGGAGTAATCGAAGAATCGCTTGACGACTGAGTAGGAATGATGCTATTTTCAGTTATTAATATCGAATACTCTCTTCAAGAATCAGAAGAGGAGAAGGGATACTTGGAAAAGGCCGGGAGGTAGGGGATGATTCCAGTTAGATTACATCATGGCCAGGCGATGATTACCAAATTAGATACTGGATTGTAGGGCTTACCAAAGGAGCAGATTCAGGTCACAATTTAGATGTGATGAAGGATAAACTGAAGTTTAAGATACTGATCAGGAAAATAAGTGCGCAAAGAAGTGGAATACGGAAGTAATAAATAATGAAGACGTACGCCTGAAGATATACGCCTGAAGTTCTCTGAGGCTCTAGATACTGTGATAAGTAGTTCCTTAGTAGACAGTTCAGCTGAAGAGGAATGAACTTACCTAAAAACGGCATTCACAGGAGTTGGAAGAAAAAACAGAGGTACAAAGGAGGTAACTGCGAAGACACCATCGCTAATAGAAGAAATACTTCAGATGATCGATGAAATAAGGAAGTACAAATATGTTCTGGGAAATTCAGGAATACAGAAATACTAGTTACTTAGGGATGAAATAAACGTGAAGTGCATGGAAGCTAAGGCGAAACGGCAGCATGAAAAATATGAAGAAATCTAAAAAGTAATTATTGTCGTAAGAACTGCTTGAGCATATATAAAAGGCAAAACACCCTTTTGCGAATTTTAAAATAAGGGTGGTAATATTAAGAGTGCAATGGGAATTCCACTGTTAAATGCATACGAGAGAACGGATTGGTGGAAAATGACACTGAAGGCCTGTATGAGGGGGAAATGTTGACTGAAGAAGTAACAGAAGAAGGAACAGGAGTCGACTGGCAAAAAATAGGGGATCCAGTACTAGAATCAGATTTTAGAAGAGCTTTGGAAGGCTTAAAATAAAATAAGACAAAGGAATGAGTAACATTCCATCTGAATTTTGTAACCTCCCTACAAAAATTTTAAAAGAAAAGGACGATACTAATTAGAAATGCTGATGGACATGGCTCTATGCGTAACCTGCCCACAATGAAATGTACTGACAATAGCAACAAAAAATGTGAAATACGCAATCTGACTCAAATATAAATTCCTGATGAAAAATTAAAGTCCATTCAGTGATAAGAAAATTTAATTAAACCGAAATATCGGTCTTTGGCCCTGTGTAAAAACAATCAGAATTAAAGTCTTACCTCAGAATAAATGGATGTCACATATCTGCTCTTGTTGTTGCGCACCGCTTGGAGGAACTGCATTGCAAATAATAATATTCTCTTTTTTTTGTGATTTTAGTGGAGTTTTTCTTCAAAAGAAGTGGAATGAAATGGGAAGTGCAACGAAATCTTGAGTTCAATAAAAAATTAAATTTTTGAGAAAATGCTTTTGAAATAAAAAAATTATTATTGGGAGACTTGTTGGAGAATAATTACAATAAATAAAATTTTTCATTATCTAATGATTATATTAATTAACAGTATACCTTATTCCTCATCTTGACCAGTGTTGCCGACCGCCTACATCACACAACCGCACTGGGCTGCTACTACTGATCGACCGCTCTGCATGACGACTACAGACTGAGTACTGCTCTCAACTAGACAGAGCTACAGACTCGCAACGACTACTGACAGACTGAGCAACGACTAACTGACTGACAGACTGAGAACCGCTCGCAACACTCGCGCGGTCAAGCGCATACTCTCTGGTCACAGATGCTACAATGCCTCGCCATCGCTGCTATGTTACATACGTGTTTCATAACCCTCCACTGGGGGGGCAAAAATTTGGCAGCGATGGTGAGTCATTTGGACTTGCCAAGCGCGGCAAAATTTTTCTTTAATTAACAAAATCCTACAACTTACAGAATATTTAAATGTTGTGCACACGCACTAAGTACAAAATATATCAGACAAAGACAAAATGTGAATACTAAACATAGTAGCAAATCATAAAAAAGTATATACAAAATTTTTTGACAGATAAAGTGCACAGGCACTGAAAAATTCTTTAGCATATTCAGAACAAATAAACAGACTGGCAAAAAATATTATGTTGACAAGTGTACATGCACTGAAAAATGTCTTTAGTATTTTCACAACAAATAAACATAATGGCAAACATCATGTCGACCAGTGACATAAGTGTACTCGCACTGGAGTTTAGCGAATCGAAAAATGTATAACCTATGAACATAAATGATGTTACCAAAAAATTTTTTCTTTATGTGACAAGAATCAGGATAGGAAAGGGAAGGATTGCATCATGGTTGTAGCACTTTAGATTGCACACAGCTGCTCTGAAAGTCCATATCTTTCCACAGAAGTACAACACCAAGTGACACATCTTGAAGTTCTTTTCCCATCAGAATTTATCAGTGTAGCCAAGACACTGAACTGTCGTAGTAATGTTCCATGTTTTCATTTTGGCAGTACATTAGGTACACCAAACAGTGGGACCATAATAATGTCTTCATCGCTCATGGTGGTGGACAGCATGTCGTGTCAACACCACACTCTTACAAGGCACACCAACGTAGAATTAGTGCAAAACCAAATATAGTGCTCCATGATCACTGGGATAGACAGGACAAATGGACATTGCAATAATTCAGGGTAGTCAGCTTATGAGGTGAAGGACATCAAGTCACATAATATTGACAATTACAGACTTAATTAGTAGTTTGTGGCATTCATAGCCCAGTTATTGAACATTTCTGTACCAAGTATGTAGTATTACAGAAAAATGTTCATTAATTGTTTTACATAGAATCAGTAGCCTTCTTTTCCTGGTTACAAAGCATTATGAAATAAATGCATTATTTTCAGTTACAGAGTATAATTAAGAATCATTAACCTTCTCCTAATTACAGTTAATTAATCAGTTGTCATTCCAATAATCATTAGCCTTTGCCTAATTACAGTTAATTAATCATTTGTCGTTAATTAATCATTTGTCTAATTACAGTTAATTAATCATTTGTCTAATTACAGTTAATTAATCATTTGTCGTTAATTAATCATTTGTCTAATTACAGTTAATTAATCATTTGTCGTTAATTAATCATTTGTCTAATTACAGTTAATTAATTAATCATTTGTCATTTCAATATAGTAAGAATTATTAGCCTTAATTAATTACAAAGCATTATTAAACAGTCACATTCTTTTCTGGTTACAAAGTATCAACATTGGAAACAAGAGCTAATCAATGGCATAATTAATCACAATTCTTCAAGTGACAATTATTGGCACTCAGTGGCCAGCAAGTATTGAATAGAATCATCATTCAGTATTATTCAGATTATTACGAAGTCATTATTAAAAATCAGTTAATTACAGTCAAATCATTAATAATCACAGGCATTATAAGTGGTATCATTACAATAAACAGTGGCAGTTATTAGCTAGTGACAAAGCATTATTTTGAATATAGTCTCATTAAGAGGTCATTACTCAAGTGACATGCTATTCAGAGTTGATCAGTATTATTCAGAATTTTCTCAAACTGGTATCACTATTTGGGACTGTTAATACATTTTATATTTTTTTTTTTTTTTTTTTGTTAGCAATGCATTGCGTTGGGATCGATAATTAATTGCTGAAACATAACACTATTTGCTTTTGACCTATTGCAGCAAATGAGGATAGGTAACGTCATTCGTCATGAGTCAGCTGTAGCAAGGTTATGTAACAAGGCAGTATATGTGATCACATTTATAAACGATAGACACAAATGGGTAAAAATATAAAAATGCAAGTACTAGAACAGGTATAATAAGTAACAGGTTTAGTAAGTATCATGAAAAACTTCTCCTGGAAAAATTACAAAATGGATTATTGACCTGAAAGAAGAAACGCACACTATGCTGAAAAGTAGTGAACTTCGAATTAACAAGTAGTGAAGTGTGTATAAAAATGTGTTCCATAGCTGTCCTTTCCAAAACTTTCAGTCATCCTACTATGCAATAGTACACCTGCTGTCAAAGCAAACTGCAACAAATACCTAAATAACTACATAACATAAATACATAACTTCAACATTATCCTCATCTGTAAAGAAAACTTCATTATCCATATCATCACAACTTCACTATTATCATCATCTGTAAAGAAAAACTTCATTATTCATAACATCATATCCTTCATCATTATTCATCAGTATTCATTATCATCTGCAAAAAATCACTTCATTACTCATTATACAATTATTCCTTATCTTTAGCATATTTCATCACTAAAACTAAGATGTGTAGTTCAGTCTGACAGCCTGCATCAATCACCTTGTATTCTGAAAGAAAAAATTAGTTAAGACTGCTATTCTACGATGAGTATAATATATTCTTGTTAATGCTTGTTAATCCTGATCCATTTACTCTTCCCCATAAAGTTATTGCATCTTCTTTCGTTTATCCCGTAGGTGAAATTCCCATTTCTGTTGAATTTATTTCTTACATGCATCATTTCTTTCTGAAATTGATGAGCAGAGATTAATGTCTTGCATTTAAATCATATACCCACTAAATAATGACTGGTTTATGGTGACACAATTAACCATACAGCATAACATGACAGAAAACGTAATATGTTAAAGACGTTGACAGTGTTCAGATGCAAAAATGTACACAGAATAATACTATGCAGCAGCAAAAAAAAATGTGAAACAGTCACGATGTTGAGATGTCATAAGGCAAAAAAAAAAATGTCAAAGTCGACTGGTGTGTGTTATATCTTAACTATTTCATAGTGCATACAAACAAAACTGGAGTACAATCATACACACAAAAAAAAGTGGAAAATGTGCACGGTCTGATGTGTAACGACAAGAAAAGCGACCTGCTAACCTTACCTTGCCGGGCACTTGCCAAGAAAAAATACGATAATCATCAATAAGTAGTCACATAAATATAATTGCAGAAATAGTCGTAAATGTGTAAATTCATCTGGAAAAATATGCACGGTCTGATGTGTAACGACAAGAAGAGCGACCTGCTAACCTTACCTTGCAGGGCACTTGCCAAGAAAAAATACGATAATCATCAGTAATTAGTCAGGTGAATTAATTGCATTAGTAAATGGCATCATAGTGTGTTGAATCATACAGTGGTTTCACTCAATAAACGGTTTAATGTTTGATATATGGTGATTGCCTTTCGATTTTCTAGTTCTCAAAGTTTCGACATGTACAACATTGGGGTGAGGGATGCTGCGAATCCGATATGGACCTGCGTATAGAAGTTCAAATTTACTGCACTTACCTTTTAATTTACTGGATAAATAGTGTGTACGTACTAGTATCTTCTGTCCAACGTGAAAGACGCGGCGTGTACAAACCTGTTTTTGCTGTCTTCTCCGGCGCTCTGCGGCACGTTTGATGTTGTTCAGCGCAATGTCAATTATTTCGTGGTGTCGTAGGCGACGACTTTTGGGAAATTCTATTAATTCTTTAATTTTGTTCGGTGGTTCAACGTTTTTCAGTATAACAGTCGGAGATAGCATAGTGGATTCATTTGGAATGGAATTAATTACATCTTGGAATGAGAGTATGTGTGTATCCCAATCAATATGTCTTTTGTGGCAGTATATTCTACACAGTTTACCAATTTCTTTCATTAATCTTTCACAAGGGTTCGAAGAAGCGTGGTACTTGGATATATAAATCGGAAAAATGTTTCTGGCTCGTAACATGCGTGTCCATACACTACTACGAAATTGAGATCCATTATCAGAAATTACTTTCATTACATGCCCTACATGAGATAGAAAATGTTTTACAAATGCTTTCGAAACAGTTTTAGCAGTAGCTTTGCGTAATGGACTGAAAGTAACAAATTTTGAAGTGAGCTCAACAGCGACAAAGATGTAGCAAAAACCTCTGTTAGTTCTGGGAATCGGACCAAAAATATCTACTGCGGCCATGTGTCTTAATTTAACAGGTATAATGGGATATAAAGGAGGAATATGTGAAGTGGTGTCTGATTTAGCTTTCTGGCAAATTTTACAAGACGCTAAAACTCGTCCTATACGTTTCTCCATGTTGGCAAAATAACAGTTCTGTCTCAGTATAAGAAAACATTTTCTTGCTCCGTAATGTGCGTAACTTAAATGAGTGTACCAAATTAATTTGTTAACCAGTTCGTCAGGTATGCATAATAACCAATTGTTGCTGTCAGGATGAGAGCGGCGAAACAGAATGTCATTGCGTACAGTGTAGTGGTTTCTAATCGTAACATTTTTCTTATCTTGCCAAAGGTGTTTAATTTCTTTCCACACGTTGTCTTTATTTTGCTCTTTTGCTATGTCCTGTAATGACGACGAAATAAAATTTTCAAATGCAACTTGCTGAATGTACATGACACTGAAATTTGTTTTGCAGAAGTTGGTTGCTACGTCTTGCTGATTGTTGCCGAGAGAACGCGATAGTGCGTCTGCTATAACATTCTGTGTGCCGGGAATGTGAACTATTGTAAAATTAAATTCCTGCAAATATAGTTTCCATCTGCTCAATCTGTCGTGAGTAAATTTAGCTGAAAGCAAAAATTGTATTGCTCTGTGGTCTGTGTGGACGGTGGTATGTCTGCCGTAAAGAAAATGCCTAAATCTCGTAAAAGCCCATACAACACATAATGTTTCCAATTCTGTAACAGAATAATTTCGTTCAGCGGGTGACAAAATGCGACTTGCACATGCGATGTTTTTAATTACTATTGAACCGTCTTCTTCGATTTCCTGGAAAATGTGTACGCCTAAAGCGGTGTTGGAACTGTCAGTGGCAATGGAAAAATTTCTGGTGAGATCTGGGTGCTATAATAGTGGAGCATTCAACAAAGCATGCTTCAAATAACATTCTCGTGAGCAAAATTCTGCTTGTCAAAAGTAATGTTTGCGTTACTGTAATATGCAATCTGTGCTGTATCTGGTTAAATTCTATCGTACGTGTTATTATTTACGGGAGGATGCTGTGACATATCCACTATTTGAACTGCTCTGTTAACTCTTACTGACGTATTACGCTACGGATGACACCTATTGTCTGTTTCATTCATGATTATTTGTTGTTGCTGATGTTGTTGCTGCTCATAAGATCGACTGTTATTAAATGTACGCCGAGAATTGTGCTCATTATTTTTACGTCTGTCATAATAGTAATTTCTATACGGCGCATTGCGATACGAGTTGAAATAGTGTGTTGTCTGTACGTAGTTATTTCTTTGCTGCCATGCGTTACTATTTGTTGGAGCTGGGACTATACGTGCACGCGGCGAAACATTAAAGTTTGGTTGACCTTGTAGACTGCATTGTTGGTTAGGTATGCTAAGCGGTTGACTTTTATGCTATTGTAGCGAAAAACATATATTGTTACCAAAATGTGGTTTGCTATTGCTGATAATTTTACACATACTGATGATTACGATTTTATCTGTAATTAAAATTACGGCGGTAGTTGTCATTACGGGAGTGCCTACTGAAAATTGTCACATTCGGTAAAAGTTAGTCACATCGGGTTTTCATTACTCGTTTCTTAATACTACGTAGAGCAATAGTTAAAGAGCAGTTTTGATAGATATAAAGGATAGTAGAAGAGAAGGCAGCAGTGCAGAAAACTAAAGATGAAACAGCACTACTACAGCTCGGGGCCCTATGCTCGCTACGGCACATATTCATTAAAGCGTAATGAATCCCCTGAGGTCAATTACGCACTGCAAATCAATTTTAGCTTTTGCGTTATACGCAATGGCGCTACAAATTCAGAAATAAATTGCTGTCTGCATGCTAATTCTAGTTTCTTCATTATAGGCAATGCTGTTGTAAATACAAAAATAAATTGTCGCCTCAGGTTCAAAGCTAGCTTCTGCATTACAGGCAGTAGCGGTGAAAGCATAAAAACAAATTGTCGTATACAGCGCAAATCGTGTATCTGTGTTCTGCCATTATTAAATTCCTTACACTTCCTTACAAATGCAAACTGCTTATTATCAACGTTCTCGTCACTGAATTTGAGAACACGTTCGGGTTTGCGTGAGAATTTGTTTGTCTGTGTCATTTCGTACTTCAAGTTACGTAGCTTTTCAGATTTTAAGTCGCGTAGCTTTTCGGATTTTAATTCGCGTAGTCTCTGTAAATTGTTCACATTATACACGCTGCGTGAGTCAGACACATGTTCATAAAGTGGCGTCTGTTGTGGTATGTTATTAACTGAAATGTTTTTCATCTCTGTTACTTCTTGTTGTAAGTTTGATAACTTCCTACGTAACGTGTTGTTAGACGAATCGATCTCATTAATTGCCTGCTGTAAATTTTGAAATTCAGGTGTTTGGATAAAAGAAACCGGTGCAGTATCGTCTGATTTATTGTCATTAGTATTTTCGATAACATCAATACGACTGGCCAATTCATCACATTTTTCAGTCAGTATTTTAACCTGATCATCGGTTTTAGAATCAGACGCATTAATCTGTTTTTGCAACTTGCGCGTAGTTTCGCTCAGTTTTTTAACATCAGCTTTGATGACATCGCAATCCTGTGTTAGATCTAGTTGTTCGAATCTATCTGTCACTGTTTGAATATTTACTGTGTGTGTATCTGTTTTTGCTTTAAGATCAGAAATTTCATCCTGTAATTCCGCGTTCAATTGTTCTATGGTATTAATTTTGTCGGACACTGTAGTAATATTATTGTCTACATACGTCTTCGCTTTCGCGAATATTTTACGTTTGTCCTCTTGTCTCTGTGCAGTGATTGTTTCCATGACTTGTCGTTTTACTTTGTTTTGATCTTGAATAAATCTGCGGAAACGCGTATTACTGTTCTGTATGTGCTGACTAAAGCGCTCGTTAATCTGAGTGTACTGCTGTTCGAATTTCGCGTCTATCTTTACGTCCATAGTGCGCGAAAGTTCTACCGTCATTGCTTTAAACTCGTCCCGTAATTGTGCAGCTTTTTCAGAGCATTGTTTAGCGACTCCGCTAATTTCGTCTCTGAGTGTTTCTGTTGCGACTGTTTGCATTTCTCTTAATTCTTGCGCAACAGATTTAATTTCTTCGCTATTTTTTTGTGAACACGCCTCAATTTCCGCGCGCAACTGTTCCTTAGTGTCATGACACTGCGCGGCAACAGCTTTAATTTGTTCACTAAGCTGCCTCGAATTGTCGTCAAATTTTTCATTTTGTTGTCTGACCTGTTCACTAAGTTGCTTGAGGTTTTCATTTTGTTGTTTGTTATCTTCCCTAAGTTGTTTGAGATTTTCGTCATTATTGTCAAGTTTCTCATTTAAGTGTTGTTTGAGTTTTTCATTATCTTGTTTGATATCTACACCAAGATCGTTCTTAAACTGTAGCATTATTGTCATAAATTGATCCAAACTTAAAGTAGCTGTTGCATTCTCAGTACTGTTTAATGGTGTACCTGCAGTTGTCGCGCTTTGTGTGACCATTTGGTCATTTTGCAACTTACAAAAAGGATTATCAGTCGGATGTACACTGTCAGACATTATTTCGGAATTAAATGGATCCGTCATACTCTCACTACACTGATCATTTTCATTCGAAAAATTCGTCTGTACATTACTTGGATTTTCTAAATCGGGTGTGTTAAACTCGGCAGCGCTCATTACCATAGAGCATTCTGCGTCATCAATTGTCGTCAAGTTAACAGACGAGACAATTGAGTTCGTTTGTTCATCATTAAGGTGAAAGTCATCTTTAGTGGTTGGAATGCACTGATTGTTAGTGAACGCAGGATTGTCATCATTACGTTGCGTATCACAATTACTATCGGTCACGTTGTTTAAGTCGGTAATTTCATTCACAATACTTCGCGATACACTATTCACAGTCTTTCGCGGCATTTTTACAATAGTCAAAATTTTTCACAAAACAAATGAGCACAATGCAAAAGCAACACACAAATACAACAAAGCAACAAATTGCCGTTGACCTGTAGAGAGAAAGTCACAAGATTAATAAAAGCGTAGCGCCAAATCCTAATTATACTTAAGCAAATAAGAGCAGATATCTGACTGTTGCTCAAAAGACTCTCAACGAAATACGATCCTGGACTGGGTGTCGCCAAGTGTAACCTCCCTACAAAAATTTTAAAAGAAAAGGACGATACTAATTAGAAATGCTGATGGACATGGCTCTATGCGTAACCTGCCCACAATGAAATGTACTGACAATAGCAACAAAAAATGTGAAATACGCAATCTGACTCAAATATAAATTCCTGATGAAAAATTAAAGTCCATTCAGTGATAAGAAAATTTAATTAAACCGAAATATCGGTCTTTGGCCCTGTGTAAAAACAATCAGAATTAAAGTCTTACCTCAGAATAAATGGATGTCACATATCTGCTCTTGTTGTTGCGCACCGCTTGGAGGAACTGCATTGCAAATAATAATATTCTCTTTTTTTTGTGATTTTAGTGGAGTTTTTCTTCAAAAGAAGTGGAATGAAATGGGAAGTGCAACGAAATCTTGAGTTCAATAAAAAATTAAATTTTTGAGAAAATGCTTTTGAAATAAAAAAATTATTATTGGGAGACTTGTTGGAGAATAATTACAATAAATAAAATTTTTCATTATCTAATGATTATATTAATTAACAGTATACCTTATTCCTCATCTTGACCAGTGTTGCCGACCGCCTACATCACACAACCGCACTGGGCTGCTACTACTGATCGACCGCTCTGCATGACGACTACAGACTGAGTACTGCTCTCAACTAGACAGAGCTACAGACTCGCAACGACTACTGACAGACTGAGCAACGACTAACTGACTGACAGACTGAGAACCGCTCGCAACACTCGCGCGGTCAAGCGCATACTCTCTGGTCACAGATGCTACAATGCCTCGCCATCGCTGCTATGTTACATACGTGTTTCAATTTTTAAAATCATTGAAGGGGGGCAGGGAGGGGGGAGAAGTGGCAACAAAATGGTTATGAGTGTGTAGAATGTATGACATTGGCGATACTTTCGAAAAAACATTCTCCACACAATTCTCAAGATTGCAAGAGCCGACAAGTACGAGAATTATCGCAAAATCAGCTTAACATCTCATCCATCCAGCTTCCTGACAAGAATAATATACAGAAGAATGGAAAAGAAAGTTTATAATGCTTTATATGACGATAAGTTTGGCTTTAAGAAAGATAAAGGCACCTTAGAGGCATTTGTGACCTTACGGATGATAATGGAAGCAAGACTGAAGCAAAATTAGGATACGTTCACAGGATTTGTCGATCTGGAACAAGCGTTCCACAATATCATAAGGTGCAAGATGTTTGAAATTCTGAGAAGAATAGAGGTAAGCTATAGGGAAAGACGGGTAATATACAATAAGCACAAGAGCCAAGAGCGAACAGAAAGAATGCAACACCGAGAACGAAGTGCTAGATTTAAAAAAAAAAAAAAGTGCGAGACAGGGATGTAGCCCTTCGCCCATCCTGTTCAAACTATATATCGAGCAAGCAATGACAGAAATAAAAGAAAGGTTCAAGAAGGGAATTACAATTCAGGGTGGAAGGATATCAATGATGAGATTCGCTGATGACATTCGTATCCTACGTGGAAGTGAAGAAGAATTATAGGATCTGTTGAATGGAAAGAACAGTCTAATGAGAACACAATATGGATTGAGAGTAAATCGAAGAAAGACGAAAGGAATAAAAAGCAACAGAAAAGAGAACAGCGAGAAACTTGACATCAAGATTGGTTAGCCCCCATGAACCATGGACCTTGCCATTGGTGGGGAGGCTTGCGTGCCTCAGCGATACAGATGGCCGCACCGTAGGTGCAACCACAACGGAGGGATATCTGTTGAGAGGCCAGACAAACGTGTGGTTCCTGAAGAGGGGCAGCAGCCTTTTCAGTAGTTGCAGGGGCAACAGTCTGGATGATTGACTGATCTGGCCTTGCAACACTAACCAAAACGGCCTTGCTGTGCTGGTACTGCGAACGGTTGAAAGCAAGGGGAAACTACAGCCATAATTTTTCCCGAGGGCATGCAGCTTTACTGTATGGTTAAATGATGATGGCGTCCTCTTGAGTAAAATATTCCGGTGGTAAAATAGTCCCCCATTTGGATCTCCGGGCGGGGACTACTCAAGAAGAGGTCGTTATCAGGAGAAAGAAAACTGGCGTGGAATGTCAGATTCCTTAATCGGGCAGGTATGTTACAAAATTTAAAAAGGGAAATGGATAGATTAAAGTTAGATATAGTGGGAATTAGTGAAGTTCGGTGGCAGGAGGAACAAGACTTTTGGTCAGGTGAATACAAGATTATAAATACAAAATCAAATTGGGGTAATGGAGGAGTAAGTTTAATAATGATAAAAAAATAGGAGTGCGGGTAAGGTACTATCAACAGCATAGTGAACGCATTATTGTGGCCAAGATAGACACGAAGCCCATGCCTACTACAGTAGTACAAGTTTATATGCCAACTAGCTCTGCAGATGATGAAGAAATTGATGAAATGTATGATGAGATAAAAGAAATTATTCAGGAAGTGGAGGGAGGCGAAAATTTAATAGTCACGTGTGACTGGAATTCGAGAGTAGGAAAGGGGAGAGAAGGAAACATAGTGGGTGAATATGGATTGGGGGAGAGAAATGAAAGAGGAAGCCGTCTGGTGCACAGAGCATAACTTAATCATAGCTAACACTTGGTTCAAGAATCATAAAAGAAGATTGTGTACATGGAAGAATCCTGGAGATACTAGAAGGTATCAGATAGATTATATAATGGTAAGACAGAGATTTAGGAACCATATTTTAAATTGTAAGACATTTCCAGGGGCAGATGTGGACTCTGACCACATCTATTGGTTATGAACTGTAGATTAAAACTGAAGAAACTGCAAAAAGGTGAGAATTTAAGGAGATGGGACCTGGATAAACTGACTAAACCAGAGGTTGTACAGAGTCTCAGGGAGAGCATAAGGAAACAATTGACAGGAATGGGGGAAAGAAATACAGTAGAAGAAGAATGGGAAGCTCTGAGAGATGAAGCAGTGAAGGCAGCAGAGGATAAAGTAGGTAAAAAGACGAAGGCTAGTAGAAATCCTTGGGTAACAGAAGAAATATTGAATTTAATTGATGAAAGGAGAAAATATAAAAACGCAGTAAATGAAGCAGGCAAAAAGGAATACAAGAGTCTCAAAACTGAGATCGACAGTAAGTGCAAAATGGATAAGCAGGGATGGCTAGAGGACAAATGTAAGGATGTAGAGGCTTATCTCACGAGCGGTAAGATAGATACTGCCTACAGGAAAATTAAAGAGACCTTTGAAGAAAAGAGAGTCACTTGTATGAATATCAAGAGCTCAGATGGAAACCCAGTTCTAAGCTAATAACGGAAAGCAGAAAGGTGGAAGGAGTATGTAGAGGGTCTATACAAGGGCGATGTACTTGAGGACAATATTATGGAAATAGAAGAGGATGTAGATGAAGATGAAATGGGAAATACGATACTGCGTCAAGAGTTTGACAGAGCACTGAAAGACTTGAGTCGAAACAAGGCCCCTGGAGCAGACAACATTCCATCGGAACTACTGACGGCCTTGGGAGAGCCAGTCCTGACAAAACTCTACCATCTGGTGAGCAAGATGTATGAGACAGGCGAAATACCCTTAGACTTCAAGAAGAATTAATAATTCCAATCCAAAGAAAGCAGGTTTTGACAGATGCAAATATTACCGAAATATCAGTTTAATAAGTCACAGCTGCAAAATTGTAACGCGAATTCTTTACAGACGAATGGAAAAACTGGTAGAAGCCGACCTCGGCGAAGATCAGTTTGGATTCCGCAGAAATACTGGAACACGTGAGGCAATACTGACCCTACGACTTATCTTAGAAAATAGATTAAGGAAAGGCAAACCTACATTTCTAGCATTTGTAGACTTACAGAAAGCTTTTGACATCGTTGACTGGAATCCTCTCTTTCAAATTCTAAAGGTGGCAGGGGTAAAATACAGGGAGCGAAAGGCTATATACAATTTGTACAGAAACCAGGTGGCAGTTATAAGTCGAGGTGCATGAAAGGGAAGGGAGTGAGACAGGGTTGTCGCCTCTCCCCGATGCCATTCAATCTGTATATTGAGCAAGCAGTAAAGGAAACAAAAGAAAAATTCGGAGTAAGTATTAAAGTCGATGGAGAAGAAATAAAAACGTTGAGGTTCGCCGATAACATTGTAATTCTGCCAGAGACAGCAAAGGACTTGGAAGAGCAGTTGAACGGAATGGACAGTGTCTTGAAAGGAGGATATAAGATGAACATCAACAAAAGCAAAACGAGGATAATGGAATGTAGTCGAATTAAGTTGGGTGACGCTGAGGGAATTAGATTAGGAAATGAGACACTTAAAGTAGTAAAGGAGTTTTGCTATTTGGGGAGCAAAATAACTGATGATGGTCGAAGTAGAGAGGATATAAAATGTAGACTGTCAGTGGCAAGGAAAGCTTTTCTGAAGAAGAGGAATTTGTTAACATCGAGTATAGATGTAGTGTCAGGAAGTCGTTTCTGAAAGTATTTGTATGGAGTGTAGGCATGTATGGAAATGAAACTTGGACGATAATTAGTTTGGACAAGAAGAGAATAGAAGCTTTCGAAATGTGGTTCTACAGAAGAATGCTGAAGATTAGATGGGTAGATCTCTTAACTAATGTGGAGGTATTGAATAGAATTGGGGAGAAGAGGAGTTTGTGGCACAACTTGACAAGAAAAAGGGACCGGTTGGTAGGACATGTTCTGAGGCATCAAGGGATCACAAATTTAGCATTGGAGGGCAGCGTTGAGGGTAAAAATCGTAGAGGGAGACCAAGAGATGAATACACTAAGCAGATTCAGAAGGATGTAGGTTGCAGTAAGAATTGGGATATGAAGAAGCTTGCACAGGATAGAGTAGCATGGAGAGCTGCATCAAACCAGTATCAGGACTGAAGAAAACAACAACAACAAGAAGGAATTCTGCTACCTAGGTAGCAAAATACCCCATGATGGACGGTGCAAGGAGGACATAAAAAGCAGACTAGTACTGCCAAAAGCGGTATTTATGGCTAAGTGAAGTCTGCTAGTGGCAAACACTGATCTTAATTTGAAGAAGAAATTTCTGAGAGTGTATGTTTGGAACAAAGCAAAGAAGTAGTAGAGATGTGGTGGTACATAAGAATGTTGAAAATTAGATGGACTGATAAAATTGGGGATGAAGAGGGTCTCCAGAGAATTGGGAAGGAAAGGAATGTATGAAAAATACTGACGGCAAGAAGGAACAGGATGATAGGACATCTGTTAAGACATCACGGAATAACTTCCGTTATACTAGAGGTAGCTGTCGAGGGTAAAGCTGTTGAGGAAAACAGAGATTGGAATGCATCAAGCAAATAATTGAGGACGTAGGTCGCTAGTGCTACTCTGTGAGATTAAAACGCTTGCACAGGAGAGGAATTCGTGGCGGGCCGCATCAAAGTAGTTAGAAGACTGATAATTAAGAAAAATGCTATTCGACAATGTTGGCAGCAATGGTGAACCATGACCGAACACAGTATCGAGAAATAGGTATTGATCTAGAGAGGTGGCAGAACGTGAGGTCAGAGCAACTGTCAGAGAGACACTCAGTGCTCTGGATTCATTGTTATCATTGGTCCAACGTGCAACTAGTCCTTCAGTGACCAAAAAGACCATTAACAGGCCGCTCGCAGGAAAGGAGCTGAGCTCACGTCACCCTTTACGGTGAGTACTATTAACTTTTGTTCGCAACAAGCCTGCTTGCAGTGTTGTTGGGCACATTCGACCTAAAATCTCATTGACTGGGGTAGAACTGTCTCACTTGAATTGAGCACCGATGACCAACGAGGATGTGTCTCACGAAGTCCCCTGTAACAATCGGATACCAATTTAAGACTGTAGTCCACCGTCAGCCCGACAACTGGGTTGAAGGTCCGGGATGCCATTTCTTTTCATATCTTTGTTGTCATCCGCGGCAACCTTACAGCCCAACGATACTTCGAAAAAATTCTACTCCCCGTTTTGTCGTCCTTCATGGCTGGCCATCCTGGGCTTACATTTCAGCAAGATAATGGCCGCCCGCACAAAATGAGAGTTTCTGCCTGCAAGGTTGCCGGATCTTTTCCCATCTGGGATAATTACGGACAGGGTCCTCAAAGCCGCTCGGGATTTTAACGATCTAACGCACCAAATGCACAGAATTTGGTGCGTTATCCTTCAGGAGGATGTGCAACAACTTTCTTACTCAATGCCAAGTCGAATAACTGCTTGCATAAGGGCCACATGAGGACCAACGCATTATGGGATTGCACAACCTGTGAAGTCATTTCCCTTGAATAAATCGTCCAACTCTTTTGAAACTGCAATCATTTGTTTGTCTGTAAATGTACACCATACCTATTGATTTCCGTCGCATTCGGATAATTCCTTCGTGGTGCGTCGTTCTTTCTTTTTTCTCAGAATATGCATTATGATATCACTGTTCTATTACTCTTTCACAGGTCATAACACTCAGGCATAAAATACTGCAAGCCTGTCGGTCTCATTATTTCCTATTACCGTATTCTTTACCTCAGAAACAGTGTTATTCAATTCGAGAGTGATCATTGATGTTACGGCATGTTATATTACACACTGATGTAGATTATTTGTTTTATGTTAGTGTAGTTGTTCGTGTTTTCATTTTGTAATAATACTAGCTTCTAATCCAATGCCTGTGTGTAGTGCAATTTTTGTATGTGTCAAAGGCATGCATGTTCCAAGAAACAGACTGCATTATGTTCAAAGATATTTTGTGGACCTAGGTTATGTTGTAATAAAAGCCTACCCAGTAGTGGCCCTGGACGTTGATATTCGTGATAGGTGGAGTGTATGATGTGAAGGGCGGTGTATCTTCGACAGATCAAATTACTTTCCTGCCAGACATACGCTTTTTGTAAACTTTTTATTGTTCTACTGGAAAGCGTTTTTTATTAACAGGAATGACCAATCTTCAGCTAATGTCTTCTCATTTTAAGTAATATTTTGTGCTTCCGGTTTTAAAACTTGTGTTAGCAGTCTACTGTAATTATATCTGGGAAAACTGTTTTAATTGTTGAGACAATGAGAAATTTTTTGAGTTTTGGCACTATATGCATTGTTAAAGGTATTGTCTAGTATCATGTATGTTAAAAATTTCTCGGCTTTGTAAGAAACTGTTTTCTGTTCTGAAAAATACACTCCTGGAAATTGAAATAAGAACACCGTGAATTCATTGTCCCAGGAAGGGGAAACTTTATTGACACATTCCTGGGGTCAGATACATCACATGATCACACTGACAGAACCACAGGCACATAGACACAGGCAACAGAGCATGCACAATGTCGGCACTAGTACAGTGTATATCCACCTTTCGCAGCAATGCAGGCTGCTATTCTCCCATGGACACGATCGTAGAGATGCTGGATGTAGTCCTGTGGAACGGCTTGCCATGCCATTTCCACCTGGCGCCTCACTTGGACCAGCGTTCGTGCTGGACGTGCAGACCGCGTGAGACGACGCTTCATCCAGTCCCAAACATGCTCAATGGGGGACAGATCCGGAGATTTTGCTGGCCAGGGTAGTTGACTTACACCTTCTAGAGCACGTTGGGTGGCACGGGATACATGCGGACGTGCATTGTCCTGTTGGAACAGCAAGTTCCCTTGCCGGTCTAGGAATGGTAGAACGATGGGTTCGATGACGGTTTGGATGTACCGTGCACTATTCAGTGTCCCCTCGACGACCACCAGTGGTGTACGGCCAGTGTAGGAGATCGCTCCCCACACCATGATGCCGGGTGTTGGCCCTGTGTGCCTCGGTCGTATGCAGTCCTGATTGTGGCGCTCACCTGCACGGCGACAAACACGCGTACGACCATCATTGGCACCAAGGCAGAAGCGACTCTCATCGCTGAAGACGACACGTCTCCATTCGTCCCTCCATTCACGCCTGTCGCGACACCACTGGAGGCGGGCTGCACGATGTTGGGGCGTGAGCGGAAGACGGCCTAACGGTGTGCGGGACCGTAGCCCAGCTTCATGGAGACGGTTGCGAATGGTCCTCGCCGATACCCCAGGAGCAACAGTGTCCCTAATTTGCTGGGAAGTGGCGGTGCGGTCCCCTACGGCACTGCGTAGGATCCTACGGTCTTGGCGTGCATCCGTGCGTCGCTGCGGTCCGGTCCCAGGTCGACGGGCAGGTGCACCTTCCGCCGACCACTGGTGACAACATCGATGTACTGTGGAGACCTCACGCCCCACGTGTTGAGCAATTCGGCCGTACGTCCACCCGGCCTCCCGCATGCCCACTATACGCCCTCGCTCAAAGTCCGTCAACTGCACATACGGTTCACGTCCACGCTGTCGTGGTATGCTACCAGTTTTAAAGACTGCGATGGAGCTCCGTATGCCACGGCAAACTGGCTGACACTGACGGCGGCGGTGCACAAATGCTGCGCAGCTAGCGCCATTCGACGGCCAACACCGCGGTTCCTGGTGTGTCCGCTGTGCCGTGCGTGTGATCATTGCTTGTACAGCCCTCTCGCAGTGTCCGGAGCAAGTATGGTGGGTCTGACACACCGGTGTCAATGTGTTCTTTTTTCCATTTCCAGGAGTGTATGTGCATGTGTGTTAATATGAAGGGTATTCGTTTGTAAAATGAATAAATGATATATATGTTAAATAAAATGGATATTATGAATGGCTGTTTCGGCAACATGATATGTTTTGTAGGCAATGATGTCTCTGTCCACAAATGCTTCAAGGCCACTCACACTTGTTACACCGCTTCCTCCACGTACAATGGCGATTGTTAACCATCCATTTCCATGAGAGAAGGTGTCGTTTAGATCAATACTAAAATTAAGACGGCATCCACAAAACACTGCAGGTCCATCTAAGAGAGGGTGTGCAGCAACAGATTTAATAGTATTGGTTCTCTTGTCAGCTGCTGTTGTTTTAAATTCAACATCTTCAATTGTTTTATATACTGTTTGTCTCGAGCGACGTCTCCAGCGTCGTCTATACGGCATTCAATGTACCCTGAATGGGGAGAGAAGAAGAAAGGAAAGATAAGGGATCACTGCTGTTAGCTCCATTCGGACATTACGCGGGATCGGCGGCGACGAGTGAAAATGTTTAGCCGACCAACATTCGAACGCCGGAATTCCTGCTTACTAGGAAGTTGCGATAATCACTGTGCCATCAGGGAGACAGTGTTACCGCAAGTGCACCCGCTATCTCGTCTCGCCTCACGGCCGATCCACACTCCCATCGAGCGCCACCTATTCTCAGCCCCTACTGTCCATTTCCTCCGTATTCGCTCTTCCGAGATTCCCACAGGAGGTCGGACGTGTTTGTGCATCTGCACTGAAGAAGGTGGATTCATGTCCGAAAGAACAGACACCACGCATTCATGCAAGTAGTACTGCTCGACGGTGCAGACACCGTGTGCCATTTCCCCAGAAGCTATGCGTCTGCTGTCGGCGGCGTTTCCGTCTTAGCGACTCGTAAATACATTACGTTCTTGGGTTAAGAATGGGAACCATGTCCCAAAACCCCAGCTCTCAATCAACATTCTACAGGAATGTATAATGTCATCTTTCATGAACTTAAGATGTGCGACTTACGAATAACTACGTGACTTCCGCCTCAACAATTAAGCCCTCTTCGCGTTGATGTCACAACATCCATGCACAGTTCTTGACAAATCACGCTGGAGATTTACCTAATCAAAAACTGTGCCTTCGTAGTGTGTGAATATGTTGATGGTCTATTGAATACTCTAATATAGAACACATACGTGAGGAACGGAGGTTGCGCACTGATACCACAGAGATAATTCTTAAGACTGAGCTTCTTCAAAATGAAAATGAAAAGAGTGCTGTTCCAGTTAGCACAGCTCTTTGCATTTGCAATTCATTTTTTGATATTGATGTCTATCAAAATATGAACTACAAACGCGAAAGAGCTGTGGTTAACGGTCAGGTACGTCAGAAATCTTGGTAACAAGAAATTAATAGAAGACGTGTTGCGGAAACGTCGTCTACCATACACTCACTACAAAAGAGAGAACATGAAAGTGAAAGGTTGGCATGAAGTTTTGATCATTACCTGGTAAAAGTAAGGTCACATAATAAACTTTATGCCTGTTTGCAGATTCGTCTCTGCAATCCTGGAAAACACTGAAATCCCCGCACCAGAGTACCGTAACGTGCCAAAACAAAGTGGCTGGGCCCAGCTCCACTCTACCAGTCGCCTAGAACTATTCTCTTGCTTTTATAATGTCTCTTGCGACGAAGGACTCATGAAAATTAGGTGAGAGAGATGGTGGCGGATACTGAAGTACAAAATCATTTTTTCGATATATACGGGAATGGGACATAGCTGGAATGCTGATATTCAATAGTATTGGCACAAAGTATATGTCGCTGTGGATTCCACAATTGCTTTAGTTCTGTGTCAACTGACTGGTAAGCAAAGCGGGTTGAAGAGGTATGTGATGTTTCCGATATCAAAAACTAAGTCAAGTTTTCAAAGAACTTGGCAGTACGAGTCCATTTATCAGTCTGACTGTGAACACTCTCTCGCCTTGATGCATGCAATCATCTGGTTCGTAAGGCTGAAATAAAGTCGTTTTTTCCTCTCCTGAACCAATCTAACCCACAAATGTTGTAACTTGACCTTGTTGTCTTGGGTACCAACACCAGGACAGATTTCACGTACAAGCTGGTTCCACACAAGTGGTACCGGAGACAGATCTCGCTGGTGACGGAACAACCTCAACATTACGCAGACAATTCACAGAGACACGAACTATGTGTGGACGAGCATTGCTCTGTT
Source organism: Schistocerca serialis cubense (assembly GCF_023864345.2). Taxonomy (NCBI): domain Eukaryota; kingdom Metazoa; phylum Arthropoda; class Insecta; order Orthoptera; family Acrididae; genus Schistocerca; species Schistocerca serialis. Next base: position 643,671,945 of record NC_064638.1, on the reverse strand, counting down.
GAAAAATGGCACCACAGTAATGTCACATAATCAAGCAGGATTTCCGTAATGTACGATGTTTCATCAGAGTTCTCCCTGTCAGTAGAAGCTGTGACCTGAAGTCATACCCGACAGCTCCCCACACCAAGACACTAGGAAAAACAGCGCTGTGCCTCTCCAAAACAAGGGGAAATTGGAAACTCTCCACAGGTAGCCACCCCACACGCCGACGATGGTCATGCATCAGCACAATGTGGCGCCGTTCATCAGTAGTCCATGCCATTTGTGTTGTGTCAACGGCACCCTACACATGGGACGGTAAGTTCCTAGTCCGACTTCTGCCATTCATCAACCAGTAATGTGGATGACGCAGAATATTACTTGCTCTCGGCCGACAAGCGCAGATGTGGAGGGGTTTACTATGAGCTTGGTGTCTTATACGACGATCTCCCCATTTGGCACTCAGACGTAGGTGAAGCATAACTTGGAATAGACTATGGCTGCCCTCAAGCAATCAAAATCGGCTAGTGTTACATTTGAATGACACGCAGATCTAGATACTGCATATCTGACCGGGCGGCCGAATAGAGACCCACAATGATACCCTTATGAAACGTTTCTTGATGCAATTATTTACGAACAGCCGTATGTATTGTAGAAATTTATTTTATGAACTTCTTATGTGCTACCAGTTTCGGCATTACATTGATACCATCGTCAGGCCCCACACGTCATAGTCGTAAAATGGCTATACACAGAAGGAGCCATATAACTGGATCCGTGAATCAAATCGTTATGCAACAGCTCTTGGTGGCCAATCTGTGGTCAGTATTCATGGATATGACAGGGAAGATCATTTGAAGCAATAACGGACAGATATGGTATTCCGAATAGTTTCCGAGATAAATCAGATGTGTTGTAGATTGTTATTTATTTTCTGTATTATTGAACACATTGTCGCATGTACACTTTCACAAACGTACAACAGTCAGTAAACATAACGTTTTAGTAAGTACCAATTGAAAAATACACGTTTCTATCGCATTCACCTGTAACATATTGTTGACATGTGTAAGTCCCCTTGCGACCCTTAAGAGGTCTTTAGAGTCTCTATACCCTCCCATAGATTAAGACCCCTGCCGTCTTCCGTGAGGGCCATTCTTAATCAAGTAAAGTTACTTTGTTTTACAAACTACATTTGTTTACGTTCAAATAATAATTACATTGAGCGAATCCACGTACGTTCTCCGCTCCCACGGAAGGGGGAGGAATGTAAAGGATGAGCCAGACAATAAGGGATTTTACTTTATTATATGAGCCTCCAACCGGTAACTTCATTACTCCATTACGGCCAAGCCACGGCCGGCAGTGTTAGCTGCCTGTAAATTCTTTCGTCCCACGGTCTAGTAACAGGAAGTCAGCACCGAGAAAGGGCACCTTGTTCACGCGCCTCTCTCGTGTGCTGACGAGGTAACACCGTCCCAGGCGTCGCTTAGCAGGCAACGCTCTGGAAAGTTCCATGCCGCCCGCACGGTTTGCTCGGTCCTGACCAATCAGGGTGGAGGAAGCCGCGTGGTGCGTCGAACATACCCGGCCGCCCGTCGCCGGGCCCGCTCTCTTGCATTCTTGCTCACCCGCGAGTCGGATGCGCGTCCTGTAGCACTGAACATCTCCCGCTTCTCCCGGTGCTACGGCAATGTGAACTTAGTTTTGGCAGACAACCACTTTCGGTAGCTTCGCGAACAATGTTCGCCAAATTGTAAGCTCTGGCTCACCCTCACCTCCCTAGGCCTATGTAGCACCTTTTCATCATGCTTTAGCCAATAAATGGCCTTTCTCTAAAATTTACACTATTATTCCATAACGCCCACCGCCAGCCCATACCCGCCATCCTGTACAGGAACCTTCTCATCGCACTCCCCTCAGATTTAGCTGTGGACAGCCCGTCAAAAACTGAACAGGACGAAGGTGTACTGAAATGTGAAAAAAAAGCAAAAGAGAAACTGTGAACGTTCTAAGTAGAAGAAGTGTAAATCAGAGCAGCGGGGAATAGAATGGTTAAGTGGTCGAATTGTTGGACTGCAATGTGGACGAGCCGTGTTCAAAACTTACTCGTACCATTTGTTCTTTTTCCGCTGTTCGCTGTATTTAAATTTGTCTGTGCCGTGATGTAACGTCAGCTTTCAACAGCGAGGTGTAAAGAATGGACCTAGATTGAAATATGGTTCTGCACTCTATTACCAGTCGTAAGGCAGTGGCTTTCGACTGGGAACCGCAAACGTTTGATGACTACACCGGACCACGTGGTCTACGAGTGTCCCATTTTCGATGACGTTGCCGCAGAGTTAAGGAATTCAGTGCCAAATACAGATACCTTCCATCTAATCAGGAACCCAGTTACCTTTACTACCATCGATAGATTAGCCAGCGAGGTATCCGCCATCGCCAGGATGCGTACTGGCCGACCGCCGTGACGATCGGGATCCGTCGCGTCCAGGACTAGGGGGATGGTGCGAACTTACCGACTGTACACACAGCACACCGATTATGACTTGGCAGATAAAATTACTAGTAGGAAATAGATAGTAGTATATTTTTAAAGACCTGCAGCGATTTTCATCAAGGCCAGCCCAGTTCCAGGGGCACGCCCATTGGGATTAGCTCGGTGGGCACGGCCAAGAGATAGTAGGTTTATATTTCTACTGGCACACATGTAACGCTGCAGGATGTAGTTGTTAGTAGAGTAGGATTGAGTAGATAGCATGGTAGGTTAACAGTAGGTCAAATAGTAGCAATACCCATAGAGTAACTAACCTTCCATCCTGTAGTTGATACTAACAATAAGTAGATAAAGTCTTGGTAAATGATGCTGAAAATTATTAATTTTGTATATTACTTCGACCCACTAATGTCTTAGGTGGTGGGTTAATTTGTATGATATTGGTTTTGATGAATAAAGATTTTTTTGAAAAAAAAAAAGAAGTTTGATGACAAGTCAAAGCAGCCCTCCACCAGAAAACACTTCTGGTATTCACACATAACATTAGTGACATTACGTGTGTCATATGCTAGGAATCTCTTATCGACGCCCCTAATTCGTAACGTGGTGAGTGAGATATGACTCCTTGCCCAACTTATGTGTACGTATGAATGTCATCAATCCCAAGGAAATGATGACAACATAGTAGTTCACCACGTAAGCTGCAACAAATGAACAAATGAACGCAACAGTTTCACAATCACAGACTTTCTCTGTGCTGTGTCAAAACATACGTTCTTAACGTTTTTTAAGTTGCGTTACGTTTACAATTCCTTTGTGGTTGCATAGTTCACACCTGTTCGTTTGTTGTTTTCATTTCTGTGAGACGTCTGTGTGGTATCTCACATGCTCTGACTATTCATCACATTTACTTGCGACGGTAATATATTCTTACCACATGACCCACATTTTATAAGCAATGTATAGTATAACAACTTCCAAGACTTCAGAAAGAGAACATTTCAATAACCGGACGGACAGTTCATCACGTTGAGAAAAAACAAATTGCACGAGGGAGTTCTGAACGTCTCCATGACAACTTAACCAACACGCCATGGCTTTTCCATTTCTCTCGATGTGGCACTTGTTAATCTTGGACCGTTCACTTCTTCTACTTCGCTTTTTTAACAGTTCACTACATCTCATTCCTGTTTTCATGCTTGATCTGGGTTCAGTTTGTGACGTGCTATCCACTGAGCCATCTTACAATTAAATCTGACAGGGGTGCAATAGAGAGTTTCCCTCTTAAGCATTATTGTAGACGTCACACTAAAGCTGTTGTACAGTTCATAATAATTGTTAGAATATCCCTCCATCAACTTCATTGCATTTGTGCACTCATGGAAGAACATGTGTTGCTTGTTTGAGTGAGGGAAACAGCTTCCATGATGTGACCGAACAGTTCATCTCCCGTATTCACCCTTCGTTTGCACACCTCAAACTTCATCCAGCTCCATAAGCAAAAATTTTATGGTGTAAGGGCCGGCAATCTTGATGGCCTGTTAACTGTACTCTCACTACCAATCCACCTATTTGGGTAAGTGTGGTTGAGATGTTCCCTCACAGGCTTGGTAACATGTGTAGCGGCTATCATCCTGGAAGCATACCGAACACCACGTGGCCAAAGGACATCCTCAGAATGTTCAACAAACTAATTATCCAAAAAAATGCAAGTAATTTTCTCCCGTTATTTGCTCTTCTTAAATGACTGGACCTATCAAATGTTACCGATCGTGCTGCACCAAACACTGATCGAAGCACGAATCTGGAAATCTTTTCCATTGTGTGTGTGGATTTTCCGCGAACATCGGTGGTTATTAAAAGTGTTGTGTATTTCATTCTGCGTAAATGTGGCTTCATCAGTGAATAGTTTTTTTTTTGAGTCATCAGTCTCCTGACTGGTTTGATGCGGCCCACCACGAATTCCCCTCCAGTGTCAACCTCTTCATCTCAGAGTAGCATTTACAATCTACATGCTTAATTATTTACTTGATTTATTCCGATCTCTGTCTTTTGCTACAGTTTTTACTCTCTACATCTCCCTCTAGTACCATGGAAGTTAGTCCGTGATGTCTTAATAGATGTCCTATCATCCTGTCCCCTCTCCTTGGGAGTGTTTTCCACATACTCCTTTCCTCTCCGATTCTACGCTGAACCTCCTCATTCTTTACCTTATCACTCCATCTAATTTTCAACATTCGTCTGTCGCAGTGAGTCTTAAATGCTCCGATTCTCTTCTGTTTCGGTTTTCCCACAGTGCATTTTTCACTACCATACAACACTGTGCTCGGAACCGTGCGTTCTCAGAAATCTCTTCCTCAAATTAAGTCCGGTGGTTGATGTGCACTTCTCTTGGTCAGGAGTGACCTTTTAGTCAGTGCTGGTCTGCTTTTAATGGAAATGAGCGTATGGAATCGTTGGCCGGAAGGCCCCATCCAGTGAAGTTCGACCGCGAAGTCTAGTCGTATTTCAGTCGACGCCACGTTGGGCGACTTGCGCGCCGCTGATGAGGATAAAACGATGTTGATGACAACACAGCACTCAGGCGCCGAGCAAAGGAAATTCCAGCCCGGCCGGGAATAGAACTCGGGCCCGCTTGCATGGTAGGCGAGCACGTTACCACTCAGCTGAACAGACGGACTACGTGCAAGAATTGGACGTGTTGGAAACCGCCAACGGTATTCTTCGACAGCATCACAAAAGCCGTACATGTGTGGCATCTTAATGTTTTTCTCTCTCTGATACACTCTCAATCCCCTGCATGACCTCACTCACAACAGACTATCAACAAGTGCGCGTTAAATAGGCTAGTTTAATGCCTGCAATAAATTGCAAGGTAAGAGGGTGAAAGCGAAGACATACGTTGTGCTAGAGTAAAATTTCTAAAAGGTTGAGTTGGTAATAAACAGACGCGTGGGACTCTACCCAAAAAACGTCGGTACATTAAATGTGTTCTATCTCGGAAATTATTCAGAATAGAACATATGCCCATAAAAAGCTTTGTGCTTCAAATTAACGTTCCCGTCATATCCCTGAATGTTGAGCAGTCCCACTGTGACACTCTTCCTACCCAATCAGATCTGGTAACAACACTAAAAAGAAACAATCCCAATGCGCTCTGGTAGCAGTTCTACTTGTCACACAAAATTACAAATCTAATCATTTACATGCCCACTGATAGTGTGTATGTGGGCCATGTTGAACTAACATCCGATCATGTCTTCTGGGGGCTTCTCAAGTCTTGTCAGGCAGTATATTTTTATGCCGTTAACCACATTTTTTCCACTGACACCTGTCAATTTCTTTTATGTTTTGTACTAACACCAGTTTATTATAGTTGCGTGCTACAGACGCGAATTTTAACCGACAGGAAGAAGATGCTGTGATATACAAATGATTAGCTTTTCAGAGCATTCTCACAAGGTTGGCGCCGGTGGCGACACTTACAACGTGCTGACATGAGGAAAGTTTTCAACCAATATCTCATACACAAACAGCAGTTAACCGGCGTTGCCTGGTGAAACGTTGTTGTGATGCCTCTTGTAAGGAGGAGAAATACTTACCATCACGTGTCCGACTTTGATAAAGGTCGGATTGAGGCCTATCGCGATTGCGGTTTATCGCATCGCGACATTGCTGCTCGCGTTGGTCGAGATCCAATGACTATTAGCAGAATAAGGAATCGGTGGGCTCAGGAGGGTAATACGGAACGCCGTGCTGGATCTCAACGGCCTCGTATCACTAGCAGTCTAGATGACAGGCATTTTATCCGCATGGCTGTAACGGATCGTGCAGCCACGTCTTGATCCCTGAGACAACAGATGGGGACGTTTGCAATACATCAACCATCTGCACGAACAGTTCAACGACGTTTGCAGCAGCATGGACTATCAGCACGTAGACCATGGCTGCAGTTACCCTTGGCGCTGCATCACAGACAGGAGCACCTGCGATGGTGTACTCAACGACGAACCTGGATGCACCAATGGCAAAACGTCATTTTTTCGGATGAATCCAAGTTCTGTTTACGGCATCATGATGGTCGCATCCGTGTTTGGCGATATCGCGTTGAACGCACATTGGAAGCGTGTATTCGTCATCGCCATACTGGCGTATCACCCGGCGTGATGGTATGGGGTGCCATCGGTTACACGTCTCGGTCACCTCTTGTTCGCACTGACGGCACTTTGAACAGTGGACGTTACATTTGAGACGTGTTACGACCCGTGGCTCTACTCTTCATTCGATCTCTGCAAAACCCTACATTTCAGCAGGATAATGCACAACCGCATGTTGCAAGTCCTGTACGGGCCTTTCTGGATACAGAAAATGTTCGACTGCTGCCCTGGCCAGCACATTCTCCAGATCTCTCATCGACTGAAAACGTCTGGTCAATGGTGGCCGAGCAACTGGCTCGTCACAATACGCCATTGACCACTCTTGATGAATTGTGGTATAGTGTTGAAGCTGCATGGGCAGCTGTATCTGTACACGCTATCCAAGCTCTGTTTGACTTAATGCCCAGGCGTATTAAGGCCGTTATTACGGCGAGAGGTGGTTGTTCTGGGTACTGATTTCTCAGGATCTACGCACCCAAATTACGTGAAAATGTAATCACATGTCAGTTCTAGTATAATATATTTGTCCAATGAATACCATTTTATCATCTGCATTTCTTTTTTGTGTAGCAATTTTAATGGCCAGTAGTGTAGTTATTCCCAATAACCATACTAGATTTTAGATTTTAATGTGAACAGATAGGTGCCGCTTCGTACAGTTACACAATATTTATTCATGTAAAACGTATTCAGTTGCTTCAGAGAATTACCGACTCCTGACAACACATATTCCAATATTTATCCAAAAAAGGCGTTCCCTTATCGGCCTTCAAGGTCTACTGTGGATCCTGATCCATGACAAAATTTAGGGACTCTGCAGCATTGACAAGCAGTCGCCTGTAGCTCAGTTTGATGACCTGCTGAAATTGCGCCCACCATCTTCCAAATCACTGCTAACCGTGGGAAGACTGTCAAGCACCAGTTGAAATTTAGTATGAAAACCATTTCTTTTTTCAACTTTAGAAAATGTAAGTCTATCGCATTTTTTGCTGGGATATCACACGAGGTACATTCTGTCACCCTTCGAAAAGAATTTTCTTTCTCCGCGCACATCGGGCGACCGTTACTTTGCAGATGTGTTGTGTTGTATATGTATGCGAAGATTGTAGGTTAGTTAACGGATGCCTGTAGAGTGCAGTGCCATGTTAGTATTTTAAAATGATGATGAGAAATGGGAGAGGGTGAAACCCATTGCCGGCGCAGAGTCAACTCCTCTCGAATAGGCTTTTGGTACCGTTCCTCACAAGTGACTATTCATCAAATTGCGTGCATATGGAGTATCGTCTCAGTTGTGTCACTGGACTCGTGATTTCCTCTCAGAAAGGTCACAGTTCATAGTGATAGACAGTAAATCATCGAGCAGAACAGAAGTGATACCTGGCGTTCCGCAAGGTAGTGTCACAGGCCCTCTGCTGTTCCTGATTTATATAAATGATCTAGGTGATAATCTGAGCAGACGATCAATTCCAATTACAAAATGATCTAGAGACAATTTCTGTGTGACGCGAAAAGTGGCAATTAGCACTGAACAAAGAAAAGTGCGAGGTCATCCACATGAGTTCTAAAAGAAATCCGATAAATTTTGGGTATACGATAAATTGCACAAATATAAGGGTTGTCACTTCGACTAAATACCTAGGAATTACAATTACGAGCAACTTAAATTGGAAAGACCACATAGATAATATTATGGGGAAGGCGAAACAAAGACTGCGCTTTCTTGGCAGAACACCTAGAGACAGCCTAAAGAGACAGCTACACTTCACTTGTCCGTCTTCTGCTGGAATATTTGTGCACAGTATGGGATCGTTACCAGGTAGAATTCACGGAGGACATCGAAAAAGTGCAAAAAATGGCAGCTCGTATCGTGTTGTCGAGTAATAGGGGTGAGAGTGTCACTGATTTGATACGCGAGTTGGGGTGGCAGTCACTGAAACAAAGGCGATTTTCTTTACGGCGAGATCTATTTATGAAATTTCAATCACCAACTTTCTCTTGCGAATACATAAATATTTAGTTGACACCCACCTACGTAGGGAGAAATGATCATCATAATAAAATAAGGGTCCGCAGCTCGTGGCCGTGCGGTAGCGTTCTCGCTTCCCGCGCCCGGGCTCCCGAGTTCGATTCCTGGCGGGGTCAGGGATTTTCTCTTTCTCGTGATGACTGGGTGTTGTGTGATGTCCTTAGGTTAGTTAGGTAGTAGTTAGGTAGTAGTTCTAAATTCTAGGGGACTGATAACCATAGATGTTAAGTCCCATAGTGCTCAGAGCCATTTGAACCAATAAAATAAGAGAAATCAGAGCTCGAACTCTTTCCCACGCGCCATTCGAGAGTGGAATGGTAGAGAAGTAGTATGAAAATGGTTAGATGAACCCTCTGCGAGGCACTTAAGTGTGAATTGCAGAGTAACCATGCAGATTTACATGTAGAATAACACCAAAGGAGCTGCCGGGCTAATGTCTGTCACCCCCACCCTCCGAATGACGGATTGCCATCGACATTATCAGAGGCCCTGACACTGTGGAGAAGTTTGGAATGTAACACACTACAATGGTAAAAGAAGACTGTTGATCATGAACTATACGCCGCCTCCATCTTCTTCGTGGCCGCCCAGACACTGGCAGTGAAAAGTTCATCCACCATCAGTATTCGAACTAGTTTACCTCCGAGTCAAGCACTGCTGTACAGATGTGCATTAGCTGCCTCGTCTACGGAGGTTTGTTTTCAATAGCGATCTACGTAACACGCCGTGATTTATTCGACTATAAAGAGAACATTAACATGCTTCCGGAACAAATCAGTGCGTTTCCTTGACTGAAACTTCCTTTCGTTCGGTGTTTCTCGTAAAATGCTGTCAGTATCACTTTATTTGTAAACTGTATCTTCCTCGCATATGAATCATCCAATGAGTAGTAATCAAGCTGAGGTATCTTTAGGTAAAGCGAAAGGTTGTTTTCAATATCTTATTGTTTACGTTTCTTTCATCATCCATTTCTCACACAAGAGAACTGGGACAGCTGTTATACTAACCGGTTATTATCATCCAAGTCCCAGGCGAGAGGCTACACACCGAGAATGCTTAGGAAGGGATTTCCTAACCTAAAATTCACCACTTAACTAAAGGTAATTTCTTCTTTTTCAGATATTGCTTCAAATGGCTCTGAGCACTATGGGACTTAACATATATGGTCATCAGTCCCCTAGAACTACTTAAACCTAACTAACCTAAGGACATCACACAACACCCAGTCATCACGAGGCAGAGAAAATCCCTGACCCCGCCGGGAATCGAACCCGGGAACCCGGGCGCGGGAAGCGAGAACGCTACCGCACGACCACGAGCTGCGGACATTTTTTAGATATCAAATTTCAGTAAACGACATCGAAAATAATTTCATATTAGAAACGGACGAGGTTTAAAATACATTTATATCTCTCGTCACGGCAAATCAGACAGCGAAACCGCTCTAGTTAATGAAAAACGAGGCTTATTTAACACTTTTAGTAACATTATATAGAACACAGATTTTCCACCAGATGTAATACCTTGATAGTTATCTATATGGTGTGACTTTGGTGATGATGAACTTAGATAGTAGTGTTGAAAGAGGAACAATAAATAACGAAACTTAATATATAAAATACTGTACACGTCATTTGAAGCAAGACAGCGTCTTAATATCAAAGGTGAGTGAGTAACACATATTACCTGTCTTATGTAAATCAGTTGAGAACCACTGAAAATCTCAGTCCTCGTGCATAGCTGATATTACCGTAATAGTCTAAAACTTTCAGGAAGTTGAAATTAATTCTTCTACAGAAAGCTACAAAATATTCGTATTGAAAAAAGAAATACAGAACCAGAATTTTTCCGCAGTTAGAGAGTTTGATATTGGAGACCGTAAACATGTTTCATTTTTTGAAGTTTTGCATTTAATTCGAGGAGAAATTTTATTATTTTTAATTAAATTCGAGTGTTACTTTGGTTTAATTATTGCAGTTGCTGTGGAACTAATGAATTAGAAACGGGTGCCAAAGAGGTGCGAATGCAATATGTTGCTGCTTGCCTAATGTAGTTCGGATCGTTAGTTACTGATAATTGGTCATTGCTAATTAAAGTAACGCATTCGCCTCGGAACAATGCCGCGCGTCAGCTATCGAACACGTGACAACCTCGTTAGGAGTTCGTCACGAAACCCGAATTGTTAACACGTGATTTCGCATCGCAGCCGTAGTCTACGAGGCTCTATAATCGCACACGATACATCATGGACGAAATGCATACGCGCAAATTCAGACAGGTGTGAACTTATCTGACAGAGACGAGGCACTAGCCATGTACTGTCACAGTAGTACTTTGTACCTCTTCAGACTTAGCGTTTCTTGGTGCAGAGCACTATTACTGCTTTCAGAACTATTAAGTCTAACCGATGCGAAATGCCACTCTGACTGTGCGACTTGCACATTCGAATTCGAAGTTTTTCATACGTAATGGCAAATAACGATGTCACGATGTAGACTGTATTTAGTCCGTAGACACTGGATACGCCTTGGTAGGATTCAGTCGGGTAGAAAGAACCTACCGAAAATGGACGTACTGCGGAACGTGACGTAATGATGGTGTGGAGTATGATGTCGGAGCTTATAACAGCCAAAGACAATACGTATTATGTTTCTATATTATATTTTCAAATATAGGTTGTGGTGATAGACACCTTTATCGTAGTTCCAGTGCTAGATTGGCTTAGAAAGATAAATTTCGAATGTGAGTTGGCGAAGTCAACAAGTCAGAATATTAAAATTTAGTTGTGGTGAGACGGTGACTTGTATCGTTGTCCGAGATCCAACCGCTTTGAAAGGAGGCAGTATGATAGTGACCGGGCAAACCTATCTGGCAAAGCGAAAATAACTGTAATTCTTGTTATGGCGCTGGCTTTACGCATAATGAATTTTATTGAGTGCCTTATGTTTGTCACGTCGGTGACGTCATGGATTAAAAATAATGTCAAGTATAAACTATATTGAAAACGTGGAAAGAAGCATAGCTGATATAACCATTCCATGCTAGAGGGCGCCTGCATACAAAACTGAAAAAAATTAATTGATTGACATAAGCCTGCTCTGGTTGCCTTCGTAATCCACGTCTCTATCTTGAATTTCACGAAAAATAAAATGTGTTCTGCCGGACGTACTTCCTTGTTTCTACGTATCAGTTTGGGTGCACGGCATTTCTAAATGTGTCTATTCCAGAGGAACCCAAACATTTTGTTTGACAAAACAATTTGAGAACCCTTGTACTTTGATATAACACTTTGTTTATTTTTAAGGTTAATAAAATTTTAAAATTTGAACAAAACTTGTTTTACTCACTGTTTACAAATTTAAATCATAACCAACGACAAACAATCGTAATAAAATTAATAAAAACCAATTAAGATCGTAAAATTATCGAAAAGAAACGCCGTTATTAACAGTTTTTCGAGAAAAACTTTATCACTTCCTCCGGAACACCAGACTTTCACGGAACACAGTTTGGAAAACTCTTCTCAAATCTTCGTTGCTGACGAGACGATAGCGTGCACCTGTCTCCGTATCGATATTACTCGAAGTTACGTCTTTGTTACGTATCTTTTTGTGTTGTAGAGTAGTTCTTCAGTGACCATTATTTGATGTAAATGGACAGCGTTTCGCAAGATGATTCTTTTCCCAATGAATAAAGCATTGCTCACTTGAAAGTAGCGAATGAAAGCGGCGATTCGTTTTGGATAGTAAATTTCAGCCTCCTTCCAGTTCACCAGTCGTCGAAACTCTGCAGGTCTTCCTGCATTTCAGTACAGAGTTTAGGAGGTACCCTTCCAACTTCATTTTCATTGTAAAGAATTAAAAATTTGTTATTCCCATGGAGGCAGCACGAGCGCTGAGCCAAGTAGGCCAAGAAACAAGACTCCGGAAAACTGGGAAAGGCATTTGCGCGATATTATTTCTTCAAGGCCTTGCTACAACAAATAGCTTGGATGACGTTTTCATGTTAATAATAACAGCGTGCACTGTTTATTGTAAGTAACATACAGGAAACTGTGAAGGTTAGGTTCTTTACATCGTGGAATGAAAACTAGTTCTCAGAAAGCCACACTGCTGATGAAAGTCAGCTACTGCGCTGTATAGCGCCGGTTCCAGTCGGTCACAAAATTATAGGATGGACAGGGTTCTGCGGCAGTTATTTGAGGTCAGACGTGGGTAACAGCTAGCTTCCATCCGCGACATGAAACGTCACAACTGGTGACTAAGAGTTTAATAAGTGAAAAACATACGAACAGGGTCATCCGCAATCGCTATTATAACAGTGGTGAGATTTATTTCGTTTCACATCTACATAAAAAAAGCCTTGAGCGCCTATAGATTAACATGGACAAGAAACAAGAATTACAATGTCCTGTCGTAATGGCAGCGAAGCTAGGCTGTGTCAATAAGATCTGCGCGAATGCAATCGTAAACACTGTGAAATAAGAACCATACGCATAGCTTTAGCTTCAGTAGAGCGAGTAACCATTAGTTCAAAGCGTAATTGACGCACAAAACTGTTTCCGACAGAACTTACCGTATTTCAGTGCCCTGTGGTAGCAGTGCATCTGCCCATGACAGCTCTATGCTGGCTACAGTTTTGGTGCAGACGTGTGTTATGTGTCCATCGCTCTTCCTCCAATGTATCGATTCCCATTTCAAAACCTGGGAGGTACATTAAATTTTGCAATGTGAGTCTTCAGACAAGAGAAATCACGCCTCCTAATGGACAACTTGTTTAATGAGCCCATCATCGGTAAGCTGTCAATGGCCGTGTCGAAATGGGTACACCGGTTCCCGTCAGATCACTAAACTTAAGTACCATCAGGCGTGGCTGGTTCTTGAATGGGTGACCATCCATATACACCACTCATTGTTCGCATTTTTCCCTCTGCCCTTAATTTAGTGGGAACAGAAGCGTTGGTGGCGCGAAGTCCTGATCACCATTCTTGGCGCCAAACGTGCTGAATTCAATTCCAAACCCCTCTGCAGTGACTTATAAGTGAAGGCAGGCAAGACTCGTGATGGTGTTCCATTCGTTGGATGAGGACTTCAAGCTTGGGGGCAGCCATGATCTGGTTCCAGTGTTGTAAACGGCACCGCTTCTGACACCATAGTTGCAGGGGGTCGATGGTCGAACCCGGGACTCCTGATGGCCGAGTTGAAGCCGGGACCCACCGTTCCACTTTTCGTCCGAAGGCCGAGCAAGTTCAATAGCGTCAAGGGGCAGTGCAGGGTGATATAGCGGTGTTCAATAGCATTGCTTTATTCACATAATTTACAAAAGCGTAATGTTGGCGCGCCACCCGCGCGCTGTTCCGCGAGTCCAGCCGGCTCAGCAACTCCTGGTATGCCAACACCGCTGCTGCCGTCTGCAAGGCCACTCAGCTGGAACTCATCCGCGCTCGCCTGGTCCGCTGCCCGCCAAGCGTCTCGTCTTGCGTCATGTAGCTCCCTGCTTTTTCAAAGACTGTTGCAGCCCTGGTCCCCACCATCCCCCACCCCATTTGGCCTGCTCTGTCTGACCATGGGATGAAGGTGATTGTACTGGTCTCCCATGCCGCAACTTGCTGCTTTTGTGTTTGCCAGATGCCAACACCAGCCACTGTTTCTGCCTCTGGCGTTGCTGCAGTGCTGCCGCGCCTCCCGCAAAATACGCCTCGCCCGGACCCCGGTATGCCAGGTGGGAAGCGAATGTGGCCCGTCATGGACCTGCTGCAGACTGCTGTCACACCCTCCTTCAGGCAGACCATGCAATTTGCAAGTACCCGGCTGCTGTTCTGTCCCACCCCAGTGTTATACAGCTCAAACATGTACATGGAAACAAAGTACAGATTTACATAGAATATTTGCAACATCACTGCCAGACTGGCCCCTATAAGCGTAGGCCAGCACAGGTCCGTCCCGATTCTCGACTGACCTGGCACACTGCTCAAGCTACAAGTGCTTGACTATTTATATTGCTTCTCCCCTCACTTCTGACGTAGTGTCGGAGAGAGACCAGAAACTATGGCAAGGGTAAATTCCCATACGTCAGCCGTTTACACATTGCCCTCCTGGCTCTGGCCTACTGCCTCGCCTCATACATCTCAATAACCTCAAGCAACGCTGTAGTTTCCTTGCCTCATTGTTGCACCACTCAAAACACATCGCGCATGCAATAGCGCCATGGCAGCTCCGAGCCTTTTTTACCCCGTCTGGCATACTGGCTGCCAACTATTACTACGCACTGCCAGCGGCCCCAGACTTCATCGTGCCATTACCGAATTTTAACAAAATTCCCCTTCTCTACGACTAAGACTAATACTAGTGCAGCAGTCTTTACCGAAATGGTTTGGGCTGCATTCTGCATTTTCATTCATAATTAGTGATTCTTCCGCCTTTGAGGGGCAGTTTCTCATCACAGGGCAAGACTGTGCCCCAAATCCCTGTTCGCTCCTCCACACCCTCTGACATGCCATTGGCGGAACTTCATGATTTTGTTCAAAATTTAAAAAGTGGCAGGGTTCAAACCCGTAATTAAGTTGTCACCCCTAGACCACTAATGTGTCATACAATGGACAGGATAAGAAATAACTTTGGTATTAACAACGAACGCCAAATACTCTGGAGTGAAGTCGGAGTTCTAACTCATCCCACAGATTTTCTATAGCCTTCAAGTTGAGTCTCTACATCTACATCTACATTTACATACATACTCTGCAATCCACTGTATGGCATTCCTTTCCTATTTTACTCGCAAACAGAATGAGGGAAAAAATACTGTCTATATGCCTCTCTATGAGCCCTAATTTTCCTCATGTTATCTTCATGGTCCTTATGCTCAATGTACGTTGGAGGTAGCAGCAAATGCTGGTTCTCTAAATTTTCTCTATAGTGTTCCTCGAAAAGAGCGTCGCTTTCCCTCCAGGGATTCCCACTTCAGTTCGCAAAGAATCTTCGTAACACTTGGGTGTTGTTCAAACCAACTACTAACAATTCTAGCAGCCCGCCTCTGAATGGATTCGATGTCTTCTTTTTATCAGACCGACGTCGACCATTCGCCTTCCCTGCCACAATCATCACACGCTCGTTCCATTTCATATCGCTCTGCAAGGTTACGCCTAGATATTTAAGTGATGTGACTTTGTCAAGCAGGACACTACTAATACAGTAACTGAAAATTACTGGGTTGTTTTCTCCTATTCATCCGCATCAACTTACATTTATATACATTTAGTTCCAGCTAACGTTCATCAAAGCAATTAGAAATTTTGTCTAAGCCACCTTTTTATACTCCTACACTCACTCAACTTAGACACCATACCGTTCACCGCAGCATCATAAGTAAACAACCTCAGATTGCTGCCCACCCTGAACGCCAAATCGCTTCTGTACACAGAGAATAATAGCGCTCCTGTTACACTTCCCTGGGCCATTACTGACGATTTTTTACTTGTCTCTGATGAACACTCCCCGTCGAGGAAAACGTACTGGTCTCTATAAGCCACTCATATATCTGTGAACTTATTCCATTTGCTCGCAACCTCATTAACAGTCTGAAACAGTGCACCGTGTCAAACGCTTTCTGGAAACTTTGAAATATGGAATCTACCTGCTGCCCTTCATCCATAGTTCGCCGTATATCATATGAGAAAAGGGAAAGCTGAGTGTCATATGAGTGATGTTGTCTGTGGATTCCGCAGCAAACCCATGTTAGGGACACTGCTCTGTAATGTTGCAGGTCTGTTCTTTTGCCCTTCTTATATACGGGAGTCACTTGCGCTTTTTCTTGTCGCTTGGGACTTTGCGCTGGGCGAAAGATTCGCGTTAAATGCAAGCAAAATAAGAGGCGAACACTGTAGAGTACTCTTTAAAAACCAAAGTTGGTTTTCATCTGGACCTGGTGATTTATTTGTTTCTATCTCTTTCAGTTGTTTCTCTACACCAGGGATGCTTATTACCGGGGTTAGGATTCTTAAGCGCAAATTTCAGACGGGAAATGGAAGGGGAAAACTGCTCAAACAAGATAACAGAGCGATGAAAGGTGCTGGTTTATTCAATTAATTGAACAATTTATCTTTCCTCTATTCTAGTTTATTGAACTACAGACAAGTGCATCAAGTGACCGCTCATCAAAAGAAGTAAAAAACATGAAGCTGTTATATTTCAAGACATTAATAATCTCTACATTTTTATAATTAGGTCTCTGTCTATTAGGAGACAGAACGTCATTGTATATGCTAAAGCTTCTTTCGATAGTGACAGGAACCAGTGGGACAAACATTGTATTCACTCGAAATGGCAACTCTACAGATGTGGCGATTTCCTCAATGTCTAGATTCTTCTGAAGACTAAAGTCTGTCTTTGGTGAAACTATGTAAGTCCTCCCTCACGGAGGCAAAAATATCCCATTGTTTTTTTCTTTTTCAGATCCTGTTCTTCTACTGGTTTAATAGCTGCAGTCAGATACTTGTAACTATGGACGCAATATAGTTCTATCTGCAAATTATGTATTTTCTCCAGTAACAGAATTTGCTGTGCCTGGGAAATTGCACCTGCGTCCGCTGGATCCAAAGGCAGCACAAAGTGTCTAATTTTGTCGAAAGTCGCACACAGTATAACAGCACACTCAATCCAAGAACCCCAACGACTAATGACACCGAAATTTGGAAGGAACTGGCTAGATGTTTCCCAGTGGGCAACAACACGACTTAGAACTTTCGGTAGAATCTTCTTTAGGGCGGAGATAAACTGATTTACGATGTAGTATTCGTTCCTTGTGGATTCACAAACTCTGTAAAGGGCATGAAACAATCATGTCACGTGCTTCATCTTAGGAAACAAAGGTTCCAATTGATTAACAGCTAAAACCATGTATGGAGCCTGGTCATTATCCACAAGAAGTTTTTCAGACACGATACCAGTAGGGCAGAGTTTTTGGCAGAGGTCCATAATTGATTACATTGCTGTACCGGGATTCTCTTTCTGCAGCTCATACATTTTAACAATGTGGGCTTAACTTTCTTACCTACTAAGAAAAAAATAAAATTTTCAAAACAAATCGTCGATATACACTATGTGAGCAAAAGTATCCAAACACCTGGCTGAGAATGACTTACAAGTTCGTGTCGCCCTCCATCAGTAATGCTGGAATTCAATATGTTGTTGGTCCACTCTTAGCCTTTATGACAGCTTCCACTCTCGCACATTCAACAAGTGCTGGAAGGCTTCTTGGGGAATCGCAACCCATTATTCACGTAGTGGTGCACTGAGGAGAGGTATCGATGTCTGTCGGTGAGGCCTGGCACGAAGTCGACGTTCCAAAACATCCCAAAGGTGTTCTATAGGATTCATGTCAGGACTCTGTGCAGGCCACTCCATTACAGGTATGTTATAGTCGTTTAACCACTCCGTCACAGGCTGTGTATTATGAAGAGATGCTCGATCGTGTTGAAAGATGCAATTGCCATCGCCGAATTGCTCTTCAACAGTGGGAAGCAAGAAGATGCTTGAAACATCAATGTAGGCCTGTGCTGTGATATTGCAATGCAAAACAAGGGGAGGTGCAAGTCCCCTCCATAAAAAACAGGACCACGCGAAAACACCGCCCCCTCAGAATTTTACTATTGGCACGACGTACGCTGGCAGATGACGTTCACCGGACATTCGCCATACCCACAGCCTGCCATCGGATCGCCACGTTTTGTAACGTGATTTGTCACTCCACATAATGTTTGTCCACTGCTCAGTTGTTCAACGTTCACGCTCCTTACGCCAAGCGAGGCGTCTTTTGGCATTTACCAGCGTGATGTGTGGCATATGAGCAGCCGCTCGACCATGGAATCCAAATTTCCTCACCTCCCGCATAACTGTCATAGTACTTGCAATGGATGCTGATGCAATTCGCAATTCCTGTGTGACGGTCTGAAATGTCTCATGACTACTGAGACCACAGATATGGAGTACCTGGCAGTAGGTGGCAGCACAATGCACTTAACATGAAAAACGTATGTTTTTGGGGGAGTCCTGATGCTTTTGATCACATAGTGTATATTGTATTCGAACATTGTCAGTTATCTCAAAGAGAACGCTCTATTAACACGTAGTCAACAAGGATTTAGAAAGCATTGCTCTTGTGAAGTACAACAAACTATTTACTGACACGAAAATGTTGAGAGCTATCGAGAAGGAATTTCAAATTGATTCCGCATTTATAGATTTCCAGAAGGCTTTTGACTCTTGCAAGTGGCTTGTAATCAAATTGCGTCATTATGTAAAATCGTCTCAGTTATGCGACTGAATTCATTATCTCCTGTCAGAGAGGTCGTAATTTGCAGTAGCTGACGGAAAGTCACTGACTATCTGGCGTTATCCAAGGTAGTGTTTATACGTCTTCTGCTGTTCCTCATCTATAGAAACGATTGAGGAGTCAATCTGAGCAGCCGTCTTAAGCTGTTTCCAGATGACGCTGTCGTTTATTGCCTAGTAGAGGCATCAAAGATCAAAACCAGTCGCAAAGATTTAGATAACATATTAGTATGGTACGAAAACTGGCATTTCAACCTACATAACAAAAAGTGTTAGGTCATTGACATGGGTGCTAAAATAATTTCGTTGCACTTCGGATACACGATAAATCAATCAAATCTAAAGGCCATAAATTCAACCAGATACCTAGGAATTACAATTACGAACAACTTAAACTGGAAAGAACACATACAAACTGTTGTGGGGAAGATAAACCAAAGACTGCGTTTTTTTTTTTTTTTTTTTTTTTTTCAGAACACTTAGAAGTTGCAACAGATCTACCAAAGGGAATCCTTGCACTATGCTTGTCCGTCCTTTTTTAGACTGCTGCTGCGTTGTGTGGGATCGTTACCAAACAGGATTAACGGAGTATATCGAGAAAGTTCAAAGAAGGGCAGCACGTCTTGTACGGTATTAATGAGAAGTAAGAGAGAAAGTGTCACGGTCATAACACGGGATTTGGAGTGGAAATCATTAAAACAAAGGCATTTTTCGTTCCAGCTGGATCTTTTCACGAAATTTCAATCACTAACTTTCTCCTCCAAATGCGAAAATATTTTTTTTTTTTTTGACGCCGACCTGCATAGGGAGAAACGATCGCCATAATAAAATAAGAGATACCAGAGCTCAGACGGGAAGATGTAGGTGTTCGTTTTTTCCGTGCGTTGTTCGAGACTGCAATAATAGAGAATTAGTGTAAAGGGATTCGATGAGTCATCTGCTAGGCACAGAGTGGCCATGTAGATGTAAACCAATTACATCTCGCGCAGAGTCATTTAAGCAACCACTGTTCCCGCGCTTGGCCCGTGAATGCTATGGATAAAAGCCCCAACAAGCAGTATAATGTGATGTACCCTCTGCCATGAACTGCACAGTGGTTTCAGAACTATAAATGTAGATGTAGAAAGATAACGTTTGAACTAGGATTTCACAGTGGTTTGCAAAGTATTTGTGTAGTTGTAGATTAGGTGTGGATAGTGTAAGGGCGATCAGAAACTATCTGAAACGGGTTTCGTTGAGTAGATTGTGCTGAGAAGTAACTGTTAAGAAAATATTCGATATATTGCATCCCTTCCGAAGTAATTAGCATTGAAGGTAGCCAATCAGACCGTTCGTTTGCAACTTCAAGCGGCCCACCAAATACAGTTAGTATCAGATATTCTCATAGCGTAGATCAGCATTTTTCAGCCTGTGGGTCGCGACCCGATGGGGTGGGGGGCGCAAAGCCTTGCTCAGAGGGTCGCGGACGCGGGAGAAAGCAGTTGCTCAGAGCGAAGCGCAAAGACAATAATCACGTCCGTACTTGCTGGCGTATTCGGACAACTGATTGTAGTGACCGAAAACGAGCGATTGCGCCCCCGCTGACCCCTTCTCACCCCACGCCTCTACCGCGGCTAAGAATATAATTTTATCTCTGCCCGCAGAGCAGTGAGACCTCTTTTCACATTGCACTTGATTTCTCGATCAATATAGTACGAATAGAAAGAAAATTAAATACGTTGCCTTTGAAATCGCTGACATACTTCTATTATGGTTCTGGGGGTCTTCAGAATATTATTTACTTAGAAAGGGGTCGCGTATTCAGAAAGGTTGAAAAACACTGCCGTAGATGATAAGGCAGAGACTGCTCGGCCTTTGTATCGCTCTTTTGTTCTGTTGTAGGAAACTGAACGAAGAAAAATTTTAGTGTCACCGCCTCAGAAGGGTCGCCTGAATTTGCGAGCGCAGTAGCCTGATTGGCTAACTTCAATGCTAATTCGGAAAGGGCAGTGTATCGATATTTTTTTTGCTTTTAACAATTACTCCTCAGCACGTTCTGCAAAACCCTTACAAACTTTTCAGACTGTTGCTAACCATCCTGTATACGCATTCACTAAGTATTTACGGTACCGTAAATATTAAAAAACTTCTCACAGCGAAATATTTACACTCAGTGCTTATATCGTACCGCTGTAGGTACACCATAGGTAATTGAACGTATAGGTGTATGCTTGTGCTGATGTGTGTTATTACCTTTAATTTTCGATACAATCCATTGATGTCTTGCAGTTTTGTGAAAAACTGACAATTTGAACCTGTGACTGTATAAAAAGTATAGTTTCCCTCCTACATACAAGATTACTAAAACCAACCACTTTTTACAACGATGTTTATTTATTTAAGCAGCACCGTTACTGGTTTCGAACTGATAGGTACATCTTCAGACAGCTAGTTCGCGTTTTACATTAGATTTCGCCTTTTGTTTCCCCAACAAACGAAATTTCCTTGGGATAGTGGTGCCCTACAACCATAAGGAAATGTGAGACAACGTTCTTTTAACTGTAATTGTGCCTCACAACGATTTTAAGTGATGTAAACAAATTAATCCGCGCCATTATGTTCCAGTGCAGGCTGCTTATCACCTTGCAGCAACGAAAACTGTATAATGTACATTTTTGTAAGTATATATTGCACATAATGTGAACCATAACTCACACACTAAGAAGTTTCATGACATGGGGGTATGTATACAAAGATGGCGATATTACAACCATAGTAATATCAAAAACTTGCACTCTCAGAGATATTTCATTACGTATAAATTTACAAATTGCTAATGTTATATTACTTACTATTTACATTGAAAGAGATCTGATTAAAATTCAGATAAACAAATAGAGCAGTCGGTTAAAAAGTTTTACTTCAGTGATATTACGTAAGTATTATGGTATACATTGGAACAAACGTAAATGATAAGGCCCAGATGTACATAAATAAATATTACAACTATGGACATATTATGGCATACATTGAATGCACTGTAAATGGGTTGGGATAGATGTGCATATGTAAATATTATCATAGTGTACATTTAGGGATATTTTTTACTTTAAACTGCAAAGCAAGTGAATGAAATTTTGGAGAAAGGTTGCATTGGCTAACTCTGTTTGTTCATTGAGGAGATTTTGTATTGATTTGCTTTTATGTACACATAACCGGTGACGGCGCTGTATAAATAAGTAAATAGTATTGTAAGAAGTGGCTGGTTGCTGCAATATAAGAGTCAACCTATATTTTGTACACAGCAACGGACTCAAAATGTTAGTTTCTGAAAAAATAGCATTAAGGTTACTTCGTAAGGTACTGAGAACCGTTCACGCTTTTAAAAGATGCAAAAGAAACCAGCAAAGGCCAAATGTCACAAGAAATATTTGTCAACACAGGTAAGACCAAACTACATAAAAGTGAAGATTAACTCTAAAGTCAATACCGCCAAAATAGTTAAAGCAAAATGAGAAATCATGTGGCTCAAGACAGGGATCAAAATGCTATATAAAAAGAAAGAACTTCTCTACAAGCTGCTTTATAGTCTGCAATTTCAACCTGGAAATTGCCTCTCGAGCTTACAATTCTCCTACATCTTACAATACATTGAGAACGTTACAAAAAAAGAACAGCACCACCTCAGACAGAAACGGCGACGAACACAACAGAGCGCCACCCAATGTCGCAGTTGCAGACTGCCATGACAGCTTTGGGTTCGTTACAAACGTTGTTTATTTATCTGATGTCCATGGCAATCTGAGGACAGCTTCTACCCGAAACGCGTCAGATAAAGTTACTGATTTATCAGCTAGTCGCTTATTCAGTGACCAGTACAGCACAACACACAAACATCTTACACTCGCAGTCGCTGTGACTGTATCGGGCGCAGACACTTTGCTGTGCGCTAACACCGCTGGTCATTGATTGTCTCTGGGCTTTGAGGCGCTGTCCCTCCCCCCCCCCCCCCCACCCCCCACCCACACACACTACCCCTACCCCTCCCGCCCCCCCTGCGGTGTCCGGAATACTAAAGAAGAGAAGGGAGGGAAGTGCTAGTTCCCATTACCGGCAGTGCAGTGGCCGACATTCTCGCAACAAACAGAATATTTCTCCAATACATATTCTTTCTACTTGTATTTATGGCTTGTTGGCTTACGTTCAAAATGCTACAAGGAATCTGAATCGTTCGAAACTTTGTTATCCTACCCATTCGCAGATTAAAAGTATGCGAAATACTGTCACTGAAGCCACTATCCTCACAGATCCAGCAGCTGGAGAAGTTTCTCTGACGCAATATCAATAAACATGGGCGATGGGGAGACAGACAGAGACAGAGGAGACGGGAGTAGGAGATGATCAGAGAGAGGTGACAGGAGATGGACAGAGAGAGAGAGGAGAGGAGGTGAGGGACAGAGGTAGGGGAGTGAAGGAGGAGATGGATAAAGAGAGTAGCGAGGAGGGGATCAGGACGTACATCCAATACCCAAACATATTCAGCGAAGCATCAACGGGTTCGCTAGTGCAGCTATGAGGTGCATTTAATCTACCATGCCTATGGTTCATGCATTTAAAATAGAAAACTGAAATTTTTTGGAAACATAATAACTATATGCACATTCAGTAACATTTCATTACCACAACTAGAGTTCTGGCCTTAGAAACAGTAAGCTGACTACACCTTCCCATAATACTAGTTGAGCCGTAGCGGCTTTCTCGCAATGTTTCCTTATCATTATTCATATGACCTTTGACTAACCTGTTGACGATGGAGTGCAGTGCCCTCTGATGTGGTGCCTCCAGGCGTGGTGGCCGGTTTGGTGGAGGTATGAGCTGAGGAACAAATCTGTAGCGAGCTTTCCTTAGGGGTCCTTCGCCGTGGTGTTAGCCGTGATAACTTCTCATACTAAAAATTTCACTGCACCTCCAATTAAAAATTACATGACCATTAATTTATTTTAAAAATCGGAAGAATTAAGGGAATGTGGACAAGAACAGATGACGTATACACTAATGCATACCCCCAACGTTCAAAGTAAGCTTTCTTCTGGAACACGGCACTTAAAACTGATTAAAGGTTCACAAGCACCACAGATACATACGGTTAACAAATAAAATAAACTGCAATGAGATATCACCCAATGAGCCAGTATGTTCTACCAGACGTTGCAGTCAAATGGCCCTTCGAATACCATGGAGACACAGGCATCCACACCGAAACAGCAGAACGAACACAGCCGTTGGTGGGAAACTAATATTGGGGTGATGCTACCCCGTGTAAGTTGTCGTGGCTGATGCTGTGACTTATCAGAGGAGGGCCAAACTGTCAAAGCAGTGTTGATTGTCATTTTGATCTGTGTTCCTTCTGTTCATTAGTTGTGGATGCCCGTGTCTTCATGGAATTCGAAGGGCCCTCTGGCTGCAACATCTTGTAGACAAACTGGCTCATTGGGTGATATCTCATTGCAATTTATTTTATTTGTTAACCTTATGTATCCGTGGTGTTTGTGAACCTCTAGCCAGTTTTAATCGACGTGTTCCAGAAAAAAGCTTACTGTGAATGTTGTGGGTGTGCATTAGTATATACGTTAACTGTTCTTGTCTGCCTTCCCTTAAGTCTTACGATTTTTAATATAAATTAATGGTCAGGTAATTTTTAATTGAAGGCGCAGTGAAATGTTTAGTATGAGAAATTATCACGGATGATTCACTGTTTGTGCCAGAATTTGTGTCTGTTTTGCTGTTTTATTGGTCTATTTAAAATTTGCTTTTGTGTTCTGGTTTCTCTGAAGCTAATGCCAAAGGCCTATGTTGCCTGCGAAATCATACAGTGCGTCTGCATAATTTAAGTGGCTCGAATACATTTTTGGCTGTTCCAGGATGAATTTTTCTTCTCCGATCTGCTATTGGCTAGTGTATGTACTGATGAGTTTTTAATCTCATGCTAGTGTCTTTGCGTCTGCTTCAATGGTTTGGTAGAAAGGAAAATTCTTCTGATATTATATTATTGATGAAATTTTTTAAAAATATTTGTACCTGGTTCCTTAAATCCTTTGGTTTACTTGTTAAAAGACAGTTAAATTGTCATGGTTTCTGATAAGAAAAAAATGGTTCATATGGCTCTGAGCACTATGGGACTTAACATCTGAGGTCATCAGTCCCGTACAACTTAGAGCTACTTAAACCTAACTAACCTAAGGACATCCCACACATCCATGCCCGAGGCAGGATTCGAACCTGCAACCGTAGTGGTCGCGTGGTTCCAGACTAACGCGCCTAGAACCGCTCGACCACACCGGCCGGCTTTGTGATAAGTGACCAGATTAATTCTACGCTAAGAGCATTTATTTGAATCACGGCTATGTGTTGCAATTTTGTCTAATTAGTATTACTTGTGCTGCAGGAAACTGGCGTTACTAATCTGTTGTACTCCACTGCTCGTATGTGTTATATAGCATTGCGCCCCGCTTACTCACGCCCCATCGACTTGCTTAGCCAATTCTTTACATCGTTTGGAGTGCATAAACTCGGCAGCTCACGCCACTGTCTATCTTTCGCGCTATTTCCTCCAACCGCAGCCACACTACTTAATAAACGATAGTTAATTGAAACACTCAGCTGCCGACAGGTGCTGTTGATATACCTCGATGGGGAAAGCTGAAAATGTGTGCCCCGACCGGGACTCGAACCCGTTATCTCCTTTGTACATGACAGACGTTCTATCCATCTGAGCCACCGAGGACACAGAGGAATAGCGAGACTGCAGGGACATATCCCTTGCACGCTTCCCGTGAGACCCACATTCCCAACTGTCCACAATCTACATACGTAAAGTACCTAATGTTCCGACTTAATGTACCTGTTCCAGTTAAGGCTATAACTGAAATAATTCTGAATCTGTAACCGCTAGCTTGTGGCCTTCATCTTAAGTAAATTTTAACGTGCTTTGGGGTCCCAGCATATACCTTAACCTGTTATATCTTAATTATTCTTGTGTTATTGGAAAAAAGATGTTAAATCATCAATAAATTTGTTTTCCTGGGTTCAAGTGGCTCTGAGCACTATGGGACTCAACTGCTAGGGTCATTAGTCCCCTAGAACTTAGAACTAGTTAAACCTAACTAACCTAAGGACATCACAAACAGCCATGCCCGAGGCAGGATTTGGAACCTGCGACCGGAGCGGTCTTGCGGTTCCAGACTGCAGCGCCTTTAACCGCACGGCCACTTCGGCCGGCTGTTTTCCTGGGTTTAAATATATCTTGCCTAGGTATTGCTGTGAAACTCTTTTTTATTGTTTTTGAAAATTGTTCTAAGTTTTTTTTTTCAGTCAAGATTAAATTGTGTTTTGGTTCTCATCATTTTATAATTAACGCCATTCTGGTACATTTGGGTACTGTTGTTTAGATTTACGTCTGCATTTATTATGCTTGTAACTTTATTACATTCTGTGCCTTATACACGGCGTGTCTTTGCCTTAAACAATATTAACTCCTACTTTTGGTTAAATTTAACTTCAAATTTTTCAGTACATTATTTAATTGACATTGAATTTAAAGTGAGTTTCTCAACACTTGGCCTTTCAATAAATTAAATAATGCTTAATTGGCCGCTATGTAGTTCAAACTGTGTAAAATAAATTTGTGTTCTACCAGTGAGTGAAGTGTGTAAAATCCCCATTGGTCCAGCCCATCCCAGTTTTTTTTTTCCTGGCTGAATTATCACCATTTAACACTACTAAGGTACACGCTTAACACACGGAATTAAGATTTGTTACTTAATGGCAACTTTTCATTCCTGCGTAGTACTTAAAAGTCGAATTTCACACATGACCCAGTCTCTCTTCGGAAGTAACTGCGAGATTGATCGCCAAATAGTCGTTGCCCCGTTGTGTTACTCATAACTGTCTCAGTATATACTGCAACTCTTCTCACTGTGAATTATAGAGCGAGCGAATTTAACGTCACTGATGGTGATTATTAGGTAAGTCATATTAACACATGCTTGGCGGCACATTTTGTTCGCTTAGAGGGAATCTACTGAAATTGGTTAAAAGTTTTCGTTGGTGTTGAGCCAATGTTATGCAATATTTTTTGAAAGAGTAAACCACCATTTGACCTCGTATTCCTGTATTTATCTTCTCTACTAGTTTTACAGAAGAATGAAAAAAACTGGTAGAAGCAGACCTCGGGGAAGATCGGTTCGGATTCCGTAAAAATGTTGGAACACGCGAGGCAGTACCGATCCCACGGCGTATCTTAGAAGACAGGTTAAGGAAAGGCAAACATACGTTTCTAGCACTTGTAGACTTAGAGAAAGCTTTTGACAATGTTGACTGGAACACTCTCTTTCAAGTTATAACGGTGGCAGGGGTAAAACACATGGAGCGAAAGCCTATATACAATTTGTAGAGAAACCAAATGGCAGTTATAAGAATCGAGGGGCATGAAGGGGAAGCAGTGGTTGGGAAGGGAATGAGACAGGTTTCCGGCCTATCCCCAATGTTATTCAATCTGTATATTGAGCAAGCAGTAAAGGAAACAAAAGAAACATTTGGAGTAGGAATTAAAATCCACGGAGAAGAGACAAAAACTTTGAGATTTGCCGACGACATTGTAATTCTGTCGGAGATGGCAGAGGGACCTAGAAGAGCAGTTGTACGCAATGGATAGTGTATTGAAAGGAAGATATAAGATGAACATCAACCAAAGCAAAACGAATGTAATGGAATGTAGTCGAATTTAATCAGGTGATGCTGAGGGAAGTAGATTAGGCAATGAAACACTTAAAGTAGTAGATGAGTTTTGCTATCTGGGAAGCAAAATAACTGATGAAGATCGAAACAGAGAGGAAGGCAAGAAAAGCGTGGCTGAAGAAGAGAAATTTGTTGACATCGAGTATAGATAAGTACCAGGAAGTCCTTCCTGAAAATATTTGTGGGGAATTTAGCTATGTATGCAAGAGAAACAGGGACGATAAATAGTTTAGACAAGAAGAGAATAGAAGTTTTCGAAATGTGGTGCTAGAGAAGAATGCTGAAGATTAGATGGGTAGATCACGTTAGTAATGAAGAGGTACTGAATAGAATTGGGTTAGGAGAGGAATTTGTTGAGCAACTTTCGTAGAAAAAGCAATCGTTTGGTAGGACACGTTCTGAGGTATCAAGGGATCGTCAATTTAATATTGGAGGGAAGCATCGAGGATAAGAATCGTAGAGGGAGATCAAGAGATGAATACACTAAGTAGATTCAGAAGGATGTGGGTTGCAGTTATTACTCGGAGATGAAGAGTCTTGCACAGGACAGAGCAGCATGGATAGCTGCATCAAACCAGTCTCTGGACTGAAGACCACAGAAACAACAACAACTATTTAGATTTCTCTTTTATGACATAATCAAGTACAGTGCTAGACAATTAACATTTAATATCTCTTAAGGCACTCCTAAGCAAGTAAAGAAGGCTAACGTATGTCTTTAGGATACAATTGACCTAAAATTAGAATTTACACATTCTTTCGATGCCACCATCTACTAAAAACGGCAGTGCACAAGAATAAAATTCGACAATCCAAACAAAAATTTTGAAGGAGGTGAACATAGGATCGCTGGGGTGCTGAATACGAGTATATATCGCGTTAAGGAACATGAAGTGATGAGAAGAAAAATCAGGGCTTGCACAGAACCATGAAGACAATGGTGCTCCATTTGTGAGTGGAACGCAAAAGGGAATGTCTAACAATGGTGAAGGCACTGGTTGGTGGCTAGGGCACTATGTATGTAGACGTAGAAGTAGATGTAGATGTGTTGCCAATGAGTCGAGCGCTGCACTTTGATGTGATCCTAGAATAAAGAGACCGGTCGTTTGCCGTGATAGAAATGGGTGTCACTCAGGTATAAAAAGAAAATTAACCAGTGGAATATATTTAGCCACACTATACTCACCGTAAAAAGAAGCATTGTGTACTGAATACGCCAATGTGGACGTTCCTATTGAATACTTCAGTTCGTCGCTCATAGACGCCCTATTCTCCTGCCACTGAGAAGAAATAAACATACTACCAGCTTGAGGTGGTACATCAGAGTAACGAACCGAGCAAAGACCATATCCTTACATGTAAAATATTCGGCGCACTGTAGATAGATACATCAGGGTTGCATCCCCACTCTTTGAGATACTTGCTGGCCTACTCTCCCCGTCATCAGGATAAAGTCAATGTCCTCACCCACCTAGTCGAACTCAGCTTCTGCCCAGCTGAAGAGCCACAAGACCCTCACTGCATGCAGCTGGTAGAAGAGGGCCTTCCTGTCTACTCTCCTACCTCAGCAGCTGAGCATACCTCCATTCCTCAGTAAGTTCGCTCTACATCTGGTGGCTGCACAACGACAAGAAGTACATGCTGTAGGACATCACCAGCAAGCCACTGAATGAAATGCCACATGACATAGACAACAGCATCATGAGGATATATCTATGGGTCAAGACACCCAGTAAGTCTGAACGAAGGTCTCACAAAACTTATGGGTGCTTTGTCGTTGATAAATGAGAAGACAGACATGTCGTTCAATTGTGGGCGTAGAACTTACGAAAGTCAAGTGATGGATTACAGATGTGAAGTATGAAAAAACGCGACAGAGTACATCTGGAGTGGTTCTTAACCCGGCAGAACGAAGCTCTGCAAAGAATCTAGAAAATGGCTGCATCACTTTTTGCATGGTTACGAAAAGGAAGTCGTCGAACATTTAAATTAGTAAGCAAAGCAGCTAACATTTAAAACAGTATATTTAATTATTTCTACTAAGCTTGGGAGGAACTACCGTGACACAAACCGTTAAAAACGGTTAGTGATAGTTATGGAGTAAAATCTAGGATATAAAAAGACTATGTTTGTTCATAATGCTCTCTCACCCGAGAAAGCAAACAAATTTAAATTAATCTGATAATAATATGCAGAGAATGCGCAGTGATGATGTTGTTTGGTTTGTGGGGCGCTCAACTGCGCTGTTATCAGCACCCGTACAAATTTTCAATCTTCACACAGTTCAGTCTCGCCCCTTTCACGAATGATGATGAAATGATGACGAAGTACAAATACTCAGTCCCCGGGCACAGAAAATCCCCAACCCGGCAGATTGAGCAGTGTACTCGGTAACGTAAACACTACACCTACAAACACATAGCGAGGGGAATGCGAAAGTGTGTCTGAAATCAGCGTGCCTTATGCTGACAACTCGGTGTGTTTGTAAAATGTTGTCCATATTTACCACGACAGTCAGAATGTTCACCCAAGAACTTCTTATTCAGAGTGATAATAGGTGACGTTCTTTATCAGTTTCGTACAGGAAGAATCGCATTTATATCAGTTTCGTACAGAATGAATCGTATTTATTAACTTGGGCGTCAGTCAGCAAGAACTGTCCTGCACTGTGTCGGAACACGATTTAAAGCACTCATTTACACATACTGCAACTGGATCTCTGTAGCCCACCTCCGAAACCCATCTTGAAGCGATAACTGGCTCCTCTTCCAGGTAGATGCGCATGATCTTCCCACAAAGATATGACGATATTTGCTTACCTGCCACTGAGAGGTAATTAGTGTCTGTAGAGGCAGTGAATGAAAACCTATAAAATAGTCACCATTTGGCAGGCAAGGGGATGAGGGTTCGTGAGATACACCTCGTGATTACATTTCACGTTACCTTATTGAATACCAGATCCTCTCTGCAGAATCTGTAAGACGAAAGGTACATAAAGCTGCAGATTGTGGAGTCCAATCGAGGACGTAGACAGGCTTTTGTCAAAGGCGGGATGGGTGCGGTTCTGATTTGCTAAGGAGGACCTTAAAGTGCTCATGTTTTTCATTTATTCTGAAAACACATTTATTCCTTTTTTAATTGTATGTACATGGTTTGTTTTTCGGAGATCTTTATACAAGTGGTATTTCATCTATAAAGTGTGGTGTGCGTACTGTAAGACCTTCGGTACACACACCATCAGATTATTTGACTTGTCGCTCTAACGAAGTAGGCGAGTGTCAGCAACATGTCTCGTGGTCTTATCGTGGTGTGTTTATCTTCTGCCGTTAGGTCAGACGATAGAAATGTCACCGCACGCTTAGAGTAGCAGATTGACGGTGACCAACTTTAAACAGAACTTGATTAATTTTCACACACATTTATTAAAATAATAAAAATCATAGATATTACGTAACTTGATTCTGGATGCTGTTTACAATTAACAATATGAAGTTCCTTTCGTCTTAGTACGTTAATCTTATTCCCACATATCTCTGATACTTGACAAAGTGTCTATACATTTCTCTTCATGGTTATGTACAGGAATATGATAATCTTACTAGGCGCAAACTGAAACTTGACTATAAACTAATGCAGACTGAAGCAGACTGACTAATCGGAGGTCTGTACACTCGTTATAATACCTAGCGCGTTCAGGTATCACTGCGCGAGTGTGATCCGCGAGGAGAAAAGGTTCGACGTTAGCAGCAATCTTATTGGCTGCGTTACATATTAATACGCGGATCGGCGGAAGCAGAATTTGGTCCGTCTCTATGACAGCGCCATCTCGTAGTGCGGAGACGGACGAGCGGTGCGCCTGCGCTGTTGTGCTTAGCGGGTCGCGCTCTAGTGGGAAAGTTGTGTACGCGCTGACTACGCGGAACTATGTTCACAACATAAAGTTAACCGAAAAACCTTTTATAAAAAAAGTGTAACATGTATTATCATCAGTATATATATATAACAAAACACTGCTCAATCTTCTAATGTAAGGTTCACTGTCACAGAACAAGAGGATCTTAACGTTGGGTTGAATAACTTACTACGTTCAAAGGGTTCAAACCTTTCTGACAATAGCTATCTAACTTCTACTACAGTCTTGTATCTAAATTTACGACTTATGTGAAACTAAGGCAGAAAACATCAAAACATCGCAAGTTTGCCAGTTGAGTCTCAAAATTTATTAAAAGTCCTCAGTTTTCTTCAGTGTTCAAGAACTTCTTTTTAAATTATTATTTCAACAGTCAACTAGAACCTATGGCAACCAATTATTTTTATACTAAGAACTACAATGTTGGGACCTTAACACTGATTCACGCAGTGATTTCAACTAGACTTCTAATATATGCGACCTCATAAAGGAGTTTATATATATATGGTGATAATATGTTTTTACAGTCTTTGATGTCAATGAACTCTCCTACGATGTACAACATAACTTGTCGTTTATATGCCGTTTATTTACCGATACGTCATGATTTTGACGTTTGGACTCACTGTCCCAAGGATATTACGAATAAGATAATAGAGCATCGTTCTTGTTGTAAGAGTTGAAGACATATACCGCAATTCTACAAGTGGGCTATCTTTATGCACAGATACATAATACAAAATGCCGATCGCTTGCCACCTTCGAATATAAATACCACTGTACTATGTTATTGAAATCGTACGCAAGCCAACATTAAAATTAAATGCAGTCTGCCCGAGAAATAGCTATTTCCCAAATCAAGACACGTACTGTTACAATAGTAAACAAAAAGTATTGTTTGTATCACTATTTCAATAACTTGAAGACGTTACCGTTTGATGATACTTCAGTTATTACAATATCACAAGAGCGTGTAATAAAATCAGGACGAAAGGGGGGCCGGGCGTGGGGGAGTGGGGGGAGGTATTGAGAGACGTCGCAGAACGCAGTCGGCTCGGGCGATTTCAAACAGCCTGCTGAAAAACAATCTTTTACAAACGAACTTCAAACATTCATCACAGACCCAATCCGCTGTACACAAACCCCTCCCATAGCCCTGTATCTAAACTGGTTTTTATTCGTGAGTACCCGGTACTTCTCGAGTACCAGACTGGGCGATATTCTGCCGTTTGGGCTACAAATGATAGAATTTTCGGCAAAAATTTTAACGAAATGCAACCATCGCTGTTTGGTCGATATTTTTGTTGATCATCGCGGTTTTTGTGGGAGATAGGCAAATCCAACCGCATTTTTGCACTGATTTTAATTTAAAGTCTTTTGTAGTGGTATTTATCGCTCCGCTGCCTTGTGAAATATTGAAGTATTGTGACCTCTAAGTTCTATCTGCCTCCAAAAAGTGATTCTGCTTGACATTAAACTGCTGAAGATAAGCTGGTTGGTTGGTTTGTTGGGGGAAGGAGACCAGACAGCGAGGTCATCGGTCTCATCAGATTAGGGAAGGATGGGGAAGGAAGTCGGCCGTGCCCTTTGAAAGGAACCATCCCGGCATTTGCCTGGAGCGAGTTAGGGAAATCACGGAAAACCTAAATCAGGATGGCCGGACGCGGGATTGAACCGTCGTCCTCCCGAATGCGAGTCCAGTGTCTAACCACTGCGCCACCAAGATAAGTAATTAGCTTATTATAGTAGTGAGTTCTTATTTTTAATTTATCATAACGCTTGTGGATGAATCAAAACCGATTTTCATTTTCTTTCTTGTTAGAAACTATTCGTAAATAGAAACTATCACGGGAACACTCAGCACATAAGCAATAAACGACAGCACGTACATTAAATTCAGTTGCAGATAAGGACAGAACTGAGCTCAAGTAAGGCCAAGAATATACAGTTGTTGGTCTTGCTCAGTTTAAATCTCTCGATGGCCTTGTTGATTATAGATAGTGCACAACCATTTCTCGTCATCTGACTGTAAATCAAAATACCTTCCAATTTTTCACCACACGGCACCTAGACGTGTGTAATTTCATTTAGGTGATAAAGGGGGTCCGGACCTCCCAGTATATTCGATAGGGATAGACTGCATGCCAAAATGCACTTGCACCCTATCCAAACAGAGCTCTCACATTCATCTTCCTTGAACTAACTCTTTCCAGACAAAAATACTCAGTCATGGTGAAGGGTAGCTGTGAACCTACGTAAAAAATGAAACTATTTGCATTTCGCTGCTAAAGAATTTCTCCATTTCCTGTAGCCAATAGTCTTGTATGAGTCTTTCTTGTACTCGTTATGTGGTAACGTAGTCCCAAACGCTGTCAAGGCGGAATGTAAATGGCTGTCGTCAGAGAGCCCCTGACATCTGCTTCCAGCGCAGTTCCGTCAGTGTCGCGCCGGCGACCGCACTTAGCTTTCGGCTGGCAAGCAACCCCGCTAGCAACCGCCTCCGCAGACGCAGCGCGAAATCCCGACAAATGGCTGCCGTTGGTGGCTCATTTGTCGTCCCTGCAACAAGCAAACAGCTGAAAGGCGTCGTGACGCAGGCATTTGTCACCTGCGCGCAGTCTGGCCAACTGCAGTGCAGCGCGGGCGCCCTCTCCGACAGGCCATGGTTCACACTGCACAGCGTCAATGGTACCTTTGCGGCAAGGGGCCAACGAGAACACTTTCTCAGGCAGTGTTTAGGTCGTGGTTGTGCCCCACTTCAGTAGCTTTAATGTTTCTGATATACAGGTTGTTGAACAACGTGTAACTCGGAGACTTTTCTCTGACATACAGAGGTGTACAGAGCTATGACTTGTCCAGTCCCCTGAGACTAACAAAGAATTGTTAATTAAATTTAATTTACATTGCCGATCACACATTCGGACTGATGGGGATATTTCGTATCTAACGATATGGCACAGTTGATCAAGTTATTAACCCGAAAGTCTATGTAGTGGAAGAACGGTTTTAAATCAGTTTTCCCAGCGATGAGAGACCACCGATGGTTTGCCTTAGTAGAGAATTATCGACTGGTGGGGCGGAGAAATTTTCAGGACCGCGTATTGATTATTGCTAATAATGAGCAAGACTGCGAAATTCTGTAGAGATTCCGAGCCATTACTTTGAATTTCAAACTATGGCTACATCAATGCGCTGGGATACAAGGCTTTCGCACCTTCGTAGAATTCGATCCAACTTGCAACGTCGTTTATGTGAGTAAAGAAGGAAATCCGAACAATCCTTTAGCTTAAACTGTGTCCAGTTTAGGACTGATTCAATCGCTAGTTATGGTTTCATAAAGCATAAAAACAGCCGTTCCATGGTGAGAGAGAAAACTTTATTAAGCTTTACACAGTAACAATATTATTCTTGAATCTCTCTCTCTCTCTCACGACGTCATCGAAAATATGAACACGAAATATTTTTTAGCATTAACTGGCCCGGTTGATTGTTGTGCGTCCAAGAATTTTCATAATTATAAGCACGTTAACTTTTATTCGTGCTGATATATCGGATTTTGTTAATATTAGACAGGTAGGTTCTATGTAAACATATAAAGAATAATCATCTCAGTGAGATGGCCACATTGGCGGATGCGCAAAACTCACTGTCTGATCCTTTAAATGAACTGCTGCAAATAATAAAGAATAAAATTTACTTAGCACGTCATGGTACTGAAATAAGAGATACATCTGTCTCCTAAAATATTCCTTATAATTTAAGAACACGCAAATACTTTGCCCCAGGATTACAAGCAAGAAGATGCAAGTGAAGTAACAGAAATGACAGAGGTCCTTTTTACTCATGGAAACAAAATATCAATCAGCTTTATAAAGGGACTACTTGAAACTGTTATAACGCGAGTTCCTCCCGCGATGGAAACGTATTATTCTAATTTTTAAAAAATTGTTCAAATGGCTCTGAGCACCATGGGACTTAACATCTGAGGTCATGAGTCCCCTAGAACTTAGAACTACTTAAACCTAAGCAACCTTAAGACATCACACACACCCATGCCCGAGGCAGGATTCGAACCTGCGACTGTAGCGGTCGCGTGGTACCAGACTGCAGCGGTTGGAACCGCTCGGCCACATCGGCCGGCATTCTCAGTTTTAATAAATATCTTATTCATCTAAGACAAATTGCACCTGTCGACTGAAAACTACCGTTACTCGGTAGCTGTTCGTGTTAGTACCATAATTTCTCAATAGAGCGCTTTCGGTAATTTCGGTCGTTATTTCTTAGTGATACAACACACCACATCTCGATCGACAGGCATGACGACTTTTTCGATACCGTGGAGAAAACTACCGTTACACGGTAGCTGTTCGTGTTAGTACCATAGTTTCTCAATAGAGCGCTCTCGGTAATTTCCGTCGTTATTTCTAAGTGATACAACACACCACATCTCGATCGAAAGGCATGACGACTTTTTCGATACCGTGGTGGCTCTCTCTCAGCTCATGGCTATTAACTGTTTTCATTCGGGACGTTCTTAAGTTGCTTCACTATTTTCTCTTAACACACTCTCTCGCAGGGGCTGGATAAGTTGTTCATACATTACTTTCTATGTTGACTGCAGTTTTATTGTTTCATCTCGACCTACAGCAAGACGCTGCCGTACCAGATCATATCTTTCATTGTGAATGGAACGATGTCTTGTAGAATTAACAAGTTACCTGAGATTTCATGTGTTTAAGGGTAAATATATGTCAATTATGTACCAGAACTCTGTCTGCTAGTCTGCAGCTGCCCCTGCTGATCTGTATCAATAAGTTTTCATTTAGAGTTTGTAACCCCTGCTAGACGAGAATCCCGATGTCACCACGGTCGAGGGAACAGAAGATTGGCAGGTGAGGTTAATTTTCCGGCTAATAGGGAAGCAGCAGCAGACGGCTCATTAACCCTATTCCGCTTCATGTTTCATCCAATTTCAATAATCCACAGCTACAAAAGGACCACTAATTTACAATTCTATAAATATTGATTCTATACATATGCATGCTCCAAAAGAGGGAGAAATTACGAAATGAGCTATTTTAGAAGTTTCGTGGCAACAACCTTCAACAGTCTTAATTTAGTAAAACACATTCTAGGAAAAATACTATGGGCTGAACGCAAAAACAATAACAATAATTAAAGGAAATATAAGTTGAGGGAGAAGGAGTTTGACTAAAACAGGTGGAAGGGGAAAGAGGGGGGGGGGGGGGAGTAGCTCTAGACTGACACTCTGAGTAGGTGATACGTATTGACTGAAAGAAAGAGGCAGAAAGCTTTAGAGAAACAATACTAGATGCCAATCTATGCACTAAGCGTATTTCTAGCCTCACAATCAGTTTTAATGCCGATGGTGTCCACTCATCTGAAACTTTTTCTGCGTGCCGAAGTTGAGGAAGTTGGAATCAGTGCTTTGTGGCCCGACGCGATTTTTTTTCCGCATTTTGGGATTATTACGCCTGTGGTGAAAAATATTCGCCGCTGGTGTCGTCAGTTGAGGAACCATGATGTACGTGCAAAGGTAAGACTTCAGGACAGCCTCACACAGATGAAAGACTGGAGCGGATTTTGTAAGCATTTGAGGTGAGTCTACGAAAGTGTGCTCGCATAGCAATGAACTTAGTTTCCCATGCGACTGTCTCGCGAGTGATGACGACGTTTGGTCCACAAAGCATACTGACTCCAATTAGTGCATGTTCTTCGTATTGGTGATAAGAAGAAACGTAGGCCGTGTGGTCTGAGGCGCCATGTCAAGATCCGCGCAGCTCCTCCCCCCCTCCCTCCCCCCCCCCATTGGTGTGTGTGTTTTCCCTGGTGTAAGTTAGTTTAAGTTAGATTAATTAGTGTGTAAGCTTAGGGACCGATGACCTCAGCAGTTTGGTCCCGTAGGATCTTAACACAAATTTACAAATTTCCAACAAACGTATTGATATCAGCAGTTATTGCTTAGAGACCATGAGAGACGACAGATTTTTACCACAGTTAATTATCATATTAGTAGTAACATTAACCAACATAACCATCACTGTGTTGAGTTTGAAAGAAATTTATTTATTGAGAACGTGGTTTGTGCCATTTCTTATAAATAGCAGTATGGCCAATTTCGTAGTGCGAACAACACATGGACTGTAATAAACTAACTTGAAACGCCAAACAACTTCTGGAGGACTGTGATAATATACAGGGTGTCCCTGAAATGTTGCGACAAGCTTCGAAGGATTATGGAGAGCGTATTGAGGAACAAATAGAGGGTAAGAACCCATGTCTAGGAACGTCATCCAAAAACGTGCAGATCATCGACGTTAAGGGCGCCAGCATCTGTCACGAGTTTCTTTTTCTCCAGTATCCCGAGAAACGACTGAGATTCTAGAGGATTCCACGAGAAAAATAAAATGCCGATGGAAAGCCGTGTCTGAAACAGTCATCCACCAAGAAGGCGACAGATTTGAGCACTATGGGACTTAACGTCTGAGGTCATCAGTCCCCTAGAACTTAGAACTACTTAAACCTAACTAACTTAAGGACATCACACACATCCATGCCCAAGGCCGGATTCGAACCTACGACCATATCGGTCACGCGATTCCAGAATGAAGCGCCTAGAACCGCACGGCCACACGGACGGCTTACTGCGCCGCAGCTAGCTGCATTTTCCCCAATGGCGATCCTGACAGGCAGTCCAGATCATCGGACGACGAACATCTCTGCAACACTTTCTGCCTAATATCTCTCAGGGTGTAAAGTCACATTTACTGCCAGAGGGGTGGTCTAGTGATGGGCGCTGACGCCTATAAATACGACGCTCTGTAGCACTGTTGGATAATAATTGGCAACCAATACTGTACAACCGCAATAAAGTCATGAGATGTTCAATTGACTCTTTTATTAGAACATGTTACGCTTTTCAGGATTACACCCATCTTCGGACATCACAAGCTTTAACTCCTTCCTAACCAAAAAGGCGTACAGCCTTGACAACTCAAAGAAAGTGTCGAATAATATATGACTATAACTGTGACACATGCAGTCTTGAAGCAGAGCGCTCTTTTTCAAGACAGCTTGTGTCGCAGTTATAGTCATATATTATTCGACACTTTCTTTGAGTTGTCAAGACTGTACGCCTGATTGGTTAGGAAGGAGTTGAAGCTTGTGATGTCCGAAGATGGGTGTAATGCCGAAACGCGTAACATATTCTAATAAAAGAGTCAATTGAATATCTCATGACTTTATTGCGATTGTACAGCATTTGTTGCCAATTATTAACATAAAAATGATCTCAGGCCTCAGACGGGATTTATGTCCTGTATTTCGCACTTTTGGATGACATTTTCCGACTCTCAATTTGTTCCTCAAGACACCATCCGCAATCCTTCGAAATTCGTCTCGACATTAATCTATGTCTACATGACAATAATAATATAACATTAATATAATGTAACAATAACAGAGCCCTGCCACACTGACTCAACAACATATGACAGTTTCTCAATGACACACTGGCTCAACGCTACATAGGGCGCACTGGACGCCAACATAGTGCATTACACCCTTGTACTGTATGTCCAGACATACATAGCGATTTTTCTTGTGGGTGATGTGAAAGAATGTGTTTTGGTTCCCCCTTTAGCTTGTACCATAAATGAACTGAAGAAATGGACGATAGCATCATTGACTTGAGTCTTTGAAGAAATTTTGTGATGTATTTTTCTATCCTCAAAATGTTGTCTGTGCATCTCATGATGGGCATATAGAACATGTGTGATATTCTTTCTTTTCCCTAGGTCTTATCCTGTCTAGTACAGAGTCAGCTTTTTCAGGAGTTGGAAGTTTGTATTGTAATATTTAACTTTGTGGCTAGACTGCCTTTCTGACACCACAGTCGTCAAGGTAATCTGAAGAAGGGAAGGCGTGTGCACCATCTGCCTGAGGTATATAAATTGTTCTGTGTGTTATCGTATTTTAACTGTATGTAAATGGCGTTCTTTGGGGACCAGTCCAGCATTTGCCTAAAGGAGCACTGGAAAACACCAAAAAGCCACACAGGATGGCAGCTCGTTATCGTTAATCCTCTGTGCACATTCAACCCGGGCCTGGCTTACCTCAATGCGCTAAGCGTTAGCCTGTGAGAGCAGTTCACACACAAAATTTTTCATAACTTATGATTTTCTGTGTATTTCGCAAATTTTCCTTTTTGTAGCTTGTTACCCTCAATAGACACAAAGAGGTAAAGTCAAGTATTTCTGTTTGTAAAACCCTTTAAATTCTACTTTCGTCTCTACCACCAGCATGGAAGCGGCTGAAGAAATTCAGGAGAATATGGAGAAGTATCGTCTGCTTTTGTATTAGAGGACCCCTGCAGCTACCGAAGAAACCTCGAAACTCTCTATTTTTACTTTTAGTTCCGTGCTGTTCTGAATACAAACGTTTTTATTATACTCGCCACATGCGTATTTTTCAGTCTAAAGGCCAATTAATTTTCGATTAGGCGAAACATAGGTGTTCCTGGAATTGTAGAGTAGCAGTACGTCGACCAGTCCTAAAGGCAGTCTGAGCCCGCGCAGGTGCCGTGCAGTGAGGGGCCGTGGTGGCTGCTCCCCACACATAACACGATG
Organism: Schistocerca serialis cubense; assembly: GCF_023864345.2. Lineage (NCBI taxonomy): Eukaryota > Metazoa > Arthropoda > Insecta > Orthoptera > Acrididae > Schistocerca > Schistocerca serialis. Next base: position 643,631,622 of record NC_064638.1, on the reverse strand, counting down.
AGTCATCTGGCGTATGGCCTGCTGTAGTGTGCGAACGAGTACCGAGAATTAATCATACGCTGGACTGTGAATCCACTTTTACCTGTTTCCACGAGCCAGTATTAATAAAAGTTTGAACCACGTAATTATTTAAATGTATCTAGTGTAAACAAAAACGCATTGGGTCATAGTTTCTTCGTGTTTTATTGAATAACACGAGCTGACTGGACGCGTTTTTATTCGTACTACTTGTGTAATGGATAAAGTCAAGTTCACAGCTGCAAAACATGGATAAAATTAAATACAAAAGTATGTGTCACCATGTATATTTCAGGTCAACAACTTTCACATATTTGTAAATACATAAATTCCCCTAAAATACCAAATTTTCATTAGTTAAAGACAAATGACAGGTGATGTATTATTAGACTGTGTGCGGAAATAATGAGACGTGGACGTGAAAAAAGAATCTCGAATTTGTGATCAATTTAAAACATCTGAGTGTGGCAAATAATGGTGTGAAGTACTGCAGTGTGTGACGTACGTTGAGTGAGTGGAGAAATGCGGGAAAAGCCGGTGATTAGAGAAGCAATATCTTTACCATGTTCCATAAGACGAGGAAATATACAGTTGCGCGAAGTTCATTTGGTATTCTGGAACTAATATTTAGACTATTAACATAAATTCTGTTTGAGGGTTACGATTGCTCAGCTAGGCGATCGCTTTCGTTGTATGAGAATCGGGACAACTCTTACAAGGCCGTCGCATTCAACGAGAGGCGACCGCAGTCGTGCGTTCTGCAGAGTAGATGTACTAGACAGCACTACTGTGGGGATTCGTCGTAACAATTACAAGTGTTTGAGGTTGTGTATGTAGTAAATAATTCTGTTGAAATAGGGTAGAAATGCGTTTAGCAGAGAACAAAGCGACAGCCAATTGTTGACATGTTCATTATAGCCTATTTTAATGAGCGTTTGAAAGTTATTTTCATGAATTGAAATAGCCATTTACTAGATGCCGTAATCATGCTTTGAGTATTACGCAGAAATCGCTACAGCTATATGGTATTCTTTGCCATCACAATAACTTATTGAACAGGGAGGAAAATACAAATTTTGTAACCTGAATACATCGGAATTTACTAACTTGATTGACAGCGTGAATATCCCAAGTGAGATTGCAGCTGAACTTAACATAGAAACTTTTAGCTGCCAATAGAGTGTGGTATTGAAAGTAGTTGTATGATTTGACTACTCTGGAAATACACATTAGTTATTCAAAGCACTGACTCAAAAGTAACCAGACACCCCTTATGGAGTATAGAATTGACCATTACATGTTACGAGGTATAATGGCGCAAGGTATAATGGGGCAGTGCATTGGCATAATTCTATTTGTGCTCAGGTGATTCATGTGCAAATGTTTCCAACGTGACTGTGGACTCACGACGGGAATTAACAGACTCTGAACGTAGAATGGTATGTGGAGCTAGACGCATGGGGCATTCCGTTTTGGAAATCCGTAGGAAATTCAATATTCCGAGATACAGAGTGTCAAGAGTGTGCCGAGAGTACCAAGATTCAGGCTGCTCTCACCATGGTCAACGCAGTGGCCGAAATGGCTCTGAACACTATGGGACTTAACATCTGAGGTCATCAGTCCCCTAGAACTTAGAACTACTTAAACCTAATTAACCTAAGGACATCACACACATCCATGCCCGAGGCAGGATTCGAACCTGCGACCGTAGCAACAGCGCGCTTCCGGGCTGAAGCGCCTAGAACCGCTCGACCACAGCGGACGGCGCAGTGGCCGATGGCATTCACTTAATGACGGAGAGCAGCGGCGTTTACTTGGAGTTGTCACTGATAACAAACAGCCAGTCCTGCGCGGAATAACGACAGATATCAACGTGAGAGGTACGACGAACGTGTCCGTTAGGAAAGTGCGGAGAGATTTGACTGTAATGGGCTGCGGCAGCATTTGGCAGACGCAAGTGCGTTTGCTAACAACATGACATTGACTGCAGCTCCTCTCCTTGGCTCATGACCATACCAGTCAGACCCTAGGAGACTGGAAAACCGTGGCTTGGTCAGATGAGCCCGATTTCAATTAGTACGAGCTGATTGTAGGGTTTGAGTGTGAAACAGTGCCCAGGGATCCATGGACTCAAGTTGTCAACAAGGCACTGTGCAAGCTGGTGGTGATTCCATGATGGTGTACGCTGTTTACATCGAATGGACTGGGTCCTCGGTTCCAACTGAACCCATCATTGACAGGAAATCTTTATGTTCGGTATCCTGTAAACCATCTGAAGCCACTCATGGACCTCATGTTTCCAAACAACGATGAAATTTATATGGAGGACAATGCATCATGAAACATGGCCTAAATTCTTCGCTACTGGTTCTACATAATTCGAGTGAATGATATGGCCATCCAAGATTGTCCGACATGAACCCCATCGAACATTTATGAGACGAAGTCGAGAGGTCAGTTCGTACACGGAATCCTGCACCTGCAACACCTTCGCAACTATGGACGTGCGTGTCGCTATCCTATGCTGTTTGTCACCTCAGTATATAGACTTATACATACAGTGGAGAACCAAAGAAATTGGTAAACCAGCCTACTATCGTGTAAGGCCCCTGCGAGCACTCAGACTTGCCGCAACACGACGTAGCATGGACTCGACTAATGTCTGAAGTGGCGCTGGAGGAGACTGACACCTTGAATCCTGCATAACTGTGCAGAAATCCGTAAGAGTACGAAGGGCTGGAGATTTATGATCAGCACGTTGCAAGGCATACCCGATATGCTCAATGATGTTAATGTCTGTGGAGTTTGGTGGCCAGCGGAAGTGTTTAAACTCAGTAGAGTGGTCCTGGAGCCACTCCTTAGCAATTCTGGACGTGTGGCTTGTCGTATTATCCTGCTGGAATTGTCCAAGTCCGTCAGAATCTTATCTAGACGTATCAGCGGTTCCATATCACTCCAACTGCACACACTCCTCACCATTACAGAGCCTCCACCAGCTGTACAGTCCCCTGCTGACGTACAGGGTCCAGGGATTCATGAGGTTGTCTCCATACCCGTACACGTTCATCCGCTCAATACAATTTGAAACGCGACTCGTCCAACCAGGCAACATGTTTCCAGTCATCAACTGTCCAATGTCGGTGTTGACGGAGCAGGCGAGACATAAAGCTTTGTGTTGTGCAGTCATCAAAGGTACACGAGTGGGCCTTCGGTTCCGAAAGCCCATATTGACGATGTTTCGTTGAATCGTTCACACTTATTGATGGCCCAGTATTGAAATCGGAAGCAATATGACAAAGATTTGCACTTATGTCACGTTGAATAATTCTAATCAGTAGTCGATGGTCCCGTTCTTGCAGGATATATTTCCGATCGCAGCGGTATGGGGATTTGATGTTTTACCGGATTCCTAATATTCACGGTACACTCGTGAAATGTTGGTACGAGAAAATCCCCACTTCCTCGCTACCTCGGAGATGCTATGTCCCACCGCTCGTGCGCCGACAGTAACACCACGTTCAACCTCAATTAAATATTGATAACCAGGCATTGTAGCAGCAGTAAACGATCTAACAACTGCTCCAGACCCTTGTTGTCTTACATATGCATATTATGCCTGTTTACATATCTTTGTATTTGAATACTCATGGCTACACCAGTTTCTTTGGCGCTTCAGTGTATATCAGGGGCCGATATTGAGAGATAAAGTTTGTAATAGTTGAAATGAATCACTAGTTTCTCTCAGATCATTGTTTACATGAGGTTATGAAGTTCAATACAGTATAAAATCACAACTTTAATTGTTTCTTTATTACAATGGCAAGTTAAGAAAGGTATTATTACAGGTGAATCTGTTATGTTCTCCTAACACGTGCTATTACGGATGTGGTGCCCAAAGATGGAGACAACATTCGGCATCATTAAGATCTCAAAGGTTCCTTCCCATCTCTCGCCTCGGAGCCTGCTTAGCGCCTGGCGAAGTCCAAGCTGAGGCCGCAGTCAGAATGCACGCTCTCTTAGCGCGTGCGGTGGGCGAGACAGATTACGCCAAGTATTGCTGTGTAGACTTCCTCCGAAACGTTTGCTACCCACCCGTATGCACTGCTACACACACGACATTATGCTAAAATCTCGTTTAGGCGCTGGTCAACAGCTTATACGAAGCCGTAGATGATGGTTTAAGACCGAAACCGGCAGCAAAATAAATATCATTACCACAGACAGCACAGTGTAATGCATTTTGTAAAATTATACTAAAAATTAAGGGCCGCTTTAACCCGTTTAGAGAGGATTAATATATTCACTTCTTCTAGACCATTAATTAATGTCCTGTAGAATTTGTACCACTTTCAAAAGAGTCTCAGATCTGACTACTCGATTGGAAAACGAGCAGAGCAAACATTCACTATACCTCCCCAACCGCCTTACAGCACGTCCTTTACAAACAAAACAAGATAACAGTCTAAAGTTAAAAGGGAGAAGGACACATATGAAACTCAATAGTTTCCACTAGAAGAAATGAAATGTAATGTTTTTGCAATTATAAATAAACTAGCTGACCCGGCGGTCTCTGTTCCGCCTTAAAGCCAATAAATAATCAGATTTTAGATGTTTAGTTCAATTTTTATTAGGAAATACAAATAAAAAATTAAGTATTTTAATGATTCTTTATTCCTTATGTTTTTTGGTGTATAGTTTCCACTCTTCAATTAAGTACCTTGTGATACACGACATTTTTTGTTTTATTATCAGGCGCAAGAACCAACAAAGCAGATGGTCTTCCGACCCGTGAACATGCCACATACAATTGACCATGTAAAAAACATGGATATTCCAGATTTAAACCACAAACTTTCAAGGATTGGCTTTGTGATTTGTTAATGGTCATGGCGAATGCAAGACGATAGGAAATTGAAGTCTTTTAAACTCAAACGACATATCGGATGGGATCATCGGGATCCTCGGAATGAGAACTTCGTCACCTTCGAATTTTCCTTTGAGTATCGTCGCGTAAATAACATTGTTCATCAATTTACTTAGCACCAAACGCGTACCGTTGCAGAGTTTTGGTTGGTTTATGTTTCGAAGCATGATTACTAAGGAGCCAACATTTAGGCGTAAATTGTGCAGTGGTAAGCCACGCACATCCAAGGAGTTTAAAAATTCAATTGGATAGTTGCAAGCAGTAATCAGTGCTGCAATCGTATCTAAATGATGCTCGATTCAAATCATCACGTGATAAATCTCTTCTTGTGCGCCGAAAATTATCTACATGTTGAACTCTGTTGTTCGCTCGACGATTTCGCATTGTCGGGGGAGCCGTTTCACGGGCTGACTCTCTTTGCTCTTGTGATTGAGAAGCACGAAGTCGAGCCACACTAACGCGCGCGCTCTTCACGGGAAATTTGTTGTTCTTCATCAGTCCTTTCATTCGCAATGTTTTGTATCCTTCTTTCATTACGGCTTTGTCCAGAAATATTCGATCGTCTTGGTTGCGGCATTGTTAATGATGATTGAAAAAAAATATAAATAATTTCTTTAAATTTTTGATTAATCATATATACTGATACTTAACCATAGACGCTTATCTGTCATTTGCGTTTTGGTATTCCACGTTACATGTGTTTTTGTTATACCACGTTTTATAGTGACGTTTAGCTGACATTTGCGTTTTGTTATTCCATGCGTTTCTGTTTTACCACGTTTTATAGCGGTCGAATGAGATAAAAAGTATCCTACGTCCATCTCCTGGTTCTAAGCTACCTCTCCACAAATTTTCAGCCAAATCGGTACAGCCGTTCTTGAGTTATAAATAGTGTAACTAACATGACTTTCTTATATATATATATATATATATATATATATATATATATATATATATATATATATATATATAAGCCTCTGACTGCAAATACGGTTTTCTTCGCTTCATAATCGATTTCAAAGCTGCATCCCGAAACAGACTCTGCAAAAAAGAAATAAAAGGCCGTCCTTGCAGCCAGAAGCTAATTTGTTCATAACTATCCTTTTATCCATTGCTTCGTCTGTGTCATAGCCACTCTCTCTACCACCTTCTTCTGTCTCTCGTTGACTGCTTATATCCGCCTCCCACCTCTAACTGTGCTTCTCATCCTTCCCCCCTCTGTCTGTCCATCTCCTCCTCCCCCTCTCTATGTCCTACTCTCACCTTTCTGTTTATGTCCTCCTCCCTCTTTCTCTGTCCGTCTCACTCGACCCCTCTCACTATCCATCTCCTCTTCCCCTCTCTCTCTGTGCTAAGCCACACTGATCAACTTCACCTATTTTGATACCATATGCAAAACATGTTAGTCGTGCAGGAAGGCCTAGATGTCAGTAGTTACCAGCTATTTTTCATTCTGCCTCTATGAGAGCTAGGGTTACTTAACCACCACAGTACTTTTTTACAAACAATCCTTAGGAGGAGATGTGGGACATACACACACACACACACACTCATCTATTCATATACACAGGATGGTTACAATTAAAGTGCAGCTACTCACAGAGGTCCAGTGGGAGCTGTTATTGTATTTCAGCGAAACTGAGTCACTATGTTAATGCAGAACCGATTTACACTGGTAAAAAATTAGTTCAAATGTAGGTCACCAAAAGTCAATCTGTAGCCGTGAATGCAAGAATGACGTATATAAATGTTTCCATATGTAATTAGGTGCGGTATGTGGACAGAAATGCTCAAATAAGTGCACAATGTTGATTTTATTATTAACCAACACTTGCATAGAATGTTCAGTATGGGCACTGGAGATGTCGACAAGATCTAGAACACTTCCATATTTGCACTTCATGGCCAAAGTTGGAACTAACTTTTTTCCATCGTAAATTTTCCACATTAACACATCAGCATATCTACTAAGTTCCGTTGCCATACCATAATTACAGCCCGCACTGATCCTCCATGAGTAGCTCCACTTTAATTACAAGCATCCGATATATACACTGGTGTCGGAAGTTAAAGCAACAGACTACTGTTTCCCCATTCCGTATTTAACTCACGATATAACCGCTCAAACCGTCAACAGATGTCTGTACGATCATGCTCTGCATGGAAGATAGCATATCTGTCAATGAAAAACCACGCCAACGATGACGTCAGGGCATCTTTCAAATGGAGTAGTATTTGTCGGGTAGTCTCACTTCCAAAATCAGACGGTGCAGTATGGCACAGAGAAGACACCTACCAGACCCTCTGCGGTGGAGGGCCACAGGAAGCATGGAAGCAGTTTAGTCACAAACTAATGTGGCCCCTATGGCTTAAGTGAATAGTTCTGCTGTTTCTCGAATGTGGCGACAGTTTATAGAGACTGAAACTGTATCACGGAGACCAGGGCAGCACCGACCACGTGGGATATCAAAAAGAGAGGACCTTTATGTGGCCGTAAAGGCATGACGGTACCGCCTTAGTACTACGCAGCAACTGGCATCTGATCTCGCAGCGTCTACTGGACATGTTGTATTGAGGCTAACAGCGTACGGAAGGCTACGGCAGAGTGACCTCCTTGTCGGAGACGTTCTGTACGTGTAGCTCTGACGCGTCTTCACAGAAGGGAACGTCTAGAGTGGAGCCGTCAACATGCCACCTGGACAGTCAAACAGTGGGCCAATATTCTTTTCACAGGTGATTCCCGATTTGGTCTGGCAGTGATTCCCGACGGATTCGCATCTGAAGGGAATGTGGAACACCATTCAGAAATCCGAACACAGTGGAAAGAGACTGATATAGGGGAAGATGGGTAATGGTGTGGACAGGGATTATGTTAAGCACTCTAACACCTCTTCAAGAAATCGTACGGGTGAAACGGAAAGGTTTAACTGCTGTCAGGCACCGTGACGAGGTCTTGGGACCTCATCTACGGCTGTTGCGAGGTGCTGTGCGCCCAGACTTCGTAATTCGTGGATGATAATGCTTGACCTCATAGAGTACGAGTGGTTGATGTTTTCTTGGAAACAGAAGATACTGCACTCATGACGTGGCCTGCTCGCTCTCATGATTTGAATCCTCTTGAGCATATCTGGGATGTACTAGGGAGACGGGTTGCATTACGTCAATATCTACCAACTACTTTTCCAAGACTTACCAGCAGCTCCGAAGGAGGAATGGGCGTCATTGCCTCAACTTGACATTTATGACGTTATTAACAGCATGCCCGGTGGCTTTCAGGCCTCAATTGCTGCCAGATGTGGTCACACTCCCTTAAACAGTTGTCAGGATGTGTGTGCAAATCTGTTAAGTTGGAAGAATTGAAGGTGAACTTGTTTACATTCTGTTTTCTTTTAATTGTTTCTACTTCGCTATCAGCTGTTCAGGTTATTCTGTGACAAAATAAACGCAACCTTGCAAATTTTCCTTTCGTTGCTTTAATTATGGACACCAGTGTATATTTCAAATCATCGCGCAGGTCCGTTCCCACTACCCACTATGATAGAATTTATTGTTTCCTATGAGACCTCGCCAAGTTCGCCTCATTGTTACCCAATCTACCGCCAGCTAAACTGTCAGCACTTCCCAACATGAAACTTCTGCCTACCCAGCAAATGATCGCTTGAAGTAACTCACGTCCTCTCAAAAATTGTAAAGCAACTCTATAGATTTTTGAGGATCATTCCCTCCTGACTTAATAAACGTAACATTTTTGAGATCTTCACTACAATCGAAAGGGCTCACGACTCCCGTCCCACTCATTCCGTCCCACACTCTCCTCTGCTGTCGGCTGGCTCCAGATTTTGCGAGCACCTATTTCACAGCGTTAAAGGAAGACCAGCCCCATTATTTCCAGACGGGAAGACAGCCCCATCGTCTGGAAACCGGAAAACCGGTGCTAGCGTTCACAATAGCAATTACCACTTGCCGACAAGTCCGGGCCGGAAATGATGTGTTACAAAGTAATTAAACAATTCTGTTTGAGTCAGTTACGTGCAACATATGCCTAATTAAGTTCTGCGTAAAGTAATAAATTGCGCGTCCAATGTGAAATGCTGAGGGACGGTGGGTTGTTGCGACTACACATACACTGAGGTAACAAAGTCATGGGATAGCGATAAACACATAAATGGTGTATCAAAAAGTATGGCGCAAACTTACACGGCTGAAAGTTCACGATAATAGAACCACAAATGTCAAGTAAACATGGGTCTAAAATGCATGCCTTAACAGCTATGACCATCTGTTCATCATTGGTATTTCGAACACAACTCCTCTAATGAACAAGTCCTCATAACTTTTTAGAGAAAATTTTAGAGCACATGTTTTCTGGTCACTTTTTTCTGGTTTTGGTCCATACTACCACTTCCCAAAATATGGAAAGCAAAGAGCTTGTAATAGAAGAGATTTGTTTCACAATATTGAAAATCAAGAATATCTCACTGTTCTTAAGGTATGCGTTTTAGAACCCATGTTTACTTGACATTTGTGAGTCTATTATCGCGTACTTTCAGCCGTGTTAAGTTTGCGCCATCCTTTTCGATACACCCTGTATACAGGTGGCGGTAGCATCTCGTACGCAAGGTATAAAAAGGCAGTGCACTGACGGAGCTCTCATTTGTACTCATGTGAAATGAACTGGCGATTACGGCTGGACAACGGAAATTCACAGACTTGTTGGGTTTCAATAACGATATGTGGCTGAGCATTATTTCGTTTGAAAACACTCGCTGGAATGTTGTTCATGAAAGGCAGCACAACAGGTCGCATCACAAATGCACGAACTGCTGCTGCAGATGCATTACGATGCGCCAGAGCCGTATGCCGAACACGATGGTCTTCCTCCTCGGTAGCGCCATGTGGCCGTCCGTAAATTCTCGCGACAACCACTGCCAGGAATCACGTACAGTGGCTACATTCCTACCAAGTATTACTCAGCATCGCAGAAAGAACATACCGCTTGAAGTATTTCTCTTACATGAACTCGTTCAAACTCAGTGATGCATTAATAAAGGAATCTTTATTATCCTGAAGGCCTTCTTGACTAACAGCAACTCAGCGCATCCTAACACACACAACGGTTACAGCGTACATTTAAAGCAAACCTGATTTAATGAATTTTATCCATAGTGGATGCTGTTGAACTCTGTGACTGTTCCTGTATAGGGTGCAGAAAAATTTCCGCTACCAGTCACAATAAAAGGTTATTTATTTTTCAAACGACCGGTTTCGTGCTAGTGCCCATCCTCAGGTGTTTATACATTCAGGTACACGTATATATTGCTGGAGATCACTATAAATACAAAAAAATTATTTGCTGGTCCCTAAAAAGATACAAGTGGGGCAGTTGTAAGTGGCAAGGCAGCATTTGTCGAAAATATATCACATAAAAATGAAGCATCATTATTGTAATTATTATAGTTACGCTGCAGTCACAGTTTAATAATGATGCTTCATCTTTATGTAAATACAGATATATTTTCGACAAATGCTGCCTTACCACTTACAATTGCCCCACTTGTATCTGTTTAGTCACCAGAATATAGTTTTTTTGTATTCATGCAGTGATCTCCAGCAATATAAACATGTACATGAATGTATAAACACCTGAGGATGGGCACAAACCCGAAACCGGTCGTGTGATAAATAAAAAATCTTTTATCGTGACTAGCAAATTTTTCTAAAACCTGATTTACGTCCTCAGACTCGCACTAGTAGCAGCACTCTTATGCGACTGGCTCGAAATTTTAATAGACTTCATCTCGCCTACCAGCTTTGGTTTACACGGAGGTGACGTAAGCCATGGGACGGCAATATGCAAATGTACAGATAGGAGTAGTATGGCGGAGACAAGGTATAAAAGGGCAGTGCATTAGCAGAGCTGTCGTTTGTACTCAGGTGATTTATGTGAAACCGTTTTCGACATGATTATGGCCGTACGACTGGAATAAACGGACCTTGCGCGGAATGGCAGCTGGCCTAGACGCATGGGACATTCCATTACGGAAATCGTTAGACAATTCAATATTTAGAGATCCAAGGTGTCAAGAGCGTGACGAGAGTACCTAATTTCAGGCATTACTTCTTACCACGGACAACGTACTGGCTGACGGGCATCACTTAACGACGAAGGTGAGCCACATTTGCGTAGGGTTTTCACTGCTAACAGAAAAGCAACACTGCATAGATCAATCTGGGAGGTGCGACGAACGTATCCGCTAGGACAGTGCGGCGGGATTTGACTGTAATGGGCTATGGCAGCAGGTGACCGATGCGAGTGTGTCTGCTGACAGCCCGCATCTCGTGGTCGTGCGGTAGCGTTCTCTCTTCCCACGCCCGGGTTCCCGGGTTCGATTCCCGGCGGGGTCAGGGATTTTCTCTGCCTCGTGATGGCTGGGTGTTGTGTGCTGTCCTTAGGTTAGTTAGGTTTAAGTAGTTCTAAGTTCTAGGGGACTGATGACCATAGATATTAAGTCCCATAGTGCTCAGAGCCATTTTTTGTCTGCTGACAGCGTGTCATTGCCTGCAGCGCTTCTCCTGGGCTCGTGATCATGTCCGCTTAATCCTAGACGACTGGAAAACTGTCAGCTGATCAGGTGAGTCCCAATTTCAGTTTAAAGAGCTGATGGTAGGATTCTAGTGTTGCGCAGACCCCACATAGATATGGAATCAATGTGTGGTTGCTCGTTAACCATGTGGGCTGTGTTTCCTTGGATTGGACTAGGTCCTCTGGACCAAACGAAGCGATCATTGACTACTTAGAGATCATTTACATCCATTCATGGACTTCATGTTCCCAAACAATGATGGAAATGTTATGGGTGACAATGCTGAATGTCTCTGCGCCACAATTGTTCACGGTTGGTTTGAACAACATTCTGGACAATTCGAGTGAATGATATGGCCACCCATCGAATATTTATGCGACATAATCGAGAGGTCAGTTCGTGCACAAAGTCTCGCACCGAGAACAATTTCGCAATTATGGACATCTACTGAGGCTGCATGGCTCAGTTTTTCTGCAGGGGACTTCCAACAAATTGCTGAGTCAGGCTACGTCGAATTGCTGCACTGCGCGGCACAAAAGGCGGTCCGACACGAGACTAACAAGTTTTCTATGACTTTTGTCACCTCAGTCTATTTAATCCCAGGATACTAAAGGGAGCAAAATGTTACATTGCTACTAAACCATCACACAGTTTACTACTCAACATTTTGTTCAAAGGTTATGCATTAGTTAATTGTTAGAACTCCAGTGGTATAGTACATACCAAATTAATTACAAAATGTCCTGCTTCTTACCCTACTGCAATCGCAAATTTTCCGAGGACTTAGTAATTTAGGGTGAAATGCAATCCACAGTAAATAAATGAAATTCACACTAACAATTCGAATTTATACAATTCTGCCGATAAGCAACACAGCGTTTGACTTCAATAGCTGAAAAATCTATGAAGTTCGCAAAGGCATTTTTTCAAACGTGCAGTAAAACTAATTACAAAATAATCACGCTTGGTTGCTTTGTGGTATTAAAGGGACCAGACTGCTACGGTGATCGGTCCCATAATCACGTTTCAATAGGTTAAAGTACTGTCGTTTGCACCATTATACTTGTCAGTGTTTATTTTACAGAGCTTGAATGGAATGGTGTGTTTCAGCTCAGTCCCTATAATTGTTTGGCTAAAGGTCGGTGGAGCAGACTTTCTACGTCGGCCAGAGGGAGAGTAACTATCTCACGACTAATGGTCCCTAGTGAAAGAGAGAGTGTGAGCAGAGTGTATAGTGTAGTGACTTGGCGAATCATGAAGGTAGTGTCCAAACATTGGAGCCAACGTTGTTGTAAACAGTGTTCGTCCTGTGCGGAGAAATGAAATAGTATTGTGACCAATGTTGGCCACAAAGTTAGTACGACTCCGTTTCGACCAAAATCACAGGTCGTTGGGCCAATATCGATACACCAACAATACATTGGCATCAACATAGTTTGTTTCCTGCCTCTGCCGTTTCGAAATCCGGTTTGTTTGTTCGTTCGTTCGCCATCATCGTATGTATTTCCAAGTTGAGGGCTTCGATATGTCTCAGAGGCAGTGGAGCAGTGCAATTCACAATCAAAACCGGAAACTGATGGGCCGCGATCTGTGCGTCATACATGTTTACCTTGGCTCCAACTGAATATTGGCTCCCGTGTGTGGGCTCTGTCCCACAAATATTAGCCAATGTTGGCACCAGCGTTGGTACCAATGTGTGGACGAAGGGTAAGAGGCTGGGATCGCTGGATAGAGCAAAGTTAAGCCACCCATGCTAATATTTACCACAAAGCCTATGCGATACATGGAGTAGGTTTGTAACGTCGCGAGTTAATGCGCGATAACATTCGTTGCTATACAGCCCACAGTATTGGAGCCGGAGGCTGTGAAAGAAACCGCCACTTGTGTCTTGGCCCAAGAGTCATGTACACCTGCTACTACGGCAGCGTGAGAACGACTCCTGTGTCACCTCTTAGCGACTGTACATTCACCACCCACAAGAACCTAAATAAATGATATTAAATATTATTCAATCATTTTCAAAATCTGTACACTACCTGTTGACATTCAGGAGAAGATTTTATCCAAATTTCAGCTTTATATCTATCACAGTTTCAGAGATAGAAAAAAATTTTCTAAATAAGTCAAAAATTTACACTTAGGGAACTAAATTCAGTTTGGAAATACACTCCTGGAAATTGAAACAAGAACACCGTGAATTCATTTTCCCAGGAAGGGGAAACTTTATTGACACATTCCTGGGGTCAGATACATCACATGATCACACTGACAGAACCACAGGCACATAGACACAGGCAACAGAGCATGCACAATGTCGGCACTAGTACAGTGTATATCCACCTTTCGCAGCAATGCAGGCTGCTATTCTCCCATGGAGACGATCGTAGAGATGCTGGATGTAGTCCTGTGGAACGGCTTGCCATGCCATTTCCACTTGGCGCCTCAGTTGGACCAGCGTTCGTGCTGGACGTGCAGACCGAGTGAGACGACGCTTCATCCAGTCCCAAACATGCTCAATGGGGGACAGATCCGGAGATCTTGCTGGGCAGGGTAGTTGACTTACACCTTCTAGGCACGTTGGGTGGCACGGTATACATGCGGACGTGCATTGTCCTGTTGGAACAGCAAGTTCCCTTGCCGGTCTAGGAATGGTAGAACGATGGGTTCGATGACGGTTTGGATGTACCGTGCACTATTCAGTGTCCCCTCGACGATCACCAGTGGTGTACGGCCAGTGTAGGAGATCGCTCCCCACACCATGATGCCGGGTGTTGGCCCTGTGTGCCTCGGTCGTATGCAGTCCTGATTGTGGCGCTCACCTGCACGGCGCCAAACACGCATACGACCATCATTGGCACCAAGGCAGAAGCGACTCTCATCGCTGAAGACGACACGTCTCCATTCGTCCCTCCATTCACGCCTGTCGCGACACCACTGGAGGCGGGCTGCACGATGTTGGGGCGTGAGCGGAAGACGGCCTAACGGTGTGCGGGACCGTAGCCCAGCTTCATGGAGACGGTTGCGAATGGTCCTCGCCGATACCCCAGGAGCAACAGTGTCCCTAATTTGCTGGGAAGTGGCGGTGCGGTCCCCTACGGCACTGCGTAGGATCCTACGGTCTTGGCGTGCATCCGTGCGTCGCTGCGGTCCGGTCCCAGGTCGACGGGCACGTGCACCTTCCGCCGACCACTGGCGACAACATCGATGTACTGTGGAGACCTCACGCCCCACGTGTTGAGCAATTCGGCGGTACGTCCACCCGGCCTCCCGCATGCCCACTATACGCCCTAGCTCAAAGTCCGTCACCTGCACATACGGTTCACGTCCACGCTGTCGCGGCATGCTGCCAGTGTTAAAGACTGCGATGGAGCTCCGTATGCCACGGCAAACTGGCTGACACTGACGGCGGCGGTGCACAAATGCTGCGCAGCTAGCGCCATTCGACGGCCAACACCGCGGTTCCTGGTGTGTCCGCTGTGCCGTGCGTGTGATCATTGCTTGTACAGCCCTCTCGCAGTGTCCGGAGCAAGTATGGTGGGTCTGACACACCGGTGTCAATGTGTTCTTTTTTCCATTTCCAGGAGTGTATATTACTTTATCTTTTGGTATTATCTAAAAACATAAACAGAACTCTTAGTGTGCAGAATTAATTAATTGAGATTTTCATATTAAAACTTTAATTATTTTTAGTTTTCTTAATATAAAAACCGAAGTTATTATTTGTGTCTAATACTGTTGTGGGAGTAAATGTGAGTGAAAGAGAGTGAATACGCGGGACATTAGTCATATTTTAATGTTGCATTATATACCATCTTACGTAACCGGCAAGAGCTACACAAGCCTGTCGTGGGAAATTGATCCGAGGGAAATTACCCACTTTGCTGATGACGTATGGCTTGGTGTGATTGCTATTGTAACAGAACAGCCAGAAAGTCGGCTCGAGTCTTATCTGTATCTAAAGGATATTCTCAGAATTATTGTCTTTTCGTTTTCCTTTATTAAACATTACTTTAATATTTGTATATCAGAATGAGGTAGACGCAACCGTATGTAAGGTTTGGTGCAGGCCAGTTTTGGGAGCGCGTATGATCATGAGCGAGCATTCTGACTGGCAGCGAGTATGGTCAGCCAATCAGAATTGAGACGGTTCCCGCTCGTTACTTGATAGTTATACTGGGAGTGAGGCCATAAGAAGGGTATCTCTCGCTAGCTTTGAACGCGGACGGCCATGTTACTAGTGCGAGTCAAAATAATGTGTAAAATGAAGGGATATAGTGTTTCTCGCGTTTGATACGTGTCGTGACCAACGCTGATGTAGTTACGGACAGTCTTATGAAGTTTGGAAGTTTTAGCACTGTATTGTTGGAATTATATTCGTGTGAGAAAATTTGGCCTTCGTAGTATCCGCGTAGTATGTTTCAGTATTCAACCACTGAGAATTTTTGGCGAGCAATTTCTTTTTTGAAATCCACCAGAAGGACCGAATGTAATAACTTATGTTGGTGCTGGAATGAATAACTGTGGAAACGTTGTTTAACTTGGGTCGGATTTGAACAGATTTTTGGCTGCTAGGCGTGCGAAATTAGTATATGGATTGTGAACTTGACTAAAATAACCAATAGTTTAAACGTGGACTGAACAGTACCGTTTCTTTGGCTAGTTGGACAGAATAAACATTTTTTGTGGAAATTTCGGACATTATATTCCAAAAGCCAATCCATTTTCTTATCGCCCGTTAAATTTTTTATGACAGTTTTTCTACAGAACTTTATTTCATTACTAAAGATGCGCGGCCTCAGTCATTGTAGATATTAGATGGTATTTTTATCAATGCTGCTTTTACACCATCTTGTAAGTATCTACGTTGCCGAGTGAAGGGACATCTAGCAGAGGCCGTTCTCAGGTAGGTGAATTTTAATTTGCATCCTGCACAGCACATGGAAAACCAAACCCCGCCATGCCCCAGCTTATGGAACTACATCGGTTCTGGCACCGCCGGGGCTATCTGTGACCACCATACGGATGGTGGTGGTAAACAGTTTATTGTTTTCGTTTTGGAAAGTAATATTCATTGATTCCGGAAGGAAGCTATTTTGGGTTGGCTGGTTCAAATGGCTCTGAGCACTATGCGACTTAACTTCTGAGGTCATCAGTCACCTAGAACTTAGAACTAATTAAACGTAACTAACCTAAGGACATCACACACATCCATGCCCAAGGCAGGATTCGAACCAGCGACCATAGCGGTCGCTCGGTTCCAGACTGTAGCGCCTAGAACCGCACGGCCACTCCGGGCGGCTGAAGCTATTTTGGGAAATTCGCCTGTGAGATGCTAGCCTGGCAGCACTGCAGAAGGGAGCCGAGCGACCAGTGAGAGGTCGGTTATAATTATTTGTCAGACAACCAGTCAAAAGAAGAAAAAGGCAAAAAGTGTGTCGGGCTACGGTACCGTGCGGAGCGCGCAGGATGTCAGGACTGGCCTGATGTGGTCGTCTGGAGTCAGATGGCGAGAGCAAAGAGCGGCCAGAGAGACAGAGGCAGTGAGCAAGTAGCGAGGAGCGAGGAGGAAGACGTTGGCTGTTGTACCTCGCGCGGCGGAAAGGAGGAGAGCGCAATCTTCGCAGCTCCGCTCAAAGTGACGGTGGTAACTCGCCGTTGTTAATTTTCCATTGGGAGGAACGATTTCTTTTCGATATAAGACCAAAGGTCCAGTAGTTTTCTTTAAAGAAGCTTGCTTGAAAGAAGGGCTCGTAGTTTATAAGGAGGTCCTAAGACTTATACAATCTTTTTACACCAAAGTGAGTGAAGGTACAGAGTCAGCAATTACTAGAGACTACTAAAAGAGTTCTACATCTAATTTATATTGAAGCCCTTCTCAGTAGTTACTCCTTCTTCATTAAGCGCTTTCAGGTATTTTGTGTTGCCTCTCTCTTCCAGAGTGTGCTCTAATTTTAGTGTGTGTATTTGGGATGGACATGTTGGAAGCACTGAAACATGAACGTTTTTGTTAAGGTGGCTAAATAAAGCGGCGGTAGGTTACACAATCTTGAAAGATTCAACCACGTCTGTGCTCGAAACATTTCAGGACTGTCCGTATGCATAAATGGTCCGTAATGCCGAATCTTCACGTATGCCAGTTTCATTCTGAAACGGACCGACTGTGAGGTACAACGACTGTCTATACACCTTTCCATCCCATAATCTTATTACCACGATCCCTGTGTGAGATCTGCCATGCCTGGAGCAGTCTTTTTCGAATACACTTTGTCTAAATCTAAAGAACCATGTCTCGCGAGAACTACATCTGCTGCTTCCAAGAATTCCCATTTAATTCCCAGAACGTTTCTGTTGCGCTTTGATATGGGCTGGTCGGTCCCATTTTGACGCTAGCATCGTCCTATGTCAAGTGACATCCTCCCATCATAAGGACTCCAAACACTGAAACAATAATCTACAATTGACTCCACTAGCTTCTACCACCTAATTTCATTTTCATATGCCCTACACTTTCACAAACCATTCTAACGCATCTAATTTTTCCATTTGCCTTTCTCAATACTGCTTTTATGTCACTGCTGTGTTTCATATCGCTTTTAAATAATATTATTCCTAAACACATATATAATGTGATCTGCACACGACGTTCTACACCAGTCTTTAAGTTGGATACTGTCCAGTTCTATTTGTTGCAACTACTATCTTGAATTCATGCTCTTTTAAAGAGCGGTGCCATTTATAAGCCCAAGTGAAAATTCTGCGAAAGTCTGCATTGGATAACAATTTGGAAACAACGGGACTTCCCTGTAGACAACAGCATTCTGAGCAAACAATCATGGGCTACCGCTGACCCTATACGGTAAATCGTTTATGTATATTGAAGACGTTAACGGTCTGATTAAACTTTTTTTCGGTACACTCGATATTAATTTCGTTTCTGTACCACATTCGCCATCGTGCACAACTTATTTGATTTATTGACTCCGTAATTTCCATATAAATACGTACTAAATATCAAGTGTACCATGGCTGCTAATATAAATTGACGGAGCAATATTAAAATGAGCCCGATGCTTTCAGCGACCATGAAATGAATATGATGTACCTATTCTTTTTTTTTTTTATAGCAGGTGGTGGTGCTGGCACAGCTGCTGTGTCCCTACCGTTTCTGGCACACTGGACTCGCATTCCGGAGAACGACGGATCCAGTCTGCGTCCGGCCATCCAGATTTATATTTTGCAAGACTTTCCTAAATCACTCCAGACAAATGCCGGTATGGCTCATTTGATCCTTCCCTCATTCACCGAGCGAGGTAGCGCAGTTGTAAGCACAGTGGACTCGCATTCGGGAGGACGACGGTTAAATCCCGCGTCCGGCCATCCTGATTTAGGTTTTCCGTGATTTCCCTAAATCGCTTCAGGCAAACGCCAGGATGGTTCCTTTCCAAGGGCACGGCCGACTTCCTTCCCCGTCCTTCTCTAATCCGATGAGACCGATGACCTCATTCGATGGGACCGATTTCCTTAGTGTAGCGCCCCAATGACATAAAACCACAATTAACAAACTTTGCGGAAACTTAAAGTAGGGAAGTGAGTCATCTTGACAGTGACAACAACTATTGATGATAAAAAAAATTAATCACACTGATAATGTTTTGATTAACGACTATAACAAATACTGAGAGTAACATACAAAAGAGGAGATAAAAAGAAAAGGGTTGTCAAGCACTATCTTTTAAACATCTATAGAATAAATTTAAATTCATATGAACGAAGGTTAAATCCAAGGAGGTAATTCGTCTCAAAGATAACATTTACCATGGAAAAGAGTTGTAGTCCGCAGCTCGTGGTCGTGCGGTAGCGTTCTCGCTTCCCACGCCCGAGTTCCCGGGATCGATTCCCGGCGGGGTCAGGGATTTTCTCTGCTTCGTGATGACTGTAGCTTACCAGCACCAATGTGTAATGAATTAACAGACATTCAAAGTAGTAATTTGGTAACTGTGCGTAGGGATATGGAGCGGACGTCAAATAGTGGTGTAGACAGTGAAACAGGTAGTGAACAGGGAAGCATTATCGATCGATCGGTCGGCAACAGCTCGCCTCAGGAATCAGGAATGACAGAACACAATATTGCAAATACTGTAGACTCAGGTTTTGGGTTCCCACCGTTTTCTCAAATGAGTCAAGACACATTTTCCGCTTGTCAAAATGTGAATGTTGCCGGTGCAAATGCACTGCCGAAAAGCATAGAGGAACAGATTCCAGACACAAATACATTATTATTGCAATTAATGCAACAAATGAAACAAAATCAGAGACAAACACAGCAACTGTCAGACACAATGGAACAAAATCTTCAAAAGTTAGACACAGTGGAACAAAATCTTAAAAAGTTAGACACAATGGAACAAAATCTTCGAATGTTAGACAACACGCTTGAACAAACACGTGAAGCTTTAACTACTGAGTTACATAACATCGAATCGAAATGTCAAAAAGTCTGTAATGATGTAAAAACACAAATTTGTGAGCATTTCCAACCTATTTTTTCGCGTCATGAAAATTCATTACAGAATCACGAAGCAGCCATAAAAGAACTGCAAACTATTGTTCATGAAAATCACGACACCTTGCAAGCTAAAATTGTCTCAGTTGCATCTACCGATTCGGTTACGCAACTTGCAAAAACTCAGGAAAACTTAAAGGACACAGTTGATACGATTTCAACACAAATGGACACTCTGAAACTTGGTTCAGAAAAACACACCGAGGAAATAATTTCACTATCGGATAAAGTAGCCGAACTTTCAGATCAGTTCACTAACTTATCTACAAAGGTAGATGATGATCTGCAATATGTTATTTACTTTGTAAAGATGTTTAGACATTATTTATTCTGTTTTGTTTTAATGCTCATGTGTGAAGTTGATGTTTCAAAAGTTATTCAGATCTTTTATGTATATACACTCCTGGACATGGAAAAAAGAACACATTGACACCGGTGTGTCAGACCCACCATACTTGCTCCGGACACTGCGAGAGGGCTGTACAAGCAATGATCACACGCACGGCACAGCGGGCACACCAGGAAACGCGGTGTTGGCCGTCGAATGGCGCTAGCTGCGCAGCATTTGTGCACCGCCGCCGTCAGTGTCAGCCAGTTTGCCGTGGCATACGGAGCTCCATCGCAGTCTTTAACACTGGTAGCATGCCGCGACAGCGTCGACGTGAACCGTATGTGCAGTTGACGGACTTTGAGCGAGGGCGTATAGTAGGCATGCGGGAGGCCGGGTGGACGTACCGCCGAATTGCTCAACACGTGGGGCGTGAGGTCTCCACAGTACATCGATGTTGTCGCCAGTGGTCGGCGGAAGGTGCACGTGCCCGTCGACCTGGGACTGGACCGCAGCGACGCACGGATGCACGCCATGACCGTAGGATCCTACGCAGTGCCGTAGGGGACCGCACCGCCACTTCCCAGCAAATTAGGGACTCTGTTGGTCCTGGGGTGTCGGCGAGGACCATTCGCAACCGTCTCCATGAAGCTGGGCTACGGTCCCGCACACCGTTAGGCCGTCTTCCGCTCACGCCCCAACATCGTGCAGCCCGCCTCCAGTGGTGTCGCGACAGGCGTGAATGGAGGAACGAATGGAGACGTGTCGTCTTCAGCGATGAGAGTCGCTTCTGCCTTGGTGCCAATGATGGTCGTATGCGTGTTTGGCGCCGTGCAGGTGAGCGCCACAATCAGGACTGCATACGACCGAGGCACACAGGGCCAACACCCGGCATCATGGTGTGGGGAGCGATCTCCTACACTGGCCGTACACCACTGGTGATCGTCGAGGGGACACTGAATAGTGCACGGTACATCCAAACCGTCATCGAACCCATCGTTCTACCATTCCTAGACCGGCAAGGGAACTTGCTGTTCCAACAGGACAATGCACGTCCGCATGTCTCCCGTGCCACCCAACGTGCTCTAGAAGGTGTAAGTCAACTACCCTGGCCAGCAAGGTCTCCGGATCTGTCCCCCATTGAGCATGTTTGGGACTGGATGAAGCGTCGTCTCACGCGGTCTGCACGTCCAGCACGAACGCTGGTCCAACTGAGGCGCCAAGTGGAAATGGCATGGCAAGCCGTTCCACAGGACTACATCCAGCATCTCTACGATCGTCTCCATGGGAGAATAGCAGCCTGCATTGCTGCGAAAGGTGGATATACACTCTACTAGTGCCGACATTGTGCATGCTCTGTTGCCTGTGTCTATGTGCCTGTGGTTCTGTCAGTGTGATCATGTGGTGTATCTGACCCCAGGAATGTGTCAATAAAGTTTCCCCTTCCTGGGACAATGAATTCACGGTGTTCTTATTTCAATTTCCAGGAGTGTACTTATGTCACAATTCCTGTAACACCGATGTATATGTATATTTCTAGTGTTTTGTAAAGCCTGTGTTACTACAAATGTTACCTGTACTGTTATGTTATTTAATGATGTATTTTGTAGCTTTGTAATTGTATTCTTATATTGTAAATTTATAATTGTAATTGACACCAGTTCATCAAATTAAGTAACTTGTAAGTTACATTTCACTGCACACAATTCTGTTGGTCATAGTATATGCACAATATGTGAAAAAAAGGACTGTTAGTGTTTGCACGTGTGTTAATAATTCAGCAAGGGACTGGATAACAGCATTGCTGGTTCTAAGGACATTTGAAAAAAAATTTTTGTGAGTGCACAAGTGGTGGTTCATGGACGTGCTATATTCTCCGCAAGACTCTTCGATGGTGATTGTGCACCTGCACAGTCGCAACAGATGGCTGCTGGCCGTCTCTGCATCTTTGATGGCCCACCAATACCATTGTTTCTACAAGGACTGCGGTGGGTCTGCACCTCTGGTGGCCCACCAATACCATAATCTCTACCAGGACTACAGTGGGTCTGCTCTGTGATGACCTACTTACCAGTATTCTTCAAAACTTCGAATGACTCTGCTGTGGGTTTGCTCTGTTGTGGCCCATTACCTGTCTGCATGTCAAGAGTCAACACTGTCTTTCCGTTGGAAGAACAACACTACTTCTTCAAGACTGCATGGAAATCCACGACTTCCGTGTGCATTTTCTTTTACTGCTCAGACTTTGACAAAAAAGAAAAACACTGCAATTTCACTGTGATGGATGGTCAGGACTGTCTTTATGGACTGTGAGAGAATTTTAGCTTTTGACCAACATTGTATCAATAAGTGTATGCATTTGATATCTTTGTTATTGTAATTATGAAAAATTTTATCAAATCATTATTGGCCGCTGCCCAAAACAATTTGTAAAATTTTTTGTGGGGAGCATGGGGGCTATGTAAGTAGGCTGTTTAGGTTTTCTTATTGGTAACGCCACGTAGCGCTCTGTATGAAAAATCACTGGCTGTGCTGTGTGCAGTCTGTGGCTAGATTGCATTTTTGTCTGCCATTGTAGTGTTGGGCAGATGGATGTGAACAGCGCGTAGCATTGAGCAGTTGGAGGTGAGCCGCCAGCAGTGGTGGATGTGGGAAGAGAGATGGCGGAGTTTTGAAATTTGTAAGACTGGATGTCATGAACTGCTATATACATTATGACTTTTGAACACTATAGTGGTAAATACATTGTTTGTTCTCTATCAAAATCTTTCATATGCTAACTATGCCTAGCAGTAGTTAGTGCCTTCAGTAGTATGAATCTTTTATTTAGCTGGCAGTTGTGGCGCTCGCTGTATTGCAGTAGCTTGAGTAACGAAGATCTTTGTGAGGTAAGTGATTTGTGAAAGGTATAGGTTAATGTTAGTCAGGGCCATTCTTTTGTAGGGATTATTGGAAGTCAGATTTCGTTGCGCTAAAAGCATTGTGTGTCACTTTAGTGAAAGTTTGAGTACGTTCAGTTTTGCTCAGCTGTTTGAAAAGCAAATAATGTAAGAAGAGGTTTATCAGCACAGTAATTCAGAAATTTTTCTAAGGGGATGTTTCAAATTCAATGCGCCTACAATACAACTCGGATATGGAAATGTTTAGTTAGTTGCTCCTGAGTGGCTCGACAGTACTATTGCGCTAATCTTCTGGAAGCAAACGCTATTAGATTGTTTCATTTGTGAAAGTTCGAAAGTTCGGGAGAGATAGACTAAGGTCATACTCAATCATTCGACTGAATAAAGTAATCTTCACCGTTATCAACGCGACGGTGATTTTAATTGAGTGATACTGATTTATTGGACTTAATCTTCGGACTGAAGAACAGTTGCGAACTTGATAGTAATGGATCAGTGTCACAAAACTATTCGTAGTCCTGAGTAGGACACAATAATACAAAGTCATGAAGAAAAAGTTGTTGTCAACGTCACGATTACTGGGCTGATTATAAGTTAATCTCGAATGACATATCGGTGTGTGTGTGCGTGATAGGGACAAACAATTAATTACAAAAAAAATTAATAAACTATTAGTCAAGAGAGAAATCAGATGTGTCGCATACATGATTCAAGGAATAATATTATGTATGTTCATGCTAGTGATTGAGTCTTTTAAACATTTTAAGTGACTGTGTGGAGACAGGAATAACAGACAGTGAAAGGTGAATAATATATAAATTAGCATTACGGCGTGTTACAAGGACGTTGCTTCAGCATAAGTGATCTCTGGAGTTACGTTGGACCGTTGTTAATAATTTGACGTAGCAACGGCATAGCAACGGAATTACGAACAGCAATTATTAATCCTCGCTAAGGACGATGTGAATAACGACCGTAATGACAGGATTAAGAACCAAGATTTCACTGCTCAACGAAACTAACCGGGCATAAGACAAAAGGTAAACAATTGATCAGTTAATATAAACTGATGAGACTGTTACGGACGAACAATAGAATATTTCTTAACTACGCGAGGAGCTGTGTTTTACGAGAGTTACAGGTGCTGTTCCACGCCATACTGGCGGGGACGAACATCACTACGAGTCGCGTTTCCTCCCTGCAGAAGGAGGGAAGGGACGTCACTTTACCCACCCTTGACGCAATTCAAGTTCGTGCTCCGTTTCCGATGCCCTCGATATCTAAAGGACGCTAAATCCAATCGTCCCACGTTCCTTACCACCGCTTCTGGAGGCGCAAGTATCGGCGAGTTTTGCGCACGCAGCATGGTTCTGAGATCAGCTGTGGTGTATGGCACGATAGTCGATAGTCTGGTGAATGGACCTGTAGCGGCAACAAGCTCCTGAAGGCAACGCCTGGGGGCCACGAACAGCAGAAGACATGTCGTCGGTGCAGTGCCGTGGCCACGCAAGGCAGGCTGACCCGTGTTGCTTCTGTACCAGAGAGGCCGGTGAGTTGCTGGTGACTGCACAGTTCCATGTAGATGGAGACTGGCAACCATGGCGGAGTGGAGGCAACTGGAATCATCCAGTGAACGTGAGCTCTTCTAGGAAGATAGAGCAGGGGTTAACTATCTGGAGATGAAGCACGAGACGTAGCGAATCAGCTGGGCAGCTGTGTCGATTGACAGCCGAGACTGGCAGTCTTGTTATCATTATGGGGACTCATTCTGGCAGTAGCAGCGTACCTTATGACCTCACGTTTGCAGATTGTACGGTGCAGAAGTGAGGGAGTGCCTCCTATAGAGAATTGTCTGATCCGGTATTATGAAGGGAGAATGTTTCTGGTTACTAGCGCTATGTGGTTATGCAAACGGTTGAGTGAGTCATGGCCTACGTAACACACCAAAGCACTACCGTTTGTGAAAAAGAGTGAGGAAACTGTCGGGCCTGGAATTTGTAGAGGGGAGCAGTGTTTGACTGAATTATGCTTACGATGAATATTGTCTGGTTTTACTGTTACTTTTCTTTCTCTTACGTGCTACAGGATGCTCGCATGGTTAATGTCTTTCTCTTGATTGTGACTATTAGTGTTGTCTGTCTAGTGTTGACTTAAGATGTCTGCCTTGATTGGGCGCATTTTTTTTTTTAATTACGTATTTGAGTAACACCCTTTATTGGCAATCCTTGCGTTCTCCTGTTACTGTGTGTATTGTTATTTCGGTATATTAACTGGTAAAATGTTGATATCATAGGGACTATATTATAGATACTTTGTGCTGTTGTTTTCGTTTAGCGCTTGGTAAAGCTGATCAATTCCACAGCGGCAAGTATTTTATAGTGTACTGGATTATTGTATTAAGACCCTAATATCATTTGATAACTGAGCGCTGTTTCCTTTTTTGTTTCTTCTCCTGTATGTGCTCTGAATCGTTTAGTGTTTAATAAATTGAATTTGGAAAAATGAAGGAAGATTAGGGTTAACGTCCCGTCGACATCGAGTTCCTTAGGTAGGAACCTGAGTTTGAATTTTGTTAGTATTTTGTACCACACAACAACCAGCCACTTTCCACTCCCATTGCTCCCTTTGCCAGAATAAGGAAAGGGTATACACTGATCAGCCCGAACATTATGACGAGCTACCTGATAATCAGTATGTTCACTTTTGGCACCGATAACAGCGGCGATGCGTCGTGGTACAGAAGCAATGAGGCCTTGGTAAGTCGCTGAAGGGAGTCGGCTCCACATCTGCACACACAAGTCACCTAATTCCCGTAAATGCCAGGGAGGGAGGCGTGAGCTCCGACGTCACTTTCAATCACATTCCAGATGTGTTCCAGCGGGACCAGGTCTGACGGGTTGGGGGCCAGCACATCAACTGGAACTCGCCGTTGTGTTCCTCAAACGATTCCATCGTACTCCCGGCCTTGTGAAATTGCGCATTATCATGCTGAAAAATGCCGCTTCCATATGGAGACATGTTCATCATGAAGAAGTGTACGTGTTCTGCTACCAGTGTACGGTACTCCTTAGCCGTGACGATGCCTTGCAAGAGCTTCACTAGACCAATGGAGGCCCACGTGCATGATCTTCAGAGCATAACAGAGCCGTCATCAGCTTGCCTACGTCACGCAGCACAGGTATCAAAGACCTGTTCTCCTGGAAGAAGACGATTCGCCCCCTCCCATCGGCATTAAGAAGAAGGTATAGGGATTTAATAGACCACGCAACGCTCTGCCACTGCGACAGCGTCTAGTGCCGATCGTCACGTGCCCATTTCAATCGTAGTTGCCTAAGACGTGGTGTTAACGTCAGCACAAGCAGAGGACCATCGTTAGGAGTACTTGTACTCTACCCAACACACTTGTACTCTACCCAACATTAAAGTCTGATGTTGATTACGCCACAGTTCGCCGCGTGTCCTGTTTTACCACTCTGCCCAACCTACAACGTCCGACGTCTGTAATGAGGGATGGCCGCCCAGCCCCACGATGTCTGGACGTGGTTTCACCTTGGCTTGCCAGGTGTTGAGGACACTATCACAGCACTGCTCGAACATCGGACAAGTCCTGCTCTTTCTAAAATTCTCGTGCCGAGCCTCCGGGCCATCAAAATCTACCCTCGGTCAAACTCAGATAGATTACGCACCATACCCATTTCACACAGGGACAGCTCGCTCATTGATACTACATGAACCGTGCGTGTTTCTGATCAGCAGTCATTCCTTGCCAGGCTATGATGCTATCGCCTGAACGGGTTTATATCGATAGTACGTCGGTATTCATAATGTTCTGGTTCAAAAATCATGGTTCAAATGGCTATGAGCACTATGGGAATTAACTTTTGAGGTCATCAGTCCATTAGAACTTAGAACGAGGTAAACCTAACTAACCTAAGGACATCACACACATCCATGCCCGAGGCCGGATTCGAACCTGCGACCGTAGCGGTCGCACGGTGCCGGACTGAAGCGCCTAGAACCGCTCGGTCACTCCGGCCGGAAAACTGGCTGACACCGAGACTCTCATGCAAAACCTGCCTAGTCGCAGTTGGACAATGCCATAATCGGTGTTTGGCAGCATCAAATTTTGTAAACTTTGTTCTGAGGAAAGCCTGCAAGTGCAGTCTGCCCTTCTGTAATACGTGGAGAGATGACAGAGTTACTCCGTATTCGTACAGACGACGTCACTAGTTAAAACTCTTAATTGCAAGCGACCGTTGCTGCAGGCGCTGGATGTAGCACTCGCAGGCTACAAAGGGGGAACTTTATCGGCTTTTTTAACGGCCGTGCCGCAGCGCGAAAAGTGCACATTACCTGGACGGGACGTGATGCTACGTGTAGCGCCCGGGCAAGCGCTAATGCGCGTATTCATTTCTGTGCCTCGACACGAACCTCGCCCGGCTCGCAAACTGCCTGTTTGTCGGCAGTTGAGTCCGTGGCAGCGGCGCCTCGCGCTGTGCGCTACTGCCGGCTGGGGGCTCCCGCTACCCTCAGGGCACTGGCAACAATCCGCCAGCCACTCCACACCATGGTGAAGCGCAAGCCGGATTCAACACGCACTGGTTGGAAACTTGGCCAAAGTCATAAATGAATGCTAGTATGTACGAAACGTCTTTCAGTACAGCTCCCTCCTATAAACAGGTCTCGATGATGTGCACGCGAGTGATGAGCGTTGGTATTCCTTTGCTGAGAATAATTTACAACCCCTACCCTTCCAGCGTGTTACAGACAAGGTGTTCTTTCTGTAATTTCCAAAGTGATTAGAGGGAGGGAGTTATTACACTACTGGCCATTAAAATTGCTACACCGAGAAGAAATGCAGACGATTAGCGGGTATTCATTGGACAAATATATTATACTACAACTGACATGTGATTACATTTTTACGCAATTTGGGTGCATAGATCCTGAGGAATCAGTACGCAGAACAACCACCTCTGGCCGTGATAAAGGCCTTGATACGCCTAAGCATTAAGTCAAACGGAGCTTGGATGGCGTATACAGGTGTAGCTGCCCATGCAGCCTCAACACAATACCACAGTTTATCAACAGTAGTGACTGGCGTAGTGTGATGAGCTAGTTGCTCGGCCACCATTGACCAGACGTTTTCAGTTGGTGAGAGATCTGGAGAATGTGCTGGCCAGGACAGCAGTCGAACATTTTCTGTATCCAGAAAGGCCCGTACAGGACCTGCAAGGTGACGTCGTGCATTATCCTGCTGAAATGTAGGGTTTCGCAGGAATCGAATGAAGGGTAGAGCCACGGGTCGTAACACATCTGAAATGTAACGTCCACTGTTCAAAGTGTCGTCAGTGCGAACAAGAGGAGACCGAGACGTCTAACCAATGGCACCCCATACCATCACGCCGGGTGATACCCCAGCATGGCGATGACGAATACACGCTTCCAATGTGTGTTCACCGCGATGTCGCCAAAAACTGATGCGACCATCATGATGCTGTGAACAGAACTTGGATTCATCCAAAAAAAATGACGTTTTGCCATTCGTGCACCCAGGTTCGTCGTTGAGTACACCATCGCAGATGCTCCTGTCTGTGGTGCAGCGTCAAGGGTAACCGCAACCGTGGTCCCCGAGCTGATAGTCCATGCTGCAGCAAACGTCGTCGAACTGTTCGTGCAGATGGTTCTTGTTCTGCAAACGTCCCCATCTGTTGACTCAGGGATCGAGACGTGGCTGCACGATCCGTTACAGCCATGCGGATAAGATGCCTGTCATCTCGACTGCTAGTGATAAGAGGCCGTTGGGATGCAGCACGGCGTTCCGCATTACCGTCCTGAACCCACCGATTCAATATTCTGCTAACAGTCATTGGATCTCGACCAACGCGAGCAGCAATGTCGCGATACGATA
Source organism: Schistocerca serialis cubense (assembly GCF_023864345.2). NCBI lineage: Eukaryota > Metazoa > Arthropoda > Insecta > Orthoptera > Acrididae > Schistocerca > Schistocerca serialis. The sequence continues at coordinate 643,602,394 of NC_064638.1, read as the reverse complement.
AACCGCAATCGCGATAGGCTACAATACGACCTTGATCATAGTCGGAAATTTGATGGCTCGCATTTCTCCTCCTTACACGAGGCATCACAATAACGTTTCACCAGGCTAGGCCGGTGAGCTGCTGTTTGTGTATGAGAAATCGGTCTGAAACTTTTCTCATGTCAGCACGTTGTAGGTGTCGCCACCGGCGCCATCCTTGTGTCAATGCTCTGAAAAGTTAATCATTTGCATATCACAGCATCTTCTTCCTGTCGGTGAAATTCCGCGTCTGTAGCACGTCATCTTGGTTGTGTAACAATTTTAATGGCCAGTAGTGTATTTTTTTCATAAACATAAAAAAATTAGCAAAAACTTCTAATAGTCAATATTGCAATTATTAGGTTGGTGCATAAATTTATAGCGTTTTTCCATATGTTCACACAAACATAACAGATGCTATAGACATCAATACCACACTGAAAAGCCAAAGAAATTGGTACGTCTGTCTAATAACGTGTAGGGCCGCCGAGAGCACGCAGAAGTGCCGCAACACAACGTACCATGGACTCTGCTAATGTCTGAAGTAGTGCTGGACGGAACTGACACCATGGAATCTGCAGGGCTTTCCATAAAACCGTAAGAGTACTAGGGGCGGAGATCTCTTCTGAGCAGCAATTCGGTGGCAAGCGGAATTTTTGAACCCAGGGGAGCGTTCCTACAGCCACTCTGTAGCAATTCTGGACATGTGGGGTGTCTCATTGTCCTGCAGGTGATCATGCAGTATGCTTACGTACGTGTCACCTGTCATAGGCGTATCTAGATGTATCAGTCGTCCCATATCACTCCAAATGCACACGACCCAAACCATTAAAAAGCTTCCACCAACCTGAACAGTCCCCTGCTGAACTGATTCATTAGATTGCCTCCATATCCGTACACGTCCATCCGCTCGATACAATTTAAAAGGAGACTCGTCCGACTAAGCAACATGTTTCCATTAATCACCAGTTTAATGTCGGTGTTGACGATCCAGGCTCCGAAAGCCCACATCGATGATGTTTTGTTGAATGGTTCACACGCTGAGACTTGTTGTTGGCCCAGCATTAAAATCTCCCACAATTTGAGGAAGGGTTACACTTCTGTCACGTTGAATGATCTCTGCAATCGTCGTTGGTCCCGTTCTTGCAAGATCTTTTTCCAGCCGCAGCATTGTCGGAGATTTGATGTTTTACGGGATTCCTCACATTCAGGTAAACTCGTGAAATGGTCGTACTGGGAAAAGCCCCACTTCATCGCTACCTAGGAGATGCTGTGTCCTATCGCTCATTCGCTGACTATAATACCATGTTCAGACTCACTTAAATATTGATAACCTGCCATTGTAGCAGCTGTAACCGATCAAACAACTGCACCAGCCGATTGCTGTCTTACATAGGTGTTGCCGACCGCAGCAGCCTCGTGTTCTGCCTCTTTATATATCTCTGTATTTGAATATGCGTGCCTATATTAGTTTCTTTGGCGCTTGAGTGTACAGTCTCCTTCACTATTTACAACATTCTGCGAACGCTGGGGTAAGTTTCCGATTCCACGACAGAAGAGATCACATGTTTTTGAGGTGAAGAACTCGTCGAGCCATGTTCGGAGCGCATTTTCATCCGGAAAGGAAGTTTCCTGAAGGCTCTTCGATAGAAAGCGGAGAAGGTGAAAATCTTAGGGCGCCAGATCGGATGAATAAGACGAGTGAGAAATGACTTCCCATCAGCTCCTTAGTCAAGCAGAAAGTGAGCGGGCGTTATCTTGGAGTAGCATCACTCCACGCAGTCTTCTTCGTCGTCGTTCTTGGATTGCGTCTGCAAGACGTCGCAGTTGTTGACAACAAGTGGCAGCAGGGATGGTTACACCTCGGGAATGCAGTTCGTAGTACATCACACCGTCTATATAACACCAGATGAAGAACATTATCTTTCGTGGATACGCATAGGTATTTGTATTGGGGGTGGCTACTTTGTTTGGGCTCACCCACTCCTTCCTTTCCCTACGTTAGCATAAAGACACCATTTGTCGTCACCAGTAATGATACAGGACAGGAATGGTCGGTGTTGTTCACGAGCCAATTGTCGACGAATAACGTGAGGAGTACATATGGCCATCCGCTGATTTTTGTTATTTTAGCTTAGAGCTTTCGGTACCCACACACCGAATTTTTGAAAGTTCTCCATTGCATGCAAACGTCGAATGATGGTGGAATGATTATAGTCAACACATCGGTCAGTTCTCAAGTGTACTGACGTAGATTGATGTGGATTAATGCATTTAAACGATATTCATAAAACCGCGAAGGTGTTCCTGAACGTGCAGAGTTATTAATTTCAAAACGATCCTTCTTAAAACGAGGGAACCATTTTCTTGCCGTGCCTCTTCTGCTGTCACTCTCTGCTGAACTAATACAGAAATATATGTAGGAAATATTCCGATTTCTCCACTTGGCACTCCATTTTCTAGCGTCCACAGCTCAATTCGTTACCTCCAAATGACCAAATAACAGCCTCCAAGTGGTGTACTCCGGGCAACGTAACTACGTTACGGCTAAAAAGTCTACAGATATAGGCTGCTAGACCTCTGGTGGTTGCAAATTACCTTAGGATATCCTAGCTGTTAGAGGATACATAGCATGAAGCAAAACAGTTCTGCCAAGAACTACCTGACAAAGGACTTAGGGAATACCCTCCGGCTCTTACAGCTAAACATAAAGGGAACAAGCAGAGCAAAAAGTGAGTATCGCACTCAAATATTGATTGAAAACAAGGTGGACGTTGTTCTACTACAGGAAACCCACTGCTCCGACGAAACCCAACTTCATTCCAGGTGTAAGCTCCCTGGCTACACGTTGGCTGCTGCGACATTCCATGCAAGTTACGGATCTGCAACATGTATCAAGAATGATGTTGAAGAGGTAACGGATGTCCAAACAAAAACGGAAAATAACATCCATAGCATCAGGCTGAAAGTCACCAACACAGAGATTGTGAACATCTATAAGCCCCGAGCACAACCATGGGTAAACGAAGCTGCTCAAAATATTCCACATCCAGGAATAGTAATTGGAGACTTCTACAGCCATAACACACAATGGGGCTACAGAACCACGAATGAAGATGGTGAGAAAGCATCAGAATGGGCTGAAATGGAAAGCCTTTTCTTACTATTTGACGGGAGGGACAAAGGGACATTCCGCTCAGCTAGATGGGCTCAGGACTACACTCCCGATCTCTGTTTCGTTACCACTAACAACAAAGGATTATCCTTGCAGAGCAGCAGGAAGGTGCTCAGTGATTTCCCTAGAAGCCAACACCGACCTGTACTGGTGAAAATTGGACTCGAAATCCCAGTTGTGAAGTCTATACCAAAGCCACGATGGAACTTCCAAAAAGCCAAATGGGAAAAATTCTCTGAAGAGGTTGATCATATTATTCAGTTTATTCCACCTAAAGTTAGGCACTACGACCGCTTCGTTAGACTAATTCATTCCATTGCCAGAAAACATATTCCAAGAGGCTACAGAGAGAACTACATTCCTGGATGGAGCCCTAGATGTCAAGAATTGCATGACGAATTTAAAACGACTCGAGACACCAAGGTAGCAGATGAATTGATTCCGGCCCTAGATTCAGCTAGGTAAAAGAAATGGTTGGAACTAACTGAAAACATGTCTTTCCAACACTCGAGTAAGAAAGCTTGGAATTTATTAAGAAAGCTTGGCAGTGCCACAAAAGTTAATATCTTATCAGACAAAATAAATCCTAACAAAATAGCAGCCAGGATTGTTAATATAACAATAACACCAAGCAACAACAACAAACAGAAAGCCAAAGAAATAAAACATGAGCTAAAGTCTAAAATGTCTCAAGCACAGCCTTCCGAATTTGCACAGAAAATCTCTGCAGCCGAAGTTGTTTCAGCCCTAGATACTCTGAAATCTGGTAAAGCGGCTGGTTGTGATGGTATATACCCGGAGTTCCTTAAACATGCTGGCCAAGGTGCAGTGCAGTGGCTAACTGCACTGTTTAATGAAATTCTCGCAACAGGAAGATTGCCAAATCTTTTTAAGAAAACTAAAATAATTGCCATCCTGAAACCGTCAAAATCTTGTAACAATCCTGAAGACTAAAGACCCATTGTACTTCTAAGTGTCTGCTATAAACTGTTGGAGAGAGTACTCTACAATAGAATTGCACCAACTATCCTGAAACACATTCCTGTAGAACAGGCTGGCTTCAGACGAGACCGCAGTTGTAGCGATCAAGTGCTAGCGTCGGCAACATACATAGAGAAGGGCTTCGAAGACCTGAAGAAAACAATGACCGTGTTTATTGACCTAACATCACCATATGATACAGTGTGGCGGAAAGGCATGCTTCTTAAGTTCTTAAGAATAATTCCATGTAAAAGAATTGCACAACTACTCAATAACATGCTGTCCAACAGGAAATTCCAAGTTCACCTAAAAGGTCAAGTAAGCAAGGTATACAATTTAAATTACGGACTACCACAAGGATCAGTATTGGCACCGCTACTTTTCAGTTTATATGTCGCTGACTTGCCAGAAACGAAAGCAAGAACATTTATCTATGCTCATGACATAGCCTTGGTGACGCAGGCTAACGATTTTACAACTTCAGAAATGACTCTCACTCAGGATCTGTGAATTCTAGATGAATTTTTTAATGGATGGCGACTCAAAGTAAACAGAAATAAAACTGAATGCTCCACCTTCCATCTGAGTAATAGGCATGCTCGCTATAAACCGCAAATTTCCTTTAGAAATCAGTTGCTGTCATATAACGCATTCCCAAAATATCTCGGCGTGACCTTGGATCGTTCGCTAACATATAGAAAACACCTAACTGAAACAGCTTTAAAAATGTGAACCAGAAACAATATATTACACAAACTCTCCGGAACGAGCTGGGGAGCTAAGGCATCAGTACTCAAAACAACTGCCCTCTCACTTGTATACTCTGTTGGGGAATATTGCAGCCCAGTATGGCTGAACAGCGCTCATACAGCCACGGTAGACACGCAGCTGAGTGTAGCCATGAGAAGCGTATCCGGGACAATAAAATCCACACCCACAGAATGGCTACCTGTTCTGTCTAATATTGCACCACCGAAGTTACGACGTCAAGCAGCGTTGAAAAGGGAATGGGAGAAATGCTCCAAGAATCCCGAGTTACCGCTACACCAGGACTGTGAAGCCACTCAAAGGCAAGGTCTTAAGTTCAGGAAACCCTCATGGAGACTTGGAAAAAGGCTTACTTCTGAAGGATTCCAACCAGAAACAGCATGGCGGGAAGAATGGTTCGCAGCCAATCCCGATTCTGCAGGTCTCATTGCTGATCCTACACGAGTCCCTCCTGGATTCCACTTACGTAGGAGGTCGTGGACCACCCTAAATCGCATACGCACCAAGCACGGAAGATGCCAGGACTTGAAGCATAAGTGGGGAATCGCTGAAAGTGCGAAGTGTGACTGTGGACACCAACGACAAACAATACACCACATAGTCACAGAGTGTCCCCTACGGAAATATGCTGGAACTCTGACCAGCATACATGAGGTCTCTGAGGAAGCAATCTCCTGGCTGGATACTTTAGATATTAACCTATAGTTTTTATTACAACTTGAAGTTCTGTTTGTGAATGTTACTGTCTATAGAAACCACATTTTCTCTTTTACATGTATCTCATCCTAGTGTTTTTATCCATATGTATATTATTGATTTATCAATCTAATCTAAGACTTTTATTACCACAAATGAATGTAATATATTTTATTTGTAGTATATGCATATTGTGTTACCAGTAAAATCATTGCTGTTCAGTTCAAGTAATGTATCCTTGATGCCAAACAAAATAATAAAAAAAAGTATGTAAACTCAAATAGTGACAGCGAACTAATAATAAAAAATGACTATCGATAAATAAACCCATAGTAACCAGAATACCAACAAGCGAAGAATAAACGTACAAGCTTATGCACCAACCTAAAAGTAAGTTTAACTAATTACTACGTCTAGTTCATTACGCAGCCATCTTCAGATCTCGCATGTGTAGCGTCTGTTCGTAATTAAGATAAAGGCGTAATGTTTGCATCACAGTAATATCTTATGCAAGTGACGTAATACAATAAATAATGCCATATACCATATAGGTAAAACATTGGTGAGTAAGCAATACCCTTCTATTAAGACTACACTAATATACAATAACGTGTATATATCTCTCAGTGGGCCACATACTATATATTGTTGACAAGTTAAGGCTGTAATGAGATTGTATACGTAGTATTGCATACAAATGTGGTCTTCTAAGAAGGGTCCTGCACGCCCGGTATTTTACCTCAAAGATATATTCCATTATTTTATTGTATTCTGTGTCTTGCATGAGATATTACTGTGAGGCAGACGTTGTAGCTTCCTCTTACGTTTCAAAAACACACTACACATGCTCGATCTAAAGATGGCTGCATAATTAGCTGAAACTACGAGTAGTAAACAGTTAAGCTAATGTAGTTGATACCTTGACCATTAAAAGATTTTTTTAAAAACTGTTTTACCTTTATAAATAGTTTTCGCATCGCTTGTCATGAATTAAAGGAATTTGTATTTAGAAATGTAGACATAAGAAATATTACTCCTCCTGCGGAGCTGTGCACGTAGTTTATTTAGTTATTTTCCAGACAATTACAGCAATGAGTTATAATTTTTAAGCAGAACATTATTTTTTCTATCCTCTACCTGATGTGTTTACTGACAGTGTACGAATCAGTTTAAATCAAACTTCTAGCAATTTTAATTACGGAGCTAGAAACGTTCGAAATTTTAGAGGTGGATGCAACAAACTGTACGTAACTGGCTGTGTTCAGTGTATGTTTTGCGTGTTCATTTAAGTTTCGTGTTCAATCTAGCGCCCATTTTTCTGAATTCACAGTTCAATGCTCCTTACTACGATGGCGAATCATAAAGTACCGTTTGGTTATAATTCAACTTTCCCTATTTAACACGCCAAAGCACGGAAACTAATTACCGTACGAGGACCAGACTTGGTAGCATTAATATCAAAGGCATGGGGAATAGAAATAATGCAAAATCAGTTCAGTTGAAACAATTTTAATGTGCTGTTACGGTACATCATACCATTACATACCGGTACCATTACTGCTAAGAAAGGGGCTCAATATGGTGCCCATCACTGTCCAGAAGAGTATTGAGAAGCCAAAGAAATGTATGGGCACTCTACTGGGATTGATGACACTAACTGCACTGGCACAAATAAAAAAGCTGGCTTGTCTTATTTAATTAAACAGAAGTAGAAACAATTTCTAGTCCCACTTCGTTCCATTTATAAGACACCCCTGTTTTAAAAGCCAAATTAGACTTCTGACAAAAATACGGATAAGTGTTTAAAACAAGTCTATAATCATTGGAAATCGTTTTCTCTGAAAGAGCAGAATTGCATTCTGCACAGCAGAAAGAAGCACGTCCTTAGGTATGCTGGCTACCTCTCTTGATATGCTACGCTTCAAATTAGCACATGTGTGAATTTTCCTCTGGTGAACCGTGTCCTTCAGGTAGCCCACAGCCAGAATCACAGGTAGTGACATAGGTGATCGTGCCAGCCAAGCGTTTGGAAACGATCGGTTGATGATTCGATCGTTTCCAAATGCGTTTCAGAGAATCAGGTGAACATCACGAGCGATGTGTTGTAGGTTACCCCACCTTGCATGAAAACTGTTCAGTTCACTGCGTCTCTCTCCTCCAGAGCAGGTATGGCGTGCTGGCGAAGTATATCACAGTAACGCTGGGCGGTGACACTGCACGTCTTTGGTCCTTGAACGCCAGCTTGTACAAAACAAGAGTGGATAAATGATGAAAGTAGCCGTGAAACTACACCATTCGGTGACACGTTCACCATACGGAAGAGCTTCACGCACAGTGACTGGAGGTGAAGATCCCCACACTCGGCAATTCTGTGTGTTCATTTCACCCGTCAAACAAAAATGAACTTCGTCTGTCCTGAGGATAGGTCTTAACTTCAAGCATAATTAACTCGGGAACGATGCAAGTATGGAATTTTTTTCTAAAATTACAGCACAACGTACTCTGAAAAACCTTTACAAGCTTTTCACACTGTTGCTGACCACGCTGTACATTCTCCTAAAACGTTTCCACAGCAAGTAACATTGACCGACAACTCGAATTCGTCACCGTAGTGTCTTGAAACACGCGTTTTCTATGCACTTATCCTAAGAAATAATACTCATTTGCACGATTTCCAATGATTATAGACTTGTTTTAAACACTTATCCGTATTTTTGTCAGAAGTCTAATTTCGCTTTTAAAACAGGAGTGTCTTATAAATGGAACGAAGTGGGACTAGAAATTGTTTCTACTTCTGTTTAATTAAATAAGACAAGCCAGCTTTTTTCTTTGTGCCAGTGCAGTTAGTGTCATCAATCCCAGTAGAGTGCCCATACATTTCTTTGGCTTCTCAGTACTCTAAAATTGAGTCGGTGGAGGTCTCTGGAATTCGAGCTGCATAGTGAAGCTTTTGGAGAGTGAAAATTTCCTCCACAGATTCCTCATACAGAGATCTTGAGACACTCAGCCTACTTTGTTTGTCCTTCAGATCCAACACAGAAGACACCAGTGGCCAGACTGAAGCTATGTTGCCTCGCTTCCCTGAGGGATTTTAATAGTCTGCATTCTCATTTACTGAACAATATACGAGCTTACCGAGTGTCGGACCAGGTTTGCAACATGATTCAGGACTTCTCTTAACACAGAGCTCAAGAGACAGCTCCTAAAGGAACAAAATCGAGCATTTTAAGGTATAGGTGTGTTGTTGTGGTGGTCTTCAGTCCAAAAACTTGTCTGATGCAGCTCTCCATGCTATTCTATCCTGCGCAGGCTTCATCTCCCAGTACCTACTGCAACTTACATCTCTCTGAGTCTGCTTAGTGTATTCATCTCTTGGTCTCCCTCTACGATTTTTACCCTCCACGCTGCCCTCCAATACTAAATTGGTGGTCCCTTGATGCCTCAGATCATGTCCTACCAACCGATCTGTTCTTCTGGTGAAGTTGTGCCACAAATTGCTCTCCTCCCCAATTCTGTTCAGTACCTCCACATTAGTTATGTGATCAACCCATCTAATCTGCAGCATTCCTCTGTAGCAGCAAATTTCTATTCTCTTCTTGTCTAAATCATTTATCGTCCATGTTCCACTACTATACATGGCTACAGTCGACACAAATACTTACAGAAACGACTTGCTGACACTTAAATCTATACTCGATGTTAACAAATTTCTCTTCTTCATAAATGCTTTCCTTGCCATTGCCAGTCTACATTGTATATCCTCTCTACTTCGACCATCATCAGGTATTTTGCCCCCCAAATAGCAAAATTCATCTACTACTTTAAGTGTCTCATCTCCTAATCTAAGCCGTACGGGATTAGCCGAGCGGTCTAAGGCGCTGCAGTCGTGGACTGTGTGGCTTGGCCCCGGCGGAGGTTCGAATCCTCCCTCGGGCGTGGGTGTGTGTGTTTGTCCTTAGGATGATTTAGGTTAAGTAGTGTGTGAGCTTAGGTACTGATGACATGAGCAGTTGAGTCCCATAAGATTTCACACACATTTGAACATTTTTTTGAAATCTCTAAGTTTTTATTTCTTCTCCATGGATTTTAAATCCTACTCCAATTTTTCTTTTGTTTCCTTTACTGCTTGCTCAATATACAGATTGAATAAAATCGTGGATAGGCTACAACTGTTTCACCTCCTTCCCAACCACTGCTTCCCCTTCATGCCGCTCGACTCTTATAACTGCCATCTCGTTTCTGTACAAATTGTAAATAGCCTTTCGCTCCCTGTATTTTACCCCTGCCACCTTCAGAATTTGAATGAGAGTATTCCAGTCAACATTTTCAAAAGCTTTCTCTAAGTCTACAAATTCTAGAAACGTAGGTTTGCCTTTCCTTAACCTATCTCCTAAGATAAGTCGTGGGGTCAGTATTGCCTCATGTGTTCCAACATTTCTACGGAGTCAAACCTGATCTTCTCTGAGGTCGGCTTCCACCAGTTTTTCCATGTGTAAAGAATTCATGTTAGTATTTTGCATCTGCACCCTATTACACTGATATTTCGGTCAACACTTGCTTTCTTTGGGATTGAAATTACTATATTCTTCTTGAAGTCTGAGGGTATTTCGCCTGTCTCATACATCTTGCCCATCAGCTGGTAGAGTTCCGTCACGGCTGGCTCTCCCAATGCTATCAGTAGTTCTAAAGGAGTGTTGTCACATCCCGTGGCCTCGTTTCGACTCAGGTCTTTTAGTGCTCTGTCAAACTCTTCACGCAGTATCATATCTCCCATTTAATCTTCATCTACGACCTCTTACATTTCCGTAATATTGTCCTCAAGTACATCGCCCTTTTATAGACTCTCTATATACTGCTTCCACCTTTCTGCTTTCCCTTCTTTGCTTAGAACTGGGTTTCCATCTGAGCTCTTGATACTCATACAAGTGGTACTCTTTTCTCCAAAGGTCTATTTAATTTTCCTGTAGGCAGTGTCTATCAAACCCCTAGTGAGATAAGCCTCTACATCCTTACATTTGTCCTCTAGCCATCCCTGCTTAACCATTGTGCACTTGCTGTCGATCTCATTTTTGAGACGTTTGTATTCCTTTTTGCCTACTTCATTTACTGCATTTTTATATTTTGTCCTTTCATCAATTAAATTCAATATTTCTTCTGTTACCCAAGAATTTCTACTAGCCCTCGTCTTTTTACGTACTTGACACTCTCCTGCGTTCACTATTTCATCTCTCAAAGCTACCCATTCTTCTTCTATTGTATTTCTTTCCCCCGTTAGTGTCAATCGTTCCTTGCTTGTGCTCTCTCTGAAACTCTACAAACTCTGGTTCTTTTAGTTTATCCAGGTTCCATCTCCTTAAATTCCCATCTTTTTGCTGTTTTTCAGTTTTAATCTACAGTTCATAACTAATAGATTATGGTCAAAATCTACATCTGCCACTGGAAATGTCTCACAATTTAAAATCTGGTTACTAAATCTCTGTCTTACCATTATATAATCCATCTGAAACCTTCCAGTGTCGCCAGGCCTATTCCATGTACACAGCCTTTTTTCATGATTCTTGAACCAAATGTTACCTAAGATTAAGTTATGCTCTGTGCAAAATTCTACGAGGCGGCTACTTCTTTCATTCTTGCGCCCATCCCGTTTTCACCTACTACTTTTCCTTCTGTTCCTTTTCATGCTGTCGAATTCCAGTCACCCATGACTATTAAATTTTCGTCTCCCTTCACAATCTAAATAATTCTTTCATCTCATCATACATTTCCTCAATCTCCTCCTCGTCTGCGGAACTAGTTGGCATATAAGCTTGTACTACCGTTGTAGGCGTGGGCTTCGTGTCTGTCTTGGCTACAATAATGCGTTCGCTATGTTGTTCGTAGTAGCTTTCCAAGACTCCTATTTTTTTATTCATTGTTAAACCTACCCCTGCGATACCTTTATTTGATGTTGTATTTATAACCCTGTATTCACCCGACCGGAAGTATTGTTCCTCCTGCCACCGACCTTCACTAATTTCCACTATATCTAACTTTAAACTATCCATTTCCCCTTTAAAATTTTCTAACGTACCTGCCCGATTAAGGGATCTGACATTCCACGCTCCGATACGTAGAACGCCAATTTTCTTTCACCTGATAATGACTGCCTCCTGAGTAGTCCCAGCCCGGAGATCCGAATGGGGGACTATTTTACCTCCGTAATATTTTACCCAAGAGGATCCATCATCATTTAACCATACAGTAAAGCTGCATGTCCTCTGGAAAAATTACTGCTGTAGTTTCCCCTTGCTTTCAGCCGTTCGCAGTAGCAGCACAGCAAGGCCGTTTTGGTTAATGTTACAAGGCCAGATCAGCCAGTCATCCAGACTGCTGCTCCTGTAACTACTGAAAAAGCTGCTGCCTCTCGTCAGGAACCACTCGTTTGTCTGGCCTCTCAACAGATACCCCTCCGTTGTGGGTGCACCTATGGTAGGGGTATCTTTATCGACGAGGCACGCAAGCCTCCCCACCAACGGCAAGGTTCATGTTGCAAGGGGGGGGGGGGGGGTGGAGGCTTACATATAATTAGGATTTCCAGCGATTCTTCTTTAGTTGTTATTTCAGTCCTTCACATTGTATTTTTATTAATGTTTTTAACGATAGTTTCATGTTATGTTATTAAGCATATCTAATGGCTTTTGTATCTCCTCTACTCTATGCAGGGCCAGTCCCGTGTGTAGGCACTAGAAAAAAACATAAAATAAATGTACACTCTAGATCTACATCTACGTAGATACATAATGTGCATGGTGGAGGGTACCATGTACTAGTGGTACTCATTCCTTTTCAAGCTCCACTCGCAAAAGGAATGACGAGTAAGTGGAGTGACGAAAAAACTTCTAACTGTATACTTCCGTACAAGGCCTGATTTGTCATGACTAGACTTCTCTTTCCTAATGCATGATGTATGTTGGCGCCAGTACACTCGGTCCACTGTTAATCGCAAATGCAGTTTCTCTAAACTTTCACAACACTGTTCGTGAGAAGAACGTTGTCTTCTCTCCAGTGACTCCCCTTTGAGTTCACAGTGCGTCTCCGTAGTACTCACGTGTTGATGAGACCTACCAGCAACAGATCTCGCAGTACGCTTTGAATTGCTTCCTCCAGTCCTGAATTCTTCTTCTAATTCGACCTGTGTTTGGGAACACTCTAGCAGTAGGCAAGAAGGCATGGTACAAGTCTTGTATAAGCGGTTTCCGTTATAGATGAGATACACTTTCCTGGAATTCCCAACATGCCAGTGGCCATTCGCCTTCCCTACAACCCATCTTACGTGCTCGCTCCATTTCACGTCACTTTAACCATTGCCTAGATATTTAATCACCGTGACTGAATCAAGCATCACACCACTATTACTGTATTCGATCTATGCAGGTCTGTCTTTCCTACACATCTGCGTCAGTTTACAATTTCATAGTTTGGTTAAGCTGCCATTCATCCCACCAAACATCTTGTATCCTTCTACAGTCAGTCAACGACGTCGCTTTTCCGTACGCTACGGCACAGTCGCAGATTGCCGCACACCCTATCCGTTACCTCATTATCATTGTCATCGTCATTGTTTTCAAGGAATGGTCCGTCCCATTAGCTGAATGTCAGTGCGTTGGATTGCCGCGCACAGGGGCCCGGGTTCGATTCCCAGCTGGGGTAGGAGATTTTCTCCCCTCAGGGACTGGGTATTGTGCTGTCCTCATCATCATTTCGTCCCTATTGTCGACGTGCAGGTCGCCCAATGTGGCGTCGCACTCAAAAGATCTGCACTTGGCGGCCGAACTTCCCGAATGGGAACTCCCGGCCACTGACGCCATACAATCACTTCCATTTCTTCAAGGATTAGGCATTTCGTCCTTTTTTGCCTCAGAATTGTTCACGCCATCTGTTTAAGGGATGATAGTTTAGATAGTGTGTACAGTTTATCCATATACATAACCACAGCGGTCCTTTCACACTTTCCTAAGTCACTTCTACCATAAATTTTGCTTCATCAATCTTGCTACGCACTCCTTAGGTGAAGCGAATTTGATTGAAACAATTATAAAAGACTGAACTGCAAACTGCAAACGGCAGATGATATTTGTTGTTGTATCCTCGATAAACACCGTTATTTTATGCATGATCCGCGGTACGGGAAAAAGGCGACGGGCATCGTCATTGGCTATTAGATGGGCAGGAGTAAAACTGGAGAATGTAGTTCTTTCCTCACTTCTTCTAAAGCAGATTCTAGTCAACACAGACACAGAGATATTCCTGTTAATATTGCAGGTATCCGTCATTAGAAACCACGCTTCGCCTGAATATCAGTGTGTTCCACAAAAGTGTCTGTTGAGAGCTAAGCTGCCGTTGACACAAGGAGGCATTGGCAATAACTGCAGACTGTGGGGAAGGAGCTCTTTCTCTATATGATTAATAAATAAGACTTGTTTTCTTCGCCAAGCTATATGAATACTGTGACTCTAAATTGTTGTCCAGAATAACATCGCGCAACTGCAAGGTCCACATGTCTACAGAAAAAGTGCTATACTAGTATAATTTGATGTAAATACGCTTGATGAATGTGCACCAAAGAAACTAGTAGTGAAAAGCACGTTGTGATAATGACGAACAAAGCAAAGCATTCAACCGAATATATATAAGAATAATTTCAACTTACATCAAATATTTTCGGAAAATTATTAACAAAATTTTCGTTTTAGGCATGTAGTATTACTTCTATGGTTATACCTACCATATTGTTGAATGCTATACTGTTATTCGATTAACCTTCCCGATTGGACAACAGTGCATATTAGTGGGTCCACTCGGATAGTGGTCGCGGTTATTTGAATAAGGTAAATTATGGGCAGATACAGAATTGAAAATCATCAGCAGAGTGCACAGAAAAATTGCTTAGTCATCTCGCAATGACACAGTACTCATAAGACCAGGTGGTACATTTTTGACTTGTATCCATTCACAGTTATCTTCATCTACATCTACATTTATACTCCGCAAGCAACCCAACGGTGTGTGGCGGAGGGCACTTTACGTGCCACTATCATTACCTCCCTTTTCAGTTCCAGTCGCGTATGGTTCGCGGGAAGAAAGACTGCCGGAAAGCCTCCGTGCGCGCTCGAATCTCTCTAATTTTACATTCGTGATCTCCTCCGGAGGTATAAGTAGGGTGAAGCAATATATTCGATACCTCATCCAGAAACGCACCCTCTCGAAACCTGGACAGCAAGCTACACGGCGACGCGTAACGCCTCTCTTGAAGAGTCTGCCACTTGAGTTTGCTAAACATCTCCGTAAAGCTATCATTCTTACCAAATAACCCTGTGACGAAACGCGCCGCTCTCCTTTGGATCTTCTCTATCTCCTCTGTCAACTCGATATGGTACGGATCCCACACTGATGAGCAATACTCAAGTATAGATCGAACGAGTGTTTTGTAAGCCACGTCCTTTGTTGATGGACTACATTATCTATGGACTCTGACAATGAATCTCGACATGGTACCCGCCTTACCAACAATTAATTTTATATGATCATTCCACTTCAAATCGTTCCGTACACATACTCCCAGATATTTTACAGAAGTAACTGATACCAGTGTTTGTTCCGCTATCATATAATCATACAATAAAGGATCCTTCTTTCTATGTATTCGCAATACATTACATTTGTCTATGTTAAGGGTCAGTTGCCACTCCCTGCACCAAGTGCCTATCCGCTGCAGATCTTCCTGCATTTCGCTACAATTTTCTAATGCTGCAGCTTCTCTGTATACTACAGTATCATCCGCGAAAAGCCGCATGGTACTTCCTACACTATCTACCAGGTCATTTATATATATTGTGAAAAGCAATGGTCCCATAACACTCCCCTGTGGCACACCAGAGGATACTTTAACGTCTGTAGTCGTCTCTCCATTGAGAACAACATGCTGTGTTCTGTTTGCTAAAAACTCTTCAATCCAGCCACACAGCTGGTCTGATATTCCGTAGGCTCTTACTTTGTTTGTCAGGCGACAGTGCGAAACTGTATCGAAGGCCTTCCGGAAGTCAGGGAAAGTAGCATCTACCTGGGAGCCTGTATCTAATATTTTCTGGGTCTCATGAACAAATAAAGCGAGTTGGGTCTCACACGATCGCTGTTTCCGTAATCCATGTTGATTCCTACAGAGTATATTCTGGGTTTCTAGAAACGACATGATACGCGAGCAAAAACCATGTTCTAAAATTCTACAACAGATTGACGTCAGTGATATAGGTCTATAGTTTTGCACATCTGCTCGATGACCCTTCTTGAAGACTGGGACTACCTGCGCTCTTTTCCAATCATTTGGAACCCTCCGTTCCTCTAGAAACTTGCGGTACACGGCTGTTGTAAGGGGGACAAGTTCTTTCGGGAACTCTGTGTAGAATCGAATTGGTATCCCGTCAGATCCAGTGGACTTTCCTCTGTTGAGTGATTCCAGTTGCTTTTCTATTCCTTGGACACTTATTTCGATGTCAGCCATATTTTCGCTTGTGCGCGGATTTAGAGAAGGAACTGCAGTGCGGTCTTCCTCTGTGAAACAGCTTTGGAAAAAGGTGTTTAGTATTTCAGCTTTACGCGTGCCATCCTCTGTTTCAATGCCATCATCATCCCGGAGTGTCTGGATATGCTGTTTCGCGCCACTTACTGATTTAACGTAAACTTGCAGTGAAGCTCTCTTTGCTTTCGCAGTTGTTTCCTATCTTTGTGGTTGAACCACGGTGGGTTTTTCCCGTCACTCACAGTTTTACTCGGCACGTACCTGTCTAAAACGCACTTTACGATTGCCTTGAACTTTTTCCATAAATACTCAACATTGACAGTGTCGGAACAGAAATTTTCGTTTTGATCTGTTAGGTAATCTGAAATCTGCCTTCTATTACTCTTGCTAAACAGATAAACCCTCCACCCTTTTTTTATATTCCTATTTACTTCCATATTCAGGGATGCTGCAACGGCCTTATGGTCACTGATTCCCTGTTCTGCGCTTACAGAGTCGAAAAGTTCGGGTCTGTTTGTTATGAGTAGGTCCAAGATGTTATCTTCACGAGTCGGTTCTCTGTTTAATTGCTCGAGGTAATTTTCGGATAGTGCACTCAGTATAAAGTCACTCGATGCTCTGTCCCTACCTCCCGTGCTAAACAGCTGAGTGTCCCAATCTATATCTGGTAAACTGAAATCTCCACCTAAGACTATAACATGCTGAGAAAATTTATCTGAAATGTATTTCAGATTTTCTCTCAGTTGTTCTGCCACTAATGCTGCTGAGTCGGGAGGTCGGTAAAAGGAGCCAATTATTAACCTAGCTCGGTTGTTGAGTGTAACCTCCACCCATAATAATTCACAGGAACTATCCACTTCTACTTCACTACAGGATAAACTACTACTAACAGCGACAAAGACGCCACCACAGGTTGCATGCAATCTACTCTTTCTAAACACCATCTGTGCCTTTGTAAAAACTTCGGCAGAATTTATCTCTGGCTTCAGCCAGATTTCCGTACCTATAACGATTTCAGCTTCGTTGCTTTCTATCAGCGCTTGAAGTTCCAATACTTTACCAATGCTGCTTCGACAGTTAACAATTACAATACCGATTGCTGCTTGGTCCCCGCATGTCCTGACTTTGCTCCGCACCCTTTGAGGCTGCTGCCCTTTCTGTACTTGCCCGAGGCCATCTAACCTAAAAAACCGCCCAGTCCACGCCACGCAACCCCTGCTACCCGTGTAGCCGCTTGCTGCGTGTAGTGCACTCCTGACCTATCTAGTGGAACCCGAAACCCCACCGCCCTATGGCGCAAGTCGAGGAATCTGCAGCCCACACGGTCGCAGAACCGTCTCAGCCTCTGATTCAGACCCTCCACTCGGCTCTGTACCAAAGGTCCGCAGTCAGTCCTGTCGACGATGCTGCAGATGGTGAGCTCTGCTTTCATCCCGCTAGCGAGACTGGCAGTCTTCACCAAATCACATAGCCGCCGGAAGCCAGAGAGGATTTCCTCCGATCCATAGCGACACACATCATTGGTGCCGACATGAACGACCATCTGCAGATGGGTGCACTCTGTACCCTTAATGGCATCCGTAAGGACCCTTTCCACATCTGGAATGACTCCTCCGGTATGCATACGGAGTGCACATTGGTTTTCTTCCCCCCTCTTGCTGCCATGTCCCTAAGGGGCCCCATTACGCGCCTGACGTTGGAGCTCCCAACTCCCAATAAGCCCACCCTCTGCGACCGCCCCGATCTTGCAGACTGGGGGGCAACCTCTGGAACAGGACAAGCAGCCATGTCTGGCCGAAGATCAGTATCAGTGGGAGACAGAGCCTGAAACCGGTTCGTCAGACAAACTGGAGAGTCCTTCGGTTCAGCCCTCTGGAATATCTTTCGCCCCCTGCCACACCTTGAGACAACCTCCCACTCTACCATTGGTGAGGGGTCAGTCTCAATGTGGACAGTATCCCGGGCAGCCACAGCCGTAGTCCGATCGGGGGATGCGTGGGATCAGCTGTCCATCCCCGACAAACCCCCATCCGGACCCCCCACAGTGATGCCCATTGGCAACAGTCTCAAGCTGTGTGACCGAAGCCAACACTGCCTGAAGCTGGGAGTGAAGGGATGCCAACTCAGCTCGCATCCGAACACAGCAGTTGCAGCCCCTATCCATGCTAAAAACTGTTGTGCAAAGAACGTCAGAACTAATCTACAGAGAGCACAAACAATTCGACACAAAATTTAAACAGTCTACAAAACATGGCCATTTCCCCTGGTAGAATCCACATTTTCAATCCAACGCCGCATCTTCAAAATCATTTAACGGCACAAGGTCATCGGCACTGCATTCTGAACTGGAGTCTAAAACTTTTTTTTAATTTTAGTCAGCTGTCTTCTTGAACAGGCCAACATTAGCTTTCTTATTGGTACCGGCACTTCTTTTCCCATCACCATTACGTTCAGAAACTCTCTTTTATTGCTACTTTCTGCATCAGTAGACCACATTGCTTCTATGTCCCAACAGCAACAATGATGTATGGAGATGCTTGTGACGAGCTTTTGGTACAACTCTGAAGTATTTCTTTCAGGTTGTTTCTGTGAAGAAAGGATATTCCAGGCGGAGTCTTCTGGGAGAGCTGTTGACGAATTAACGACTGTTGCACCATTTTCGGTGCTTGTTCCCATGGTTGCTCTTAAGGTTCCAGGAGGGGCAACCGGCCAATCCTCAATCGCATCTAGGTGAAATGGGTAGATCCCCGTATAGGAAAACCCACTTAGAGCTAAGTGGACTGTGAAAAATTGCTTACGACCTCTCGCACCGCCAAAGTATTCATGACATCCATGCTTCGCTGAATATCCCGTTCA
Organism: Schistocerca serialis cubense; assembly: GCF_023864345.2. Lineage (NCBI taxonomy): Eukaryota > Metazoa > Arthropoda > Insecta > Orthoptera > Acrididae > Schistocerca > Schistocerca serialis. The sequence continues at coordinate 643,583,345 of NC_064638.1, read as the reverse complement.
AGTGAACTTTGCCCGTTTTGGACTTGGCATATCTTTGCTGGCATTTTGTTGCCATCTCAAAGTAATGTGTTTTGCGGGTCTTATAACACATCTGACCAAGGACTTTAGCACATGGGTAGTGTGCGACGGTGAGCAGAACATTTCAGTCTCATTCTCCCTGCATAATTCCAGTGCTGATAGTGAAGAGTGTGGCCAGTGCTGACAGTGAAGAACGTGACAGATTCCCTTCCTAAATAAGCATTTCTTTTCCTGGCACTATGTTTCCTCGAAAATGTTTGAGCCATATCAGAAATATTTCGTCATTTACCCAACCACTTTCACTCTTACATGAAATTAACCCATTGGGCAAGCTAACTCCTACCTGTGTCTTTGGCCCTTGAAGATAACAAGTGATGGAAAATATGCATCTGCTGCTTTGCAGCAAGCAATAACCGTAACATTGTCACCTCTGTCAGCGATCTTTTTTCCTTTCTCTGCAATGACCATCGGAGATCTATTGTTGAGTGGCAACCGTGTTTCATCCATATTATATACATATGATTTGGTTTCTCCTGCTGGAAGAGTTATTTAAGAAGCTCATTTAAAAGTTCTAAGCACTGTTTCACAGTGTCTCCGCCTAGCGTGGCTACTCTTACTTTCGGTAAACCTATCGTTTTCTCAACAAAAGATTGTTTCTTTTACAGAATGTAACACACCAGTCCTTCCATCTGTGTCTTTCCAGTGTTTGACACTGTTTCTGGCAGCTAGTTTGAATGCTGCAATACACACATATTCTGTGTCAGTCCAAGTCCTCTCTTTCCCAATGGGAGTATATTATTCCGTTGACAAGACAGGTTTCCAAATCCTTAGAAAATATATCTGTAAGTCCAGCAGAACTACCACATCCATATATTTTTGGTAAAAGATTACTTATATTCATAATGTTATATTTTTTCTTATGATAACGTCGGTTCAAATTCGTAAATTGCACTCCATAAATTTTTACTGGCTTCTAACAGTGATGTTTCATTAATCGCTGCTTCAGCTGCCTTCTTCATGGACCCCTCGTCTCATTCAATTCTGATTCTTTTCCTTTTATAAGTCCTCACCATCTGAAGAAGATGAAGGAATAATTACAATACTATTACAAAATAGAAAATATTTTGTAAATACTCTGTATCTAATGTTCAATCAGCTTCCGCTATCTACCTTTACAGCCCCATCCCTAATTATTCGTATAGCCCAAAAGTACATTTAAACGTCACTCTAAAGTAGTTGCCCAATAAATTAACAAATGGCAGTACCAGTGACAAACATGGCATACGAAAGACCCAGTATCATGCCTCAACTTATTTTACTGCTTTCAGTTCTTACGAACTGCAGGAAATCCCTAGTGAATTCCATGTCAGTTTTACAATCCGTACAATGACCAGTTGTGAGCCGCTTACCTTATCTTCATATTTCTAAAATCGGAAAACAAGGAAGACTTCGAACAAGAACAATCACTCCCATAATGGCGTTTCCTCTTTGGTGTTGTCACGGTGCATGGGCAAAAGTTTACTTTATTCATATAGCCCCTTCATTCAATTAGCCCTGCTCCACCCTACGTAGATGTGAACGTAACACTCCCCATACAAGTGGTACGATTAATTCGAAATGTTGCCGGCCGCGGTGGTCTAGCGGTTCTAGGCGCTCAGTCAGGAATCGCGCGACTCCTACGGTTGCAGGTTCGAATCCTGCCTCGGGCATGGATGTGTGTGATGTCCTCAGGTTAGTTAGGTTTAAGTAGTTCTAAGTTCTAGGGGACTGATGACCACAGATGTTAAGTCCCATAGTGCTCAGAGCCATTTGAACCATTTGATCCAATTCGAAATGTTGAAAGCTAATCATCAATTGACGCGGATGTAAGTTGGAGAATCTTTTTTGCAACCCATAGGCTACCACTGTCCATAAAATTCTTCTAGGTTTCAGACCGCGTCACATTGTCAATTGCACCAACGTTACGCCCTCCCCCCCTCTTCCCCCCACCACCCAACCCTCACTGCATGTTATATTCATCAGCGTGGCCCAGGCCGTGAAATCCTGCGATTTTAAATGTAACAATGTTTCTAGAGCCCAAAATGCAACTAACAGTACACAGTATGTGCCAGTGCGATCCTCGTTTTCAGTAAAGCACCAACAGTCAGACGAGATGACAGTCGGCTTGAATAGTGAAACCTCCAGTGGCATCCACATACCGCCCATATCCGTGAATTAAGAACTGATCTCAGAAATTCTTTCAAGAGGCAATGCTTAGTAGCACAATGCGTTCTTCTTCGTCCTCATGTACACTACTGGCCATTAAAATTGCTACACCAAGAAGAAATGCAGATGATAAACGGGTATTTATTGGAAAAATATATTATACTACAACTGACATGTGATTACTTTTTCACGCACTTTGGGCGCATAGATCCTGAGAAATCAGCAACCAGAACAACCACCTCTGACCGTAATGACGGCCTTCATACGTCTGGGCATTGAGTCAAACAGAGCCTCGATGGCGTGTACGGGTACAGCTGCCCATGCGGCTTCAACACGATACCACAGTTCATCAAGAGTAGTGATTGGCGTATGGCGACGAGCCAGTTGCTCGGCCACTATTCACCTGACGTTTTCAGTTGGTAAGAGATTTGAAGAATGTGCTGGCCAAGGCAGCAGACAAACATTTTCTGTATCCAGAAAGGCCCGTACAGCACCTGCAACATGCGGTCGTGCGTTATCCTGCTGAAATGCAGGGTTTCGCAGGGATCGAATGTAGGGTAGAGCCACGGGTCGTAACACATCTGAAATGTAACGTCCACTGTTCAAAGTGCCGTCAATGCGAACAAGAGGTGACCGAGACGTGTAACCAATGGCACCCCATACCATCACGCCGGGTGATACGCCAGTATGGCGATGACGAATACACGCTCCCAATGCGCGTTCACCGCGATGTCGCCAAACACCGATGCGACCATCATGATGCTGTAAACAGAACCAGGATGCATCCAAAAAAATGGCGTTTTGCCATTCGTGCACCCAGGTTCGTCGTTGAGTACATCATTGCAGGCGCTCCTGTCTGTGATGCAGCGTCAAGGGTAACCGCAGCCATGGTCTCCGAGCTGATAGTCCATGTTGCTGCAAACGTTGTCGAACTGTTCGTGAAGATGGTTGTTCTCTTGCAAACGTCCCCATCTGTTGACTCGGGGATCGAGTCGTGGCTGCACGATCCGTTACAGCCATGGGGATAAGATGCCTGTCATCTCGACTGTTAGTGATACGAGGCCGTTGGGATCCAGCACGGCGTTCCGTATTACCCTACTCAACCCACCGATTCCATATTGTGCTAACAGTCATTGGATCTCGACCTAGGCTACAATCCGACCTTTATCAAAGTGGGAAACGTGATGGTACGCATTTTTCCTCCTTACGCGAGGTATCACAACAACGTTTCACCAAGCGACGCCGGTCAACTGATGTTTCTTTATGAGAAATCGGTTGGAAACTTTCCTCATGTCAGCACGTTGTAGGTGTCGCCACCGGCGCCAACCTTGTATGAATGCTCTGTAAAGCTAATCATTTGCATATCACAGCATCTTCTTCCTGTTGGTTAAATTTCGCGTCTGTAGGACGTCATCTTCGTGGTGTAACAATTTAAATGGCCAGTAGTGTACATCATAAACAGTTCAAAAAATTAGAGGGACAACATTTTAAAGACTGCATTACTTTTTCAGAAATGTGTGGAGTGAAACAGACTTTTTCTCTGGAAAATACACTCATTCATATCACAGCATCTTCTTCTAGTCGGTTAAATTTCGCGTCTGTAGCACGTCATCTTCGTGGTGTAACACTTTTAATGGCCAGTAGTGTACATTATAAACAGTTCAAAAAATTAGAGTGATAACATTTTAAAGACTGCATTACTTTTTCAGAAATGTGTTGAGTGAAACAGACTTTTGCTCTGGAAAATAAAATCTTTCTGTAACAAAAGTGTTCCCTTTCGTCTCACACGTTCGTGTTATGTCTAGAGGCGGCCGAAGTGGCCGTGCGGTTAAAGGCGCTGCAGCCTGGAACCGCAAGACCGCTATGGTCGCAGGTTCGAATCCGGCCTCGGGCATGGATGTTTGTGATGTCTTTAGGTGAGTTAGGTTTAACTAGTTCCGAGTTCTAGGGGACTAATGACCTCAGAAGTTGAGTCCCATAGTGCTCAGAGCCATTTGAACCATTTTTTTTGTTATGTCTAGAAAGTCAAAACATTGACGTAAGCCCAAGTGGAAACGCTTTCACTTAACTATATTTGAAACAGATGAATGGGGAGGAAAGAGAAAGGGCAGGTGGGAAACTAGTGCCTTCCAGCCGCACAGGGTACTGTGGAAATGCAATGGTGAACGTTGAAAATTTGTGCCGGAGCGGGACACGAGGAGATACAACGAACATCAAAGGTTTATTTATTTTATTTTATTTTCCATATTTAAAAAAATTAGTACCCGTGGTCTAGGGGTAGCGTCTTTGATTCATAATCATAATCAAAAACGTCTTCGGTCCCGGGTTCGATCCCCGCCACTGCCTAAATTTTGATAAATAATCAGCATTGGCGGCCGAAGACATCCGGCATAAGAAGTCAGCCCCATTCTGCCAACGGCCTTGTCAAAGAGGGCGGAGGAGCGGATAGAGGTTCAGGGCACTCTCTTGTCCTAGGGGTGGGAAATTGTCCCTAAAGGCGGAAGAATCAGCAATGATCAACGACATGAGGATGCAGAAGGCAATGGAAACCACTGCATTAAAGACACGTAACGTGTATCCACAGGACATGTGGCCTGTAATTGAAGAAGTGTCATGATGATCTCTCCATTGGCAAAAGATTCCGGAATAGTCCCCCATTCGGATCTGCGGGAGGGGACTGCCAAGGGGGAGGGTACCATGAGAAAAAGATTGAATAATCAACGAAAGGATAACGTTCTACGAGTCGGGACGTGGAATGTCAGAAGTTTGAACGTGGTAGGGAAACTAGAAAATCTGAAAAAGGAAATGCAAAGGCTCAATCTAGATGTAGTAGGGGTCAGTGAAGTGAAGTGGAAGGAAGACAAGGATTTCTGGTCAGATGAGCATCGGGTAATATCAACAGCAGCAGAAAATGGTATAATAGGTGTAGGATTCGATATGAATAGGAAGGTAAGGCAGAGGGTGTGTTACTGTGATCAGTTCAGTGACCGGGTTGCTCTAATCAGAATCGACAGCAGACCAACACCGACAACGATAGTTCAGGTATATATGCCGACGTCGCAAGCTGAAGATGAACAGATAGAGAAAGTGTATGAGGATATTGAAAGGGTAATGCAGTATGTAAAGGGGGACGAAAATCTAATAGTCATGGGCGACTGGAATGCAGTTGTAGGGGAAGGAGTAGAAGAAAAGGTTACAGGAGAATATGGGCTTGGGACAAGGAATGAAAGAGGAGAAAGACTAATTGAGTTCTGTAACAAGTTTCAGCTAGTAATAGCGAATACCCTGTTCAAGAATAAGAGGAGGAGGTATACTTGGAAAAGGCCGGGAGATACGGGAAGATTTCAATTAGATTACATCATGGTCAAACAGAGATTCCGAAATCAGATACTGGACTGTAAGGCGTACCCAGGAGCAGATATAGACTCAGATCACAATATAGTAGTGATGAAGAGTGGGCTGAAGTTCAAGACATTAGTCAGGAAGAATCAATACGCAAAGAAATGGGATACGGAAGTACTAAGGAATGACGAGATACGTTTGAAGTTCTCTAACGCTATAGATACAGCAAAAAGGAATAGCGCAGTAGGCAGTACAGTTGAAGAGGAATGGACATCTCTAAAAAGGGCCATCACAGAAGTTGGGAAGGAAAACATAGGTGCAAAGAAGGTAGCTGGGAAGAAACCATGGGTAACAGAAGAAATACTTCAGTTGGTTGATGAAAGGAGGAAGTACAAACATGTTCCGGGAAAATCAGGAATACAGAAATACAAGTCGCTGAGGAATGAAATAAATAGGAAGTGCAGGGCAGCTAAGGCGAAATGGCTGCGGGAAAAATGTGAAGACATCGAAAAAGATATGATTGTCGGAAGGACAGACTCAGCATACAGGAAACACAAAACAACCTTTGGTGACATTAAAAGCAACGGTGGTAACATTAAGAGTGCAACGGGAATTCTACTGTTAAATGCAGAGGAGAGAGCAGATAGGTGGAAAGAATACATTGAAAGCCTCTATGAGGGTGGAGATTTGTTTGATGTGATAGAAGAAGAAACAGGAGTCGATTTAGAAGAGATAGGGGATCCAGTATTAGAATCGGAACTTAAAAGAGCTTTGGAGGACTTACGGTCAAATAAGGCAGAAAGGATAGATAACATTCCATCAGAATTTCTAAAATCATTGGGGAAAGTGGCAACAAAACGACTATTCACGTTGGTGTGTAGAATATATGAGTCTGGCGACATACCATCTGACTTTCGGAAAAGCATCATCCACACAATTCCGAAGACGGCAAGAGCTGACAAGTGCGAGAATTATCGCACAATCAGCTTAACAGCTCATGCATCGAAGCTGCTTACAAGAATAATATACAGAAGAACGGAAAAGAAAATTGAGAATGCGCTAGGTGACGATCAGTTTGGCTTTAGGAAAAGTAAAGGGACGAGAGAGGCAATTCTGACGTTACTGGTAATAATGGAAGCAAGGCTAAAGAAAAATCAGGACATTTTCATAGGATTTGTCGACCTGGAAAAAGCGTTCGACAATATAAAATGGTGCAAGCTGTTCGAGATTCTGAAAAAAGCAGGGGTAAGCTATAGGGAGAGACGGGTCATATACAATATGTACTACAACCAAGAGGGCCGGCCGCGGTGGTCTCGCGGTTCTAGGCGCGCAGTCCGGAACCGTGCGACTGCTACGGTCGCAGGTTCGAATCCTGCCTCGGGCATGTATGTGTGTGATGTCCTTAGGTTAGTTAGGTTTAAGTAGTTCTAAGTTCTAGGGGACTGATGACCACAGCAGTTGAGTCCCATAGTGCTCAGAGCCATTTGAACCATTTGAACAACCAACAGGGAATAAGATTGGACGATCAAGAACGAAGTGCTCGTATTAAGAAGGGTGTAAGACAAGGCTGTAGCCTTTCGCCCCTACTCTTCAATCTGTACATCGAGGAAGCAATGATGGAAATAAAAGAAAGGTTCAGGAGTGGAATTAAAATACAAGGTGAAAGGATATCAATGATACGATTCGCTGATGACATTGCTATCCTGAGTGAAAGTGAAGAAGAATTAAATGATCTGCTGAACGGAATGAACAGTCTAATGAGCACACAGTATGGTTTGAGAGTAAATCGGAGAAAGACGAAGGTAATGAGAAGTAGTAGAAATGAGAACAGCGAGAAACTTAACATCAGGATTGATGGTCACGAAGTCAATGAAGTTAAGGAATTTTGCTACCTAGGCAGTAAAATAACCAATGACGGACGGAGCAAGGAGGACATCAAAAGCTGACCCGCTATGGCAAAAAAGGCATTTCTGGCCAAGAGAAGCCTACTAATATCAAATACCGGCCATAATTTGAGGAAGAAATTTCTGAAGATGTACGTCTGGAGTACAGCATTGTATGGTAGTGAAACATGGACTGTGGGAAAACAGGAACAGAAGAGAATCGAAGCATTTGAGATGTGGTGCTATAGACAAATGTTGAAAATTTGGTGGACTGATAAGGTAAGGAATGAGGAGGTTCTACGCAGAATCGGAGAGGAAAGAAATATGTGGAAAACACCGATAAGGAGAAGGGACAGGTTGATAGGACATCTGCTAAGTCATGAGGGAATGACTTCTATGGTACTAGAGGGAGCTGTAGAGGGCAAAAACTGTAGAATAAGACAGAGATTGGAATACGTCAAGCAAATAATTGAGGACGTAGGTTGCAAGTGCTACTCTGAGATGAAGAGGTTAGCACAGGAAAGGAATTCGTGGCGGGCCGCATCAAACCAGTCAGTAGACTGATGACCAAACAAAAAAAACCATCGATAATAACAGAAAACCGGCCTCCCGAGGGGCAGGGCGCAGCAAGCCGTCGGACTCATTGAGACTATCGACGTACAGTTTTTCCGAGAAGAACATTCCGCTGACCAGAGAATATATCTGTTCTGAATGTGGAAGAGGTGGGTATCAATTCTTCAAAAATAACAGGAACATCCCAGCTCTGGGGTAGGTTAAGGAAGACCCGCTTCGGCCATCCGGACACGGTCCCTGACCGACCCAAATTTCCAATTTATTGCGCGCTTTAAGGCAGCGTCCCTCGTCCATTAAACACCTACACCAAAACTATTTATTCCCGTAGGATTTCGGACGATATTAGTACGTTCGCACTACAGCAAATGTCATAGAACCGTCACGCTATCACAAAAATCTATAGCCCTTCATGACCCAGCACAATCTCGTTGACTCTACCTCTGAGCATTAAGTCGGCCTCTGAGTATCTGAACGTCCGATCGGCCATCAATTATGATTCAACACAACACAGTGACTGAGCCACAATCAAATCTGTCCTTTCCTGTACTGCTACTTCATTATGTAGTTCACCACGACGATGATATACTCGTGTAGTCCGTCACACCTTGTTATACGAAATAGGAACTCATATGAAAAACACCTGGTCTAGTGACGCAGCAGCCATTGCCTATGTTCCTCAGCAAATCTAAGTCAATCTCTCAAAAGGAGAGCAGTTAATCGAGGTCTCTCGTAATCAAACTCACAACTTCAACTGTGCGATTGTCCTAAATCGGCCTCTCGAAATCTGTTGTATTGTTTGGTCACTGCAACACGAGTCCATTTAACAGTATAACGTTCCACGAAGTTTTCCCTGCATGTAGTAAAGGTCTTCCACGAATTTCTTTCCTCCCACGCATTTACTCTAATTTTCAGCATCCCTTCATAGCATCACATTCTTATCACACCAGATCCTTCGACGATTTTCTCCGTTCCACAGAAGCTGCATTCTAGATTCTCAGTTTCAGAGACACTTTCCATTATCAATGACATTGTTTTAAACCAGAAAGAGGCGTTTCGTAACAAAAGCAATATTTTTTCTAAATCTTTCTTTCTTTCTTCGTTTTTCAACACTTTGCACTGTAGGTAGCAGAATGTGGTATCAGATAAGAAACGCTGTCCATTTCTATGGTTTTTATGAGCTACAAACAACATTTAGGAATCTCAACAACTTTTCAAATTATAACCGCAGTATTGTTTTAGGACAGCCCCTTCGTAGTTTAGGCAAGGGTCGACGCAAAATACTTTTTTACGGTAATCCTAGGTGTATGACGAATCACTATGCGGTTACCAAATACCACCTCCTCATTATGTTGCCATAAACTAGTAAAACCGGTAATGTGAATCAGCTTCATCATGATCTACTCGTATATCGAATTAATATTTGTCAACCATTTTCTTCTGCCTGTGCTGCAAAGCTTCCATAAATCTGAAAAAGGCGTTATTTCACCGGGCTTTATTTAATACTTTATTCAACACAGCTAGTCCCTGGCGTAAGTGTGATTTGTAACCATAGATTATAAGATAGCGAACGCTGACGACCGTGCTTTCAGACCTGTTGCTACAGATGCACTTGAAATGGGCCTTGCCCGGAACTAGAAGTGCAGAATAAAGTACATGGTGACCTAAAAGTCCATTAACATTTTAAAATGTACCAATTCACGCTATAATGTAGGTAGAGAGGTAAATTTTGACACACGTGCCTGAAGTGACATGGGACTTTATTGGAACCGAAAACGAGCGCAAAAACCAGCCAACACATGGCGCTATAAGTGCGGGGTGCCGCTTCTCAAACTGTCAGCGTGACGAGTGAGATGTACGCCGACTTGTTACAGAATGGCATCATCCCTAGCCTGACCGATAAACACCTGCTGGAAGGCAAGATGGCGCTTCACCCCATACTGTTACACATGCACATGATCCTTTGCGAGGACCGTGTGCTGAGCCGCCACTTATATCATGCTTGACCTCCCAGGTTTTCAGGTGTCAGTGCATGTGATTATCGGTTTTGAGGTTACCTGAAGTGGCGATTCTACTGCGATCGCCCGATCTCTTTTACGATGCTAAAAGACAACATCCTGCGGCAGTTTTTCACCATACCCAGTTGTTCACAACATTGTCACTCGACTACAGCTACTGTTGGTGATATAGGCCGACATGTTGAGCATTTGTTATAAAGGACGTCGTCTTCACTAAAATACAGTTGTAATGCTTTTGTATCATATGAAGCGCCATCTGATGACCATTATGTGTGCTTTTTATTCGGTTTCAATAAAAACCCACGTCATTTTAACCATGTGTGTCAATTTTTACCTCTCTTCCTACGTTCTTCGCTACCGAATTTGCAGATGTTAACGGACTTTTTGGTCACCCTGTATTTGAAAGTATACACCGGTGGTATAACGTCTTTTTCAAATGTTTATTACTTAATTTATGGATAGCGCCAAATCGTAAAGTGTACGATCGAAACCTCTGGCGTTGAAAAACACATGCTAAACTCGTTTTCCATTCCTCCCACAATACGTTTCTCACTTTGTATGGATAAAATTTGTAGGCAACGTAATGTGGACTACGCTTTCTGCAGAAGGAAGACACATAATAATTGGCTCAACTGATATGGTAGAAGGAACAGACTTATTCTACATGGTATATGCGTGATACAGTGTAATCGTGGGCGTCCTCGAGCACTACGTTAAACTGTATTAGTGCTATGTTGTAATTTCATGTTCTGATGACAAGTTTCTAAATTGTCTCCTTTACTTCTACTAAAAAGGCGTCACACCAACGCCACAGCGCAATGACGTGTTTCCTCTTCTTGCTTTTCACATACAGAAACACAATTTCTCATGAAGGTTAGACCTGAATATCTCCTGTATTGAATCTCAGGGTACAAGAAGAAGGTGAATAATAGTCAAAGACACGTGTGTCATCATGAAAGTTCAAGGAATCAAACTGACTGATAAGAGTGAAAAGAATGAGCGGTTATTATCAGAATCGGCGAAGAGTGGAACACATGGAAAAGAATGGGCAGGATTATAGGCTGTACGACATCAACTTCCATAGTTCTTCAGAGATCTGCGTAAGGTAAACACTACCGAGGAAAAAGATATTCGAATACATATAACAAACTTGTAAATAATAGATTTCAGCTAGCAGTCGTCCTTTTTAAATTTTATTGGCAGATCTAGATTTCGGCTAGAAACTAGCCGTTCTCAATGCACCATCATTTTTGATCGATGCATATAATGCCTGTTGGTCGGGCTTCATCCGCAGTTCACTGGGTAGTACTCAGTTTCTAGCAGAAATCTAGATTTGCCAGTAACATTTGAAAGAACGATTGGTACCTGAAATCTACTATTTACAAGTCAATATAGCAGTCGCTGAGTGCAACAGCCTTCTGAATGGAAGGTAACCTGATATAACAAACTGTTGAGGACGTTGGATAACTACTCTGCAGTGATGGGGTTTGCATACGAGATAAATTCGTGGCCGGCAATAGAAGCCAGTCAGGAGGCTCATGACCCAAAAGACATCATTTCGGCAATTACAACGCTTGCTCCCTCGCAGTCTATCTGTAAAAAGTATTTATCAAAATTGCATAAATAGTAGACGCTGGCATCTCTCACGACATAGGTACACTTTTCATGGAGAGCAAAATGGCTCTGAGCACTATGCGACTTAACTTCTGAGGTCATCAGTCGCCTAGAACTTAGAACTAATTAAACATAACTAACCTAAGGACATGACACACATCCATGCCCGAGGCAGGATTCGAACCTGCGACCGTAGCTGTCCCGCGGTTCCGGACTGAGCGCCTAGAACCGCTAGACCACCGCGGCCGGCATGGAGAGCAGTCAGCAACTTTACGTGTATGTACATAAAGAAACCAAGTTGATGATTTACAATGCTTGAGAAAGAACAAACGGCTTATAGAGAATACCACAGAAAACCGAAGTCTATCTGCCGTGGCGAGCTGGCGCCAGTATTATTTTGTTCATGTATCGTTGAGATCGATTGTGGTTGAGCTAAGCTATCTTTGCTTTTCGCGTGTCTTATCTTCCGGGTTGGCTGGCGAAGGGATTGGGTTGTTAGCCTGCGAAGGGTAACCCTCGAGATCTCGTGACATTCGCTGGGAGACAAGTGTCAACGGCTGCCGAACGAGCGTGATGACCGTTACATGTTGTGGTGTGAAGTTGGTTGGGCGTTTTGGCGACATGGGAAGCTTGGAGATACAAGTTCTGTGACTTCACTAGGAACAAAATCTGAAGTGAAGCTGTGGAACCAGCTCTTTCGTATTGCGTACGTGATATGAAGCAAGTGGTCGTAATTGTGTTTTGTTGACCGACGCACTCAGAGGCATTTAAATTTTATTATTATGGTGAGACTTTCATAGTCGAACTTTAAGATGGTGTGGAAGAGTTCAGTTGGCCTAGTTAAATGGTGCCCGTTATTTGAAAGTTTTCTCAGAAGTTTTGCTAGTGCTCTGTGTTTCTTGTAATCAAATGATTTTATGTTGACGTTTTCAAATCTTGCACTATATTAATACAGTTGTCCATGAGTAAAATGCTTAAGGTCAAAGTTGCGAATTTGTCAGTAGTGTAACGCGTTCCTTTACACTCTTCTGCCGAGTGTTTCTATGTTTGGAGGTTATTGGAATGCCTCTGTAATTCGCGCAAAACCTTTGATTGTGCCAGCGCCTTGGCGGGGAATGAAATGTCATCCGAGGTCTAGGCCTGGCAGTGTTTAAGAACCTGGCCACTACTGGGAGTTGTTCACATACCGCCTTCAAAAGTTTAGTAGCTACCTTCCGTCCACCAAGGCGGGTTAAGCTGGTAGGTATATAAATATATATTGTATGTAACCTGTTCTTATACGACCTTGTTTCCTTAAATATTAGCGACTGGCAACTGGCTAAACTTTAAATTGCATAGCATCTGCTGAGTTCCTTGCGCAGCTCTTTCTAGTAGTCTTTTATTAACACGTCTGAGCACGTGAATATTCATTTTTAAAGATAAGTGTTTCTACTGTAGTGTTTTATGTAAGTGTTTCTATCATGTTATGTAATTGAATCTTAGCTTGGCACTAGTGTTGAAGTGTCATTAAGTCACCCTTTATTGGTAATATATGTATTTTGATGGAAATCCTGTATGGGAGTTTGAATTTCTGAAGTTTGTCAGTAATTCTGTTTTCTTAATAAGGGAAAATAAAGCGAGGGGTATTAGTGCCCGGCAACGTTAAATTTGCAATTGACCTTTTAACACATGCTTGTTTAACAGATTGAAATAGTAAGTTTACAAGGGTATTTTAGTGAAGAATGTTAAGTGTGTCCATCTTAATGCAATATCTGCTTTTACGGAGTTTGATGAAGTGGCTATGTGGTAACTGATAATTGCTATGCTTAAGGTTTCTATAAATGCCTGGCACATCAAGTTTTTTATAACTTTCTTTTAAGGGACTGTTTATTTGAGTACTGAGTACGATGGGTTTCTAACTGTATTTGCAAAGCTTTATCTAGTGGCTCGTCCACAATTTGGAATTGTCAAATCCCTTAAAAGACGTAATGCCAATAAACTGTCTTAATTATAAATTGTGACTACCAACCATGATTTCGTCCCGATTCCTCTTTTATGGTATTTAAGATATGGAAGGTAATTGTGGTGCGAAAAGGGACCCACGTACCACAATCCATTCCGGCTATTCGGCTTGACATTGGTTGACAGAGTTTTTGGATGTTGTCCTGAGGGATTTCGGGCCAAATTCTGTCCAATTGGCACGTTAGAGCTTCAGATCCCGAACTCGTTGGAGGGCCTACCCATAACGCTCCAAATGTTCTCAGTTGCGGAGGACCGGTGACTTGTTGGTCACGGTGGGGTTTGGCAGGCACAATTCAAGCAGTAGAAATTCTCGCCGTGTGCGGGTGGGCATTGCCTTCCTAAAATGTAAGCCCAGGATGGCTTGCCATGAATGGCACCAACGGGACACAGAATATCGTCGACGTACCGCAGTGCTGTAAGGATGTCACCGATGACAACCACAGTGGTCGTACTATGAAAAGAAATGACAGTCATGCTGGTATCCGTCACTGCACGGGTTATCACAAGACTCGGCTTCGGTGGCCATCGCGGTTCAATTCGAAGTGGGACTCATCACTGAAGACAATTCTACTCCACTCAGTGAGATTACAAGCCCCCTTCTGTGAGCCACATGTTAATGATTCTTGTGCTCACTGAAGCACCAGTTCCACATCTGGCCGATGATGATAATGAAGCCGGGGCAGTGAGTGCCTCTCTTACAACTGCTCAGCCGCCACGTTCTGCCGTCTCTCTAGGTCAAGTGCTTCCTTCTTGACCCCATGTACGACCATGGTTAACCCAGTGCTGCCGACATCGTGCAACAGTGGTATTGCTCCTATTCAGAATGCCGAATGCTTCGCCACTTACTCCAACCGGCTTCTTTCAGCCCAACTACACTAGCTCTCTCAAACGCTGACCTCTACGAATGTTGCTCATGCACCTGTCTGCAAGGCATAGTTACTGTCCAAATGAAAACACAGAATGAAATTTGCAAAGTCTTTATACCCTCGTGCCGACATGCTCCATATTTACTATCGACATGTTCCATATTTACTATCATTGCCAGCTGCAAGGTGAAATCTGTGCAAATTCACATTCATCCATTGGCCGTCAAAGTTTGCAGTTTTGTATCTTCCGTCCTGCGTGGTGCGTCTCCTTTTGTCTTAGGGTGTACTTCGTTTATTATTGTGTCATTTGATAGTTCTTCTTCATTGTTTAACTGTCTCAACAGGGAATTTCCTTAATATCATAGAATTTATGCCTCGTGGCATTTATCAGAAGCAGAGCAGAGTACAGGAATGCAATCGGGCTGTGCGTTATCAGATAGCGAGGTGATCTTGATGACGTGTTCCCTGCAAGTGATTTCGCGGAGGTAAGCGCGTTCTGTTACTCGCCCGGTCTTTAAACCTTAGGGCCTTGATGTCATTATGTATGGGAACATTTGATCAAGTTTACAACTCATGGACTTGATATACACATGTCACAAAATAAGTGGGTTATGGTTTGAACTACAGGGAATACGTTCTGCCACATGTTAATGAATTTCATACATATGCTTAAAATTATGAAACTTATCGGGGTTCCCTTTAAACCAACAATGGTTACTAACAATCTTTTTAGTCAACGTATGATATGACATAAAACAAGTCTGAATCTTTTTGTCTTAATGTTTATATAACTTGTATTCAGCGAGTAACTTCTGAATGCCCTATACGTGTGTTACGGTATTCGGAAAATATTCTTAGGCCTTCGAGACAAACTGAAGTATTAGATATGTGTGGTGCCTGTTCTTTCTGACAGAACACACACTATTCTTTTTGAAACACTGGCCGTATATATCAATATTCCGAGGGAGGTGCTGACCTCAGCTGCAATCGTACATTGAAATAATTCAGAAGCGAACGCTAAAAATTTGTGCGGGATAAGTTGAGAATTTGGTTAAGACGGAAAGCGTGCTCTGATAGCCGAAGCAGTAAAAGGGACCACTCTCATAAAGCGGGAGATCCGTGATCGAGTCATGATCCGACATAAATTTCAACTTTTTTTCATTGAATTATTTCAGTCTCCGTTACAGCTGATGTCAGTACCTCCCTCGAAACATTGACATTTACGGCTGCTATGTCAAAGATAGTCGGGTCTGTTCTGTCGGATATATATAGTATATCTGTAAGCTTGACTGCTATGATATCCTCCCAAGCTCTTGCGAGAATACAGGAAACAATGTGAGAAAACGAGCTACACGGGCAGGGATGTTACCAAGTAGCGCGCGGTAAGTTGAGAATCGGGGCCTGTCGGAAAGCGCGTTGGGATAGCCGAAGCAGTTAAGACAACCGCACATGTTCGCGGGAAATCCGGGTTGGGGCCCTGTCCAAAACAAATATTCAATTATCCCCACTGAATTATTTCAAAGCCCATTTGTGGCTGACGTCGGTACCTCCCTCGAAAAAGAAAGACTGAAATATCTATGAATAGCTGTCAAATCTCGGAAGAAAATTTTGTCTCTTAAAGCGTGATGACACCGGAAGGGACTTGCTGTACATATTACAGAAGTTAATCACTAATTCATCACGTCAGGCTAAATAGCTAGGCGTTTTTAAAATATCTAGAATATTCGAGGTGACAGGGTTAATTGCAGCGCTGGGAAACCCAATATCGGGATACCAGTAAAAATTAATTACAACATAAAGTTGTTCATTAGAGTCACGAGTTTGATATTGGGTCCGATACGACATTTTAGCGGGCGAAAATTGCAATGAATTTTATCTGGTATAACCACCGTTATAACTATACTACTGAAAAATATTGAAAAATGGAATCACTCTAAGCAGATCTGGTTTCTGCACAAGATATTGGAAGCCTCCCATTCCATTTTATACTGTAGCTGAGTGTTCATATACGAGTAAGATTTTGAATCCGTTTTCTGCACTGAACAAACGCCCCCAGACATCCGGACGCTGAATCCGATCCACTAGTAACACAGTCTGAATGCAAAGTTCAAGTTTCGGAGGTGGTAGCACTTACGTACGACGGAAAGTGTTGGTGGTGGAGGAGGGGGGGGGGGGGGGGGGGCAACTAACTTGGAAGTCACCCCTGAGTTCAGGATTAGAACTTTCACTGCAAAACTTATGCTACAATCCAGAATGAATTTTCACTCTGCAGCGGAGTATGTGCTGATCTGAAACTTCCTGGCAGATTAAAATTGTGTGCCAGACGGAGATTCAATGTTGGGACCTTTTGATAGTAGGCGATGAGATATTGGAGGAAGTAAAGCTGTGAAGGCTGATACCGGGTCGTGCTTCCATAGCTCAGTTGTTAGAGCACTTACCAGCGAAACGCGACGGTCCAAGATCGGAATCCCGGTCCTGCATGCAGTTTCAGTCTGCCTCGATGTTTCTCATGCTATACCGCGTTAAAGTGCATTAAAATTCTGCTTTTTAGACTTAATTCGTGCACGACAAATGTGTTCGAAATGTGTTTTCTACACTACCTAATAACCCGAAAACGTACATCTCGTGTGGCGGAAGGAAAGAATATAAATTAACCTTCCCGTCGACAGCGAAGTCATTGGAGATGGAGCACAAGCTCGGGATGTTCAAGGACGGGGAAAGAAACCGACCGTACCTTTTGTGAGGTGCGCATGCGATCTGTTCATTACAGAACTCTTAACTTCTTACTTTCATATATTGATATGCATACGTTTGACAGCAAGCCATGTTGATCCACGATCTTTGGTTGTGTTGTTACACGGTCTCTGCCTGAAGGATCTCACATAGTGAGGATTGTTAATAGTCGAGGTGTGTTGGGAACCAGACGTGGATCTGAACGGTCGAGGACATTGTATCTGGAATTGAGCTGCTAAATACGGAAAACAGATTTACGGGAAATTATTGAATAATATGATGATAAGAGTAATTATGGATTCTGAAGAGAGTTTTGAAAAGAATTTTGATTCAAGGTAGGTCCGCAGTTTTTGCATACTTGCGCTTAGCTAGTATTCTGTTGTAAAACTGTCGTACCGAAATTTAGTTGAGACACATCTCATGGAACGCTCACAGCTAGGGAAATTAGTTCTCCTGCCCTCCCCTCTCCCCACATATACATTTTGGGAAAGAATAGAAATCATTTCGGGTAGGTTAATCTTTTGCATAAAGTAAAATTTTAAATAATCAGCCCGTTAGACTTGTTTCTAAAACTGGTCATTTTTATGTAACGTCAATATTCTTCACGATCTTGAAAGTGAAAGCTTAGATAGCTTATGTTTTAAAATAAATTTTTCAACTGTGTTTGAATTCCAAAGGGACTAAACTGCTTAAGGCATAGGTCCCGAGAATTACACACTACTTAAAGTAATTTATACTAAGAACAACACAGACACACACACACACACACACACACACACACACACACACACACACACACACACACACCCGTGACCAAGGGAGGACTCGAACCTGCGGCGGGAGAGGCCGCGCAGTCCGTGTCATGACGCCTCAAACCGCGCGGCCACTACGCGCGGCTGTAATTTATTCAGACAACATTTAGTACTGTGCATTTTTATTTTTTATTTTTATGTCGGCGTATTTTTGAGATGTGTGGAAACTGTCCACTATGACGTCAGGCAGCACACCACTCTTCACTCGACGGCGCGGTACAGGGCTAAGTAATCACCTTTTACAGTAATTAGTTTCGTGCTCTCACTCTGTACACCCATACACACATAGAGAGGTTTATTAAAAAGAAAAGGTACACCTTTCAAAGGAAACGTCCAGGCATTTTCCTGGAGCAAGTCCACTGTGTTATAACCACTTTGCCACCTTTCTCGGTCGAATAGTGGAAGCAAAAATTTGGGATATCTTTTTCTCTATCCATGCAGTCTCTAAGCACGTGTTGATGTCTGATATTGGCTCTGTACGCAACGAGATACATTAAATGTGTGGCCTTTCGCTACTAAATTTCGGAGGATGCTGGCGTCTGGCGAGCGAAACCGGTAACATATAAAATTGCACGTGCCTTGTGGCTGCTCGACAATTTTCTTTCGTACAGTCACTGTTCCTCCTGCAGGCAATGCCAGATCTCGGTAAAAGTGCTGTCTCACTGAGTAGTTTGCGTCGGGGAAGACGGGAGTGATTCATAGGATACAAGTGTCCTAGCCACCATAGGCGACGTTCCTTGAGATGGTGGTGATGAATGTCTTCATAGTTACAGGATACCCTACACAACGACTAAAATACTTCATAAGCACCTCGAATGGAGGGTCCTGAGTTTACCTTCTTATTTGGCGTATCACGTACAGGTCACGACTCCACACAAGAGGGTGACCAGCAAATTTATTTAACAAACGAGTATTTTTGTGTACAACGTGAAATGTTTTGTTGTACAGCGTGAAAGGTTCCCGTCTAACCTCCTGCCTGCGACGCCAGATGTAAGTTGATGTCGTCAAGCCCTGAATGAAAATTGCCAACGGATGACTGGGGAGGGGAGCTTGAGAGCGCTACCTAGAGAGCGTGCCCTTTCTGTACGATACTAGGCAAGGGGCTGGAGGGCTCACACATTGATGTGTGGGTCCCAGCATTCTATATATTTTATTTTAAATGAATTCCTTTAACTTGACTTCTTTGTGATTTTTAAGGTATGTTAAAGATTGATGACAATTGATTACCTATTTATTTTAAACATTATCACTCGACTTTACAGGGTTGCAGCAATTGTTCCAGTTTGCAGATATTACAATTTTACAACTTATAGCTCGGGTATATTATATACTAATCTGCACGCACATTTCTACGGGCAAGACGGAATTGCGTTGGCCAAATGTATACCACAAAAGTCTCCCAATATTTTACATAGGACATCCATTATGTGAGGAGGATAATGGGCAAACTGGGACCAGATACATTAACACAGGGGGTCAAATTTCCGAAATTAAACAAGAACATTCATTTCCTTACAGAATCCAAAGGTGGAAATAAAGGAATTAGTACAAATATTCAAATACCTCTCTTCCATGCGTGAATATTGAGACATACCCACTGAGGGCACGTCTGCTCACTTACCCGTCTTCAACTCTCCTCTAATATGGCGGGCACCTGGAGTTCTTCCTGGGACCCGGTGGAGGGGGTGGTCGAACCACTTGGCCGTGACCAACCTCTCCACCCCAAATCTTGTGACACTGGACGTCTTTGACTTTTACCTGCCTGTGATGCCTCTCTGATCCCCTACCCAGGAGTGAGGTTGGCACTACTATTCTACAGAACTACTTCCCAACTAAGATTTGGCCACGCTTTACGGAAAGGTGTGAGGAGGATTAGGAAAGTTCGTGTGCGGATTCACATTCACGTACAAGAAATGCATACACCCGACACATATAAATACGTATTATGAAACCTGACACATTTCTTTCCACCCGTCCACATGGGTTCTGTTGCACCCGTGGCCGGCCGCGTCTTGCAATAAAATTGGCGGCAGAGCCGCCTTTGTTTGTATTTCTCGGTGCGAGCGAGCAGCGTAACCTGCTGCTTATAGAGCGGAAACTACTGTTCCGTTTCAAGCGCTCTTATGTAGAACCTCCCGGAACTAATGACTGCTTTGTCAACTATTGCGTTTGTCTCATCCCGCAGAGAAAGAGCGGAGCCGAGTTAGCAAAACGTGCATTTCGCCTACAAAAAAATTTGTGGCGATTCTGACGCCGTGGACTGTTACGTTTCAAAAAGGAATGCATGTCTGCGGACTCACAGTGGCCCGGTAACCACCCATTGGGGTAGTGTTCCTGATACAGAACCTCTCGTATTACCTGTTAGCAGCTAATTACGTATCGCATTTCGGGTGCAGAACATCTGTGACGTAATCCTCTTCCCCCCCCCCCCCACCCCCTTGGTCCTGGTTGAGTTACGTTTCACCAGGCAACAGTGCAAAGTCCCCATCGGCTACTCACCCAGGGGACTTCGGTCAGCGGCATCTGACAAACCGCGGACGAATATATACCAGCCGGCGAGTCGCCGATAATTACGCCGACCTAATAAGCAATTATTTGGCGCGCAGACAGTAGGGTCACCGTAAACTTGGCCGGACGAGCCGGCAGGATGCCGCGGCGATGAAATATTCGGCTCGCAATCACTGCTAATGCCCGCGGCGCGCTTCCGCCGCTATGCTAAGCGGCTCGCTGCATTATAGAACGCCGGCAGCGGAATGTCCCCGCGCGTAAATGTTGCACGCGGCGCCGCGCCGCGCCGCGCGACTGCAATTTCGCCCGCGGACAACGCGCCACCTAATGGCGGCTTCTGCGCACGAGACGAGCGGATCGGAACGTAACGCAACGCGACGCGACGGCGTAAGTGATAGGCTTCGCTTGGACGGGTGCGCACGGCAATCAACGGACGCGTATCCCCCCCTGTCCAGCTACTTGTTGTGGTGAGTCGAAATCACGGGTTCAAACAGCATTTATAAATTCGTTCATCACGTCACAGCACGTCTCCGACAATCAGACCACCATGACGCAGATGTCTGCCATCGAATGAAAGCGGAGGCCACGACGTTGGGGTCAAGGTTTTACTTCAAACCTAGCATACTGAAAGACGTGCACTTCACTCACTTCACTCACCAGCATTCTGGTACTCGGTAAAATAATAATTCTACATCTACATCTACATCTACATGACTACTCTGCAATTCAGATTTAAGTGCTTGGCAGAGGGTTCATCGAACCACAATCATACTATCTCTCTACCATTCCACTCCCGAACAGCGCGCGGGAAAAACGAACACCTAAACCTTTCTGTTCGACCTCTGATTTCTCTTATTTTATTTTGATGATCATTCCTGCCTATGTCGGTTGGGCTCAACAAAATATTTTCGCATTCGGAAGAGAAAGTTGGTGACTGAAATTTCGTAAATAGATCTCGCCGCGACGAAAAACGTCTTTGCTTTAATGAGTTCCATCCCAACTCGCGTATCATATCTGCCACACTCTCTCCCCTATTACGTGATAGTACAAAACGAGCTGCCCTTTTTTGCACCCTTTCGATGTCCTCTGTCAATCCCACCTGGTAAGGATCCCACACCGCACAGCAATATACTAACAGAGGACGAACGAGTGAAGTGTAAGCTGTCTCTTTAGTGGACTTGTTGCATCTTCTAAGTGTCCTGCCAATGAAACGCAACCTTTGGCTTGCCTTCCCCACAATAATATTTATGTGGTCTTTCCAACTAAAGTTGTTCAACTAAAGTTGTTCGTGATTTTAACACCCAGATACTTAGTTGAATTGACAACTTTGAGAATTGTACTATTTATCGAGTAATCGAATTCCAACGGATTTCTTTTGGAACTCATGTGGATCACCTCACACTTTTCGTTATTTAGCGTCAACTGCCACCTGCCACACCATATAGCAATCTTTTCTAAATCACTTTGCAACTGATACTGGTCTTCGGATGACCTTACTAGACGGTAAATTACAGTATCATCTGCGAACAACCTACGAGAACTGCTCGGATTGTCACCCAGGTCATTTATATAGATCAGGAACAGCAGAGATCCCAGGATGCTTCCCTGGGGAACACCTGATATCACTTCAGTTTTACTCGATGATTTGCCGTCTATTACTACGAACTGCGACCTTCCTGACAGGAAATCACGAATTCAGTCGCACAACTGAGACATACCCCATAGGCCCGCAGCTTGATTAGAAGTCGCTTGTGAGGAACGGTGTCAAAAGCTTTCCGGAAATCCAGAAATACGGAATCAACCTGACATCCCCTGTCGATAGCGGCCACTACTTCGAGCGAATAAAGAGCTAGCTGCGTTGCACAAGAACGATGTTTTCTGAAACTATGCTGATTACGTATCAATAGATCGTTCCCTTCGAAGTGATTTATAATGTTTGAATACATTATATGCTCCAAAACCCTACTGCAAACCGATGTCAATATTAATAATTTCTGTGGGTTACCTGATTTATTTGACGATTCTTACACTTGTCTCACACTGATCTGTGAGAGGAGCTTGGCGCTGGAAATTTTCTTTACGTATGGGCGAGGGCAGCAGTCTACCTAGCAGCCATGATGGCTTCCCGTTTCCTATCCCTTTTCCGATCGCCAGGGTAGCACGTGGTGTCGTTTGAAAGTTCAGTAGTGGCCAAAGTTTCTCCTGTTCTCAGTACCCCAACCTGCCTTAGCAACCTTGTAAACGCTATTTCTGCTCAATTTTTACGTCGCGAGGTCGTTTCCCAGTGAAATTCCGGCCCTATGATTGGCCAGTTCAGGTGCGCGCCTGTTTCTCGCGGGCGGGCGCCAACCGCCCTCCGCGGATGGGTGGTGGACAAAGGGGGCAGTAGCCCAGTTCTAGCGTGACCGTGCCGGAGACCGGAGGTGCCGCTTCCAGGAGATGGAGTTCGGTAAGCATGAGCGCCGATGTGCACTGTAGATTCGCGCCCTGCGGCCCAGAGGGAACCTGATAGGTCGTTGTGAATAGTTTCGCGTCTTGCGGGTTTTATTGGTTTAGTACGGGAGGCTACCTAGCGATTCACGCACAGTAGCATCTTCTTAGTCTTTGGCTGTTTCCTGGTGGTGGTCGTTGCACGCCTGCAACCCCTTCCTTTACTAAATGGGATTCTATTTGATAATACGGCGATCGTTACTAAAATTCCTTTCCTCCTTCTATCGTGGCGTGTTATGAACGGGCACGTTGGGGCAGGCTGCTGAACTCGAATCTTTCTTCCCCCCACCCCCATTTGGTTGTATTATTGTTCGATTCTCAACTGTTTAATAAATGAATCTGTTAATCTTAAATTCTCTCACTTTCATTACATGAACTCACCCCTAGTGTAACAGAATAATGCAGAACTATAACGGTTGCTATGAGGTCGTGCAGGTCTCGCGCCATTAACGATAGGATAAAGATTCAACATCGCGCGCCTGGCATAACCATTGCATGCATGGCACCGATAACAGTAGTAATCATGTTCAATTATTCCCCACTGATAAAGTGGGAAGTGTTCACGGCTCAGTGTGAGTATGTGAGCACTATATCCACTTGATGTGGTGAAAGTAGTGGCCTCTGTTTTACCTTGCTGGTTTAGACAAAAAATATATCACAAATCACAGTCCCTACAGCAAGGAATAGTAAAATGTAAAATAAAAACGAGCCACCGCTTTTAATACCTTTAGTAAGCCATTAAAGCAACACAATGTGCAAGTAGGAAGGTGCACTACTCCGGCAATTTCGAGAAAATAGCAAGAGAAGTTTTATGCGTTTATTATGTACCTGATGTAATTTCAGAGTTCGTGGTGGTCAAGTGGATAGCGTACGAGCGTCATAAGACGACCTGGTATGAGGCGACTGTTCGACTCCCTATCGAACCTTCATTTTTGTAGTACAAGTGTACATTCTGTGATATTAAAAGAATTTGCACCTACACTATTCGTTCTTGTTACGTTAGCAACGTCTCACCACCACCCAGGATAACTGCCAAACGAGGCCTGCCTCTGTGTCTGTAACTCGAAGCGTCGACGTACAAAGTTGTTCCGGGTACCTTACCAGATTGCACATATTAGGGATTTCGTAAATCACGGTAGGCATACATTTTCAGGAAAAATTTATGGGTTTCTCCATTTACTTGTCGATAGTTACACACATGTTTCTTCTAATAATCAAATTTAAGTAGTCAAATAACATGAAATTCACTAAAACTTAATGCAAATACACGAAGTTTTCAATTGTATTGCCTCTCATCTGTCATATAAATTAAATAGTACGATTGGTGATGAGAAAAATATAGATTAAAATTTAAGTTTGAGTGGGAGTCAAACCGTCGCCTCATGGTTCAAATGGTTGAAATGGCTCTAAGCACTATGGGACTTAATATCTGAGGTCATCAGTCTCCTAGACTTAGAACTACTGAAACCTAACTAACCTCAGGACATCACACACATCCATGCCCGATGCAGGATTCGAACCTGCGACCGTAGCAGCAGCGCGGTTCCGGACTGAAGCACCTAGAACCGATCGGTCACAGCAGCCGGCTCCTCGCCTCATGCATAGTCGTTTTACGAATCACGTACACTAACCACTTTTTTCGGCTGATCTTGTTTTGTTCGTTATTAGTCGTCGGAATTCGCAGGTGTGGGTTTGGTTTTGTTTTGCTTTAGGGGGAAGAAACAACTGGGGTCACATGCGCCAAAGTTAAAACTGTAGAACACGAAGACAGAGAGGAATTAAAAAGCGACTATACGTCAGTCCCAGATGGTATAATAGAAGACAGCTAAAAAGAGGCACGTGGAGAAAGGGCTAAAGAAAAGGTACCAGACAGAAACGGAAGTCCAAAACTAAAAATTAAATGGCCTTCGCCATATTGCTTTGATGGATAAAAAGTAATACGTGGTCGACGTCCCGCACATCATTTGCTAAAACGGCCGATAACTCAGACGGCAAACCCATGCGGGAAAGTAAACGGTTAAAAATGGGCAGTCCATCAGGAAGTGGCGGACAATTAAAACTTGGACGTATTGTGTACAAAGTGCTGGGGTAGCGCCACTTACCAAATGACGATGGCTAAAAAGGCAGTGCCCAATATGCAGCCTAATTAAAATGACCTCTTCCCGGCGGGATGGCCGAGAGGTCGTCGTCTAAGCCATTGGGAGAGGCTTAATGAGCCGGAGCTTATCCTCGTGAAGCGAGACCATTGGCGATGCCAAATACTCCTAACAGACGGCAACACAGAGATCATCG
This sequence comes from Schistocerca serialis cubense, assembly GCF_023864345.2. Classification (NCBI taxonomy): domain Eukaryota; kingdom Metazoa; phylum Arthropoda; class Insecta; order Orthoptera; family Acrididae; genus Schistocerca; species Schistocerca serialis. Next base: position 643,557,993 of record NC_064638.1, on the reverse strand, counting down.
GAGAGAATACAGGTATAATAGGAACACGCGGGCTGAGGTACGAGGACTGCAGCCTTGGCAGCAGCTTCAGCAGCCTCGTTTCCTGGCAGATCGACATGACCTGGAACCCACAGAAACATCACACTGGCTCCACCAAGAGTGAGCAAGTGGCAGTTTTCCTGGACCCGCTGCACTAAGGAGTGGGCGGTGCACAGCGCACATAGAGTTTGAAGGGCGGTGAGTCAGTCTGAGCAGAGGACACATTCGGAAAAACTGTGTCGCCGGAGGTACTCCGTGGCCTGATACAAGGCGAAGAGCTCGGCTGTAAATACTGAGCAGTGTGACGGAAGCGGATATCGAAAGACACTGGTGTTAATGACGAAGGCACACCCGACCCCAAGGTCAGTGCGAGAGCCATCAGTGTATACAAAGGTGCTATCGCGAAGTTCCATTCGAAGGTCGTGAAACTGAAGGCGATAGATCGAGGCTGGAGTAGTGTCCTAAGAAGCGAATGAAGGCCAAGGTTAACATAGGCCACTTTACGAAGCCAAGGTGGTGAAGGGTTCACACCCACCGGGAAAGGTGCATGTTGCAATGATCTATTTATTCTGTTTAATAAATAAATTCATTCTATTCGTCCCACGAGCTGATCTGCTATTGCTGTCGTGGTCGTCAGCTTGAAGACTAGCTGGATGCAGCTGTAATGACAAGAGCCTGTGCTCCGTAGGGCAACGAAGAGCTCTGACAGCCGGCAGCGCAGATGTCAGTATCCGACGTGGAAGTGCAGTGGACTAGCGACTGGCTTTGTGGGGAGAGGGGTAGCAGACCTTACCATTACACGCCCTTCTGCTCCTTGGCAGCCTGGGTGAAAGGTGTTAATTTTAAACTTCGATTTATTTGTAATTATTATTATTTTCACAGATGTGTGTTAAGTTTCATCTCTGACAATAATAGTATTCTGATTGGGGAAAAAACAACAAATTATTTTCTCTTCCCACATATCATAAAAAATTAATTCTCAAGCATCAGACTGCGAGTTTTAAGATACTCTCTAACGTCTCCTGTACTGCAAAGTTCCTGTACGCAACAGACAAATTACATTGTTTTGCCGCTGCAACTGCGTGACTAACAACATGTTAAAATAATTCAAAAGAAGTACTGCGATCCATCCAGTTGTGGCGGTACTCCACGTAACGTGATAAAAATGATATTAAATAACTTCACAAATATACCAAAACTGACGTCGTAACGAAACATAATCTCTTCTCAGAAAAATAGCAAAGATTCTGTAATCAATTTATATGATCGAATGTAACTGCAATCTCTGTTTTATTGCAAAATGATCTCTCTTCCCTTTTGTTTCTTCGTAGTGTAAGAAACAATTCTGTGACGAGGCACGAAAATGTGTAAGTTTCATGTAATTAGCCTAGATATAATAAAATATTACTTAAAAGTGTTGTCAACGTTTATCTGTACCATGAAGTAGTAAAATCAATTTATTTATCGTAATTTTATAGGAGAACATTGGTGCAGAGTTCAGCGCCATTGCTCTAAATGATAACGGCCCAGAGTCGTAATAAATATCTTACTATTCTCTAATTGTGACAAGTAAAAATAAATTAAATGTAGGAGATTTCTCTTGATTAGCTGTTCTTCCTTTGTAACAATTTCCATCCACGCTTAACGAAATCGCGAGAATCTGCTTAGTATTGCATTTTCACAAAAACAACAATAATCAATTTTAATAACAAATACCGATATCTGGAATTATGTTTGAATATTGCATTGTAAGTTTAAACAATGTGGGCATATCTATAAGGAGCACATTGTGGTGTTTTTTTTTCTTTTTTTTGTGATATTTTACAATACAGCATCACCGGTCTATTGCGATCTAACTGTGTTGGTGAGGCAGTAAATTTCCACAGGGCAGTGACGCACTCACTTTGGAGGTATGGCGGTGGCGTCTTTTAATATAAAAACACCCTGTCGGGCAAACGAACTGCGAGAAGTACCACAACTGAATAACTGATGTAAATAAATTTCCAGTTGTGAAGCACGCACAATAACATTAATTTCAACTTTCCATAATATATAAAAATCAATACACAAAGCACCACCACATAGTGCGCTACACATGGTCACAACTACTGATACAACTACTGTCATATTTTTCATATAAATTGAATGATCAGGAGAGGTTTGGTCAACAAGCCTCAAGCGGTGTAAAAGTGAAAGAATCCAATAAAAACTTTAATTTACTATATTCCGAAAATTGATCATTTAAACACTGACAAACTTTACGCAGACCTGTCGTTTTATTCGACTGAACGATTAGCAACGACTTTAGTTATTCTACAGTGTCTATAAACAATAATCACGTCTCTGGCCACAACAAAGATATGAATATTACTCTCAACGTATGCATACAGAAATATGGGAAAATCCCTCCAGTGCGCAAGCAGGCAGCAACTATGTGCAGCACACTAGCAAATTACTGAAAATATCTTTACTTAATATCAAAATCTCCTCTGGCGCTTCTACACTCCATAAGTCGAGAGAAGAGCTCTGACAGCTGGCAGCGCAGTTGCCAGTATTCGACACGGACGGGCAGCGAGGCAGCGACGAGGGGAGCGGGGTGACAGACCTTCCCCTCCCACCCTTCGGCCCGCGGCAACACTTGGCTCCTTCAGAACCTAACATTGCTGCGTCATTCGTTGCAGCATTCGTTAGGGGCAGCATTCTGCTGACCGATGTGTTCCTTGACGGAATACTTTTTCACATGCGCTACCAGTATTTCTTACCTTACACAAACACACACATGAATGTTTTCTTTATGATATTGCAGCCATTTGACTGCAACCATTTTTATTTTATTGCTATACGGTTCGTATTTCGCTGCATTTCATATCAGTCTGATATCGTTTGACGTATAAATAAGTTACTGTACTTGAAAATGGCCTATGGCCGAATTTTGGATCGTATAACAACAAAATAAAAATTAATACCGTCAAACGGCGGTAAACCATTAAAAAAATTGCTACGACAATGGTTCTAGCCAAAATAAAAATTACACACAATCGGATTTTCAACATTAACAAGGTAAAGCAAACTGCACAAATGGTACGTGTAAAATATCGAATAAGGAAGTTACCCCTATTTCTCGTGCGGGAGAATGGAAACCCCAAGATCATCGTCATCTAATTGGTCATCACATAGTCTTCGGTATCTTCGCTGCTGCTGTCCTCAACGTTTGATAAAGAAATTACAATACTATGAATGGATTCTTCTCTTACACGTTCCTCTATGTTTGATCTTGTAATCACTTTTCACACGTGGTTCACGACTTCTTACAATTTTCTGTCTTTATTAGTGTGACAGCCTCATTTACCAGCTTCTCTGTGTCTCACAACGTACAGGCTTTGTTTCGCTCCACAACATCTGCTTTTATTTGATCCCATGTGAATTCAGCTGCGTTGTAATGGCAGTGGTACGGTGGAAGCCGTATAACTTTGTGGCCGTGGTTCTCTGCTAATATATCAGTCACATAATGCGTCTTATATGGCTTGTATCGTTTCACTAATTCCAGAAGTTCCGCTTTCCGCACATTCTTTTCAAAGCCTATTTTATTATCTTTCAACCACTGACTATTTCGTCTCTCCTAGCAGCAGCTGTTGGTGCCGTATTTAATTGTACAGAATGGTACGGCGCATTGTCCATTACAAAAACACTACCAGAACTGACGTTTGGTAGCAAACGAGTAACGGACAAGTTTTTGAATGTATCTGCATTCATCTCCTCATGGCAGTCGACAGTTCTTTTTGACTGAAACATCACCACAGCACCAGCTACAAAACCGTTCATAGAGCCAGCATGAGCCGGCCACTGTGACCGAGTGGTCCTAGGCGCTTCAGTCCGGAACCACGCTGCTGCTACGGTCGAAGGTTCTAATCCTGCCTCGGGCATGGATGTCTGTGATGTCCTTAGGTTAGTTAGGTTTAAGTAGTTCTAAGTCAAGGGGACTGATGACCTCCGATGTTAAGTCCCATAGTGCTTAGAGCCATTTTAATCATTATAAAGAGCCAACATGAACTATAATTAGTCGTCCTCTCTCACCAGTTGGCACATTCATAGTTCCGTGGCGCGTGTCGTCAGTCCATGCGACGGAACGTGCATGACGGACGTTGACCCATGTTTCATCAATCCATATTACTTTACCGGATTCACTGCTAGCAACTAGCGCAGGAAACGACATCTCCATGCTACAATGTCTCCGCGTTCATTAATACTTTTCGTCCTATGAACTTTTTTCCAACGGAAGCCAATTTTTTTCGAAACTATGGAGAGGCTTGTCGTTCTGCCTGTGAACAAATCACTGTCCGACAGTGACGCCCTCAACTTTTTATGTGTCGGATACTCCCTCCTGCTGCAGTACGCGTTTATGTGTGGCCTGATGGATTTTTCGCCAAAGTTGTCTGTTTCAGTCACAAGACACTAACTCTTCCTTGACTTTCCAGGCGTCACAATAACAGGTCTCGCAGCTGAATTGGCAGCCTCTTTATCATTTGTGACACTCTTCACTGGCGTTGTTGGGATTTTCAGTACTTCTGCCAGTCTGTCAACCACTTTACTCACTGATACCGAATGCCCACCATTGCCCCTTTCCCTTTGAAAGTAAATATGCAATATGTGTATAAATTCGCGTGCTTGGGATTTCAGTGTAGTTCCTTTCCCAAAATCCCTCTTCTCTGCACTACGGGCAGCCATTTTGAACTTATACACACATTTCCACTTTTACACATGGCAAGAAACTCACAGAAGTAGCAGAATGCACAGGTTTACACACAAACCTGAACATAGCACTTGGCGCAACTGACTAAAAGCAGCGGTTGCCCAAAACTACGGCAACACTGGGACGTTGCCATGGTAACATAAACAAAAGCTCACGATCTGATTGGCAGTCGTGGATGCGCGAAGCACGTGTGCCATGGCCACGTCAACTGTCAGAAGTCTTCTCTAGCCGAATGGAGTATAGGTCGTGGCAGGCTGCAACCTCATCTGTAGCACGGCTTCTCCCCACCGCGCCCTGCGTCCGATGCATCCCGACTCCTCTGCAACAACTGTTCGCTCGCTACTACTCGCGGTAATAACATCTCAGACTGAGAGTTTGTGCATGCATGCCACAGCAGAATCAGTGGTTAACTTTCCAAAGAAAGAAATAACTTTCATGACCCCCAAGCTCACTTTTAAGTATTTCGTGTGGTGATTCTTACCTAACATGTTGGCAAGGAGAAAACGCAAAATTCTTACATAACGAAGTTGAGAAACATAGGATAATATGTCTTACAAAAGTGGTAAAACACATAAGGGTAAGCATAAGATTACATAAGTTACGTACATAATTGGAAATTGATAAGCTGTACAATAAAGTCAAGAAAAATAGTATAGAAACATCATTTTGCGCATCTAAGTACCCATATCCACCCGACATTGAAGGTACATCTTTGACACTTCTCTGAGAGTGTAAAAAATGTCTTTCAGTTCTGCAGATACAAATATTACATGGAATTTGATATAGTTGAAAGAGAGAGAAAATATACAAGCATCACTACACAGGTAAGCACTCATATTTGCATGACATTGGCAGTAATTCATTTGACGAGATAAAAAAAAATGTTATTTACAGTTCTTCAATAGAATAAAAATCACCTGGCTATAGAAAACCAGGTAAAGAAACAAATGGTTTAATTGCAGCAGATTCAGAGACAACTTAAACTATGTCCACTGACAACCACACCGAAATGTTAATATGTACATTTGAGGACACACAAGTTACTCAGCGACTAGTTACATACTTTATGTCCACTGACAACCACACCAAAATGTTTCAGTATGTCACTCCTTTTCATATTCAGATAGAGATGCTGCACAGAATCAGTACTCATAGTATAAGACACACGTACACCTTGCTGAGTACCAGAGAATTCATGCAGATTATTAAAGCATACAAGTTTAAAAGTTTATTATATGACATGATAACAGAAACGAGTTATAGTTAATGAATGAATAATAGTAAGTTATGTGCACTTGAATATAAAATCTGCATTATGTGAATGGGCATACATATAAGCTGGATCCAGAACATGCAAAATGTGTGACATATAACATCACTGAATGACATACAAATTTGTCCAGATATATTAATGGTGATATATCTAGAAAATGTTACATTTAATCGTACAACATTTGTTCCTTTTAATGTGTGTCAGGGCGCTGATGACCTCGACGTTGACCGCCCATAAGCCCCAACACACACACACAATTAATCGTAGTTCTAGGAGTTGATATATGCATAGTAATTACATATAATTATCCTACAGATTATCATACAAATAGAAAATTAGCATTGCTCGCAAATACGTTCACATACACACTAAAATCACAGGTAAACAATCAACAATATGAAGTTCATATAATCCAATTTCTGTGGCAGATATTTCAGAAAAATGTGTGTGAGTACACATACAATTCCTTCTTATACAGTATGACTTGAGCTCCAGCTAACATGATGTCATTTCTTAATACTGCATAGTCAGTTTAGCTCACATAACATACTACACATTCAGTCACAGACTACTGGCCCAGTGATTATCACAAATACTTACTTATTATTACAACATGATTATTTCATTTTCTTTAAAATCACAGTAATGTTTACTTGAAGATCATCGAATAGAAAATGGCAAGTATCATCACAAGGACAATGTCGTCAGACGTCAAATGTCAACTTGTCTGTGTGTCAAGTCAGAATTGAATGGCCGTACACAGTCACAATAGCCAAATAAACAAGTGTTCAAAAGAAATATCTTAAAAAGCAGCTAATAATAACATAACTTGCTCTAAGGTGCCACACAAGAGATTTGTCCTCGAATTATTCAGTAGTAGCTGAAATAAATGGTTTATTTATCGAAAAAGAAGCAAATAACATCTCTTGAGCTTCAATATTGCTTAATGGCAGGAGGAAAATTCATCATTTTACACTCATTAACTTAACATCATATAATCGTCATTGTATCACTGCTGGAGCAGAACCATAAAAGAAATTCTGAAATAAAATTGTTCAATAGAAAGACACTAAAGTATTTAAGTAGCTCATTTTATGCTATTACTTACAATATGAACAATAAATGAAGCAGATCAACTTGGATCAAGGTATAAAAACAAGCTGAAAAGAAAATAGGCGTAAAAATGCATAACATATTTATATACAAGTCATGGATTAATATCTTTAACACGACTGGGTCCTTCTGGAATGTTTAGTTCTCCATAACGCCTCACTGCAACATTTGCTCAATAAGTACGTTACTCTCCAGTCTGAAAATATTGTTTGGTTCATACAAACTCATACAGTATTGTATTTTTTATTGCTTCTGGAGTAGAGAAAAATAATTATTATCATGTCACATACAAAAAATTAAGTACAGTAAGTGTAAAAGGTAATAAGTAAAGAAATAAAATTTTTCACAGAGACAATTTCATTCTACAACTTAACATTGCTAGAAAATTCATTTCCCACATACATCACATAATTCATCAGTAAAGAAAATGTATTTGTTAATCTAGGGGCACATCCACATGTGCACTCATTTCCAAATAGGGGAGAAGAAAATGTGTCGTCTTCAAGGGCTGGTGTTTCATACAGGTAAACGTTTCTGGAATTTTCAATGTATATAGCAGGTATGTTTGGTATCTCAGACTGTAATTTGTGTTGTTTCCATCATCCAATTCACATAATATACCATAGCTGCACCATAATATACCATACTTGCACCATAACAAACCATAATAACATCAAAAGACTCACATGGGAATTCTAAAGCAGAATTACTCATCATATTCCATGTCTAAGTAGCACATTATTCCCTAGATTGATCTTGTGTAAACATACAACTCTAAAATTATCTTTCTTCAAAGTGCTTCCTAAACAGCAGAACAAGGTTCAGTCAGAAGTTACTGCCTATCAGGAATACCTTTTTTCAATTCAGAGTCGCTCATGCACAGTCTCTCATCCAAAATAAAGTCGGCAGTCATACCTCTAGAATTCATGACCTACTTCACAAAATATGTACCTCAGAAAATGTCATCTCATGCACTTTCCTCAAAAATAACACAGTGTTCTGTCTGGTAAAGGTAAAGCAAAATGTATGTCACAAGTTATTACAAGACACAAGACACTTCATTACATGTGCAAATTATCTTCCTGAAGACAAAAATGATTTTCTTAGAATCTCAAAACCTAGTCCACTCTACTATAGCAAGATCTCAAAAGAATAGTTCCGAACTCATGGAATAAGATACTTCAGCAGTAAACTCAAAGTAATACCAGCTTAATACAAATTGTTCACATAAGGCTTACCATCCCATCTTCTCATAGTACAAACATAAATGCAAGAAATTGTCTATTTCCACTCTATTGTCACATTGTCAGACAATGCGCTGCAAAGTCAAAGAACTTTTCTTCACACAACACAAATCGTAGATCATGAGTGTTCATTAATAGTCTCTATTAATTAGATTGACAGTAAGAGATGAATTAACAGACGAACAGCTTCGCTGAAAAGTATGAAACAGTGCTGAAAGCTAAAGTAAGGAAATGCACTGCAACAGCTGGGGCACCTGTGCTAGCCACTGCATATGTTTACCAAAGAACAATAAACCCCCTAGCGTACCATTCTTTGTACACTCTGATGTTCGATACATGATGAAGACCTTGTGATTTGTGTGTGCGTGTGGTTTCAACTTCCACTGTGTCTACATACACGATTCGTCATATGCGAAAAGGACCTTCATACACCAAGAAAAACTTGCTACTTAAAGACTTTCCTTCATGAGATAAACGATGCGATTTGAGCAACACTTTCTGACATACCTGTAAACCCTTAATGTTCACCTGTGGGTTTTGTAGCTTCTTCCTTTTATATGCGGCTTACTTGATGTTTCCCAATGCTAAATTAATTATTTCACGGTGTCTTAAAAGTCGTTGTGTAAGGAAGGCTACTATCTGTTCTAGGTAGGAAAACGAAGCAGCTCTAACTGCAAAATCATCCAATGAAAAGAATTCCTGGCAGTGTCACTGGGTAAAAGTTATTAATTTTAAACATAAATGTATTTGTAATTATTATTTGTTTGGGTGACATTCGTACAGAAATGTGTGAAGTTCCACCTTTGAAAATAATGGTATTCTGAACGTGCACAAAAGAAAAACAGAAATCAGTTACCCTTCTCACAAATCGTAAAAAATTAACTCTCTCATATCTGAGAGCGAGATTTAAGGCATTCTCTAACGTCTCCTAACAATTATACTGCAATGCTCCTGTACGCAACAGACAACTTACCTCGTATTGCCACTGTAACTGCGTGACCAGCAACATTCTAAAATAATTCAAAAGAAATACTGCGATCCATGCAGAGTGCAATGCATGGTCGCAGCTACTGATACGACTATTGTCATATTTTTTATATGAATTAAATAATCATGAGAGGTTAATCAATAAGTCTTAAACGGGGTGAAAAATCAAAGAAACCAATAAAAACTAGTTTACTATTGTCAGAAAACTGATGATTGAAACACTGACAGACTTAACATAGACCTTTCCTTTTGTTCTACTGTGTCATTAGTCACAACTTTAATTATTCCACAATGCCTACAAACAATAATCACGTCTTTTGCCGCAACAAAGATACGAATATTACTCTCAACGTATGCATACACGAATCTGACATAATCCCTTCAGTGAGCAAGCAACCAAAAACTCCGTGCAGCAGAAAGGCAAATTACCAAAAGCATCGTCAGTTAGGCCTAATACCAGAGTCTCTTTCGCCGTTATTAGCACGGACACGGCAGGCTGCGACCTCATCTGTCGCACGGGTTCTCTCCACCGCACGCTGCGGCCGACGCCTTCCGACTCAGTCAGCAGCTGTTCGCTCGCTACTACTCGTGATAATAATACCTCAAACTCAGTGTTTGTGTATGCACCCCACAGCAGCATTAGTGGCCAACTTACCAAAGAAATATTAACAGCCAACTTTCAGGGGCTATAGATTCACTGCAGCGTTCTTGTCGGCAGCGTTGTATTGAGCGACGTGTTCCTTGATCAAATGTTTTTTTTCAAGCTCTAGCATTGTTTACCTCCATACACAAACACACGGAAACCAATTTTCGGCATTAAAAAAATAGAACAAAATGAATAAATGTCACGTATAAAACATCAAATGAAAACGTCAATTTTATTTTGCGTGCAGGTGAATGGGATCCCCAAACTCATCATCATCTGATTGATCATCTTTCGTCACGACCACACAGGCTGCGGTATCTTCGCTGCTGCTGTCCTCATGATAGACAAATTACACTACTGGCCATTAAAATTGCTACAACACGAAGATGACGTGCTACAGAAGCGAAATTTAACCGATAGGAAGAAGATGATGTGATATGCAAATGATTAGCTTTTCAGAGCATTCACACAAGATTGGCGCCGGTGGCGACACCTACAACGTGCTGGCATGAGGAAAGTTTCCAACCGATTTCTCACACATAAACAGCAGCTGACCGGCGTTGTCTGGTAAAACGTTGTTGTGATGCTTCGTGTAAGGAGGAAAAATGTGTACCATCACGTTTCCGACATTGATAAAGGTCGGATTGCAGCCTAACGCGATTGCGGTTTACCGTATCGTGACGTTGCTGCTCGCGTTGGTCGAGATCCAATGACTGTTAGCAGAATAAGGAATCGGAGGGTTCAGAAGGGTAATACGGAACGCTGTGCTGGATTCCAACGGCCTCGTATCACTAGCAGTCCAGATGACAGGCATCTTATTCGCATGGCTGTAACGGATCGTGCAGCCACGTCTCGATCCCTGAGTCAACAGATGGGGACGTTTTCAAGACTAACCATCTGCACGAACAGTCCGACGACGTTTGCAGCAACATGGACTATCAGCTCGGGGATCATGGCTGCGGTTACCCTTGACGCTGCATCACAGACAGGAGGGCCTGCGATGGTGTACTCAACGACGAACCTGGGTGCACGAGTGGCAAAACGTCATTTTTCTGGATGAATCTAGGTTCTGTTTACAGCATCATGATGGTCGTATCTGTGTTTGGCGACATAGCCGTGAACGCACATTGGAAGCGTGTTTTCATCAACATACTGGCGTATCACCCGGCGTGATGGTATGGGTTGCCATTCGTTACACGTCTCGGTCACCTCTTGTTCGCACTGACGACACTTTGAACAGTGGACGTTACATGTCAGATGTGTTACCACCCGTGGCTCTACCCTTCATTCCATCCCTGCGAAACCATACATTTCAGCAGGATAATGCACGACCGCATGTTGCAGGTCCTGTACGGGCCTTTCTGGATGCATAAAATCTTTGACTGCTGCCCTGGCTAGCACATTTTCAAGATCTCTCACCAATTGAAAACGTCTGGTCAATGATGGCCGAGCACTGGCTCGTCACAATACACCAGTCACTACTATTGATGAACTGTGGTATCGTGTTGAAGCTGCATGGGCAGCTGTACCTGTACACGCCGTTTGACTTAATGCCCAGGCGTATCAAGGCCGTTATTACGGCCAGAGGTGGTTGTTCTGGATACTGATTTCTCAGGATCTATGCACCCAAATTGCGTGAAAATGTAATCACATGTCAGTTGTAGTATAATATATTTGTCCAATGAATACCCATTTATCATCGGCATTTCTTCTTGGTGTAGCAGTTTTAATGGCCAGTAGTGCGTAATATTTTGTATCGGTTCTTTTCTCACGTCTTCTTCTATGTTCGGTCATGTAACTTCTTTCCACACATGGTTGACGACATTCTTCCAAATTCCTGGCTTCTTGACTGTGACAGCCTCGTCCACCAGTCTCTCTGTGTATCACAACATAAAGGTTTTATTTCGCTCCACGACGTCTGCTTTTATTTGGGCCCACACAAGTTCGATGGCGTTGCAGTGTAAAATGTATAACTTTGTGGCCTCTGTTGTCAGCTAACGAATCCGTTACACAAAGGGTCTTCTGTGGCTTGTATCGTTTCACTAATTACGGAAGTTCCGCTTTTAGCGAGTTATGTGCAGTGCCTATTCTACTTTCTTTCAATCAGTTGACTATTGGCCTCTCTTTGCAGCAGCCATTGGCGCCTTAATTAATTGTACAAAATGCTATGGCGCTTGTCCATTACAAAAACAGTACCAGGTCTGGCATTTGGTAGGAAACGAGCAATGAATCAGTCGTTAAATGTGTCTGCATTCATCTCCTCGTGGTAATCGACAGTCGGTTTACACTGAATCATCGTCACATCACCGGCCACAAAACTGTTCATACCAGTTGGCAGAAACTTTGTTCCGTGGCCTGTGTCGTATGCCCACGCGATGGATCGTGCATAACGCATGTTGACCCATGTTTCATCAGTCCCATTTTCACACCATATGTGTCCGCATTACGTTAGTACGTTTCTTCCCGGGAAATTTTTCCATCGGAAGCAATTTCTTTAAACAATAGAGAAGCTTGTCGTTCTGCCTGTGATCAAGTCACATACATAGTCAGAGAGGGATGCCATCAACTTTTTAACCGGGGGGTACTCTTTACTGCTGTAGTACACGCACGTAATGTATAGCACTTTCGTCAGAATTATCTGTTTCAGCCACACGACACAATCTCTTCCATTACCGCTCAGGCGCCACAATAACGGCGCCCCCAGCTGAATTGGCAACCTCTTCTTCGTTTGTTACTCTACTTACTGTCACTCTAAAGGCGTTTCTGCTTCCGATACTACATTAATCACTTTACTCAGTGGTATCGAACGTCAACCATTGTCCCTTTTCCTTTCAAATCAAAAGCTCAATCCGTATAAAGAGTTGCATGCTTGACATTTTAGCGTTCCTCCTTTTCCAAAAGCCCCTTCTCTGCACCACAAGAAGCCATTTTCCCCATACATAGCAAGAAACTCGGAGAATTAGTGTAAAGCACACGTACACATACAAACCTGAACGAAGCACGTTGCGCCACTGACGAAGGGTGGGCCGCTTAGCACTATGGCAACACTCGTGATTTGATTGCCTGCTGTGGACGTGCGAAGCACGTGCGTCAAGGCCACTTCTTTCGCTGTACGGAATACAGGCAGAAGGCTTGATAACATAAAGCGGCCGACTCACGGCAATATGCTGACACAGCGTAAGTAAACAACATGTCGTCATTTGCCTGCCGGTCAGTGCACAGACGGTTATTATAACCGATACACTTTGGCATCCGGCATACTTGAGTTCTAAATGGCTCTGAGCACTATGGGACTTAACATCTATGGTCATCAGTCCCCTAGAACTTAGAACTACTTAAACCTAACTAACCTAAGGACATCACACAACACCCAGCCATCACGAGGCAGAGAAAATCCCTGACCCCGCCGGGAATCGAACCCGGGAACCCGGGCGTGGGAAGCGAGAACGCTACCGCACGACCACGAGATGCGGGCATACTTGAGTTCTGCAGCTGCAGAGGAAATAGCAGCGAAGAATAAGAAAAATGAAGGCACAAAGGAGGTATCCTGCCGTGTTCAGAAATGTTTGCAGCGTGCAAAATTCTGAACGCGTCACTGAGGAAAAAGTCATTGATTGGAAGCAAGTTGACTTTATTATTCGAGCATTACGCCTTTCGGGCACTGCCATCATCAGATATCCGTAGAAAACAAGATAAGAAAATAGCTGTATACAAAATAAAAATTAGTTACACTTGACACTGTTCTAAAACCAAGATAGTCGGACACATAAAAATATTCCAGATCATTAGGAGATACATACCCTGGAACATCACTTCGCACATAGATACAAGAGTTAGATGTTGTAGCAGGAAGAGTCATAAGCGGACTAACAAAAGTTTGCTGATTGTTAGGCTAAGATACAAAGTTTCAACACGAGACGGCTTTGTTGCTGCGAGTGTGGCGCTATGTAGTGTCAAAGTACACACAACAATAATTTACAAAGATTGATAAAGATACAGTAAAAAAGAAACGGTAGCAAAAGCAAATGTGGCGTACAAGCAAAAAGCGTAATACAGAGTAACACGAGAAGTACAATTCTTAACATATTCCGGATGGAACGTAGCATGAACAAATGCCAGTGCAGCCACTTTAACTAAAAGACAGAAAATAATGAAAATATTTAACGTAATAGTTATGTAATTATTACACATGAACATTTTAGGGACTGTAGCGCTATCTGGCAATGAAAATCGGTTATGAAACGATGGAAAATTCAGGATGGAATGTAACAATAATGAAAAGAATATTTGATACTCACCATATAGCGGAGATTCTGAGTCGCAGATACGCACCACAAAAAGACTTTCAGAAAATAAGCTTTTGGGCAACAAGTCCTTTATCAAAAAAAGACGACACACACACACACACACACACACACACACACACACACACACACACACACACACACACACAACTCACACACACATGACCACAGTCTCTGACAGCTGAAGCCAGACTTAGATCGGTATGCAAAAGATACAAAAAAGTCGAAGAATAAAAATGGAAAACAGAGCCATGTAATGGTATTTTCTTTCATGATAATGATTTATATGTAGTGTCGACGTGCTGATACGTTAGAATAATATGAATAATTTTTGTAAAAAACGTTACACAAAGAAGCATAAATGCTGCGTTCTATCTGACATTACATCTTATTTTATACAAAATAAAATTGATAATATACCCAGTCACGCTTACTGGTAGGCTACGAAAATTAACTTACAGGGACCAATTGCTCTAAAGAATTAAACACGAGCCACTCGTGACACATCTCTGTCAGCTTTTGCTAAGTACGTCTCTTGCAGCTCTAATATGACAATGATCCATTGATATGTAGCACTAGCTGATTTTCATGGTCATTCTGATGCACATATTCAATCACTCCACAACACATTGTTGGAAAGTTCACAATGGCACTTTTAAAACAATTATCTTAACATACATATTAATGAAAACCTTAAGTTCCATTCTGTACAGCAATATAATTAATATGGGACGTAAAAGTTTTCTGAGTATCGTTGTGCGTCATAATGTGAAAAACTATGCTGGACAAACCAACGTTTCCGCCACGGTTACAATGGCCTTCTTCCGGGTCTACTTTTACGTCAACCGACTGTCCGCAGAAGCTTCTGCAATTAAATTAACAATGAAGCTACGAATTGGTAGGGTAGTGGTTGGGCTAGATTGATTACGTGGACCTAGTGTGATAATATATATTAAAGTACGGTGCATAGTGCACATGGCTTATCTTAATAGACAGGCTGAAGAAGGCAAACCTACATTTATAGCAATTGTTGATTTAGCAAAAGGTTTTTGACAATGCTGACTGGGCCATAATCTGTGAAACTTCGAAGGTTGCAGGATAAATACAGCGAGCAAAGAGTTGCTTACAACTTGTAGAGATACCAGACTACAGTGATAAGAGTCGAAGAATATGAACTGAAAGTACTAATTGAAAACGTAGTGAGTCAGGGGTGTATACTTCCCCTATGTTATTCAATTCTTCTTCTATCTGTACACCAAGCAAGCTGTAGATGAAACCAAGGAAAAGTTTGGGAAGGGATTTATTGTTTCAAGAAAAAGAGATAAAACTTTGAGTTTTGACCATGACATTGTAATTGTGTCAGAGACGGCTAAGGATTTGAAAGAGCAGTTGACCGGAATGCATAGTTTTTTTAGAAGAGATTGGAAGATGAATATCAACAAAAGTAAAACAAGGGTAGTGGATTTTAGTCGGATTAAATCAGGGGATGCTTAGGACATTGTTAACATCTAATACAGATGTAAATATTAAGACTATTTGATTGGAGTGTGCGGAAGTGTAATCAGGACGACAAGCAGTTTAGACGATTAGGGAATTGACGCGTTTGGAACGTGACGCTGTAGAAGACTGCTGTACCACGGTATATCGAATATCTAATGAAGAAGTACTGTACGAACTGTGAAGAAAAGAAAATTTGTGCTACCACTTGATTAAAAGATGAGATAGTTTGATAGAACACATCCTGAGAAATTAAGGAATTGTCAGTTCGGTAACGTAAGACTTGTCTGGGAAATGGGGGAGGGGTCAAATTTGTGGGGGGAGACAAATAAGCAGGTACAAATCGATGTACATTACCGTTGTTTGTAGAGATGAAGGGGCTTGCACAGATCGTGCTGCATACACCAGTCTTCGGACTGATGACCACAGCAATAACAGTAGAAAACCAACCTTGCGGCCACTTAGTTTCCTGAGGAATATACATTTCAAAACTTTCAATCAGAAAAGTTTTATCACATACAAATCCCTAAAACAACATAATAAGACCAGAGTGTAAAACTATGACTCATGAAATACACATTCTGTTCGCTATATTTTCATTTCAGGTAACAAATAACACAGTACTATGTTGCTGCACCGACTGACATGGATTAACTGTTTTAAGGGGGAACGTTCATGAAATTGACCGAAAATAACGATTTCCAATTTTTTATATTTTAGTAGAGCTCAGGGACAATAAGTTCTCAAAGTTTCAATAATGGAATGACATCCGAATTGTATGAAAAATAAGTAAACGTGTGACGCGACGTTCCTGCCACATCCACTTTTTGAAGCAACTCACCAGTGCTAGCTCGCTGAACAACGACCCGCAGATTGCTTTCAAGAAAACTTACACTGACCGAGCGAGGTGGCGCAGTGGTTAGCCCACTGGACTCGCATTGGGGAGGACGATTGTTCAAACCCGCTTCCGGCCATCTTGATTTAGGTATTCCGTGATTTACCTAAATCGTTTCGGGCAAGTGCCGGGAACGTTCCTTTGAAAGTGCACGTCCGATATCCTTCCCCATCCTCCCCTCACCAGATGGGACCGATGACCTCACTGTTTGGTCCCCTCCCTTGGATCAACCGCCGGCCAGAGTGGCCGAGCGGTTCTAGGCGCTCCAGTCTGGAACCGCGCGACCGCTACGGTCGCAGGTTCGAATCCTGCCTCGGGCATGGATGTGTGTGATGTCCTTAGGTTAGTTAGGTTTAAGTAGTTCTAGTTCTAGGGGACTGATGACCTCAGAAGTTAAGTCCCATAGTGCTGAGAGCCATTTTTTTTTTTTTTTTTTTTCTGGATCAACCAACCACTCTTGCACGGGATACGTCTAAAAGGCTGCGATATATACTCTTTGGTTTGGCATATCAGCTAGGACTCTATTCCTTAGAGTAACCAAGCAGCTGGTTTGTCACTGTTTCTGCTGACTCAGAAAGAAGATGAGAGACGCTCTTCAAATTTACTATGGTAAGACTGTTAGATAAAACTTATCCAGTTTAAGTGGCATGAAAAGTGCGGCACGGGCTATATACACTCCTGGAAATGGAAAAAAGAACACATTGACACCGGTGTGTCAGACCCACCATACTTGCTCCCGACACTGCGAGAGGGCTGTACAAGCAATGATCACACGCACGGCACAGCGGACACACCAGGAACCGCGGTGTTGGCCGTCGAATGGCGCTAGCTGCGCAGCATTTGTGCACCGCCGCCGTCAGTGTCAGCCAGTTTGCCGTGGCATACGGAGCTCCATCGCAGTCTTTAACACTGGTAGCATGCTGCGACAGCGTGGACGTGAACCGTATGTGCAGTTGACGGACTTTGAGCGAGGGCGTATAGTGGGCATGCGGGAGGCCGGGTGGACGTACCGCCAAATTGCTCAACACGTGGGGCGTAAGGTCTCCACAGTACATCGATGTTGTCGCCAGTGGTCGGCGGAAGGTGCACGTTCCCGTCGACCTGAGACCGGACCGCAGCGACGCACGGATGCACGCCAAGACCGTAGGATCTTACGCAGTGCCGTACTGGACCGCACCGCCACTTCCCAGCAAATTAGGGACACTGTTGCTCCTGGGGTATCGGCGAGGACCATTCGCAACCGTCTCCATGAAGCTGGGCTACGGTCCCGCACACCGTTAGGCCGTCTTCCGCTCACGCCCCAACATCGTGCAGCCCGCCTCCAGTGGTGTCGCGACAGGCATGAATGGAGGGACGAATGGAGACGTGTCGTCTTCAGCGATGAGAGTCGCTTCTGCCTTGGTGCCAAAGATGGTCGTATGCGTGTTTGGCGCCGTGCAGGTGAGCGCCACAATCAGGACTGCTTACGACCGAGGCACACAGGGCCAACACCCGGCATCATGGTGTGGGGAGCGATCTCCTACACTGGCCGTACACCACTGGTGATCGTCGAGGGGACACTGAATAGTGCACGGTACATCCAAACCGTCATCGAACCCATCGTTCTACCATTCCTAGACCGGCAAGGGAACTTGCTGTTCCAACAGGACAATGCACGTCCGCATGTATCCCGTGCCACGCAACGTGCTCTAGAAGGTGTAAGTCAACTACCCTGGCCAGCAAGGTCTCCGGATCTGTCCCCCATTGAGCATGTTTGGGACTGGATGAAGCGTCGTCTCACGCGGTCTGCACGTCCAGCACGAACGCTGGTCCAACTGAGGCGCCAGGTGGAAATGGCATGGCAAGCCGTTCCACAGGACTACATCCAGCATCTCTACGATCGTCTCCATGGGAGAACAGCAGCCTGCATTGCTGCGAAAGGTGGATATACACTGTACTAGTGCCGACATTGTGCATGCTCTGTTGCCTGTGTCTATGTGCCTGTGGTTCTGTCAGTGTGATCATGTGATGTATCTGACCCCAGGAATGTGTCAATAAAGTTTCCCCTTCCTGGGACAATGAATTCACGGTGTTCTTATTTCAATTTCCAGGAGTGTATTTCCACGTGGTGTCGACAGATGAATATCCCATTCACTATCTGTGCCACATTATCTGGTGTAAATATTTACGGCTCAGAGGAATAACAACCCCCATATTCACTACGAGGGGCTTCGAAGTTGTATCACATACGTTGTCAAGCCGACTTACAGATTTCTGGCCGGTCACGAACTTCTAAAAATCTGTGTTCAGGGCAAAACCCAGACTCCAAATGAGTCTCTAAATTCACACATATGGAAATGATGTCATAAAACCACATTTTCATCTGCTACAGTTGTCAGAACTGCAACATATGATGCAGTTCTTGTATTTTATTATGGGAATGTAGGGAAGATGAAGGTACTGGAGAGATTGGGCTTTAAATTTCTTTCAAGACATCTTCAGAAACATAGATTCACAACACCTTTCTGCAGCTGAAATGTCCGTTGAGGACCTCGTAAAGAAAGGAAGTCTGGAAAGAAGAACCTGGAAGAGAAGCCTTGAAGGGAAAGAGGACCCTGACTACAAATCTGGGACATTCTCAAGGGGTGACATAAGAAAAAACGTCTGGTTGAACTTCAAACTCCGTTTCCTGAAAATCATGTTTTTTTAAGTTTATGAACTGTTTTCTCAGAATCTATAAAGGCAAGAATTATTAATTTTTTTACATTTATTTCTATGAACCCAATAAATGTTGCCTCAAGCGTAGACTTTGAAATTCTGAGTGTAAAATGAGATATGGGGCAAAGTGCTTTGAATTTTGCACGAGTTTTATGTTCAAGCTATTATAATTAAAAGGTTATTAAAATTCTCCTATTCGATACATTCAAAAAACCTCCGAGAGAAGCTTTCTATACCCACAGAAATTAGACAGAGAAAATTTTATGGAAATCTCTTTAATAATTTTTGAGAAGGACCTACATGTATTGTTTTTTAGAATAAAATTTTTAAATCCCGTTGAAAAGTTATGTATATAATCCAAAGAACTTAACAGTAAATGTGTTAACTTTAATGTAAAGCACGGTACAAAATTTCATGGCTTCAGAATTGTAATCATACAATGTAGGCTTTCACAGCCGGTGTTGTCTTCAGTTAAAACTTCCGGGCTGAGGGGCCGTGGTCGATGTATAAAATTTCCACCTAACGTTTAGTTGTGACTTGGCAAGACAGCCAAGCCACTAGGAGATAGCCGAAAGGCACGCGTTAAGCTCACGCAGGCTGGCGTGAGGTCTGGAACAGTTAAAGGAATCGAGTCTAGTAAAACAAGTACGTAGCTTCTGGAATACTTAACTTTAATCCATAATTGGTGAACATCGGTCTGACAGTACATGCATCACAAGATAAATAGCAAAAGATAATGGCGCCTTGCTAGGTCGTAG